>NC_136921.1:13320912-14693705 GCF_949752795.1 Hyperoodon ampullatus
ACACAGGGTCTTATTCTGCTTATCTTCATGTTTCACAGTCTGGGAAACTTTAAAATGATATTTGCTTTGGGCTTACCATTGCATGCTTAATCTCTGGAGAAATTATTAAATAAATGAATGAAGAAATGAATGTAACAATCTATCTAGGACAGGGTCAAATAGATATGGGGAAAGACCATATATTGAAATCACGCAGAGTACATTCTCTGATCCCAGTGGACATTAGCTTAGAAATAAAACAAAAAAAAATAGCTAGCTAAAAAATCAAGTGTTTGGAAATTAAGTAATACATCTTAAATTAATTCATGGGTAAAAAAGAAAATTAAAATAGAAATTAGAAAAATTTTGAACTAACTGGTAATGGAAACATAACTTGTGAGAATTAAAAATTTAGGAAATGTATAAAATGAAAATTGAGACCATAATGGGATACTGAAACAACCACCAGAATATGATTAAAATATTGATATTGACAAGTGTTGATGAAGGTGTGGAGAACTTGGAACACTCAGGTTGCTGGTAAAAGAAAAAATATGCACAACCACCTTAGAAAAATAGTTGATAGTATCTATGATAGGAGAACAGTTGCATACCTCTTTCACAGCACTGTATGATCTCTTTTTTAACAAGGCAAAGCCTTTCAAACATTTACACCTCATAACACACAGAAAATGATGTTTGTTTAACACCCTCAGGAAAACTGAGAATGCTTTCATGGCACGAGGTCATCAAATTTAGTACCAGTGGACAACCCAGTCACACTGAGAACTGATGGGTTCAATGTATGGGGCACTTTTACCTAAGCATATCAGTGTGCTAGACCCATACCTTTTGGGAAGTTCTGTTCTTGGTTACTAAATTGTAATTAGAGGAAAGAGACAATACAAGTATTTCTATTGTGCATATATTTTTTATTTATTTAATAGTAAATACTAAATTCCCCAGGTTGTGTGCTCTATTAGAATAGGGAACATCCCCTAAGGATGGAAACACTGGAAAAAACGTCATGGAAGTAGTGAGAATTGAGTCATTTGTCTTTCTTGAAAATTGCACCCCCCCAAAAAAAATCCACTTAAATCTATGCTGTCAAAAGTGTCAGTCTAGCTATCATTATTTTTTAATTTGTCTCAAATCTTTGGTGAGATGAGATAGGACATAAATTCATATTTTAAAAAGTTGTTTTGGCTTCTGCTTCTGGGAAGAAGGAATAGACCATACTTTTCATTAAGTATAGCTATAAACTCTGGGCATATATAGAATAAATATAAGAAGATTCTAAAAGGCAGAGAAAAGAAGGAAGACTATCTAGAGACCTTGGGACCAGGGGACCGCATGGTGGCAAGTTCCCAGGATTTTATTTTAGTCTCATATATTGCAGACCTGGAGCAGAACAAACAGGTAACCTGGAAATGCCAACAGGAATAGACAAAACAAAAGCCTCAACAAAAGTCTTCTCTCTCTAGCCAAAGGACCAGGAAAGAGGCAGCTTAGCTTAGACAGAAAGCTTTTAGAAAATAACTTTTCTATTCTAGCCAAACCCTGCAGAAAAAGCCCCATCCTCATCCATGTCAGCAAAACCTGAGTGGGGAGCCTAGGACTTCTACCCTTGTGAAGATGAAAGTCTTCCCAATACACCCCTGCCAGTGTGGTGTCAGAGAAGGCCAAGTAGGGACCTGATTTTTTCATACTTGCTGGACCCCTACCCTGGGTATATTAAATAAATAATTTGAATAGCACTATGAATACTAAAGATATTTAATTCCTTAATAATTTTAAAACTTCAAAAAAAGAAGTCTCCAGAGTCAGATGTTTTCACTGAAATGTCAAATACTTAAGGAAGAGTTAATACCAATCCTATACTGTTTTTTTCTGAAAATAGAAGGGGGAACACTTTCCAGTTTAATTTTTGTAGCTAGTAATACCCTGATACCTAAACAATATAAAAAGTATAAAAAACAAAACTACAGAACGATATTACTCATGATACAGATGCAAAAGTCCCTAAAAAATATTAACATACAGAATTCAGCAATATATAAAAATAATTATATACTATAAACAAGGGGAGTTTCTTCCAGGGATGCAAGTCTGGTTTGATATTCAAAAATCAATCAACATAGTCCAGCATATTAACAGGCTAAAGAAGAAAAATCACATTACCATGTCAATTGGTACAGAAAAGTATCTGAAAAAATCCAATATCCTTTCGTTATTTAAACAAACAAGCAAAAATACACTTTCATCAAAGTAGAAATAAAGAACTTCCTCCACTTAATAAAGATCATCTAAAAATATCTATAGATAACATTATCCTTAGTGGTGAAAGACTGAAAGCTTTACCCCAAAATTCAGAAACAAGGCAAGGATATTCACTGTGACAACCCTCAACATAGTGCTGGAAGTACTAGCCAGTACAATAAGATAGGGAAAAGGGGTAAAACACATACAGATCAGAAAGGAAAATATATATTAAACTGTCCATATTTGCAGATGCCATGATTGTCTGTGTAGACAATCTAAAAAATAAAAATCATCAAAAAAAACCTTTTAGAACTAATAAGTGAGTTCAAAAAGGTCACAGGATGTAAGGTAAATATACAAATACTGTTTGTATTTTTATATACTAGCCATGAACACTTGAGCACTGAAATTAAAGATAAAATATCATTTGCAATCATTAAAAAAAGAAAAATACCTAGTATAAATCTTACAAAGCATATACAGGGCTTATATGCCAAAAGTCACATTCAAAGAAAGAAATCATAAAAGCTATAAATAACTGGAGATAAATGTATAAAGTTTATGTATATTATATATATTAGATATAATATGTAATGAATATATAATATTCTAAAGTTTATGCAGAAAGACAAAATAACTAGAAAATTACTTTTAGTTAAATTATAGATTTAACTAAAAATACTTTTAAATTTTTCAAAAAAAATAAAATTGGGAAGAGTAATTCTACTCAATTTCTAGATATATAGCAACAGTAATCAAGACTGTGTGGTACTTGAAAAGAAGTACACATAGATCAATGGAAAAGAATAGAAAACCCAGAAACACATCTACACATATATGTCCAACTGATTTTGACAAATGTGCAAAAGCAATTAAATTGGAGGAAAGATAGACTTTTTAATAAATGGTGCTGAAACAATTGCATATTCATAGGGGAAAATATACAAACATCAATCTGTCTCACAGCTTATATAAAAATTCATTATAAATGGATCATGGACTTAAATGTAAAACATAAAATTATAAAATGTTTAGAAGTAAACAGGAGATAATCTTCAGGATCTATAATTAGGCAAAGAGATCTTAGACTTGACACCATAAAAGTACATCCAAAAATGGAAAAATTGGATCTCATCAAAATTAAAAAATTCAAACAACCTGATTAAAAAATGGGCAAAATTTTTGAACAGACATCTCACTAAATAAGACATACTGATAGAAAATAAGCAAATGAAAGGATGTTCCACATTCATAAGTTCATCAGGAACATGCCAATTAAAACAATAAGATACCACTACATACTTGTGAGAATGGCAAAAATCCAGCACACTGACATCAAATGCCAGCAAGAATGTGGAGCAACAGGAACTCATTCATTGTTGGTGGGTATGCAAAATGGTACAGCCACTTTGGAAGGCACTTTGACAGTGTCTTACAAAACTAGATATACCCTTATCATATGATCCAGCAATTATACTACTTGGTATTTACCTAAATGAGTTGAAAGTTTATGTCCACAAAAAAACCAGCACGTGGGTATTTTTAACAGCTTTATTCATAACTGCTAAAGCTTAGAAGCAAAAAAGATGTTCTTCAGTCGGTGAATAAACTATGGTACATCCAAACAATAAAATATTATTCAGTGTCAGAAAGAAGTAATCTATCAAACCATGAAAAGATATGAAGGGAATTTAAATGCATATTACTAAGTGAAAGAAGCTGAGTTGAAAAGTCTACATACTATGTTATTCCAACAATATTGTTTCTGAAAAAGGAAAAACTATGGAGACTGTGAAAATATCCATGGTTACCAGGAGTGAGAGGAGAGACAGGAGCACAGGGGTGGAACACAGAGAATGTTTAGAGCAGTTGTACTATAATGTTAGCTGTGTATCATTACATATTTGTCCAAACTCACAGAATGTCCAACACCAAGAGTGAACACTAACTTAAATGATGGCCTTTGGGTGATAATGATATGTCAGTGTAGGTTCATCAGTTGTAACAAATGCACCACTCTAGTGGGAGATTTTGAGAATGGAGGAGGCTATGCATGCCGGAGAGCAGGAGGTATATTGGAAATCTCTGTACCTTCCATTCAATTTTGCTCTGAAACTAAAACTGCTTTCAAAAATAGAGTCTATTAAAATTTTTACACTGTCTCTTGGTGAAAGAACTTTTCCAAAAATTAAAGTATAGTTGATTTATAATATTTTATTAGCTTCTGGTGTACAACATAGTGATTCAATATTTTTATAGGTTATACTCCACTTAAAGTTATTACAAAACTGTGGCTGTATTTCCCTGTGCTGTATAATATATCCTTATTGCTTATCTATTTTTTTTATTTGTCCCTTACAATTGTCCAGATGATGTTCAATTCAGGAAGGCTGTCAGAAATACATTAATTAATTAAAGAAATAATTAAGCTGAGTTGGGTCTTCGTTACTGCACACGGGTTTTCTCTAGTTGCGGCAAGCGAGGGCTACTCTTCATTGTGGTGCGTAGTCTTCTCATTGCGGTGGCTTTTCTTGTTTCGGAGCACGGGCTGTAGACATGTGGGCTTCAGTAGTTGTGGCTTGTGGGCTCTAGAGAGCAGGCTCAGTAGTTGTGGTGAACGGGCTTAGTTGCTCCACAGCATGTGGGATCTTTCTGGACCAAGGCTCGAACCCATGTCTCCTGCATTGGCAGGTGGATTCTTAACCACTGCGCCACCAGGGAAGCCTGCTTCTCTATTTTATACACAATAGTTTGTATCTCTTTACCCCCTACCCCTACCTTGCTCCTTCCCCCATTCCCTCTCCCCACTGATAACCACTAGTTTGTTCTCTATATCTGTGAGTCAAGCAGACTGTTTTGATATATACATTCATTTGTTTTATTTTTTAGATTCCACATATAAGTATTAACAATGAGTATTCATCTTTCTCTGACTTATTTCACTAAACATAATACCTTCCAGGTCCATTCATTTTTTTGCAAATGGCAAAATTTTATTCTTTTTATGACTGAATAATATTCCATTGTTTATAAATACCACATCTTTATACATTCATCTGCTGATGGACACTGTCTGGACTGTATCCATGTCAGTATCCTGGTTATAATATTGTGCTATAGTTTTGCAAGAAATGTTATCATTGGGAGAAAATGAATAAAGATTCATGTCATGTGAATCTACAAATATATCAAAGTAAAAATTTAATTAAAGTTAAAAATAAAAATAAAACAGTCTGGCTGCACATAAATGTTATGCAGAGGATATCTGTCTTCTTCTAATGAATTCTAAGACATTTCAACACAAGATTTGCCCTAATCCCAAGACTCTGCTCCCTGTGATTTGATGCCATTTTCTTCTCATTCAAACTTTTCTCCCCTCTCTGTCCTTCCTCAATTCCATCAGGGCTTTGTGTGTATAATAGTTTCCTCCAGGCTCCCAGCCTAATTCCATTCCATGCTTTTAAGATCATTCTTTATAAAAAAAAAATTGCTACATTGTAATACTTACATTATTTAGATGACTACCTATCCAGTATTTGATTGATTTGTATTAGAAAGAGATTTAAGACATTATTTATTCCAACCTTACCAAAATACAAGTAACAACACTGAGGTTCAGAATGTCTAGGTAATGCTGCAGATTGCTCAAGGTAAAGAAAAAATCAGAACCTAGATTACCAAATTCTTTGCCAAATGCTCTTTTTTGGTTGTTTTGTTTTGGAAAAGTGATTACTCTTGGTTTAGTCCTCAAAAATAGCCATAAAAGGCCATAAACTTAAAATAATTAATTCCTCTATTAACACAGTTAATATACACACACCTGAAAGCTACAACATTGAAAAAATGGTAGAAAATTACTTGTTATTCCTCTTTCCACTCCAAATACCATTTCCTCCACTGCTTTTCTTCAGAGGCAAAATTAAACACATGCACCTACGTGTTCACAGAAATGTGTGTGAACACATGTTCACACGCAATATAAACACCTTTTTCTTTTCTCAGTAACATAGCTCAGAAATTATTCCCTATCAGCACATAAAAGCTGCGATGGACAGACCTTAGGGTGGTCACTCCATGATCCCTGACACCCATGTATTGGGTTGGCCAAAAAGTTCATTCGGGTTTTTCTGTAACATCTTACAAATGAACTTTTTGGCCAACCCCAATATAATCCTCTCACTTTTGAGTATAGGCCAGACCTATGACATGCTTCTAATCAATAAAATATTACAAAAATGATGGGATTGGGATGTCACTCCAGTGATTAATAAGACATAAGGCTTTGTCTTGCTAACAGATGCTTTCTAGAGAATCTTCTTACCGGCTTGATGAAGTAAGCAACCAAGTGGAAAGGAACGGCTGGCATCCTCTAGGAATTATGGCCTCTGGGAGCTGAGGGTGACCTTCAGCCAATAGCCAGCATAAACTGGAAATGAATCCTACAACCACCAGGAAACGAATTCTGCCAACAACCTGAGTAACTATGGATGCAGATTCTTCCCTGAATGAGCTTCTGTATGAGAACACAACCCAGTCAGAAGTTCACTGTAGCATTTTGAGACCTTGAGCAGAAGCACTAACTAAGCAGTGCCTGGACTACCAACCCACAGATGCTGTGATATAATAAATGTATATTGTTGTAAGCTACAAGTTTGTGGTAATTAATTACACAACATAGAAAACTAATACAAATGTCTACCTTATTTTTTTCTCCTTCATAGCATTGCCTTTATGCATATACCATACAGAATTTTAAAATTTTCCTATTGATGGATACTGATAAGGTTAATTCTCAATAGCAAGATTCTACACTAAATACATGTTCATTAATATTTTCATTGATATTATCAATACATTCTATACAGAAATACATAACGTTATGCTTTCTCCAGCAATATATGAGACTTCCATTCCCCTAAATGTATTTTATTGCAAAATATTGACAAAATTTTTACAAAATATTGATAAAATTTTACAATTGTTCTCTTTTTTACAATAATAATATTTCAATGCATTTTAAAGTTGAAATTAAATGACTATCTTATCCATAATATACCAATAAATTAATTTTCCAAATTATCTGCCTAAGGCAATGGTTACACTCAACTGAAAGCTCTAAAACCTAGCAAAATGTCTTAACTTATATAACTGTTCTATTCTTATAAGGTATGGCTAAATCTATAGAGTCTCTTGAGCTACAGTGACTCTGAAAAAAGTCATGCATACTGTTTTATTAAAGTATTGTTGTCTTTTATAATACTGTAGGTAGAAATATCAAGCAGTGTCTTGAGTTATATGTGTAACTCAAGACCACAATTTCATGGAGCATTTTCTGGGAAGATTCACAAAAACCCAATATATTTTCAATGAACTTGTCTTTTAACCTTCCAGAGCAAGAAAGGACAAAAGAATTTTGGATAAATGTCCAGAACCATTAAAATGATGAGTCATGAGTGTCAAGCTAACACTTGAGGCAATACATCAATGTGAACAAAGGATGAGTTACTCATTTTAGGTTATGAGCCATAGATCTTTGCACAGATGTACCCAGATACCTAGAAGTTATGAAGACTTCTCTCTCAGTACAGCAAGGACTAGAAAAACTCTGCCCCCAGAAAATGGGTGATATTAAACACTTTACAATCAGTCTGCTTTCTTTAAACATGGGTGTTCCTATTCCAATCCCATTGTGCATTGGGCATAGGGAGGGGCAGATCCAGTAGATTCTGTCCCTTGCGCAGGGAGAGGTCATCACCCTTGAGTGGGTAATAGTGCTAATGTGGGAAGAAGGGGCACACAGATTCTTGGATGTATGGAGGCCTGTCCTTTGCAGGGTCGGTTACCATACCCTAGAATACATTCTCCCCTCCCCCACATTTTTTTATCAATAGGAATTGTATCTCTTTAAGTTTTGGTTACGCATATGTTTTTGACCTAGAGACACATTTTGCAGTTGCCCTTGTAGCTATGTGTACTCATGTGACTCAATTTCAGACAAAGAATTATGAAGCTTTCTCCTCTCCATGCTATCTACTCTCTTCCTTTTGACTGAAATGCTCATCAGAGAAAAATTTGAAAATCTAGTAAAGTTGAACATCCCCATGCCCTATGATTCAGAAATTAAGCTCTTTTACCTTCTAGGAGACCTCTCATCATGTATATAAAGACAAATAATTCAAAAAGGGTCATGTACTAATATGTTCATTGCAGCTCTATTTACAATAGCCAGGACATGGAAGCAACCTAAGTGTCAATAGATGAATGGATAAAGAGGATGTGGCACATATATACAATGGAATATTAATCAGCCATAAAAAGAAATGAAACTGAGATATTTGTAGTGAGGTGGATGGACCTAGAGTCTGTCATACAGAGTGAAGTAAGTCAGAAAGAGAAAAACAAATACTGTATGCTAACACATAGGTACGGAATCTAAAAAAAAAAAAAAATTGGTCATGAAGAACCTAGGGGCAACATGGGAATAAAGACACAGACCTACCAGAGAAGGGACTTGAGGATACATGGAGGGGGAAAGGTAAGCTGAGACAAAGTGAGAGAGTGGCATGGACATATATACACTACCAAATGTAAAATAGACAGCTAGTGGGAAGCAGCCACATAGCACAGGGAGATCAGCCTGGTGCTTTGTGGCCACCTAGAGGGGTGGAATAGGGAGGGTAGGATGGAGGCAGATGCAAGAGGGTGGAGATATGGGGATATATGTATATGTATAGCTGATTCACTTTGTTATACAGCAGAAACTAACACACCATTGTAAAGCAATTATACTCTAATAAAGATGTTAAAATAAAAAAATAAAAATAAAGACATATACAAAAATGTTTGCAGAGGTACTACTTATAATAGAAATAGTTTGCATATAACCTAAGTGCTCCTCAAAAATATAAATTAATAAATTGTGTTATATAAATGTTATTGAATGGCATGCAGCTGCAGGTTTAGGGAACAATATATGTGTATTAAGAGTATAAATAAGCACAAGAGATGGATAAATATCAAATTTAGCTGAGCAATTATCTCACTAGTTGTGGGGTCAGGAAAAAAAAGAACTATAAAGACATGGTAGATAAGGCACATATTTTTAAAGTACTTAGTATTTATAAATAAATTATAATGAAGGTATCATATATTAAAACTTGTGGGATACACTTTAGTGCTTAAAGTAGAAAAATATATAAACCTCTAAAAAAGAGTGAAAATACATGGAATAAATTATTTCATGAAAGAAATTAAGAAGGACCAATAGATAAAATGATGTAAAATGATACAAAGAAATAAAGAATGAAAATGAAACAAATGGTATAGAGATAATCCATAAGAACTGGTTATTTGAAAGACATTAAAAGTATGACTCTTTTTCATATATTTCAGAAAAAGTAATAAAGAAAGCAAGCACAAATAAAAGTATACTTGGAACAAAAAAATAGGAATCATAATGACAAAAAGTTTAAGTTATTATGAGAATAATTGTATAATTCAATCAACAAGTTTATCTATAAATTGTAAATCATAAGCAAAATAAAATATTGGGGAATATAGAAGTTTCAAAACAAACTCAAGAAAAAATAAATAATAAAATTAAAAAATGAATTACTAATACATGCTACCACATTGATGAATCTCAAAACATTATGCTAAGTGAAAGAAAAATCAAACACAAAAGACCACATTTTGTATGATTCCATTTATGTGAAATGCTCAGAATATACAAATCTCTGTCAGACTGAAAATAGATTAGTGGTAACTTAGGGCTGGGGATGGGAAAGAGAAATGATTGCACATAGGCATAAGAGATCTTTTGGTGTGATGGAAGTTTTAAAATTGTATCGTGGTGTTGATTGCACAACTCTGCAAATTTATTAAAATTCATTGAATTTTACATTGAATTTTATGGCATATAAATTGTACATTAACAAAGCTGTTAAAAATAAGAAACAGAATACTCTAATAGACAAATAACTGTTAAAGTAAATAAATTGCTTATTAAAACAAAAACTATCTCCCAGCCTGTTTAATCCCAACCTTCAACCCCAAAGGAAAACAGGCTTATAGGATTTTACAGGCAAGCTTATATTAAAAGTCCAAGGAGTAGATAATTCATATCTTCTACAAATTATTTCAGAAAACATAACTGCATTAAATGGTAATGCAGTTTTATAGTAAAACTCATTAAGATACAAGAAAAATAATAAACTAATCACACTTGTGAATGTAAATAAAAACATTCTATATAGAGTCCCATCACATTGTATTCCACACTATATTAATAAAAATTATAATAAAGTTGAATTCATCCCAGGAATACAAGAATGTTCAAGGTCAAAAGTTTGAGCAATTTTATAGATTACAGTATAAAAAAATGTGATTATCTCAGTAAATTCAGAAGAAGTATTGTAAATACAATACCATTATGATAAAAATAAGAAATAAAGGGAAATATTTTTAATATTTTAATATTTAATTTTAAATCAAATTTGTATAATATTTACTTTTTAAGGCTCAAAAATGGAAACTATGTTTTATTCATTACTGCAACACTCTATGTTGTTATACTGTCTTCTCCCCTGTGTACAAAAAAGGCAAATAATATAATTTGGATGTATCAATTCATTCTTTTTTCTTTTTCATGTAGTAAAGTTAATTTTATGTTTTATTTATATTTAGTTGTATGATTATTATAGGAAGTTCAGAAAAAGAAAACATTCATTGCATTTCTTTTGCTGTCAAAATTATTATTCATTTAACTTTATAACTATTAGTCTAATTATTTGTGTTATATATTGAAGAGGATGGTTCAAAAAATAATCTTCCAATGATGGACACTTAGGTTGCTTCCATGTCCTGGCTATTGTAAATAGAGCTGCAATGAACATTTTGGTACATGACTCTTTTTGAATTATGGTTTTCTCAGGGTATATGCCCAATAGTGGGTTTGCTGGGTCGTATGGTAATTCTATTTTTAGTTTTAAAGAAGATGTGGCACATATATACAATGGAATATTACTCATCCATAAAAAGAAATGAAATTGAGATATTTGTAGTGAGGTGGATGGACCTAGAGTCTGTCATACAGAGTGAAGTAAGTCAGAAAAAGAAAAACAAATATGGTATGCTAACACATATATATGGAATCTAAGAAAAAAAAATGTCATGAAGAACCCAGGGGCAAGACAGGAATAAAGACAGATCTACTAGAGAATGGACTTGAGCATATGGGGAGGGGGAAGGGTAAGCTGTGACAAAGTGAGGGAGTGGCATGGACATATACACACTACCAAACATAAAATAGATAGCTAGTGGGAAGCAGCTGCATAGCACAGGGAGATCAGCTCGGGGGTTTGTGACCACCTAGAGGGGTGGGATAGGGAGGATAGGAGGGAGGGAGATGCAAGAGGGAGGAGATATGGGGACAGGACATATGTATATGTATAACTGATTCACTTTGTTATATAGCAGAAACTAACACACCATTGTAAAACAATTATACTCCATAAAGATGTTAAAAAAACACAAAATAATAGTAATAACTAACATAAAAAAAATCTTCCCTGTGTGTTATGTCTAGGATCCACTGTATGAAGAGATTCTTCAGGTCATCAACTAGTTATACACATTTCTTGGTGAAAAATGGCTGTGAGTTCTATCTTTCTCTCTCACGTTATAAAGTGCTGACTTTTTTTTTCTGTGAAGCCTTTAGAAACTCTCTATATCTTTCTCCTATTGACCTAGCTCTGAAGAAATACATAATAGTAATTTACTAGAAGAAAGTTGTGTTCCTAATGACAATTATTCTTATTTTTTTAGCATCAGAAATATTCCTATTAATGTCAGGAACACTCAACCTTACTGTAAGCCTGACATTATGTCTCCTCCATAAAGATCCCAAGTCATTCAATAGGCAATATAAAGAAAGAATAACTATTTTTATATGCAGATGATATTATTGACTAAATAGAAAGGTTGCAGTATTCTACAGAAAAAACAAATAAGACCAGGGTACTGTCTAGAAGGCTAAAATATAAAAATCAGTACTGTCCTTATACCAACAATACCATTTATCAAATATGAAAGAAAAAACATGTAGAATTTACAATATTTAAAATATTATGATAGCCTCAATATTGTGAAGACTGAGGAAAAATAAATAACTCATGATTTGGAAAATATCTAAAAGAAACTGTTTTATATTCAAATGATAGAATCCTATTTAATAGTAAAATTGAATAAAAACAAATACATTTACATATACATATACATAACCATGGAGATATAAGTAACAGGGAGAAAGGGAGAGAGGATGGTGACTGCCTCTATAGAAGTGACAAGAATGGGCTCAAGAAGCAAATAAAGAAAGCCTACATTTTGGCTTTATGTATTTTATTCATGATAATATTATAGAGAAATATTACAAAGTTTGTTAATATTGGGGAGTAGCTGCACGGTTAATTGTTACATTGTTCTCTAGTGTTTTCTGTGCTTCTTAAACTTTTCAAACTCCAAAACAATTTGTAGAGGAAATAAGAGGAAAACCTTAATTACAATCACAAACTTCTATATTTATACAAAGCATACACGAGTTATCTCGTTTGCATAAATTGTACATGCACTGTGTGAATATAAAGATTCCTGATAGCCTGAAACATAAAAGGAGTGATTTAGAATTTCCATTTCAAATCCTTCAACCAATTAAGTGCCTCATTTACTTAATATAAATGTAATTTCAGATTTATGTGATTGAAAAACTCTTGATAAATGGAATTCCTCTTCAGAAGAGTTTTGTTTTTTTTCTTCTGTAAATTTAATCTTGGTAATGATTTTTAATTTATCTTGAAAGCTTGTCATTTTTATTTTTATAAGGGATTAAAAAAGAACACCAGACAGGTAGCAAGTTATACACTCTGTAGGTTCCATATTTCTCCTCAATTTTTCTGAGTTCTAGCTGCTATGGTTTTGACATAAGGTAAGAGGACCAATTATTATTTTTTATTATTATTATTATTTTGGGGGGTATGCGGGCCTCTCACTGTTGTGGCCTCTCCCGTTGCGGAGCACAGGCTCTGGACACGCAGGCTCAGTGGCCATGGATCACGGGCCTAGCCGCTCCGTGGCATGTGGAATCTTCCCGGACCGGGGCATGAACCCGCGTCCTCTGCATTGGCAGGCGGACTCTCAACCACTGTGCCACCAGGGAAGCCCAAGACCAATTATTTGTTGCCATTACCTGATGTAGGGGCTGGGGAGCAGGAGGAAATTTAAGGGTCGCTTGGATGTATTGTTGGCAAGTTCTATGTCCCAGTAGGTGAACTGGTGGTCCTGGGTGGCTCGCTGATGGTCCTTCCTGCCTCTTCTAATTTCTAGTAGCCCCAGGTGTTCCTTGGCTTGTGGCAGTGTAAGTCCAATCTCTGCTTCCGTCTTCACTTGGTTGTCTTCCTTCTGTGTTGTGTCTCTGTGTCTCTTTACTTTCTCTTGCAAGGACACTAGTCATATTGGATTGAGGGCACACCCTACTCCAGTATGACATTCTATTAACTAATTACATCTGCAAGGAACTTATTTCCAAATAAGGCCACATTTTAAGGTTCCAGAAAAGACACAGATTTGGGGGGGAGACGCTATTCAACTCAGTTGAATACTCAAGCTACTTAATTAGATATTAACTTGAAATAATAAGTTCTTCATAAACAAAGAAGAAATCACCCTCATTCACCAAAGTTAACTTCACTTTTTAAAGATTCTCTTTAATTCCTGTGGTAATTCTTTTGAAGCTTCCCCCCGTCAGAGGATACAATTTTCATTCTCTTTAGAATTACCTCACTGCTATCTTTGCAAGATTTGGCACGTCCTCAGAAATGAAGGATTCCTTCAATAATATATCTGTGTGTTCAAGTACATTGAGAGTACAGAATACAGATTCCCTGGGAAATCAATGTTTCATTCCCCTTCAGTTGCCAAAAGAAAAACGTTTGCACTGAGATGAATGAAATGACCTGCAAAGGGCTGAGAACTAAGTCTCCCTAAACTTTTTTAACCATTCAAGTCTGATGAGTATCACCAATTAAGTTTCAAAGAGTAAAAAGTAAAGTTGATTCATAATAATCCTGTAAAGGGATTTTTTTTGAAGGGTCAGACAAGAGAAACCCTAGAAATTCCAGGTAACCCCTCTGTTTCCTGAGGTCAAGAGATTACAGTAGCCATGGATAATGTCGGACCCAAAGAGTTCAGTTCTCAGTTCTCATTTTCATGCTGCAGAGAGGTTGTAATATGTAAGGACATCAATAAAAATTATTCATAATTCAGGTTGTCCTTGATCTTGTCTCGTCATCACATAACTTCACACACTTCATTCTTTTTAAATAATAAAGTTCAAGTTTCATTTAAATCAGAGAAATTCCCTCAAATGGTATTTTGATTTCTGTAGGCCAAATTCAATCCTTTGTTCTCAAGCAGCATATCTCTTAATAAAGTCTCTATAGAGTCTTCAGGGGCCCCAGCCACGTCATTATGACTCTCAGTTGCATTATGTATGTAATATCATCCTAATCTATTAAATCACAGCAATTTAAAAACTGCCCCATAAACACACTTAAAAAAAGAAAACACTGACAAATACACTCTTTCATTGTGATGTTGAAGTTTCTAAGATGTTTCTGATCCTACTGCTTCTAAGTGTTGCCTTTAAAGGACTGGAAAGGCACAGATGAACTGTCCCAACCAAGCGTTTATGAAGGAAATGGCTGTGCCCTTATAAATTGTTCTTAATCATAATTTATAGACATGGATACTAAAATACTCTCATAATGCTTTCCAAGTGGTCAGAAATAAGTACACGTTAGATAGTTTAATAAGCATGGCTCCAAAAACTGATCTCTCTTTATAGACACTCACTTTCCATTTATGGATAAGAGAAGATGATTTGGAACGTGAATAATGTCTTTTTCATAAATCTTCCACCAACATTTCCAAGCCTTATTGATAACAGTGATAGTTGGATGTGTGTCGTACTAATTCATTATGTCATTGACGTACATACATTTTACGTAATGTCAAATAGAAAACAATGGTTAAGCAGACATGACCCAAAGTTTCCATGTGTGTCAGATAGTGTGGTCTATAGACTAGACTCTGGTAATTCTAACTTCTTCCACATATATCATGTTCAGTCAATGAGTACAATTATGATAACTGAAGCATGTGAAAGCATTCGGTAAAATACAAAGTAATATTCATAATGGAGTTTATCTGTTGTTCTCAACACTTGCTATGCTCTAGAATCAACTGGCAAGACTTTTAAAAGTTGAGTGAATGGAGAAATGAGTGAATGGAGAAATGAATTGTGGTATGAATAACCATACTGTAGAATACTGTTCAGAATTCTCAATAGAGAATAAAGAAATGAACTACTGTTACTTCAACAATATGATGAATCTCAAAAATATCATGTTATGTGAAACAAACCAGGTGCCAAAGACTAAATAGTCTGGTTATATTTGCATGACATTCTGGAAAAGGCATAACTGTTGGGACAAAAATCACTTTAAAATGGGTGAAATAATTCAACAAACTTGGGAAAAATTTAGATACCCAAATCTCACTCCCAGAAATTTGAATTCAGTTGTGCTAGAACTCAGGCAAAAGTAATTTTTAAACTCTCCCAGGTGAGTTTAACGTGGGGGCTGAAAACAATGCTCCATCCTGTTCACATTAGAAGCCCCAATCCCTCTGGACTGTGACATCACCATCCTATGCAGCAAAGGATATCTACCCAAAGTATCAGTGCCATAGGCATCACCTCTGCTCTATAAATCGAACTATAATGCAATTTCCTTTAACAATGAACATCTATCGATTTATTACTTGATTTATTTAATGTATTTATTACTCAATACAATGGTTTGGTTTTAGTTTTTCTTTGTGAAGGTCACATTCCGGTATTTAACTTCATTCCAGAGCATTGGTAAACACAGGTAGCCCCTTTCTTCTTACTAGACTGATTTACCTATGGTAATGTAATTTTGGTTAAATACAGACTGAGACCTATAGGAGTCCAGATTTTGGTGTGATTACTCAAATAGCTAAGGCAACCTCAGTTTCACAGGAAATAGTTATTAAACATCTACTATTTAAAAGGCACCAAGGAATTTTCACTCCAGTGTGAGAAATATGGCGTGCACATTCAGAACTAGAACACAGGGCTGGCATCAATGGGCAACAGAATCATAATCTCTACAGTCTGGGGAGGGAGGTGAAACACTCCCACCTGTAATGCTCATACCTAGCTTTCCTGCCACAATTCTTCTGCTTCAGATTCACCCACTACATTAACACCAGATTGAATTTCATAATCTACAAATCTGGTTATGTGACATCCTGCCTGAAATCATTCAACAGCATTTCTTACCCTGCAGAATAAACATCAAATTCCAACATGTTGTATAAAGGCTTGCACAATCTAGGTCCTGCACCTGGCCCCAGCTTCATTCCAGTGCTGCCCAATTTCCCTTCTCCCCTTCTCCAATTTGTTTGTGTTTCAAGCCCAAATAATATTAAATTGGGGCAAGTGTCATATGATATCACTTTTATGTGGAATCTAAAAAAAATGTTAAAAATGAACATACTTGGAGGACAGAGACAGACTCATGGACTTAGAGAATGAATTTATAGTCGGGATGGGGAGGGGTAGACTGGGAGTTTCTGATTGACATGTACACACTGCTATGTTTTAAATAGATAGCTAAAATAAAATAAAATAAAATAAATAGCCAACAAGGATCTACTGTAAAAAAATCAACAAATAAATAAATAAACAAACAAACAAAATTGGGTAGAATAGAGAGGAAAACGGAATGGTTTTGACCATACATCTCTATATTGAGAACCATGCTAATGTGGAGCTGACTTCATGTGCAGGAAACCTACGTATTATCACAGGGTCCTGCACTGAGAAAAAAACACCCACACTTGGTTTAATGATCTACTGTTGCCATCTTGAAATCCCTAATAATTTCATCTTTGACCTTGCGTTTTGGAAATGGCATCCCACAGGAGAGTGGAGCATGCACGTCAGTAGAGGAGATAACCCAGGCAACAGTGTGATCACGGAGTTGGGGTCCATCAGCCCTGGGCACAAGGGCAGGTGCACATAGCATTTGATCCCTGTACTTGTGCTGACCTCGGGCAGTCCTGGGCACCCTTGTTTCGTTTTGAAATGACATTTTCTCTGCCTGGAATGCATACTTGCAACCCTTTTCACAATTGCCAAATCACCTTTCATTACCTAAATATTGGAGAAATTCCTATGCATAGTCCAAGACTCAACTGAATGATTATTTCTTATACAAAATCTTCCTTAAATCCTGCAAGAGTTCATTATTTCCTTCTTTGAACCACCACTAGTCTGATCACTAACCTCTATTCCAGCATGTATCAGGAATATTACACAATTATTCACAGGTACTTTTGCCCTCACTAAATTGTAGACTCTAAAGGAAAGAATTCCTTTTACTAATCTGTATTCCTGATGCTTAGCACAGAGCTCAGATATCAATGGCTCTCGGTGTTTAACTGAATTAAACTGCTGGCGCTTTCTTAGTAATTGGGCTTCTGGAATCCATGGTTAAAAGATCCTCTTTGTCAGCTGGGAAGGGTGTAGGCAGAAGGGAAACTCAGTATATTTGGGGTGTTCTAAACTTTCCAACAATCCACCAACACCTACTCAGATGAGACATAGCTGGTTCCACAATAGTGAGACTTTTCATCTGCTCTTTTTTCTTTGCTTTGCCACTTAGTCTCTTTTATGTGAAATTAAACAGTATCTCAAATACACTTTGGAAGTAGATTTTTTCCCGGACGATTGAGTTTAATATTGCAGTGTTTACTTTCTGGCTTTTTTGTTGAGTATCTAAATCCAGGTGTTCACAATATGTGGTTCTTCTGTAATTTTTGTTTTTTCCCAAGTAGATTTTCTAAAGCAGCTGGTGGCACATATGTAAACAAAATCAAAATATTTGTTTAAAATTTCCTAGGGTTTTGCATCTACTGGACCTAGTGACAGAAGATGTTTATTTTACAGTTGGCTGTGAATGATGTAATTGAGATCATATTGCCTGAGAAATATAAAACAACTGAAATAGGATTTATAAAAGTGCATTAACTATTAGGTTGTACTGACATAAAGCAGGGAATAATTATTGGTATGGTGGCTAAATAAAGCCAAAAAGCATAAATGGATATTGATATAGATGATACATTTTATTGAGCATCTATTATGAACTAGATACAAAGTTCAAACCAAGATAATATACTGTGTGTTTTGTGGGTTAAGGAAAGCAGACACATTTGGGGGCAGATTGTAAAGTTTTAAATGCTTTAGGCATAACCCAGCTAGTATATTATCTAACTAATTGTTCTTAATACCTTCTCTTCATGATGGACTTTCTTAAAATATAATAGTCAAATCCTCTTTTAAGAAAGAATTTTTGGCTCCATGAAAAGAATGAGTAGCACAAGAAAGACACAGGGAAAGGATATGTGTAGGCAGTGTGTGGGCATGAGGGAAACTTCTTAGATAGTATTTAAACTCAGGATATCCATTGACTTAACTGTGTGCCATGCTGGGAACAGTTCTGGACACTGGCATATAGTGCAGAATGAAACAGAAATGATTCTTGTCTGTGAGTGTCTAGATTTGTATTAAGCAATCACATAACTCTATGTAAAATTTCACCTGGGAGAAATGCTATGAAGAAGAGTCATATGATGAGGTGGAAACCTGTTCTAGGAGGAGCTGATGTAGTCAGGAAATCTGGGTGAGGGAATTGGATAAAGAGAACCACATGTACAAAGAAGAAGAGGTTTGAGGTTTAAGGGTTAGGGTTAGTCTAGAGGGGACATTCCTTTAACAAGGAGGCAGGGACCTGTAGAACACAAAGAATTTTGTCTTTATGTGAAAAGTTATGGGAAGCCTTTGCATTTTACCAACAGAGTAAGCTGATCAGACCTGGTACATTCCCTCTGGCTGTGGGGTTAGTTGGGGGTGGGGAGATTGGAGAAAAGAGGGCAAGAGAAGTCTCTCCACCAATTCTTGTTTTTCTCAATGGCTCTCATATGAACCCAGAATCCAAATGTAACGGACAGTGAAAAGGTCAATATTGGATACTATAAAACACCATATATAGTATTAATTATTATACATTCCCTTCTGAAGACCTAGTGATCCACAACCATTTGTCAGTAGTGAGAAATATCCACATCTACAATCTTAAAACAACTCCAGGGACAGAAGAGCCAGGGCTTTGTAAGGTCACACAGCTGCTCAGTGGAATGTCTCGATCCTATAGGGCAAGGCCCCAGTATTAGAAACAAAAACAACTCTGGGTGTTCCTTAGTTAGCCTAGTGAGGTCTGGCAGCAATGCACAAGGATAGGCCAGCCAGGTTCAAAAAGCATCTGTGTGTGTCAAGGAATGTATAGAAATGTCAGCCAGCTGAGCACTTGATTACCTTTGTACTCTGAATGAGGGAGCACATTTCTGTGTGACTGCATATTTGTGCTTCTCGCTAATCAAAGACACCTGAGTGGGGGAAACACAGAAGTCATTTCCTAACTGAAAACAGTTTGAGAATCTAAACACTGGAGTTGATCCACTCCCACCCTCCCTAATGAGCTATTGGTACTTGGAGCTTTCCCAACATACAGAAAAAAAGTGTAGCTGTAAGATAACCTTCTGCTGGTTTGGTGTCAACCATCAGGCTGGATGGGAAGGATGCAACTCATTCCTTGTCCTGGGTTGCACAGAAGTCTTTCTGGGAAAAATTACTAAAAATGCTGGTAATTTCAACATAAATCTTACTATAGTGTGACTGAGTCTGGGGACATTTTAGTTTAATACTTACAAAATAATTGCCAAATTTATCTTTTGAGTCATTCAGCCCGCATTTCTTGTACACCACATCAAAAGCCAAATTCTATGCTAAGTTCTGGAGACAAAAAGAAAAGTGACACACAGACCTTGCCCTTAAAGAACTTCTAAACTAATGGTAGAGACAGACTGGTAAACAAGTAGGACATTTGATAGAAGACTGTGGTTGGTGTTGAGTAGAATGAGGTACAAGTGAGGAAACTGTACACTCTCTCTGAACCTGGTGGGTTTCCACTGTCTTCTGTTCTTATCATCTACTTGTCCCCTTTAGATCAGTGGTCTTATTTCAGATGGCTACCCTTACACTTCATCAGGACTCTGCTTGCTAGTCAGAGCAGTGCACAGCAGCTTAAGGTAAGATAAGGAGACGCTTTCTCACCAGTCTTATAGGAAATCCCAACATATGACTCCAGTTATTCTCCTTCTCATCCTCTATCCTTCCAACTCCAAGGATGAAATGTATGATTTGAAAAGGAAGTGAAATCATGCCATAGAAAGTAAATTGAAGGCATCCTTCTCATATTTTATGGGCTGTAAAATTTCTGGCTGGTCAATGACTAAAGAAGACTTAATCCCTACCTTCTATTTTAATTGCTTATGTAATTGTATACTGTATTGTTTCTTTTTTTATTCATCACATGACCTAGAAAAGACAAATGGAATGATAGTTTCATTAATACACAATATAAAACTTCATTGCAAATGAATATCCACTTAAAATCATCAAGAGAAAATGGAATGGTATCTTGTAACCATTCCTTAGAAATAAAATGTGAAAGTATGAATATCATTGCTGTAGAAGAATCAACAATCATATACAAAATGCCCTCTGCATCTGGAGGTTCCACATCTACAGATTTGACCAATGACACATCCAATTTCACATGCCTTTTTATATAAGGGATTTGAGCATCTTTGGATTTTGGTATCCATAGGGGTCCCAAAACCAATCCCCTGTGGATTCAGAGAGATGATGTGTGTGTGTGTGTATGTGTGTGTGTGTGTGTACACGCACAGGTTTTATGTTCGATTTTTAATTACTGTTTCAACTCCCTTGGCCTGTTTTTTATGCAGCCACTCTACTCCTCCACATAAATCCCCAAATAAATAGCAATCCTTCAGTCCATGTGTTCTCTGCTACATTTTGAAAATTGAGTGATGCAAGAGTAAATGGCATTTGCTGTACAGTTTGGTGTTGATATATCATGGATATCAGCCTCATCTGGCGCCTCAACACCATTTGTCAATCTTGTGTCCTGTTGCAATGACTAGTCCCTCTTACTGCTATTAAAATTTTACCATGAGCCTCGAGGATTGTGCCAAATCCTCTTCTCTCACTCTAAGCCAGTCTACTCACCTAAATAAATAAATGGAGCATATCAGGTGGAAGCCATTCCATCTGACATTACTGCTCTCTCTGGGTCAGTCTCCTCCTCAATTTCTTCTTACTTTCTTGAACAGATTCTTTTCTTTTTTCTGCATCTTAAAGGTTGATGGTACACAGATTTCTGTTCCCCTCTCTTCTTTCTTCTCAGTTGTTACTGGCTGGCTTCCCTGGGAAACCAACTCTGAGATGGAGTTGAGTGTACAGGAGCTATATTAGAATGTGCTCTTGGACTCAACACCCGTGGAGGGGAAGGGAGCAGGAATGGGCACAGAGGGCTTTGAAAACTCCCCTAAATGGGAGTCTGGCAACAGAGGCTGATGTCAGCTATCCTGGGAAGAGATGACTATGTTAGGAGAGGTGGGTATCTCCATTAGGTGCAATCTCCAAAAGTGGCTTCAGGAGAGGGTGCCAGCAGCACTCCCAGAAGTTGGATCATGAGGCTTTTATTCATGAAGAAGGATCTGAACCCTGTGTTACATCACTGTGTCCACCACAGATTGCTACCCCTAGACACACACACACACACACACACACAAGTCCTTGCTACTTTACTTCCTATCTCTATCTCAAATCTGACCTACTCTACCATGCTTTTATCCTCTTGAACCCTGAAGATGGAAAATAACAATACAAGATCTAGGGACTGACTTTCCTGTTCCTCTCTTCTTAGGGGAGGGTTATCCATGATAATAAACCCTGAGTTCAGGGAGAAGCAGAGTCTGAGGAGTGGTGTGAGAGTATTTGAGTTCTTGCATTTCAGGAGTCTCTCAAGGCCAGCCCCCTTCTCATAATGACAGGAAACTTCTAGTGTGTTTCCTTCTTTTCACCTAATTCAAGTAATGGTCCTGATCCTTGAAATGCAAGGAGCTCTGACTAATACAGATGATGACCAAAGGCTAAATTAAGCCAGATCCCAGTGGGTCACTGTGTTCTTTGGGTTAGACAACACCTGCCCTGAAACTTGTCTTGGTTTTTGTTATGTCTGGCTGACTTGTGCCAATATGATTAAGCTCTACCGCATTTTACCTACCCCTATGCTTGCTTTCTTCCTTTTATTTGATTTTAATATGTTAGGTTTAAACAGGGAAGTGACTGAATTTCTCCTGCAGGTGACAGGATGATTCATTTCCCAGAAATGTTTATAGAATTTTTATCAGAGAGAAAAGAAATGGAAATAAATGTTTTGGAATTACTTTCAGACACTCACTTTCTTCTCCACTCCCAGCCTGTAAATGCTTACCAAAACCCTTAAAGAGCTTTCCTTCACAAGTGCATATCTTTCATACAGCACAGCCAAAGGGGAGGCAAGAAGAACTCATCTGACTCATCTTGTACAGGATGAGAATTAAGAGGAATGAGGCATGTGTCTACCTGCATGTGTGAGTTTGTATGTATGCTTGTAGGGGCTTTTCAGTGTGGGGAGGCTTGGAAGTGGACTGGTTGTCTTAATAAGCCTTCTCCACCCAATAGACCAATCCATTCTCCTCCTAGAGATTAATTGACCCCAGTGGGACCTGGGCAACCACTGTCTTTAGAAACAAGTAGCTAATGCCTTGATAATGTTGACTCTGAAAACAACAGAGCAAAATATTGTATGGAAGATACAACTTTAACTCATCAACTGATATTTAACTTGCATTCACTTTAAACCTGGCTTTCTCCTAGCCATTGAGGAAAACATTTTTTCTTCCTAAAGCAGAGGATTGGTTAGAAACACCTCATTGCCACTGCCTCTGTCATTGAATTCTGAAATCCAGTTCGTAATTCATTTCTAGGAATTATAAAATGAGTAACATGAATAGCACACTTTATGCTATATCTTTCACATGCATCATTCCTTGGTTCTTTTCAGGGCTATATGATATTTTGAGAAGTAATCATTAACTTTCCCAAGTTAGAAATTTTAAAACTAAGGCCAAGCAAAATAAAAAGATGTGCCCAAGGTCACATTACTAGGAAAGGAGATGGTTCACATAACTTGAGTTTTCTGACACCAGAGACTAAAATTCATCTAACATAAATCAGAGAATAAATGGGGGAGAGATGAGTTTCTCTAAAATAATATATATCCAAGTCAGCCCATTAGCAATCCACTCACAAGGAAAACAAAAATAAATTTCTCTGGGAAAAGAACTGAAGACAATTCATTCAATAAATATTTATTAAGCCCTTACTATGTGCTCAAGTTATTTTCCTGTCCGTTGCCCACCCATCCTGAGATGGCATCTTTGACAGACTTTTTGTAAAGTTGAGTCCACAGACCACTTGCTCAGAAATACCTGTGAAGTCTGTGGGAAAAAATAAATAAATAAATAAATGACTGTTGAGTCAGAATCCATGTGGGTGGAGAGTAGGGAATATGTATTGTTAACATGTTTGCTGGGCAACATGTATGCTGGATGTAAAGCTTGAAAAATCCTGGTTTACAAATCTTGACTCAGATTCTCCAATAGTTTGAATTTATCCTTTTATTTCCAGTACACATGGTAAATATTGCCAGAGGATGAGTACCACTTTCTCTCTCAATTATTAGCTATAAAATAACATTTTCCCTCAAATAATCCTTCTCTGAAGCAATGAAATAACAGGTGCTGATAATTTAGAACCACAGAATCAAGTCACTAAGTACAGGAATATTTGGCTGTGTTTGTTAGAGAAATCTCCGAGGGTGGCCCAGCTGTGAGAATTTTTTCTTTGGCAGAAACCCCATCAGTTTTTCTGACTAAAGTTTGTGCCTATATTTTAATGACTCATCCTCTCCTGCTCTGTCCCATCAATTGGTTGGCAGAATTTCTGCTAATTTGGAACATCTCATGTCAATGGACTGGTATTAGATTGTTTGTATGTATATTTCAAGATGAGCAGATGCAAATGTCTGAACTACTTGCTCTTTTATAGACCTCTCAGTATGACCTAATTTTCCCATCTTAAGTTTAAAATCATAACCCGGACTTCCTATTCTTTAATATCAACTTTAACCTTTAAAACTTCTAAAGAAATAAGTGATTTAGTAACAAGTATTGAAAGAGATTCAGAGTGACAAAAATCTGTGTACATCTACAAGGAAAGACAAGAGAAGTTTTATTGTTTAGCTTGTAACTATCCGATCTATGAATTCTGCATGCCAGGGATCCATTTCCACAAGGTATGAGTCCTTTAAGGTCCATGTAGGGAAAGCAAGGCAAGAAGAACTTGGATCAAAAACTCACTAAGGGGACTTCCCTGGTGGCACAGTGTTTAAGAATCCGCCTGCCAATGTAGGGGACACAGGTTCGAGCCTGGTCCGGGAAGATCCCACATGCCACGGAGCAGCTAAGACCGTGCTCTACAACTACTGAGCCTGTGCTCTGGAGCCTGCGAGCCACAACTACTAAGCCCACGCACCTAAAGCCCATCCTCTGCAACAAAAAGAGGCCACTGCAATGAGAAGACGGAACACCACAACAAAGAGTAGCCCCCGCTTGCCGCCACAACTAGAGAAAGCCCGAGCACAAGGATGAAGACCCAGTGCAGCCAAAAATAAATAAATAAATTTAAAAAAAAGATTCACTAAATATGTAAAAAGGCCAAATTCTTACAGTCAACCTGAGACAGAACTACCAGACTATTTAACAATTGTTCATTAATATAAGTAATCCTAAAGTTCTTTTTTGCAATATGAAATATGGCCTATTTTCCATGTCAGAGTCCTAGTTATATGTCAACCAGCCTCTTCACTGTTTGAGGTGGGAGGCAAGTTTAGAAGGAAGGGCTGCAAGAGGAAATACAAGAGGAGTTTCCCAACCCAGAATGCAGAATCTTTTAGGGCATGGACAAGGAATACATTCTAATGTTCTTGTTACATGCCAGGAATTTATACATTGTATCCTGCTGTAGTTTAAAATGAGCATATCTAACCTGGGGCTTCTTAACCTTGCTATTGACATTGCAGTCAGGAAATTCTTCATTGCAGGGGGCTGTCCTATATATTGTGGAATGCTTAGCAGCATCTCCTGTCTCTACACATTAGATGCCACTGTACCTCCCCACTTTGTGACAAGGAAAAAGGTCTCTAGATATTACCAAATGTCCCCTGGTGGGGAAATCATCCTTTATTGAGAACCGCTGGGCAAACTGGACTGGGTCTTCTACATGGATCACCCCTCATGTGTGAGGTGGTACCCAATCTCTAGCTGGGCCACATCCTCCCACAAAGGGTAACTGCTGTGATTCATCACTGTCAGTTCCGTCTTCACTGCTTTGGGGCTCCAGCCAGTATCCTCTTTGCTGCATTAGAGGAATTAGAGGTGAAAACTCTTACTAAAAGGTTGAAGTGGGGGGAAGTTGTGGCTACATCTCAACACAAAACAGGAAGCGAATTAATATTGAATACTTTTATCAACATTAACTGAAATGTTGGCCAACTCTCTAACTCACAAGCTATCTTTCTCCTGCCATGGTCTGAGCTTCCTCCTCTCTCCTGAGATGTTTTTTCTAGCTCACTCTTTTCTCCTGACTCAGTGGATGAGTTGCTGCTAACTTTACTTGCTACTATTACATAATTCATCAGTATAGATTTCCAGGTTGCTTTCAGAGCTATGCTTGTTTCTTATGGTTATTTTATTTTTCCGTTTAACAGACTAAAGTTATCACTCCAGGATTCTACACTTTAGAACTTTAAAGTCCCAAATGTTTCCTTATTGGTGTTGGAAGAAGCTCACAAGTGAGCTTGATCTTAGATGAACTCACAGGTCAGCCAAGAAATGTATGTCTGTGTGTGTATACATATATATACACACACATACACACATATATATATACACACATTATACTTACATTATATATGAATATATAATAAATATATGCACATATTTTATATAAGTAATATTTATACATGTATAATGTATGACAGTTATTACCTTTGCTCTTATGACATGGTGCAAGCTATTGTCTGAACAACTACAAGTCAGGAAAAGTTACATCAATAAATATCCCATTGGGTATATACTCCTCATAGAAATAATCCAGAATCTTTGGCGTTTGAGAAAAGAGCCCAAGTCTTAATGCAGTATCTAGCAGTGGAGTCTAGATTGAATTTCAAGAATTGCAAAGAGCAGGAGGGATGATTTTAGAAAACTTGTTAAGTATTGAAGTCTTTGATTCTTCCCCTCATTTTTTTTTCTGCTGTGGATTCCCTTTCTTTATCTTTATGTGGGAAGTCAAGCTTGCCTTCTCTTTTTACTCCCGATGCCTCCATTCTCTCTGTATACAGGATATCGCAAGAAGATTAAACTACTGGCCGTTTACCTTTAAGCCGGGGCTTTCTGTCCTCAAACTTGGGAATGGTATATCCAAATGCCTTCTGTGTCTCCCCATCTGCATGCCCTACAGCCTCCAAAGTCAACCTGTGGAAGATCTTTCTAACCATGTATCTTCTACTGCTCCCTTCCCGTAAGGCGCATCACCAAAAATCAGTGAAAGCTTGTCCAGGTTAATCTTACATAGTTTAAGTAATGAAAACAATAAGTAAACTAACCATGCTCCCTACAGCCACGCTCATCCTCTGGATAGTCTCACAGTTCACCCCCTTCCCAAAGGAGGCCCTTTTGCCGTGATGAAAATTGTTGCGACTGATTTTCCCAGACTGCAAGGTCGTCTTCCTTAATTCATCATCCCTGTGCTGCCAAACAGCTATCAAAAAATAAAAATAACAAACCTACATCTTTCCTCTGCTTCAGCCCTTCAATGGCTTGTATGGCTTGAAGGCTTGTTTCTCTCACACCCAGTCAAATGTTCTGTGTGCAAGGTACACACACACTTCTCTTCCTGGCTTAACCACAGCAGTGCCCAGGTTATGGAAGGGTCATTTTATGTTGCCTCTAGCAGTATAACAGGAAAAGGAGAAATAGTCTTTTAACAAGATGTTTCATACTTTTTCTAAGGATCAGTCACTCTTGGATAGATAAAAGTTGCTTGAAATGGAAGAAAATTAGTAAACTGGTATTTCTATGACTCTTCTCCTTGCAGAGATTCACAGTTGCAGGGTGTAGAACATCTCAGGTCAGGGAAGAGTTAGCAACGGTGAAGAGAGTACCCCATAGAAGAGAGAGACCATTTTGAAGTCAGTGCTGGGGGGCAGAAAATTAGGGCCTGACTCAGGATCCAAACAGTGGATGAGGAAAGCTGAAGAAGATCCCTGAGATATTCCTGACTCACTGCTACAGAAAACTATATCTAGTCCATGGTTGAAAACCCATTCTATGCATCCTTTGGTACTCTATGTGTGAAAGATACATAGAGTATCTTTCTGGCGGGGAGGAAATGGTGAGATATGCCATTCTATACTGTCAAGGACACATAAAAAGGGTGATACAGTTTTCAAAATATTCAAGAATCCTAAGATGCCTTTAAAATGTTTTTCATATCATGGTCTATATCTGACTCTAACACCGGCTGCTTGATACTTTCATGGCTGTCAATATGGCCTGAACTCCAGTGTTCCATGCCATTATCTGTACCTTTCCTTGCGTATCCCTTTGTATGGAATGCCCTGTGTTTCTCCACTCTGATCCGAACTGCTAAACTCTACTCATCTTTTAAGACTCAGTTGACAGGAATAGTTATTTCACATTTTCTCTCAAGTTGAATTCAGTGTTCTACGCTATTCGTGCCTCAGTAAATACACACATTGTAAAATAATTGCAAGTGGATGTATTTATCCCATCTACTAAGTTGTGAGTAGCTCAAAAACTGCATACTATTAACATTCCAGCTATCTCCTCCAGGACCTACTAATTATTCAATAAATATATACTGAAGAAAAAAATACTAGTTCTATATATTTTGGGTTATTTTTCTTAGTATAAATTAATGAGTGTTTCTTTTCTTTATAATCTAAGTTTGATTTTTATAGTGTCATGGCAGGGAAATTTTTTCCAGTGCTCCTAAAATGTCACCATGATACAGATCCATTGTTGATAAGGAGAGTTCTGGCAACTTCAAGTTCTCTTCAGGCAACATTGATTCTCTACCTGAGGCCAGGGCATCCTGAGATGTTCATGATCCCCTTGAAAATCTGCCAAAAGCATACCTGAAGCTGGCTTTTTGCCACAATTGCCTAATGTGGTTTCTGGGGTATGATTTAAATCTTTGATGTACTAAGAGTCAAGTGTAAATAACATTATGAAATGTGGGTGACTTCAAGGAAGCATTTGTTCCCAAGCATCTGCAGACAATGTCTTTGTTCTGACAAACTACAAATCTCAGCACAACTAAGCTATTTATGTGAAAAATTAAACTTCTAGTCCATGGTAGTAGTGATTTTTTTCCCATCCTCTTTGTAAAACAAATTCATTTGTGAACTTTCTAATAACTTAGCCCTGACACTAAATCTTTTTCTTAATTTATATCATGAACCCATGCTCATTTATCAAATTCTACTTAAATATTTAAATATGGAATACATTGGATTATGTTTATTGCACACTTTGGTGAATATCAGCTACTATATTATATTAAAGTTACTCAATCCAGTCCTATGATAAATCACCAGCTGCCTTATTGTGGGATGAAGGTTTCTCTGGATGAGATCATGAATCCACGATCAGAGCAAAGTATCTATATAATCCATCCTCACATAATTTGCAAATTAATAAATTAAGAAACAGAAGCCCAATTTAAAACGTTGCAAGGGAGGTCTAAGGGAGAATTCCCTGAGTGAAATTCGGTGGTGGTATTAGGGTAAAAGGAAAAACAAAGTTGATCACCCACTTACTCTGCTTTGATTCTCAAATACTAGCTTTAACGATTTTTCTGGAAGGCCTTGAGAAGATTACAATTTACACATGACTCAGTTGTTCATGCAAGCTCACTCTTACTATGTGTCAGGTAGTTTCCTAGGAGTTGAGAATGTAAGAGTGAACAAAACTGACAGGTCCTGGTACCCATGGAGTTTGAATTCTAATATGGAGTATCAGAAAAATAAATAAAAGACTTCTGACGAGTGCATTTAAGAAAACAAACACAGTGATATATAGAGTGTTAGTTGGAGCAGAAAGGAAGGACCATATATCAAATGAGATTCTGAGAAGGCCATGGAGGTGACTTCTGAGCTCAGATCTGAAAGAGGAGTACAAACAACAATTGCTGAAAAGCATTTGAAGAAGAGGAAACAGCAAACACAAATGCACTGAAGAAGAATTAAACTTAGCAGAAATATAATCACTAAGACTGACTCTTAGTGATCAGGAACAGATGGACAATGGCCAGGGCACAGAGGGACTTATGGATTAAAAAAGGAAATTGGATTTTATGAAAAGGCAAGAGGCTATTGGTGAGTTTTAAGCCATAGAATGACACGATCTTACTAGTATTTTTGAAAGATCTCTCTTCTGCCAATGTTAAGCTTCAAACAGAACATCCATAGCAATAATATTTTACTTAGTTTATTTCTGTCTGGCTAATTTGCTAATCCATAGCACCTTAAGGGCAATTAGCAGCTTTAATTGTGACTTAGTTTTTAAAGGCTATATTTGTTTTTTATTTTTATTTTCAATCATCATTATAATCATTAATGCCATGTAAAATTATTAGGGAATTTTTTCTATGCTGCCAAAAACTGGATTCTAAATAACTCTAGATTTATTGTACTTTTGTTCCTCAGAATATTGGCCTTAACATCCTTAATATTTTAATTCTATATGTACCAGTTCCCCTTTTTGCCTATCAACAGACATTAATTTTTTATATGAACACAAACCTGTTTTCTAGCTAATATAAAATATTTAAAGTTTTACAAAATCCTTTAATAATGACTGACCACTGGAAATACAGAGCTAACCTCTCAAATCTCCAAAGCTCATACTAAGCAATAAATTTGATTCAATGAAAAATAATTGACAGGGCAATAGGTTATATAGTTATATGAAGAAATATTATTAAATATTAGTTTTCATTGTTGAGAAATTTGTGTCAAGTTCAGAAGTAAAAGATACTGCTCTTTCTCTGCATTTGTCTGTTTTTAGTTTAAAAAATACTTCAAACGTCATTAGAAGTAAGGAAGAGCTAGAAAATGATCCAGGTGTGCAAGGGAAAAGAAAATAATACTAGTAAATCAAAGATATTTATCTTCAAATCTCAGTCACCTAGATCACTATATCCTATAACAGAAAGGAAAATATCAAGAGACAGAAAGGTAAAGAGAAAAAGGTCCCAGGTTATTTTGTTTTGACTAACAAGTGGCATATTAATCCACATTCTCCAAAGAAACAGAACCAATAGGATGTAAAACATAGATGGATAGATAGATAGATAGATAGATAGATAGATAGATAGATGATAAATAGACAGATAGATAGAGAGAGACAGATTTATCATAAGGAATTGACTCATGATTTTGGAGGCTGACAAGCCCCAAGATTTGCAGTTGGTAAGCTTGTTTCATTTCAAGTTTGAAGACAGGAAAAGCTGATGTACTCAGATAGGAAGAATTTTTTCTTGAGGGAGGGTTAGACCTTTTATTCTGTTTGGGTCTTAGTTGATTAGATGAGGCCCACCCACACTACAGAGGGCAATCTGCTTTACTTAATGTACCAATTTAAATGATAAACTCATCCAAAAACACCCAGATTAATATAGATATCTGGGCATCTTGTGATGCACTTAAATTGACACATAAAATTATCCATCCCAGGTAATTTTTAAAGCTTATGTCAGGATTCATTTATCCATTCATCCCACCAGTATTTATTGATACCCTGATAAGCATCAGGTCTACCCTAGATGCTGGGGATTTGATGAGATATTAAAAATGATCTCTGACTTCAGTAGACTCATGGCCTTTGGAAAACAAAAATGCAGACATAAACAAAATTCAGTGAGTTAGTTACCAAAGGGAATGGATTGGAAAGAGAGAATGAGGTCACAAGCACTGAGTGGGTATTCAAGAGCTTTACCTTTAAAATTTAGAGAATAGTAATGAGATTACCTGCAAAGAGGAGAGAAGGCTTCCAGAGCAAAAGAATGTCCTGTCTAAAGAAATGTATAGGGCTTCCTTGCTGGGGCAGTGGTTAAGAATCCGCCTGCCAATGCAGGGGACACAGGTTCAAACCCTGGTTTAAGAAGATCCCACATGCTGTGGAGCAACTAAGCCCATGAGCCACAACTACTGAGCCTGCGATCTAGAGCCCATGCTCCATAACAAGTGAAGCCACCGCAGTAAGAAGCCTGCACACCGCAACAAAGAGTAGCCCCTGCTCGCTGCAACTAGAGAAAGCCCACGCGCAGCAACAAAGACCCAACACATCCAAAAATAAATAAAAATAAAATAAATAAATTTTAAAAAGAGAGAAGTGTATAGCATCAGGAAGGATACAGTGGGAAATGCAAGTGGGCTGAGAAACCAAGGGAAGACTGAGTGATTCAGAAAAGCACAAGTAACAGTGGGAGATTATATCATAAAGACTGCATGCACTGAGTATTGCTCCTTGATTGTTACCACAAGCCAATACAGAGTTTTTACTAAGTGAAAGGGAACTCAACAGCTCATAGAGAATCTTATTCCATTTTCAGAAAACTTTAGCTAGATTTTGCTTGAGCTTTGCCAAAATCTTTTTCTTTTTTTTTGCTGTCTCCAATGATTAACACTTATTCTACCTTCTAATGACTTGTTTTGTCAAACAGCCTTCAAATTCAATGCCTTTTTTATTCAACGCCCATTCAACACCATTAAGTACCAGTCATGTCAAGCATGTGCTATGAACTGGTAGATTACAGCAGACAGAACAGATGTGGCCCTTTCATCATGAAGCTGAAGTCTCCTAAGGAGGAAAGGGAATAGAGAATCATAAAAGAAAATATGATTTTTTATAATTAATTTTTATTGTAGTATAGTTGATTTACAATGTTGTGTTAGTTTCTACAAAGTTAGTTTGTTCAGCAAAGTGAATCAGTTATACATATACATATAGCCACTCTTTTTTAGATTCTTTTCCCATATAGGTCATTACAGAGTATTGACTAGAGTTCCCTGTGCTATACAATAGGTTCTTATTAGTTATCTTTTTTTTTTTTTTTTTTTTTTTTTTTTGCGGTATGCGGACCTCTCACTGTTGTGGCCTCTCCCATTGTGGAGCACAGGCTCTGGAAGCGCAGGCTCAGCGGCCATGGCTCACGGGCCCAGCCGCTCCGTGGCATGTGTGATCTTCCTGGACCGGGGCACGAACCCGTGTCCTCTGCATCGGCAGGCGGACTCTCAACCAATGCGCCACCAGGGAAACCCGAGGCCTTTCCTTACCTGCCTTGCACGTACAGTCAGATCTTCCCACAGAGTTTCTCCCCTAGTCCTCTTGCTGCTCTTGGATCCCAGCCATTACCATTAACCATCCCGCATTAATCGCACACCTGCTTCAAGCTGACTGGACCTTGGTCCACTCTGCTCTGGAAAATCTGCCTTCACAGCATCCATGTTCACAGGTGATGTGAATAAGACCCTTTACAACTCCGGGTGAGCTGGGATCTTCTGTATCATTATTGTAGCAAGAACAAATAAAGGCTGAAAAGGAGACTAATGTTTGGAGGTGAATGCTTTTAATAGAGAAAAAGCTTTTACACTGTGAATTACAATAGATAAAAACATTGAATACCCGAGTTTTGGCTTTGATTTTGCATTTACATATCACCTATTTTAAGAATACCTAGACATTTAACTATACTAGTTAAATTGAAGTTTAACTAGTTTTATTAAGTTTAACTCTACTAGCTAAATTAAATTGAAATTTGTAATTCTAAAATAAGAAAACTCAAATACAGCTGGCAGTTAAATTCAATTAACTCTATTTAATAGAAGTTCTTGAGCTCAGAATGAATACATTTTAATTAATTCATACTTTTAGCCATCCATGCATTAACTCATTCAACAAATATGTATTTAGAATCAACTGTGGGTATGTCTCTATTCTAATCAGAGCCTCAAACATACTGGGAAAAATTGGTTTTTATTTTCTCATAATATTGGATATATATGGCATAGAAAAAGATTATATAATTTTTAGATGTTTATGAATAGAAGAAATACTATTACTGGACTCAAACAACAGAGTCATTATGGTTTTATAATCTCATTCATTCATTCATTCATTCAGTAAACATGTGTTGAAATCCTGCTATCTATATTGGATGAAGCCCAATTCCTACAGAAAGGACTATGTATCTCAATAGATTATTTCAGTTAGTACAAAAGCTTAGCATGGCTTGCTCACAAGATATTAATTAGGGGACACAGTAGATTGGTTGATTGGTCTCTTTGCCAAGAAGTGGAAACTTTGTCTCCAGGCAGTTGGGAAACCCTAAAGACTTTTATGGAAAAGAGGAGTCTAGCTGGGTTAGAAAGATCTTCTGGAGCAAGTGTGAAGGATGAGTTAGAGGACTGGAAGTTTTGGGGGAAAAAGAAACCAAGGAGGCTTCTACATGGGCCCTGTGAGAGATGATAGTCTCAACCAGGCACACGCTGAGGCTGTGGGATGAAGAGGAAGTAACCCATCTGGAAGAGAGTGTACATCTCCATCAACATGTAGATTAAAAGCCTAAATATAGCCTAACTATGTGTATTTAGGAGTCACCATTTTATAGGCAAACATAAATTTGTTAAGGGTCAGAAGTACTAGGCAGTAAAACCTAATAGTCACATAGTATTTACTATGTGTCTAAATACTGTGCACAGTTTAATTTTCACAGATTAAACCCAGAGGATAAATCACTGCAATAATCCTTGGAAGAAGCTACAATTTCTCCCCCATTTTACAGATGAAGAAGCTAAGAGAGGCTAAAGAAAATTTCTCAAGCCTCTGAGTCACTAATAATGACTGCTAGATTTAAAATCCAGGTATGCCAACATCCATGGATTTAACCACTTCACTAAATGGCACTACTGTTAGTGTTGTTGAATCTTTATTGTAGTAATTCTTGCTCCCAGGGACATCCAATGGCACAGAAGAATTATGCTGAAGTTTGGGAATTCTCCTTCTTTCTCTCCTAATCTCATCCTCTGCAGATGCCTTTTAATTTTGATTGTTTGTAAGTCTTACGGTGTTTCTCCTCATCACTTTAGATAATATGCTTATTAATATTCTTTAATAAAAGCAATATCCATTTTGTCCCCACTGTGATAGATGATTATTTAGCTGAAATGTACTAGACCCACATTCTCCATTGCTAGTCCCAGTGTTTGATAGTGGTATTGTTGCTTTTCTTTCTTTCTTTCTTTCTTTTTTTTTTTTTTTTGTGGTACCCGGGCCTCTCACTGTTGTGGCCTCTCCCTCTGTGGAGCACAGGCTCCGGACGCACAGGCTCAGCGACCATGGCTCACAGGCACAGCCGCTCCACGGCATGTGGGATCTTCCCGGACCGGGGCACGAACCCGTGTCCCTTGCATCGGCAGGCGGACTCTCAACCACTGCGCCACCAGGGAAGCTCGCTGTTCATTTTTATATGGACATTTTATAACATTAGTAATATACAAAAATCCCTATTTCTTATTCTATAGGAATTTTAGGGTGTCCTTTGACCTATCCCCATTTCTTAAGATGAAGTTGTCACTACCTGTACCCTTCCTTTACACCCATTCTCCACACTTCCCTCACTCCTTCATCTCCCACCTTGCCAGTGAATTTTTTCCTTTTTAAGTAATTAACGTTACCATCTTTTACACTCTGTTTTGTACCCACGACCAAGTTGGCCATGCTTTGTCCATAGACTAACTCTAGAGATTTAATGCATATAAATAGCTATATTAGTATGATGGTCAAGGTAGTATTCTTGCTTCAAATACTGCATTAGAATTACATTCTCATCTCAGAAATTTAATGCTGGGACCTCTGTGAAAGCTGGAAGAAATGTTCATAATATCAAGATCAAGTAGATTTTATTTTACTGTACCAAATCATACCACATTTTAATTTACGTCTATGTAAACTATGACTTTTTGTACATGTTAGTTTTATCATTTCCAATTGCCTATTTATTTGTTTTATTTTCCTTTTCTTTTCTATACCTTTCCTTCCTTCTTTTGTTCCTCTCTCTTGTCTCCCTTCCTCTCTCCCTCCCTTCCTCTTCCACTACCCCCTCTCTTCAAACTATGTGCCTCAATAATATTCTACGATTTTTCAAACTTCTCATTCAGAGAAATAGCAGTTGCTTCCTGACTTTCTCTAGCAATTTGGGTTTCCCCTCTCACTCCTTTTTCAAAGAAACACTAAGATTCTGGGGGCTCAAGATGGTCAAAGCATGAGAGGGAGGAGGTACACTGGTCCTTTATCCACTTCTGCCTGTGCTGACAACAGCTGAGACAGCATGGCCCTGTCTGGTCCTCCTCCCAAGCCCTCATCAGGTGGTGTCCCATTATGGGTATTGACTACAGTCAGCCCTTTTCCCGCTCCACTCTGTGGTTGGGAAAACTTGGCAGTGCTATAGAGGTCAGTCTTGAAATACCTTCACACCTCCATCATCCTCTTCTATTCCTTGGTCATGCATGAGGGACTCTGTGAAGCTTGCCAGATTCTATGGGATTTAGATATAAATGCTATAAAAACATCTTCTGTTTTTTGTTTGTTTGTTTGTTTTGGTTTTGTGTGTGTGTGTGTGGTACGCGGGCCTCTCATTGTTGTGGCGTCTCCCGTTGCGGAGCACAGGCTCCGGACGCACAGGCTCAGCGGCCATGGCTCACGGGCCCAGCCGCTCCGTGGCATGTGGGATCTTCCCGGACCGGGGCACGAACCCGTGTCCCCTGCATCGGCAGGCGGACTCTCAACCACTGCGCCACCAGGGAAGACCCCTCTTCTGTTTTTGAGTCACCCAAACTTTATAGGAATCTATCCTAATGCTCCTTCCCCGCTGCCACTCAGGAATTTGACTTCAGGGGAGAGTGGAGAGCAGGAGTCCTATTATCAGTGACCAATGTCAGTGATTTACTGTATGCCATTTTTTTTTTCTGAACTTTCATCTTTTCTCCACAGCCCAAACTATTTTTATCTCCTTTACAGCTAGAAAAACCCATTCTCAACAATTCTTCCCAGTCTTTCGTTCAGTCCAGTATTTCAATAATTAGCTTCTTTTATTTCCCTTTGCTTTTCTCTTTGAATCCTACACTGTGTGTAGAATATCCTTTAGACCAAACTTATATGACAACTGATTCTTCAGATGAATTCCTGATGATCCATACACCACACCCCAGGAATGTCTGAATCTCAATTTAAACTCAAGCTGGAAAATAGTTACATAGACTACTAGTCTTTACCTGTGAGTTTTATCAAATACTAGACCTACACATTTCCTAAAGCAAAACTGGACAATCAAAAATATTTTCAAAATTGTATCTAACATGAACTGATACATCTTCCAGGTTCAGTTCCAGAAATAAAATTATTTTGAATTTCAACCTCATCTCAAGATGTTTGGAGAGAAAAAAACAGTTAAAGATATCCATGTCTATTAATTCTAACTTCAGGTCTCCCACATATTCTGGGGAATTCATCTGAAGTCCCTTTGGGTTTAGGCCATGACTTTCAGATCCACAGGGATCTGCTAAAGAAAAAAGCTTCTAAAGGATTCAGAGGAGGGAGCATTTCTGCCACCAAGGAGGCTGGTTTCCAGGAGCTGCTAAATCCTGTTCTCTAGTGGCTTTTAAAGGCCATTCAGATTAATGCTCAACCCTCAGGTGGCCTGCAAATATCAGACATTTTAATGTTTTTTTCCCATTTGCTCTCTTCTATCATTGGAAGAACATTTAAATGGGTTAAGTATGAATTGTGGTTATATTTAAATTGATGTTCTAACAGTTCTCATTAAAATTTAAAGAATCTTCTAGAAACAAGAAAGTACCTATTAGCAGGTATTTCATAAATTTTTTGAAGTGAAGACAAAGATGAATCTTTGAAGCACCTCAGTTTTAAGTTTAAAAATATCAAGAACATATTTTATTATTGCTACACACTGCCATACAATAGCCCTTTTTGGAATCTTTAAGAAATCCTGAGGGATTTTTAAATGAAAGATTCTTACAATCTGGAATCATTAAGATCTAAATACAGGAAGTGTGCTGGCTACATAATCTTGCCAACGCTCTAACCTTTTAATGCTTTGATTGATGAGTCTGATAACACTTTGCTTCAAGCTTCATGGGTCCATTGACTACTAATCAGGTTTAATAAATGTAATTCCATTGAAAATATTAAGTACCATAAAATTATTACCTTGCTGACTTTTAACTAAGTATATCTATAAAAATTTCTGACAGTTTTTACTGTGAAAGTGCTTTCTGGATGCAACATACCACTTAGAATTTACTTCGAATTATATTTTGAGAGGTTTTCACATTTCAGCTATAATACAGAGTAAAAAGTTAACTAGACAATGAGCAAAGTTTCTTAGTACAACTTATATGAGTAGAAGCTTGCAAAGAAAAATCATTAAAGATCATTTAATCTCTAAAAATGAAAATAAAATTTAGTAAGAAGTCAGATCTATTTTGATAAATATGCGTTTGATAACTAGGTAGTCTGTAGATAAAACTATCCTGACTTAAATGAAAATTTGAGGAATCAATTAACATCCTTAGTGCTTAATGCCACCCACAGGAATTTCAAATAAAGGTTCTTGAAGCTTTTCACAATTTATTTAAGAATCAGGTTAATCACTGCACAGAGAACAAGATAAATGAAACTCAGAGCTTACATATTTGTCATAACATAAAAATATAGCTCCTAAAAATACATTTGAAATACATTTTTGAGAAGGTAAGACTGACTTATTTATAAAGTTCCACAATATAGTTTTCAGAAGGTTAACATCTAGAAAATCTTCCAGAAGAAAGTTTGTTGTATTATGAGGTTTCTATGATGGTTAATTTTATGTGTTAACTTGACTGGGCCATGGGATGCCCAGATATTTGATCAAACATTCTTCTGAGTATGTCTATCTGTGAAGGTGCTTCTGCATGTAACTAACATCTGAAAAAGTACACTGAGTAAAGCAGATTGCCCTCCCCAAGTGGGTGGACCTCATCCAATCTGTTGAGCTTCCGAATCAAACAAAAAGTCTGACCCGCCCCATCCCCATAAGTAAGAGAGAGTTCCTTGTACTGACAGTTTTCCAACTAGAACACCAGCATCTTCCTTTTTAATACCTCTTCCTCTATAGGAAAACATTGCTTTCAGTAATAATTATGAAATTAAACTAATAAAAATAATATCCAGAGAAGTAGTGTAGACAATAAAATGTCTCTCTTATTGAAATTTGCATGCATAATTATGTTAGTGAAAGTAATGTAAAACAAAATAAAATGATTTTTCAGTATAAAAGCAAAAAAGCACAACTATTTATTCAGTAGTTTTTATATCTAACTAGCAGTTTGAACATTGATCTTCAGGGGACTCTTCTATGTAAGCTATATAAATAGTTTTTCATTAACTTTATTAGTTAATAGTAATGAAATATACTCTACAGTAAGTCCCCTATATACGAACAAGTTCCATTGTGAGAGTGCGTTCATAAGTCCAATTGCTGTTCGTAAGTCCAACAAATTTAGCCTAGGTACCCAACTAACACAATTGGCTAGGTAGTTCTGTACTGTGATAGGTTTATAATATTTGTCACACAAATAATACATAAACAAACAAACAGAAAAATTAAGGAAAACATTTTTAATCTTACAGTATAGTACCTTGAAAAGTACAGTAGTACCAGCTACATCACCACTGGTTTTACGCTTGCTTCCAGACATCCTTGGCTTAAAATAAAGATACTGTACTCTATACAGTACTGTACAGTACAGTACACAAAAGCACAACCACTTCTAGAGGATGCATGCATGTGACAATGTACACCAGACACATGAACTAACTTATGTGATTGGACATGCAAAGGCACATTCCCATCTTTGAAAGTTCTCAACTTGAAGGTTCGTATGTAGGGGACTTACTGTATTTATAATGAAAGGTATGCTAAATTTTTCCTTATATAAGCAAAAATGTACAGTTTTGGCAATTACTAAATCATACTACTGTTGTAACATTTTATTTGTCTTTAGGAACAAAATGACCTAACTATTAAAGAAGAGTAAATTTTTAATTATATATATATATATATATATATATATATATGTTTATTGAAGTATAGTTGATTTACAATATTGTGTTAGTTTCAAGTATACAGCAAAGTGATTCAGTTATACATATATATGTAAGTATTTATATTCTTTTTTTATCTTTCTCATTATAGGTTATTACAAGATTAATTTTATGTTAATGTATGTAAAAGTCATAAATTTTATTCCTATGAACATAATAGATTATTAACATTCAGTAAAACATTCTATGTGCTAATTAAAATTTGTCCTTATTAAACCAAATGTTGTACAAAATATGTGTCCTTACAGTCCAGGCTGTTTTACTGTTTTACCTTCTAAATACAATATAAATTCTATTTGCCATTTGGCCTTGGATGATAAACTGAAATAACTTCTATTTCTGTATATTTACAATCACTGTGCAAGAATTATTTATGTTGGATCAACCATTTAAATGCAGGAGTAGGTAGTAACATAGGGCTGAAGATACAAACTGTGCCCAAAGAAAACTCCAATAATACTGAACCACTATACATTTATTCTCAAGAGAATCATCTGTAGCTGTGCCTATGTGGGTTGGGAGCTGTATAATCAGAGGTTCTCTGAATTAACTTCCATGTAAAATATAGTGTTTATTAAAGGTAACAATAGTGGCTAATTTGATGCTTATGTATATACTGCTAATAATCAAAAATAGCTACACGGATGGTTTAGAACTTAGAACAACAAAATACTTTCTCAGGAAACAAATAGTTTATCCCTGACATTATCAGCTCCCACCACCCCAAACACATGGTGATAATAAAAAGTAGGTCGATTAGTTGATTAAATTGTTGTTTATAAATTGGCTACAGGTAATACACACAACTTTCTTATTGCTTGCTTATGTCATCTCTGCCACCACACCCTGGACATGCCAGTGGTTGTACTGTATGTAATTTACTTTCAAACACTTTGGCATAGGCAGTTGTATCTTTGTTTCTGTTTGTTTAAATCTGCATCCCCATAATGATTAGTAAATACTTGATTTTCCTCAGTAAAGTGTGCACAGTCCACAAGAAGGTGATGACACAGACTCTAAGCTGAAGCCCACATTACAAAGGTGGCCATGACGGCACATCAACCAGCTTTATCTCTAATCCCATGAGAAAGCTGTTACTTTAGCAGAATGGATTTTAGAAACATTATTTCATTGGTGAAGGGAGTCACGTTTAAGGTGTGATCATTACCCAGCAACTCCACCCTTGCAGGACCTTGGTCTCAGAATCCAGCAAACCCAGGAGACCAAGCTTTCCAGGAAGCCCTAAGCTTAGGAACAACTTTTGTGTGTAGCCTTATGTCTAGCCATTTTTACAGGATTGTGTCATCCGAGCTGACTGCGAGTAGCTGACACCTGGCCTTGAATATTGTGTCACCTCATTCTTGACAACCTTTCCTGAAAGCTGCTCTTCAGGGAGCAGAGCCTTCAGTGAGCCTGTGGAACTGAATACAAATCGATTACACAACTTTATTTGGGTCCACTTACCAATAGTTATTTGCAAGTGTGGCAAATTCTAGAGACTTAACAGGTCATCTAACAGCAACCTGTGGGCAAGGGGCTTTCACTTGCCTCTAAATAGAGGAAGTTATTAATGCCTATTGAAACAACCTAATAATTGAGAAAGGCCACCAAATTAGCTCAGGACAGTTAACAACTTTGTGTGTGTGTGTGGCTGTGTGTGTGTGAGTGTAGAAAATGATGATTATTAAGGGAAATGAGACACAACTTTTTTCCCTAAATAACTCTTTTGTCTTAAGAACTGGTGGGCCACAAGGAAGAGACTAAAGTTTGCTAGTCAAATATAGTTTGGTCTGATAAAACAAAACATAAATGACTCTTTCATCTGGGAACAGCTAATAAAACCTTGGCGTCTTCACCAACCCACACAAATATTTCTTGGGACATACAAGATGTAGATAGTAATTGTTTATTGTTCTAGTTCACATCTTGATTTCTTTTTCCCATCTGAAAAAGTGGGAGAAGATTCAAGAACTTGCAGCACTTTTATTTTTAAATCAAGCAAATAATGTATTGGTTCATTCCTACAATTACATTTTGAAAACTATATTGCAGTATATAAAGTAAAAATAAAAGTACTCTTCACTGTTCTTGACCAACAAATGTGCCATTTCCTCTTTTCAGTGGTTTATAATTTCAAAACTTTGTCTATTTCCATGAATTCATATGCACATATACAAATATATGTTTTCAAAATGGCAATTACATTTAAATATACTGCAGAGGTGGATGGCTTTTGAATTAACATATGAACATACTTATCTGCCTCATTCTTTCTAGTTGTATTATATTTTATTCCATTGTGTGGTAGCTCAGTACTTTCTAATATTCTTTATAGGCACAATATAGTTTGCAGTGTCCTTGAGGTTGGGTGCCACCCTGTGAATAAAATGTGAGTGGGAGAGACGTGGATCATTTTTAGGAGGAAGCTATGTCACAGTATAACACTCCAGACTGACATCCAAACCATCTGGCTGGATCCTGGGTGAGGAGAAAACAGGACAGAACCCCCAGCTGACCTGAGAGGGCCATGTGTGGGCAAGAAATGTCCTTGTGTTTTAAGCTAATGAGATTCTGGAATGGTGTGTTACTCCCGCAGACTCCAGCATTTCTTGACTCATACAAATATTATCTATGTACGATTTTTAATTCAATCATCTCCCTAATAATGGAATTGGTATTGTTGCTTCCAACTGTTCGTGTATATAAAATAGTGGCAATAGACACTCTTACATTTGTATCTTACATTTTTGTACCCAGGGCAGATTTTATGTGGAGTCAGTTTTGATAGATATTGCCAAAATTGTCCTATAAAAAAAAAGCAGTCACAATATTTACTATTAGAAATAGTCATGAGAACACATTGGCTCATACTGTAGTCAATATTGGATATGACTTATCAATCATTTAATTTGTGCAGGCTCTGATGAGTTAAAAATATCTACCAATGTTGTTTAATTTGCATTTTCTGATTATTGATTTGACTATATTTTATGTATATTAGCGATTTGTATCTACTCTGAGTGCCTGTCAATAACCTTCATCCATGTTTCTGTTCTTTTGCTTTTTCATATAGATTTTTAGGGCCTCTTATGTGTTAGACATCCTTACACTGAGTATGTTGTATATGCTGCAAATATTTTCTGCTAGTCTATCTTTGGCCTTAATTTTATTTTTGGTGCCTCTTATTACATAGAGCTTTCACTTTCATATAGCAAATTTTGTCTTATTGGTAGATATAGAAGTTGGTCTTAAGAAGCTTTTCTCTACTCAGCAAAGCATTACAAAATGAATTATGTTGTATTATAACTTAAAATTTACAAAATGTCATTATCGTTTTGGGGGTTGTTTTACTTTTAACTTTTAAATCCAACTAGAATTTATTTCAGTGAATGGTATAGTGACTGAAATATATCTTTTGTTCAAATGAATGAACAAGTCTGCCCACATGATTTGTTGGATAACCTTGTTTTTGTCTCCACATGCCACATTCATTGTAGGTTTATTCCCCATACACACTTGACTCTACTCCTGGACACTATTCTGTCATTTTGCTCTCCTCTCTTATATCCTTTCCTCCAACATGACACTATTTTCATTACTGTGCTTTCACATTATATTTTGAAATCCGATAGGGCAAATTCTCCCCTATTGTTCATTTTCAAAACCTTATTGCCTATTCTCACACATTTTCCTTTAACCCAGATGAATTTAGAGTCAGCTCTTCAAGTTTGATACAAAACTTAGTTGGATATTGAATTTTATTTTATTATTTATTTATTTATTTGGCTGCACAGCCTGCGGGATCTTAGTTCCCTGATCAGAGATTGAACTTATGCTCCCTGCAGTGGAATCATGGAGTCTTACCCACTGGACCATCAGGGAAGTCCCAAGGGTATTGAATTTTAGATTAATTTGTGTGGTAGAGCCAATGATACACTGCTCAGCCTCCATAATGAAGGACTTCAGCCTTATTGCAGGGGGTGTGGGCAACAGACATCTCCAGCTAGTTACCCTCTGAGGACCTGCCTCCACTGCTACTGCTGAGTGAACTGGTGGGTGTAAAGGTCAGGCCATTTTATCCCAACATGGGATCATCCAGGGCTCCAGAGCTCCCTCCAGATTGCCTTGCCAGGTTGGCCATCATTGTTTAGTTTTGTTCTCCACCCAGTTCTGCCTCTTTCCCTTTCCCTTCACATTTGTGGATCTCTAACAAACATCTTGCACCCCAAGCAGATGTATCTCAGCATCCGCTTCTGGAGGACCGGAACCTATGAAAATTTGGAAAGAAGTGATATATTTACGTTATTGACACTCAACTTGCTAATGAGTGAATTTTGTTCTTGACAATGGTCAGTCATTATCTTCATAAAAACAAGTTCCACGAAATGAGTCAGTGGTGATGGTGTTTATTCACCCTAAGAATACACATCATCATGAAGGAAAACCAACAAACTGTCTGAAACAGAAAGTTCAAACAGGCATCAGGCTATTAACCTCACTGAATAAAATGGGGCTAGAGAAAGACAAGAGGGAGGGGAAGAGAGAGGAATATATGGGAAAGGATCAGCTTTGTGTACAAACAGCCTACTCAGCACCAGCCCATCCCTGCTCTGTAGACACATGGACCCAATGTGCCCCCTTTTCCAATGTTATTTTTTCCAATATAACCCTTAGATCCATATATTTACATAAAATTCCCTGCTACCTGATCTAGAATACACACAAGTATGTTTCCAACCAATTATCTTTTTTAAGAAGAAATAAGGTTTGTGAAGCAGAGAAGAAAAGATTTACTACATCAAGTATGAATTAAACTTTAATTTACCTTTAGTGATATGCCTGTTTTCAAAGTCGTGAGACATGAGATGACAATATATCATTAAAGCCAAACATCTGCTGCCACATTCAATGAGTTTCAACTAGTAGCAGAACAGAATGCATGCTTCGACATGAAAGGCATGTGAGTCAGGTTTTAGTCCCAAACTAAAAATCATATGTCATTTCTCCTTCTCTAGGGAGGGAGTAAGTAAGTCAAATGAGAGAGAGGCCAAGAAGCTATTGGATATCCCTCAAAAGGAGGGAAACATTACAACAGGGAATAAGCTTTATGTTTTACATTAGTATCATTATACAGGCTGATAGTTCAGAAAATCATAATATGCCTCAAAGAAAAGGAAATTTTCACCTCCTGTATTTAAAAATTATAAATAATAAAGTATTTACATTCATTTATTTTGTAAGAATAAGCAATAATCATACAGTTCTTTGTACCATCACAGAGCTTTGTTTTCTCCAGGATACAAGCTCTACTAGAATTTATTATATATTTATTTGTTCATTTTGATCTTTTGTAACAATTTACAATGTATAATGAAAGAAACCAACTTTATTTTTCTGTAGAATAACAGAGACAATACATATGCAGTCCTGTCATCATTTCACTGTCCTATGGAAAGCTTTAATTCCCAAACCAGTTATGTTTGTTAGAGCAAGTTAGAATGGTTACTATGAACTGAATATTATCCTACCTCAAGACCAACTCTTCCACATGTGTTCAATTTTTTAAAACATCAAATATGTTCAATTTAATTTCAGCTAATATTAACAAGCAATAATAAAACTGGGAGGAATGAAATCAGAGAGTTTAATGAATGTCAAATAAGTGTTTTCTTTTAACAGTAAGAGATTGAGTATTCTAATAAAATATATTCAGAATTTATTTAGCTATTTATAACAAGTGGCACCAAAATTGACCAATACAATTTTGGCTGAAAAAGTCTAGCAACTGTTTCAAATGTTTTGTTGTCATCAATATTAAAAGGTTGCTATAAAATTTATGAAGCACATATTTATTTTATTGGGGTACTGGATAATAGTTCAGAAAAGTGTTCATGAAAAATGAAAAACATAATATTGAATAATAGTAACGAAGAGTAAAAACTTGTTTTTAGGAGGGACCTTCAAGATGGCGAAGGAGTAAGACGTGGAGATCACCTTCCTCCCCACAAATACATCAAGAATACATCTACAGGTGAAACAACTCCTACAGAACACCTACTGAACTCTGGCAGAAGACCTCAGACTTCCCAAAAGGCAAGAAAATCCCCACATATCTGGGTAGGGCAAAAGAAAAATTAATAAACAGATACAAAAGGATAGGGATGGGACCTGCACCAGTGGGAGGGAGCTGTGAAGGAGGAAAAGATTCCACACACTAGGAAGCCCCTTCACTGGTGGAGACATGGGGGCATGGGTGGGGGGAAGCTTCCAAGCCATGGAGGAGGACAGGGGTGAAGAGAGCAAGGCAGAGAGATTCCCTTACAGAGGATCAGTGCGTACCAGCACTCACCAGACTGAGAGGCTTGTCTGCTTACTTGCCGGGGCGGGTGGTGCCTGGGAGCTGAGGCTCGGGCTTCAGAGGTCAGATCCCAGGGAGAGGACTGGGGTTGGCTGTGTGAACACAGCATGAAGGGGACTAGTGTGCCACAGCTAGCCGGGATGGAGTCCGGGAAATGTCTGAACCTGCCTAAGAGGCAAGAGACCATTGTTTCGGGGTGCACAAGGAGAGGGGATTCCTTCCCTGTCTGCCAACAGAAGGCAGAACACCAACTAAATGAGCTCCAGAGACGTGCGTGAGCTGCAGCTATCAGCTTGGACACCAGAGATGAGCATGAAATGATAACGCTGCTACTGCAGCAACCAAGAATCCTGTGTGCAAGCATGGGTCACTATCCACACCTCCCCCCCTGGGAGCCTGTGCAGCCCACCACTGCCAGGGTCCTGTGATCCAGGGACAATTTCCCCAGGGAGAACACAGAGCACACCTCAGGCTGTTGCAACGTCATGCTGGCCTCTGCTGCTGCAGGCTCATCCTGCATTCCAATTATAACTACCATACCCTTTTCTCCCACGCACATGAGTGAGCCAGAGCCCCTAATCAGTTGCTGCTTTGACCCCCTTCTGTCTGGGTGGGGAAGAGATACCTGAGGGCAACCTACACGCAGAGGTGGGGCCAAACCCAAAGCTGAACCCCAGGGGCTGTGAGAGCAAAGAAGAGAAAGGGCAATTTCTCCCAGCAGCCTCAGGAGCAGTGGATTAAATCCCCAGAGTCAATTTGATGTACACTGCATCTGTGGAATACCTGAATAGACAATGAATCATTCCCAAATTGAGGGGGTAGAGGTTCAGAGCAAATGTAGAACTGGGGATTGTAGTCTGCAACTGATTTATTTCTGATTTTTATGTTTCTCTTAGTATAGTTTTTAGCACTTGTTATCATTGGTGGATTTGTTTATTGGTTTGGTTGCTCTCTTCTTTTTTTTAATTATTACTTTTTAAATTTTTTTATTTTAATAATTTAATTTTATTAAATTTTATTAATTTTTAAATTTATTTATTTTTCTTTCTTTTTTTCCTCCCTTTTCTTCAGAGCCATGTGGCTGACAGGGTCTTGGTGCTCTGGCCAGGGGTCAGGCCTGAGTTTCTGAGGTGGAAGAGCCAAGTTTAGGACACTGGACCATCAGAGACTTCCCGGCCCCATGTAATATCAATTGGCAAGAGGTCTCCCAGAGATCTCTCTCTCAATGCTAAAACACAGCTCCACTCAACATCCAGCAAGCTCCAGTGCTGGTTACCCCACACCAAACAACTAGCGAGACAAGAACACAACTCCACATTAGCAGAGAGGCTGCCTAAAATATACTATGTTCACAGGCACCCCAAACACACCAACAGACATGGCCCTGCCTACCAGAAAGACAAGATCTAGCCCCACCCACCAGAACACAGGCACAAGTCCCCTCTACCAGGAGGTCTACACAACCCACTGAATCAAATAACCCACTGGAGGCAGGCACCAAAAACAACAGGAGCTACTCACCTGCAGCCTGAGAAAAGGAGATCCCAAACACAGTAAGTTAAGCAAAACAAGAAGACAGAGAAATATGCAGCAGATGAAGGAGCAAGTAAAAACCCACCAGACCAAACAAATGAAGAGGAAATAGGTAGTCTACCTGAAAAGGAATTCAGAGTAATGATAGTAAAGATGATCCAAAATCTTGGAAATAGAATGGAGAAAATACAAGAAACATTGAACAAGGATCTAGAAGAACTAAAGAGCAAACAATGATAAACAACACAATAAATGAAATTAAAAATTCTCTAGAAGGAATCAAAAGCAGAATAACTGAAGCAGAAAAACAGACAAGTACCGAGGAAAATAAAAGAGTAGAAAAAATTACCACAGAGCTGAATTAAAAAAAAAAAAAAAAAGAATGAAAAGAATTAAGGACAGTCTCAGAGACCTCTAGGAAAACATTAAATGCACCAACATTCAAATTATAGGGGTCCCAGAAGAAGAGAAAAAGAAAGGGTCTGAGAAAATATTTGAAGAGATTATAGTTGAAAACTTCCCTAACACAGGGAAGGAAATAGTCAATTAAGTTCAGGAAGTGCAGAGAGTCCCATACAGGATAAATCCAAGGAGAAACACACAAAGACACATATTAATCAAACTATCAAAATTAAATACACAGAAAAAATATTAAAAGCAGCAAAGGAAAAGTAACAAATGACATACAAAGGAATCCCCATAAGGTTAACAGCTGATCTTTCAGCAGAAACTCTGCAAGCAAGAAGAGAGTGGCAGGACATATTTAAAATAATGAAAGAGAAACAACTACAACCAAGATTACTCTACCTGGCAAGTATCTCATTCAGATTTGATGGAGAAATTAAAAGCTTTATAGATGAGAAAAGGTAAGAAAATTCACCACCACCAAACGAGCATCACAACAAATGCTAAAGGAACTTCTCTAGGCAGGAAACGCAAGAGAAAGAAAAGACCTACAAAAACAAACCCAAAACATGTAAGAAAATGCTAATAGGAACATACATATCAATAATTACCTTACATGTAACTGGATTAAATGCACCAACCAAAAGGCACAGACTGGCTGAATGGATACAAAATACAAAAAGAAGACCCATATACATGCTAGATACAAGAGACCTACTTCAGACCTAGGGATACATACAGAATGAAAGTAAGGAGATGGAAAAAGATATTCCATGAAAATGGCGATCAAAAGATATCTTGAGTAGCCATTCTAATATCAGACAAAATAGACTTTAAAATAAGACTATTACAAGAGACAAAGAAGGACACTACATAATGATCAAGGGATCAATCCAAGAAGAAGATATAACAATTGTAAATATTTATGCACCCAACATAGGAGCACATCAATGCATGAGGCAAAAGCTAACAGCCATAAAAGGGAAAATTGACAGTAACACAATTATAATAGGGGACTTTAAAACCCCACTTTTACCAATGATCAGATCATCCAAAATGAAAATGAACAAGGAAACATAAGCTTTACATGACACATTAAACAAGATGGACTTAATTGGTATTTATAGGACATTCCATCCAAAAACAACAGAATACACTTTCTTCTCAAGTGCTCATGGAACATTCTCCAGGATAGATCATATCTTGGGTCACAGATCAAGCCTTGGTAAATTTAAGAAAATTGAAATCATATCAAGTATCTTTTCCATCCACAATGCTATAAGACTAGATATCAATTACAGGAATAAAACTGTAAAAAATACAAACACATGGAGGCTAAACAATACACCAGTAAATATCCGAGAGATCACTGAAGAAATCAAAGAGGAAATCAAAAATACCTAGAAACAAATTACAATGAAAACACGACAACCCAAAACCTATGGGATGCAGCAAAAGCAGTTCTAAAAGGAAAATTTACAGCAATACAATCCTAACTCAAGACACAAGAAAAATCTCAAATAAACAACCTAACCTTACACCTAAAGCAATTAGAGAAAGAAGAACAAAAAAAACACCAATGTTAGCAGAAGGAAAGAAATCATAAAGATCAGATCAGAAATAAATGAAAAAGAAATGAAGGAAACAATTGCAAAGATCAATAACACTAAAAGCTGGTTCTTTGAGAACATAAACAAAATTGATAAACTATTAACCAGACTCATCAAGATAAAAAATGGAGAAGACTCAGATCAACAGAATAAGAAATGAAAAAGGAGAAGTAACAGCTGACACTGCAGAAATACAAAGGATCATGAGAGATTACTACAAGCAACTATATGCCAATAAAATGGACAACCTTGAAGAGATGGACCAATTCTTAGAAAAGCATAACCTTCCAAGACTGAACCAGAAAGAAATAGAAAATACAAACATACCAATCACAAGCACTGAAACCGAAGCTGTGATTACAAATCTTCTAACAAAAAAAAAAAGCCCAGAGCCAGATAGCTTCACAGGTGAATTCTATCAAACTTTTAGAGAAGAGCTAACACCTATCCATCTCAAACACTTCCAAAATATAGTAGAGAGAAACACTCCCAAACTCATTCTATGAGGCCACCCTCACTCTGATACCAAAAGCAGACGAAGATGTCACAAAAAAAGAAAACTGCAGGCCAATATCACTGATGAACATAGATGCAAAAATCCTCAACAAAATATTAGCAAACAGAATCCAACAGCACATTAAAAGGATCAGACACCATGATCAAGTGGAGTTTATCCCAGGAATGCAAGGATTCTTCAGTATATGCAAATCAATCAATGTGATACACCATATTAACAAATAGAAGGAGAAAAACCATATGATCATCTCAATGGATACCGAAAAAGTTTTCAACAAAATTCAACACAGATTTATGATAAAAACCCTCCAGAAAGTAGGCACAGAGGGAACATACCTCAACATAATAATGGCCATATACAACAAACCCACACCAACATCGTTCTCAATGGTGAAAAACCGAAAACATTTCCTCTAAGTTCAGGAACAAGACAAGGTTGCCCACTCTCACCACTATTATTCAACATACTTTTGGAAGTTTTAGCCAAAGCAATCAGAGATGAAGAAGAAATAAAAGGAATCCAAATTGAAAAGAAGAAGTAAAACTGTCACTGTTTGCAGATGACATGATACTATACAGAGAGAATCCTAAAGATGCAACCAGAAAACTACTAGAGCTAGTCAATGAATTTGGTAAAGTAGCAGGATAAAAAAATAATGCACAGAAAGCTCTTGCATTTTTAAACACTAATAATGAAAAATCTGAGAGAGAAATTAAGGAAACACTCCTATTTACCACTGCAACAAAAAGAATAAAATACCTAGCAATAAGCCTACCTAAGGAGACAAAGGACCTGTATGTAGAAAAGTATAAGACACTGAAGAAAGAAATTAAAGATGATACAAACAGATGGAAAGATATACCATGTACTTGGATTGGAGGAATCAACATTGTGAAAATGAATATACTACCCAAAGCAATCAACAGATTCAATGCAATCCTTATCAAACTACCAGTGGTATTTTTCACAGAAGTAGAATAAAAAATTTCACAATTTTTATGGAAACACAAAAACCCAGAATAGACAAACAATCTTGGGAAAGAAAAACGGAGCTGGAGGAATCACGCTCCCAGACTTCAGACTATACTACAAAGCTACAGTAATCAAGAGAGTATGGTACTGGCACAAAAACAGATATATAGATCAATGGAACAGGATAGAAAGCCCAGAGATAAAGGCATGCACATATGGTCACCTTATCTTTGATAAAAGGAGGCAAGAATATACAATGGAGAAAAGACAGCCTCTTCAATAAGTGGTGCTGGGAAAACTGGGCAGCTACATGTAAAAGAATGAAATTAGAACACTCCCTAACAGCATCCAAAAAATAAACTCAAAATGGATTAAAGACCTAAATGTAAGGCCAGACACTATCAAACTCTTAGAGGAAAACATAGGCAGAACACTCTATGACATAAAATCACAGCAAGATACTTTTTGACCCACCTCCTAGAGAAATGGAAATAAAAACAAAAATAAACACATGGGACCTAATGAAACTTAAACGCTTTTGCACAGCAAAGGAAACCATAAACAAGACAAAAAGACAGCCCTCCAAATGGGAGAAAATATTTGCAAATGAAGCAACTGACAATGGATTAGTCTCCAAAATATACAAGCAGCTCATGCAACTCAATATCAGAAAAACAAACAACCCAATCCAAAAATGGGCAGAAGACCTAAATAGGCATTTCTCCAAAGAAGATATATGGATTGCCAACAAACACATTAAAGTATGCTCGACATCACTTATCATTAGAGAAATGCAAATCAAAACTACAACGAGGTATCACCTCACACCAGTCAGAATGGCCATTATCAAAAAATCTACAAACAATTAATGCTGGAGAGGTTGTGGATAAAAGGGAAGCCTCTTGCACTATTGGTGGGAATGTAAATTGATACAGCCACTATGGAGAACAGTTTGGAGGTTCCTTAAAAACTAAAATAAAACTACCATATGACCCAGCAATCCCAATACTGGGTATATATCCTAAGAAGACCATAATTCAAAAAAATTCATGTACCACAATGTTCATTGCAGTCTTATTTACAATAGCCAGAACATGGAAGCAACCAAAGTGTCCTTTGACAGATGAATAGGTAAAGAAGATGTGGCACGTATATAAATGGAATATTACTCAGCCATAAAAAGAAATGAAATTGAGTTATTTGTAGTGCGGTGGATGGACCTAGACTCTGTCATACAGAGTGAAGTAAGTCAGAAAAAGAAAAACAAATACCGTATGCTAACACATATATATGGATTCTAAAAAAACAAAAACAGGTTCTGAAGAACCTAGGGGCAGGACAGGAATAAAGATGCAAATGTAGAGAGTGGACTTAAGGACATAGGGAGGGAGAAGGGTAAGATGGGACGAAGTGAGAGAGTGACATTGAAATATATACATGACTAAATGTAAAATAGATAGCTAATGGGAAGCAGCTGCACAGCCCAGAGAGATCAGCTTGGTGCTTTGTGACCACCTAGAGGGGTGGGATAAGGAGGGTGGGAGGGAGATGCAAGTGGGAGGTGATATGGTGATATATGTATACGTATAGCTGGTTCACTTTGTTATACATCAGCAACTAACACAACAATGTAAAGCAATCATATTTCAATAAAGATGTTAAAAAATAAAAAAACACGAAGACCTAATGTATATCACAGGGAACTTTGGCATATGCAATATCTTGTAATAACCTATAATAGAAAAGATTCTGAGAAAGTAGATATTATATATATTATTTTTCAGATTCTTTTCCATTATAGGTTATTATATATATAAATATATATTATATATAACAATCACTTTGCTGTACACCTGAAAGTAACACAACATTGTAAATCAACTATACCTGAATTTAAAAAAAAAATCTAAATAGTTTAACCTTATCAATTCTCATAAATATTACAATAATCATATTCTAAAGGATATGAGTATATCCAAGATATGAGACCATTTTGGTGGTAAATATAATATGTAGCCTGGAGATTTAAGATCTTCCTAGCGATCTCAATCATAATTCTCTGAAATGGTTGATAAAGTGTCTCTAAGCTCTTAACTATATACCGTTTATTGTTTATTATATATTTTATTTATTTTTTGGTTTGAAAAGGTGAGAGGAGGTCAGGGAGCTGAAGTACTTCATACTTTATGGTTGTTATTTTTTTCTGATTTCTAGGTTATTATCATAGCTGTTTTAGTTTTATGGAAAAGATATTCCTTTCAATGTCTATAAATATCTGTGAAAATCATTGCAGCTCCAAATTTTGTAAGAACTGAAGCTTATACGAATTGGGGAGGGATGTTCTTTAAGAAAAAAGTTACAAAATTATGAATTTTGTGATTTATGTGGAAATGTCCCACTAAGCCTAAAGTGATTGTATATCCAACCCAACCTCTTCTTGGTCAGATCTCAAAAATTCCCACAGCCATTCCAGTGACCCCCAAATCAAGAAGTAGGATGGAAGGTAAATTAAAGTAGAAAACTGGTTGATCATAGTCAAAAAATCCACTTTTGCAAATTTTACACAATCATATGACCATGTGAACACATTGCTAGGGCTTCTCCCAGCATTTTAGAGTGGCTTTTATATGTGGGTGTGGCCATAAAATTTATGTCATTAGTTTCACATTAAACCTACCTCTGGTGATCAATCTAAATATAATTTGTTAATAATCTATTTGTGCTTTACTTACCTCTTCTGTTGGATTTTCTTTTGTTCATTGCTTATTTTCATCAAATGTTTGATGATTCTTGGTTTTCTGCACACATTTATTAATGAGAGGTGGGCCGATGAATTTAGGGAGGTGTCATGAATATCCTTTTCTATCCTTCTTAAACTCCACTTATGCTTTCGATTCTTAGATAATGCAAGTGATATGCTTGATACTTTGCCTGGCGTATAAACGGCACAGCACCTACATATCTGGCCCCAACCTCTCCCTCATTGCTATATTTGTGGCCAGTAGGGTTCCTGAAAACCTCAAAATCATTCTATCTCAGTCTTTACAATCATCTGAAACACTCCTCCAGGTCTTTGCATAACTAAGAATACATTGTTTAAATCTCACCTCACCTCTCTAGATTTAATAAACAATACATCTATAAAGCAGAAAGACAAAGTTATGAGGAGTCATCAGAAAATACTGAGGTCAATAATTTTTGGCCTTACCCTTTCCTTGCTTCTCTGTACTGACTTTATTCATTTTTATGCCTAGACTGACTTTCTTGTTTGCCTTTCTAAACAGCTCTGATCAAGTTTCCCAAAGGTCTCTTTTGCATAATCCTGATATAAATGTGAAAGAAAGCCACACATTCAAGTAAAAATGAGGTTAACTTCTTAAAAAATTCCTACCTAACCATCTTTGGGATGAATTGCACTTTTTCCAAAACTGAATAACACTACTACTAATCTTATTTTTAAAATTTATTATATCCCTACTCTTGTGTTTTTCCCTGGCAAACTCCTTATCCTCATGTCCAAGTTTATATTGAAGTCTACCATCTCCTTCATACTCCATTTTTCAAGCCCTACCTTAATGATTGACTGTTTCAATACTTGAAGATAGACGCTTGTCTCTCTTACCCAAGGCATAGAGTCATTCGAATTTGAGATTGTTGATGTATGATGCTGGGGTCTGGGAGGGGGCAGGGACTTGTAGGGTGATACTGAGGCTGGTGGATTTCTGCAACCAAGTGGAACAGTTTGGAAACTAGACAATGATAATTAACATTGTAAACTATGAGAAATCAAGACTCTTCTAGGGTGGGAGACACATTTGGATGCTAGTCTCAGATAAAGTCTAGAAGATCCTCAAGCAAAAAAAACCACTTTGACATAATTATAATCAGAGGTGTCTAGTCACCCCCAAGGTGGTCTCAGTGGTTTGTTGTTGTTGTTGTTGTTTCAGAACCTTTCTACTGTAAAAGGAAAAATATACGTTTAACAAGGAATCAATATGCATATATGTGTGATCTCTGACACGGAGGTCTCAAACACCAAGGGAAGGAGATGGGTGAAGCAAGAAAGCCTACTCCAGCAGAGACAGTATAATCCTACAGTCTCAGAGCAGCCGCCTTTCAGCCACTCTGAATTTTGCCACATCTGAATATCATCTCAACACCACACCTTGTAATCCTTGAGGTCCGAGCAAGGGGGCTCACTTGGTGCTGTCAACTTCATAAGACTAGTAATCATATCCATCGTGTAAATTCTAAGAGGCGTAAGGTTGTCTTTTATTAAGGACCATATTCGCATCATTGGTAATAATGACTGGCACAGAAGCATTCAAAAGTTATTTATTCAGGACTTCCCTGGCGGTCCAGTGGTTAAGACTCAGCACTTCCACTGCAGGGGTCACAGGTTCAATCCCTGGTCGAGGGAAGTAAGATCCCGCATGCCGCGCAGCAGGGCCAAAAAAAAAAAAAAGAAAGAATGACTTATTCAGTGAAAGAAATCAAGTACTTTAATATGTTAGTTTTACACTTTAAATGTACAAAAGCTTAACTATATAACTACAATAATAACAAACATTTTTTATTTTTTCTATCCCAGTGTCATTTTTTCTATCCTAGCACATTTTAAGGGTCTTTGTGAGGAAATGTTGCTGAAGAATAGAGTATTCAGGTGTCAGTGCCCAGTGTGATGGTAGATTTTAATTTAATACCAGGTATGACTCTATTATTCTTTCTCCCCATCCCCACCATTTTAAATATCATCCAGTGTCTTCCCTGAAGAAAAAGCAACAAAATTTGGATGGATGCATTCCCTAAAACAAAGTACCTCCTTAAGCCAATAAGCCTTTTGTTGAACGTAGCAGAGAAGGCACTTTGAAACATATCAAAAAACTTAACATAGCTGAAAACTTAATATAACTGAAACATATCAAAAAACTTAACATAGCACGGCAGTAGTTACCCTAAGGGAAATGTACAGGCAAAATCCATTTAAAAGCCAATTTACTGTTTGACCACAGTGAACTCATTTGACCTTCCTTGCAACCTGTTAAAAGATTGATAAGAAATGATCAGTAATGGCAAAGAAAACCTGTAGTCCCCTTCACTGAGCTGTAACTGTGAACTTTGTTCTGCTGTAGGGGAAAATACTGCCTCTTTGGTGTTAAATAAGTAAATCGAAGTTAGATGGATTAGTTCCATTTAGGCTACATAAATAGTGTATAATGTAGTGTTCAAAACGTGTTTAAATCTCTGTAAATGGTGAATAGCGAACTGACACTAATTTAAATGAAAGACTGTGTTGCCTTGGTTTTGTCTTAGAATCAGAGAAGCTTAGCCTCAATTTCCAGAATCTATAAATACTATCTGTATAATTTTGTGCAAGTTCTATAAACTTCAACAGCTTTATCTAGAAAATGAAGATAATCATAGAGTTGAGGTAGAAATTAAGTAATACAGATTAAAAAACAGTTCAGTATCTGGCACAGAGTAAGCAATAATTGTAATAGTCATTATTATTATTATATTATTATTATTGGTGTTGCTCTTATGATGAATTATGAACGTATAGCTTGTAATTACATGCGGTATCATTGTATGCATTTTGTGAACTAAAATCGTTTATGGCTGGTTTTAATATCATACCCTAACCTTTTGTTTTTCCTCTTACAGTTGTCATACATTTCATATTTTTTTTCTGTATTTTATGCATTAATATAAACTGCTTTAATTTGTTTTATAACAAGGTGGGGTTTAAGTAAATGTGTAGGTGGATAGATATAAATATATAGCTATATAAATAATACTCACATGTATCTAGAGCAATCTTGGTCCAGAAATTACAAAATTTCACAATATCTCATACAATTTTTATTTTATCTAATGAAAGAGAGGAAGTAGAGGATACAACATCAAAGGAAAACATAAATTGACTAGAATTTAAACTTTACAAGTGCAAAGACTTTGCCCTGTTACTGTATAGAACAGCGTTTAGTATATAGGAGGACTTTAATGAATATTGGTTAAATAAACACATAAATGGACTCAATGGATATTATTCAGTACTTTCATGTGCAGAGCAATGGGCCAGGCACTCTGGGAAATAAAGATTTACAACAAGCAAACCCAGCTCCCCTTTCTGGAACTTGCCATATAGTATAGAAGACAAACTCCCAAAGAAATAACTGTTATAAGTCAGATGACACTGTAATGGAGACTCAAGCACATGTGTTTGCATGTGTGTTGGGGGGTGGGAGAGGATGTTTGTGGGGTGTGCCCAATTCCAACTGGGAGGAAATCTGATAGACTCCGAAACTATTATCAAAAATGAAGATTCTGAGTATCACCTGGACACTAATTTCTAGGCAATATTCAGAATATTTTTTTAAAATAATGTAACCGTAACCTCATAGACCATTGACTTCCTCAGATGGCAGATAGGCACCCAGTCATAGGGAAATGATTGAACCCAAAACTGGAACTTTCTTCGTGCAGCACTCTTTGCCATAAGGTACTTATAAGTAACTTTGATGAGGAGAGGTATGAAATGACCAAGTTTTGTATTTGGTCCTGTGGATAAAATGCTGTTTCTGGAAAATGTGACAAAACTTCCAGTGTATGGGACAGAGTTGATTCTTTAATATAGCTTTCTCAATACCGGCTTCATATTCTAATCACCTGGGAAGTTCTAGGAAAGGAAGAAGAAAGGATAAAGAGGAGGAAGAGAAGGAAAAGTTGTCCAGCCTGACCCCAGGCTGATAAAATCAGAATCTGTGGAAGTAATGCCCAGGTATCAGAAGTAAATAAAAGTCTCCTGAGATGAATGTAATGTGCTGCCATTGTTGAAAACCACACTGGTCCAGGGTATTGCTTCTGAAACTTCACTGGGCATAAGAATCATCTGGATAGCTTGCTAAAGCAGCTCTATGAGTCTCAGCACCGAGATTCATGAGTCTCATCTCCAAAGATCTGTCTTGGATGGAGCCCAAGATTTTGCATTTCTAACAAGTCCCAGCATGGTGCTGTGTTGTCTATCTGTGAAGCACACTGTGAGTAGCAGTGCTCTAGTGTATGGTATCAAAGACTCCCTAAAAATAGGCAGAGAAGGAAGTTGCTTAGTAGTTGTTCTCAGTAGATGGTCTATGGGCAAGCAGCATCAGCATTTCCTGGGATCTTGCTGGAGATGCCAATCTCAGACTCTGCTAAAGGTTCACAAGTTCCCCAGGTGATACACACACACATTAAAGTTTAAGAAGCACTGCTCTGGCCTTCCCTGGTGGCGCAGTGGTTGAGAGTCTGCCTGCCGATGCAGGGGACATGGGTTCGTGACCCAGTCTGGGAAGATTCCACATGTCGTGGAGCGGCTGGGTCCGTGAGCCATGGTCGCTGAGACTGCGCGTCCGGAGCCTGTGCTCTGCAACGGGAGAGGCCACGACAGTGAGAGGCCCGCATAACACACACACAAATAAAAGAAGCACTGCTCTAATTCTCAATTTTAACCATGTATTGGAATCACTTGGGGGCTTTTAGAAACTACTGAAGCCTGTGTACTACCCCCAGATGCTTTCTGAACAGTGGGGGTTTTTAGAAATAGCTCACATAATTCTTCTGTGCAACAAAGTTTGAGAACCACTGTTCTAGAGGATGCAATCTGAGGTTATAATGTGCTAAGTTTTCTATAAACTTCTCTTCTAACCTCCTAGTTTGTCACATTGCCCAACATTCTAGTAATAGACAGTCCATGGTGCATGTTACTAAGAATTTTCTTCAATGCCAATAGCCATAGGAGGATGGACATTGTTTTGTCAGTCATTCACATCTTAGCATTAACATAATTAATTAGACTATGAGAGCACTGGAAACAATGTGTCTTAGTGAGAGCTGGGAGAAGAGAAGAGACATTTTAGAATGTGGGGCACCTCTTGTCATGAGCTGAGATGGATGGAAGTTAAAGTGTTGATAATGGAAAGTATGATTAGTTATTTCTTGTTCAACCAAGAGGTAGGGTGCACACAGAGCATTTGAGTAGCTGGAGAAGTGGAACGAAAGAGTAGGAATGAATTGGATTCCTTTTAAGAATGAACAGGAGAGACTTCCCTGGTGGTCCAGTGGTTAAGACTTCACCCTCCAATGCAGGGGGCGCAGGTTTGATCCCTGGTCAAGGAGCTAAGATCCCACGTGCCTCGTGGCCAAAAACATAAAACAGAAGCAATATTGTAAAAAATTCAATAAAGACTTTGAAAAAATGGCCCACATCAAAAAAAGCCTTAAAAATAAAAAAAGAATGAACATGAAAAGAATTTGTGAGGAATTATGAAAGTATAACAAATTACAGTGAAACTGGACATATGGGAGAAGATGTAAGTGGTTGATGAAGTTGCCATTAGAAACTATTAAAGGGGGTTGCTTTATTACAAATGCACTTTTTTAAAAAACTTTTTTTTTGATGTGGACCATTTTTAAAGTTTTTATTGAATTTGTTACAATATTGCTTCTGTTTTATGTTTTGGTTTTTTGGCCGCAAGGCATTTGGGATCTTAGCTCCCTGACCAGGGATCAAACCCGCAACCCCTGCACTGGAAGGCGAAGTCTTAACGGCTGGACCACCAGGAAAGTCCCACAAATGCACTTTTTTTGGTAAGATTTCTGAGATCCAGAACCTTGTCTTGTATATTTCAAGTGTTCAATTACATTTTAATTACCAATGCCCCAGTAAACATTAACATACTGACTTGCTCCCTATTTAAACCAGATTAATTCTAGAAGTATGACTGAATAAATAAATGTGCTAAATACTCTTCAAATAAATATCTTGTCTATGTACACCAGTCTAGGATTGCTGGATTTTTTTTTTCTTTAATGCCTCCAGCACACTTTAGATACACACTGAGTCATTTAATTGGAATTAGGTGCATATGAAAGAAAAATGTCAAGTTTCCTCTTACTTAGTGGATCACCTATTTGAAGCAGAAGCTGAGTGGTGATTGAGGACGATTGAGGGTCACATAACTAAGTTGTAAAATCTAGGTCTTCAAACTACTCACAGCCACCAATCTTCCACCATACATACAATCTCATAGGCAAATGGAAACGTGGAAAAATGTGCGCACTTTTCTTTAAAAGAGATGTTACCAATCTTGTTTCTTGATGAATAAATACCAGCAACGACAAAGTCAACTAATTTAAACTATTGCTTTTATTATAATTACACGGGAGCACAAATAAATAAGCACAAAAGTATTGCAAAATATTGCCAATGCACTAAAGAAAACAATTTGTTTTCAGACAACATCTGGTTACTTCAGGAGTATCAAAGTACATTTATAATTACATGTTACCTGAAAAACTCAAGTACAAAAATTAAAAGAAATTAAAACATCAGTGTTTATATTATTATGTATATAGAAATGGCTAACAACACATTAGTAGAGAAATCTGTTACCTAATGCTTATTTGCACAACTTTTCAGGCACATACCTGACATTTTTAATGAGTAATGAAAAATGCAGTACGACATTCAGATTTTTAAATACAGTAAACGTGATGGTGGAATGGATGTTAAATGGTCTCTTTTAAAAACCCTGTCTTTTAAAAACGTAGTGCCATTACCACTAAAAAAACATATTATTTGATATCATTTTCTCAATAGCTATTTGTTTCAATTTCTTGAAAAGAACAAGAAAGTAAACATACAATTGCTAAATACGTGAACACATTTTTAGTGCAAGATAACAAGACCTGTGACTTTACTGTGCTTTGTTTTTTATAATCACAGTGCACTTTACACAAATTGCTACACTATAAATGTTAACTGAAGGAGTTTCAAACAAAAGAAGTGCATACTAAATATTTTCATATATATTATATACAGTATGTATACTGTATGTGGGTGTATACATGTGTAAATGTAGATGCTTTGAGGGTGGGCAAACCCAGTCATATTTGGGAACAATTGAAAACTTCAAAAGGATTTCATACAGGTTTAGTTGAGATAGATCCAACGATGTTTCTGTAAAGATGTTTTCCCTTAAATTTGAACCTTTATAACATTTAAAGGGAAATATTATGAGACATTTTTCCCAGAATACACACATTTTGCTACAGTGTAATTGACCCAAATATCAAAGGGTTTTAAATCAATCCAAACCCCAAGCCACAATGTTCAAAGTCCAACATGGAAAAACTTGTTATCCTTTTACTGATTTATACAGACAGCAGTACATATCCTATGTGTACCTATAGAAGCTTACACATAAACATATTTTATACTTAGACATCAACTTTAATATGTTTAGCATTTTATTTTGACTATACACTTGATCTGAAAAAAAAGAGTACCATATATAAACACATAAGAGATGTCAAACATATGTGATATTGTATATCTTCCTAAAAGCTTTGTTTTGAAAATATTAATGATTGCATAATAAAACTCTTTGAAGGCAGGGAACACATCTATTTGAATGCTTAATGCCAAATGCTTCAGAAATGTTTTAAAATAGCTGATATATAAGTTGCTCAATAATGAACTGTTAAATCAATAATGGATTAATAACAAATTGTTCACATTCTAGAGTTAGATATCTATTTTCCCTTACAAGGAAGATTTAGCCAGTTAATCTTAAGTACATAGGTATTATTTTTCTTTCACTTCAATTTAAGTCTGGGACACAATGAATTGTGAATTGCTATTCTATTCTACTTCTACTTCTTTGCAAGGGTGAATTCTCTCTCATCTCAGATTACTTGCTACTTAAATCACAGGAATTTTTCCTTCCTTTTATAGGTAGCCATGATTAGCTTACAAGTTCTTTTGTATTTGAGGCAAAATATTACTTAACATATAAGTAATATTGAAATTGCATTGTATGTGCATTGTTCTGATGTCTTATTTAATTAAAACAATGAAACAATAGGGTCGTTTAGTTTTATTAATTTGATCACCAAACTCGCTCTTAAGAGTCAAACTACATTGGATATAAGGGTGAGGCCTAAGCCAAAAGGTGGTAAGGAAAATGTTTCTCTACTCTCCGGAAGCATTCAAAGAAAACTATGTGGAACATTGGGGGTCTCTGAAGTCCCGATGTCACTGCTTTGAAAAGTGAAGTTGTATCTGCTTGTATCCATTTAATTACCATGTATTTGAATGTGTATATTCTTAACTACACATTTTAACCTCTTAATGTTTTGTTTTGTTTCACTTTCACGACTATTTTTTATGGGTGACATTAACCTTTACACAAATCAATCACTTTCCACTCCAAACTTGCTTCCACTCCATAAACACAAGGGAAAGTTTGACAACATTTACATAAAGAACTCCTGTTATACCTCAGAAGATGCTGGCTTCAGAGACTGGGCAGAAAAGCAGGATTTGCTTTTTCCCTTCCATCCATTCTAAAAAAAATTGTGTCTCTTCTAAGAAGTTTTCACATATAAAATCATCTTGCTGACAGCCAATAAAATTCTGTTTCTATAAAATTTGCTGTGAAAAGATAATTTTTATAATTCTGAGCTCTTTCAACTTGATAATCATGCCATGATATGATTTGTTCTTTGGTACTGCTAAAAAATTATGAGCCTTATCATTCCATAGTGTTCTGGGTGCAGGTGGAACTTTTGATCATCTGACCAAATTTATAGGATGAAGTGTCCTAATTAGTTGCCACTAGAGAGTAACTTTATTTTTCTCTCTGTCCTAATGACCTCTTTTTCTCCACATAAAGAAATGCTACACAAAAAGGAAATTAATCATAGAATGGCTAGTGCCACATAGACTAAACCACAATGGACAGTCTTACAGGTATAGAATATCATTTCTTGAGCCAAATATCAGATCTTTCAATTACTTCCCATGGAAAGCAAGATTTGGAGAAAATAAATGGAAATCGTTGCCTAAGGTCAGATTTTCAAACAAGTTACCTTCTCAGAAAATAACTTGCTTGGAAAAGGAGTGTATGAAACCTGGCAACAGTATGAGTTTGGCAGAACAAATGGAAATGGCTGAATCCAACACAAATCATTTTAGTAACTCTGTTTCCTTCTTGACAAGTGGCAAGCATTAAAAAATATCTTCTGTCTAATTCAGATAGATATGGGAAAGATTGTCATTTGAAAAACACACTTGCATTTATTACCAAAATATAAATTTCAAGGAAATTATCTAATCATTATCATATTGAGCCTGAGATCGATCTATCTATCTATCTATCTATATATCTCAAGATCATCATAAAGGTGCTGAGAATTGATGACATATATATCTGATTCATTGGCTTGAGCATATGTGGTCATAATAACTTAAATCAGGATAACAACTTGGGTCTTAAACGCATTTTTTTTCAATTCTGATTTTACCTTAACACATTTTCATCACTCCTAGATTTGAACTCCATTGATTGTTGGATTTGGAATAAAATCTATAACTGGTGAAACATGGCAGCAGGATTTATTTAAGCTACTTAAGATCTCTCCGTGATTTCCTGTACTTTTGACTGCTTTTTTTTTTTTTTTTAACCACCTCGGTGATACAAGCAAAACTAAAACTTCAATAAGCATTTAATGTACACAGTTCCCCCACTGAGTACTCATTCAAGTGTGCATGGGCACACATAACAGATATACATGCTCCCACTTCCCTTATTTTCCTTATTCTTTCAGAATTCTAGTTGGACATCAAAATATACATTAATTATAAAATATTAAAAAATTATTTTATAACATTTCAAAGGCTTGAAAGAAACTATTACTGATAAAGCATTACTAGCTCTTTAGCAATATAGATTACAAAAATTCCCTACCTCCTGTTATATTTGGTTATATTGAGCAGCACTGTACTATTGCTGTCAAAACCTTGCTGTCAAAACCCTTACAAGGAAAACCACTATGACAATACTTCAAACACATACTTTTCTCTCAGAAATATAATACTAAATTGATTGTTAAAGAAGAATCACATACTGTCCATCTTAGGAAGCATAAATAGTAATTTAAATATACAAAATATATGTGATAGTTTCCTTTTTTATTCATCCGTGGGGATATTTATAGTCAACTAACAAGTTACTCTTAAAAGATATATATGATTTATTTAACTTAAATTTTACCACCACATAAAATTGAATCCACCCCATCTTCCATCCCCTGCATTTCCTGTTTCTTTCTTGAAACAAAATATAAAATAAACAATTGGTCATAATTCTTTGGTCATGGTGTCATCATCAGTAAGAATGGATATGATGAACATGCACAGAAGATTACACCCCCAAAATATGGTAATAACTAACTTGAAAAATTAACATGAAATACTACTCCATTTGTGAACCTAAATTTTGAGAAAGATTGGCATTTAGTATACTAAAACATGTAAACTCATCTGGTTGAATGTATATTGGTCATTTTCTAGGGAAACAAACATACACATGAAAAGTTACTCAAAAATAGTGATGGCAGTGGCTCTAAAGCCACTGGTCCCACCCTCTTGAAAGCAGTTGTGCTGTTTAACCTTTGATTCCTTGTTCCTTCCATTATCACAGTGAACCCTGGTCTCCTCCAATCAAATCAATGATGCAAGGACATGTGTCCCTAAAGTCATTTCTGAAGGAAATGTTTTCTGTTGGGATGTCCAAATATATCCTATTAACTTTCTCTGGAGTCTGACTAACCATTGCTTAGTATAAACAAGATGATACTGAAGAGAAATTCTTATAAAGCCAATGTAGCAAAAATATTGGTGTTGATGTAATGTGGATGTCCAAATTCAGCATCACATTGGCATTCATTTCCTGTCAAACCCTTAAAAACGTACAAAGCAACGTATGTTCCTAACGAACATGATATTCAACTTCTACATTACTAGCACCAGATCATATATTGTGTGATTGAACATAACCTATCTGTGAGCTCATGTACAGAAAACAAAGGTGGCAGAAAGAAACATTTTAAATGCAAAAATTAATAATCAAAGGCATCAAGGGACATATAAAAGAGATAACAAACCAGTTAATACCAAAATTGTATCATATAGTAAAACTCTTGATATTTCTATCATTTATATACGTATAATGTGTATTATTTCAGGTGTCATCCATAAACTAGTAAAATATTTACATCTTAATATCTTCTGGATTCAAAATAATCCATGATAAATACGTGTGCCTTAAATGCAAGGAAATACGGATTTTATCTTGAACTAGCCACAAATAGGCACAGCTTCCCATGGGTTTTCCAGGGAACCACTGGCATTCCATTTTGACTGAGACGATATGTAACAGTTACTTATCACATGACCGAGTCGACCTCCCTCTTCGTGTTAAATAATGTGGAGCTCACGCCATCCTGCACACAGTCATATGGCAGTGTCCCAGAATACCGTTTGCTGTTTAGAATAGGGTGGAGGGCTGTACTTCTTTGTACCCGCATTCTTCTTCCAGCTGGGTAGGATAGGCATGCTATCCTGTTTGCAAAGGCCCTTTTCCGTTTTCTGTCTAGCTTTTATTTCCTTGCACAAGCAACGTTTTTTCTCAATCATCTCAAGCATTGTATGGTCTCCATGAAACCACTGCATGCATGCCACCTAGCAAAAAAGAGTGAATACAGAAAAAAAAAATGGAATGAAAGCAGCTTTTTTTTTCCACTGTGCTAGTAGTTGTTTCGAAAAATGTCAGCTGTTTCTATATTTCTGAAATTCTTACAAAGCAAAATTAAAGCATGGAAACTGTAAATAAAATTTGTACTTAAATTATTAAATATTGTAATATTATTAAACAATAATTTAGGCAGGAATAGCTTACCAATATGTTCTAAAAGTCCATGCTATGGAAATAAAACCTTTTTAAAAAAAATTTTAAGCAATTTGCCAAAAATTTAGCTGTTACTTTTATGTTGACTCCATTGGCGTATGCATCTCAATATGTCTAAGTTCAATTATTGAATTACTTTTCAGTGATATCTAATATGAATGTGATATGTTTTAAAGATTTTAACGAACAATTTTATTAGTAAAATAAAACTTGCATTTGTCTACAAATAACATATAGAATTAAGACCTTTAATTATTCTTCTACAAAAATGAGTTTTAATTTGCATCTAATGCTTGGAATTTATATGCTTAAATAATTATATTGCAAAGCAGTTTTGCTATACTTTTTGGTGCTTCAGCAAATGTATAATTAGAATCGTTGGCTTCTGAAATCATACTGACCCAGATCCCGAATAGTTCCAGAACTTCAAAGAAATAGATTCATCAGTTCAATTGGGTACCAGGAGAAGATTCAGTGCTGACTATATATTGATACACATACATCTATTTCTGGACAGGTAAACACTGCTCCCAGGTGTATGTGGCTATGGCCACCAATAACAGTTCTTTAGAACAGAGCTAGTGAGTTGAGTCAGTGTCACAAGAACAGCAGTGTGATTGGGCCAAGAATCCAGGATGGTGATGCTTACACTTAATTGTTTAAGCAAACCTACTCTGACTTGAAGAGTTAAAATAGCTCACTTGGAGTCATTAAGCTTGATGGCACAATTTTAGGAAATAATCAGCAAAAACTTATATGTATGACATTTATTCTATACCAGATCCCTTTCTTCGTATTTTGCATAGTTTAATGCATTTATTCCTCACAAAGATGATGCCCTGAAGTAAGTACTATTTATTAACCCATAATGATGAGTAAAATGAGACTTGATGAGATTTAGTAATTTGCCTAAGCTTACATAGCCAACAAATGGCAGAGTCAGGATTTGAATCCACGAGTTTATCTCCAACACCTGTATCTTAACAACTACACTCTACTGACTCTCATAGTGCATGCAAAACTGGAAAGGATTGGAAAGATATATCAGTACAATGCCTTCAATGTACAGGTGAGGAAGCTAAGACTTCAAGAATTTACATATCTTGTCCAAACCAGACAGGTAGGCTTTGGTGTGAACAGGGCAAAATTGAATTCTCACAATTCTTAATTCTTTATGGAGAGGGCAGGATCTTGAGCTAGAAGTCAAAGATTCAAATTCAGGATGTGTCAGATTTCCACTGGTCACTTCCATTTCTTGGTTTCTTTACATGAATAACTGAATTGATAATATCTTAATTTCAGAAGTTAGTATAAAAATTAGATTGGATAATGAAGGTGAAGTCATTTTTAAAACAGTGAAACATTGCCCAAGAATTATTATTCTAACACTGACAAATACCCAACAGCAGTTTTCCATTCCTGCTCTTTGCCAAGGATGTGTGAAGAACTCTGTATACGTTGTTATGTTAAATCCTCCCAGCTACACTGAAAGTTAAGATTTAGCTACACACTACAAGTGAGAAAGCTGAGTCCCAGAAAGTTTAAGGAACTAGATCAAAGTCATAGGTTATTGGCTGTGATACAGTCCTATATCAAACTCAGATCTGCCTGACTCCAAAGTAAATCATCTTTCTACTACAGCAAGCTCCATCTCCTGAATACTATTTAGAAATTATAATAAGAGTTATTATTGTAGGTACCACCATTTCCAGATGCTATTCAAAAATGCAAATATATTTACAGCTTTATGAGTGAATAAAAAGTGTTTATCAGATAAATAAAAATCAATGACTTGGACTTAGATTCCAGAAGATTATACTCTTAGATAGATATCTTGTATGTAATGAGTTTAACTTGATACAAAGTTTCTTGAAAGGATGGGCTGTGTTTCACACCTTTTGGTGTCCTCTAGTCCCTAGCCCAGGCCCTGGCCAAGGCTGTTCACTTTTTAAGTGAAGTTCTAGGACAACAACCAACAGATATTTGTCCTAACAGGAGATTGCCAAAGTAGCTTGAAAATTTTTCAAAAGATTTATAGTATTTTCTAACATGATAATCTAAGCAATAAAAATACAATAACTCTATTTTGGTGGAAAGACAAGCAAAATTTATTGAGTGACTATAAACTGTTATAAATGGAATTTATAACACAGAATTCCCAGAGGGCCGGCCCCAAATCACATCCAACACAGTAGCCCCAACATGCAGAACAGTCATTTAGCTTTCAATAAATGTTTTAGGAATGAATTGAAGCCACTGTCATTGAACAACAGTTTTTGTTGCTTCTCAGAAAACTCTCAAGATAATTTTCTCCTTAATAAAATCTCACTGGATTTTACACATCTCAAGGAAATTACAAAACCTCCAGTCTTCTTTAAGGTAAGATATTTACAGCATCACTTCAATATTTTCATGGTATTTACTTAACCACACAAACATTAAATCACTTATTACTTAATTTCCTTAATATTTTAGGGTGTGAATCAGTATACATAACTGCAAAATAATAATTTTCCTGGATTGCTCTGACAACAGTGTCACCAATATATTTCATTATATTACACTTTATTTCATAGTTGTCATTACAGTTCATAAATGCATTACATTGTCTAGAATAAGTATGTGTTTTCAGTCAAATACTAGTTTATGCTATATATGTCAATTTATTAAGAAAAAATTCATTCTTTAAAAATCTAAAGAATAGGAATTTAAGAAGAAAGAGTTATATGGTTTTTCATATTCTTTACATTTTTATTTTAGAATAGTTATATATCCCCTTGATTGAGATATAATGGTTCAAAATATTAGTAGAAGAAAATCAACCTTATTTTTCAGACTGACTGCAATATTGAACTATCTTCTTTTGGGATCAATTATATAGTCAGTAAAAATTCCATGAGAAAGCATTGCCCAATACATGAAAGAGGGTGAGGTATTCTAGGAGAATTCAAATACAGGTTGTTAGAAGATAGAAAATTATTTTTTTAATTTTAAAAAGTTTAACAAGTCTGTCAAGTCTGCTGTAGAATCTTCTCATGTAAAATCTGCTATCAAACTTTTTTCTCATTTAAAATACCCCACCCCTAAATTATTATTATGTTATAATGATATGAATGAAGGAAGAATGAGATTCATTTTGGGGAAGATAAGTGTGCTTTTCATATTAACTTTTAAATAAGCATGTTTTTGAATATTTCTTTCTGGAGGGTACACATTGTTTTTAATTCTCCAAAATAAACTCAGTGTTACTTCCATGCCTGTTGACATAGCCAAATCCCTCCCCCCTAAAATGTGTCAAAAATTATTTCATTCTGATAGTAAGATGTTATGCTTTAATTCATTGTTTTAGACATAACAAATAGCATGTTTAGCCATTATATGAAGTGTGTTAAGACTACTACCCATAAAATATATCTAGACTTTCCCATTTTTTATCATCAGATTCTTCATATCTAGTTTAAATTTAGCTGTAAAATTCCATTCCACTTCACCCTGTAGTTGAAAGAACTCTGTGAGTCAATTTACAACTAATTTGAAACTAAGCCCAGTAAATAAACTCTTCCAGTTTAGTTATTTAATCAAGTGTCCTGTTTCTCATCTTTAATCCATATGCATTTATTGTATGAACCATGAAGGAAAGAAAAAATACACAGGCAAGTTAAGTATGCATTGGAAGATAATTGTTCAATTAATATGAACACACTTACATATCTGGGACAAGATTCTCCTATTAACAAGATTCAGTGGAGGCAATATTCTTGGCTAATTTCATGGAGATAAAAATGAAGTGAAGCTCCTCCCCAAGGAGGTGAAACATATATCACCATTCCTTAAGTGTAGGCTATACACAGGACTTCTTTCCAAAGAGTACACTCTAGAAAGGAGGAGGAGAAGAACTTTACATGAAGAAACCTGTCAAACACTACCTACACCACACCTGGTCATCAGCAGTAATAAGTGATGTTGACAGTATTCACCTTTGATATGATGTGATAAGAAGGGCACTTTACCTGTGTGGTTTTCCTCCTCCAAACCATAACTTAGTCTAACCATGAGAAAAACACTAGATAAACCCAAACTGAGAGCCATTGTACAAAATACCAGTCCAGGGCTTCCCTGGTGGTGCAGTGGTTGAGAGTCCGCCTGCTGATGCAAGGGACACGGACTCGTGCCCCGGTCCGGGAAGATCCCACATGCCACGGAGCGGCTGGACCCGTGAGCCATGGCCACTGAACCTGCACATCCGGAGCCCGTGCTCTGCAACGGGAGAGGCCACGGTAGTGAGGCGCCCACGTACCGCAAAAAACAACAACAACAACAACAACAACAACAACAACAAAAACAGTCCAGTAATCCTCAAAACTGACAAGGTCATACAAAATAAGGAAAGTCTGAGAAACCGTCACAGTCTAGAGAAGGTCAAGGAGACATGATGACTGAAATTAATTAATGTGGTATGCTGGAAGAAATCCTGAAACTGATTGATAAAAACTAAGGAAATTCAAATAAGGTATGTGTTTTAATAATAATATATTGATATTGATTCATTAGTCGTGACAAAAACACCATTATAATGTAAGATATTAACAATAGAGGAAACTGGGTGTGGGGTATACAGGAACACTGTGTGTATTCTTTGCAGTTTTTCTGTAAATTTAAAACTACTCTAAAATTCAAAAAATATATATTTTTAAAAATAATGTGATGGGACCATATTCTTTCCAAAGAATAAGTAGCTGTATCTTTCATTCTTTAGATGGAAACAACATGGTATAATGGAAGAGTTAAATGACTTGATTGGGATCTTGATTGCTGTGTGACCTTGAAAAGTCATGTATTTCTCTGAACGTGTATGTACTTCCTATATACATTATATATGTATATATGTACATAATTCATATATACGTAGTATGTACACTTGAATATACTTTATATATAGTATGCATATTTGGAACTGAAAAAATGTAAAGTCCCATACATCATTCATGATCTTATCTATGGAGCTTTCAATGCATCAGGAATAACATAAATGAGGAGTATTAATTCACTTCAATAATTACTTTCTCTAAAAAATAATCAAAGTACTTCCTGATATTGAGTATACTTCATCCAAGAAACAAAAGAATAGTTAGACTGTCCAATAATAAATCCCCATAATGTTTATTTAAAGTATTCAATTTTTTAAAGTATGTAAACCATAAGAGAAAAGAATACTCTGAAATAAGCACATGGAGAATTTCAATATTAAAATCTATATGAGAATAAAACTGATAAAAGCATGCCTATCCCTACTGATTTTGATTTTTATGCCTCATGAGTAAGCATGTAAAAAAAATTCATCAAAGATTTTTAGCAGGTGTGATACTGGCTTTGGAATTAAGTTTAGTTGTGAGTCTGAAGATTTGAGAATCAAATTTAATTTCTTAAACAATAGACACAATACCAATACTAATTTTCAGAAGCTCTAGGGGGGGAAAAAATCTATCAGTTGCATGTTGCTCTCTCTGTCCCAATTTGTGCCACCTGGGTAGCCCATTTGATGAGAAGTCATCATTTCCAACTTGTAATGACCTATGTGGGAAAAGAATCTTAAAAAGAGTGGATAGATGTATGTGTATAACTGATTCACTTTGCTATACAGTAGAAACTAACACAACATTGTAAATCAACCATACTCCAATAAAAATTAATTTAAAAAAATTCATCATTTCCAGTGTGAGGAGTATAAGCTTTAGTCTGGCTGAAAAGGAAGCTAGAGTTACCAAAGTTCTCTGATTTTCCCTTTGCCCTGAAGAAAATTTATCCAGGAGAGCACGAATAACATTAGTGGGTCATCAAGGGAGAGCAGACTCCTATCCTTAGGAGTAACAGGTCAGACAGATGTGTTACTGCTTTCATTGAAAACGTTCTTCCTCTCTCATTTAGTGGGTAAAGAGATTGATTCTTTACTAACAAAATGTACATAAAGAATAAACACGTAAGCACCATGCCTTGTTTACATATATCTTCAGGAAAAAGGACATGGGTTGGCAGACTATAATACACTTTTCAAATAAAGTCTATTGCCTGTTTTAGTACAGCCCATAAACAAGAATTTTTGTTTTAAGCTTTTAAATAGTTGAAAAAAAACAAAAGAAGAATATTCCATGACAGGTGAAAATTATATGAAATTCACATGTCAGCATATATAAAGTTTTACCTGGCATACAGACATGCCCATGCGTTCATGGATTAACTATACCTGCTTTCACACTATCAAGTAGAGTTCAGTAATTGGGACAGATACCACATGGCTTGTAAAGCTTAAAATATTTATTGTCTGGCCCTTTAAAGAAAAAGGTCGCTAACTTACTAGGTAAATAGCCAATTAACCCTTAAAATAAAAAATGCCTGATAGAAGATCAAAAAGGATAATATCAATATTAGTACTATAAAAAAGGCTATAAAACAAAATTAAGAGCATTGATTCATATATACTTACAATATTTTTCATATAAAGTTTGGCCCATTAGATGAATCATAAAGGATGAGACTTTTAGATTTAAAATCAGCTCTGACTATTAGTTTAGAGAAATTATTTGGGCACATTTTTACAATTTCATCATTATAAGAAAGAAGAGGCATGTTGGAATTAAAGAAATAAAGTGGATAATCTGGTTTAAATCTTCTAAATAAGAGATTCAATATAAGGTCAACCTTTTCTTTTAGTAACCCTGCAGTGGCTATTTGCTTGTCTGTGCTATGTCACAGTGTTGATTCAACTTCAATATAAAAGTTGTTTTGATAACTTTTAAAAAAATAATGTTAGTGAATAATATATTTTTTCTTTTTTTCCAACTATATTTTGGAAAGAAAATGTCAGCTTTGCATAACATAGGCAATGACATAAGCCCTCAATAAACCTTTTGAAATCGACATAACACAGAGATGGAAGGGTTATAATTATCTGCACTTGTCAGCAAATTCACTAATTGTTTTTTTACTTAGTTATCGAATAACAAGTGCTCAAATCCATGTTCCTTGATCATTATACATTAAAAGAAAAAAAATGTTTTTTGCTTTGAATGAGTAAAACATACTCTATGTACATATATATGCATCTACCTCTCTCTTCCTATGTATTTGTGTAAAATAATTGAAACCATATAGAGGTGACCCAACATCACAGTATTTTATATTGTAAATATTAAAAGGTACAGTCAAATAATCCATGTGACTTTACAATGACATAAATACCATTTATTCTACTTTGAAAATTACAAATTCAAGGTCAGGAAGATGGTTCCACACTAAATGAATTTTTTTTCTTTTTTCATGAAGGTCGGAATGAAGCTAATTCAACAGAAAAGTGTGAAATATCAAAAATTAAAAACTACATAATGTAAGTGTGCAAAACAAAAAAATATAATATAAATGTGCAATATTTTTAAAAAAAGCTAACATAAGTTGACAAAACCAAAAAAGCAGGGACTAATCAGTTCCATGGGTCTGGAAAAGATCCTGGCTTTTAATCTCACTTTATGATGATGTTGTACAAGCTACTTATCTGGTTTTCTTGCTTGAGATATTATGAGAATTAAATATTATGTCTGAAATGTTCCTAGCTTTTAAACTTTTATGACAGTATTTGAAATAATTGCATCCTTGGGATAACTTTAGCATTTTCCATAGTTTTTTGCCTATGTTTTTTTCATCTTTAACTCTGATCTATTGATTGTTTTTTTAATTATTCCTGTGTAATATTCCCTCGTTTATCAGCAGTGTTGATTTAGAACCTATGCTTTGTGAAAGAATTATTAGACAGATATACACCTGAGGTATATACTGAAACTGCAGTGTTTATTTCAGGTGGTCTAAATTTAGCTTTGAGATATAGATATATTATTAAAATGAGAACCACGTCTTTATTTCAGAGTTGTTTTTGACTGAGACATCATGGGTATACAACTCTCATCCTTCTTTTTCTAGATCTGAAGATCTGCCTCAGTATACAATCTCTGATCAACTATAAGAAACATCACATGTTGGTATTTTAAGCCATATATGATATTTGTTTTTACATATCTGTACTTGTTTATATGATCAATTATGTAAAAATCACTCATCATAAAGATTTTTAAATTGTAAGTTAATAAACCTTACAATTGCATGGCTATAAATAGAGTTTCAAGTTAATATAGATTGCTCATTTTTCTCTGCCTGCAAAATGAGGAAAACACCTAACTCTTCAGTTTTATAGTGATGTCCTATAATCAAGACCCAGGTCACAAGTCACTTTCAAGGACGGAGGCTGGTCTGAACTACTCTGCTAAACAGTGGCAATTATAGCTGTTTCCAAGCTCTGCCAGTACACTGCACATCCGTCTGTAATAACAATAATCCTATTTTTGTGTGCACTTTTGATCTCCTTCTTTCTTAAGGGACAGATTAAGGTGGATAAAATGGATATCATGGCCTGGTTTTACCACTTATTCGTTGTGAGTTCTGGGACAAGTCATATAATCTTCCTGAGACCTTGGTTCTTTATCTGTAATATGAAAATAATAAGACCTCAGGTTTGCTGGGAGAATTGCATGTAATGATTTAGCATCTACTTCATGGTGCACACAAAAATATAGGCTCCTCTATCCCTAGTAGACTGTGAATTCTTTGAAGAGAAGGAGGGGCTCTATAGTTAATACTTACATCCTTATCCTTTAGCACAAGGAAATATGTCATAAATACTCATGCAAGGAACGAATGAATAAACAAATGGATAACTAGAAGAGCAATGCTCTCTCAGTGTCTTCAGGAAAGGGGCTTTGGAAATCTTTGATTTATTGAATAATTTGATTTCACTTTGGCTCAGCTGAATCCAATAATATCCCTAATTGTACAAGGTTAAAGAATATATTTCCTGGAATTTTTGAGCCATAGAAGACATCTAATGTTAAACTCAGTCCTCCCTGCCGTGTGAGCCATAATCTGGGTGTTCTACAGCTGAAAACATTCTAGGGTGTTTGAATCCTTGGGGTCTCAAGGATTTGAGTTCTGGAGTCTCAGAATCCTTGACTCTTTGGCTCAGGTTAAGTGACAAACTGATGCTCCCTAAACTTTAGTATGTGGTCATCTCCCCTTGGGAATTTGCTAAAATCAAATTCTTAGGCACTATACTTAGAGATTCTGAGTCTAGGTTCTAGGCAAGGTGGGTCTCAGGCAACTTCATTCAAATGGCCCAAAAGGCAGTTAATGCTATTCCATAAATGTTTCTCAAATCTGTCATCACCTTTTACATTTCCAGAGTCATTTTCCTGGTTCAGTCCCTGGACTATTAAGATTGCCTCTAAGGTTTCATTTATTGGCTACTTCTCATCCACCATCCACACTTCTGCCCAAGAGCTCCCTGCGAAGCTTCCACAAAATCATGTTAACTCAACGGTTCTCCTTTACCTAAAGAAAATAGTTAATGCTCCAGGTCCATCACAGTCAGCTTCAGTCAGCTAATATTTTTTACCCAGCCATTTACTTCATATGCCAGTCATAACTGACTACTCAAAACTCAACTGGGACCACAGGCACACTACTTGCTCCCATTTTTAGCTCAAGCTGTTTCCTCATTCTGGAACTCTCTTCCTCCCTGCAGCCTCATCTTTTCTGTGAAATCCCACTTATGCTTTTAAAGTGGAGCTAAATGCAGCAAGAATCCATTGTGAGATCCTCTATGACTCTGACAGCCATGCTTGCTTATTTCTGGAGTACCATCTACTCATTCACTCATTCATTACTGAAATCTGCAACCTCTTACACCATGCTATGAATGCATGTGTTTATTACAAGTTTTGCACAAGATTCTGAACTTTTGAAAAGCACAGATCTTGTTTACACCATTTTTGTAGCCCTAGAATCCTGAGTTAGTACTCCCATAGAAGTCCCACAATGTTTTAAATAGTTAAAGCTTCATTGAAATAATATTTCAAAGTGACTAGTTTGAGAGGTAAACTTTTTCACTACATTTTTCTGATTATAAAAGTAAAATATACCTATTACACAAAATATGGGTAATAATATCATAAGCAAAAATTATCTGTGATACCACCATACAAAAAATGTAGTAAATTCCTCACATAAATCATATATGTATATATTGTGATATCTTATGTATGTATAAAATATCTTTTTTTAAACTTAGGATTATATAGTATTATTATATCCTCAAATTTTTCTCATTATTGGAGTCTTAAATACTTTTTTCAAGACATGATAATAAAAATTATTCATTATGAATATCTTTATTTAGTCATTTTATAATTGCTCACATTTGATTGGCTTTCATTCCTTAAATGCTGTAAATAATGTTTCAATATTTTATGATTTTTTTTTTATTCAGGAAGCCACTCAAACAGTAATTCTCAAGTCAAAAGGTCAAAACATTTTAAGGCTGTTGATACAGATACAGCCTATTTGTCTTCCAGAAAAGTTAAACTATTTTCCATTCCCATAGCAGTGTGGGACTTATACCACATCTTTATTAGCATTGAGTTGTGTTACCAAAAGAAACAAGCAAGCAAACAAACAAGCAAGAAATTCTTCTGCATTTTATATGTCTAAAAGAACACTTTGATTTCAAAATTTACTTTCATTAATAGAGAGTTGAATGAGTTTGGATATTTCACAAATGTTTAAAAACAGAGGAGTTGACACATAACCTTAGTTTATTCTTTTTTTCTAATAAAGGGGTAGTTTTACTTACTAATTTATATATTTTAAAATTTAGGGTATTTATGCATTATTTATATTATTAATTTCCAATGTTTGACACTTTAGTCATTTACATTATTACTAACAGGAGTTTCTAATTTTTATGTAGTAAAAGCAGTTAATTTTTTCAAAATTTCTCCATTTTTTTGTTCTTTAAATTTCCTGACTTTTTGATAACCTATAAATATAACTCTTTATGTTTTTCAGAGTTTATGGTTTTATTGTACTCATGAATTCACCTTTTACTTCATTTGTTTACACTCTTCTTTTTTGCTAAAAGTACATTGCTTAGGAAGAGAAAAAATATATTTAATAAGAAAAATGAGACAAAAGGTAAAACAATAAAAGGACAAATTTTACTTTTTAATTTTTCATGAGGTGAGAATCTACTTTTATTTATTTCACATATCTAATCAATTGTTCAAGCACATATTTATCAATCATAGTGGTTAAGCCATATTTCAAATTCTGTAAGTAATTCTGTACTTTAATTTCATTTTATGAGGTAGTAGCTGGTATAAAACTGTCAATCATTAGAATATGAATATCAGTTCTACCTTAAGGAAAATGTTGTCTAAGTGAAAAATTTTACTTCTCCTCTTCATATTACCCTGGTGTAATCATTATCTTCTTCAAACATAAATCTATATGAATACACATATATATACACACAAACAGTCTTTTACAAAAAAAAAATACTGTTTCATTCTCCAGCTTCAAATGATGCATATATTGGACAAATATCGTTTTCCAGGTTGCAATATATTATATCAAAGTCTTCTAAAGTGTTTCATTTTGGAAAATATTTAACAATTATGTTTAAAAGAATCATTACATTTCATTAACAGAAAATCAAAGTCTGTTTTGAAGCTGTCTGGGAGCTGACCATATGCACATACACATGTGCACATGAATACATATACATACATACAATTCATATATAGTCAGAAACATATGTTTGTATGTGTGTATAAAAGTATGGATCATACATTTGTGTGTATATGTATGTATTTGTATGTATATTTGTGCATATATGTGCATATCAGACAAGTTATGATTAAATTATTGAAAGCTATAGGTTTCAAAAACCAAAATTATAAGAGTTTTGCTGAAAGAATATATGTGTCTACAATGTCACTGAAGAAAAAATAGTAGGCTAAAGTTAATAAAGTCTCATATCTTGAGATTCTTGATTGATCTCAAGGAATGATCTCAAAACATCCTTGAATGATTTTATAAATGTTCTAAAATAAGTTAGCAAGCTACATTCACCTTTGATCAAGTGACTTTGGAATGAAGGATTGTCACAATCTAAGTAATAATCATAAGAACATCAACAATATAATAATAGCAGCAACCATTATTTATTATACGTAAACCATGTTCCAGACACCCGACTGGCACTTAGCATATATCAATTTCTTTAGAGCTTAATAACTATATAAGCATGTCTTATTGCTATTTGTTAGATGATAAATTGAGGCTTGAAGAGGTTAAATAATATGTCTAGTATCATATTGCTAATAGAAGGCAGAACTAGAATTGGAATTCAAGACAAAATATACCAAGTGCTAAAGTCTGTGCCCTTATCATTACACTGGATTGTCTCACAGCTAATTCTGATGAAAGTGGCCCACACTGGAAACACACACACACACACACAATTGTTAGGGTACTTCTCACATATTCACTTCACATAGCCAATAGTATGGGAAAGTGTGCTGGGTCACATGAAGGTGGTAAAGTTTGCTGCTGAAAGATTGAAAGATTAGAGGATTTATAAAGTATCAAAACTTTGGGGGAGGGATGAAACTTTGACCTTGTTATTTGTTATATTTGTCATTATTGTCATCACACCATAGTCTCTGCTATTATCAAGATCACGGGCACGATAATCATATAGCATCTCCTCTCAGTGGGCAAGGCACTGTGTGAACACTCAGCCTGCTTCATTTCATTTTAGCCTCACAATAGCCCTGTGATCACCATATTATAGATGAAAAAATCAAGTTCAGAAGAGGTTAAAGATCACTTAGCAGTCTCTAGAGACGGATTCCATACTGAGTGTGAGAGGGAATTATTAATAGAGCAGAATACGATCATCTCCTTCCCCAGATTAGACCCTCTATCCGTAGCTCAGATTCCTTGCCTCTAATCCACAAGAATATATTCATTAGTCCCCAGAGTATTTTCACTTTGTTATATTTAATATCCCACAGTTAAATTGCAAAGGTAGTTCTCTGTCTTCACTTTACCTCCCTCCTGGCTTCCTTCTTGAAGAAGTTATTACTAAAACATCTAAAGGATGGAGCATCGTGATCGGAGATGTGTCCAAGTGGTGAATAATATCAAGCCCAATAACAATAAGAACAATGGGGGGATTCCCTGATGGTCCAGTGGTTAGGACTCCATGCGTTCATTGTCAAGAGTGCAGGTCAATCCCTGGTTGGGGAACTAAGATCCTGCAAGCCACATGGCACGCCCCAAAAAATTAAAAAAAAAAAAAGAACAATTGTTCTTTTCTTCCTATATAAGAATACCTCCATCTCATCTCACTTACAAACTACTTACTCACTGGTTGTATTGCTATTTCCATATAATTGTGGGTTGACGATACGTTACCTGCTCTGGGTCCTTCACCAAAGGCGTCCCTCTGAAGATATTTTTCATTTTACTTCACCAACCACAATTCAAGTTCATTTCAATAAGCATCTTTTCCTCTGTTTCATGGCAGCACACAATATCATAGTCCTTCTACACATATTTAAGCATCTTCAAGTATATTCACAAGTATAGTGAGATGTTAGTGCCTCTTGACTGAGTCGCACAGAAGTGTTGGCTGATTCAATGTGTGGTATTAGGAAAAAAAGCCCAAGAAAGGCTGCATGAAGGAAAAAGACCAGGGATGGCTTTCATACCACCATGAAAGAAGACGCTAATTGCATCAAACCATAATTTTATAAAATTTTCACTGTCGCAGAATTTTAGAGGAGAATAAAATTTCAACTTCTAGAAAAATGGTTTTAAACACTTAAAATGATCACATTTTTATATTACAAGATGACAACTAAATGCAAAGCAAGTTGCTAAAATAGGATGTTAACTCGGTATCTCTTATGAACAAACGCAAAATGCAAATTGGCAATTGTATGTGATTTAGCATATGTTCTCTGGTGAAAGACTATGATCAATCATACAACGGAAAAGCTATCTATCCAATAATACACCATCCATCCAGTTGTGAGTGACATGGTATGTGCATCTCTATATATGTATACAGAGCATGTATACAGGTATAATAAGTAGATTCATCTGTGTAAGGATACAGAAAAACGCAATAGCTTTGAGAAATAATGATAACACTGCATGAGAAAGAGTTGATTTATGATATAGTTCTCAAGGGTCTGAAACTGCCTTAAAGTGTTGCTGCATTAAATCTGGATAAAGTTGTGAAGGACATCTAACATAAGCATAAATGATATGTGATATGATATATGACATTCCTATATCAAAATGCAAGATGAGGTTTTTCAGAGGAAAGTTGATTTACATCCAAATATCAAAAATATTATGTCTATGTCTTCAGACAGGGCAATGTATAATCTTAAAATATAGCTATAGATATAAATACAGACGTAGACATAGATATACATATATACATACATATAACTTAATTGCCTTTTTACTATTTTATGATTATGAATTCTTTACCCTGGGAACGTAAAAAAACTATAGAAAAATTGTGATACATTTCTTCCCAATAAAGAAAGCACAACATATTCCTCAGCAATTAAACCTAATAATGACTACAATTTCAGCCGTTAATTGATTAAACATTGTTTGTATTAAAGAAAAAAAAAACCTCTTAGCAGGTTTCAGAATTAATTTATGTTTTTAAATGCACAAGAACTTTCTAAGTAGAGTGCCTTAAAAAGACATTCCCTCAAGGAGCAAACGGTATTACAAGATAAAATTCAATTATAACAAGTGTATTGATGTTTTTCACTAAGAATATTCTCTTAATCACTTACATTAGCATTAATTTAATTTCAAGTTTAATTTCATTACAAAATATTGGTTTTAAATAGTGCACATGGACTTGACTACAGATAAATTAGGGAGAGTCACATCTCAATAAACATTTGTTTTATCTAGCAAAAGAGAGGGAAGTTCAGAGACAAGCAGAATAAGCTAATTCTCAAGGAAAAGTCTTTACAAATCGCTGGTAGAGCTAGTAATCATTTTCAGATCTTGGAATAGAGCTGAGAAAGTACATAAAATATATTTTTTTCTCCACTAGAATGCATTGCCCAATATAGGAGCTTAACTTTGTAATAGAATGAGAAACAAGCTGTGGATCATAATACTTCCCTTCTGAAGCCAGCTTTGCTATTTACTAGCTCTGGCAAATCACTTCACTTCTCTTGGCCTCAGGTTAGAAAGGACCAGAGAGCACAAACTGTGAAATGCAAGGCTGCATCAGGCTCACAGGTGTATGTTGTATAAAATGCACAATATTTAAAATTTTTGAACCAATGTGAAAAAAAATCATTAGATGATATAGGAAGAGAGAGAGAGAAAGAGAGAGAGAAACAGAGGGGGAAAGGAGAGGGCCAGGGCAAGAGCACCTAGAATTTGGCTTCTCTTGAAAAATCAGAGAAACATGGCAACAGTTGGCTGGGTCTGAGTTTTCTCTCCTCTCTTTAAATAGGCTTGTCTTTGCTGTTCAACTTGGTTCTGTGTAATTCACTGCTGAGGCAAAGTGCCAGTTGCCATTTTTCATTTCACTAGGAATAAAACTTTTCATTTGATAGAAAAATATTTTCTGCCCTGTTGATTCTATCAAAGTGAGAAAGTACTCATTTCCAATGCCTCCTAGGCAGCTGCAGGCGTTGGGGTCTGCGGCTCCCTTACTTCACCATCTAAATAAATTTCCTTTCATTCTGTGATTTCAAGTCTGAGCCACGTTGACCTAAAGTTTGTGGCCTTTCATCCTAACTCAAAATAAACACTTATGCCCCAAGTAATCAAAATAACCCTTGTAATGTTGACCATAAACTAATTGGACTCCAATTAGTTTATGGTCAACATTACAAGGGTTTATAATTGGACTCTAATCCAATTATAATTGGATTTCCTCAAAAGAAGTTGGCCATTTTCCTTTTAGCCAAATTCATCCAAATTGTTATGGGGTCAGTATGGAAAGGCAGGAAAAAATGAACATCTTGTACAAGAAACCCAAAATCAGCTTAAGAGCAAGCAGTTTCCTTGTAGCTTATGATCTACCAAGCCAAGAGTTCAATAGAGAGGTTCCTTCCTTGCTACCTAATTCATGTTCTCCATCTCAATTTCTTCTCGCCTGCTTCCCACGCTGTTTACTTACTGCCCAAGAAGACATCCTTCATATCAATGGTAATTCATGTTATAACCATTGAGGATGCCAGCTCGTTTAAAAATACCTTTCAAGGCTTCCATGGTTGCTCAGTGGTTGAGAGTCCGCCTGCTAATGCAGGGGACACGGGTTCATGCCCCGGTCCAGGAAGATCTCACATGCCGCGGAGCGTCTGGGCCCGTGAGCCATGGCCGCTGAGCCTGCGCGTCCAGAGCCTGTGCTCCACAACGCGAGAGGCCACAACAGTGAGAGGCCCGCGTACCAATAAATAAATAAATAAATAAATAAATAAATAAATAAATAATAAAAATACCTTTCCTAAATCAATACTCAAAAAGCTTCTCTAATTGTGAAAAACATATGCTCTTTCAGCCTGAAAGTTATTACCTAGAAAATGGCTCTTCCATCCCAGGCCCTCTCAGCTCCTACCTTTCAAAGAATCAATTATGGGTTGCAGTATCGTCCTCCACTATACATAAGGACCAACTTATGCTCAGAAGTGGAATCAAAGCTAAGATTTGAAGCAATAAAATCCTTGGTGGTGACAAATGGGATATTTTCTGCCATATCGGTAAACAAAGGACGTCACAGTCATCAGTGATTGCAACCACAGCCAACGGTGAGCTGCTGAGCCCTAAGGGAACTCAGGAAGGAAAGAATACCTGCCATCTAGCAGCCATCAGAAGGCAGCCACTCCCTAAGGTGAGCCCTGAGGAAACTCAGGATGTGAAAGCACAGGATACTGGCCCCAGAGAGCTGAGGTGCATATCTAAGGAATGATTTCAGTGAGCCCAGATTCTTGCATCTTCCCATACATAGAAAAGGGCTAAATTCCTTAACTTGAGATGCCTGGTTTTCCTTAATTAACAATAACCTTTTGATTTTCGGACTACCTGCCCTTTGTTGCAAAACTCCTATATAACCTGGCTTCCCTCCTCACCTCCTTGGAGCAGTTCCCTCAGGGTTACTTGAGATGCTGCTTCCCGGGCTTGAAGTCCTACCAAATAAAACATAACTTTCAACTTTTAGGCTGTGAATATCTTTTTTTAGTTGACAGTGGAAACGATTCTAGGATTGTCCCTGTGCCTCGGCCATATTATGCTACCCTCATTCACAAGTCACTATAGCATTTGCCTTACTAATGCCTTTCAATTGGGGGCTTCAGAGAAAGGAAAGAGAGTCAACAGAGGGATAGTGCTGGGGACAGTGGCAAGGAAGAGCAGAATGGAGGGGGAATTACTGCTGCTATAAGACTTCTGTTCCTAGAGAACTGCTTTCATCATGTCATTTATCTCCCTAGAATGTCAAAGGGCTTCCATTGTCAACAGTATTATGTCTACATAACTTGGTGCATTTAAACATATGGACCTTATGGCCACATCTGCTTTCATGATCTCATTGCCTACAGCTCCCTTATTAGAATCCTGGGTTCTCTCCAGCTTGTGGCAGTGCATACCACTCCTGATTCAAATCGACCCTGCTCAATTTCTGTAACAACCTCAATTGGGAAAAGAATTTGAAAAAGAATAGATACCTGTATATGTATAACTGAATCACTTTGTTGTACACCTGATACTAACATAACATTGCTAATCAACTGTGCTCCAATACAAAATAAAAAGTTAAAAAAAAGAAAAAAAGACTCCCTCAGTCAAGACTGCTAGATGTCCAAGGAGATGACATACCTACTCCTTTTGAAAATATGAGGAATCCCTTTTGGTATGCTGCTCTGGACCCAGTTTCTAAGAGCCTGAAGAAGTAACTGACACAACTTCACAAGTCCATGCTTTCATAAAACTATGACAAACTTTCTTCCTCTCAGTTCTTACCCAGATTTAGACCAATAAACCACTCAGAAATAAAATATGGGGGGGGGGAATGAAAGTCAGAAAGACAAAGGACAAGCAGGAAGATATGGGTGTTTTGTAATAGTTTGTAGAATCCTTCCTACCAGAAGGATTCAAATGGAACTGAGATGGCCAAAAAAATCCTACTGTTAACTTTCATCTCTGCTTCCCTATTTCAACTGCTCTTCCCATGGCTCCCCGCACCTGCCAACATAAAGATAATTCTAAATGCATTTGCTACGTTCTAGTAGAATAATTCATACATTACTCATGAAAGAGCTTACAACTTCTCATGGCTATACTTAGGACCCTAGTATTAAATAATAAAGAACCAATATATTTTAATAATTTTAATTTCTTGGAATATCTTCCTTAAGACAACATTTAATTAACCGTTTTCTAATGAAATTAACATAAATGGTTTTCTAAGTTGGTTCATAAAGAAGAGTGCTGAAGCTCAAAACCGTACCTGATTGGATGGTTTGCATCTTTCAGTGTCCAAAAAACGTGTGCGGAAGGAGCCTTCTTTGCAGTACTAATAGTAATTAGGGTGCTAAACAGATTATTAACAACTGACTTATACTGAGCACACATAATGTGTCTGGTGCTCTTCCAGATGCTTTATATAGGCTAATTTTTTTTTCTTTTCTGTACGTGGGCCTCTCACTGTTGTGGCCTCTCCCGCTGCGGAGCACAGGCTCCAGACGTGCAGGTTCAGCGACCATGGCTCACAGGCCCAGCTGCTCCGCGGCATGTGGGATCTTCCCGGACCGGGACACGAACCTGCATCCCCTGCATTGGCAGGCGGACTCTCAACCACTGTGCCACCAGGGAAGCACCTATATATGCTAATTTAATTACTCCTTGCATCCATCTATAAGGTCGATAGTATCATGCCCGTTTTACAGATGAACAGTTGGGGCTCTTAGAGTAAGAAACATGCCTCAATCACTGAGCAAATAAGTGGATGGAATAGAATCTGAACTCAGGCAAACTAACTCCACAGCCCCCATTTTTAAGTCTTATACCATGTGGCTCAGTTCTTGGGGTGGCTCTGTGAATGCAATGAGGTTATATATATAAATATTTCCTATTATATAGATATCACTGTTCTGGGAAAACAGCATGTGACCAATAGCTGTTCATTTTTCTTCTCTTGCAATTTCATAGGTCAAATAACTGAGGTTCAGAGGAGTCAAATCACTTGCCCCAAGATGGGTCACCTGGGAATAGAATTGCCAGGTCTTACTTCAGAATCTGCAAAGTTGCACTGCTTCTGTATGAACGCAGTAAGTCATCAGGAAGTCCAAAGACTGTAGGCACTTCCGAGATCATCCCCTCCACTTTTGCACCATCACTGCTATCAGGATTTATGCACTTTTGTGTACAATAATTACATATTGAGTATTCAATCCCTTGAAGTTACACAGGGACTTGTGACTGAATTCTGAATGTGTGTCTCTCTCAGGACAGACATATAAAAATCTGTCACACATGACACTCTCTCCTTTTCCCCATCTGTCAGCCTGAGACAGAGGATTCAGCAGAAGGCTCAGAGGTTCTCAGGAATGACAGGGTCATGGGTTCAGAGGAGCCCAGATCTGTCCAACAATCAGGAACAGCCATCACCCAGGAACATCGATATTGGATTTGTGCAACTAAGAAACATTTTTTCAAGGGAAAAACACTAAAGTTTTCGGTTGTGTCTGTTACAGCAGCTCTGTTACTCACTTAACTAATACACAATCACAAATGTAAAAAAAACACACAAAGCGTGAGGAAGTATATAACTCTTGGACAACTTGTGTTCCATCTAGTTTTTTAATATGGCTATAGCTGGATCTAGAGTAGAATGTCCTAGAATGATATTTTCCAACATTTTACATCCTATCTTTAAAAAGACTCCTGTGGATAGATACAAATCTAATTATGGAAATGCCATGCAATATAAGTGACAATTTCTTTACATACATTTTTTTAATGAATGTGTGGGTTCAGAATTACAAAACCAACCTTAGCTTTTTCACAGTCAATAGTCAATTTCCAGTTTTCAGAAAATAGAATTGCATTGGAAGGGTCATTGGGGAAGTTATGAACTGCCTCAGCTTTCCACTTTATACAATAGAAATACTAGTCTCCGTTACAATTTAACTATGTGGGATGAATGAAATAGATAATATCCTTATAATAAACTTATATAAATATAAGTTGCTAGCTCTGTCATTTAAAGATGTATGCTCACCATACAATCCCTTGAATTAAAACAAAAATGAACATTCTGAGAAAATTGAGCCCTAGAACTGTAGAAAAATGCAAATGATTGCCCATAGAATAAGGAAAGGAGCAATGCCATATTTGGCATTCATAGTAGTACAGAATTTACTTTACAAGTAAACTGCAACACTTTGCTATGTGTAATATAGCCCCGGGATCAACTCCACACTCCTGTCCTCCATTGGTACATTCCTACGAGGCAGGCCTTTAGAGAACCAGAACTTTTTCCATACTTCTAAATTTGAGCAACTTTTACTCTCTGCCAGAGAGGTCTTTGGTTAAGAAGAGAGAGATTTCTTTTGTCAAATTCATCAAAACAACATTTAGAGGTTTCTAATGACATTCTAACTTGAAACACTGGAACTTGTGAGCAGATGTACTGATGAATCCAAACACGCATTGAGTGTGTGGGAGGGATTTACATGACAAGAGGAAATGCCAAGAGGTAAACTGAACATCACAGCACATTAAGGACTGTGTGAGCTGCTTTACAGATCATCTCATCTCACGTCTCCACTTAAATGCACTAAAATAGTTGTGACTCTCTCTATATTACAGATGAGGAAACCGAGGTCCCAGAGCTGGGTGATGAAGGATAGAAGTTTTAAGTCAGGGTTGATTGATTCTACAACCTGTCATCTTTCTACAAGACAAAACATTCTCTGAAATTAGAAGAAAGATAAAAGTCAATAATAAAATGGATTTGAAAAAGAAATTAAAACCATTAGAAACTTCACTCTTCAAATGACAATGTATTACCAAATGTGTCTGAAATGTATTGTTTTAAGTTATACTAGATAGTAAATAGAATTACTTAATTCAATATGTCAGGGAGGAAGAAATTTTCCTCTACCCTCTAGGTTCTTCTGGCTGGTCTAAGAATTAAATTGATGTGAGACAGGTTAATATGAGAAAAATCATACAGAAGTTTAATAACATGCATACATGGGAGAGACACAGGAAAATTGAGTAACTCATCAAAATGGCCCAAGCCCTCACCTTAAATGTCATCTTCAGCTAAAGACAAAAGAGGATGTAGGGGGTAGTGATTTGGGACTTCAAAGGGGATGAAGGCAATTCACGTGGAGATGGAAAACAAATGTTTGGTAGATAAAAGTTTGCTGGACCAGGCAGAGACAATGGGACACCAGAGGAATTTTAACAAACAGACTTTGCTAGGTTCCTCCCTGTCTACACACTACTTCATACTATAGTTATCTGTGGTGATAGTTCCCTTCGTGAAACAGGTCTTCTATCTACATTCTTTTGGGCAGTTAAGAAGGTCAAAGGTTTATCCTGAGTCTTTTGGGCCTTAAAAAATAATCAGCTTAAATTAATCCTTCTGCCAAAAAGACATAATTAGGGGTGGCAAATTTTGCTCCCCTGCAAATATAATTATCAAACACTTAAGTAAACATTGCATAAAATGTTTTAAAATACCAAGGCTCTCTCTGTATCATATATATTATAATTAATGTAAAATATCTCATTTACTAGTTAGTGTTATTTTTTCCTAGGACCAGGATTTCAACTTATACAGTGTTTTTAATACTTTCTTTCCTACCTTTTTTTTCCCCTGAAATAAAGTACTTGTTTTTCTAAAGCATTCTTCAAAAATGAGAACATGACTCTGAAAGCAACTGTAATGGTGTCCATACTTGTTAAGCTACATTTTTCCCTGAACGTTCTTGCCAAGTTTCTCATACAATATATTTAATATCTTTCTCTTAGCTGGGGTAGAAATAAAATAATTTCTTCATTGTCCTTTGAGGATTGTGCAATGGTAACAAAACCAATGATGCTGTCCACTTTATCATATATTACCATTATCCTATACCCTTTAGAACTATAATTACGGCTCATCTTAATTGCTACCATTTTCCAGATAGGGCACCTGAGTCAGAAAAGTTAAATAATTTGTCCATGAAACTCTGCCAAGGGATAACTGAGCGAGGATTAAACTCAACGATTCTGCACATCTGCACATGTATATCATGAGCAATGCATTCCATAAATTAGAATATTCTGACTGGGATTCCTCTGAGCCTCTCAAGCTTATATCCCACATCTTATCATGCAATTCAAAAATATATAATATTCAGGAAAGAAGAAAATGGTCTCTATTTTTCCTCTCTTTCACAAAATACTACAAACTGGAGGAAATATTGCTTCTTTCCCATGAAATTTTAGAAAAAGTTCTGAAAGAACTTGACCTCTGAAGATGGAACCTATTAATTTGTTCTAAGTTTTCAGAGGAGCATTGTAAACAATGACTAATGAAAATCATTAATGTAACCTAGGCAGATTGCAAAAAAAATGTCTTGTCCGGTGATTTGAGAAGGTAGTAATGGTTAGTCATTTATTTTACTATAGAAATTAATAAATCCCATTATGTCTCTCCCGTTAACACATAAGACTGAAGTTTTGTCCCTCACTTCGCTAAAACATGATCTACTCTAAAATCAGTATGTTATTAGAAGTATAACTTCCAGATTATACCCCATGTTCAAGTTCTCTGAACCTCAGTGACCCCTGTGCACTTGGCAAACATCAACTAATCTTCAGGACACTTCCACTGGGACCAAATATAACCTCCAGTTTTCTATCAACAGATTGTTCCCAGGAGAACCTGCAAAGAGATCAGGTTCGGGATATGGGATGGAACACATGTTCCACTTCTCAGTTGACTAATGGCAAATATGCAGGGGCTTCCTGGTCTCAAATAGTGAAAGGAGACAAAGCAACACAGCAATAACAGGTCAGGGGTCATGGTCATATGATGAGGCTTCTAGGCTGAGGGCAGCTGTCCACCCTGCACTGTGCACTGATTCACTCTGCACACCTCTGGTTTCTCCAAGAATCACTATAGCACCATCACTCATGGCTGCCCTCTGCACAGTCACCTGGAACAGTCCCAAAGGGCAAATGTGGACTCAGATATTTCTTGTCAACTATTCCAAATGCACTAACCTTCCCCACTCCTCACCAACGCTTCTAGATAAAGAGATAATAAATTCTTCTAAGAGGGATTCATAAACTCTAAGACTATTTTTTAAGTTAAGTTCACAAAGCGTTACATCAGCAAACACCAGAAAATATAGCCCTTCTTAACATGGCATGTCAGAATGCTTTTTAAACCTCCGAATCCACACACCACAACCTAATATATATTCAAAGCCCCAAACTCTCTGCAAGTTACACTCTCTTCAAGACACCCGTTCCCTCATCAAAGTCTTGCTGGGAGAAACAGACGTTTTTCATTTAATTTTGCTTCTTCCCTCTGCCCAGCAGCTCTCAGAGCAAGAAAACCAGTTACTGAAACTCTACTGGACCCAACTCAGGAACATTGAGACCCTAAACTTTGTGGCCTCGCCCGACTTCCTCAGCCTTGACCTTGCTTTGTCATTATGCCCAAGATGAAGGGGAAAAGGAGGAGAGTTGGTAGTGAGTACAGAGATGGCTGAAGATCCCTTTGGCATTTTCACCCTCCCTGCCAAGGAAGAATGGATAAGAGCTAAGACTGCTGGTGCCCTAAACTGTTCTTGTTTCACCGAATATCAGTTCTCAAAGGAGACTGAGCTTTCTGACTATCCTGCATGTCTAATAATTGCTCATCAGTACTAGAATCCGACTACCAAAAACGTTACACGACCATAACATATGACATGAATTTGATTCACAAGTGCCCATATTTCCTATCAGTACCTGGAAAAAGTGGAGTTTGCTATTGCTTCAAAGTAATAATCCAAGAATCATGTTTATTTTTCTAAAAAAAAAAAAAAAAAAAAAAAGGTTATAACCAACCCAAATACATTTTAGGAAAATTAACTTTAATCCAAATCACTGTCGTCCCAAAACATATAAAAATTTTGAATTATTATTTGATGCTCCCAAAATGATTGCCAAAAACCTATAGTAGGATTTTTTAGAGAAAAAAAACCCTGTATTTTTCTGAAGAGATAAACTAGCCAATAGCACCCCCTGGTGGCAATAGACACTCATCTGCTTGGGAATCGGCTGTAGTTTTAAAATCTCCTCCAAAGGTAAGATTTCATGACGTCTCCCGATAAAACATTCCAGGATTTTACTCTCAGGTCTAATAAAAATACTTTACAAGACAGCATGCACCCATTTCCTCTAGTCAAACCTGCCTCTTTAGTTGAGATGAGAAACAGATTGTCTCTACCCTTTATTGCTGGCCTCTGTGTACATCGTTAGGGCCATGGAGAGGGAACCACAGCAAAATTGTGTGAAACAGGTCTGGTCAGAGGAACTCATCATGGCCCACCTACACATCCGTCCAGAGGACGACCCGCAGATACTAGGTCCACTGTTCAGAGCAGAGGGTGTAATTTAATGGGCCAGAATGTGCAAAGCAAAGATCTCCATCTGAAGGCTGCTTCAAGGGTCCAACATAGAACGTGAATCACTGCGCCCCTGACCACTGCACAGGGTCACACCAACTGCGACTCTTCTCAGAGGTGATACTCAAAACGGGTTTTAATCAGGCGTTTTTGAATAATAGTGTCTTTTAATGTTTTCACTCTCTGCACTTCGACTATAATGGGACAGAACTAAAATTAAAGTTTTTTTTTTTCTTTAAAGTCTAGCGCTATACCTTTTCTGTCACTGAACTGAAGACTATTTTACATTTTCCTCATTTAACTCTTTAAAGGTGAATAAACTTTTGATTTTTTATGTTATTCACTTTAGCACTTCCCAGTGATTTTCAAAGACCAAGCTGATGTCTGCCCAGTACATTCTGCTCTCAGGTTGACATGAGAAGACTTTCTTTTTTCTGTTTTTTTTTTTTCCACTAAATAATTACAACTTTATTATTATTGTTACCTCAGGTGATTAAGAATGTAGGCTTCTCGTGTATATCTCTAGAGAGCATTTGTTTTTATAATCCAGTCAGTGTAAAGATTAGCTTTACCCCAGAGTTTTCCAGGGGAGTGAAAAATTTTAAAAATGAATTAAACATGATGTCTTACGTGTGATAAGGGAAGATGTAATTTGCCGAGACTCATTTGGGGACCTTTAATTTTTAAAAAAACACAGTATAATAAATGTCAAATTCACATTTCATAATGACTTTTGATCTTATCTCTAAAAGGTAAAGGACAGATTCATGGAAAGTAGTATAATTAACACCCATTCCATAAGTGCATGCACCATGTTTTATGCTTACAGGTAGATAATATATGTTGTAAACGAACAACCAATTGCATATTTTCGCTTAAAATCTCCTAAATTATATGTGGGCCATAGATTCATTTTGTAGTTTGTTGATAATCATACTCGTCTTTAATCTCATGTAATAATGTCTGTAGTTAATGTATATTCAATCTATTTTAACCTAAAATGAGCAAACAAAAAAAAAAGAGGGGAAGTCGTCGGAACACAACTTTCTCTTTCCTTTATTCATTCAAGGGTCGCCCAGCATTGAACTTAATGACTGTCAAAAGATTTCTAGTCCAGATAAATGCAGTCATATTAACTTTAAAGGTCCTCTCCCCCCCTCTAGTGGTGAAAAGCAGTATAGAAAATGGACAGGATACCCATGAGATTGCAGCTGATAGTTCAGGAAAAACACTGCTTGGAGAGTGACTGGAGAGGGTTCAAGTCCCACATCTGCCATTGACAGCTACATGAACTTGAGAGTTCCCTTGGCCTTGTGTTTTTCAGTTTTCTCATCAGACATAGAGTAATGATGATGCTTTGCAAAATTGTTGCGATGGTCACAATAGAAAATATCAAATGTACTTAGAAATCGATCAAAAGAAATTAGATTTTTAAATTTATTTTTAAAGAAAATACAAGAGACATAATATGTTTAGTTGATTGATTTGATCCTGTGGTGGACACTCAGGGCAGCTTCCATGGTCCCTCCCTCCTGGTACTTAGAGCACTGAGTGGAGAAACAGCCTTTACCAAGTCATCAAGCATTGTGTTCCCAGCAATGAAATAAACTGACATCATGCGTCAGGTTATCCTCTGAGAAGACCTCCACATGTCACCTTCTTGCTCAGAATGTTTAACTCAAATCTAACCACAAAGGAACAATCAGACACATCAAAACTGAGGGTTTTTCTGAAAGGAAAAAAAAAAAATCTGTTCTGGAGTCTGAAAACGTTAGTACCTTGGAATCAATGAGACTGAGAAGAATTCATAATTAAAAGAGATTTTTCAAAAGCTATGAGAACCAAATGTAATATATGATCCTCAATTGGGTCCAGGATTGGGGAGGGGCATGGTACTGGGGCACTTGTAGAGGTTTGAAATGGGCTTTATTTGAGACCGTAATATTGAACCATTCTAATTTATTGACTTCTTTCTTGCATGTGATTGTTTAGAAGAATGTCCTTGATCTTAGGACATACGTGTTTAAATATTTGGAGTGGAAGGGCGATGATTAAAATATATTTGTGTGTGTGTGTTTAAAGGTATACAAGTGTGCTAGCTTTCCAACTTTTCTGTCACTGGAAAACTTTTCAAAATTAAAAAATGTAAAAACAAACAAATGAATGCTCTTAGATATTCTATCGATTGAAGATTTATTGGGGTTAACAATTTCCTCTTCATAATGCTAATTGTCCAGGGAAGAGCTTTCCTCCACAACCCTGTCCACCTTCATCTGAGGCTTCTGTGACATGATCTCAGGTACTAAAGCTTGAATTATAAAGAAACAGCTCCTCTGCAAATTTCTGCCCTGGGTGGATAACTTTCCCTATTTGTAAAATAAGAATTATAAGAATAATCCTGTTTCTGGTACTGAATTCTCCAGGAACTTTATCATTAGCTCTTCATCCTTTTATAATTTTTCCTTCAAATTTTCTTTCCTCAACATTTGTTACTACTGTAATGCTAAATTGCTTGCATTTTTGTCCAAATTGTATGGTTTCAAACCCCCTACTCCTCTGCAAATCTTCTTTCCCAGTCTGTAAGGCTTTCCACCCTCTTTCATTAAAACATGAAGAAAATGTACCCACTTCCCCTTCTGTAAAATCATGCTTGACCACCTTCAAAGACATCTCTCAGAACTCAGTTAATCCCTCTATCTTCTGCTTACTCTCCTCTTAATTATACTAATTGCAAGTGTGTGTGTGTGTGTGTGTGTGTGTGTGTGTGTATCCTTTACTCGGCTGAAATTCCCTTGAACACAAGGAGTTCTTATCAACTATTGAGCATCAGTCAGAACATCTGCTGCTGACCAAGTGGACAATGAGCATTTGCTGAGTGAATGTACGAAAGCAATTTGCAAACTGTAAAGTGCTAATGCTCATTGCTGCAAAGTGTCAGTGGCAGTCACACATGTTAGTCATCAGCAATGACAGTTATACACATTAGTTATTAGCATTCAGTTGGTGGTACAAGAGATGGCAGACTAAATAGAAGACATGGGACTCTGGCTGGATAATTTTGTGTGAAGCAGGATATTTAGAGCATGGAGGTCTTGGAAAGGGAAGGAGAAGGGAAAATGGCCAAACATTAATTTTACCCATACTGTCTTTTGGCCCAGACTCCAGGTGACTGTTTGCAGAGCTGTGAAATGTAAGGTTGTCAAATCACTGCTAGAAATATCTTCCAGTGAATCGTGTTTCTTTGGGTCCAGCCACTCCACCCAAAGCCCCTGGGAGCAGCTAGGAGGGAGAGCAAAGATGATGGACAGGATGAGGAGGGAAAAAAAGACATGATGTGTTCTACTCCCGACCTGGCTGGCCCCTTGGCCTCACTCCTCCACCTCATTTCTTTCCATCTCCGTGATGAATATTGAAATGGATCATGCCTGCTGGGACCCACTTTTAAAGGAGGTCGAGAAAGATGAAGTGCTGCTCTCTTCTGGCAGTTTCTGCAAATCTTCACACTCAGTTCATCACATAGTCAATAAGTTGTGTTAAAACAGTCCCCCTCCTGCAACTCATTTTGAGAAGACAGTACAACACAAAGGCAGACTTCCTTTTAATTCAATATACGGTAGTAGCAAATAGCTCTTTGTCACTGAGAGTTTTCACATCTTTTAAAATTTGTTTTTAACTGTTTGCCTTTGTGTTTACATTTGGCTGCAGGAATAATTTTAGAAATTCTTTGTGCAGGTAAAAAGTGCTGAATCACCCAAAGGACAAGTTCTCATATGTTTAGGGCATCTGCCCAGTATATCTGAGCCAAAACAATAGGAAAAAAAAAGAGAGAGAAAGAAAGCAAGAAATAAAAGAAAAAGAGTTCAGCTTCAATAACCTTATGCAAAATTTTGTACAGAGAAAATCTACATGAAGTTAAGCAAAGTATAGTAGACTATATATAGACTGTGATGTGTAGAGAAACAAAATTCATCACCCCAAAATGTCTCTTTGGCATGTGGATTATTTCAGGCTGAAAAAAAGCAAAGCCCAAAAGACTCAGGATAAACCTTTGACCTTTCCCCTAACTGCCTAAAAGAATGTATGCAGAGAACCTGTTACAGGAAGGAAGCTATCACCATAGATAGCTATAGTATGGTAAACACCTCTGTTCATACTATAGTTATCTATGGTGATAGGTGGTAAACAGAGAAGAACCCAGTAAAGTCTGTTAAAATCTTCTCTGTGTCCCATTGTCTCTGCCTGGCCCAGCAAACATTTATTTATCAAACATTTGCTTTTCCATCTCTATATGAATTGCCTTCATCCCCTGTGAAGCCCCAAACCAGTACCCCCAACACCCTCATTTATCTTTAGCTGAAGATGATATTTAAGGTGAGGGCTTCGGCCATTTTGGTGAGTTACTCAATTTTCCTGGGTGTCTCCCTCGTATACAATTTATTAAACTCTGATTTTCTCCTGTTACTCTATCTCATGTCCTTTTAATTCTTAGACCAGCCGGAAGAACCTAGAAGGATGGAGGAAAATGTCCTCCTCCCTGACAATATTATGATTTATAAAAAGAAATATACACGTGGGCTTTATCCCTGTTCCTGGCACAGAGCTCCTAAAACCCCTGGACTTTCCTGTGATGAGAGCAAGAAAGGTGCCATTTGTTCATTTAAGGCAGTTACCTTTGGACAGTATTTAAGATGGGGCCTGGTTGCCAGTAGAGCCAGTCCTATGATTAGAGGGTTGGACCTTTCAGTCCTACTCCCCAGCCTCCAAGGAGGGGAGATGGGATGAAGATTAAATTCTATCACCAATGGCCAATGATTTAGTCAATCATGCCTATGCAACTAAGCCTCAATTGAAACCCAAAAGAAGGGGGTTTGGTGAGCTTCCAGGTTGGTGAATACATGGAGATTCAGGGAGAATGTAGCGCTCAGAGGGCATAGTTGCTTCACGCCCTTTCTTCATACCTTGCCCCATGTATCTCTTCCATCTGGATGTTCCTGAGTTCTAACCTTTTATAATAAACTGGTGATCCAGTAAATAAAATATTTTTCTGAGTTCTTTGAGCTGCTCTAGAAAATGAATTAAACCCAAGGAGAGAGTTGTGAGAACCTCTGGTTTCTAGCTGGTTGGTATGAAGCACAGGTAATAACCTGGACTTGGATTGATGTCTGAAGTGGGAGCAGTCTTGTGGGACTGAGCCCTGAACCTGTGGGACCTGATGCTGTCTCTGTGTAGACAGTGTCAGAATTGAGTTAAATTGTAGGACACCCAGCTGCAGTTGGAAAATTGCTAGGTGGTGTGGGGAAAAAAAATCCCATACATTAGCCTTTGAATTGATGGACACACATTATGGTTGGAGTCAGAAGTACAGATGTTATATAAATTTTACATTAATTTAAAAGATGAAATGTATACTGAACTCTTCATGGAGGGAGGGCTTTATAATCCCTTCTGTTACAGATTTGAAAGCTTTTAATTTGCTCCAATCCCAGTTTATATCCTGTCCTAAATATACACTTGCATCATTATGAGACAGGAAGGGGGCAGGGCACAACTGTTTAAAAGAATGACATAGTCCGAGGACACAACATAAACTGATCAGAATCAAATAGGTCCAAGATGGCGGACCAGTCGACTTCCACTAGACCCTGAGTCTTAGGATATGCTCATTGTAACACATCAGCACAGATATGACACACCCACTGGCACCACGTTCCAAGGCCAGCCATAAAGGTCAAAAAGTGGGCCGTGGCCCAATTCCTGGAAATCCCCACCTCTTCTGAAAAATAGCTGGAATACTCCTCCCACTCGTTAGCCTATGAAATGACCCACCCCTATAAAAACTGACAACCCCATACCCTGGGGCCTGTCTCTTCTTCCCAGATGGCCCACACTCTGTCTATCGAGTGTGTATCTCCTTGAGTAAACCTTCTTTCTCTTTACTGTGGCTTGCTCTTGAATTCTTTCCTAGACGAAGCCAAGATCCCACACTCGGCAGCATCCCAGGAACTCACCTGAGACCTGGGACATGACCATCTTTTCCTGCCCCACCTTTCTTTCTGGCATAATTAGAGTTTATTTTTCTAAAGTGGTGTCCATGGTATGCTCCTTCTCCTTCTAGTAATAAAGCTGAATTTTAAAAAATCAATGTTTAAGAATGAGGTGAATAGAGATTTCTCCTTCAGTGTGAGTTGCAGTCATGGTGTTGTTACTTCTCTCAGGGGCACTTGCACTTCAATCCTCTTCTCTAACATTTGTCTTTCAGTCTCCAACAGAAGGTAAAACTAGTTCATTAAATAGCTGGGGTGAGCATATGTGATGACTGTGTACAGAGCCACCTGTCAGGAGCCCAAACACTTCTGCAAATTACTATAACAGTATTACAATGAGATGCTTATCTATTTCCATGTTTAGCTTTAATTTATTCATTCAATATAGACTAAGACCACAGACATAGAGAACAGACTTGTAGTTGCCATCTGTGGGGGGGTGGAGGAGGGATGGACTGGAAGTTTGGGATTAACATATGGAAACTGGTATATACAGAATGGATAAACAACAAGGTCCTGCTGTATAGCACAGGGAACTCTATTCAATATCTTAAGATAAACCATATGGAATAACCATATATATATATATATATATATATATATATATATATATATATATATAACCATATATATATATATATAAAACTGAATCACTTTGCTTTATACCAGAAACTAACACAACATTGTAAATTAACTATACTCCAATAAAATAAATTTAAAAAAAATACAGACTAAGACTACTAGAGATTTCCGAGTTGAAATATACATACCAGTTCTCAAAGAGCCTACAACCTAATGAAAACAATTGTACTCTGCATCTTTAGAATCAAAAGAGATGCTCCGGGCTTCCCTGGTGGCACAGTGGTTGAGAGTCCGCTTGCCGATGCAGGGGACACGGGTTTGTGCCCCGGTCCGGGAAGATCCCACATGCTGCGGAGCGGCTAGGCCCATGAGCCATGGCCATTGAGCCTGCGCGTCCGGAGCCTGTGCTCCGCAATGGGAGAGCCCACAACAGTGAGAGGCCCGCGTACCGCAAAAAAAAAAAAAAAAAAAAAAAAAAAAAGAAAAAAAGAAAAAGGAGATGCTCCTTGGAAAAATAAAAAAGGGGTTCTCTGGCCAGAGATATTCAAGAATCATGACATATGATATCCTCCTCTTTGCAATTCCCAATGCACATCTACAAACATAAAACTCTGATATTAAAGGAATTTATCTAACCTGGCTTTCTCCAGACTGCTTTTCTGGGTAGCAAAACAGTGGATAGCATCCCTCAGACAGTGCTGTCCTTTAATACAAAAATAAGGTTATTTACCATTGTGTATGGAAATTACATAGAGGAGATATGGAGAAATAAGATATGCTTGGAAGGGCTGGGACAGCCTCAAAGATGGAGAGAACACACTTGATCCCAGACTTGGAGGATGAGTCAGAGTTGCCAGGAGCCCAGGACTAAGGAGGGTATTCCAAGGGCCAGATCACACAGGCTTTGAAATCCACACAAAACAATTTACCTTCCATCCTGTAGGCAATGGGGAGACTTTACAGAATTTTGCATGGAAGGGTCAACACATGGTCACTCTTGTTGCTCTGGAGGATGGATCTGGCCACAGGGGGACACTGGAGACTGGAGTTGGGGAAAAGGGAGAGAGACACTGAGCCTCTCATAAAACTGCAAGGTCATCTTGTAAGGCAGTTTGGATCCAATAAAAGCCACACCATGAAGCTGCTGGAGTGTCCCCAGGCTCACTTCCTCCTGCCTTCCTGTCCTGTGGCTTGTCTTGTTTCCCCCAATGCACCACGCTTTCTTAGAGGCGAGACAGTGCTTTGCACTTCTTTACTCAACTAAAAAGTTTAATAAAAACAGCCTATATGTTGAATAAATGAATGACTGAAAATAGGCACCTACATTTAAACATTCTGGCTTAAACTGTGCTTTCGTATGAATTATCTCATTATCTCATTTCAGATGGATGTAGAAATCAAAATACCTGGAAGTTCCATGAAGCCCAGGACAGCCACCATTGGATGTAAGCGCTTCCCACATAAGGTTTCTTCAAGGGTTCCTGTCCCATTACTGGGGTTTATATCAGAGAAGTGACAGCAGAGATTGTGTTCCTTCCTAGGTTGTATCCTGAATGGCAAGTGACTTTGACTCTGCTGGATTCTCCTGAAAGGCCTCTCCCCACTTTCATATACAAAATTGACTGGGTTGGGTAAGATTACACCTGATACCTTTTGTTCCTTCAAATAACCTCCTCATTTTCTGGAAAGGAAGTCATTATATGCAGCATTCCACATACTACCCCCGTCAAAATAGCTGACAACCAGGGATTATTAACTAGCTCTAATGCAGCATTTACTTTAGAAAACAAAGGCTTTGAAGTGACAGTGTGGTTGTTTCTCCACCCCTCCCCACCCCCTTTAAAGTGTCTGCTCATTGGATGGATGTAAAAGCCCAGAAGCCAGATAAATCTCCCTGAATGCATTTTTGGTTTTTTGTGTGTTGTTGGCTAAATCTACAGGAGTAGTCTAGATGCTGGGGTTCAGGAGTGCATGTTTGGGAAGGGGATGTATTTTCTTTTCAGAATGCGGAAAGAGTTAGATGTAATCAAGTGTTGAGATTCTCAAGTGTGCACGCACGTGCACACTGGCACAGGCACGCACACGCACATGCCTGCATGGATGAGCTCTCACAACACCAGCCCGTGGTCCACAAAAGAATGACGCAACTGAGTGACAGTGAGCTTCCTTCCAGGAGTTACAGTCCCAACCCCGTCTCACCTTTGGAAATCTGGCCTTAGGTGGTGCCTTGTTCAGTTGAAGTCTGAATTGAATTTGCCCCTCTGCTATGTAGCTTTTAATCTAGAAAAGTTATAAGGCGAGACCCAGAAAGTCAAAGAATGAGTAAATAAATGTATGAAAGAAAATGAAGGAAGGTGAGTTTTACAAAGAGAGCAAATTTAGAGGGACAGCTATTTATGGTAGAAAATAAAGCAGAAGTTTAGTGGCTAGAACCTCCTGGACTTACACCTCATGTCCATACAGCCACTTCCTAGCTATAAACCTTCAACAGGTAACAGGTTCTCCAGCCTCAATTTTCTCATGAGTAAAATGGGGATAATATTGCCTACTTCATAAGCATATAGTGAGAATAAAATTATATGATACAGCATTCTGGACACTGTGCCAAGCACATAATAAGCCCTCAGTGAAAACCATTTTAGAAATCTGCTTTATTTGGGGAAGGTGCTTTCCACCTGAAGGCTAATGTTTACTTGCAGCACAGAATAAAGAACAAAGATTTGCCCAGCAGGTGAGCTGGGTGGAGAAACTGAAGCTCTCTTGAACTCCCTGAGTGAGGCACTCACAATGTGGCTGTACTTACTATTCTGAGTCAAGTGTAGTCTAACTCTGAACCAATATTAATATAATGTAAACATTTCTTGCTAATCCACACTAACTTAAGTTAGAGGTAAATTTACCCACTGGTTAGGGAGACTGCTCTTTTCAGGAATTAATCTTAAGCCATGTGTGTTAAACATGTTAATCTCAAACAAAACCAAGAAGGGGGCTTCCCTGGTGGCACAGTGGTTGAGAGTCCGCCTGCCGATGCAGGGGACACGGGTTCGAGCCCCGGTCCGAGAGGATCCCACATGCCGCGGAGCAGCTGGGCCCGTGAGCCATGGCCGCTGAGCCTGCGCATCCGGAGCCCGTGCTCCGCAACGGGAGAGGCCACAACAGTGAGAGGCCCGCGTACCGCTAAAGAAAAACAAAAACAAAAAACAAGAAGGAGTTCTTCCATTCAGCCAAGCTATCTCTGTTCCTTCACTTTTCAGTCTTCAAAATAGGGTTGATGATCCCCTTTTTCGAGGCGCAGTCTGGATTTAGAGAAATACAATACGCAGAAAATGTCATAAATCCTATTGAAAACATCTGCATCTATTCTAAATAATATATAACACTCAGAGATCACTGGCTGTGATACTAGCTCCCCACACACAAAAGTATAGAAAGGTGTATTTAAAAGTTAGACAGCTTAAAATTACAAAACTAAAGTAATGAAAAATGTCCAAAACAAATATCATACAAAACGTTTGTCCTGGTTTTCTATAAGCATTATGCTTATTATCCCAAACAGCATATCATCTCTGACATAAAGCAGTTTTAATTCAATCCTTTCTAAAACCTAAATACAGATTGCAAAGCTCACTTCAGACACTAGGTGGCGCCACGTATCCACCCAATGTTACATGATTTTCCCCAAACTAGGTTGGCCAGCCCATCTAGGGCCTGACCTGCATTTTTACAGTTGGAGCCTGTGATGGGGAAGGCTTCTAAAATGCGATGTCTGCTAACAACTGGCAGCAGAATACAAGCATAGCATTTAGTTCTCAAATGGAATTATCAATCTGTAAAGCTTTAATACTCCTTCAATTGCTCTCTATGTGTACAACTCAAACAAGACCTACAGTTATAAATTCATAATTTGTCCTTTAGACTTGAAGCCAAAGTTTCACTTTCAACTCTACTGACATTTTGAATAAATCAAGCAGCTAAATATTTTCAACTGCTTCCCAAAGCCTCTATTTTCTAAAAAAAAATTTGACACGGAATTGGAAACTTTATAGATCTGCTTGAAAACACATGGTATAGACTAATGTGACAGTAAATGGATTTAAAATCTTTAGCTTCACTTCCCAGACACATCCATATTATTGTTAGCTTAGTAAACTACACCACCCTTGGCATTTGAAGAGGAACAAGCGAGGATTCCAAAAACTACAATAAATAAAAAAATAAAAGATATTCCTTTGCCTCTGATTTTGTGTAAGAAATACCAAGTAGTGGCAACTGATCTCCATATATTGGGATGAGATTGGCACACATTCACTTGGCAAGACGGAATGTTGATAAAATTTAGGCCTCCTTGTTTTCATAACATTTATAATGCAATATTCTTAGTGCTTTCTTCATTTAAAAGGAAAAACATAAAAATGATAAACAAAAACAAGTGACATGGATATAATGGGCATATAAAAGTTAAACTGATATAGTGGGATAACACATCATAATGGACATGCTTGTGGGTAAATACACATGCAGATAAGACAACAAAGCCTCTCAAAGTGTGGTCTGGGAAAACTTTCAGTAAATGTTGAAGTTGCAACAACTGTATCCTGTGTCTTTGCAGATAACAGCGTCCCCAGCAGCTCTAATGTTTTCATTACGTTCATTCACACTGGAACCCAAGTAGGAGAGTAAAGCAGTGTTAGGGGACCCGTGACATTTCTGAACTGATACCCTTAGTCGACTTCTACTCACTTTACTTCCAAACCACACGTGGGACCCTACAAGGAAAGAAGAAATACCAGATACAGACTCCTTATTACATGGTAAATAACTAAATATCTAACTTCCTATTTGGAGGAGAAGGAATAATGAATATAATCCTATCAAGTGTACCAAGAGGTGGTAGGAGAAACCAACCTGTCTCAGATGCTGGCAGTAAAGAGATACACTGTCTAGAGAATTTAAAGTCAGTAATAAAACTGACTAAAAAAACTGTCTGCTTTTTATTAACACCACATGCTAGCAGTTCTATACAAGGTCAGTGATACAGGGTGGACAAAGCCGTTCCGTCCATGCCCATCCCTTTTGAAATACCCCTGCCTACAATGACTCTTCTCCTTAGGACTTGCCAGCAAGCAGGAAAGTTGCATTTTCGCAGAAGGAAAAGCTATAAGGGAAAGAATTCTTATTTCTCTAATAGGTAATGTCTTCCAGGACTTTACACACATATGTTATCTTATTAATCCTCAATAACCATACAAGGCAGATAATACTGCTCCCATTTTACAGATGAGAAAACAGACTCTGAAAAGTTGAGCAATGTATTCAGGGTCACACAGCAACCAACGGGTGGAGCCAGGGTTCTGATGGATGTCTTACATCCTCTAAACCTCACAGTTTTAACCAGCTGCATAGTTGGGACTCATAGACTGATCATTTTGACAATAGGTACAAAACTTGGACAAGGTGTAACCTCACTTTAGTATCCTTAGTTGTCATGGGATAATAATGGGGTAGGGCTGTAGAGAGCACACCTACAATGATGTAAGGAAGCTCTCAAAACCATCCTGGTGCACAATAAGCTCATCAGAGATGACAGCAAATGGTACGTGGTTTTCATCCCGCAAACATCATCTAAGAACCCTAGACACATTTTATCCCTTCCACGTGTTAAAGAATGTTGGGCTCTATACCTCAGCAACTTCACACCTTCCCCTGTAGCTGGATGGTTAAGTTGACAATTCTGATGCTGAAGAGGATGCACACAGGTACGGGGGACTAGGCGTAGTCAGAGGCTGACACCCTGGAAGTCCATTTGCCCCACCCTTACCCTTGTTTGTCAATGCATCCAAGATTTCTCAGAGAACATCCTCTTGTTCAGTTACACTCTGCCTCCTACTCCAAGGGCATAAATGCAAGATTATTGGGTTGGGGGATTGGAATGGGGGCAAAGGGATGGGTTCGTGTAGTTTCATTCTACTCAATCTTGAAGTTATTGAGAGACTGGTCATGAGACGACTAGCCTTTAAAAAGTGACCCCAAATATTCTGCCACGTGAAATATACAGCAGTTAACAAGCACACGATGCCTGCATAATATGTCAAAATTTCTCAGTTCAGATTGTGGTCTGTCCTGGAAAGCAATCTAAGTTCCTACCATCTGGTCTACGGCCATACCACCCTGAACACGCCTGCTCTTGTCTGAATTCTTTGTATGAAAGAATTCACGACACATATTACTGTTATTTAAAGGTGATAACAAAATCTTATTTCTTCTATAAATATGACACTAATTACGGGGAGTCCCACAAAGTACTAAAGCCTCCCATTTTCATAAATCCACCGGACAGGACTGTAGAGGACGCACATAAGACAAAGCCTTTGTTTGTTTACTTTTTGGCCCTTGCCTTATTTTAATGCAATGATACCATAATACATAGCAATCGACCAATATAACCACTGACACTCCTATTTGTAACATGAATTTATTCCACTTTTCACAAGCCTAGATCCAATCTCTTTGGTAAATAACATTATTATAACAAATAACTATAATATCTTTGTAACATAATCTTTGTTAAGATAACATCTTATTTTACAATTTGAAGTTCTTACAGATAAACCCTTCTCCAATAAGATGCTGTAAACATCTTATCTTTACATGGCAATGTAAACTCAGTGGGGTTTTCCAAGCCCTCCCCATCAGGCTTTTCCATGTTTGGAAATATATGTCAGGTTAACTTGTATGTAGGATGAAAAAACAATAGGAGTTATTTAAAACCTATTGCATAGCCTGGAGGAAGCTCTGTGAGGGTGGGGATCTCCGTGCATGAGTGAATGAAGTGAGTTCAGCTTTTGATAATTGGTTATATGTTCTGTTTCTGCTTTTTTTTTTTTTTTTTTACCATTTCCAACATATGATGTAACCCTGAGCATACGATCAAACCAGCCATATAAAGGTACAGATGCGATGTAAACATTCTCTTAGTTCAGGCCTGATAGGACCTGGAATACCACAGGGTCTCAAAAAAAGGTTTGTTCAACACTTAAGCAAGGGATGGTAGAAAAGGGGCCACTTCATCACGTTAACTTGGGGAGCCGCATGCTCCCCACCCACATACTCTGCTCCTTCCTCTGTTTTCTTCCATCAAACACAAAACCTTAACTACTAGACAGGAACACTTGACATTGTATATACGAATGATCAGATGAAACCTCATAACACATATGTTCCAGGACCCAGGGCTGGAATAAAGCATGTATGGTCTTGGCAAAGCAAGTCACATCTACACTAATGGCAGCACAGGAATTCTAAAGAGAACTGAAGCTTTTCTACTGTTAGAGCTTGTAAGGCAAGGAATGTCACTCGCCATCCAGTTCTACAAGGATTAAGTCATTAGCCACTGCAGTCAGTGGCCTGCAATACACCCTGAAAGGAATTCAGGGTGAAGATCAGGACTAGGTATTCTGTGCCCTGGGAAAACAGGCTAAAACAGGCCCTCAGATAGTTAGAAATATTTCAAGAGAAATTTTTTATGAACCTGGATTCTTGCATCTTCACATACCTAGAAAAAAACACTACTATCATTAATTGAGATAGCCTTTCTTCATGACTAGCAGTAGTAACGTTCTACTGAGGTGTTTGCTTGATAGCACATACCCCTCTCCCCTGGTCTCTCCTCTCACCTCTCTGGAGCAGTTCCTCAGAGCTATCTGAGAAGCTATAGTTCCCAGGCTATTGTCCTCAGTAAGTCCCTGAATAAAACTGAAACTCCCAGCTCTCACTCTGTGTGTTATTTTATTTCAGATGTTAGGTTTGTTTTCATTTTTCTACCTGATCCAAGGCACAGAAGCTGAAATTAAATAAGAACATACCCTTTAAGTTTACATTACTGAGAAATGTGGGCAGGCATCGAGTGGCTGAAAGTAGAATTCCTTTCCATGTCATTGTTTGAGTATTTATGTTACTATACTCAGGATCCCTTTGTCTTTAGTCTTCCTCATGCTCTCCAGGCTCCTACAAGTTTTGTGTGCAAATGTCCTGATTGTCTGAGAGTTACAAAAGCCCAGACCTCACACACAGGCTGAGAAAGAGCAATGGTCTGCTCAAAGCTTTCAGGCAAAGCACACTGAGGCTGTGGGACCAATCAAAACACCTCACTACTCTGAAGGCATTAAAGACCAAGAGAAAAAACAAAATTAGACTGTGTGAGAAAAACATTTTTTCGAGGATATAGAGAAAGAGACATTTATTGAGAGAGATATTTAGTAAGTCAACCAAAGTCACTAAGTGTCACACTGTAAACTGGGTAAAGTCTTTGCCAGGGAATCCTCTTAAATTCTCAGTCTTAGTCTTTCATATGCACTGATCCCTAATTTCTATCTTTGGATGATTTACCTCCCTTTTTTTACTGTATCTAGAAAACAACTTTGACATCCAGGTATGTCCAGAAACACACCCTAGACATGCATCAAGCTATGGATGCTAATACGTTCTTCCATTATCTAGGAAAGCTGACCACATGCTGGCGTGCAGATATAGCCATGGAGTGCATGGGAAAAAAGAAGGCATTCTGCTCTGCAGGAGCCCGTGCAGGCTCTCATAAGGCCCCAGCAGGGTCCTCAAGCGAAAGGAAGATGTTAGAAGCTTGGAGGGAGCCCAGAGGACCACCATCAATAGAAATAAATGTTTGAGAAATAATCCTGAAGGGGCAAGTTGAAAGGAACTCAGCTTGTTTCCCTGGATAACAGCTTATAAGCGCACAGCATGGACCAGCCTGGGCAAGGCCTCTTCTGATTAGTGAGAAGACAGCTCTCAAGCCACACAGGGCCCACGGAACAAGAGATAACGGCTTCAGGGGCGATTTTTAAATTTCTAGAGAAATGTGGGGCTCTCAGATTTTGAAATGTATGTCCAAAGGAAGTGACAGATGGCTTTCTGTTACCCCCTTCCCAACATCAAGGATAATCAGAGATAATCTAGTTTAGAACAATTGACAAACCTCAGAGAGAAGGTGAGTTCTCAGTTCAACACTTAGGTCATTGTTAGCTCTGTGATTCCCTGATCTGACTTGGGGGTCTGTTACTTAAAAAATGTGAAGTGTGTGTGTTCATGAGTGCATGATTGTGTGTGTGTGTGTGTGTGTGTGTGTGTGTGTGTGTCAGAGGATGTGGCTCTCATCTCCTTCCTTCCCCGAAAAATAAGTACAAACATTTCTTGGGAACATTTTTCCAAAGAGAGCTGGCACTTTTGTCTGGAGACACACCCTAGCTGCTCCTTCCTTTAAAGACTGGCTTTCTCATGGCCCTGCTCCTTAGTTTCTATTCCATCACCTGCTGCAGTAAAACTAGAGATGGCCCCATCTCCAGATTAATGGGGGTCCCCAACACCATAGCCCAGAGATGGAGGGAATCACATGAACAGCACTTGCTGTCTATAGAGGCACTCACACTTCTTTCTTCTGAGTACACAGCTTTCTACTTCACTACAGAAGAAAAAAAAAGATAAAGTGATGTGCTTCAAGTTCAAAATATTTCTCCTATACAGTTTTGCTCTTATAAATAAGAAAATAAATTAGCTTTCTCATGGAAGCTGCAGACATTCAATTTAATTTCCAAAGGTTTGCTTTATGACAAATGCCAAAATATGGGGCTGCTTTGCCGTAAAATTCCAAGGAAATGTCACTTTCCCCTAATTGCCCTGTGACTGCTCTATTTATTCAGGAGTGAATTAAGAAAGAAAATATCTATTTTTCATCTCACCGAGTTTTAGAGAGTATTACGCGTTGTGTAAGAAGCTCTAAATGCTTTGGAACTCATACTTCTTTCTTGAGCTTCCCGTCTTCTCCTACGTATTTTAAAGTTCCAGTCAGATGAGACTATACATTTCTACAAATCGTGTGTCTCCTATATTACCTGAAGCCGAAACAGACTGCATAGCCAAGCAAACATTACCTCCACTTTTATTTTTACACAAATGCCCTTGGTGGGCAGTCACTATGCGCCCCGGGCTCCTCGGCGGGTCAGTCAATCACTATTCCAGATTCTTTAGGGGTGGTCCATCATCATTGGCCTAGGCTCCTGGGGGTGGGCGGCAGTCCCTTTTGGCCAGCTCTACCCATCTCTGCTGGAGTAACCTCCGTCCCTTCTGTCTCCTCCTGCAATACTTCTCAGAAAGCTCCAACCATGATCTGAAGTGGTGGGTGAAAAACTAGTACTGAGGGAGCTGAAAAGAGATCAGATGTGAACAACCAGGAAAAAAAAAAAAAACATAGCTCCTTCTCTATGAGCAGAAATGTCCCATAATATGGCTTCTTAAAGCCAGACTCCTCAATAGATAAGCACTACTGGAATTATTTCAGTGACTGCTTTTGTTTGTCTGAAACAGATCACATGGTCTTCCAAAGATTTCCTAGTAAGAAGTCTATTAATCGTCTATTAAGTCTATTAATCGTCTATTAAGCATTCTGTGTTTTAATAACTATCAGGAATCCCAGTGGGGGAAAAACACTTTTTAAAAAAGTGACCAGGATGATTATTTGCTGGATAATGCTAGGTGTTCCCTATCCTAGTTTGTGTACGAATATTCAATGTTTTTAAATGTCTTTCACCATTGCCTGGGGTGACTAAGCCTAGGGCAGTGTCATCCTGGTTGTAACTTAAGGAGGCATCTCAGTCAAGAGCATGGGAATTAGGTGAGAAGAGGGTCTTCAATAAGTACCCATTGCCTTTAGTTCAATTCCAAGTTGTAGGAATGCAGAGCCATGTTTACCCCATTAGCGCTAGCATACGGGAAGAGGTGAATACTACATCTGGTCACAAGCCACAGGGGAGAGACTCAGAGGCCAGCCTTCTAATTTGCAGCCCTGACACCCCTTCTGTGATGTGGCTGTGTGCCAGAATTTCTCCTGGTTGGAGAGAAAAAGTGCAGCATCTAAGTAACAAGAGGGTCTTTCTCCTGTTGCTGTATTTTGAAGAATGAAGAACATCCTACCAGGTAAGCGAAGAGCTGATAATGCAAAGGCACAAAGTTGTACCTTGTTTCTGTTCTGTAAGTTACCCCAGGAAACTGCTTTCATTGAGAATTGAAGGGGCGTAGGATGAAACAACTATAAAGATAATTAGGAAAAAAAACAAATGAAAACAAAGAACACAAAACCTCTCTGAGATACCGAGGTAATGCAATAGCATGGTATATATACTTGGAAAATTGATTGTATTAATGCAATCCTCTGCCAGCTAGCTAAAGTTCTCTCCTTTCTGTATTCAAGTTTTTAAGCTTTGAAAATCTGTAAATGTAATATTTTGGAATAGCTTTAATCAACTAAGGTGGCAAGTTATCTTAGTGAGGTTAATTGTGTTATTTATTTATTTATTCATTGTCTTATTGTTTCTACTTCTTTTATACCCAAAAAAGTGTTTGAGGTGGATTCCTTTGGTTACAAAGCATTTAAAATGTTAAATTAAGACACAAGAAATTCTAAATGGCACTTGAGATGCTCTTGAGAGGAGCCTCTTATCTCTTGCATTTGTAGATATCTCATAAATTCATGAATCAAATCCTGTGCATATTTAAGCCAGACCAAAATACTATAAAGCACCCTGTCTCCCATTAGAAAAAAATGCAATTATTCTTCTTGGTTATGTTTTTAAAATAGCTTGACATTTATATAATTGATGAATATGTAATTTGCTAATCAGTAATGGACAGTTCCCGTGGAAGTATCATTGCTAGTTTTATAATTTACAATTTCAGAAGAGTTTTATGAAAGTGAACATTAAAGCTGGGAAGCAGAGAGAAACCACTCCAGATGGCATTATCTTATTTAACACCCATAACATATTTAACAGTAACAACAATTAAGCTTCACAAATTGTCATTGTATTGAATTCCTATTGGATGAATTATAGATAGAGCATTTATATGTAGTGATTTTTCCCCATACTATATCCTCCGTACACAAGCATATACCCATGAACATCAAAGCAACATATTGTACTATAAAGGATTAAATGATACTGTAGCTTATGCCTTTATTTCCTGTATCTTTTCTCCAAATGATAATAGAGATCTCATATACCATGCATAAACACATTCCCTTACTGAGAACATTTCTGACATTTTTGGTATAAGAGAGAAAAGTCATTTATTTAAAGATTGCCTTATTAATCTACAGTTTTGGGTAAATACCTAGATTATCTGGTTGGTCAATTTGTCTTTATGGCCATGAAAAAAGACTAGCTGCCATGTTCAATCCAAATGAGTTGGTATATGAATATTTATCAAGACATAAACATTCACTGTCTTACAATCATGCTCCAAGCTAAATAAAAATAAAGGTAAGATGGACACAAATATTACAGTATAATAGGATAAGAACTAAACAATACGTACAAATTCATTGACAATATCTGTGCAAGTGTTGTGGACAAAACATTTAAAAAGAAATCTACATAAAACAAAGTCGGTAAATTTATCAAACGTTGATAAATTTTCAGAGACAGTATAAAAGTACACAAAACATGGAAGAGAGAAAGAACTTTAAAAAAATAACCACTAAGGCAGTACATATAGTACAAGTTTACATTTATATTACAGAATGATGGAAACCAGAGACAAAAACGATTAGGTAACAAACAGCAAAGAAACTTTCACCAATCACAAGGAAGAAAGACTTTCCTTTTTCGATGAAAACACAGACGGCCACAGCTCATCCCTCCCACCCATACACACACAGAAAAATAAAAGCAAATGCAAAAGTTGTTACAGCAACACACGACAGACAGAGGTGGAAAGCGTTTGGCATGTCTCATCACAGGAAGTCAATCACGATTGGCTAACGATGATGGTACCTGGCTCTGTTGCAGGTCACTGGCTTGCCTGAGAGGAGTAACGGATGGAGGGGGCACACCTGATGTGGACGCGGACCGGCCTAGTTTGCAGCTTACTTTCGGTTCTGTGAACAAGGGGGAAAGACAGATCATTAGATGAGCAAAGTCTGCAGGGATGAACCGGATCCCAGACTTTCTTCTGGTTTTGCTACACGTTCTTTTAATACACTGAATTCTTCTGATGTTTGCTAATCATTGGCAGGTGATGAAACAGGTTCATAACAATTGATTCTAAAATGAGCCTTGTTCACAGATCAGCTCCTGGGAATAAAGAACCAACCACTTAAGTTCCACGCCTTGTTGCCTTGCACACTTTACCCTATTTAGAGTGAGCTTCTATAGAGTGATTACTGGAGCAACAAAATCCCATTGGGGAAAAAGCCAGTGACATGACTATTTTTGGTGCTTCATTTTCAGTCTTGGTCCAAAGGTCTCCTGTGTCCTAAAATGTCTTTTCCACCCTCTCCAAATTTTTTTTCCATCCCTCCCTCCTTTCATTCTTTCTTTTCTTAATTCATTCTCTTATTCTTTCCTTCTTTTTCTAATTTTCTAACTTTCTAATTTTCAAACCTATATTGTTGTGCTGATTACTTTCACCATGTTTTCAATGTAATGTTTCTCTAATTTAACTTCATTTGCTTTTAATTGTATAACCACTTCAAAGACTTTTGACATCTTTCATAATAATGTTATTTTTCAAACTTAAAAAGCCTTCCCCTAACTATTCCTCTATTTAAGGAGGCTAAATAGGCTGCCTAGGTCATTATCAAGACACTTTGGAGACTGCAATTTGGGGAATGGAAAGAGCTCCCTTCATTCAAGAAGCTCAGAATTTACAGTATACAGAGGACACTGATTTTCAGACATATTTGAAGGTATTTATAAAGGAGAAGAAGGCATAAAAAGAAAAGTTGACATCTATGCTTTTGCCACAAACTTTTATATTAGCTGTCAGTTTTTGAGTGCCTAGTATATCCCAGCTTCTGTTTGGGCTGCACTTAAATTATCTCTAATCTTAAAGATTATCTTTAGAGTTACAGAGTTAGCTATAAATGATCCCGATTTACAAATTAGAAACCTGAGGCTCAGCAAGGTTAATATTTGCATTGCAAATACACAAGCACTTTTCAAAAAAACTTTTCATTATATTAATAAATTTGACTTAAAGATGAAACTCTCTGAACTAGTGGCTTCAAATGATATTACATCACTAATTTACCAAGCAGTTGCAAGCTGATGTTGGAGAACAAGTTTTGTGCTGGATAGGAACACTAGTTTTATGCCACTTTTATATAAGCTATTCTTCAGAGAAAAGCTTTGCTATGTCTGCATCACATGACCTATGGCTAACTTCAGCCTCTGCTAACTGCCTTCTGGCCATTCTCTCCCCATCCTTCACAGACACCAGATACAGATATAAGGAAATAGATAAGTTTGCGTCCATTCACACAGAGACCTTTAAATACACCCTCACCCACACACACCTTTCCTCTCCCACCCCTGCTTCAAACTATTAAACAGTGCCTCACATCCACATTAGAATAATTATCTTAACGGGTACTAATAGCCTCTTTCTTGGCAAATTAGATAGTCTTTTTCTCTGTGCTTCTGATTTAGCAAGAAAAAAATGACAATAAGCAGGCTTTGGACTATGAGATGACTCCACTAGCTATATGACCTTAGAAAATGTTTTTCATATCATTTAAGTTTTATTTCTTTTCAAAACAAATGAATATAATCATTTACTCATTATTCAGAATCCATTTATTTTATACCTACTCTGTGCTAGGGACTGTACAGAGTGTGGTCACCAAAAACCCACTCTTGCCCTAAGAGACACTTACAGTCTATCCAGGAGCAAAGATATTAAGCAACAAATTATGCATTTGATTATATAAAAGCAGCTGTGATCAGCCCTCCTGGTGGAATTATCAGTGGTACAAGAACATTTGCTGGGGGAATGAACAGGTGTTAGAAGGATGCTGACATCTACTTTGTGGGCAGTAAAAGTTAAAGAGCTCATTTGTTCTTTGCTCTTTCAACAAACATTTATCAAGGGCCCACGATGTACAAAGCACTGCAGTGGATGCTAAGCATATGGGTGAGGAAGACCAATTTCCCATATTTTAATGAGGTTTATGTTAACTCAGGGGAGACAAACAGTACGCCTAAAATGGTTTCCTGAAAATTCAGAAAAATTAGAAAGGAGAAGTACAGGGTGCCATGGTATCATTGATCAAGATATGCCTTGTGTTCTGGGAGCTAGGGAAGGCTGGGCCCTAAAAGAGCTGTAGTATCATAGAATATTTGTCCTTCTCTGTCTGGCTCACTTCACTTAGTATGATAATCTCTAGGTCCATCCCTGTTGCTGCAAACATTATTTCATTCTTTTTATGGCTGAGTAATATTCCATTGTGTGTGTGTGTGTGTGTGTGTGTGTGTGTGTGCATCTCACATCTTCTTTATCCATTCATCTGTCAATGGACACTTAGGTTGCTTCCATGTCTTGGCTATTGTAATCAGGGCTGCTGTGAACATTGGGGTGCATATGTCTGTTCAAAGTATGGTTCATGGAATCTAAAAAGATGATCTAAATGAACTTCTGTACAAAACAGAAATAGACTCACAGACATAGAAAAAAACTTATTTACCAAAGTGGCAATGGAGTGGAGGGATAAATTAGGTGTTTGGGATTAAAATATACACATTACTATATATAAAAGAGATAACCAACAAGGACCTTCTGTAGAGCACAGAGAACTGAACTCAATATTTTGTAATAACTTATAATGGAAGGGAATGTAAAAAAAAATGAATATATGTTTATATATATGTATAATTGAATCACTTTGCTGTACATCTGAAACTAACACAACATGATAAATAAACTGCATTTCAATAAAAAATTTAAAAAGACAAATACAAAAAAAAAGATCTACATTATTAAAAAAAAAAAAAAAGCTGTGATAATTCACACCTGCCAACAGTGCTGAGCAGGTGGTAAAGCTGAAGTAGGGAGGACCCTGGGTGCTTAGGTTTATTTTCCAACCTACCCAGAAGTCAAAACTATTTCAGGATATATTCCTTTTATTCACTTTATTGCTTATATAGTATAAAGAAATAACAATGAATCACATATTCTGTTATCTAGGAGAGTGGGGATAGGTGAGCTAATGATGGATAAAAGATGGAACTGTTTCCACCTATGATGCATATGGCTTCACCTCTCTCCTCTCTGTTGTTTTCTATTTGTCATGTTTTGCTTTCTCCCTCTGCACTTTCTCCCTCAGATCATGTGCATTGTCATGGCTTCTTGTGTATCATCTTTTCCCTCTTGGGTCACATGGAGGTTTCTACAGGTCTGTCCTCTCCTCACATCCTTGCTTGATGTTAAGCCACAGTGTCTTCTAGAGACTAGGGATTAATTAGGAGTTTGGGATTAAAATATACACTTTACTATATATAAAATAATAATAAACAAGGACCAAATGATAGCTTTTTCTCAACATCTTAGGTATCCTTCTGATTTTCCCATTTATAGGAGGAACAACATTACCTCCATTTTCCTAGAAGCTTACTTTTTATGTTCAGAGCTTTCTTTTCCTCTCTCTATAAAGTTAGTCCTGTGGTAATTTTCTTTCTTTGTGATTTATTTCAACTCACAGACACTACCACAATTTTGGTATTCAACAACTTGAGCCAAAAATAATTTTATATATAACATATGTAATATATATAATTATAATTATATATAATTAAATATATGTGTGTGTATATATATATGTGTGTGTGCATGTATATATATATATATACGTATATATATATATATATATATATATATATATATATATATATATATATGTAAAATCTACCTGCTGGTCCCCATACCCATAGTTTCTCTGCTCAAAACTAACTTGTACACAATGCCAGGAGGAACTTCTTAATTTCTTTTAGAGCACACACCTTATTCAAAAGTCTTAAATTACTCCTTATTTCATATGATAAAAACTTCAAACTCACTTGGCTAATTTTCAAAGTCCCCCTGTGACCTGGCCCCATCTGATCTGATCCACTGTGTTCTCCATGGCTGTCTGCTCCCCAAAGCATAGACAACTCAGTATCTCTCCTCGGTCTCCACATCTGACCCTGCTTCTGTCTTTCATAAGGTGTCCCCACGCGTGGCCTTTCATCAGACCAGATGTTATCTATTTTCTAAGGCCAGTTTCAACGTGCACGTCTATTGTAAAGCATCCTGGAACCTTGTTTACCGCTTTCTTCCAAATAGCCTTAGCACTTATATACCATTTGCACTGTTGGCTGTGGCTCTGAATATTTATGTTGGTGAGGACCACAGAGTAAGTGTTCAATTAATATGATTTTTCTTTCACTGAAGACACTCAAATTAACCTAGAAAACATCAATGCAACTTCTAAAGCAAATTGTGACAATGACGATAACATAGAATATGACGGTCTGGCTCCCCGACTTACCAAGGCAGTGATTCTCATTCAAGGGTACATGATTTTCTAGGGGACCTCTCCCTAAGTTTTGTGCAGGTGATTCTAGTATCTACCCACCCAATCTTGAAAATATAAGAGTGTTCAAATATAAATGTGTCCCATGATGACATAACCTATCACTCTGACTTATAAATGAAACTAATTTCCCAGGAGGCATAAATCCTAGCATCTCTTAAGGAATCATCTTTTATTATATAAAATAAATGTAAAGCATCTATCAGAATTCTGGTTGACATGTTTTCATAATAAGCCAATGTTTCCATATATCCGTTTATTGCATTAGCACATTTAGTCACATGGAGAAAATTCAAATTTTTTCCTAGCAAAGGATGGCAAATAATGTTTTTTACTATGAGGTTCCTTTAAAGGGTATGTTGAAGAGATTATCTGATGAGTGACACAACCCAATGCCTTTTATATTACCCAATGTACCTATGGATTAATTTCCCCTGCTAGGTTTCCAGTCAGACTCTGACTTAATCAGCCTCTTCCAAGCATAGACAGTGATATCTCTAAAGCACAGACTGAGACTTACTAAAATTCAAGCAAACTCCCAATTTCATCGTGACCCACAAAGGCCTTGCTTTACCCCTCTTAGACAGTGGTCCAGATCGTGTCTTGGTTCATCCACCCCCTTAGGGACTGCAATATAACCACTAACCACTCATCACACATGGTGGCTGACCTTGCCGGCCAGCCACCCTGTAGTTTTAAAGTCAGGTCACCCAGTGGTCTACTGTTCAATCCCAACATGGCTCATATGGGTTATGACTTCACCTGCAGTGGCAGGCTGAGATGATTACTTATGAATTCATTATGCACACATGCGTACACCGGCAGGTGGAAAATGCACACATTTGTGTGTGTGTACACACATATACATACAGACATACTCCATAACATAGTTGCTTGATGGTATCATGTCATAAGGACAATTTTTTTTTAATTGTGAGGTTTTGGTTTATCTTTATCATACTCATTTAGCTCTTCTTTTCTGTTTCAACTTGTCTTTGACTTAAATACATTTGGAATCTATTATGGTGTTTGTGGGACCTAGTTGGTGAAACAAATCCTTATGATGTTGGATCCACCAAGGTTTCTTTGGCCAAAAGAATTTTCTAAAATGTCTCAAAAATCCTAGAAAAGATTCTATTTTTATAACCAAGCCTCTTAGAGAGTCTCTAGGGCTGTGACATCAAAGTTAAATTGTCCAGTTCACTTACCTTTAGAAATACACTGTGCTTTGAGCCTTAAATAGTGAGGCTTAGGAACCACAAGACTAAAAACAGTAAGTTTTCATCCTAAATTTTGTTAATATAAAAATTGCCAAGGCATTTGGGGGTCAAAAGCAATGGACATATGCCTCAAAATTTAGCTAAGATAAGGCTTTCCTCCCCTTAGAAAAACTCATTCCATTAAAAGATTAATTATGAGCTAGAAAGTATCTATTCTCCCTACATCCAAGGAAAAAACCCCACTTGTGTAATAAACTACCAATAACCATCCTAGAAGTAAAAGTTGATGTTGTTTGTGCAATTTCAGTGAAGGTCAACTGTAAAGAGAACAAGAAAGAATGTGAGAGAGAGAGAGAAACACAGAGAGACAGAGAGAGAAAGGAAAAGGAAGAATGGAAAAAAGGTAGAAGAAGGAAGGAGAGGGTGAGAAGGAGGGAGGGAGAGAGGAAAGAAGGAAGAAAGAAGACATTAATTTTAATTTCTTGAAATAAACCATCATCAAGACATTATCATGTGATCTTTCCAGGGTAATAATTCGTCATCATCTTAAAGTTCCTATTAAGTAAGTGTCCATTGGACTTTGTTACTTAGAAATAACTATTTTCTCTCTTTTTATTCTTGTTGGATACAATCTTTCATTGCTTTTTTTTTAAGGATGGCAATTTCTCCATCATTTCTCATCTTCCCTGTAAAGTGAACTGAATTCTGTTCAGGATTATGTTCCTTGGTATTGTTACAGGATAATCCCCAAGGCACCCACAGCTACTATTATGAGTACTAGAGTTCTCTTTGTTTTCAGAAAGCAAAGGCAAATGATTGTTCTCAACCTCTGGATCTACACAGCAATAAGAGATTAGTGAATTTTTACAAAAGAAAACACTTTCATCTAGCATCAAAGAAATAAGATCAAATTCTGAGGAGACATATTTATCTCCATCTTGTTTTATTTTTTCAGTACATAATATTTTTCTCTACTAGCAGAGACATATTATGATTTTCCCTAGTCAATCATGCTGATGAAAGTTTCTAATCAATGACTTAGGGCTACATGGAGGTCACAAAAAAGGCCTTTTATTTAAAACACTGAGGTATGCTTATTGCAAACTCTACTTTCATTTCTGGGAAAGGCATTTTTTTGAAATAACACATATGCTATTTGAGATAAACTGATGCCTGAGTAATAAGGGGCTGTTTTGCCAGGACTATGTTAAAACCTTTACAGATTCCAAACATTTTGTTTTAAAGCTTCCATCACACATCATAGCAAACATATAGGATGTCCTAATGTCCCACATTAAATGTAAATTTTTCGGTATAAAATTTGAATACATTTTTATAATTTTGCTTTGAAATTATTGGACTGTGAATAATCCAATTAGTTCATGATTAGCTATGATTTCTAGACAGTAATCATGCACACTCAGGAATACTTACCAAATTAGACAATCTAATCTAGAAACTGTTTTCAGATGTAATGGAACTGTTTTAATACTAAATTTAATAATTAATTAAATTGACCTAATGTCACATTTTGTATAGATTTAATTAGATATTCATTCATGTTAATGTGGCAGTTTCTTTTGAAATTTTGGTGCTTCATTTTTTAATATCAAATATTTTTATAGATCCTTGAGAAGCCCATAGACCTAGGCACTGTCACTATGATGCTAGAAGATGAACATCTGATCATTGCTGTGATTATTTTGTGACCCTGGAGAAAGAAAATCAGCCAAATGCAAAACTCTACCCTGAGAGTAGACATACTTCTTTCTCTCCAGCCTTTCATGGGACATACCTCTAAGGAAGCAGCTGATGTGGCACTTATGTGGCAGTGAATGACTCCAAGCATCCTTCAGTTATGGTCCAAATCCTAGTGTTATCTCAAGGGTCAGATAGTAAAACTACTGATGCTGGAGTAATTGGTAGTTCTCCTTGGGAATACTGGAATTCTGGTAAAGATCTGGGTTCTCTGGTAAACCCAGAGAAAAGTGAGGTGGCAACGTGATGGATGAAATTTATGATCCAATGAAGACGTAGAGAATTAAAGAATCCATTGTACAGAGGAGAAAGAGAATCACATACATGTGGGGTTAGGAGTACTCATTGTATTCCTTCTAAATATCTGAGGCCATGGATTTCCCTTGCCTTCCACTTTCTTATGTAGAAAGAATATAAATCATGCCGCTTACTGCGCAGGGATGCCCTTGATGCTGTAATGCACGGTACAGAGCATCATGTAGCATCAACAGTTTTTTTTTTAATTTGACAGCCTCTTTTATTAAAACACATCATTTCTGAAATGCCCTTAAGATATTCATCACTTTAGCTGTATATGAAAATGTGTTTTTTTCAAAAACTACTTGATTCCACATTAAGAGAGAATTAAAGTATATGTTTATAAAGGAACATATTTTATCTATTCAACAAGTAATATATGCTCCTTAATTATCTTAAAAATTATTACTTAAAAAAATTCATCAGCCATAATATACAGAAAAAGGCATATGATTTGTATCAGGATCAAATGTATATTACCATGGGGATAAAAATTTAACTTCATGTTATGCTGTCAAAAACAGAATAAACAAACAAAAAATAGAACAAAACTCTTTCATACCCTGATATCATCCTCCTCATACAATTGGCTTTGTGGTTTGTTGAAGAGCAAACATCCTGAGATGAAATGTGACCAGATATTGAAATTGTGTATGGTCCTTGTAGCATGTTCTATTACAATAGCTATTGTTCTTATGATTCTGCCTTGAACCACTGTCTGTTATAGACATAAACTAAGCAATACGTGTCTTGGGATAAGATCAATATGAGACTATACATGGACGGGGACTTCAATCTGATCTCCAGTAATGGCCATGTTCATTCATTCTATAGCAGAACTTCTGGAGGGCTCTAAGATGCTTTTGGGAGGTGGTGACCTGAGGTAAAAACTATCTTCATAAAAATGCTAAGACAGGGGCTTCCCTGGTGGCTCAGTGGTTGAGAATTTGCCTGCCAATGCAGGGGACAAGGATTCGAGCCCTGGTCTGAGAAGATCCCACATGCCGCGGAGCAACTGGGCCCGTGAGCCACAACTACTAAGCCTGCGCGTCTGGAGCCTGTGCTCCGCAACAAGAGAGGCCACAACAGTGAGAGGCCCGTGCACGGCGATGAAGAGTGGCCCCCACTCGCCACAACTAGAGAAAGCCCTCGCACAGAAATGAAGACCTAACACAGCAAAAATAAATAAATTAAAAAAAAAAAAAAGAATCCTTCCTTAAAAAAAAAAAAAAGCTAAGACATTATTTGTTTTTCCACTGTGTTGACAAATGCCCTGAAGGTCCCAAAACAAGGCTGGATAAATCTGCTGATACCTTAGCACATCAAAGCAATAGCACCAAACTGTACTAGTTAAGTAGGTATTTTTCACTGCCACACAGACTTGCATATTTGGCAGACACCTTCTCAAAAAATGAATGAAGTGAGCTTATTGCTTTAAGGAAGACAACTGGCAGTATTTGTTGACAATGATACATTTGAGCTTTCAAGCAAGCAGTAAAATTTTGAAACACTTGTATTTACCACTGTGAGCTTGACAGCACTCTAATAGTTAAAGACTTTTCTTAGGAGATGGGTGGCAATATTAATAAATGTGTTGTATTGATTTTTATAACAAAATGTGTCAACATATGGAAGATTTGAATGACTTAGTGAACTGATATTTTCTAAAAGCACTGTGTTATAAATCATTCATGGGGGAGGGGGTGGGCCCAGGGCGAGCCGGAACCCGGGAGCGGGAGGGACCTGGCGCAGCTGGACGTGCGGCACTGCGGTGCTGGGAGCCCACCCTGGGCTCGCCTGCGTGGGGAGAGCCAAACTCAGGGGGCGTCAGAGCTGGAGGCGGAGGAGTGAAGTCACGGCTGTGTGGGCGGAAGAGACCCTGGGCTAAGACATGGCCACTTATCACCCAGTAGGACACATGCAACTCCTCTGGGCTGATGCCATTCGTTCCTGACTCATTGATACTTTCTCTCTCCTTGAGCATCTGCACAGCTTGAGCCAAGCTGTGCCACGGCACACTATTCGAGAGGTACTTGATCCTTCCTGTCAGAAGAAACATGTTGGGAGATCAACACCAGCTTGTGCGCTTCTCCATAAAGCCTCATCATGCAGAACAGATTACACACGCCCAGAGACTGATGAGCACCCTTCGAGTGCGCTGCAGTGAGAGTCCACCTGTTTCCTTGTGGGCTGGATGGGTCCTTGAGTGTATCCTCTCATGCCACTCATTTTTAGCCCATGGCTTTACGGTCTCTCTTGCCTCATCATCTGCCTACTGACTTATTTTGCCCTTCCCAAACTCCATTTTCTTTTCATTCTCACCGGATCTATTCTTGCCCTAATTATGTCACCTGCCTAAACCAGAGAGAACTTCACTCTGTATGTTTTCTTAAGAGAAAACAGGTCCTCTCTTCAGAAACTTTATAATCTTCCTCATCTTTTTGAATACAATTGTAATGATGGTTGAAATAGGTGAGAACTCACATTGAATGAAAGGGTGGAAGTCATTTTTCATTTTTAAGTTGATCATTTTACACATTTGAATGTTATTTGAATCGTGACAGGGACAATTATATTAAGTCTTTTGGAGTAGGATTTGTGCAACTGCTAAGACCTAGTAACATTTGAAGGGCTCTCAAGTGTAGTAGATATAAGGTAGTCTACTCACTTAGAGATGGGGTGTAGTAGTCTCACAAGGAATTGGAGATGGGAAGGCCAGTTGCACTGCTTGTGTTAGTCTAATAATTTGAATGAATATTTTCTAATAGAGATATTGGTACCTATCAGCAAGTGATCCAACATTTACATTTTTACAAATATGTTTAGAAAGATTAAGTACAAATAAGAAAATTCACCATGTATGTAAAGGTACAACTAAGATATTAGATGAGCCAAAAAAATGACCTAAAGAGTAAATGACCCTAAAACTAATCATAAATTTTATGAAATGTATTAAAAACAAAAGAATGTTTGGAATATCAATGACCTCATTTGATTATCATCTCAAACAAACTGCTCAGAAAGGACAGTAGAAGTACTCACTTCCTTGTTTCATCCTTACTATTTTGGGGAAGTTTCCCACTTTAAAAATAGTCTTTTGGACTTCCCTGGTGGCGCAGCGGTTAAGCATCCGCCTGCCAATGCAGGAGACAAGGGTTCAAGCCTTGGTCCGGGAAGATCTCACGTGCTGCGGAGCAACTAAGCCTGTGCACCACAACGACTGAGCCTGCGCTCTAGAGCCCTTGAGCCTAGAGCCCATGCTCTGCAACAAGAGAAGCCCGCGCACCGCAACAAAGAGTAGCCGTCCCCTCACCTCAACTAGAGAAAGCCTGTGCAGCAACAAAAACCCAACACAGCCAAAAAATAAATAATAAAAATAAAAAGTAAATTTAAAAAAGTCTTTTAATGCAATCAGGTCAAAGGCATTTAAATACACAACAGTATTTTGTGTCACTGACCAACTGTGGTATACTATATGCTTTGAACGTTTTATTTCCTCCCCACAGTGAGGAGGGCTTTAAATTGTCACCCACATTTCCTATTTCTTGTTGATAATGATAATTGGCAAGTATTTGCCTTGTGGGATTAGGGATATAGATTTCAGCCTTGGAATAAAGTAAATAGCAGTAAATATATGGGATTCCCTGGATCCAATGGACAAATCAAAATAGAATAGCACTAACCATTCTTTTTGGTAAAACAGCTGATTATGAAACATGATGACTGTGCCAGAGGATAGGTGGATTGCCTGAGTGGGAATCACCTGGCAAGCTCATGAAAATTATATCTTATTAAGTATATTCTCATAGTAGAAAGGCAGGAGGGATTTTGCAAAGGGAAATAATTTGTGACTAACAGATTTCTTTGAATAGATTCATTCGTGTGATAAACATTAAGACTTTGTTTAGACTTTTAAAAAGCAATTTTCCAGATCATAAAGAATGCTGTTATAGATAAGGAACAAACAGTTCTCTAGATCAAAGCTCCCCAATCTTTTTTGTCTTATGATTTTGTTTCCCAGAAAAACATATATAACCTTGAAAACCTCCTTAGTAATTTTAATCATTTTATTTTACCACATTTTTTTCTGTGATATGGAGAAGGAAGTTGAAGTAAAAATAATAATTTAGACACCAGAAATACAGCTACACGTGGAACAACTCCTACAGAACACCTACTGAACGCTGGCAGAAGACCCCAAACCTCCCAAAAGGCAAGAAGCTCCCCACATACCTGGGTAGGGCAAAGCAGAGAGATTCCCGCACAGAGGAGCGGTGCCGAGTGGCACTCACCAGCCCGAGAGGCTTGTCTGCTCGGCCGCCGGGGCGGGCGGCGCTGGAAGCTGAGGCTCGGGCTTCGGTCAGAGCGCAGGGAGAGGACTGGGGCTGGCGGCGAGAACTCAGCCTGAAGGGGGCTAATGTGCCACAGCTAGCCGGGAGGGAGTCCGGGAAAACTCTGGAGCTGCCGAAGAGGCAAGAGACTTTTTCTTCCCTCTTGGTTTCCTGGTGCACGAGGAGAGGGGATTAAGAGCGCTGCTTAAAGGGGCTCCACAGATGGGCGCGAGTCGCGGCTGAAAGCGCGGAGTCCAGAGACGTGCTTGGGACGCTGGGGCTGCTGCTGCCGCCACCAAGAAGCCTGTGTGCGAGCTCAGGTCACTGTCCACACCGCCCTTCCGGGAGCCGGTGCAGCCCGCCACTGCCGGGGTCCCGGGATCCAGGGGCGGCTTCCCTGGGAGAATGCACGACGCGCCTCGGGCTAGTGCAACGTCACGCCGACCTCTGCCGCTGCAGGCTCGCCCCGCACTCCGTGCCCCTCCCTCCCGCCCGGCCTGAGTGAGCCAGAGTCCCGGAAGAGGCTGCTCCTTTAACCCTGTCCTGTCTGAGCGAAGAACAGACGCCGTCCGGCGACCTACACGCAGAGGCGGGGCCAAATCGAAAGCTGAGACCCAGGAGCTGTGAGAACAAGGAAGAGAAAGGGAAACCTCTCCCAGCAGCCTCAGAAGCAGCGTATTAAATCTCCACAATCAACTTGATGTACTCTGCATCTGTGGAATACATGAATAGACAACAAATCATCCCAAATTGAGGAGCCAGGAGTCAGTGATGTGCCTCTGAGGTGGGAGAGCCAACTTCAGGACACTGGTCCACAAGAGACCTCCCAGCTCCACATAATATCGAAAGGCGAAAATCTTCCAGAGATCTCCATCTCAACACCAGCACCCAGCTTCACTCAACGACCAGCAAGCTACAGTGCTGGACACCCTATGCCAAACAACTAGCAAGACAGGAACACAATGCGACCCATTAGCAGACAGGTGACCTAAAATCATAAAAAGTCTGCAGACACCCCAAAACACAGCACCAGACGTGGACCTGCCCACCAGAAAGACAAGATCCAGCCTCATCCACCAGAACACAGGCACTAGTCCCCTCCACCAGGAAGCCTACACAACCCACTAAACCAACCTTAGCCACTGGGGACAGACACCAAAAACAACAGGAACTATGAACGTGCAGCCTGCAAAAAGGAGACCCCAAACACAGTAACATAAGCAAAATGAGAAGACAGAAAAACACACAGCAGGAAAAAGAGCAAGATAAAAACCCACCAGACCTAACAAATGAACAGGTAATAGGCAGTCTACCTGAAAAAGAATTCAGAATAATGATGGTAAAGATGATCCAAGATTCTATTTCCCAGTTCCAAAATCTTGGAAATAGAATAGACAAAATGCAAGAAACAGTTAACAAGGACCTAGAAGAACTAAAGATGAATCAAGCATCGATTAAAAACACAATAAATGAAATAAAAAATACTCTAGATGGGATCAATAGCAGAATAACTGAGGCAGAAGAACGGATAAGTGAGGTGGAAGATAAAATAGTGGAAATAACTGCTGCAGAGCAGAATAAAGAAAAAACAATGAAAAGAACAGAGGACAGTCTCAGAGACCTCTGGAACAACATTAAACACACCAACATTCGAATTATAGGGGTTCCAGGAGAAGAAGACAAAAAGAAAGGGACTGAGAAAATATTTGAAGAGATTATAGTTGAAAACGTCACTAATATGGGAAAGGAAATAGTAAATCAAGTCCAGGAGGCACAGAGAGTCCCATACAGAATAAATCCAAGGAGAAATACGCAAAGACACATATTAATCAAACTGTCAAAAATTAAACACAAAGAAATCATATTAAAAGCAGCAAGTCAAAAACAACAAAAAACACACAAGGGAATCCCCATCAGGATAACAGCTGATCTCTCAGCAGAAACTCTACAAGCCAGAAGGGAGTGGCAGGACATAATTAAAGTGATGAAGGAGAAAAACCTGCAACCAAGATTACTCTACCCAGCAAGGATCTCATTCAGATTTGATGGAGAAATTAAAACCTTTCCAGACAAGCAAAAGCTGAGAGAGTTCAGCACCACCAAACCAGCCTTACAACAAATGCTAAAGGAACTTCTCTAGGCAAGAAACACAACAGAAGAAAACGACCTACAATAACGAACCCAAAACAATTAAGAAAATGGGAATAGGAACATACATATCGATAATTACCTTAAATGTAAATGGACTAAATGCTCCCACCAAAAGACACAGATTGGCTGAATGGATACAAAAACAAGACCCATATATATGCTGTCTACAAGAGACCCACTTCAGACCTAGAGACACATACAGACTGAAAGTAAGGGGATGGAAAAAGATATTCCATGCAAATGGAAACCAAAAGAAAGCTGGAGTAGCAATTCTCATATCAGACAAAATAGACTTTAAAATAAGGACTACTAGAAGAGACAAAGAAGGACACTACATAATGATCAAGGGATCGATCCAAGAAGAAGATATAACAATTGTAAATATTTATGCACCCAACATAGGAGCACCTCAATACACAAGGCAAACACTAACAGCCATAAAAGGAGAAATTGACAGTAACACAATCATAGTAGGGGACTTTAACACCCCACTTTCACCAATGGACAGATCATCCAAAATGAAAATAAATAAGGAAACACAAGCTTTAAATGATACATTAAACAAGATGGACTTAATTGATATTTATAGGACGTTCCATCCAAAAACAAGAGAATACATATTTTTCGCAAGTGCTCATGGAACATTCTCCAGGATAGATCATATCTTGGGTCACAAATCAAGCCTTGGTAAATTTAAGAAAATTGAAATTGTATCAAGTATCTTTTCCGACCACAATGCTATGAGATTAGATATCAATTACAGGAAAAGAGCTATAAAAAATACAAACACATGGAGGCTAAACAATACATCACTTAATAACAAAGTGATCACTGAAGAAATCAAAGGGGAAATAAAAAATACCTAGAAACAAATGACAATGGAGACACGACGACCCAAAACCTATGGGATGCAGCAAAAGCAGTTCTAAGAGGGAAGTTTATAGCAATACAATCCCACCTTAAGAAACAGGAAACATCTCGAATAAACAACCTAACCTTGCACCTAAAGCAATTAGAGAAAGAAGAACAAAAACATCCCAAAGTTAGCAGAAGGAAAGAAATCATAAAAATCAGATCAGAAATAAATGAAAAAGAAATGAAGGAAACGAAAACAAAGATCAATAAAACTAAAAGCTGGTTCTTTGAGAAGATAAACAAAATTGAATAACCATTAGCCAGACTCATCAAAAAAAAAAGGGAGAAGACTCAAATCAATAGAATTAGAAATGAAAAAGGAGAAGTAACAACTGACACTGCAGAAATACAAAAGATCATGAGAGATTACTACAAGCAACTCTATGCCAATAAAATGGACAACCTGGAAGAAATGGACAAATTCTTAGAAATGCACAACCTGCCAAGACTGAATCAGGAAGAAATAGAACATATGAACAGACCAATCACAAGCACTGAAATTGAAACTGTGATAAAAAAAATCTTCCAACAAACAAAAGCCCAGGACCAGATGGCTTCACAGGCGAATTCTATCAAGCATTTAGAGAAGAGCTAACACCTATCCTTCTCAAACTCTTCCAAAATATAGCAGAGGGAGGAACACTCCCAAACTCATTCTACGAGGCCACCATCACCTTGATACCAAAACCAGACAAGGATGTCACAAAGGAAGAAAACTACAGGCCAATATCACTGATGAACATAGATGCAAAAATCCTCAACAAAATACTAGCAAACAGAATCCAACAGCACATTAAAAGGATCATACACCATGATCAAGTGGGGTTTATTCCAGGAATGCAAGGATTCTTCAATATACGCAAATCAATCAACGTGATACACCATATTAACCAATTGAAGGAGAAAAACCATATGATCATCTCAATAGATGCAGAGAAAGCTTTCGACAAAATTCAACACCCATTTATGATAAAAACCCTGCAGAAAGTAGGCATAGAGGGAACTTTCCTCAACATAATAAAGGCCATATATGACAAACCCACAGCCAGCATCGTCCTCAATGGTGAAAAGCTGAAACCATTTCCACTAAGATCAGGAACAAGACAAGGCTGCCCACTCTCACCACTCTTATTCAACATAGTTTTGGAAGTTTTAGCCACAGCAATCAGAGAAGAAAAGGAAATAAAAGGAATCCAAATTGGAAAAGAAGAAGTAAAGCTGTCACTGTTTGCAGATGACATGATACTATACATACAGAATCCTAAAGATGCTACCAGAAAACTACTAGAGCTAATCAATGAATTTGGTAAAGTTGCAGGATACAAAACTAATGCACAGAAATCTCTGGAATTCCTATATACTAATGATGAAAAATCTGAAAGAGAAATCAAGGAAACACTCCCATTTACCATTGCAACAAAAAGAATAAAATATTTAGGAATAAACCTACCTAAGGAGAAAAAAGACCTGTATGCAGAAAATTATAAGACACTGATGAAAGAAATTAAAGATGATACAAATAGATGGAGAGATGTACCATGTTCTTGGATTGGAAGAATCAACATTGTGACAATGACTCTACTACCCAAAGCAATCTACAGATTCAATGCAATCCCTATCAAACTACAACTGGCATTTTTCACAGAACTAGAACAAAAAATTTCACAATTTGTATGGAAACACAAAAGACCCCGAATAGCCAAAGCAATCTTGAGAACGAAAAATGGAGCTGGAGGAATCAGGCTCCCTGACTTCAGACTATACTACAAAGCTGCAGTAATCAAGACAGTATGGTACTGGCACAAAAACAGAAAGATAGATCAATGGAACAGGATAGAAAGCCCAGAGATAAACACACGCACATATGGTCACCTTATCTTTGATAAAGGAGGCAGGAATGTACAGTGGAGAAAGGACAGTCTCTTCAATAAGTGGTGTTTGGAAAACTGGACAGGGACATGTAAAAGTATGCGATTAGATCACTCCCTAACATCATACACAAAAATAAGCTCAAAATGGATTAAAGACCTAAATGTAAGGCCAGACACTATCAAACTCTTAGAGGAAAACATAGGCAGAACACTCTATGACATAAATCACAGCAAGATCCTTTTTGACCCACCTCCTAGAGAAATGGAAATAAAGACAAAAATAAACACATGGGACCTAATGAAACTTCAAAGCATTTGCACAGCAAAGGAAACCATAAACAAGACCAAAAGACAACCCTCAGAGTGGGAGAAAATATTTGCAAATGAAGCAACTGACAAAGGATTAATCTCCAAAATTTATAAGCAGCTCATGCAGCTCAATAACAAAAAAGCAAACAACCCAATCCAGAAATGGGCAGAAGACCTACATCGACATTTCTCCACAGAAGATATACAGACTGCCAACAAACACATGAAAGGATGCTCAACATCTTTACTCATTAGAGAAATGCAAATCAAAACTACAATGAGATATCATCTCACACCAGTCAGAATGGCCACCATCAAAAAATCTAGAAACAATAAATGCTGGAGAGGGTGTGGAAAAAAGGGAACACTCTCGCACTGCTGGTGGGAATGTGAATTGGTACAGCCACTATGGAGAACGGTATGGATGTTTCTTAAAAACTACAAATAGAACTACCATATGACCCAGCAATCCCACTACTGGGCATATACCCTGAGAAAACCATAATTCAAAAAGAGACATGTACCAAAATGTTCATAGCAGCCCTATTTACAATAGCCCAGAGATGGAAACAACCTAAGTGTCCATCATCGGATGAATGGTTAAAGAAGATGTGGTACATATATACAATGGAATATTACTCAGCCATAAAAAGAAATGAAATTGAACTATTTGTAATGAGGTGGATGGACCTAGAGTCTGTCATACAGAGTGAAGTAAGTCAGAAAGGGAAAGGCAAATACTGTATGCTGACACATATATATGGAATTTAAGAAAAAAAAAATGTCATGAAGAACATAGGGGTAAGACAGGAATAAAGACACAGACCTACTAGAGAATGGACTTGAGGATATGGGGAGGGGGAAGCGTAAGCTGTGACAAAGTGAAAGAGCAGCATGGACATATATACACTACCAAACGTAAGGTAGATAGCTAGTGGGAAGCAGCCGCATAGCACAGGGAGATCAGCTGGGTGCTTTGTGACCGCCTGGATGGGTGGGATAGGGAGGGTTGGAGGGAGACGCAAAAGGGAGGGGATATGGGAACATATGTATATGTATAACTGATTAAATTTGTTATAAAGCAAAATAATAATAATAATAATAATAATTTAGACTAACATGTTGCTAAATATTGTATTTTAGTGTTTATTATATAATTTTATTAATAATAAAATGTAAGCAAATTTTTACTTTTGCCATTTTATAAGTGATCATGCTTTTTTAAAAAGAAAATATATGATATGTCTACCAAAAAAAAATCATTCATGGGTAAAAATACATTTAAAGCCCAAGATAGACCAATGGATTTTAATGTAACAGAGCATGATGAGCTTATTGATATGTAACTAACCCTTACCAAACTGTTGTTTGTTGAGTTTGGGGAAAGTATTAAAGAAGAATATCCACAATTATATGAAAAGGCTATTAATATATTCCTCACCTTTGAACTATGCATCTGTATAAGGCCAGATTCCTTTTATACATTTTAACCAAAGCAACATATCACAACAGATTGAATCCAAAGCAGATGAGAATCTATGCTCTACTGAGTCAGACATCAAAGAGATTTATAAAAATGTAAAACAATGTCAATCTGGTAACCATTTGTTACAGTTCTGGAAAATAGAGTCATTTTTCATGAAAAAAATGTTATTTATGTTAACATATAATGGGTTTATTATTTTTAATGAATAGATAATTTTTAACTCTCAATTTTAATTTCTAACATGAGAAATAATATTAGACCTAACACAAATAAAGGAAAGCTCTTTGGGGTTCTCAAAAACTTTTAAGAACATAAAGAGTTCTGGGACTGAAGACTTAAGAACTGTTGTTTTCTATGGACTCTGAGCTCCCAAAGTTTTCTTAAAAGGGTAACTTTTTATCCAATTAATTTGCCAATTGAGTATTTGCAAAACAAAAACTGAAACAGAAGAAGATATCATGTTGAAGTACAAGAAACATGGGAAAACCTTTGAAAACTCCAGAGGATTTTGGAACCACCAGTTGTAAAATGCTGCCCTAGAAAAATCTCAACAGCAATGTCCAAGAAAAGCTATTACCTGCCTGTGAGACCTGAGGGAAACCATCCAGATTCTCAGGGTACTTTTTCATCACTTGTAATAAGAAGCAATGTCTAAGGTTCACTGATTCTTAGGTGTTCATAAATTAAATCTGTTGGAATCATTGAAATGACCTCAAAAATATTCTTGATTGATCATGAGCTAGTTTACTAAGATCACTGCTTTTACTCTTCCTTCTTGGTCTGCTTTTTGTGCTTTATTATTTATTTAGATACTTATTTCCAAAAAAAGTTTAATAACACATACATATGGAGAGATCCAGAAGAAATGAGTAACTTCTGTGCTTTATTTTTGTAACAATGTTGGTAGGATTATGCATAACTCAAGTTTGCTATTTGCTAAAATTTTCTAAAATTGCTGGTGAAAGTTTTGGTAGTAAATGGCTAAACATAATAAAAATTATTTAAAAATAAAATTTAGGAGGTGTAATGGTCATCTGTCATTTTCACCTGTCCAGAATCCATTTACTCTTTTTTCTGGAATAGTAGCTTGAATTTCCTTTGGAGAACAATATAACCAGTAATCTCAATTTTCATGGTTCCATACTAGGGGCTGACCCCAACTTCAGAAGTGGCTCAGAAGTGGCCATGTGATTCAGACCTGTCCAATCAATCATTCTATCCCCTTGGCTTCACTAAGTGGCTCAGGATTGAACATGTGGCCCAAGTCATCCAATGAGAGTTGCCTTCATACTTCTGCTGGAGCTCTAGAGAAAGAGGTATTATCTTTTCATGAGAGCTACTAAGCTCTCATCACTGACTAGCTGAATGACCATGGACAGTTTTCTTGAACTCACTAAGCTTCCATTTGTTCACAGGTAAAATGGGAGAAATAAAGGTAGCTACTCTGTAAAATTATTGTAAGGATTAAATAAGATAATAAGTGTAGATTTCACCACAGTGGCCAGCATAAGACCTCAAGAAATGTTAGCTATTTTTATTATGTTATTATTTAAAGGAAAATATGATCTTTCAGCTCCCCTGCTTATAATGAAGTCTAAACTGCTTCCTCACGATGGTACCCATGGCTCAGCTTACAGAGCCAGCCTCACCTGCAGTCTTGCACCTGTCACACTGCATTAAATTCTCCTAAAGCCCCATGAGTTCTCTTCCTCTAGGATTTTAATCATGCCACTCACTCTGCCTGGCACACTTGTTCCTTCCTTCTCCCTTCCTCCCATTCTCTTCTTTACTAAACCGTGTGCTTTTTGAGGACAGGAGCCATGTCCATCTCATTCCCCACTGTATTTCCCCTGAGTAACATTATAACTAATCCTTGATAAGGACTCATGCAGTATTTACTAAATGAATTATTTTAAACCAAATTTTAAAGAATGAAGCCAGTGTAAAAGATAAATGATCTGTATATTTCTAATTTAAAAAAAATGTTTTCCTCCATTGCTTCAGCTTTCCCAAGAGTCCAGCAAATACATTGATCGAATTTTAGTTGAATTTAACATTAAAAGAATCAAGATGGGGAATACTGCAATGCCTGTATTGGACAACAGATGGCAATGCAAATACGATTTGATATGTATTCTGGTCTGCTTACAAGCTTCCAGACTTAGTCTCTGTATATATGCCCAGCATAAGTCAGTCAGAGCCTTCTTTTCTGTAATGTCTTCCACGGCTTTTCACAGAAACAGAAAGGACATTCTCTGTGAATAGTGGTGGTGTGCTGTATCCATAGGGCCTTTCCAAAGAAAGCCAACAACTGCCAGCTAGGAGCAATGTCAGAGCCCACTCCTCCTGGAGAGGGCACAGGGCAGGGTCATGTTCCCTTCAGTGAAAGATACAAGGAGCTGGCCCTACATTCAGAACTCAAGCATATTGTCATCATGATTCTCAAACAGTATTAATCTACTGAGAGGCAAGTAAGGTGAAGATACCTTTCGCATTATCTGAATTGCTTATGCCTGGTTAATTATTTTTTCCCAAGAGAATCAAACAGAGAGTAGGTGGAAATTCAGAATTTCTCTACCAAGAATGAAATTACTATCAAGTTGTATTTTTTTCCATCAGCTTTCAGGGTATCTGTATAGTATAGAACGTCATGGTCTATGCATGTGTTTAGTAGAAATCAGGTTTAAGGGACTGTGTGTGTGTGTGTGTGTGTGTGTGTATACTCACACATATAGTTATGTACAGAGTATGATAAGTTAGCTGACTGCAGATCGGACCACATAAGACCCAAGCTTAAAATCCATAAGTAGCTATAGATAAACACACACACACAAACACACACACACACACACACACACACACACCCCACACCAGTTAATATCACCAAATTCCTTGACTCCAGAACTGTTCTCACAGCTTTAACCAATCATCTTGCTAGGAAAAAAAATGGGAAAAAGAATATAAATACTTTAGGAAAAACCTTACAAACCACAGGAAAACAAAGTCTGGTCTCCTTTCTTTTTGAATCAGGGACAATGATGTCCTTTCACAGTAAAAAATCAAGCACCATCACAGGAGAGCATAGGCTCCTTGAAGGCAGAGGACCATCTGCCATCACCTTAGAGGGTGCTGTTCAAGACAGGTGTTCTTACAAGTCTGCTCGATGAGTAAATGGCTGAACCAAAGAAAGACAAGCATATATAATGTTGCTATTTTATTAGGGAAAAAAAGCACATGTGTGACACAGCTGCTCAGGTGCTCTAGAATTAATTTTTAGATATATCAAAACAATCAGTTATAAACAATTCTCAGTTAGTTACAAGAACAGAGAAATTTCATGGGCTAGACAGCAATCACTTCTTTGAATTTATGAGGCAGGTTATTTGGGGCAGCATACGTATCTTCATAATTCTGTTTCCCGTGGTTTAGGATGACAATGTATTAGCTGACTTTGTAAACCTGATCCCTGAGTTTAAAATCCCGGGAGTTTAAAATCCATAAGTGGCTTCCTGGCACTTTTAGGTAAGACTCGAATCACTGATGCAGCCAGCTCGGCCTGCGTCTGTCAGACTTCTCTCAGCTACTCTCCCACAGGTGCCCTCAAGTCTCAGGGTCATCCCACCTCCTGGGTCCTCCCTGGATTGTTCCTTCTTCTAAGTCACCTGGGATCTCAGTTCCCCAGAGATTAGGAGGCCGTGTAACATACTTCAGAGGGAGTGTGGTGTCATTTTCCTTGGTAGATTCTGTCACAGACTGTAGTTATACTTTTAGCTTTTGTGATTAATAGCAATCTCCTCCATGGGCATGTGCCCAGTGCCTGATAATTTTATATTGGAAAAAACAGAAGAATAAATGAATGGATGGATAGATGAATGAATTCCTGAGCATGGAGGTGGAAAAAGGGAAATTCAACCTAATTCAATCATGGGAAGAGATCTGTACTACGGGTCAGGAACCTGAAATCCCTTTCCTGATTTGAATCTACCACTTACCAATGAGTCTGGGCCGTTTGGTTCCTCTCGAGCAGCTGTTTGGTCACCTAAATAATCAGATCATAACACCAGCCCACAGATGCACAGGTTTTTGTGAAGATCAAATGAAATAGCACTTATTTTAAAAGCTAACACATGGGATATAAATATAAGGCATTATTTTAAATGGATAACCAACAAAGGTGATAAAATTCAATTCCATAATTCAGGCTAAATATAATTTGCAATAATCTTAGAGCAAATTTTGTAATTCCATCAGATTTTTTTTGCCTGTGTATTTATTTAACTGTTAATTTGAACATAAAGGACCTTAAAATCATCTGGTTTCTTCAAGTCACAAAAATGTCTTACTGAAGTAATAATTTAAATGCTTAGTTCCTTACACTAATTACAATTTTGAACTTTATTTCAAGGAAACACTTCTCTCCTGGCCCATTCAGGCCTGCTCCTGGTACACAGAGGAGGCGGCCTCTCTCTCTTTGCCTGTCTCTAGCTTCTTACCCTGCTGCCCCCCGCTTGATCCCCACCAAGTGTGCCCTCACAAGGGCCGAGGTAGAAGGAAGGAAGAGAGGTGAGGGGGCAGGAAAGGTCTTCTTGCCCGGCACTAGCATAAGCCAGCGTGTCTCACACTCTGGTGTAGCAGGGAAGGAAAGAGAGGTTAATACTCTCTTCCTGGGGTGCTTTCAAGTATACCTTGAAGGGCCCTTATGGTCAGCTATCTCTCACCTGAAGGTGTCCTGGCTGTTTGTCCACTTGGCATCCTGTGGATGGACCTTGAGCCACGTCCTGCAAAGTCCTTGCTGTTCCTGGCAGTCACATGACCTAAGCCACCTCCAGGGTTTCTCTCCTAATGGGTTTCTCTCCATGGCCTAAACTGGTCCACAGGAAACACACTTTATACACATCTTTAACCCGTCAGCAGTAGCTGGAGAGTGACTTGCTAAGCAGCTGTCTGCTTTGTGGTCATAGGCTATTCAGCTAACCTCTTGTACTTTTTTTTAAACAGTGTCCCTTCAGTAACTAGAAACAAATAACAAGATTTCCAGGTGGTCCCGTGAAAGTCTATCTCACTTGATTTTTCACTGAGGGAGAAACTTCTCACTTCTCATCCCTCCTCTATGAGGGATGGAGATTCATATCTCTCTCTCTCTCTCTCTCTCTCTCTCTCTCTCTCACACACACACACACACACACACACACACAGTCTATCTCGGAGTCTCTAATAGCTGGTTTCTAGCCTCTCAGCCTCTACCCCCTTTCCTAGGCTTAGAGAAGGGAGTTCAATTAAGGACAATAGCATTCACTTCGATCACCTCCTTTGCAAATTCTGATTCTGTGGTCTAGCTTTTGGCCTTGGACCATGGGAGTAATCAACTCCTATCATTTTGTAATTAGCCTGCCTCATTTTATACCCTGCTGGTTTACATTCAAACCCCATAAAGACACACTTTGGCTTCTTAAAATGGTTCAGACCAAGTTCTCCTTTTCTGGTTGTTTCTCAAAGCTGTATCACCAGTATCAGGAGAAACACCAATAAAACCATTTCTCTGGTGAACACAAATTCTAGCAGCCAGAAGTTGCAGTTTTCTGCTTAGAAGTCAAAGTGGGATGATTGGAGATATGACTTACATTATTCTCCAAAGACTCTCCACGTGAGAATTCTGTTATGTGTTTACTACTAGAATTCAGAAAGGGAGAGTTAAACTCTAGAGTGTGAAATTTGTGAGCAGAATCTAGAGCTGGATCTGGCCAGTGTTGGCCGAGGAAATAACCCAGCATCCAGTTAGAACTGGGAAGAAGAGCAGATGTGGAAAACGGAGTTCTGGTGCCTAAGCCGAGGGTACAGAATGACAGCCTTGAGGGTCGTAGATGCGGAAGCCCACAGCTGCCTGCCGTGATGCGGGGCCAAGCAGGAAGTTAGTCAATATCCTACCACGAAGCCTGAATTACCTTGGGGCCTGAATCCTACCAGACTGGTTTGTGGTTCCTGTTGCATTATAACAATGAACATAACAGAAATGACAGTCTCTATCAATCCACAGGCCTTAAACAGTTAAAACCATGACAGTTAAAAATGATGCTTTGTCTTTTGCACAGCAAAGGAAACCATAAACAAGACCAAAAGACAACCCTCAGAATGGGAGAAAATATTTGCAAATGAAGCAACTGACAAAGGATTAATCTACAAAATTTATAAGCAGCTCATGCAGCTCAATATCAAAAAAACAAACAACCCAATCTAAAAATGGGCAGAAGACCTAAATAGACATTTCTCCAAAGAAGACATACAGATTGTCAACAAACACATGAAAGGATGCTCAACATCACTAATCATTAGAGAAATGCAAATCAAAACTACACTGAGATATCATCTCACACCAGTCAGAATGGCCACCATCAAGAAATCTAGAAACAATAAATGCTGGAGAGGGTGTGGAGAAATGGGAACACTCTTGCACTGCTAGTGGGAATGTGAATTGGTACAGCCACTATGGAGAACGGTATGGAGGTTCCTTAAAAAACTACAAATAGAACTACCATATGACCCAGCAATCCCACTACTAGGCATATACCCTGAGAAAACCATAATTCAAAAAGAGACATGTACCAAAATGTTCATTGCAGCTCTAGTCACAATAGCCCGGAGATGGAAACAACCTAAGTGTCCATCATCGGATGAATGAATAAAGAAGATGTGGCACATATATACAATGGAATATTACTCAGCCATAAAAAGAAACGAAACTGAGCTATTTGTAATTAGGTGGATAGACCTAGAGTCTGTCATACAGAGTGAAGTAAGTCAGAAGGAGAAAGACAAATACCGTATGCTAACACATATAGATGGAATTTAAGAAAAAAAAATGTCATGAAGAACCTAGGGGTAAAATAGGAATAAAGACACAGACCTAATTGATAATGGACTTGAGGATATGAGGAGGGGGAAGGGTAAGCTGTGACAAAGCGCGAGAGAGGCATGGACATATATACACTACCAAACGTAGGGTAGATAGCTAGTGGGAAGCAGCCGCATAGCACAGGGAGATCAGCTCGGTGCTTTGTGACCACCTGGAGGGGTGGGATAGGGAGGGTGGGTGAGAGGGAGACGCAAGAGGGAAGGGATGTGGGAACAGATGTATATGTGTGACTCATTCACTTTGTTATAAAGCAGAAACTAATAATAAAATTTTTTTTTTAAATGATGCTTTGAAAAGTGGGATGGTGGAGCAAAAGATGGGTGGGTTTTCACTTTTTTCTTTGACTTTTGGGTTTTCAATAAGCATGCTTCAGTCAAATAGTAATAAAATTTTTCCATCTGATGGAAAACCAGCAAAATTCAAATACACCTTGGCAGCTATAATCAGTTAATGATTTCACACTACACCCAAACTCGGTGTGTTAGAAAGACACTCACTGAGTTGTGTTCTTCAGTCTATGGATCAGTTGGGTAGTTTTTCTGGAGTGGGCTGGGCTCACTCATGCATCATGGTCAGCTGTGGGTCAGGTACACATTTCTGCTCTTTCATGCTGTGTTTTCTCACATGTTTGGGGGCTGGCTGGCTGAAGGCTGAGGACTCTTGGTTTTCCTCCATATGTATCTCATTCTCCAACAGGCTAGCTCAAGTTTGTTTACGTGGTGGAGGTAGGGTTGGAAATAGTGAACATAAAGCATTCATGGCCTCTTGAGGCTGAGGCTCAGAACTGACACACAGTTACTTCCATCTCGCTCTATCCATCAATGCAAGACTCAAGGCCAACCCAGATTTACGGGGTAGGAAATAGACCTTACATCTTGATAAGGAGCTATTAAAGTGCATTGCAAAGAGCATGGATACAAGGAGAGGGGAATGATTGGGATCATTACTGCAACTACAGCATCCCAAAGGTGCCAGACCACGTGAAAAAATGGAAGAGGGAAAAGAGAATAGCGTTTGGGAATTATGTAGCCATATTAAAATGTTTACTGTTAATCAGGTTCTAAAAGTAAATCTTTTTCATCCACACTTCAGTGAGTGAGCTGCAGAGAACACCCTATCCCCCCCCCTTTTTTTTTGCAGTACGTGGGCCTCTCACTGTTGTGGCCTATCCCGTTGCGGAGCACAGGCTCTGGATGTGCAGGCTCAGCGCCCATGGCTCACGGGCCCAGCCACTCCGTGGCATGTGGAATCTTCCTGGACCGGGGCACGAACCCGCGTCCCCTGCATCGGCAGGCGGACTCTCAACCACTGCACCACCAGGGAAGCCCCACTCTATCCCCTCTTACATGTCTAGTTCCTACTCATCATGCTAGTACCAAATTTAATATCACTTACTCCAGGAAGCCTGTCTGAATTACCTTCCTTTTAGACAGTGAATGCATCATGTGATTGTTCCCAGCATTTCCTCCTCATATCATTTATAAGACTCTGTTATTTTATTCTCTGTCTTCTCTGCTGGACCAGGAGCTCTGGGGGTGGGGGGTGGGTCTGGTCTATCACGTTTATCTTGCACCCCCAGCACCTAGTCCCTGCATGGCACAGAGTATATGCTGAATCAACTTTTGTTAAATGAATATAAAGGGAATGCATGACTGAATTAATAGATGAATGAATGTCAAGTTGGGTATTTATTAGAGAAATGTATACATTTGTGGATATTGGTATTTTCTTGTGATACCCATATCCTTGCTAACCTGGTTTTAAATCCATTCATTGCTACCAAGTAGAAAAGAAACACTGTGAGAAATTAAGATTACTCTTTGATAGCTACGTATAATGCAGCAAGCAAGTTTTAAAGCCTGCACCTGATATTTTCTCCAAATTTCACAAGTGCAAACTGAAGAGAATCCAAAAATGGCCTTTACACTGGCCAAAAAACTTTGTTGGAAAATGTACAAATAAATGAAGCACAGGTTGTTGCACTAGTAGTGGCCTTATAACCAATTTATACTCTGTGTAACTAAAGAAAACCTTATATTTGCAATGTGCTGAGCTTTCCAAAGGAAATATTCAGTCTTAGCCCTAGAAAAAAAATCAGAGACCTTTCCAGTAAAATTGAATGGGAACAGAATAAGCCATGGTCTACTAGCTATTACAAGTCAGACTTGTACCAGATGTGCCTATACATTTCTGAGTTTAATCCTCATAATAACCTACATGGTGAGATTTCCTTTATCTTTTCTGTAAAGATAGAGACACTGGGGGCACAGCTGTGTTACATAATTTCCTCAAGCTATTAGCACCAAAATGTTAATTTATTAACATTGTCATAAAGCATGACTTACTTTAAAAAAAAAGAAAAACTATATCGATTTATTACGGTTTGCCAGGAATTATTGCTATAAATACTGCTCCACAATCCCCAGTCCTGCTGCCCAATGCCTGCTTCTTGCCTGTTTTTCATTCTTGCTGCCCAACTTGTGCACATGGGAGTCTTCCTGGATATGAATATTTTTGAGTTATGGTTGCCAGGAGGTTTATCAGCAAAGTTAGCCAGTCATTCCAGGTTATCAAGTAAAGTATGGTAAATATGTTTCAGAATTTCATAAATCAACTGGTAATTATCAATTTTCAAAGACTAGACTCTTAGGTTCAATTGCAGTTCCCTTTCCTGAATCCTAGTTTTCTGCTGCTTTTAGTAAATGGTCCCCATTCTGCTAAATCTTCTTCCCAGAGATCCACTCTTAGGTCTTTAGCTAACACCCTAACATCTTTGTGATCTTTCCCGTCTTAAAAGGCATGGTTAGAATATGAATTAGCGTAGAAAATGTCTTATGAACCACAGTTTGGGGTGCAGGTGTGCTAAATGTCATGCTGGAGACAGAGCTCTCACCATTCCCAGCAAAACAACCCATGACTCCTTTCTACTTCTCTTGCTACCTTCTCTGTTTAAATTCTGCTCAGTTCAAGGTCCAGCTCAAATGCCACTACTCATAGGAAACTTTCCTTCATTACCACAGACGAGTGAGTCTCTAAGCTCTCCTGCAAAGATATGTGCAAAGGTATCTGGGATCATACTAATAACAAGTATTTATTTAATATTCGTTGTATTCCACACATCATGCTAAGTGTGTTAATATGTTATCTCATTTAATTCTCACCTTTAATTTGCAGTAGTATCTATGAGTTAGGTACTATTATCATCCATCTTTTGTGGATGAAGGTCAGAGTGATGATGAGACATGCCTCATGTCATCACTAATAAAAACAGAGTCTGGATTTAAATCCAGATCTTCTGGATGCCCAAACCTCAGTGCTCAATGACTATATTATACTTTATTCACACACTTACAATTAACATAAAACTTCCTCTATTATTCTACAAATGTGGTGTGCAAAAAATGGTGTATTTCTGTTTTCTTCAACTAAAATTACATTCATATGTTTTCCACTTCTCTGAACTTGTGTGCACAGGACTCCTCGTGGATATGAAGGGCTGACCCACGAATGGTGGTGGAAAATGCTTTCCTTCAATGGATCATGAAAAGGCCCAGAACTGTTCTACAGATCAGAATGTACAAGATGGCACCTTTCGTCTTCATCCCACACTGTTAAACAGCGTGGGAAGCTTGGAGTCTGTCTTCCAAGTATAACTATCCCCTTGAAGTATAAAATGCCATATTCTGGAGTTCAGAACCATAAAGCAGAAAGTCCAGCCTCACTGCAAACCCCTTGGAAACTTCACCCTAACTGTCCTGCCCCCCAGTCAGAGACTGGGCCACTTTGCCAGGATGCTGAGAAAGGATTAGGCCACTGGTCCTTACTATTCATGGAATGCCAGACCTCTGTACCTTTTCCAGAATTAAGAAATTCTCCCTCCCTTCTTGACCATCACAGGTCATATGGTTCTTTCTAATCGCCCCTCCTGTTCTCAGCATAGCCTTCTCAAGGAGCTGCAGTTTCTAGAAAATAAAAACAGGGGGGGCAATATATTTACTGGCACCTGTTATTTCTGCTGTAACCCAGCCTCTCTGATTCAGGGTCAAATGCATGCCTCCACCAACTGGTCATCGCTTGATTTCACTTTATTTTATTCTATTTTGTTTTGTTTTATGTTTTTTTAATTTATTTTTTTGAATTTTAATTTATTTTTTAAGTTTTTATTTTATATTGTATACTAGTTGATTTATAATGTTGTGTTAGTGTCAGGTGTACAGCAAAGTGAGTCAGTTATACATATATATATATCTATTCTTTTTCAAATCCTTTTCCCATTAGGTGATTACAGAATATTGAGCAGAGTTCCCTGTGCTACACAGTAGGTCCTTGTTGGTTATCTGCTTTAAATATAGTAGTGTGTATATGTCATACAAACCAGAAAATGCAAATTGACATTCTTTATGTCTTACTCAGCCAGAGGAAGCACATTATTTGATTCAATGTTTTTAAAAAAATTAGCTCTATTGAATAATTGAGAGATTTCATGTTACAGTAATTAAATCTGGGAATTTGGGGTGAGACTCTCTCATGGCGAGCATCAACTGGTACTGAGTAGCTTTTGTCCCCTTGAGATGCTTCAGTACTTTCCAGGTCACCTGCATTTCCATCATTCCATCCTGATGTTATCAGTTTGCAATAGATTTCCTTTGCAATGCCAAAATATGTCTCCAGGTTTATGCTTCTAACAAATGTGGAAATACATAACTTAGACCAAAAGAACTTCAAGTTTCAAGAAAAGTGGGGAAAATATTTTCCTTTGTGAGAGCAAAGACTAGTTCTATGTATGCAATGTATAAGCAAAACGTATCTGTTTTGAAGAAGGCACCTCTCCTAATTCACTCACTGATGTTACCTGCCTGTCACCAGGCATCTCAGTCTGCATCCTATGGTGGACATTCTCAGAGAGCAAAAGCACACCAGGCTGAATACACAGAAACTGAGGTCATTTTAAGATTGTCTCATTTATAGTGTTAAGCCAAGGCCTCTGAGTTTACTTCCAAAGTTGCTTTTACAGTCAGGCAGGCCTGGCAGGCCCAAGTCAGGAGAGGTCTGCCTCAGCCTTTGTTCGTTTTCCTCACCCCACATAGAAAGTTCTCCCTCTATATTTCTATGCAATTAATAATAATAATAATAATAATATAATAATAATAATAAATGATTTTTAAACAGACCTGATACAATCCTGTTTAAAGACTCAATGTCTCCCATTAAGCCCTCCATCCTTTTTCTAGCCTGCCCTCATTTTTTGTTCTCTGAATGATTTTAAATGTAGAGTAAAAAGTAGATAATAATGAAAATAATACATTTAGTTATAATCTAATTCATTTATGCTCAATAGTTTTGTGTCATTAAGAAGCATAGTAATATCGTAGAGTGGCAGAGACCATGTTTCATGTTGTATATACCCTATAGTGTGTGTATGTATGTGTGTGTGTTTTTGTCCCCAGAAACTATAACAGAGGTAGATACAAGCTTGCAAACTATTTGTTGATTGATTTAGTAATTGAAATCTAAATTTTTATTAATACAATATTACTGGTATAATTTCTACTTTTATTTTATTTTTTTTTTGCGGTATGTGGGCCTCTCACTATTGTGGCCTCTCCCGTAGCGGAGAAAAGGCTCCGGACACACAGGCTCAGCGGCCATGGCTCACGGGCCTAGCCGCTCCGCGGCATGTGGGATCTTCCCAGACCGGGGCACGAACTCGTGTCCCCTGCATCAGCAGGCGGACTCCCAACCACTGCGCCACCCGGGAAGCCCCTAATTTCTAATTTTTCTCATGAGCATTTGGGTTCCAGTCCTCCACCACGTTCAAGACTCTCCCCCAGGGAATCTCTGATTTACTAAACAACGGTGACTTGAATAAAGTGCCGCAGCAACCAGTGGCACTCACTGTTAATTAGAGCTGAGATCTCCTGACACGCTCACCCACTTTACTTCAGCATTTCCTCCTTTCCTCAAAAGAGCTGTTAAGAACAACCAATTCAAGTGGCTAAACTACTTTTGTTAAAGCAAATAGTCTGTGACTGGTAGCAGTTGGTATGCCTTTGTATGCGTGCGCGTGTGTGTGTGTGTGTGTGTATGTGTTAGTGAAACAGACAGAGAAAGAACCAGAAGCAGAAAGTTGATGGACACAGAGGGGGGGATTTAAAAGTGGAACTGGTAGAACCTTCTTATATCTTGAGCATTAGGTGTGGAGCTGAGTACCTCCTTGTTTAGGGAAGAGGGTTATTGGTCGCACTTCTAGTGTAGTGTAGGAAGGGGATTCATAGTCCAGTGGCCCCGCATCAAGGAACAATAATGAAGTATGAAGAGAAGAGAGGTGAAGAGTAAATACTGACTCACTCTCTTTTGTTCCAAAAAGCAAGTCCAAAATGTTCTCTTCACATAGTTATTTGCCTAGTCTGGACAAAGGCCATCTCACTGATGAGGATTATTCTTTAAGGAGTACACCATTTGTTTAAAACCCCAAAGGTGCGTGAACTTTATATTCAAATATCAATATTATACCTTTTTTTGCTAGTGGAATTATGCCATTTTCTAGTATAGAACTGGCACATTTTAGCCTCTTTCTTTTTAGAAAAATTAAAACTACCAATATAACAAATATTTTGCCTTTTCTCTTCTTCCCCTCAAAATTGGAATAAAATAGCCCATTCTCAAGGCTCTGATAATGTTTTTCCACTCATACAAAGGTAAAAAGTTGCAGAACAGAAAATAACATTTGTCTTGTTGGAGGATTATAGGAACATTGTTACCAGACCTATCTGTACAGCTGCAAGTACAAAGGATTCTGGCACCAGGAATTTTCCAACAACCAGCCACAACCCCTCCCCTTTTAGTATAAAAAAAGCTGGAAATCTAATTCAGGAAAGAAGATTCTTTGGCACACTAGTCCACCATCTTCTGGGTCTGCTGGTTTTACAAATAAAGTCACTATTCCTTGCCCCAACAACTTGTCTCTCAATTTATTGGCCTGTCGTGCAGTGAGCAGTAAAAGCTTGGACTCATTAACAATGCTGACTATCTCTGTCTGAGTAAATGGTCTCCCAGTCACCCATGCTTGAAGACTTGGAGTTACCATTGGATCTTTCATGATGAAAACTGAATTATATTATATCTATCTTAAAAATATTCAAATGACTACAAAAGTCCACCACATAGTGTTCAAAACCTAACCATGATGGGGCAGATAACTGTCCATTGCTTATGCAACACTCCCTCTCCATCCCTGCAAATAGATTGTTGATTTCATTTCCAGGTATAAGGCAGAGTTCCCTTGATTTAAGGGAAAGAAAGGCCCTCTATAAGCCCATGGAAATCCCACTCCTCTTCATTCAGTGATTGACCTTGAGGATGTTTCCCAGATCTGGCCAAGTAGATCAAAGATAGCATCTGAAGGAGCATGATGCCCAGAAATGTCTCCTCAGCTTGTGATCACAAATATAACCATCAAGGGTAGCAGAAGAGAAGAGTTAGAAGGATAGAAAGTTCCTTGGGTCCTCAATGATATCACTAAACAGTTACAAGACTCCTGCAACTGCCTACCTCCAGACCCAGCACTATGGAGAGTTAACAGAAGCCAGTATTACTTTAGCCACTGTTAATTGGTAGTAACAGTGAATGCATTTCTGTTTAATGCACAAGGCCCTTCAGGATTCTTGCTATCTGGTCCCACCCTACTTTGCACTTTCTTCAACCTTCCCCAACCCTTCAGAGCAAAGGTTCCATCCTGTAGTGTTTTAGATTTTCTTTTAGAAGGCTGACTTATTTCTTCTGTGTCCTCCAGGTGAGCAGCTCTTGATGGTTCAAGCTCTAGCTCAAAATGTTACCTCCTCAAGCAATGATTACTTTATCTAACCACCAAAAGCCTCTGGTTGTTTTTCATGAAATCACACCCTCCCAAGAAAAATTAATTTCTCCTCTGTGTTGCATATTATTTGTATATAACACATTCTATTGCAATGATCCATTCATCTGTCTTGCACTTGCCTTTGAGCTCCCAAATATGAGGATGTCTTACTCATCACTGTATTCACAGATCCTAGAACAGTGGCTATTTTACATAATAAACACTCAGCTAATGCTTCTGGATTTTATAAAATACCCGTGGTCACAATAGGAGCAGATACTATTCATGGTTTTTTTGGATAGGACTGGTACAAACTTAGATAATCATTAAAAATATACTACTAATAAACCTAAAACTAATCACAATTCCCAACTGAATAGAGATGTCAACCTTCTTTGAGAGTGGATTTTTTTATTTATACAAAATGCTATTTGTTCCCTATGTTTTTTTTTCTTTCTGACAAAATGCACAGATATCTTCTTCTCATATACCTATAGATATTTATACTTTACTACCAAAAATATATTTTAAGAGTTCTGCTAAATTCACATAATGTTCCTTCTCTGAGAGTTGAACTCACGCTGTTGATTATCCATATGATACATGATATGGCTCCATCACCAAAGCTTTTAGTTACATTTTCAGTCTGAGGAAGCTGTTGCTTTACCTCTGCCTGGGTATTGTTCTAGAAACATCTTTTCCCCAATATAGAGATCATTCATCCTGTTCCAGTTTTTTTTTGTTTTTGTTTTTTAGGCTGTGTTGGGTCTTCATTGCTGCACGCAGGTTTTCTCTCTAGCTGCAGTGCACGGGCTTCTCATTGCGGTGGCTTCTCTTGTTGCGGAGCATGGGTTCTAGGCATGTGGGCTTCAGTAGTTGTGGCTCGCGGGCTCTAGAGTGCAGGCTCAGTAGTTGTGGCACACGGGCTTAGCTGCTCTGTGGCATGTGGGTTCCTCCTGGACCAGGGCTCGAACCTGCGTCCCCTGCATTGGCAAGCGGATTCTTAACCACTGCGCCACCAGGGAAGCCCCACTGTTCCAGTTTTAACTTGCACGTGACTGTTAGAGAGACCACAGGCTAAACTCATGCTAATTGCTTTCCAAGATGAATATCAGAGTTGAAAAAACATTAAATAATTGGTCTTTTCTTCAGAGCCCTAACACTCCTAAGGAATAGAAATCTGAAAACTACAGGCGGTTGCTTGATTATTTGCTGTTTATTTCAATTGACAGCTCTCTGAGCCCACCATATAGATCAATCAGTTCAAAGCACACATATTCTGCCTTTTAAAAATTGATGTTTAATAATATTTATCTATTAACAATGCAAAATTGCATCACAGATTTTAATTTCAACTTGTGAATTTAAAGATGTGTTAGATTATAATTTTCCAGCTCTTTTGACCTACAGGGAAACTTAGTACCTTGCCCAATGACCAGTTACTCTCTTCAGCTTATTATTGATAGATCAAATGATTCAAAATATTTACTCTCTCTACTGCCTTCGTATCGTCTTTGCTACATTTTTATCCTCAATTTTACTTCCTATTCATTTTTTCCCAGTTGTCTAGAATTTTTTGAAGAAAAAGAGGCATAAACTCTAAGTTACTTCAACTTTATAAATGAAAACTGCTTTAGATGAACCCCAAGGATTCTTTTTTTTTAAGAAATTTAGTGCAAGACAGTTGGAGTTGTAAAGGCTGCTGCATTGCACAGCTCTGAAAAGCACCATTCACTTCTCTATCATCCATGTGAAGAATGTTCCCTGTAGTGTGCCACATACTGTTACCTCCTTTTGTGTGCAGGGTTATTTATGTTGTCTCTATGAGTAGAGACAGAGATATCTGTGGTTATGGTTTTCTAAGTGATAATTTCATAAAAGCAGTTTCTAGACACCCAAGGACTTACCGTCCAGGAGAACATTATCTTTCTTACCTGAGCTGTGGTTTCCTGCTAGCAAGGTGGGGCTCACAGAGCATCTTCCCATTCTACTGGTGACCACAGGGGGCCCAGGTGTTCCATCCCATTCCTGAGCTTTGATAGGCTCTCTGGAGGAAGATGCCCCATGATGTCCTCTCTCTTTGTTGTCCAACTTTGGTATTGGTTCAGTGCTGTGGCTACGAACTTTCAGCTCCTCTGTTGATTCTGTGTATTAACCAGAATTATATTCTGTTAAACAAGAGTCAAATCCTTCCCAGATTCCTTAAATATTAAATAATGATTTTCTAAAATATTTTTAATATATTTTTGGAAACTTAGACTTGTGTAGAAGACTACATTTAAATAAAGCAGGGACAGGGAGCTGGGGGAAGATGGCGGAAGAGTAAGACGCGGAGATCACCTTCCTCCCCACAGATACACCAGAAATATTTCTACACGTGGAACAACTCCTACAGAACACCTACTGAACACTGAAAGAAGACCTCAGACCCCCCAAAAGGCAAGAAACTCCCTACGTACCTGGGTAGGGCAAAAGAAATAAGAATAAACAGAGACAAAAGGATAGGGACGGGACCTGCACCAGTGGGAGGGAGCCGTGAAGGAGGAAAGGTTTCCACACACTAGGAAGCCCCTTCGCGGGCGGACACTGCGGGTGGCGGAGCGGGGAAAGCTTCGGAGTAGCGGAGGAGAGCGCAGCAACAGGGGTGCGGAAGGCAAAGCGGAGAGATTCCAGCACAGAGGATCGGTGCCGACCGGCACTAACCAGCCCGAGAGGCTTGTCTGCTCGGCCGCCGGGGCAGGCGGGGCTGGGAGCTGAGGCTCGGGTTTCGGGTTTCAGTCCGAGCGCAGGGAGAGGACTGGGGTTGGCTGAGGGAAGAGAGCCTGAAGGGGTGAGTGCACCACGGCTAGCCCGGAGGGAGTCAGGGAAAAAGCCTGGAGCTGCTGAAGAGGCAAGAGACTTTTTCTTCCCTCTTTGTTTCCTGGTGCGCGAGGAGAGGGGATTAAGAGCGCTGCTTAAAGGAGCTCCAAAGACAGGCGCGAGCCGCGGCTAAAAGCGTGGACCCCAGAGACGGGCGCGGGATGCTGGGACTGCTGCTGCCGCTGCAAAGAGGCCTGTGTGCGAGCGCAGGTCACTGTCTACACCCCCTTTCCGGGGAGCCTGTGCAGCCCGCCACTGCCGGGGTCCCGGGATCCAGGGATGGCTTCCCCAGGAGAGCGCACGGCGTGCCTCATGCTGGTGCAACGTCATGACGGTCTCTGCTGCCGCAGGCTCGCCCCGCACAATGTGCCCCTCCCTCCCCCGGGCCTGAGTGAGCCAGAGCCCCCGAAGCAGCTGCTCCTTTAACCCCGTTCTTTCTGAGCAAAGAACAGACGGCCTCTGGCGACCTATATGCAGAGGAGGGGCCAAATCCAAAGCTGAGACCCGGGAGCTGTGGGAACAAAGAAGAGACAGGGAAATCTCTCCCAGCAGCCTCAGAAGCAGCGTATTAAATCTCCACAATCAACTTGATGTACCCTGCATCTGTGGAATACATGAATAGACAACGAATCATCCCAAATTGAGGAGGCAGACTTTGAGAACAAGATTTATGTTTTTTTTCCCCTTTTCTTCTTTTTACAATGAATTAACCCAAATTGAGGAGGTGGACTTTGAGAGCAAGATTTACGATTTTTTCCCCTTGATCTCTTTTTGTGAAAGTGTATGTGTATGCTTCTGTGTGAGATTTTGTCTATATAGCTTTGCTCCCACCATTTGTCCCAGGGTTCTATCCGTCCGTTTTTTTTTTTCCTTGTTTTTTATTTGTTTGTTTTGTTTTGTTTTTAATTTTTTTTAATAATTACTTTTTTATTTTAATAACACTATTATATTATATCATACTTTATTCTATTTTACTTTATCTTATCTCTTTCTCTTTTTCCTACCTTCCCTCCTTCCTCCCTCCCTCACCCCCTCCTTTCTTTCTTTCTTTCTTTCCTTCCTCCATCGCTCCCTCCCTCCCTCCTTTCGTTCTTCCTTTCTTTCTTCTACTAATTCTTCCTTTCTACTTTTTCTCCCTTTTATTCTGAGCCGGGTGGATGAAAGACTCTTGGTGCTTCAGCCAGGAGTCAGTGCTGTGCCTCTGAGGTGCGAGAGCCAACTTCAAGACACGGGTCCACAAGAGACCTCCGAGCTCCATATAATAACAAATCGTGAAAATCTCCCAGAGATCTCCATCTCAACACCAGCACCCAGCTTCACTCAATGACCAGCAAGCTACACTGCTGGTCACCCTATGCCAAGCAACTAGCAAGACAGGAACACAAACCCACCCACTAGCAGAGAGGCTGCCTAAAAACATAATAAGGCCACAGACACCACAAAACACACCACCAGACGTGGACCTGTCCACCAGAAAGACAAGATCCAGCCTCATCCACCAGAACACATGCACTAGTCCCCTCCACCAGGAAGCCTACACAACCCACTGAAACAACATTAGCCACTGGGGACAGACACGAAAAACAACGGGAACTACGAATCTGCAGCCTGCAAAAAGGAGACCCAAAACACAGTAAAATAAGCAAAATGAGAAGACAGAAAAACACACAGCAGGAAAAAGAGCAAGATAAAAACCCACCAGACCTAACAAATGAACAGGTAATAGGCAGTCTACCTGAAAAAGAATTCAGAATAATGATGGTAAAGATGATCCAAGATTCTATTTCCCAGTTCCAAAATCTTGGAAATAGAATAGACAAAATGCAAGAAACAGTTAACAAGGACCTAGAAGAACTAAAGATGAATCAAGCATCGATTAAAAACACAATAAATGAAATAAAAAATACTCTAGATGGGATCAATAGCAGAATAACTGAGGCAGAAGAACGGATAAGTGAGGTGGAAGATAAAATAGTGGAAATAACTGCTGCAGAGCAGAATAAAGAAAAAACAATGAAAAGAACAGAGGACAGTCTCAGAGACCTCTGGAACAACATTAAACACACCAACATTCGAATTATAGGGGTTCCAGGAGAAGAAGACAAAAAGAAAGGGACTGAGAAAATATTTGAAGAGATTATAGTTGAAAACGTCACTAATATGGGAAAGGAAATAGTAAATCAAGTCCAGGAGGCACAGAGAGTCCCATACAGAATAAATCCAAGGAGAAATACAGCAAGACACATATTAATCAAACTGTCAAAAATTAAACACAAAGAAATCATATTAAAAGCATCAAGGCAAAAACAACAAATAACACACAAGGGAATCCCCATCAGACTAACAGCTGATCTCTCAGCAGAAACTCTACAAGCCAGAAGGGAGTGGCAGGACATATTTAAAGTGATGAAGGAGAAAAACTTGCAACCAAGATTACTCTACCCAGCAAGGATCTCATTCAGATCTGATGGAGAAATTAAAACCTTTCCAGACAAGCAAAAGCTGAGAGAGTTCAGCACCACCAAACCAGCCTTACAACAAATGCTAAAGGAACTTTTCTAGGCAAGAAAAACACAGAAGGAAAATACATACAATAATGAACCTAGAACAATTAAGGAAATGGGAATACGAACATACATATCGATAATTACCTTACACGTAAATGGACTAAATGCTCCCACCAAAAGACACAGATTGGCTGAATAGATACAAAAACAAGACCCATATATATGCTGTCTACAAGAGACCCACTTCAGACCTAGAGACACATACAGTTTGAAAGTAAGGGGATGGAAAAAGATATTCCATGCAAATGGAAATCAAAAGAAACCTGGAGTAGTAATTCTCATATCAGACAAAATAGACTTTAAAATAAAGACTATTAGAAGAGACAGAGAAGGACACTACATAATGATCAACGGATCGATCCAAGAAGAAGATATAACAATTGTAAATATTTATGCACCCAACATAGGAGCACCTCAATACATAAGGCAAATACTAACAGCCATAAAAGGGGAAATCGACAGTAACACACTCATAGCAGGGGACTTCAACACCCCACTTTCACCAATGGACAGATCATCCAAAATGAAAATAAATAAGGAAACACAAGCTTTAAATGATATATTAAACAAGATGGACTTAATTGATACTTATAGGACATTCCATCCAAAACAATAGAATACACATTTTTCTCAAGTGTTCATGGAACATTCTCCAGGATAGATCATATCTTGGGTCACAAATCAAGCCTTGGTAAATTTAAGAAAATTGAAATTGTATCAAGTATCTTTTCTGACCACAATGCTATGAGACTAGACATCAATTACAGGAAAAGATCTGTAAAAAATACAAATACATGGAGGCTAAACAATACACTACTTAATAACGAAGTGATCACTTAAGAAATCAAAGAGGAAATAAAAAATACCTAGAAACAAATGACAATGGAGACACGACGACCCAAAACCTATGGGATGCAGCAAAAGCAGTTCTAAGGGGGAAGTTTATAGCAATACAATCCCACTTTAAGAAACAGGAAACATCTCGATTAAACAACCTGACCCTGCACCTAAAGCAATTAGAGAAAGAAGAAGAAAAATCCCCCAAAGTTAGCAGAAGGAAAGAAATCATGAAGATCATATCAGAAATAAATGAAAAAGAAATGAAGGAAACGATAACAAAGATCAGTAAAGCTAAAAGCTGGTTCTTTGAGAAGATAAACAAAATTGACAAACCATTAGCCAGACTCATCAATAAAAGAAGGGAGAAGACTCAAATCAATAGAATTAGAAATGAAAAAGGAGAAGTAACAACTGACACTGCAGAAATACAAAATATCATGAGAGATTACTACAAGCAACTCTATGCCAATAAAATGGACAACCTGGAAGAAATGGACAAATTCTTAGAAATGCACAACCTGCCAAGACTGACTCAGGAAGAAATAGAAAATATGAATCGACCAATCACAAGCACTGAAATTGAAACTGTGATTAAAAATCTTCCAACAAACAAAAGTCCAGGACCAGATGGCTTCACAGGCAAATTCTATCAAACATTTAGAGAAGAGCTAACACCTATCCTTCTCAAACTCTTCCAAGATATAGCAGAGGGAGGAACACTCCCAAACTCATTCTACGAGGCCACCATCACCTTGATACCAAAACCACCCAAGGATGTCACAAAGAAAGAAAACTACAGGCCAATATCACTGATGAACATAGATGCAAAAATCCTCAACAAAATACTAGCAAACAGAATCCAACAGCACATTAAAAGGATCATACACCATGATCAAGTGGGGTTTATTCCAGGAATGCAAGGATTCTTCAATATACGCAAATCAAACAACGTGATACACCATATTAACCAATTGAAGGAGAAAAACCATATGATCATCTCAATAGATGCAGAGAAAGCTTTCGACAAAATTCAACAACCATTTATGATAAACACCCTGCAGAAAGTAGGCATAGAGGGAACTTTCCTCAACATAATAAAGGCCATATATGACAAACCCACAGCCAACATCGTCCTCAATGGTGAAAAACTGAAACCATTTCCACTAAGATCAGGAACAAGACAAGGCTGCCCACTCTCACCACTCTTATTCAACATAGTTTTGGAAGTTTTAGCCACAGCAATCAGAGAAGAAAAGGAAATAAAAGGAATCCAAATCAGAAAAGAAGAAGTAAAGCTGTCACTGTTTGCAGATTACATGATACTATACATAGAGAATCCTAAAGATGCTACCGAAAAACTACTAGAGCTAATCAATGAATTTGGTAAAGTAGCAGGATACAAAATTAATGCACAGAAATCTTTGGCATTCCTATACACTAATGATGAAAAATCTGAAAATGAAATCAAGAAAACACTCCCTTTTACCATTGCAACAAAAAGAATAAAATATCTAGGAATAAACCTACCTAAGGAGACAAAAGACCTGTATGCAGAAAATTATAAGACACTGATGAGAGAAATTAAAGATGATACAAATAGAAAGAGAGATATACCATGTTCCTGAATTGGAAGACTCAATAATGTGAAAATGACTCTACTACCCAAAGCAATCTACAGATGCAATGCAATGCCTATCAAACTACCACTGGCATTTTCACAGAGCTAGAACAAAAAATTTCAAAATTTGTTTGGAAAAACAAAAGACCCCCAATAGTCAAAGCAATCTTGAGAACGAAAAACAGAGCTGGAGGAATCAGGCTCCCTGACTTCAGACTATACTACAAAGCTACAGTAATCAAGACAGTGTGGTACTGGCACAAAAACAGAAAGATAGATTAATGGAACAGGATAGAAAGCCCAGAGATAAACCCACGCACATATGGTCAACTTATCTTTGATAAAGGGGACAGGAATGTACAGTGGAGAAAGGACAGCCTCTTCAATAAGTGGTGCTGGGAAAACTGTACAGGGACATGTAAAAGTATGAGATTAGATCACTCCCTAACACCATACACAAAAATAAGCTCAAAATGGATTAAAGACCTAAATGTAAGGCCAGAAACTATCAAACTCTTAGAGCGAAACATAGGCAGAACACTCTATGACATAAATCACAGCAAGATCCTTTTGGACCCACGTCCTAGAGAAATTGAAATAAAAACAAAAGTAAACAAATGGGGCCTAATGAAACTTCAAAGCTTTTGAACAACAAAGGAAACCATAAACAAGACCAAAAGACAACCCTCAGAATGGGAAATAATATTTATGAATGAAGCAACTGATAAAGGATTAATCTCCAAAATATAGAAGCAGCTCATGCAGTTCAATATCAAAAAAAAAAAAAAAAATGCAAAAATGGGCAGAAGACCTAAATAGACATTTCTCCAAAGAAGATAAACAGATTGCCCACAAACACATAAAATGATGCTCCACATTACTAATCATCAGAGAAATGAAAATCAAAACTACAATGCGGTATCACCTCACACCGGTCAGAATGGCTATCATCAAAAAATCTACAGTCATTGCTGGAGAGGCTGTGGAGTAAAGGGAACCCTCTTGCACTCTTGGTGGGAATGTAAATTGATACAGGACTATGGAGAACAGTATGGAGGTTCCTTAAAAAACTACAAATAGAACTACCATATGACCCAGCAATCCCACTACTAGGCATATACCCTGAGAAAACCATAATTCAAAAAGAGACATGTACCAAAATGTTCATTGCAGCTCTAGTCACAATAGCCCAGAGATGGAAACAACCTAAGTGTCCATCATCGGGCAAATGGATAAAGAAGATGTGGCACATATATACAATGGAATATTACTCAGCCATATAAAGAAACGAAATTGAGCTATTTGTAATGAGGTGGATAGACCTAGAGTCTGTCATACAGAGTGAAGTAAGTCAGAAGGAGAAAGACAAATACCGTATGCTAACACATATAGATGGAATTTAAGAAAAAAACAAAAGTCATGAAGAACCTAAGGGTAAAACAGGAATAAAGACACAGACTTAATTGAGAATGGACTTGAGGATATGGGGAGGGGGAAGGGTAAGCTTTGACAAAGCACGAGAGAGGCATGGACATATATACACTACCAAACGTAAGGTAGATAGATAGTGGGAAGCGGCCGCATAGCACAGGGAGATCAGCTCAGAGCTTTGTGACTGCTGGAGGTGTGGAATAGGGAGGGTGGAAGGGAGGGAGACACAAGAGGGAAGGGATATGGGAACAGATGTATGTGTATGACTGATTCACTTTGTTATAAAGCAGAAACTAATAAAAAAATAAAAAACAGGGACAGATCACATGGGTCTTTTTTCTGAGCTGTGCAGGTTATTATCAGCCGAAAATAATTATCTCTTCGGAAGTAGAGAACCTCAATGAATATTCAGTATTCTTTAGTAACTCTTCCCTTGTGCTAATCTTCAAGTAACTTCATAAAGAGCACTTTACACTCCTTCTCTTTACTTTCTCATCTTCTCTTCATTCTGCTACCCACTGTGACATGAATTTAGCTGAGCTACTCTACTAAAATTGCTTTTGCTTAAATCACCTAGTGCCTTTTAGTTGGCAAATTAAGAAGACATTTTTAAGCCATTTGATTACCCTTTGATTACTCTCTTATTGATATCTTCAATTTTCTTGGATTCACTGATGGGCCATCTTCCTGTGGTGTGCTCTCTAACACCACGTCTGTGTCATTCATACCTTTTCTTCCTCTGAGACCCCCTTACATATTGCTTGTCCCCAGAGTTCTAGCTTAGCCACTGTTCTCATTCTACACATATTCTTTCTGTGATTTCACCCTCCAGGATTCAACTAGCAATTGTCTGATGGCTAGTGATTTCTAAATAGTTTATCAGAAGTCTGGACCAATCTCCTGAGCTGTAGACTCATTTATCCAACTGCCTACTGGATGAGTCCATCTGGATGCCCCTAAGATAACACAAATTTAACATTTACATACTTTACTGACACCATTTCTTACTAAACTAATGGTTCCTTCTGTCCTGCCAAACATCCAAGCTAGAAACTTCTCTGTCTCTTTCTTTAACCACTGCTCTCCAAATCCATCAGTCTGCTAATTCTACAGATTTTATTTCTAAATATCTTGTTTTCCCTTCTGTTGCACTTTGTATCATGTCTACCTCAACTGTTCTGGCTTGAGCTCTAATCATTACCCTTGAATTATTGCAACCTGCCTCCTTGACTCTGTCCTTGACTCCCCAAAGACAAGCTCCGTATACTGCCAAAGTTATCTGTTTAAAATGAAAACCTGATCAAGTGTTTTTTTCAGGGACTAGATGCGATAGCCATTCTGTAAGGCATGTACAGAAGTGCTTAAAAGCATATGTAATTTGGAATTAACAGATATACACTACTATATATAAAATAGATCACCAACAAGGACCTACTGTACAGTACAGGGAATTTTACTTAATATTTTGTAATAACCTATAAGGGAAAAGAAGCTAAAAAAGAATATATATATATATATATATATATATATATATATATATATATATATATATATATATATAAAACTTTGCTATACACCTAAAACGAACACAACATTGTAAATCAACTATACTTCAATTTTAAAAAAATAGCCAATGGGGCTTCCCTGGTGGTGCAGTGGTTGAGAGTCCGCCTGCCAATGCAGGGGACACGGGTTCATGCCCCAGTCCGGGAAGATCCCACATGCTGCGGAGCCACTGGGCCTGTGAGCCATGGCCACTGAGCCTGCGCGTCTGGAGCCTGTGCTCCGCAACGGGAGAGGCCACAGCAGTGAGAGGCCCGCATACCGCAAAAAAAAAAAAAAAAAAAAATAGCCAACGGGAAAATTTTTTTTAATAAAATCACTTCCTAATTAAAAAAAAAAAAAGCACATGTAGTAAATAAAGAATGGTTTAGGAGTGATACCCACTTGCTACATTCAGAACGATGTTATTTCAGAGAAATGATGTGATAGCCATTCTGTAATGCACATAGATAAGTGTTTAGAGACAAAAACAAAAAAATGCAAATCTGTCCTTAATGTAACCCTGACTAAAATCCTTCCAGAAGCCCACTGTTACCCACAGAAGTATGTCTAAGCTCTTTACGACCCACAAGATTCTCCACCATCTCACTCTTTCCTGACTCTCTAACTTTTTTACTTCCTACCTGAACGTTGTATTCAAGAAATCTCAATAAATTGGCTGTAGCTTCCTCTTCTCCACTCCACTTCCAACAAAAACTTCCAAGAACAACAACACTGGCTTCTATAGCTACCATCTCCTATCTCACGTGCTTTGAATACACTTACATCCTGTCCTTTAATTCGGGAACTCTTTCCTCAGTCAAGGTTACTCAATTTAAGTATCCTTGAAGCCTCTCCATCCCATATATCCAGCCCATGTTGGGATAAAGTCATCTCTGCACTGACATTGCCTTGTATCATTTTGCTGTGTACCTGTTCTTCTTAAGACCCGGAGTTCTTTAAAGGCAGGGTCTGAGTTTTGATTTTTGCTTTTTTCTCCACTTGGTGCCTCTAGCTCTTAGCATATTGCTCAGTAGGTATTTAAACACTTCATTTATGGAGTAGTTTTCCCAATTCCTCTGGCATCTTTCTGATGTGTGTAGAAAATACAACATTTTTAATGGAACAAGAGGATCAAACCAGTGTTACAAATGTACTGAAGTGGCACAGAGCTAATAGTATTTTCAAAAATCTGGTTACATAAAAATCACAAGTTGTAAAATTCACCAGGTTGAAAGTTTAATTCAAATAAAGATCTTTGAGAAAGACCATAGTGAAAAATTACAGAAATGGTTCAGAGAATCTGTATTTTGTTTTCTTTGCATGTAAGTTCAAACACTCATCATCTTCAAACAGTGTGATAAGACAGATGTCACACTTTGGTCCCCTATTATCTGAATCTGTGGGGCAGAGATAGAATAGTTTATAATACAGTAAGCAGCTGGGTGAGGGATCTGAGAGGCCCAGCTGGGAGCCTTGGCCATTGTGGCCATATGGCTGGTGGCCCATGACATTGAGCCCTTGGTTTCTCCACTTGGAGCTTCATTCTGCTTAACTACAAAATGGAGATAGTACCAGCCCAGCCTAACTTTCCCAATTTAATTTGAAGGATCTAATAATATCCTACATTTTAAAATATTTTAAAAACAAAACAGGGCCACACATGCAAAAAGTAGCATTCATTTAAAAAATTATAGCAATTTGTCGTTTATGAAGTTATTTATTCTTTCTACATTTGTTTTGGATAATCACTGAGAGACTGAAGATACAAATAGAAAATTGCCAGACCACATAGAAAAATAGAATTCTTGCTGATTATCTACAATAACCAGCCCAGAAAGCCAACCTACAATCTATAATTCAGACTTGTAGAAATTCATACCACTATCTCTAGCAAACAATAACCTGTATAACAATTGGCCCAAATCAGCCAGAATTTGATTAAAAACTGACAGCTTCCCCAGGTTTTGGCCCTGCCTTTAGCATAGGACCAACCAGAGAAAGTCAAATATGTTCTCCTAACCAACGACATAAGATGTCCTGCTTCTAGTTAGGCTGCCTATAGCTTCCCTATGCCAACAGCCTCCACTGGGAGTGTAACTGAAGCCTCCTCTTTTTCCCACTATAAAGCTTCCCTACTCTTCTCCCTGCCTTGAGTCTCTGCCAAATGTGGTGGCTGACTGCCTTGCTTCAGCAAGCCCTGATGAAATAGCCCTGCGTGTTCTCACTTGTTTGCTCTTCGTTTATTTCCACATTGCTATGGTTCCTTCCAGCTCCCAGGTGCTATGCAGTTGTGTAAACACATGTCAAAAATATCTTTCTATGAGACAGAACTTAAACCAGGAGGGTAGTCCCATAAGAACAATCTTAGAAAGATCCCTGGACCTGTATATAAGCTTAAGTCCCAGTTATACTGAAATCAAATATAAGTAAAAATATTTTAAACTAATCCATTCCAGCAAATAATTATAGCAAGACAATTTAACCAACACTTACTTTTCTGTGCCCTGAGTCGAATGGAATAAAACCAGTATCAGAAAAGAACATCATAGACTATTCCCAAGCTGTTTATTCAGAGTTTCAAAGAAAATGTAGCTCTGGCTTCCAAATGTCACAGCATCAGAACCTAATGACCCATCTGTTTCACCTCACGTTCTCTTCCAGATTTTAAACTAACCATTGGGATGTTTGCCTTATTATCGACCTCTATGTTTTATTCCCACTGCCATCATTAAGCAGTTACATTTTTTTTCTTCTCTCTCTCTCTCTCTCTCTCTCTCTCTCTCTCTCTCTCTCTCTCTCTCTCTCTCTCACACACACACACACACACACAAACACACAGAGTCTTCTACCACTGGTATTGAAATTAACCAAACTAAAAAAATGCTCTAAGTTAACAATGGGTCCAATAATGTTCCTGCAGGTTCGGACACTATTTTAAATATGAAAGGCTGAGGATGTCAAAGTCTCCCCACCAACCTCAGTTTCTTTGTTCTCATTCAAATTACTCACATACACACACCAGGGAAGTGTCATTTAGGTCTCAAATCTCAACTAAATAAAAGTCCAACACAGCTTTGGGAACAAAAAGGAGTCTTTTTTTTTTTCTTCTTTCTTTGTTTTCAAGTCCCAGAGGTTAGCCTTCAGTGAGTTTTGGCAGGTATATTTAGAGAAACCTGAACAAAAGGTTTGCAGAAATCATGCTACTCAGACTTGTGCCAGTGTACCTTCACATCCTAAATAGAAGGCAGAGCTGAAAAATCTGTAAGAAAATCATAAATGTATTACTGAGAATTTTATTGGTGAATCAACCATGTATCCCGTGATATTCAAGAAGAGCTTCCTACAAAATACATTTTCTAATTAAAATAAACATGAAAAACTTTAAAATAGCTGTTGTAAAGAGACCAATGGAAAGTGGACAGTTAGACTAAGAAATTCATACAATAAGACATATTGAAAGCTCAGAGAAATCTATTCAGAGGAATAAGGATGTGTTTATCCATATCCATATATCTCAATGTTTTCTTAAAGCCCGTTGAAAACAAAAATTGGTTTTAGTATCAAACTTTCCTGAACAAGATCAATCTTAGGTACCATGGTATGTTTTTTTTTTTAAACATTTTTATTGGAGTATAATTGCTTTACAATGTTGTGTTAGTTTCTGCTGTATAACAAAGTGAATCAGCACTACTTACAATAGCCAGGACATGGAAGCAACCATGGTACACTTTTACATGGAAACTAAGTTCTTTCAATGTTCACAGTTAAGCCCCAGTATGTAGCACTGGGCCAACTATGAAGAAGTTGCTCATCCTCTACCATGGAGTGTTGACTATTGATCTAAAATCTGATTCTCACATTGAAATCTGATCTTGCTATGAAAAAAGCATATATTATTGTATTGCATTTGTCTTTCATATTGTGCATTTTACATATCACTGTCTTAAACTTTTTACAGTGTTTATGTTGAAGACGGATAAGTAAGGATAAGAGACCAGGAGTCATCTGTTTATGGCCAACATATTCTCTACAGGATGCCAATTCATCACACTTCATGCTGTGAAGTCCTTTCTCAAACTTTTCCCATTTCCTGCTGCTTATGCTGTCTGTGAGTCTGTATTTGTCTCTCCAGTTTCTAACTCACTCCTCTCTCTCTGTTCCTGCACTGGGCCACTTAAAAATCACTTGGCTCCCCAGGTGGGTGTAATGGCTTTCACCATCAGATCTGCTGCCCACCAGATATTGACTTTCCCCAGAGTCTTTGACTCTTCCTCATCAACATTCACTCTCTCAACAATGAAGCAGTACTGAGGACACTTATAAATCTCCACGACCTAAAAATCCCTCTCAAGTTCTAGAGACAAAGAAAACAATTTGCAGTGATGGACCGTTACATTTGGCTGTCTGGGGAACTACAACTGATTAAAAATGTTTTATCCTCTCTCCAAAGTTGTTTCTTTTTTTTTTTTTGGCTGGAAAGATCATGTAATTACTGATTTATATGTCTGGTCTCCCCACCAGACCATAAGCTTCTTAAGACTAAAGACGTCATCTTTCATGTTGGTACTTAATACCTGATATCAGTGAAAATCAACTGAATGAATGCGTCATCCCTGCTTCACTCAGGACAGTGAGCTTATTAGCTTTTACCCCTGGATGTAACCTTATCTTAGGCCATGACTCACAGCCTTCCCTCCAACCTTTCCAGTCTCACCCAGCACATGGGCCATGGCATGAACCAATAACCCTCACTGACAAACATAAGCTAATTACTGTAGCCAAAATTATTTTTTTGTTAACCCATACATGTTTCTAATTGACTTACGAATGATAGACCAGAAAACAAATGATCTACCTGGGAAAATTAGTATTATTGGGAAATATGATCAGTAACACTGCTTTCTTGGGGGACATAAGACTGCATTCTCCTTTCTTCTTTTTTTTTTGCAATATTTAACAGGATTAATTTACCTTGTCATTTAATTGCTTCTCTGAACATCTACGTGATTCAGATGACTTAGACAAGAGGCTTTTATATTTATGGTTTGTGACTGCTATTGTACTAAAAAATTCACACTTTCACATAGGGGTCCCTTGGTTACAAAATATGGACTTAATTGTGCCTGACAATATGGGGACCAAAACTCATGTTGCTGATGAGAATTCGAGCTTCCTATGGATGTAAAGAATGCTTCAGAATGGTCCCCTCATATCGGTATAATCATCAAGATCAAAGTCTCTCTATTCTATTCCAACTACTGAACCATGGAAATAATGAAAGGTGATCAAAGGCAGATTAATTAGGCAGAAAAGACAACACATTTAAACTCTAAAGGAGGCACTGCACTAAATTGTATTATCAGATGGGTATTAGAGCTGAAAGAGACCTCGGAAACCCCAGTCACAACAGCTCATCAAAAGCAAGGTGTGAGTGTATGTAATTGCTGATGGTCCGCCTGCCTTTGGGAGGGTAGCCTGAACGGGGAGTTCCCATCTCATGGGAAATCTGGACACAACTGAGAACATATTTAATTGCTGGAAAGCTTTTATACAGTGCTCAAGTTGGCCTCCCTCCAAGCACCACTATTTGTTGGTTGTTGATCATCCTGTTTCTGGAACTACTCAGAGAACTAGTCTAATTCTGTGTTTAAGTAAACACCCTTTAGAATCCAGAGTGAGGGAGTCTGTCTCCCCTTGGTCATGTCATCTTCAGAATACAAATCTAAACTCTCGCTCTCCTGGTCACCCTGTCCTGGGCAATAATTGCATGTGATGGTGTCTTTTAAAACTGGGGTATCGGGCCTCCCTGGTGGCGCAGTGGTTGAGAGTCTGCCTGCCGACGCAGGGGACACGGGTTCGTGCCTCGGTCCGGGAAGATCCCACTTGCCGCGGAGCGGCTGGGCCCGTGAGCCATGGCCGCTGAGGCTGCGCGTCCAGGGCCTGTGCTCCGCAATGGGAGAGGCCACAACAGTGAGAGGCCCGTGTACCGCAAAAACAAACAAACAAACAAACAAAAAAACCTGCTGTCTAGAGCTGATCAGAGCCAGACAGCCTGACATGGTTTACCTACGAGTCCAGGTGGGCGCTGGGATCCTCCCCTTGCACTTCCATTATTCCACCTCCCGAGACCCCAGAGAAAAGAGGGCAAAGGCTCCCCTGTCTGCACAATGAAAAGGCACCAGGGAGAAGGGGCCATTTTTAATTTTTTTATGATTGCTTCCCTCATGTGAACTTTGTCTTTTGGGGTCAGTTATGTCAATTCCAACATCTAAGGGATGCCTTCTCTTCAGATATATACAGAGAAAGAAAAATAGCTCAGGTATCTAGAGATTCCATGGTTTTAAAGAAAATCAGAAAGAAAATCCAGGTTTCAGTTAAGAAGGCAAATAAAGTAAAACCTTGGTTTTAATAAAATAAATGAGGTACATTATTTAATAAAATAATAAAACAGATGAGGCCCATGGAAGTAGGATAGACTTTGCAAAGAATCCTAATCATTTGACACATTTAAAAACAGCTCAGAGCTTTTACACAACTTGCTCAAGGTCACACAAATGACAATGAGTAAAAACCTGATAAATGTTTCCTGACCACCATTCAGCAGGTAACTCTCACTCTAAGACATACGAACTCACATACTGACTTATATTTAAAAGTTATTTTTTCATGGTTGCAAAGGATGATGCTTATTCATAGGGCAGAAAAATAAATAGAATTTTAAAGGCCATGTTTGGTCTTCAAAAACTCTCAACCAAATGTCCACATGATTTAACTACTCGCTTTTTTCAAGAGATTTTCTCTACCTAAAAAACCTTCACTGAAGTCATCAGGCATAGCTCAAATGTTGACATATTTTAGTAACACTTTCTTTAAGAAATTCTGGCATTGCAGGGTGATGAGAGACAATTTTCTCAAAGAAAGCAATCTATATTTTTGTTTGTTCTCCTCAGGCAGAAGCCAAGAGGACCTGTGGGCGAAGACTAGTTAGATGCTGACCAAACTGTTTATTCTCTCTGAGCACCTAGAAAAATCATACTTCCCAGTATTCCTTGCAGTCAGGGAGAGCCATACAACTGATTTCTGGTCATTAGAGTGTGAGTGGAAGTGATGTATGTCACCTCCAAGTTTGGTCCTAAAACTTCCCACAAAACCTCATCCTCTTGCATCCCCCTCCCACTGGTTGGGATTTTCTGAGGTCCTAGATGCTGGAAAAGCCATCAGATGGAATATCCCCAATAACTAAGGGGAGAATAGTCTATTTTCCACTGAGCCCATTAATTCATTGTCACGTGTCTGTGACAAATGTGGTGACCTGTGACATGAACAAGATATAAGTTGCATTCTATTAAGCCACTGAGGTTGTGGAGCTGTTTGCTATAGCTGTTGGACTACTCTACTACAGATTTCAATAGATAGTATTTCTCATTTTCTCTCCTGTAAAATATATTCTAAATATAAAATCCTTGGTAATTCCCTGAGGGTCCAGTGGTTAGGACTCAGTGCTTTCATTGCTGGTGCCTGGGTTCAATCCCTGGTTGAGGAAATAAGATCCTGCAAGTCTCACATGGTGTGGCCAAAAAAAAAAATAATAATAATAATAATAATAAATAAATAAATAAATAAATAAATATAAAATTCTTGAGTTTCTAATGAGGACAACATTTGTATTGGCATATTGACTGAAAAAAGAAGGGCAGAAAGGAAAGTTAAATTGCCAAATATGGTAAAGGAGTTCAGCAAGCAATGTTTCTCTCTTAGGTCTAGTTATAATAAAAACACTTTACAAAACTGATAAATACATCTTTATTGAGTATGCAGTAGATATTTTAAACACTATGGCTTCAGTAAGTATGTACTGAATGTACAAGTGGATGAGCATCTGAAATCATCATTCAAGTAGCTTATATATTTTATTGATATTAATTTGAACGAAGATGTCATCCAATTTTTTTCCAAATAGTTTTTCATCCAAAAGAGTAGCAAAGAACAAAATCCCTAAGAAATAATTTTTAAAATAAGATTATTTTGAAAATATTCACAAAGAAAATATTGACCATTTATTCAACATAAAAATAATTTAGATATAAATAGATACATTTAGAAAAAAAATCTAAATAAATTAAAATATTTTTCTCAGAACTATCAAAGCAGTAAACCATTGTGGAATGGGGTTGAGATGATCTGGAAGCAATTCTCAGATCAGTTCAATAAAACAACTCTCTTGAGCCTTGGTTTTCTCAGATAAAATTATAGATTTGAAATAAATTATTTCTAAGTATCCTTCTAAGTCTAAAATTTTATACATCTATGATACTAAAGTTCCTACTAAAAGCAAAATAGTTCATGAGGTTTCAATAATATCATTATATCTGTTCTAAAATATTTATTTCCACTTTATATTTCAGTGTTTTACATTCTTGAAGGTGATTTTTGTAGTTTAATAATTCCTCTTCCAAACAAAACACAGTAAACTATAAAATAAATAAGAGAAAGTGAGCTTTTAAAAAGCACCAATGATTTGTTTAGGATCATCAGCAAACCCAGAATCTAATTTTTTTTCTTAACACTTGATTAGAAGAAAATAAGTGTCCTGGTATAAAAAATACAGATAATACCCTCAATGTTTTCCCTTGTCAGTAAAAAGGAAAGTGAATGTTTCCTAGTCACTACTAGAAAGACAGGAATGCCAGTTACAATGTCTTATAACACCAGCAACAGCATTTTGAATTAAGCTTCTATGTAATCAGTGGCTACAATAGGTCAGAGGCTGCATTAGACTCTTTACAAATAATATTATCAATCCTTCCCAGGCAGGTGTCATGATTTCCTTTACTGCTAAGGAAAAATGAGGGTTGGTCCTCTTGCTTAATAAGCTCCCCAAGGCCAGTTGGGGGTGGACAATTGAAGGAATCAGGATTTGAACCTGGGTCTCTCTGAACAAACAGCCACAGCAGCGAGGCTTTGTTTTGTTTGGTTTCCTTTTTTTTGGATTCGTATAAGGAGGATTATTTACCTTATTTTAAACAATCAATAACTTTCTTTTTAGAAATTGTAGAAACAGGAAATTCATATGATGAGATTTGGGAAGAATCAATTGTCAATCTAAATAGTGTAAATTACAAACAACTCAGCTTCTGCGACACATCAACATACAAATTATAAAGAAGTTCACATTAGTTTTCAGTTGGGAAGTAGATTGGATTAATACTCCTGCAGCATACTGTGTAATCCAAACCATAGGTATCAAGAGATATTTATCAGTAACACTGAAACAAGTCAGAAAAACCAAGAAAGTGCATTTTCTAAGACTGGTTTGAGCAGTTCACTCAAAAATATTTTTTTGGATTGCTTTGAAAAAATAAATGGCCAGTGAAGAAAACTATATATTTTTTCCTTATTGTATTCAATTAATGATAAAATGTACATGTCTCGCTCCATCTGTGTAAACATCTTGCATGCCAGACACTGTTGACAGTGAGAGAATAGGACAGTGAACTAAAACACCATGACATCTACTCACATGGGGCTCCTACTCTAAGAAAGAGAGAAAACAATTACATGAACTAATACAGTCAGTATTTGAGTTCTGATAAAAACAAGGAGAGATGGTGGAGTATAGTGAAAGGGTCTAAGAGCTCATTTTCCTAGTAGAGCAGTCAAGAAATCTTGATTGAATAGTGATTCAACAAGTGACAAAGGGGAGGCTGAGGATGGGCTCGATGAGTTTTGCAGCCCGGGAAAACTAATTGTTCAACGCACACACAAGTTGGAAGAGAGAAAGAGGGTCTGCCCAGCTACAGCAGAGAGAGGAAGAGGAGGGAGGTACTAAGTGAGGTAGAGAGATAGAGCTGGGTCAGATAAACAAGGTCTCCTTGGGGCAAGGGCTTCATTGCAAATTCTGAGAGCAAGGGAAAGTAATTGAATGTTTTTTACAGCGATAGACCAAAAATATATATTAAGACTTTTAAAAGATCACTCTAGTTGCAGCGTAGAGAAGGGACTGATGTCTAGTCTTATAAGTATTGGGTTGGCCAAAAGTTTCGCTCAGTTTTAAGTAAAAATAAAAGACACATTTTCATTTTCACGAAGAACTTTATTGAACAATGTGTTCACTAACCAAATTAACGTTTTGGCCAACCTAATACTTCTTTGTCCTTGATAAAAAATCTGAAGAGGGAAATGCATGAAAATGAGGGTTTTGACTGGTTCTTTCCAGACTTTTCCTAATGGAGTGATATAATGTTCCCCCGTCCTATATTTCATTTCCATCCACAATATATTCTAAAAACCTGCTTCTAGTCCAGCTCCCTCTTTTTCTTCATCCCAAGCCCAACCAGCTTGCTGAAACCTCAAAATCTATCAATTAATGTGTTCATATAGGTGAAAGGCAAATTCTGCATGGCATTAACACCTACAACTCTTAATGGATTATAGGTATTGTTCACAAAATGCTTTTACAGTTGAATAAGTTGGGAAAATGCTGGGCTACACAAAGTTAAACAGCCTTGTTCTCTTAAGATTTCTTCAAGTCTTTAACAAATTTTTGTACATTGTGCCTGTCTAGGAGGTTGATATAACCTGCAGTTTCTTGAACTTATCCTCTAGGGCATTTGTTTGTTTGCTTGTTTGTTTCTCCCTACTCCAAGAAAAATCTCATGGCTTCTATAGCTACACAGAATGTACTCTGGAAAATGAATGGGTGGCCCCCTGACAGCCTGCTGCTAGTAGAGATGAGGCTGGAATTCAGACTCAATCCCATTCTATAACATAGTTTTGGAGAAAAAATAAAACCCTGGTATGTAGTTGAAATTTCCAGTTATTTACTTTTTCCTTCCCACTATTTTGGACCTGGACTGTGCCATCCCCCCAACCCCAATTCATTTGTTGAAGCTTTAATATTGAATGTGACTGTCTTTGGAGATACAATCTTTAAATAGGTAATTAAGGTTAATGAGGTCATAAGGGTGGGATCCTAATCCAATATGACTGGTATCCTATTCATAAGAAGAGGAAGAGACACCAAGGATGCACACCCACAAGGAAAAAGCCATGAGAGGACACAGTCAGAAGGCAGCCATCTGCAAGCCAAGGAAAGAGGCCTCAGGAGAAACCAAACCTCTTGATACCTTGATCTTTGAATTCCAGCCTCTAGAACTGTGAGAAATACATTTTGATTGTTTAAGGCACTCAGTCTGTAGTATTTTGCTTTGGTAGCCCTAGCGGACTAACATACAACTGTACATGGAACCTTAATCTAGTTCTGCTATGCTCTAGATTTTAATTAAGGTAAGGAGAAATATGAAGAAATGAGTGGAGGAAAACAGATGTTTGTTGACTAACTGCTCTGTGATTACAAAATTCTCATTTTACTGATGAAGAAACCAATACATGCTGGTGAACAATAAAGCCAAGATTTGACTCCCAGTTTGCCTGACTCTGAATACTGTCTTGACTCCAGTATGCCACATTTTCCTTCTGCAATCCTATTTCTTTATTTTTAAAATGTGAGTATCATACAATATAAGATCACTTTTAAGGACATTTCCAAATCTCAAATACTATGATGTTATTTACATTTTATATGATTGAGTTTCATATCTTTTATTTGGAGCAAATTTAAATACAGACAGTGTCACCCTTAGCCCGAGGCAACCAGGGCCCCTGTCCTGGGCACTGAACTTTGGAGATTCTCATTCTGATTCTCCTCCTGATGCACTCACCATGGGGCAAGGAGTCTAGGAGGCCAAGAGCCTGTGTCCATCCAGAACCTGCATCCTCTCCTTCTAGACCTTTCCTCATACACCCTGAACTGCAGATCTTCCTGTGTTAATAGTCCCAAGCTGGTTTCCAGACTCTTTCCTTGAGTCTGTCTTCCCCCAGACTGATCCTAACAACAAACTCCCAGCCTGACAAAATAGCACAAGCAAACACTTTCAAACAAAGCGTAGAGAGGAACGATGTTTCAGGTTCTATAATACATTCAGACTGTCTAGAAAAAAGGCTTTATGTTAGGAAAGAATGGAACCTGAATTTACATAGAAAGGGAGAAACAAATTAAGGAGGGTTTTGAGTGACAGGCTTCAGAGTTTGTACTTATTTATTATTATTTTTTTTGCGGTACGCAGGCCTCTCACTGTTGTGTCCTCTCCTGTTGCGGAGCAGAGGCTCCGGACGCGCAGGCCCAGTGGCCATGGCTCACGGGCCCAGCCGCTCTGCGGCATGTGGGATCTTCCCAGACCAGGGCACGAACCCGTGTCCCCTGCATCGGCAGGTCGACTCTCAACCACTGCGCCACCAGGGAAGCCCTGTACTTATTTTTGAGGAGTAGAGTATGGTGATGTCATCAGTATTAAAGGAAGATTCTCCCAGGAGAAGTGTGCAAGAACCAGGAGGACAAAGTGTAAGGAGTTATCCCAGGTCAGTGGCTTTTTATCAGCACCATCTTATCTCTGGACATATGAAATCCCCAGAACTCCTGATACCACTACCTTAACATTCTGATGTCATCAACTTCTTAAACATCCTTTTCACTGTATCATACAGACACAGATACAAAGGTGCAGAAATATAAAATATTTAATTGCATATCTTTTTATAAACAATTTTTAGTGTTTGCATCCAATGCAGATGAACCTGTGACTATCGACCAGATGAAGATCTTTTATTTTTTCTTGGAATTCAAAATCTATCGTCTGTTCAATGACAAGATAATCATTTTTTATTAACCAACCTCATTGTCTGGTCTTAATCTGATGTCAAGATTTAGAGAGACAAATATCAGACAAGGTTACATTGAGATTTCATTAAATAACTGCCCTGAACCCAGAGTCAATTCTCTGCATATTAAAAATGGAACATAATTAGGGAAAGTGTCCTTATTGTTCGACAATCCTTTTTACTTCAAAATAGTGCATAAAATGCAAATGTCTCCCTATAATTTACCACATTAAATATTTATGCCCACAGCTCTCTACAGCCCCCATAATGCCAATGGTGGCCTTTTTGTTTTTCTTTCCCATTTAAAATGACAGGACTGCAGCTCATCTTACCTCCCTCTACCTCTAGTTCTTCATGTATTTGATAGAGAAGCTACCAATAAAAATCTCTTAGTGGGACAAAAAGAACACTAAAATACTTGACAATTCTAAAATAAAGAGTTTTAGGGTTATAAAATCTTTAAACCTGGATCAGTCACACATTTTTGGCTTAGGATGTTTTAAGATATCTATATTTTTTGACAAATTCCGAAATCATATGCAAACAATTATAGAAGACCTGACACTAGTGTCATGCTTAAGTAGGACACAAGGCAGCAAATTAACATAAAGCTAACAATCTAAAAAAGAATCTTCTTGAAGAAAGGAGGCTGTAGGGACATGAACATATGTGAGCTTTACATTTTTCTCCTCCTACTGTCCCAGTCACAGTAATACTGAATAGAGACTGGCATAGTACAAAGATGTCTGGATTTAATTATTTGGGAAACTTGACCCTGGTAATGGTTCTGCCATCATACAGGTGACACTTGGGTATGTTGTATTACTTTCCCTGCTTCTGTGTACTCATGTCTAAAGGGATTTAGACCATAGCATCTCTAAGATGCTTTTTGGATCTGAAATTCTATGGAGAAAAAAGAAGAGGCCAAAACTTAAAATCTTACACTTTGTTTCCTCAGTTTAAAGTGAAATGGGATTCATGTGCACCTAAATACATTACAGAAATGTTATTTGATGAAAGTGGCCTACTACTGAAGGACAATGTTCTTAAAAGTATAATTTTGGCCTGCTTTAAAGGGATTTTCAAACTAATTAATGATAGCTTAGCATAGGACAGAAGAGGGGTGATTTTACATACAAAATATCCTTAGGTGCTGCTGACAACATGAACAATCACACAGCCAAAATGCAGAAGAAATGAGGTCAAGTCCGAGGAGAAGTAACAATGGTATGCGCAGAATAAAGAAACCATGGCTATAAGTTTGAGTTGCCCTTTTATGAGATATTTAAGAGGATTTGGCTTTATGAGCAGAACCACTGCTTACTAAGGCCATTGGGAGAAAGTAGACCAATTATCTACTGGATGCAAGGAATCCAAATTAACTTTTTCTTCTATAGGAAACAAAAATGTGGAATTCTATTGATGCCTTTACCATTTGTTTCTATCTATTTTTTAAATGGTTATGTCAGAATAACCCTTTGAACAGTAGGAAAGAAAGAATGACTAGAAAGATCCAGGTAATACTCTTGTTACCCGACATATAAAGATTGGGAGGACTTTTGTAATATAGAACATTTTTATGTGTCCTCAAGAATGAGTTAATGTGCACAGGAAATTACTATTAGACGTTTGGGATCAAAACTGAAGTTCTGGGGCTTCCCTGGTGGCGCAATGGTTTAGAGTCCGCCTGCCGATGCAGGGGACACGGGTTCGTGCCCCGGTCTGGGAGGATCCCACATGCCGCGGAGCGGCTGGGTCCGTGAGCCATGGCCGCTAAGCCTGTGCGTCCGGAGCCTGTGCTCTGCAACGGGAAAGGCCACAACAGTGAGAGGGCCGCGTACCGTAAAAAACCAACCAACCAAACAAACAAACAAAAATCCCTGAAGTTCCTGTTGCATGGGTTATTGCCACATTTTTACAGAAATGGCCTGGATGTTGTTGGAGGATATAAAATCAGTACTAATAATGCAGTGCAAGGGTTCATACCAGCAATTTGGAAACCAAGTGCAGAGGGTTCATACCTCTTAATAATGCCACCATCTGGGAAGTCCCAGCCACAGCATTTTACAGTGTAAACGGAGTCGTCTTTGCGTTATGAGACCCTGGGTACCAGTTCGGACTTAGCCCCTAATTAACTGTGAGGCCTTGAGCAAATCACTTTCCCCTTCTGAGCCTTTATTTGCTTATATGTAAATGAGGCACCGGGACTCAAGGATCTTCAGGTTTAGGATTCTATTGATAAGTACCAGAATACATTCTATACTAGAGGTTCCTGTCCTAACCACATGTTGGAAACTCTTGGAGAGACTTCAGAAAGTATCCATGCCTGGACCACAATTAAATTAGATCACTGAGGGTGGGGCTGAGACACTAGTCATTTTTAAAAGCTCCCCAAGAGTTTCTAAAGTAAAGCTGGGGTACAAAACCACTCTTCTATAATTAATGGAATTTTTTTTAGCAATATTTAACATACTTTTCATTATTCTTTTTGTAGACTGGCATGGTCCTTTATTTCCCCAGTTTTCCCTGTTTTAGCTAAAAGCATTTTAATTATCCTTCTTTACCCAAGAGAAAGGAAAAAGAGCCAGAAAAAAAGACACGAATCTATTTTATATTTATTAGAATTCTTTGAAAAAAATTTTGTAGGTGGAGGAGAAAAATATTTGATCACATCAAGTTTTAAGATGATCCCCATCATATTTTCTTCTTTCTTTATTCCTTCCTTCCTTCCTCCCTCCCTCCCTCCATCTTTCTTTCTTTCTTTCAGTTATGATTATTCCCCATCTTCATAAATAAGGAAAGATTGAACTGCCAAAGCTAAAAACACATAAAAGCAACCAGTGAGTGGGTGAGAATTTGTTGTTGAATTTTTATTCCTTTGCTTGACTTTTTCAGCTAGGCTACCTTTTAAATGATAAGGAAACCAGCAATTTAAGGAAGATAACTAACTTATTTATATGACCTGAAATCATTAGAAGATTAAAAAGACATTGATCTAAGATAGCCAAAAAACATCATACTTACTTCTCCATGTTGTCTGTTTTCTATGCCTATGATTTTTTTTAAAAGATCATAGTTCCCCTTTTTAATTTTTGAAGGAGAGACAAGCTTTTCCACTAGTAGGTGGGAGGTGTGTGGGTAGTTGAATATATGCACAGGTGCAATTGACTTTAATTAAGACTCAAATCATTTTAACAGGCAGATGGAAAAATGCTTCAATCTTCTTTTAAAGTAACAGAGGCATTCAGGCACTAAAAATATTAATGCATGGGAAGACAAATATCATTTCCATTCTTCCTGAAATGTGTAATTCTGAAAGCACACTCATAAACGTTTCTGAAGCAAACACTAAATGTTAAGAAGAATAGTCTCTCCATCACAAAGGGTAATATGGATAATTAATTTCTATGAAAGTAAATGCAAAACTTAACATTGTTGAAATCACAGTTACTAATAGCCATATTTTGGGGGCATTAAAGAAATCAGCCATTAAAGTTTCATAAGAAGAGCATGGCGGGAATAGTAATCCTTTTAGGGATAATATAACTGATGGCTATAGAAATGACTGTATACTGTACATTCTTGAAGTAAATTATAGATTCTTTAGATAAACACAAAGAGAGAAATGGTGCTTGGGAATTATTGTTGGATAATCTGTAATTTTTCATAGTATCCTTGGGGAAAAATACACATGTGAATTTGAAGAAAGGAAAAAAATTGTTTGGGGATATTATCAATTAACTAGATTTGATTTTTCCCCCCAAAATGTTATTTTTAATGAAGTTAGTCAAGAAGATGAAATAAAGCTAAAAGTAAAGTAGTAGAAATATATTTAAATGTTGCTAACTTAATATGTAGAGGACACTTAGGAAAGCTGAAACTTTTCAGATTATGTTTCTACATAACATTATATTTGTGCTCAAGTAATTGAATCTCTTCATAGTTCAGTTTCTCTGTAATATAAAGGAGTTAACAAGAATGTTTCTGAGGCCCAGCAAGTTTTATTGAGCTTCTACTGCGTGATTTATGGTTTAAAGACAGAGAGTAGGAAATCAGTGATTTACTTCTCCATTTGTTCTTTTTGAAGCCAAGGAAGGTAAGATACAAAAATTCTTCTCTGGATCTTTCATGGGCAACATCATTTCATCTTTCACTCCTTTTCCCTTTCTCTTCTTTCCCTCTCTCCCTCCCTCCTTCCCTCCCTCCCTTCCTTCCTTCCCTCCCTCCCTCCCTGACTCCCTTTCCTTCTATTTTGTGCCAGTCTTAGCCAATCTAGTAACCAGTATTGTGGTTGGACCAGCTCTTGTGGTTCTTATTACGATTGCAAGACATCCTCAGCAATAACCATCAGGAAACTTTGGAAAATAAAAAAAAAAGGTTTGTTACTCACAGGCTCTGGAAAGCACATGGCACCACACAGAGGGAGAAGGAGCACGGGCCTGGGGTTGAGGGTGAGGGCTTGTGGTTTTGTGGGCTCACTCTTTATTGGTGAGTTTAAAACATAGCAGCACTCCTGGGCATATATCAGGAGAAAAACATGGTTCATAAGGATACATGCACCCCAGTGTTCACTGCAGCGCTGTTTACAATAGCCGAGACATGGAAGCAACCTAAATGTCCATTGATAGATGAATGGATAAAGAAGATGTAGTACATATATACAATGGAATATCACTCAGCCATTAAAAAGAATGAAATAATGCCATTTGCAACAACACGGAAAGACCTGGAGATTACCACACTAAGTGAAGTAAGTCAGACAGAGAAAGGCAAATATCATGATATCGCTTATATGCCAAATACAAAAAAAAGATACAAATGAACTTATTTACATAACAGAAACAGATTCACAGACTTAGAGAACAAACTTATGGTTACTGGAGGGGGTGGGGAGGGATAGATTGGGAGTTTGGGATTGACATGTACACACTAGTATATTTAAAATAGATAACCCACAAGGACCCACTGTGTAGCACAGGGAACTCTGCTCAGTATTCTGTAATAACCTAAATGGGAAAAGAATTTGAAGAAGAATAGATATATGTATATGTATAACTGAATCACTTTGCTGTACACCTGAAACTAACACAACATTGTAAATCAACTATACTCCAATAAAAATTTTAAAAAAAAATGAAATGATATTAAAAAGTTTTTTAAATCTACAAACTAAAAAAAAAATAAGAAATAAAAAAATGAAACATAGTAGGAGGAATTTGAAGCCCGGAAGGAGAAAAAAACAAGTGGGTCCAAATGGTCAGTTATGAAATTAACCAAGAACTCTAAAACAAAGGAGCTTGGTGGGGGCAGGGCTGGCACTACGCCTATGCAAGGCAGCCATCTTTGAAGTGGATGCCTCTGCCGTCAAAGCTTAAGTCAGACTCCTGTCCCCTCTTTTCAACTCTCGTCATCACCTTTTCTTCACACTCTTTCACATAAACACACATGTGAAGCAGGTACAAACTGTTTAATAACAAAGTACCTCAGAAATAGAGGTATTTCTTTTTCATTTCTTGTGAATTAAATTAAAAAAAAAAAAAAAACGAAACCTGGATGTTATTTCTGATGTTACCCAATTCTCTTTATTACTCTGAGCTCTTATATCGTAAGTTATCTGGTAGTGGACTTCTTTGTGGCAAAAGCAATCTGAATGATGAATAAGGCCTCAGAGAATTCTGATATCCATTGTTCTAGGTTGGGTTCATGGGTTAAAAGAGGGGAAGGAAATAAGGCAAAAAGAAAAGGGGTAGGAGGAGGATGAGGACAGAGCAGTATTTGCAACACTAGATTCTTTTGTATGCCTCCGACAAAAAACACGTGTCTCCTGAGGGTCCCCAGACCCAGTCCACTGGAGTGAATCCAGGATGCCCAGGCTTTTGTGAGCTTCGGAACCTAAGGAACTGTTTTGACATGGGCCAGGAACGCCAGAATGGCACAATGCAGAGGCAAGGGAGACAGAAGGCGTTTTTGTAAAATGCTAAGTTCTAAATCTGCCTGTCTTCTTTACTATCAATATTTATGCCTTTGTACCAATGTGTTTTGAATTGCCAAGTCTTCCCCCAGAAGGTGCCCTCTCCATTAATATATGTACCTCTCATCTTCATTTGAATTATTAGGTTTTATTGCTCAACACTTCAAAATAAAGATTCTAGCACCTGGAATAGTGCCTGGCACAGAGTAGGTATTTTATAAACATTCACTGAATGAATGAAAGACTGAACAAATGCATATACATGGTTAAAACACTTATGCATTAATAGCATCAAAAAGAATAAAATACTTAGGAATAAACTTAACCAAGGAAGTAAAAAACGTGCACACTGAACATCACTTCTTCCATCAATTTCACCAGCTCTCCCCACTCTAGCTTAGTATTCTGGAATTTAGTGTGAGGCCAACCCTCCACTTCCATCAGGTTGCACAGCAAGTCCTTATGTGGTTGCATGTTAACACGTGACAGGAACTTATCTGATCTTTAATAGGAGCCTCTCTCCAGATGGAGACCCAGTGTGCTCTACCATACCCTGAGGACTATTGATCCTCTGACAAGCTGGTTTTGATTCTTGTTCCTATTTCGTGCCTTACAATTGAGATCCCTAACATACAAGTGTTCAAAAAGTTTTGCTATATGCCCTAGGTTCTTACTTTCAAAATTGGACCTTATTCTGGTGGTTTCGACTTTTCCTTTTGGTGGATTATATTTGAGTGCAAGGGGGTGCCTTTTAGGCCTTTCTTTCCCTTCCTCTGTCCCAGACCTAGGGGTTTCTGTTCATTTGAAGCCACTACAGATGTAACTGACCCAGGAGCTCACAATCTCCCAGGGGCACAAAATGCAGGTCTGGCTTCACTTCTCTGGCTCAATAGCTTCCACGGTCTTCTCTATTCTTAGAAGAACTTTTAAAATTAATAAAGAAAGAAAGAATGCTGAAGCCCAAGGAAACATACATTTTACACAACACAGATTATGAGCTGGCCTCCTTAAATGTCAGCTACGCATGAGTCTCTCTAAGTCATCCATTGATTTCACATGGAAGTAGGTCAGGACTGCTTTTAACTGGAGAAGCCTCATGCTGCAGGCTTCATTTAACTATGTGGAGGGAATATTAAAAATTGATGTGCAAAGCAGACCTCTGCTTAATTAGCATCTGGATAAAGTCTTTACTAGGAAAGCCACGGAAGTTAATAAAAAATGAGAAAATTGACAATGAAGTCTTTCAACAGCTATTTTTGTGTCTGTAGCCTTTTATTTATGCAAAGTATATGGATGGTCACTTCATGCCTTGCCTATTTATGCTAGTTAATCTGTATTTAGGAGGCTGGCATTCTTCCTCTATCTGGGGTTGCACACGCTTTTATACAAAATTTGAGTGTTTCTTGTTGCTTTTTTCTGATGTTGCATTTTTTCAAATGCTATACTTCAAATCTGTTTGCATGTTGACTAACCACTTTAAAAGGAAAAAAGATTCTCTTTTAATCTGCTTAGAAATGACACTTCACAAATCATCCTTTTAATGGTCTCCCATCTACATACTAAATATTTTTTTTATCTTAAGCACTTTGGATCTTTGGCTTCTACCTAATTCATTGGTTAATACTTATACCTTTTTTGGAAGCAAACTTTTTATTTTAAAAGATAAAGTTGTAACCAGAAAAAGAAAAAAAAACATTCATTACATTTGAAAAACATATCAACAACCGGTTATACTGCATTTTTTCCTTTGCTGATAAATCATCTTTGACAATCATCTTGCCATGTTGCCTGGCCCTTTGTACAATGAGGATGGGCTCTTTGTTCTCAGAGCTGTTCTTTATAGGGTCAGGGAAACTGTGCTCTCTCAGGTGTGATGTCTCTCCACCCTCCAGGCTTAGATATCATCCAGCAACCCAGAAACAGCCTGCCTCCTGAGGGGACATTCTGCCTAGTGCTTTATGCTCCTCGAATCAGGTATGGGATGATCCACTTAAGATGTCAGATCCTTTACCCAAGCCTAACTGAAGAGAGTTGTGTGAACAGTATGGACTCCCTGAAAATTTAAGTCATTTTTGACCTTACTGTATTTTTTAAAATAAAATATTTATTCTTTCCCCAGATATCTAAAAATCAAGCAATCACCTCTTATAGTTACACAGCCATTTATATTTTACAAAGTCTTTTCCTGAACCCAATTTTCTTTCATTTTACACAACAATACTCTGAGGTGAATATGAAAAAACTGATACTTGGAGAGTTTGACTTGCCCTAAAAGTGCAGCTGTTCAGTGACAAATCCATGTATTGACCCTATGATATTTGATTCCTGTGTCTTTTCTATTCATTTATATCAAGTGACCCCCTCAATCTACCTTCCATTATAATGATATTTTTTTAAGCTGGTCAAACAAAGGAATTTTAAAAATAGAAAATAGAGATGAAATAGAAATAGAAATGAAAATAGAAATAGAAATGAAGATACTGTCTAATATTCCTTATCATCTTCTAGAAATTACAGTAAATGGGCTCCACTCAGTACCATGTACATCTAGCTGATAGTTTTCTATCTACAATGTAATATCTTAATACTGTTTCCATAACCATTTACTAAAAATCTATGCTATGTTATTTTTCATGGTCCCTACTCTTATTCTTTTATAAAATATTTAAATTAGATTATAAGTACTTCCTTTCATTTTCCTTGCTGAATGCTACCTGGTTTTATCAATCAGTAACAGGACTGATTTCCTGACTATTTTATGCATATAAAAATCATCTGAACCTGGGTTCTCCATTGTTATTCCTTGGAGCAGTTGGTTCCTAAGTACTTTAACTAGTGTTGACCTTGGCATCCTATGCAGAACTCAGATTATTATCAATACCTAATAATCATGGTAATTCTATTGGACTTGACTATTAAAAAAATGTTAGCGGCGGAAAAATCAGTAAATCCAAAAATATAAGTTGATTGTGTAAAATACAGTCATACAAACCGTGGGTACTTAAATAAAATAGTCTTTGCTCTCAAAAATGTACCGTTCAATTGTGGAGGTTGGATACACAGTCATTCAATTTATCCAGTCACTTGATCATTCAAGGAACACTTACTGAACATGTTCTCTGTGCCAGAGAAACGCGCTAGTTGTTGGGGGAAAAATAAAATAAAAGACTTACTACTGTGCCCTGACCATTTAGTTGGAAAGACAAACAGGTAAATGCTAATCACAGCACTGTGTCAGTCACATGTCCAGAGAACTTTTTTTTATGTAAATGGAAGAGCAGAGCTCCCCAAAAAGGAAGCAGAAGGGACAAACTTCAAAACGAATTGTTAATAAGGATATCACAATGCATGAGAACCAAGAGAAATGTCTTCAGATGGAGGAATCAACAATGTCTAATGTTTTGTGATGTCTCCTCTTCCAAGAGAGGAAAAGGAAAGGGCCAGAGACCAGTTAGGAAGCCCTACATGACTCTGGACTGAGCAGAAGAGGTTGAAGCCAGGTTGTAGGAAATTAAAGCTGGGACGGGAGACATGAAATGGAGGCAGCAAATAAACACTCACTTGAATGGTTTGGCCATAAAAAGGAAGTGGAAAATCATGGCTGGGTGTAGAATTTTTTTTTCTGAAACATCAATGGACAATTTTATTATCATTTATATTTAATGATCATAAATAAAGCATGGTTTAGAAGCCAAAGTGAGTTCTGCAGGCTTCAAGTAAGATTATCACTCAACCACAGAAGGACCACTCTGAGGCAATGTTTTAATTTCTTAGGTTTGAAATTTCTCTTAGACAAAAGCTCAGTCAGGTTTCTTTGACAAAAGCTTGCCTCATTTTGACATAGCTCTCTTGTTAATCATAGCTAAGTGGTTAATAACTTATTAATCAGAGAATGAAAGAGGCAACTCTGAGATTCAGAATGTGAATCTGAATGTAAAGAGAATAATACTTTGCTTCAGCTCTGATCCTTCTGTTGGGGGCTGCTAACATCTAAATTCTGTCCCAGCTTCTGAGTTCTTGGAAATCTAGATTTCTTATTCATGTTACGGGAACAAAAACCACTTTTGGATTATCCACCCATAGCAATGTGTGTGGATCTAGGGTTGGACACCACATGGATGCCCCCAATCTCTACTTTCTGACTCTTTCTATTGTTTTTCTATCCTTTTGCTTTCTTGACTTAATTATATCAGTTCCATCTGTAACAAGGGAATAGATGCAAAAATTTTCAAAAGAGTGATATTTTATTGAATGTACCTGCAACCTGACCAGAAGAAAATGTAGGGGAAAGTATTCTTTCTACCTTCACTTGTCAGAAGAATATTACAGACTTTTGCATTTGAAATTTTTCCTTTAAGTTCAGCTGTTCTGGGTATACCTGGCTAGGCAGTATATTCTGCTTCAAAATCCATGTTACTGGGCTTCCCTGGTGGCGCAGTGGTTGAGAGTCCGCCTGCCAATGCAGGGGACGCGGGTTCGTGCCCCGGTATGGGAGGATCCCACATGCCGTGGAGTGGCTGGGCCCGTGAGCCATGGACGCTGAGCCTGCGCATCTGGAGCCTGCGCTCCGCAACGGGAGAGGCCACAACAGTGAGAGGTCCGCGTACCGCAAAAAAAAAAAAAATTATCCATGTTACTAACCCTCCTTCCTCCCCTCTTAGGTTCTTTACAGTATTTTTACTCCTTTCATTTGGGAATAGCAAGAGCCCAGATTCTTCAGCTGATTGGTTATTCCACCAGGAGTGGAACGTTTAATTAACCTAGCTCCCATATCAACTAACAACAATAATGAGTTGGCTTCAACTGAGAAACACCATGCACCACTAAAGACACTTCATTAAATTCATAATTGCCATCCATTTCCTGAATTCCGAAAACTGATGTTTTTGAAAACTAAAAAAGTTTTTCAAATATTTTATAACTTAAACCCATTTTTACCTGGAAACACATGCATTTAAGACCACAAGTTACATAATAATAGCTCCCTGGATTTCTGCAGTGCTTTTTCACCAAGGAGGTTAAATGACTTAGTTGAATGTGTTCTTATTCTCCTTACTATTTGGGCTTAATAATGCACAGTGTTAAACAGTAGAATTCCTTCTTTTAAATGTTAGTCTCTATTATTTCTTCTGAAAAAAAATGCATCTTTCTATCTCCAAATGTTGAGAAATGACCAATTTTCTCAGCTATTCATTTGTTCAGGAACTGGTAACCATTTAACATCTACAAAATGGTCCACATTTAAATGCTTTATGGCTATATTCTTTATATCCTTCCCCTAATAAATCTGCCTAGAATGAAACGGACATTCTTTTAAACAGGACACTTAAGAACAAAAGCAATAAATTTAGCATTCAGCATAGTTCCTTTTTTGACTCAATGACTATATTGGTTTCAGTGTAGAATTTTCTAAGTCGTAGGATCCGATTTTTTTTTTTTATTTAATACTCAAACATTTCTCTTATGACTTTTGTTTCCTCAAGTGCAATAGCCCTCTCAAGTCACTATGCCTATGAATTCAACAAATTCAGTAAATACTTACCATGTATCAACTTTGGGGAAGACTGCATTGATCCAAGTGCTACATGAAAAAAAAATGATGAAAAGATATAGCCCTTGATCTCCCTAGCCATATGTCTTAATGGGGAATAAGACAGAGAAAAAAAAAAAAAAAAACTCTACAATAGGTCAGGATAAGACACATACCATTACAGATGTATAAAGTGCTCCCAGAGTTTGAAGGAGAGATTATGTAAACAACAGCACAAAGAAATCTCGATGAAGAAGGAGGTGGAATATAAATGGGGATCCAAGCTTTAGACTTTTTTTTATGGAGTTACTGGGGAAGTCCTTTCAGCAAGGGGGAGCAAGATCAGACAGAAAGCTTCAGAAACAAGAAGTGGTCATTTGTTTGGGGATCTACAGCTCATTCAGTAATCCAAAGATTCATCAAACAACAGAGAAGGAAGAGATTCACAGTTGAGCACTTAATATTCTCATCTGAAAAGTGAGAAAACTATGACATTAAGAGATGAACTGACTTATCCAAAGTCTCAAAGCTTCTAAATGGTTGAGCCAAGATGAAAAGTATCTCTTGTGATATCCAGGCCCTGTCCAAACCTTCTAGATCATATTAAAATGTAGGACAAATACAAGGAACTATGATATGACTGATAGGAACCCCTTATACCTAATATTTAATTACTCATAGATGTCAAACTGTTGAAAACACATGATGTCAAATACAAATCAGAAATTGAATTTCCTGTTTGAGGTAATTCAACAGGAGAAAAGAAATCAGCCCTAGTATATTGAATACAAACTGAGGAAATCTTGGTTTTAAAAAAAAATAGACTAGTGTAGCTTTATGTCTGAATTGAAAATGTTTCTGAATTATTTCAATCTAAAGCAGGGAGGTTCTTCTTAATGGAGAAAATTGCTGATTAAATTGCTGACGAGAAATTGCACTTAAAGATTCAGCAGCCAGAGAATATAAACACAGGGGATAAACACGTCTGCCTGCATCAATCAAAGACAGCTGCAGTCTACCCCGAGAAAGGTGAGCAATTATTTATGAAATTATGTCTTCTTCAATGATTCTATGTTGCAGTCCTAAGAGAAATTGAAAGAGGAAAACAGACAATGTCATGGTCCCAATTAACCAAGGAGTCACATGCATTTTCAAAATCAAGGGATTTTACTTATACACTATTTAACCTCATCATCCTGAAAAATTTTTTTAGCTTTAAAAAATAATAATAGTTAAATAGGCCAGCATGATCTTGAAGCACTGTGTATGTGTGTGTGTGTGTGTGTGTATGTGTGTGTGTGTTTTAAAGATGGGCATCTGATTCTGCCACGTACACATTAACACAAATCTAAAGAGAAAAGAGGTGATGCCAAGAAGCATTTTGCATAGGGCTCTTTTGGAGCTTTTGTTGTTTTACTAGATCAGTTTCTAGGTTAGTGATGCTAGGGCTCTCATTGCCTTTGGGCACTGGCTGATTTTTTTATTTTTATTTTTATGCACGGAGTGTTTTTTTCCTTTGGGGTAGCCCTGGGCCACCAAGACACTGCTTAGTTATGGACAAGATTCAAGGATCTGTGGACAAAAGCCCTATATCCCTGGAGGATGAATCATCTATTTGGTAGCTCAGTATTGCAAACCGCTCAGACCAAAGGAATGTGCCCATATACCCTTAACTTATGCTTAAAAGCACTAGGAACACTCACAGTCTCTTTGTCCAGGTCATTTAATTGTGGGGCCCACTGGGCAGACCACATGCCTTCAGGGGCAGCTCAGAAGCCTGAGGTCCAGAAAATCCCCTCGCAGCGACTAGGATATTCCAAAGTGAATTGTGGAGGGTTCTGAAAAGGTTTTCCAGCCCCTTCCTAAGTTGATGACAACCATTAAGTGGCCCATGCTATTTAGGTACAGATCCGGGTTTCTTTTATCCAGCAGATATCTCTGGGAGTGATAACAGTATGAGCCATTAGAGTTTTTGATGGTAACTGGTATATTTTAATGGCAATTGGGAGGGGAAAGAAATTAGGGAGACTGGTAAAGTATAGATAAAGTATCATTAAGACCAGAAACTCTGAAGCCAAATAAACTGGGTTCAAGTCTCAGATTTACTCCCTATGTGACCCTGGATAAGCTGTGCCTCAGTTTCTTCCATCTTTAAAATAGCAGCGCTAATATCACCTGCTTCCACGTATTGCTATGAGGGTGGAATACAAGCAAAATGCTTAGAACCATGTCTGGCATAGAGTAAATGGCAAAAAAGTAAGTATTGATATATGCTCCTATTGTTATGGAAGCATTCTGAAGGAAAAGCTTGGGGCTGCATTCTTTCCCCAAGACCTTACCACTACTTCTTGGATGAATTCCACTCTGTGCTTAGTTGGACTTGAAATTGTTTCTGAGGTAAACCTGTTTGAGGCAGAAGCATTTTCCAAGAACCTCATCACCTCATTTCCCCATTAGCATTGTCAGCTCTAACTACTGAGATCCTTGGCCCAGTCATGACAGTTAGACGTCCTCCTTGCTTTCATCATTTCTTCCAGTATCCCACAAGGAAGACTCTCATTCTCTTGTATTGCTCTCCTACATTGGCTAGATCATGGGGCTGGGTATCCTCTCTAAAGAGCACACCTTTGTTCTGCATCATGGCTCCATCTGGGGGCTCCGCCCTGCTCTGGCTAGCCCTCCCACGTAAATGACCTGGACCCATCTAAACAGACCTCTGGGGTAAAAACTGCTGTTGGCCTGAGTCTCAAGTTCCCCTGCCTGTCTGAAGAACAGAAACGACTCCTGTCTGAAGCAGTTCTTACCAGTGGTTCTCAAATTTAAGTGTTGAGAAATTCTGATGAAGTAAGTAACACAGACCTAGCATGACTAAGATGAAGGTTTTAAGTAAGAACAAGAATGGACATTATTCACACATTGCCCACCATGTGATACAATGTTAAACTCTCAAGGTCTCCAGAAGTATCTTGAGATAGTGAAATACTTTTCCCTGCTGATCCAACCAGATGACCCTGATGGTTTTTTTGCAAGTTGCCAACAAATCAGTAGCTTACTTAAGGAAAGAAAAACAGCATTCACTCATTTCAAGTTATCTGAGTTTGACTTTTTCCCCTTCCTCTTCTTTCTCTTATACAGATTATGGTTTTGACTTTGTTAGATGAAAGCAATGTGTTATAGGTTTCTCTTGCACACAAGTAAATGGTGTTGCTAATATTTAGCCATATACCCCTGAGTTACTGTTAGATAATAGGCAGAAATACTACTGGGGATTGTCCTTTAAGAAGTCATGATCCCAGGTCCAACCTCCAGGATTTCTCACTGAACAGGTCAATCTATGATAAAGCCCAGGAATCTGTATTTTTAACAATAGGCAGGTGAATATAATGCAGGAGGTCCTTTGCCTGCTGTGGTTTGTTTTTTTTTGGTTTTTAATTTTTTTTTTTTTTTGGCTGCATTGGGTCTTTGTTGCTGCCCCGTGGGCTTTCTCTAGTAGCAGCTAGCAAGTGAGAGCTATTCTTCGCTGCAGTGCGCAGGCTTCTCATTGCAGTGGCTTCTCTTGTTGTGGAGCATGGGCTCTAGGTGCGCGGGCTCAGTAGTTGTGGCGCTCAGACTTAGTTGCTCTGGGACATGTTGGATCTTCCCCGACCAGAGCTCGAACCCTTATCCCCTGCATTGACAGGCAGATGCTTAACCAATGCTCCATGAGGGAAGTCCCACCCACTCTGCTTTGAATGACCCAAGGACGTTCCCTGGAGCATGTCCCCAGCGTCCTGGCCTGAGAGCATCCTCATAACCCAGGTGCAGGCTCAATTTTCCTTCTGAGCTACTAGAAGGAGTCTTGCTAAGGCAGAAACCAATCTGAGGCCACAGTGTGGGGCTCTGAGCAGGAAGGCAAGCAATAAACAGCAGGAAAAGAACCTGACAAGAGTAATGGTTTTATTTAAGAAATTTAGCAGAACCTATAGGCCTTGGTCTTGCCAGGCCTTCTGGAATCCTCCTTGTCATATCCTCTGAGATCTCTTCAATTATTCTGGGTGTAGCTCAACTCCTAAATGTCTTTGAAGAATCTGTGTGTTCCAGAGGTTCAATATCCTGCCTCCCGCCAACTCTGGCCAGGTGGCTTCTAGTCACCACACACCCAGAAGTTCTGCTCAAATTCAACATGCTTGGAAGAGGGCAGTCACAGGCTGAAGGCTCACCCATTCCCCACAGCAAATGAAAGATGCAGACTCCTGGGTTCTCTTCCCTGCCCATCCCCTTTGCTTCTCTGTCCTACCCACTCCTTGTCAGTTTCTGCTTTCATAGGAATAAAAAGGAGAGAAAATAAAGTCCTTAGCTAGTGCGTTTGCTAGATTTTACTGAAAAAAATTATTTTCAATAGGCTAAACAAAAAGTGTAAGTTCTCTTAAAATAAAATAACATTTGTTCCATGTTTCCCAGGACAGCTTAGTTCTTGGGAAGTGAATATCCCTGACCATCTCAGACATGAATCCAAGAACTTCATCCAAGACTTAGTAAATGGATTCAAGTGGCATTTGGAAGTCAAGGTCACAAAGTCCCTACCCTGAAGTCACACACTTGAGATAGATGAGAGGCTCCGCAGACAAGTTTGGGTATCTGGTTTCTTGGTCCACAACTGATTAATGGTGTGATAATACAATAAGGAAAAGCATGAAAGGAGAATAGAAAAGAAGGGGAGTGTGCATCAATAGAGCTACCTGGAAGAAAGAGACGAGGCAGGAAAACCACGAGAAACAGACAGAAGAATTTAAGTGAACTTAAATGGTAGATCTGTAGAGGGTTAGTCAGCTATGCAACCTCAAATAGCCCTCCTGAGGACACCTCAGTATCACAGTTAATCTATCAATGCTGCACTGTTACTAAAAATGGCAGGACAATCATAGCCACCCTTGTGTGAGGCCTCCTCTGTTCAGGTCACCTTGATGGACACTTCATGTGCGTTAGCACATAGTACACACACAGTGATGATCACAACAGTGACCCTGAATCATAACGACGGCTAAGTGATATTAGCATACCATTCCTTTTTCCTAAAAGTGGGATACTATAAACATACAGAAATGTGTTTTAAGAGATTTCCTTCCAAAATCATTGTTTTTTCAATTTAAATTTATTTTTTTAATTAAATTAGCAAGAGTAAGTTGGATCAGTTGCTTCACCAGCAACGCCTAATATTTTAGGCATCGCCGGACCTCAAGTTACATGAAAACTGAGGCAGGTATGTGTGTGAGGGCATGGGGTAATTTTTTGGTTTTATTTTGTTTGTTTGATGGTTGTTTTGGGTTGTTGTCTTTGTGTTTGGTTTTTTTTGCTGCTGTTGTTTTTTAAGAAAGTGAATGGAAAGGCAAAGTTTACATCTGATTCCCAACTGTGTTTCATCAGACCTATAGGACACATTTATATGTATAATTGTAAAAATGTAACATAACATCTCCAAGTCTTAAATAGGAGTCTTTTTAAAGGGATGAAAGATTTAACAGCAGAAAATTGTGTATCTCCATTAATATGGAATATTATTGAGTATGATGAAGGTCTTTGGCAATGCCAACCCACAATTTATATATATATATATGGCAATACCAGATGAGTGAGCTTGCATTTTTTTTTTCCTTTGATCCTTCTTTGACCCTACTCTGTTTTGGTGCTTCTTCTCTGGTTCTCTGTGTACCTTTGTATGTGCTTCTTATGTTGGCACTTATATTTGTTTATATGTCAATTTGACCTGATGTGTGCATTGTGTGTGTGTGTGTGTATTTTTCTTGGTGCCTCAGTTTTCTAATTAGTCTTTTCTCTTTGATGTTTCATGTTTCTTTCTTTTTTTAAAATTTTCTCTTTACATTTTTCCACTTTTAACTTTTCTATCACATTCTCTCTCTCAAGTATATTATAAAATTTAATTATATCCTTCATTATAACTTGTACATTTTCATAGAAATATACATTCATGCATTTATATTAAATAGAGGCTAAACTTTATTTTTAAAATACTTCTTATCTGACGGGATGAAAGAGTTTTTTCTCACTTGATTCTTGCTAATAATTTCTATGATTCATGGCTCTTGCTTTATTAAAATAAAAAAATTTCATGGCCCATTCATGGAATCTTTAGGTATTCTAAAGAGTCCAATCAAAGGATATATAAAATAAAAATGTGTAAAAGGAAGATAAAAAGGATAGGTAGAAAATTATCATTTGAGTCTCCAAATTCACCACAAAACATATTTGTACTTCACCTACTTCTCATATAGACACAGAAATCTACAGCAATAAAATACAAGTTAATCACTTCTTACATGCCTCATGTCCTCCATCTCTCTGCACAAATTAAAAAAATATTAATAATAACCAATTCAAATAAATTTATTATCATTAGTATACTCATATACAGTTAAACAACATAATAATGTCACATCAACTAGGAAAAACATGTTTCCTAAAACAATTAATATAGAGTCTGTATTTAGAAAATGGTGAAGCAAAATGAAATTGATTAATGGTCTACCACTATTGTCTTATTTTATCTCTTTCTTATTTTGCAATCCCCATCAATAATTATAAGCCTTTAAGATATGAAATTATTAAATTAGGTGTATCTTTCATAGATTATTAAAAATAAAAGTTGAGGGCTTCAATGGTGGTGCAGTGGTTGAGAGTCCGCTTACCAATGAAGTGGACACGGGTTCGTGTCCCGGTCTGGGAAGATCCCACATGCCATGGAGCGGCTGGGTCTGTGAGCCATGGCCATTGAGCCTGCGCGTCTGGAGCCTGTGCTCCACAACGGGAGAGGCCACAACAGTGAGAGGCCCGCATACCGCAAATAAATAAATAAATAAATAAAAGTTGAAGGGATAAATTTTATTTGACATAGGTTTTTCAATTAAAGTGGAAATATTATATTTGCTTTGAATTGAATACCAGAAAACTCGAAAAATTGACATTTCCAGTAAACCTAGAGGGGTATGGAGCACAGAAATACCAGTCTTACTTTTATCTCTGAAGTGTAAAAAAAATGCCAAATGTGACTCAGGGGTCATGAATGTAACACTACTTCATATCACTTATCTTGTCCCTTTGTTATCAGCAAGTATCTACGAATCCTATCTGTCAAGAGTGAAGGGGACAGTTGTATCACTGAGTGTACTGCAGCAGTAATTGTAGGTTAACTTTCAATTATCAACAATTTTGGATCTACATTTTGGATTACAGGTAGATTCTGAGAGCCCCTATGATTTTGTTAACATCAGATACTGTTTTTCTATTTTCTTCCAGAGTCAAAAGTAAATGGCATTGGATTATTCATTAGAAACACTATGTGCATTTTTCCTCCCTTCCATTTGTGTAAAGTAAAATATTGGAATTCATGTAACCCAGGGCATGACCTTCCTCTGAAGGGTTGATACACAGTTAATAGCACATGGGAAGGAATTTAATCCTTGGATCCCTAAAAAGCTATAAAGAGCCTAGATCACTTCTCCATGTACAAGCTTGGTTTTAGAAGCACACAAAACTCATTTTGGAGTCGAATGGAGAAGTCTGTGACATATAGCACATAGACTGATTCCAACAGATGGGTTTTTCTTGAAATAACTTCATTAGTTAATCACTTTTTTTTACATATACTTTTTCTAGCTAACTGGTATAGCTGCCAGCTGGAGCTGCTAAGAATCCTCCAAAGAAACTGGTAGGTAGGGAGAATATTGGCTAATTTCACCAATTCTTGGATGAAACTTCTACTAATTTCATACTAACCATCACATATTTTGAGAGTAAAATATTTTCCTTTATTTTTTTTTCAACTTTTTCCAAAAACCTTACTTATCTGTGTTTAAACCAAATCAATCATATGGAAAAAACTTTCAATTTTAATAAATTGTCTAGAACAGAGTTTCCCATACTTGACACTACTGACATTGTGGATGAGATAATCATTTTTTTTCTCTCCTTTGCTTTTGTTTTTTTTTTTATTTTTGTAGCAGGTTGTCCTGTGCATTGTAGGCTGTTGAGGAGCATCCCTGGTCTCCACCCACTTGATGTCAGTAGCATCCTCAGTTGTGACAACCAAAGATGTCTCCAGACATTGCTAATGTCCCTGGGGGCAAAATCACCCCCGCTGAGAACCACCACTCTAGAAATAGGAGGTTTCTAGTTTTAATTCAATTTTTAAGATAATTTTAAAAGTATTTTAGCATATTCATGTATGTATTTAATTCAAGATATGTCTAAAATATGAGAAGTTTTTGCCTTTCAGTCAGGTAAATGAAATGTTTTTATTGGGGGGGAGGGAGTAGAATTATTTAAGTGGTTAATGCTTTCATAAATCTTTCTGGTTAAAGAGAAAAAAAGGCAAGATAAATGGCTTTTAACTACTAATGAATATTAATTATCTAAGGAGTGTCATCATCATCTTCATCAGACATGTTGAAGAGTTCTTTTCCTTTAAAGAAGGTCCTCAATGTAACTGTATGAGTAGAATAATAAAATACTGTGGTGGGATCATTTGAGATGTAAGTGATTAATTTTCAGCTTAGGTGCCCTAAGGCATTTTTAAATAAAGGAAAGCAATGTCATTTAATGAAATGAACATTGAGAAAACTGGGATTTGTTTTGACTTTACAATAACATTAGGCAGTGATTTGGGGCTCACAAAAGGATTAGCCATTCAGATAGAGACATTCCCTGGCCTTTGAAATTCAGGAGTAAATATAACATTCCCCTCCTACTTGTGACTTAGTGATCTTTCTGTAACTTATATATTGATGGATATAGGAAGAGTACCATGGGAATAAGATGCTAATTACCAAGGGTTTTAAAAGGGAAATAGTGAGCCTATTCTAGTTTAGCAGGAAAGTAAGAATGTAACAACATGAAGTATGTGGAGAGAATCATACATTGTTTTTTAAAAAAGTAATGATTCTATTCGAATTGCTTTCTGTGCAGCAAAGGCTTTCTAATACAGATTTGTTCAAGCAGGCTTTTAATACAAGATAATTTTAACACTTAACCAATTCCATGTTTGAATGTATAATTTCCCCCCCAAATCAAGACATGTACCTAAAAATTTTATAGTTGTCTGTTTTCTTTGTTAGATTTCCCAGAGCCCCTGAAGAATTTAGATCTTACACTTTATTTTAAATTTAAAACTGATTCTTTTTAATATGTTATATTGTGCAGACCATCACTTTTAGTTCTCTCAGAATGCATTATCTCTTTTTTTTTTTTTTTTTTGGTGTCTTAAAAGTATGACACAAATTTATTACTTTACAATTCTAGAAGGCAGAAGTCTGAAATGGGTTTCACTTGCCTAAAATGAAGCCTATAGGCCGGGCTGCCATTCCTTCTGAAGGCTCTAGGGGAGAATCTGTTCCCTTGACTATTCAATCTTCTAGAGGTTTCCTGATTTCTTGGCTCATGGCCCCCTCCTCCATCTTCAAAACCCGGAAGGGCAGCATCTTCATCTCTCTGACTCAGACTGCCCTGCCTTTGTCTTTCACTTTTAAGCACCCATGAGAATGCACTATTTCCTTGGATATGGCAAAAGCAAAATCACACATCTTGAGATTTCAACTCAAAGGACCAAATATCACTACTACGTGCCTTATCTGTACATCACGGGGTTCACTGCCCTCAAGTCACAAATGAAAGCGTCTGTGCACTTACTTTCTGCAGGTTCTTTAGGGCGGCGGCTGCTGGACGACTTCCTCAGAAGGCTGCGTCCCGAGGTAAAGAGGCTAGTTAGTTCCTCCAAAGGACTCGTGGGTGTTCTGGACCGGGAGCCACTCGGAGCCGACCCGTAGGTATTGACCGAGGCATTGACCATCTTGCTCCCATCTTGCGACACCGGTCTGGGGGTCAAATGAGGCACTGATGGAGAGCTCCTGGAGAGGCTGCCTGAATGCACGGCGTCGTAGGGCGGGGGCCTTTTGAGGCTGAGCGGGGTCAGGGACCTGCCCATGCTGACGGGTGACGGGGAGGCAGAGTGACTTTTGGGGTAGCCGTGGGGAGACTGCATTCGGTATAGAGTGGAAGGCGGGGGAGGGGACGAGGAGAGGACCGAGGCAGCAGGAACGGGTCCCAAGGCTCCGGCCTGGTCTTTCTCCAGTTTAGGGTGGCCGGAGGCCTGAGACGGCAGGGAGGATGGTGACGCCCCGGCCTGCTGTTTCATATAAGACACGTTTTCCAACACAGGAAGCTTTGTGACCTCCAGGGGGGTGAGCGGAGACTCATCAGAGTTGGGGGAGCACTGCACAGGGGCCGGGGGGAACACCAGCAGCGGGGGTCTATGAGAAAGCAGGTTGGGAAAGGGCGGAGGGATGTCACAGAGCAAACCCTTTGGGGTATATGGCACTGAGGACTTGGCCAAGTCCAAGTCAGGCACCGTGGGAGTAGCACACTGTGAAGAACAACTGTGATGGTCAAGGTCACACTTTGAGTCTTGGCCTAAGTCGTCAAAAATGGGGTATTTCATTTCTTCATAGACGGATTCACTCTGGTCATCATCGTCTTTCCGGAAGTCTCTGAGAATGTTCCCCACCATCTCAATGTACACGGGCTCCTCCTCCTCGGGGCCCCCTGAGGGGCTGCTGACCTGGGAGAGGGAGGGGTCCCGAGGGAGTGAGGTCCTCCGGGGCACGTGCTTCTTGATATACGTTTCGTCAAAAGATGTGCTGAGCTGAGTGTTTGGATTCCGTTTTGGTTTTGGAGGAGGAATCTTCTTTGAATATTCATCACTGTGGGGTCTTGGTTTGGCTGACACTAAAAGAAGAAGGAGAAAAAAGAAAACGTAAAACAGATGAGTACAATAGGAAAGCTTTCAAATATGACTTTCAGGTGGATTTACTACTCTAAACATTTGAGGGGAGGGGCAATGCGTTTCAAGCTGGAGACGTAGACTACAAATCCAACAAAAGTCAAACATTTCCATATTTAGAAAAATATGATGCAAGAACAGTAGTAATATGTATCTTCAAACTAATATAAATAATCCAGCACGGATAAATGCATTAAGACCAGGACTTATTGATCCCTCTGTCTTAGAATTCCTAAATAGAAACTTCAGATGACACAACTGGATAAAAACAATCACACATTTCATAAAAATCAACCTCTAAGAATTCAGCAACAAAGAAACTTAGGGGAAAAAATATAGAGTTTCTCTTAGTACAAATGGTTACAAAAATACCATGGGGACTGAGCCCTTTAAATGATGTGGCTATTACACATGATCACATCTTGCTTTTATTTGGGATAAAAATGTTCCAGCCTGCTAGACTTAATCTCTGTCTTGGTTCAGATCAATAACTTTTATACAGATGGGTCTGATACTTCAGGGGAAATTGATGTGAACATTTTATGAGGTTAGACAAGTTAATCTCCAAATCTCTAGGTATTGTTGATTATGGTGTATTTGTTTTAGTTCATAAGATCTCTTATGATATCTCAAATGCTGTCTTGGAATGAATTTATTACCCTGACACATCAAAACCCCCTAGAGAGTTTTACAAAAGAATAATCCAGAGAATGATGTGTAAGCTTCAAGAATAACTTCTGGAAACTCACAACAGATATGCATACAAGTACAGCCCACAGCCTACGGGAAGCCCCCCTTGTAATGGAACATAAACTTCTGACCCCATCTAGTAGGTTGGAACCGGCTGGCAACGTGTCTGTGACTGCAATCAATTGTTTAGCATGCAGGGAAAGTACTGGAGTCTTGATATTATCTCATTGTGCTGATATATGATTACAATGATTATCATTTTTATGCAATGTGGCAGAATGTAGTTGCTTGTGGTAAGTGGTAGCATATAATGTAAGTTGACTGTATAGCTTATAGGTGTACACCTATGAGAAAAGAACAGGCTTCTCTATAATTTGCAGCTTGAAGGGAGGGGAGGTCTCGAGGCACAAACCAGGAAACACCCCAAATTTTCTGGGGTTTTTTTCATCTAGCAAAACTTATGACACAGGAGCTTTTCTAAAACTTACTATAGGTGAAGCAAGTGCTTAAAGATTAGTTAGGTAGCTGCTTTATGCATCAATCGTGCCTTCAGAGAAAGAGAACCCATTAAATATTCTAGCAGTGGCTATATCTTTTTGCTTTTCTAGGTCATTCCTGCTTTCAAATATTCTACTCCATTGTACCCATGGTGATGGTTTCACTCACTACAATCAAGCAGCTTGTTGAAGGGAAGTTTCTTAATGTATGTCAACTTTTCCTTAATTTACAATAGGAAAAAATGAGATGCCATTTTACAGGGGGACAATACAGCAGTAGAGCCTTTTAGTGTCAAAAGGGAAAAGCCTAGGGACACAATGGAATGAAAACATCCAGATAATTCTTTAGGCGAGACCCAAAGTGACCAATAGCTCTTCTCTATATCTCCTACTGGTCATACATTTTTATTGGTTTTGAAATCTACCATGTATGTTAATTTTCATATGATTCAAATAGATCATCAGCTTACATACAAAAATTGGAGCCCAAATAAAGTAAACCCATAAATTAATGAGTGAGATTGACTTAGAAGTGGAGGGACTTTGAAAGAGCCGGGACTTAGAACAAAAGTGCATCCAGATTATTCTTCAGAAGCTTGTTTCCTGCCATGCTCCACCTCAGTGTGTCATCCTAGGCTAAGTAACTCACACTGTAGGAATATCTGCCACTGACTATTGAGTTCTAGGAGCTGGATGGTGTGGGAAGCAGCAAGGTGTTCTGTAAATGGAGAGTTAACCTAAAGCTAGGAATGAATGTGTGTCCATGAGATGGATAACTTCATTATATGCTTAAAATCACTTAGAATAAGATTTTCATTTTTTTCTGGTTCCTAAGTTATAATTCACTGCCGTTTTCTTTGACCCTTCCCTAAAATAGACTTGGGTTGTTGTACGGGCAGAAATAACAGGACAGGCAGAGCCCAAGCCTAAGTAGAAACACTGCATTGAGGGAAGATCATAACCCAGGATTCCCAGGAAGCTAGAGATCAGTGGTAGAGCTGAGAGTGACATGATATTCAGGGAAGCAACAGCCTCTTCTCTGGAACCAACATTCCTCTTCCCACATAGATTAGAAGGCGGCCTTTGGAATAAGCAAGACCAATGTTTGGGTTGCGCTCAGAATATGCAACTTTGTTTCCCCAAAGATCAGAAAAAAATGAAATAAAGACCTGCCATATCTATGAAATGTGGAAGAAAGAAAAAGGTTCTATTCTAGAACACAACATAATTAGAATTAAGATAACTATTCATTATGAAGAAATTGTGATAATTTATTTGTACTGTTAGGACAACTTCAGTACCAAACCAAGTACAGGTATTATCTGATGAGGGGGATTAAGTATAATATGTGACTCTTATGATGACTCTGAAGTAATCGAAATTGACAGTTGCTATGGACTGAACTGTGTCCCCTCCACAAATTCATATGTTGAAGTCCTAACCCCCAATGTGATGTTATTTGGAGGTAGATCCTTTGAGAGATAATTGGGCCATGAAGTCATGAGGGCTGGGTCCTCATGATGGATGAGATTAGTGCCCTTATAAGAGGAGTCACTGGGGTATCTTTGTTATCTAATTCTCTCCACCATGTGAGGACATAGTGAGAAGGTTGCCATCTGCAAGGCAGGAAGAGAATTCTCACCAGAAACTGACTATGTTGGCACCTTGATCTTGGCCTTCTGGCCTCAAGAACTATGAGAAAATAAATGTCTGTTGTTTAAGCCACCCAGTCTGTGGAATTTTGTTATGTCAGCTTGAGATGACATAGACAAGAGAATACTGATTGATCCCTATGTAAAGACCCCATAAAGCTAACTCCGGAGCACCCACCTTTTCATCCTCTGGAACTGTAATACTTTAATAAGCTTTGCTACTTGAAGAATTAATTTAACTCTTTCCCAGTCTTTTAAATGTAACTCGCAGCTTCCCTTGCCCGGTACCTCCTCCCCCTGAAGCCACATCACAGAGAGCATATTACAGCTGAATACAGAAATGCTGATTCTAGGTACACCCAGGAGCATCCCTCCACCACACTGCCTGTTATTCTGATTCTTCTTGATCTGATGCTCCAACTTCTGATTCGTGCCAAGGCATGTGCCATATTATTTAATTAGAACCATTTTCTAGATGTTCTTTGTTTTCTGTTGTTGTTTGCTTTGGCATATAGACTCCCTGCTCCACTAGGTTTTGTATGTTCTGCTGCCCACCATCGAAGCAATTCTCCAGACAACCTTGCCCAGCAAATCCTTCATTATCTGGGCAAGCTTCTACCCTCTCCCCTTCCCTGTGTGATGAAAAGAGCCTAATGCAGGCAGATTCATATAATTCAAACACATTTTGTTTCCTGCTCCTCTTCCTTTGTATGAATCCAAATTTAAAATGAGAGAACTGAGGATTATTTAGTGAGTAAAGCAATAAGTAAATTACAGCCAATCGGGATGAATAAACAGATTCATTCCTTCAATATCGGGAGACTTTTCTTCCAGGCAATGTCTGGTTCCCATTCCACATCCTCCTTGCAATCTCATGGCTCTCTCTGAAAAGTCAGAGGAGGGAATAATTTCATCTCTAATGAAACGATTTTTCTCTGCATTTGCGACATCATCTGGTTTCACCTTATTCCATGTATTGAGTAAATATGAAATTTTGTTTCAACTGTCATATCTGCTTTGTTTGCTCTTTGTTTACCCAAATAAGAAAAAGTCTGAAATTTTTAGCAACTTTGCCCCATGATTTATTCTAGTTTAACATCACCCTGGGGAATTAAAAATTAAGGAAAAACTCATGTTTCAAAAGTTATTTCTTTAGAAGCTGCTTAAAAATAGTCTTGATCTACATACATAGATGCTGAACTACTGCTAATAAAAGACAATAAAAATTGCATTGCAAATTTTAACACTTAACCAAATTCAACCACAATAAAAAGGTGACTTTTATTGCTCTTAAATGAATTTTAAATCATTACTAATAAGTCCAAAGATAGAAGCAATAATCCCTGTTCAGCTCCAGAACACAAATTTCATGCTTAAAATAGTATAATGACAGTAGCATTGAATAAGCAGAAAGTGACATTTTGGAAGTGAAATATCTGAGCACAAAGGTAATGCATGGCTTTCAGTCATGCCCAGATGATCTGTCTTTCAGAGTTAATTTTGGAAATCTGCCATGTTCCTTGTCAAGCTATCCTTCTGAAATAATATTTTCCTTATTAAAAAAAAAAAGTGTAGTGTAAAACCAGGTTTTGACCCAAGAAGTGAATAAAGAGACAACATCACAGGTGGGTATTTCCCCTGATGGAAAGTCTCTTTGGTCACAGACTCCCAGAATCTGAAGGACTCTTAGAGATTATCCAACCTAAACTCCATGTATCACTGATGAAGAAATATAAATGCCTTATCAACTACTTGAAAAAAACCTCATAATGTCAACTCAATCTTTTATAACTTTTAAAACAAAGGAAATAAATAAGGGGGGAAAGCTCTGTAATTCATTATTTTGTATATGGCATAAAGTATCATTTTAAAAGGTCTTCTAACCCATGCTTATAGTGGTAATATCGCATGGCCTGGTTATAGAGGTATACTTAAAGAGCTCTGGTTACAGAGATATATTTAAATAGGTAATTCAAACTGGGAAATTAGAGTCCAGTGAACAGAAGTAACGGCCACACTCTGTGATACTGAACTGGCTGATTCTAGAAGGTGAGAGACACATTTCCCACTTTCAGCAGAATTGTGCCCACAATAACTCTCTTTTCACAACTCACAATTCCAGAGGTTTGAGCAATATTTTTATTTTCAGTCACAAGCCCCATAATACCATCCACAAAATTGTTCTTTTCTTATTTTATTTTATTTTTTAAATTAAGAGGTCTGTAAAGGGATGGGAGTTACAAATACCCTTGGTCTGTTTATAGTGGGACCAAGAAAGTGCGATAATGTGCAAAAAGGATCAGATTTGGAATTGTAGTATCTGTGCTGTAATACCATCCTGGATCTGCCAGCAATGAAAACACAGAATTCAGATCAAAGTGTGGATGGAAACAGTGTAAGACATGGAACTGGATCAACACTATGGTCTTAAAGTTGAGTGGGAATGAAAGAGCCTTGGCTTAAGTTAGATACAGGGCATTTCTTATGAACAAGAAAAGATGACTAAAAGGGCAGATTTAAGAGCTCAGAAAGCAAAACTAAGAACCACAGAGAACAAAAACTGGGGGAAGCTGGGCCCTAATCAATAAATTCTGCCCCCGAATAGGGAGAACTGGGCACATGTGCACAACTGGATTTCCGAATTGCTATGAACCAGTGACTTCTATGTGACTCCCCTCTCTCAAGCTCCTACTTTTTTGAACAAGACTGTACCCTGCAGTTTTCCTGCTCCTGACCTGCCAGTCTATGTAAGGTTTTGTAGAGCAGATAAATTGTACTTTTAGTTCAAAGACCTTTGCATATGAGGAATTTCACTCAACGTGCCACATGGGCATGATTTAGATGATGAACTCCTGGGTTTCAATCTGATGGTGTAATGCAATGAAACTTTGGGGCAATATTTGCCTACTGGAAATATTGGGACTTGAAGGCAAGTTGTGATAGACAGTCTTCCGAGGGAGCCACCCTTAATTCCTTCCTTCCTTGTGTGTTTCCCACCTTTCAATAGGTGGTCTATGTCCCTCTCCTCAAATCATGGCAGGCCTTGACTTACCTTGACCAACAGAATGTGGTGGAAGTGATATTCTGAATCTTGAATTTAAGAGAACTGACAGCTTTCACTTCCTCTATCTGAAAAGCCAATTGCCATGTAAAACCTCTTAGACCAAAAAGCTATGAAGAAACTCAACCTAGTTTTTCAAAGAGTCCACACGGAGGAGAAAGCAAGTCCAGGAATGTGAGTAAAGCCTTGTTGGACCTTCTAACCCATCCCGCCTGTCAGCTGAATACAGCCAAATGAGAGACCCCCAACCAATGACACATAGAGTAGAAGAACTACCTATACAAGCCAACTCAACTCACCAAATAATAAGTAATAAATTGTTACTTCTTTAAGCCATATCATTTTGGGTCAGTTTATTGCACAGCATAGATAAGTGAAAAAAGAATCCTAAAATTAATTTCCTGTTTTATGTAGCTATCTCATAGAAAATGCTATTGTTATTTTCACAGAACTAGGGTACAGTGTGCACCCTGAGGATACAGAAAGAATCCTACCAGAATAGGGAAATTAAAGAAGTAAGATTGCCTTCTGAGTATTACAAAATCACCACAGGATGATTCAGAGAAGAGATATAAAAAGAGATTACATACTTTCTGGTCAAAAAGACTGGATTGAAATCAGAAGGAAGGTATTAACATATGTAAAGGAAGAACAAACAGAGGGGATCTTTTTAGTCACAAGGATTATAAAACCAGGAAACTCACAGAGCAAAAGATGGTGGACCCTCACAGCAATGCCCAGGGGATCTGGTCCTCTGTTATATCCCTATGTGGGGATGGCCCCAGCACACTGATAGAACCTAAAGCTTTGACCTATATGATTCTTACAAGTCATTCCTTCTCTAACTTCAGTTTCATAAAGAAACTTTTTAATAAGAGTGAGTTCCAAAATATTATGCATATATTTCACATTAGAAACCAGCAAGGTAAAATTCTGGTTTCATACACTGCTATGATCTGAATGTTTGTGTCCTCCCCACCCCCAAATTCATATAATGGAATCTTAACATTCAATGTCATGGTGTTAGAAGGTGGGCCTTAGGGAGTTAATTAGTTCATGAGTGTGGAGCCCTCATGAAGGAGAATAATGGCCCTATGAAAGAGACCCTACAGAGCTCCCTAGCCCCTTCTGCTATGTGAGGACATTGAAGAGGCCAGCAGTCTGCTGCCTGGAACCTGACCAGAACATGACCGTGCTGGCACCCTGATCAGGTACTTCCAGCCTCTAGAACTGTGAAAAATCATTTCTGTTGTTTATAGGTCTGTGGTGTTTTGTTATAGCAGCCTAAAGAGAGACATGTACTCATCTCTTTTGAGCTCGGCTACTTTGACATCTTGGTTATTCTAGACATCTAATGATGGAGTTTCTGAGTTTATAGATTAAAAGCCAATACTTTACCAGGGAAAATTCACCACAATAACACCATTGCATGGGAATCTGTCCAGACAGGCAGCCAGCATTCCTAAAGAGACATGACTCTATTTATAAAGTTGATCACAAATATCCAATTTGATATTTCCATCCCAGGGAAATATCTTGTTCCCCAGTCTCCCCCTGCTCTAGTCATGGGATGTCCTTTACACATAGCCCAATTGGGAAGAACAGAGAGTGGCTGTATTGCGGACCTTTCCTTGGCTACACTACTGCAGCCTCTCAGACTCCACCTGCCATTCCAAATTTTACACAAGTTGAGAAGGAATAGAGAAAAGGACTGGAGGAAACATATCCATCAGGGAGAAAGACCATCCTGCAGGGATGGTCTCAGTCAGACAGGATGCTAAACGATTAGATTCCACAACTGACAAAAACTCTTTCCTTGATAAAACAGTAGTTGGGCTCTTGAACCTTCCTCTAGGCCTATCTATGCACTTCCCTGTAGAATCCACTATTTGTAATAATCCTGCCAAATCCAGTTTACCCAGAAACGCCCACCCTCAATATCTGATCACCCTTGATATCTGATTGTGTTCCCCTTCCTTCACCGTACTCCCAGTGATGTCTGATCATCCTGGCCTGTCTTCAGCAAGAATCCTCTTAGGTCAGTTTAGCCAGAAATCGCCCCTTACCCTTGTGTTTCCTCTTAGTAATTTTCCATCCAATGACTCCCACCCTGCTTCCTAGCTCTAATAATTCCCACTTGCCCCATACTGTATTTGGAATAGACCTCAGTTCTATACTGAGGTCTCTTTTCCCCTATTGCAATAGTCCTAAATAAAATCTAGTTCTACCATTTACTGTCCAGCTCTGGCTTTTGTTTGACATCCCTGAGTTATACATGGCTGGTTTCTTCCTAGCACTCAGATCTCAGCAAAAAAAAAAAAAATCACTTCTTCAGAGAAGTCTTCCATGACCATCCAATCAGTACTTAATCACACTGGATATTTCTCTTGTTTGTTTCTCAGTTGGTTTATTATGTAAGCATAATGACTTAAATTTTTCAATTCTCTTTCTCATACATTCCTTCAGATACTCATCCTTCTTCCCTCCATTTTCAATGTGTTTTAATGAAAGTTGATCTCCTTAGAGTTTTTAGGTGTACTTAATCTTAAAGACTAGTCTTATTTTAAAAAACAACCTAAATAAAACTCTATGTCTACATTACTACAGGTTCCCCAAACCAAAAACTCTCTTGGTTTTATCTATGCATACCAATCACCTCCACATAGTGTGGCCAATCAAATGATACTTAGGAAGGCCAAGTCAGAGAAAGTAATACATATATTTAAAACTTAGGCATAGCTGAGTTATTAAACCACTTGGTTATAACTCTTTATCCCTTTGCCCAAATATTTTGAAGCCATCAGCTTTACAAATTCACAGTAGCTATCACTTGCAGCATCACTACCTGCAGAGAAAGGAAGTAAGCAAATAAGTTAATTTCCTGAGTCCTGAAGGAAAAAAATGTGATAACAAAAAAATAGCCATGGAAAATGCGTGATGCTGAGAACCCAATAGAAGCTCAGTTAATTTAGGTTCAACCCAGGATGATACAATGTTAAAGAAAACTAAGTTGGGAGAAAAATCCGATGAACGGTTGGAACATTTTCCCCTGTCCGTTGGGCAGTCAACTTTGTGGAAGCCAAATCCCTGCAGTTCCATAGATACAGTTTACTGAGGATTATCCTTTTTAAATCTGTTCTGGTTGAGATAAGAAGATAGAAGTGTTTGTGACCTTTTAAAGTACCTGAGATCCCAGAGGAAGCAGTATGAAGTTACAGAACTATAAGACATTTCATTCAATTTCACTGAAGTTGTGTTGATGTGTGCCAACATCTGTAATGAAAATATAGGAGGAAGAGGAAGAAGAAAAAGAGGGGGAGGAAGAGGAGGAAAAAGAGAAGAAGAAGGAGGAGAACAAAAATAGTTACCCTGTATCAACTGCATTTTTTGGTATCAGGCAACGTGTTTTGGGGAGACTATTTTATTTAATACCTATAACATCCCTAGGAGGTAATGCTATTATAAACCCTGTTTTATGGGCACTGAGATTACATTATAGAGAAATTAAATTACTTGCCCAAGTGGTAGAAACTGGCTTTGAACCCAGGTGATCTGACTGTAGTTGCCATACAGTCAAAGAATAATTTGCCTTTATAGATGATGATGCATTTTTGTTTTACAAATATATAGTTAAGGGGGTTTTAAACATTTTTTAAAAATAAACAGCACCAATACTCTTTCATGAATCCAATTAACCTGAACTCCAATTCCAATTTAGTAGTTGTATATCCTTGGGAAAGTCAACTCTAACCTTTGTAAGCCTTGTTGAACTCAACTGTTAAGTGACTGTAATGACGCATGTTCACAGGATGTTGTGAGGGTTTAAAAAGACACTGACCTGAAGTGTTTGGCATACTGCCTGGGCCATAGGAAGGGCTTAAAAAGTAAAGCCAATATCATTATCAATTAGTATCAGTATTCATTAAAAATCTCTCTACATTGGAAGATATGTAATGAGAGCGTACGTTTTCATGCATACTTCACATTTATTTAGCACTGAGCTGTCAAAATTAATGGCGCCAGTGCCCGCGAGCCTACCAGTTCTGGGAAACTGTAAAATGAGTGATTGCCTAAATAAATATAGATTTTATGTTCATTGAACTATGAGATCACTATTTCAGTTTCCTTTGGTATTAGGTTTATATCTTATGTACAGCCACATAATAGAAGTGAATTTATTTTGGAAGATGTAATCCTTCCTTTAGAGATATATAGGCTTTGGAATTTTCTGGACATTACCATTTCGGTGTTTGCACTCTTAGTTTCTTTTCATATTAATTTTTTTAAAGATGTTTTTTCTTGAGTGAGTTTTAATTTAAAAATGCAATTAAAATCAAAGCAAAAGAGAAAATGTAGGATGGAAGTCACAGCATGTGTGTGGCAATGCAGAAAATTCAACAGATTAACACTTTTATTCAAACTCTCCTTTTTCCAAACCACAGATATACCCTTTAGGTTTTGCAAAATGACATTAGGAGCTGTTTTCTGTGCTTCAAATTCAAGAAGGGTGTGACTGGATTTTAAAAAAAGAGAAAGAATATTTCTGAAAGATGAGGTGGCTCGTCTCAAGAACATCCTATTGTTTTATGCTCTATGCATGTAATGAGCATGTAGATTGTATAATATTTATGTCATTGAGTTTGGGATATTATAGATATTCCATTATCCCTGTGTAGTCTACCCTCCATTTGTGCAGACTGGGATTGGAAAAGAGAAAGGATTTCTTTTTGTTTGTGCACAATTTTTATTTAACCCTGATGACCCTATAATTCTTCTTTAGCAAGTCCTTTGTACAAGTTCCATACTTACCTTTCTATAAATTCAAATGAGGAAAATGGTTCTATTTGGGAGCAGATGGTATGACCCATGCCAGAAGTTCATTGACCAGGAGGAACAGATACTGGTCTTTTTTGATTCTGAATTCTTAAGGATCACTGAAAACACAGCACAGACTGAAGCAGCATTGGACAATGGGAGAGCATAAACCTTGACTTTTGGACCAGAGGCCTCAGAAATCAGCTTTGCTCTCTTATTTCTCCTATTATTTGGCAATTCTATTCAATCCACAGTAATTTCAGAGCTGGGGTTCCAAACAGGCAGGCCAACAGTGGGCCATGGGAAGCAGCATCCCAGAGGAGACTTTAGCCTTCCTCATCTTGGATAAATTCATGGGTTATATGTGAATCTAGCCTTTTATTACTCAGACAGTATGACGACTGCAGTTTCAGTTTTAGATTTAGGTTTGTTATCTTTTCTTTACAATAAAGTCATCAGGTTGACATGAATTCTGAACCTAAAATGTAAGAAAAGAGAGACATTATGGTTTGCCCAGTCTGTATTGTTCTCATATTATTGTCCTCAGATTATTCCTTGTGAGTATTTTTTCTATCTCCAAGTCACACCTTAAACATCTAACTTAAATATCAGCTTGGATTTTAATCTACAAATTAAACTTCCACTGGCAGTTGCTTTGCACAATAATAATGGGAATCTAAAGAAATGCTCTAATCCTAGTCTCAAAGTGTACTTTCAAACTCAAATTTGAATTTCTATGTGTGTGTGTACACATATACACCTATGTACGTGTGTATACATGCATATACATATACATATGTGTATGTATGCATGTATATGTGTGTATATGTATATACATGCATATATGTGTATAAAACATATGTAGCATATATACATTTATGAGTCTATCTATCTAGCTATCCCCTGTACACCCAGAAATGCCCTGCTTTGTGATAATGAAAATGCTTGATCAGATCCTTTACATATACGGTTGTAATTACTATAATCAATTAGCTCTGAACATGTCATGAACTCACTCCCCAACCCCTGCTCAAAACCTGGCAATGATGACTCATAATCATTACAATAAATAAGACTTTCCACCACTTGCCTCAAATCTCTTGCTCCAGCCATAGCTTACAGTGCTTGTCCCTTTGAGAACTCGCTGCAGCCACAATGATTCAGTGATTCAGACCAAGACAACGATTCCCCGCCAAGGACTCACTACACCCAGAATGCCCTTCCCAGAACCTTCTCCAACCCTTGCCATCCCCTACTTCAAGCTTCAGTCTTCGTTTAATTTTCACTCAGGGATGTCTTTCCAGGAAATTCAATCTAAAAATAATCTCCCCGGAACCCTCCTCTTTTTTGTGTCCTCATTTCTAGGTGCACGTCTACTGATTGTTTAATATCCTCCTTCTCCCCTAGATAGGAAAATCATGTTTGTTTTCCTCACCTCTGAAGCCCCAGTTCCCAGCACAGTGCCTGTTTTAGAAGAGAATTAAAATTTCTGCAAAGTCACAAAGAAAAAGATGTAAACTTTCATAGTGCTCATTCATTCCAAATACTTTTTATTCATTTCACTTCAAAAATACTTTGCAATGAAGTAGATAAGCGGGTAGACCTTGTCTCATCATCACACATCTTATCTGTGATCCATGTAGAAAGAACTAATCGTAGTATGAGAAGCAGAAAAAGCAGTCCCAATTAAAATAGGAGAAAAATGTGGTCCAAGTTTCTACAAGCTAAGATGGTAGTTTAGGTAGAGATAAGACAAATACAAAAGAGCTCAGGGCAAGGGGTGTGCAAGAGGGGAGATTACGTGAGGAGAAGTCAACCTTGAGCAAGGTTTGGGGTGGTGTCCTGGGTCACTCAGCAGGTACAAATTATATAGAACAAGCACACAGGATAACTGGGAACAGTGCTGCTTCTTCCATTTCCTGGACTCTGAACGCTCTCAAGTAAATTTGCTCCTACGATGCTATTCAAATAGCACAAAGACCCAAACAGGGAGGACAAACTGTTCTCAGCCAATAGGAATGTCGGTGTTACCTTGGAGATAAGGATTCTTTGCAATCAAACCCATGTCCTAAAAACCTCTGACAATCACCCTAAAGTACACAGCACTTAGAGCAGAGAATAAGAGCTTTCCAGTGGGTATGCCGGCACGCTGCTTAAAACAATAACCAAAATTCCAGAGGCACAGAGATAACTGAGACATTGGACACATATGGTAAATGCCCTTAGAATGAGCAGGAAGCCACATGCCCTGGATTTCTCAAAATTTTCCTATGTATTTCTGTGAACAGATTCGAAGGATAAGAATTGTTTTCCTCCTTTATGTATCATTTGTCACACACCCACACAAAGCCATAGCAGAAACTGTTCTTTCCCCCCATGAATTTACCATTTAAAGGGAAACAAAACACATATAATTTCTAAGGATTTACCAGCAAGTGAGACTCACAGCTGACAAAACAAGTAGAAAAAGCACCCGTAATCCAAATTTCTGCTCCCACTCTTTCCTGCCACACCTTGTCTTCCAGGTCTTGCAGATTTCTGGTGAGGTTTTCATAACCCTCTATTCTTTTCACTAAGGTACAGTTAGGTCCAGAACATTTCAAGGATGGGAAGCCAGACTTTAATTATGTCTTTTGCATGATATGTTCACTGCCATGAATTAGGTGAAAGCCTGATCCAGACACAGAGCTGAATTAAAGGAAACAGATGAAAAGATGTGGTCCCTCAGTCCAGGACCCAGATGACTGGGGTCAGCAGATGATGTAATATTTCTAAATAACATAATGCATGCAACAATAGAACGATGTATGCAGGCTACTACAGGAGAAATATTGTTTTATTGTAAAGCAATTATACTACAATAAAGATGTCAAAAAATTTTTTGTAAATAAAAAAAAAAACTGCTTACCACTAAAATAAATAAATAAATAATGATCTTTATATTGCAGCTGTCTAGGTGAACTTTTACTGAGCTCCAGCTAACACCCTCTCCCTCACCCATGAAAGCACTATCACAGTAAAACACAGTTGCCTCTGTGATTGCCTGTGTCCGCCTGGGAATGTTCACTCCATGGGAGCCCTGACTGCCTTCATCGCCTTACATACCCAGCATCTAACCCAGGCTCTGGGACATAGCAGGAGCTTTAAGATATGTGTTGAATGAATGATTGTAATGGTTCAAAACTGGAGATGCTGTGGAGTCCTTACTCACTGTGTTTCGTAATGCTGTACATTAACCAATGCTTGCCTATCTTTCCACCTTCTTTTCCTACTCATGTCCTTCTTGCTCACCCTGCTCCGGCCACAGTGGCCCCTTTCCTATTCCTAATTGCCAAGCATCTTCCAATCTTAGGACCTTTGTGCTTGCTCTTCCCTCTTTCCTCTGTCTGGACTGTTCTTCCTCCAGATATCTGCAAGCTTTGCTCCATCACTTCATTTCAATTCTCCTCAAAAGGTTTTCTCTGACCTTCTTATTTATTACTATTTTTTTTATTGGAGTATAGTTGATTTACAATGTTGTGTTAGTTTCTGCTGTACAGCAAAGTGAATCAGCTATACGTATACATATATCCATTCTGTTAGATTCTATTCCCATTTAGGTCATTACAGAGTATTGAGTAGAGGTCTCTGGGCCATACAGTTGGTCCTTATTAGTTATCTATTCTATATATCCTAAAGAGTCATCCCCCACCTCTTCATCCCCCTCACCACTGCTCACTTTCTTTATATCTTCATAGTGCTTATCATTAACTACTATCATATAATTTATTTATGTCTACTTGGCTTATTGTCTGCCTCCCCACCCTGAAACATAAACTTCATGATGGTAGGTACTGTTTGTAGGCACTGCTATATCCTCCAGGCCTGCAGAACTGTTTATCACCTACTAGGTGCACAAGAAATATTTGTTGAATTGGTAAGTCATGAGAAGCCACAAAAAACTTGGGAAGGTACTTCTTTTGTAGCCTGCATCTCTCTCTGCTATCTCAAACTTCTACAGCACATTTGTTCATGGAAGCTGAGCTGAAAGGTGTAGACAGTTTTAAAAATAATAAAAAAATAAGAAAGGATATTAGAAGGGATCAAACAAAAATCAACATGGATGATAATCATTTTTCCTGGCCCTTTCTCCACAAAACCCCCTAGAGTTTTGCTGAGCCGAGTTACACATGAAAAATTCTGAACACATCACAAGTCTCCTTCCAGTTCCTGCTTGCAAGAGTTTCTGTCCCAACTGAACAATTACACCCTCTAAACTTATGCCCAATCATCTGGCTATGAATGTAATATTTTATTGGTAGGAAAGATACCACTTAATTACCCAGATCCTATCCAAATTTTGCTATGATTATAGCCTTTAGAAAGGAACCATGCAGTTTTGGTGAGCAATTCAGCATCCCGTATTGAAAGCCTTGGAAAGTGCATTTGCTGGAAGATTGCCCTTGTAGATATGGGTCCCAAGGAAATATCCAGTCATATATGAAAAGATACATACAAGAATCTATATGTAACACAGTGTTATTTCTGTCATAATAAGCTAGAAACAACATAAATATCCGACACAGTACTGTGCACCTAAATTATGAGACATTATTGCTATATAATTAAGTACTCTGTAAATATAAAAATAATGTGATAATACGTCTATTGACATAGAAATATGGTCATGTTTACAAAATTATATTTTTGTATATATTGTATACTGTATATTTATTTTTCTTTGACTTGGGGGAGTATGGCTGTACATATATACATATGGAAAAACATATGTATATATTTTTCCATATGTATATATTCATATCATAATCAGGTTTCACTTTTAAAATAATTATACTATCATAAAAATGGGGAGGAGAATTTTTTTTAAGTGTACCCTTTCAATTTATATCATGCATTTACAACAGGGCAATATCTTCCTCAAGGAGATAAACACTGGTTCTTGGGGCAGGAACAAAATATCTTACTCTTTTTATGTATAAAGCACAGGTATACATACAGCACATCAACATATATAGAGTGTATCAGTGGTATTAAAATGTCATGGGATGGTGGTTGGTGAGGAAGAATATATCTAGGAAGACTCCTTATAGAGGTCATAATGAGAAAATGGTTGAGAAACCCCAATTCTTTCCAATCCAAAATTTTTAATCATATGTTTATGTATCTTTTCAGAAACATTAAAATCCCTTCCATTATTTTGCACATAATTATTCCTCCTTACTTCCAGTAAGTGCAAATTTAAATCCAATCATAGTCACTGAGGAGAGGGCCCTACATCAATTCATGAGGAGTTTCTGAAAAGAAGTAAAAGAATGAGGTTACTAGATCACTAATGGCAAAGAGCTTCAGCTTAGGAGAGTTAACTACAATACAGCCAGCCACTTTAGGAGCCTCGAAAGTGATTGTTAGAAATGTTTCTGCTTTTTCTAATTGAGGTCAGACAATGGGAAGCTTTCACTAATCCCTAGACATAGTGCCTTTTCTTTTTCTTTTTTTGGCATTTGTACAATGTCTTCATTTAAGACCTTCTTTAAAAGCATCCTCCGAGTAATAAATGAGGGGTTGGCAAGCCTTTTCTCTACTGACACTCATATTTCAGAAAGTCAGGATTATGATTAGAGAATACAAGGCCCAAATCAGTCTCCAGAGCAAGAGCAGCTGAAATTAGAATTATCACCAGAGTTTCCTCCCAGGAACAATTTGGAATCCATCCAAAGGATAGAAGGGGATGATGCTAAAACGTAAACAATGCGGGGGACTGGGGCTGGGGAAAGACAGCCTCGACCTCCCAATATAATAAAAACAATTTCTCCAGCTGTCATAGAACAACCTCAAAGTGTGATTCAAATTCCAGTTACAAAAACCAAACAAGCGGGAGCTTTCCAGTAACACGTCACAAAGAGGTCTTGGTCAGAAGCTGAGTGGTGTCACAGTGCTAAGAAAACACTTCATTAACCTTATACATTCCCAGGAATCAGTAAAGAAGGGCTCTATCTGGGAAGGCTTCTCACATTCATGGACATCATTCATAAATTTCAAGCAAACTTGTAGTAGGGAGAGTCATGGCAGACCCAAAGATGCCTATGTCCTAAAATCTGGAAATGATGAATTAATAACCCTACACAACAAAGGGGACTTTGCAGATATGATTAAGGTTACGGACTCTGAGATGAAGAGATTAGCCCGTAAGTGCATTTAATCTCATGAACCTTTAAAACAGTGGGCCTGTCCCCTGGCTGTGGTCATAGAAAACAATGTGATGACAGAAGTTGGTCAGAGAGATGTGTCACAAACACTCAACCATCTATTACTTGCTTTGGAGATGGAGGAAGAGGGTCATAAACCAAGGACTTTATGTGGCCTCTAGAAACTGGAAAAGTCAAGGAAAGGAATAACTCCTTACAGCCTACAGAAAGGAATGCAGCCCTACTAACACCTTGATTTTAGCCCAGTGAGGCTCATGTCAGACTGAATTATCAGATAATGAATTCATGTTGTTTCAACCACTAGGTCTGTGGTATTTTGTTATAGCAACAATAGGAAACTAATATGAAGCCAAGGGTGGAAATCTCAAATCCTAATTTTATTATCAAGATCACTAGTTCTTAATTAGAATCCAAAATACCCTGAGTGTTGGTGGAGAAAATTTAGTGCTCCCTCCACTGTCAGATCATCCCCTTGGAGAATCACACACCATCAAACCAGTCAGCACCAAAAACAGCACAAAGGGCAAGAAAACCAGGGTAAGGAAGTAATATAAACTATGACCTTTGTTCGTTTTTCCCTGGATCTTTTAACTTAGTATGTTAATATATTAGGCAACATTATTCTACCATATTTGCTCAACTGTAGCTTTGTTATAAAAATAAAGGCCCTTCAAACAAGGTAATTCCACCTAATCTTAAAATAACTGAACAAATTATAGACCGGGCCAATCAGCCTAGCCTATTCTACTTGGCCATTTTTGTATTCACCCAACAACTTAAATATGATAAATGGATGACAAGGGGGAAAAGGGAGATACTTTACAAGTTCTTTTGGTATGCTGACTCTGATTAGAATTGCATATTTGACTATAGCTGCATGGGTTGTTTTGTTTTCAACATTTTGTTCTCAGCTCAAATATTGAGAAGGTTATTTCTGACCACCCATGTTGCTCATTGCCCCCACAAGTCATACTTCCCCATTTCCATTGATTCACAGTATTAACACTATTTAAAGGCATATTTGTGTTTTGGTTCATTTATCTATGTTCTCCACTAAAATATAAACTCCAGGAGATTGACGTTTTTCTTTATCTTATTCACACTACACCCCCAATTTGTAAAAGAATGCTTGATACATATTAGGCAGCATTAAATATTGTTGACCAGATGGATGGATGGATGGATGGATGGATGGATGGATGGATAGAGCAGAGAGGAAAGAAGACAGTCAATTCCCAGAAGGTAAAGAAATCTTCAAAGAAATGGTGAGATTTCATAAGTCCTCAATGGGAGGCTATTAAGAGAGATGGAAAGAAGCAAGAATTCCTGGTGATAGACCCCATGCAAATAATAACACCAACCAAAATCTAGAGTGGAGAATGATTTTGGTGTATGAAGAGCACAGGAACTAGCCTGAAAAGTCTGGAGTACAAAGGCAGTGTTGGACAGTAGAAAAGCTGGGATTATTGTGTATATAAGGATATAAGGAAATAAGAAGTTGGCTCTGGGAACTGGTAATTCAAAATAGCCTCTCCTAACCTGTGATCTCTGAATATTAAGAATCCTTCACTTCAGTGCATCCTTTATTCTCAGGTGAAGCAATTTGAGATGCCATATTAAACTCCAGTTCTATGTTTGAATCTATTCAACATAAGCCTGTGGGGATGTAATTTGTTATCAGACATTTACTTCCCTATCACAACCCACATGCCATGGGGGCAATAGTTTTCCTTACATTGTTGAGCTTAGCCATGTGAGTTGCACTGGTTGATGAAATTAGTGCAGACCTAATCTATTCTATACCTCAGAAGAGGGTTTAGATATATGTGGTTTGACATGGCCTTTTTCAATCATGCTCATGAGAAAATCTGCCCCCCAGTACTGCTGCTGCTTAGCTTATGTCTCAGCATGAGAGACATTTGGGGCACACCTGAACCTGACTTCTGGCCTGAAGTTGAAAAGAGCCAGAGGCAATGTTGTCACCCATCATATTCTTCAAGTTATCATGCATTAGTATGACAGTAAACCTCATTAATACAGCCTGTTAATGGGAAAGCATGCTACAGGAGAACTTGGTCATGAAATGTAACAGAGATAGTAAACAATTCATCAAAATGTATTCTTCCCCTCCCATAGCATAGAGCAGTCCCTAGGAAGGAGCTGACCAAACAGAGGCTACATGTTGTATTGTGCCCAGGTAGAGGCATGTGACAATTCTGATTAAAGGGATGGGATCAACGGAAGTGATGTGTGTCTCTTCAAGTCCAAGTTGATTAAGAATCCATCTCTTTCTCCTCCACCCAGCTGGACACTGGTGACTGAAGAGTCCCACAAACAGGAGAGCCACACATTGAAGAAGTTTGGGTGTCTGGATTACCATATGTGGGGAGGCCACACCCAACCATAAACACCCACATTTGGACTGTTACATGAGCAAGAACAAAATTTCTATTTTGTTAAGCCACTAAAATTTAGTTTGCAGCCTCTGCTATTAGCCTCTGTAATGCATTTGACATGCAACAAAATTATATGTATTACATAATTATTAAAGCAAATGCACAGGCTTATTATTTCGGAAAGAGAAAAAGGTTTTGTTTTTTTTAAGAGACTGTTCCTCAAAAGAAAATGTTCATTTTTTTTAAAAGCTAGATCTCCAGTATTATAACATTTTACATTCATCCTTATGAATAAATGTAACAAATCTGTAGATGTTCTAGCTCATGAGGATCCATCAGTGAAACGATCCCTGCCCTCAGAGTTTTTATACTAATAACACTCAGACAATAAATACTCATAATAAGTAAATTATATGGTATGTTAGAAGGTAATAACTGCTGATAGAAACCAAGAGCAGGGTATGGATCATTGGGTTGTGGTATCAGGATTTGTGTGATTGTGTGTGTGGAGGGGTACATACTTAACTAATATTTATATGTTCCCTACCTAGGGTGAGCAGAAATGGAGGGAGAGAGGAACATCCCCAAACAAGCTTTTCCATCTGTATCCCTCACTAGTTGGCAGGGTGACTCTAGAATCTCTAGGGTTCCTGTTGTACTCACATCAGCTCTATATGATTTTGACTGTTGTTAATTATTAGGAAGAGAAAGAAAAGGGGACTAATCAGGTTCAAGATGGTTTGTATGGAAGTGGTCCTCTGAGGATAACATGAAGGCATACTTCCATGTCCTCAGAAAAGCCTACTGTGGCATCCATTGGCATATGTGCCAGAACTATTAGTTATACCATTTACCTCTGATAACTAGATGGATGGACCTTAAATCTGGAGGTTCTTGTGACCCCTAAAGATCAAAGAGGTTATTATTAACCTAAGACTTTGACTAAAAGATCTTAACAACAAAGAATCTTTTGTTCTAAGGGCAATGCTAAGAAGATCAGGCCCAGGAAAGGGAAAAGAAAGTTGTTCACCAATCGGCCCAAATTTAACCCGACCTTGTTCTATGTATAATTTGAAAAAGAGAAGGAATGGGAAATAAAATAAAAACCCAACTCAGGTGCATGAAATGTATTTTTAAAACATACGAAAGAAAATGCTTCTTTTTCCCCTCCCACCCTAGCCTATATTTATTTTGTCTGCTCACACCTCCTTCTGAATGTCTGGTCAAAACATAAATCCTTCTGGAATAAAGCTTGAACATGATTATTTCAGGCTACAAATGATCCCCTAAAAGCAATTCCAAAAACACTAACATATTTTCCATAGAAAATAAGTATAGACAAAAAATTGGGAAGGAAAACTGGAAAATGCTTGCAGTTTCTATAAGCTGCTATAATACTGCAATTAGAAAACTGTGATTATTTCACAAATGGTGCTCAAAATTCCCGTTATCTGTGCATTAGCTGTTCCTAAGATAAATGTTTTTGGATGGCAGTTTTATAGATGTTTTTGGATTGGGGAATATTTCTATACTACAAATAATTTCATTAAGGCCATAGGAGGACAACTGAAAGAAAAACGTGGGCTACTTTAGAATATGTATTGCTTAGCTTATTGTTTTATTACTGCTGAAAACTGAAAATTTTACTACAAAAAAGAAACATCAGTGGATCCTAAGGGATCAGGACCAGATGATCATAGGCTAATTAAATGCCTTTTTTAAAATTCATTTTTATAAAACACTTTTTAAAATTCTTGATAAAATTTGATCAATTTTCACCTCATTATAAAGCCCAAAATTGGAGGCATAGACAGTTTTTGATATCAGAACCTTTAAAAGAATGGTTATGTCCATGAGAATGGAAAATGAAGTGGCTCTCAATGAACTTCACCTCCTGGCATGCATGGCCTTGTAAAGTCTCTCCTACTTTGACTCTAATTTTGACCATGAGACTTGCTTAGCAAATGGGGATATTAACAAGTATGATGCAAGCAGATACATACTTGAATCTCAGTATAAATACTTGAATATCGGATGTGTCCTCTTGGAAATAATTGCTCTTAGAAGCCAGCTGCCATGCTACAATGATAGACTACAGACTCGTAAGAACCCACGTGAAGAAAGACCCTGAAGGGTGACAGACTGTCTTCTTGCCAAGCTCCCAGCTGAAAACAGTACCATGAGTGACCTCAGCTACACCACATGGAGCCGAACTACTCAGCTGAGTCCAGTCAAACCCCAGAATAAGAAATAATAAATCACTGTCAAGCCACAAAGCCATGGGGTGGTTTGCTCCGTAGCCAAAGATTACTGGAACCCCATGGGAGAGAAATTTCCATAGTCTCAGGACCAAATTAAGACACAAACCAGAACTTATACCCATTTCCTCATTTTCTCTTCTTTGAGTACAGAGGAAAAAAGCCCTAATCCCATGCAAGATCTTTGGCATCTGGAGGGAGACTTTCCTCCTTCGGTTACCTCCTCTCTCACCATCTGTGGTCTTTCCCTCTCTTCCAGATCCCACTCATCACCATTCTAACACGCTCTTATGCCTCCCATAATCCACACAGTATGTACACATATCTTACCCTTATCCCTCATTTCCTTCCAGCTACCACCCCATTTCTCTGCTTCTTTTCATAGCCTATTTTCTCAAAAAAATTACATTTGCCCTCTCACCACTTCCTCATAGTCCATTTTCTCTTCAATCTCCTTTCAATTAAGCTTCTGCCTCCTCCAGTCCCCAAATTATTTTTGTCCTGATCTAATAGGACAGTCTTAATCGGCACATTTGGCCTCTATATTGCCTTTGTATTGCCAGATCTAATAGGCACATTTCTGTCCCCAACCTAGCTAAACTCTCAATGGCTTGTTGCCATTCATCACTATATCTTTTTTTTGTTTTTTAAAGAAGATGTTGGGGGTAGGAGTTTATTAATTAATTAATTTATTTTTGCTGGGTTGGGTCTTCGTTTCTGTGCGAGGGCTTTCTCTAGTTGTGGCAAGTGGGGGCCACTCTTCTGCGCGGGCCTCTCACTATCGCGGCCTCTCTTGTTGTTGGAGCACAGGCTCCAGACGCGCAGGCTCAGTAGTTGTGGCTCACGGACCTAGTTGCTCCACGGCATGTGGGATCTTCCCAGACCAGGGCTCGAACCCCGGTCCCCTGCATTAGCAGGCAGATTCTCAACCGCTGCACCACCAGGAAGCCCCCATCACTATATCTTTTTACCTTATTTTCCCTTGGCTTTTAAATTACCCTCATGTTTTCCTCCTAACTTACTGGCTACTTTTCGTGTTTCCTTTCTTGACCTCTCTCACACCTAACTGAATCTGAGTTACACATCGGTTGTTTCTAAACCCTCTGATCTTCCTCTGTTTTCTCTCCCAAGGTGATTCTGTCAAATTCAGTGGCTAAATGTCATCTTTATTCTAATGACCACCAAATCTATATCTCTACTTCAATTCCCCAGAGAACTATATCCAACTGTTCACTTTTTATCTCCACTTGAATATCTGACAAACATCTCTCAAGCATATCAACCAGAAACTCAGTTCTTTCCTAATCTTTCCCATCGTGGTAATAACTCCATCATATATTCACTTACTCAATCTAGAGGCATAAGAGTTATGTTTGATTCTCTTATTATTTCAACACATTTAATTGAACACTTACTAGCACCAAACATATATTGGATTAATATGATTCTTGTCCTACAGGAGTTCCCTGCTTAGAGCTGAAAACAGACGTGAAGGGATAATTACAACACAACCGGGAAATTGTGACAGTAGAGACTGAATAAAATATGTCTATAAGCAAACAGATAGGATTCCAGTACTATTCTAGGAAATGGGGAAAACTGTTTCAAATGGCCAAGTTCTGAGAAAATCTGCTCTCATTACAGGAACCATTCAGTATCTCGCTTGGCTTATTACATGAAGGTAATCAAACAAGTTAGCTCACAATTAATTATCCCTGAGGATGGAGAGTTCTTAGGTTTGAAATAAATGTTTTCAAAAGCATTTCCTAATGTAGAAACTTTTGTCAAGCTGTGGATTTTCATTGTTGCACTGTATTTGGATGATTCCCATCCTTATCAGATGTCTTTAAGTTATTTCCCACTCAGTGTTCTTACAGAATATGGCAATAAAACCCACTTCCCTTCTTTCTCTCTGCACTTTTGTTTTGTTCCAATCTAGCATAATTTTAGAGTTGCAGGAAACTTGACATCCCCAGTAAACCTCCTACTCTCTGGAGACACATGAGCATTACATAACTGAATAGTGAGGTACATTGCTTAAAACACAGACATTTTAATTTTAAGCACTTACATTTGCTGACAACTTGAGTATTAATAAAGGTATGTGCATATTTCATGTATTATAGTTCACTCAGGAAATGCTAAAAGATTAAGGATCATAGACAATTTCATCCATCTAGTGTGATAGTCCCTGGAAGTACGAGAGTTAACAGAAAATAATGGTGCTTGATATGAAAAAGTATTAAAATTATTAATTAAGTAAGTCTTTTTTGTACTTGGAGGGGGTGGGAAAGGCTACAGATAATACTGAATATTACAAAGAATTACTCCCCAGTTCAATAAATACTCCGTGGAGTAAGTACTTACTGGTCACAGACCTAAGTTGGCATGTAATGGTGGAAAATAGTTTGTGAGAATGATCTCAACTCCAATCAGATAATGTATCTCTAATTAGTAGATTTAATTTTCATCTCTACAGCTTTTTTTCCAAATAAAGGTCAACTTCAATATATATTTATTAAACATGGCATGTGTCAGGGAATTTAGTAGGTGTACAAAGACAAGTAAGACCTTTAAGAATACACAGCCTCTTTCTTTTTTTTTTTTAATTGTTATTGGGGTATAATTGCTTTACAATGGTGTGTTAGTTTCTGCTTTATAACAAAGTGAATCAGCTGTACGTATACATATATCCCCATATCCTCTCCCTCTTGCATCTCCGTCCCAGCCTCCCTATCCCACGCCTCTAGGTGGTCACAAAGCACCAAGCTGATCTCCCTGTGTTATGCGGCTGCTTCCCACTAGCTATCTATTTTATGTTTGGTAGTGTATATATGTCCATGCCACTCTCTCACTTTGTCACAGCTTACCCTTTCCCCTCCCCGTATCCTCAAATCCATTATCTAGTAGGTCTGCATCTTTATTCCCATCTTGCCCCTAGGTTCTTCATGACCATTTTTTTTTTTCTTTTAGATTCCATATATCTGTGTTAGCATACGGTATTTGTTTTTCTCTTTCTGACTTACTTCACTCTGTATGACAGACTCTAGGTCCTTCCACCTCACTACAAATAACTCAATTTCATTTCTTTTTATGGCTGAGTAATATTCCATTGTATATATGTGCCACATTTACTTTATCCATTCATCTGTTAAGATATCATCTCACACCGGTCAGAATGGCCATCATCAAAAATTCTACAAACAATAAATGCTGGAGAGGGTGTGGAGAAAAGGGAACCCTCTTGCACTGCTGGTGGGAATATGAATTGGTACAGCCACTATGGAGAACAATATGGAGGTTCCTTAAGAAACTAAAAATAGAACTACCATGTGACCCAGCAATCCCACTACTGGTCATATACACTGAGAAAACCATAATTCAAAAAGAGTCATGTACCACAATGTCCATTGCAGCTCTATTTACAATAGCCAGGACATGGAAGTAGGCCGGCTTTTCAATACAGGTAAGGATAAGAGCAATGGCCAGGAGCAGCTAGCAGGGGGTGTGTTTGGGGAGCTGGAGGGAACACTGAGCTCCAGGTTGTGGACAGAGCCTGGGCTGAGGGTCAGAAAAGCAAGGCTGGGGAGGGCTTGGTGGCTGCCCTAGAAGGCGGCCTTTAGAACATATCTTATAGGTTCTAAACTAGAATTTGTGTTTTGGAAACACAGACGATAAATACAACCTTTTTCATTTATTTACTTGATGAACTCACTGTGTCTGCTATGTTTATAATTTAACCACCTATAGATCTTTCACTGAAACTCATTCTTGGCATACAACATATCAGGTTTCAAGAAAAAAATGTAAATGCAATCAACAGCACACATTTAATGAGGTTTTATCTATATGGAGTGCTAGCATCCTTTTCTCAAGGAAACGTTTTCACACATAGGACAAGTATACCCTAAATGTATCTAGATATCTATATCTACATCCGTATCTATATCTACATCCAGATCTATATCTACTTTTATATATATAGACCTAGTAAGGAAGGAATGGGGGTAGGATTTTGAGTAACCATTCCAACTGAAAAGGGAATACTTTTTTATTTCTCACCAATCCCACTTCTACCTTGGTCTAATCACTTATCCTCTCTCATCTGTATGACTACAGTAGCCACCTGCCTGGTCTTCCTGATTCTATATCTGACCCCTATGAGTCTATCCTCACTGCAGTCACCACAAAGATTCTTTACAAATACACCCTGCCACTCTTTTGCTCCATTTCCTGCAATGGCTCCCTTGGATGCCATGCCCTAAGCTGGCCTACAAGGAAGATTCTACAGGGTCTCACCTTCTTTTCCTTTCTGACCTCACTTCCTGGTCTTGTCCTTTCTTACCCACAATGCTCCCCACCCCCAACTGACTTCCTTCCTATACACCTCCTGCCTTTGGGTCTTTGCAGCAACTGTTTTCTCCACCCAGAACAGTGGAGGTCTCAAGATCCCCCGCCAAGTCACATCCTTACCTCCTCACTGTCCATATGAGTTATCAACTAAGTGTCTCTCACTTCCACATGCATCCTCTTTGCTTGTTTGTGACAAGGGATCTGGGACCTTTAAATATTTTCTCCTGGGCCATCTGGCACAATGTTAAGCTTTGTTTGTAGAGGATGCTGGAGAGACGTTACAGCACAAAAGGGTTTTACTTCCTGGTTCCAGGGCTTACTAGCCAAGTTCCTGCAGTGCAGGTGGCTTTCCCATATCTAGCTCCTGTCCTGCAAAGCAGGCAGCTTCAGGAGCCCTTGGCTCCTGAAGCACCCAGAAACAATCAGCTGCCTGCAGTAACCTCAACCCCAGGTGGTGGAGTACCTCTGATGAGAAAATCCTGTGAGTAGTTTTCCGCAGCACCTTAAAGCGTGATTTTTCGGAAAGTTCCAAAGGATGAATTTCCAGCAAAAGCACTGTTCCACCACAGCGATGTCTCTGCCATCCAATAATCCACAACTATGCCTCCCAACAAGGCATGGATCTCACCCAGTTTGGGAGGTACTCTTTCTCAGCCCTGGGACCAGTGGCTGTTCCTCATATCTTCAATTCCTGTAGTCTTTGCAGTCTTCTTGACTTCTTACTACCTGATCCATTACTTTAATCCTCAGTTATAGTTAATGATTCTTCACAGTAAACATTCCCTGCTCAAATAACTGCATGGTTTTTCTCTCCTGATTGGATCTAGACTGATCCAATATCTTAACTCAAATGTCAGGATGAAGTCTTTTCTGCCCTCTCTTCATTTTTTTTTTTTTTTTCAGTACACGGGCCTCTCACTGTTGTGGCCTCTCCCATTGAGGAGCACAGGCTCCCGAGGCGCAGGCTCAGCAGCCATGGCTCACGGACCCAGCCGCTCTGTGGCATGTGCGATCTTCCCGGATCGGGGCACGAACCCGCGTCCCCTGCATCAGCAGGCAGACTCTCAACCACTGCGCCACCAGGGAAGCCCTCTGCCCTCTCTTCTTAAATGTGCCTGAGCCTTTTGGATCTCTTTGCCTTGCTCAAGATTTTTCTTTCTTCATAGCACTTATAACATTCCAACATACTAGCCAATTTATGGATTTATTATGTCTAATGTTTATCAATTGCTTACTCCTGCTAGAATATAAACACTTTAAAGGTCACGTACCTTTTTCAAAAATTTGCTCATAGATGTATCTCAAACTCACAGAACAGTACCTGGCACATAGTAGGTACTCAATACATATTTGTTGAAGGAACAGTCTCACAGATCACAAGCAGCTGCCTCTCTGAACATACTGACCCATAATGGAGGAATTTAACTTGTTTTCAGTGGCTATAGACAGCATTGCCATATCCTCTGGGGACTGAGAGAGACGGTAATCCTTCCACTAGTCCTAGACTACAAATTACAAAAGTTGTTCATCACTCTATGTTCAGCCCTAAAGACATAGCTTTTCCTCTACCACCATTTAAGAATGTTGTCTCAACACTTTCAAAGTCGTTTTACCACTTTAACCAAATCAACAACTTCCTACTTGGTTATTTTTTTAATGTGGCAATTAATTTTATATTTAATCCAGTATTCATTGTCAAGCTGGTGTGCACACATTGCTAAAACAAAGATTTCCACAGCCACTGAAATCTAATTTTTGGTTAGGAATAAGATAAAGCATCCCAGCTAAGGGACAGATCTACATGGCTCTGGCTTCTCTGATCTAATGGCACATAGATAGAATATACATTTCCTTTTATCCCCCAAGCTTATATGTCATGTAAACAATCATGGCCAAATTATCTAGTTACAGGAGAAAGGAAATAAAATTGAAATACATAAATATAAGACAGGTCTAATTTCCATGTCTCTTGTTTCTATTTCACATATGGGTGCAAGGTCTATTTATTCTGTGAAGTGAGTATCCCAATTTGAATTTCATCTCTGTGTACGCTTAGCTTTCTCTTAAAGATAACCCAGCCCTTCACATCTCACAGAGATGGAGGATTCTACAAGATAAAATAAACATCTGAATTCCCCAAATAAGATTATATATGGAGAGTAGAACTTTGGTTATTTAGAACTACAAGGATGTAACTCAGTTTGCTTTGCCACATTTTCTGGAGGAAGACGAATATTCTCATTCAGTTGCAATACACTTTTTCATTTTAAGTATTTTTATACAGAATATTTCTAAAATATCTTGCACCCTTATTTTCAGCAGTTTATGATACTTCCTCTGAGAATCCATCCCTGACTCTTCCAGTTGGGGTAGGTGCCCTTGATCTATGCTCACACAATGGACCCTGTACTTCCCCCACCGGGAAACTGATCCCACTTCACTGTGACTGTCTGTTTAATTATCAGTGGCCCACCATGGGTTGTAATGTTTTTTAGGGAAGATAACATATTTTCCCTGTTTCTCTATTACCTAGCATAGTGCCTGGCACATGGCACATACTCAATAAATAATTGTTTACTAATGACATCCTCAGGGGTCTCACACTAACAGTGAAAGTAAAACGGGGCTAATTATAATCAAGGCCTTTTGATGCTCTTTGACTTGATACAAAATATATAAATTCTTTAAATTTTGTTTCTCTCCCCTTAGTATCAGTAAAACAGTTCTTGCTTTTCCTTTTTCCATGCTTATTCATTGCTCCTAGTATCAAATTTATACCAAGTTTAAAAAAAAACAAAACCCTGCAATTGATATGCTATTAAACTCACAAGCCTTAGTGAGAGAAGGAGTTTGGCTCTCCTAAGCTTTTTTTTTTTTATTATTCTTAGGTTTCAGCTGTTCTCATTAGATGGATTTGTCAGAAAGCAGAGATTTCCAAAGGGCAATGTGTTCCCGTGTTCTTCTCCATATAATCAACTTAATTTAATACACATTAATAGCAAAAAAAAATTTAAAAGAGCTTGTCTTAAATCACTGCCCTCCCACTTAACAAGAAAAAATGTAGAAAGCAATACATATTATAGAAACTTTCAGTACAGACACAGGGCCATAAAATCAAAGCACTCTTTCTGCAATAAGTATGTGCTTTGTCGAGGTCAATTAAAGACAAGATTTATGCACACATGCAGTCACTCTGCCTTAAAAAAATGGCTTTACATACTCTGCTTCACAATAGTGTGAAGAACTGCTCAGAAGATAGATGCCTACAGAATGGAAAAACAGAATTAATCTGGAACAACATACTTGGCCTCTAAGACTATAACATAAATGGTTAAGGGAAATACCAAAATATTTAAGGATAGGAAAGTTTAAAATATCTTCCAAAAGTCATTTAAAGGAAAGAACTCTCAGTTCTCTATTGCGTCTTGAGAAACTTGATTTTTTAAACCTTATCTGAAGGGCACAAGCAGAACATTTTTGATTTATAACATGAAGATAAACTAAAGGGTACATGATGCCAATAACATATTACAGCTTCTCAACACTATTCTTCGCCACTGCCCATAATTAATTTGTGTACCTACCAAGATTCAGAAATGGAAAACAATGGAGGAAGTATATTATAAGGTTTTACAAACCTAGGAGCAAGCAGAACCATCTCATCTTTTAAATCATTCAGATTCGTTACTGTATCGTAAACAAAGCTGGGACTGAAGTGTAGACGGATGGCCGAGGTACTTGCTCCCTGAGGATCATGAATCACTGTGCTTTTCCTCTAAGCTTTCCAAATGCCTAAACTTCTTTCTATGTTAAAGATGCTCGAAAGTACAATGACTCTTTGCATCAATTAGCCTCCTGGAAGATTCATTTATGAAATAGCATGTTATTAAAAATGTGTTCCTTCAACTTTACCTTAATATTAAGCCCTACTCTGTGGTAGGCATTGAAGGTGCAAAGACAAAAAGAAAAGGTCCACATTTCTAAGGGGTGTTTAGAATCATTAGGATACAAAAATTAGGCAAATACTTAGAATAACATATAACAATAGATATACTGGAGTTATATACAAAGTACACACAGAAAAAATGTACTTATATACATTGTCACAGAGAAGGTTGCAGTTACACTGGTGTCTTGATATATGAGTGGAAATTTGCCATAGAGACTAATTTGGAGAAGGCATTCCAGAAAGACGGGATTTCACACACAAGGGCACAGAGGCAGGAATAATTTTGCCTTGTTCAGAGAAATTTAGATACTTTGGGAATGCTACAAGAGGCATGAATGGTGGGAGAGGTGGCTCTGGGGACTGGCAGGGGCCAGATGACAAAGGTTATGCTAAAGGGTCGTGCTTTTATTGGGTAAATAAGGAACAGGCCATGAGCTGATGAAATCACGAGATGAACAGTGCTACCATCAGGCATGCATGTGAGAAAATCCTCTCTGGAAGTAGTAAAAAGGATGGATGTGAGAAGGTGACACTGCAGGAAAGGAGACCCGTGAGGTGCCTGAGCAGTTGTCCAGGTGAGAAATGATGGTGGTCTGAGATAGGAGAGTAAGAGTGCAAATGATGGAGAGGGTCAGACAGGAGAGGTATGAGGGGCAGAACTGGCTACTCTTAATAACTGATTAGATGTCAGGAGAGCAATCTGATAAAGCACTTACTTTTCTAAACTGAGTATCAAGATAGGAAGCATCCAGGAAACTACTGAGTCAATGTAGATATGATGAGTTTGGAGAGTCTGTGACATCTATGGACAGATGTGGGTCCAGAGATGCAGTCAGATATTCAGAGAGTGTGTAGAATTCATCACTTACTTATTCAACAAATATAGAGTAGAAGGTATGAGCCAAGGACAGAGTCTGGAGACATCATCAATTAAGAATCAGGCAGAACAAGAGATACCCTCAAAGATGGGCTTCCCTGGTGGTGCAGTGTTTGAGAGTCTGCCTGCCGATGCAGGGGACACGGGTTTGTGCCCCAGTCCAGGAAGATCCCACATGCCGCGGAGAGGCTGGGCCCGTGAGCCATGGCCACTGAGCCTGCGCGTCCGGAGCCTGTGCTCCGCAACGGGAGAGGCCACAACAGTGAGAGGCCTGCATACCACAAAAAGAAAAAAAAAATGAGAGAGATACCCTCAAAGAGATTTAGAGAGCAGTCAGAGGAAGAAAACCAGTAGAAAGCCGTGCATGAAAAACAGAGGAATTGATGATTTAGGAAATATGGGAGTGATCAATAATCTAAAATGCTGAAGAGAAACAGCAAAGGATGGGCATAGTAGGAAGCCACTGAGATGGGAACCAAGACTTGATTCAGTGGCACAGTGAAGATGGAGTCGGTAATAAAGTGAGGATCTGGAGCAAATGAGCATTGAGAACATGGAGCAAGGACATGCAGAAGGCCTTTTAGAACCTGGCTGAATGAGGAAGGAGAGATACAGGACAGTGGCTGAAGAGGCCACTGGGTCAAGGTTAGAAGTAGGTAAGATTAGTACTCAAGGTTAGATTCCTCTGAAATGAGCTAATCCAATTTCCAGCATGCCTTGAGGAAAGTTCACCCGCTGGAAAGGTTCCTTCCCATTACTGTTAAATCTATGAAGTGGACAGTATAGATATAAAGGAGATTATGCCAATTTTAAAAACAAAAATTATATTTTAACTTGTTTGTTAAAATATCAAATGCTTTATGTAACCAAATGGGAGAAAATGTTTTTATCAGGAATACCCTCAGAAGGATACTGACTGAGGTTGGGAAGATAGGGAACGGGCTGGGTTAACTCCCAGGGAACATGCTTATTTAAGTGCAAGGAGGCTCTGAATTGCCTTCTAATGATGACATTCTCAGCTTCAGGATTCAGTGGCCAGACTGAAGTCTAGAGAAACAGAGGAGAGGTGACAGTTTTGTAGAGAAGAGAGCTAAAGGAGGTAGAGACCATTTAAGAAAGGCAGGCTATCAACTCCTTTCCTTCATTTTCCTTACAAAATCTTAGTAATTAGTAATTTAAGAGTTTATTACATTACTTCCTAATGCTTCAGTATAAATGCATAGAAGAGATAAGTCCCTATCCAAGTTTGAGGCCCAGCAAAAACAGGGACAATGAGGAAAGTTGCAATGAGGATTACATTTAGTACTTTCTTCTTCATTTGAGGACATATGCTTTCTGATGTCTATTTACCCATAACTGGAAATTGATGATATTGTTGCAATTCAGAAGTTGCATAATTTAGGAACACATAGTCTCATGCTGTCATGAAAATGCTACTCAACAGGTAGACAGAGGACAGGAAGGTACTTAGTATGAATTACCACCACTAATCCCTACAATACTGGGGTTCTCGAGAAATCAACAGGCCAAAGCCCTGGGGAGCATCCTCACCATATCAAACATTCTGTGCATTATCTAGCCCACATCCATCAGGTGTTTTAGGGGACAGTAACTGTGCTGGGTCAAGCTAGACCATTAGGTCAACAAAAGAGCCCACCAGCTAGGAAAATCGGCGGTGAGGATCAAGTAGACTGACATTTATACACACTACAATTTTTCATATTTGCACCATTTTGGTGTCAATAATTTACTTGAATCTTTATGTTCCAGAATTCCTTTGGCCTGGGAGCTGCTGGACTGAGGAGTATATTTCCTCATGTCTTCCATGAGAAAGATGTCCATGAGCCTTTGGTAAGGCTGAGGCCAAGAGAAATGAGGTTTCCTCACTTTCAACTAAAAAATAATAATTCAGGCATTTTGCAGCAGGGATGACTTCTTTTATTTGGACAAAAGGAAAGACAAAGAGAGAAACGGGGAAGGGAGTTATATTTTGCCCTTTTTATTTACCAATTATTTAGATGTCTTGTGGTATTTACATTATTCCATTGAATTATAGTTTGCTTTTTTGCATTGTTAATTAACTTTCCACTAGTTGACATCTTAAGTATCTAACTAGACAGTTAGATAGTTCCTGGGAAAGCAATATATGCATATTTTCCTTTATATCACCCCAAGTGGGCAGAATTCTAGGCTGGTCCACAAGACTCCTATACCCTGTATCATTCCCTCTCCTTGAGTGCAAGCAGCACTGTGAATATGATGGTATCTTATTCCCATGACTGAGTAACAGTATATGGAAAAAGGTGAAAGGATTTTCCTACTGTAATTAAGGTTCCTAATCAGTTGACTCTGCTTTTATCAGAAACGAGGTTATCCTGGGGTAGATCTTTAAAAGAACATGTAGGCCGTCCCTGAAGGGAGAGAATCAAAGGGAGAGAGACACTTTCTCCTTCTGTCCTTGAAGAAGGAAGATGTCATGTGTTCTACAACCACAAGGAATAAATTCTGCCAATATCCACATGAGCAAGGAAGGATCTTGAGCCTCAGACAAGACTCCAACACCAGCTGGCACCTGGATTGCAGCCTTGGGAGACCCTGAGAAGATTCCTGACTCTCAGAGACTGTGAAATAATCAAGGTGTATTATTTTAAGCCACAAAATTTGTGTCCACTTGTACAGCAATAGAATACCTTCACAGCTAATGCCCTGATCACAACAACACTCGGGAAGTTTGAGCTTATTGGTTTCTCATGGAAGAACCCATCTGTGCCAAGCAACATGGATAAAAATTATCTTATGAATCTAAGACACTGAGACAAATGAGGCCAAATCCAGATTGTTACTAAAAGGGTGTTGAGTGAGACCATATAGAGGCAGGGTAGTTCTTTGGACTAGAATCAATAGCCATGGCCAGGACCAAGAGAAAGATGATTTGACTTACAAACGGTTTTATTCATGGGTCTCAGGGTACACTAGGAAAAGATCACACACTAGATGTACAGCTCTGTCTCTGCCTGAGCAGCCTGGTATGACAGATGGCTTTTACACCAGGAAGCCTAGCAGCTTCTGATTCTGTCAACCTGGAAAGTGAAACCCAGGAATGTGGGCCTTCTATGACAATTCCCCATGTCTCATCCCATAAAACAAAACAGTAGAACACTACCCAATGCCAAAACGATGGAAATTTTGAGAGCTTGTTTCCACTTCCCTTGTGTTTTATTAGTGTGGTGCTAAATGGGGCTTTGAACACTTCTAGAAAGCACACTGTGACGTACAAGTGCCACTTGTTATGTGAAAAAAGGCACTAAGCCTGCAAGTTGCAGTCATTTAAATGAGTCATTGAAAACACCACTGAAAAGCCATCGCTGAGCCCTTCGAAAGAACAAAAACTGTTGGCAAGAAAGGACATACCCTCTCAGGAAAAGATCCAAACAAATTCAGAAAGAATTAAGCAGACACTCGCGAGGCCTCATATGTCAGCATTTTCTGAGCTTCTATCATCTCATTTACTTTCAAGGTCTGGTCCGGGAAATCTGGAACGCTACCAGCACAATCTTAACTACCCTCTGCTATCCGAAAATACAGCCCAGTACTAAGAGGAAGGGCAACAAGGTTGCTGAGAATCTGCTATTCTTCAGGCTCTAAGCTATGTGCTTTGCTAATGGATTTTACCCCACTTTTTTTGTCTCCAAATTGGTAAAATGGATTACTTTTCCATTGCTGTGTAAAAAGTTATCATAAATGGAGCAGCTTAAAAATCAATACCACTCTATTAGCTCACAGTTCTATAGATCAGAAGTCTTGGCATGGCCAGAACCCAGAAGGCTGGGTTCTCTGCTCAGGCTGAAGTCAAGGTGGCAGCCAGTCTAGGTCCTCGTCTGGAGGTTCTAGAAGAAAATTCACTTCTAAGAAGTCCATTCTTGTTGGCAGAATTCAGATCCTTGTAGTTATAGAACTGAAGTCCCTGTTTCCTTGCTGGCTTTTAGCCAGACTACTCTCGGCTGTTAGAGAGTGCCCACGTTCCATGCCACATGGCCCCTTCCATCTTCAGGCCACCGACGGTTTGTCAGTTCCAGGGAATATCCAGGGTGAATATACCAAGCAATGGGGAATTCTGGATAAATATCTTGGACAACATTCCACCTACCACCTAAGACCAGGATTGCTATTCTCATTGTACAGATGAGGAAAATGAGGCTGTGAGAGATACTGTATTAAATGTTGGCAGCACTGATATGTCTGTTTGCCTCTGAAGCCCATGTTTTTCTAATATGTCATGCTGAGTCATAAAGGGAACAGTGTTAAATTTTTATATGAGTACTTGGAAGGGGCAGAAATCTGGGCTAGTCATCAAGAAAGCAAAATCAAGTTTATGGCTGGCCCTGACTAGGGCTGATTCAGGTTCCCAAACTGGAATTCTGACCTGGTAAACCTGTAAATTCCCCACAGTAAAAAGTGCAATCAACTTGTTTCTCCTCCTCTCTCCTCAAATGCTCACAGGTTGCTTACGAAGCTGTACATTGGTACAAAATCAGATTCAGGCACCTTTAAACTGTTAGCACTGAACAGCAAAAGAGCAACAAATATTCTTTGTAGGAAAAAAGAAAACACATTATTAAAATGTGTTAAGCTGTTTCTTCCAGACCTAAACAACTAATTACAGGGAGGATGCTCACATAGTTATCATGCCAGGTTTTCTGGTTTCTAGAAAAGATTCTTGTACATCAGTGCTTGCTTTGTGATATGGATAGAGGGAAACAGGCTGAGCAGGAGAGTTGGAAACAAAATTGATTGTAAGTAACATGAAAGAAAGGGCCACTTCTGTTCACCACCGGATCTCCAGTACGACCAGGTAGGCACTCAAAGCACTGGCAGAATAAATGGCGGCATGAAAAGCAACATTGCTGAAGGCTGTAATCTACTTTGTTTGGTAACCTTGAGAGATGGTTTTGCGTTTGGTTTTGTTTTTAAGGCAGTGATTCTATAATGAACTTAGCCTTCCTTTGGTTCTGGCTCAACCACACAGTTCAAGTTTTTGTTTTTGTTTTTGTTTTGTTTTGTTTTGTTTTGTTTGCGGTATGCGGGCCTCTCACTGTTGTGGCCTCTCCCGTTGCGGAGCACAGGCTCCAGATGCACAGGCTCAGCAGCCATGGCTCACGGGCCTAGATGCTCCACGGCATGTGGGATCTTCCCAGACTGAGGCACGAGCCTGTGTCCCCTGCATTGGCAGGCGGACTCTCAACCACTGCACCACCAGGGAAGCACCCACAGTTCAAGTTTTTGAGGACGGTCAGATTCCAAATGTTCCTGCAGGTATTACAATTTTTAATTCATAGATATGACTCTACCATCTCTAGAAGGTGAAATCAGAAACCAGGAGAACTATCCCAGTTCATTGTTTTGTAAAGACAATCATGAAGCATTATCATAAATTAAGAGTTGAGAATGGCTTGAAAGAAGAGTTTAAAACAAATGAAAGATAAGAATACTTAGTTTTGGAGGTATGGGTGAAATGGAACAAACTTCCAGTTATAAAATAAATAAGTCCTGGGCATTTAATGTACAGCATGGTGAATACAGTTAATAATACTGTATTGCATATTTGAAAGTAGCTAAGAGAATAGATCTTAAAAGTCCTCATCAGAAAAAATAGGTAACATGTATGGTGATGGATGTTATCTAGACTTATTGTGGTGACCATTATGCAACATATACAAATATTGAATCGTGTTATACAGTTGAAACTAACATAATGTTATACCTTAATTATACTTCAAAAAAAGAATACCCTCAATCAACTATACTCCAATATATAAAAAAGTTTAAAAAAAAGAATACTTAAAATTTTTAATGGAGTCTAAAGTGTTAGAAGTACTTGTAGTTTAATAAAAATGTTTTCCTCATTATACTAAATATATTTCTTTTCCTGTCCTATTTATTTTTATTGGAGTATAGTTGATTTACCATGTTGTGTTAGTTTCAGGTGTACAGTAAAGTGATTCAGTGATACATATACATATATTCATTCTTTTTCAGATTCTTTTCTCATATAGGTTATCACAGAATATTGAGTAGAGTTCCCTGTGCTATACAGTAGGTTCTTGTTGGTTATTTATCTTATATATAGTAATGTGTGTATGTTAATTCCAAACTCCTGATTTATCCTCCCTCCCTCATTGCCCCTTTGGTAACCATACATTTATTTTCGATATCTGTAAGTCTGTTTCTGTTTTGTAAACTATATGTCAAAAAAATGGACAACCTAGAAGAAATGGACAAATTCTTAGAAAGGTATAACCTTTCAAGACTGAACCAGGAAGAAACAGAAAATATGAACAGATTAGTCACAAATACTGAAATTGAAACAGTGATTTAAAAACTTCCAACTAACAAAAGTCCAGAACCAGATGGCTTCACAGGCAAATTCTATCAAACATTTAGAGAAGAGTTAACACCTATCCTTCTGAAACTCTTCCAAAAATTTGCAGAGGAAAGAACACTCCCAAGCTCATTCTATGAGGCCACTATCACCCGATACCAAAACCAGACAAAGATATCACAAAAAAAGAAAATTAAAGGCCAATATCACTGATGAACATACACGCAAAAATCCTCAGCAAAATACTATCAAACCGAATCCAACAACACATTAAGTGGATCATACACCACGATCAAGTGGGATTTATCCCAGGGATGTGAGGATTCTTCAATATATGCAAATCAATCAATGTGATACACCATATTAACATATTGAAGAATAAAAACCATATGATCATCTCAATAGATGCAGAAAGAGCTTATGATAATATTCAACACCCATTTATGATAAAAACTCTCCAGAAAGTGGGCATAGAGGGAACCAACCTCAACATAATAAAGGCCTTATATCTCCAATTTATTTTTCATATATATGCTACACTAAACTAAAATTTCATGTTATTCAAACCTATTAATAGGTAGTAAGTACACATTTAAAACCATATGAACTTACATTTGTATAGCAATTTCTTTTTATCATGCCCCATTGTGGCCATTAGCCCACTGGCTTGTCATAAGCCTGTGAGGGAGGCAGTATGATCAGTTTTCAGTGCTTTATAATCATTTTAATGGTAAAGAAACAGTCTCATTAGATCACTGGCCCAAAGTCAATGTTGCCCTGTAGATTCTAAGTACAGTCTCTTTTGCCTTCACCACAGAGCATCTCTAGGGATGATGCTACTGATAAATGGGATACGTGTTGACCTGAGCAATGGGAACGCAGGATGAGAATTTGCACGGTTCCTGCTTTTTCTACATCCTAAACAAGACACAGTTTCTCGGGCTCTCCTCCTTTCTAGTTAACTCCCATTATTTCATCTGACCTTTCCTCAAACTAAGCAGACATCACACTGAAGCAATACAAAGGGCAATTAAAATATTTATCACATATTTAAGATCAATTTATCTTCTCTACTGTACCTGTTTTTAAAGGTGTTATTATGAAAGATCCTAAAATAGGATAGTAAATATATATTTTCAATATGACAGAATTACAATTTTTAAAAGCTAAATTATAATTTTCTTGGCATGTGAGTTTTGGTTGTATTCATAACTAAACTATTTTTTTCCTACTCTGAAAAGCTGTTTTGCTACAGGTCCAGTTCTTTTTTACTTTTAACCACAAGGAAGTCATAAGCCCCTACTTAAATAGAAGCTGGTTACCATGGAAATCTTTCTAATGCCACTGAATCAATATTTTGATTTTGCTGACATTTAATGTAAAAAGAAAAGACAGACTAAGATTTATAAAAGTCACTTTTCATCTTTGTTATAATTTTGATAGCTAGAAAAATTGTAAAGGAAACATATGTTCCGTAATGAACTCCAGTTAACTCACAATTATAAAGAATTGAGGATTCATAAAAGAGCAATCTACATATTTATATAATTTTGGCTTTGAGTACACACATATGCATGCATGCATTTGGACTCAAGATTTTTTTCCCATGTCTCAACTGAGCCCTGATTCTCTCCTGTTACTGAAGTCATAACTTGGTAGAAAAGAATTGAATAGATCCAGTTTTGCAAGTGTCTTTTGATTAAGTGTTCTGAAGAGAAGGCGAAATTTGCATTAAGAATCACTCTTCCACAGAAGTTGACCATTCCTGCACTGAATCTTAATAGTCCATCTGGTCCACTGACCACCCTCAAAGAGGCACTACAGCTGAAGGCTTCTCAACCCGTCTTTAGAGGTCCTTCTGAGGAAAGATGTTGAACTTGAACCTAGTGTTTAACAAGCCTCACTGACCATAAAGTAGTTTTCCAAGTCTGAGATAACTCTTTGCTGTTGCTGTAATTTACTCACTGTCTCCTCTTCTGTCCTCAGAAGGAAGAAAGATAACAGAGCTGTTATCTTCTGTTTGATAACTAGCTATTTAGAGGCTTAGATCTTTAGATGATGAAGGGATCTGAAAGAATTATGAGCTTCTCTACTTCAGGAATTAGCTACCTACAGCATCTCAAATGAATGGTAATAAGCTCTATTCTTAAGACAATTGAATCACCACTCAAATGTTTCTTCTGTGGGACAATCATGATTTTCCACATGTGTCTACTTTGAATGCCCCAGATCCCCTTCCTGGGGGGTGCTATTCGGAAGTGTATATGTTACACTGCTTCCAGGAATGTTTCCAGGAGCATTACACTCCAGATAACACACTCCTTACTCTCTGCTTTCCTTGTCTGTTTCATTTTCCCCTCCCTTTACAATAGGTCTTTTATTCCTCTTTATTCTTGAATCATTCTAGGCCCTCATCATTCAGAGACCACTGTTCCAAATCAGTAACCTGCTTTTGAAAACAATCTAATGTAAATAATTATGCAGTTTTCTGGCAGTAAAAGTAGGAAAGGGGTTGATTTTTGGAAACAAGAATCACAGGATATAAGGAGAAATGAAAGGCACCATATATCAATAGCGGAGAAAACTTAGGAACAATATTTAAAATTTACAAAAGGCAGATCTCTAGAGCCTTTTAGTTTATTAACAAGTAAATGAAACACCTAAATTGTCTCTAAAACATCAATGTGTTACAAGTTGAAGGACATACTGATGACCTTGACTCATGAGAAAAAAGGCTCAGAATTCTAATCTATTCCAAGACATCAGAGGAACAATAGAGTTACACAAACAAACAGACACAGAGACACACACACATCTTCACTGCAGTGATATTCATTACAGCAAAACAAACTGGAACCAACCTAAGACTTCAAAGAGATAATGATTAAATAAAGTGTCATGATGTATATGCCCCTCCTAAAAATGGTGTTTCCCAACAAACTGAATGCCATGGAAAATAGTCACAAGAAAATAACTGAAAATATAAAACACAGAACTCTATGCACTAGGATTTCGATTTTGTAAATATACATATACACATGTTATTCACATATATAATCTCACAAACACACACTCATGATGTATTTTCACATATATGTGAAGTAGGAAAAAACTGAGCATAAGTGGAGATTTTCCCTATAGAATGCATGGATTCACTCCATCTCCAGGCACTTATTTGTATTCTTCAATATACTCTGAAGTTTTTATTTTTTTTATTTTTTGGCTAAATAAGCACTTGGACACCGATATGGGAGAAAGGAGAGATGAGGCTATTAGAAAAGATGGTACATGCTTCCTGGGCACCCGTCTCATGGACTAAGTTTGAGCTTCAGTAGAAGGATTAGACCAGAAGATGAGGGAGCTTTTGTGAGGGACTGGGGAGCCCAGGTGACAAAGAAACCTACCCAGTTGAGGAAAGGACCACCTGGCTTCCACTCTCTGCTGCAAGCTACTGGGAAACTTGGAACACTGGGCGCTCAGGGGAGCCAACTGGGGAGAATGTGAGGGACAGACAGGGTAAGAGAAAGACCTTGGGACCTCATAGAGCCATGCTCTCAAGTTGGCCACTGGCAGCACTGGACACCCTGAAGCATCTTCCACAACTGACACACAAAAATCTGAATGCGCCTGTATCAAAACACACTTGCAACAATTCTCCCACCAAGGGACTCTCAGGAAAAACTCAGGAAAGCTGAAACTTATTTATTCAAGCAAGGCTAAAGAGCTGGTGAGATATGGTGTTAACCTGACCTAATTTATAATCATAGACCAGCAAGGAAACTAAGATATATTTGATTTATGTATTTCATGGCTGAGGAAAAATAGAAATATAGGTAGAAATAGAATAGAGATTGAAGTAGAGACTTTAATATGTCTATGTGCACACGTGTGTGTATACTACAAATGTACACACAAACATGCATAAATTCATATTCACTGGAAGGAAGTACAGCAAAATGTTAAAAAAATGATCATTTCTAAAGATGATTACAATTTTTCTTCTTTATATTTTCCTGCATTACAAAGCTCCCTAATGATCACATGATACTTCTATAATCATACAGATAATACTAATAAAAGCAAGAAAATATAAATTGTAGACATATTGCTAGGCAAAATAATTTTCTAATGATTCAAAGCTTTAAGGGAGCTAGAAAACTCATATATTGCTTTCCTTTTCCGATGCTATAAATTAAATACATTTTTCTGGGTGTCATTTGACAACACCAAGATAAATAGCCATCCCCCTTGGATCCCTCTTTTCTAAGACTCAGGGGGAGGGAGACAGGGCTATGCGACCCAGGGAGGAAGGCAGATGCTGGTTAGTATGTGGACCCGGACACGTGACCTGAAGTCTCTTTCTAAGTGAAGTGGGCCTGGCGGGTTTTACCTTCGTTCCGCTCGGGGCCTTTCCCGCTCTTACTGGCTGCCGTGCTGTTGACCGTCTCAGACGAGGTACTCAGCTTGGTGCTGGGGTCCCTCTTGGGCTTGGGGGGTGGTTGTCTCCGGGAGCTACAGCTGCTGTCATCGTCTGTGCCCCCGACCGAGTGCAGCGACTGCGACCTCACAGAGAAGCCACTGGAGCAAGGATGGGGCAGCCTGTCCTGAGGAGCGGGCATCGTCATGAATCCCATGCGGAAGTGTTTGCCCACATAAGTTCCTTCGTGGCCTCGCCCTACTTCTCCACCTATGCTGTAAAAGAAAGACGAAACCCGCGCCAAGTGAGCCAGGATTTGCAAGATCATGGGCACAAGCATATTTATAACTGTTGATAGTTCACATTTTAACTTGACACTGGTGAAGAAACGTTTCCAATAACATGAAAATATTCTATGCTTTTGCATTCAATATGACAGTAAAGCAAATACTATTTGATCATAATCAGAAATTCTGGTATCCTGGTATCCACATACTCTCAAAATAGTATTCTAAAGAAAAAAATAAAAAGCTACCACATAGCACATTTCATCTTCAATTGCCTTTTTCTACTTTCAGGTAAATCTTGTCCGTGGCTTAAAAAGGAAACAAGAATTCCTTGTGACAATGACTTGTAGACTGCCTTTTTTTTTTTAATTTTTATTGGAGTATAGTTGATCTACAATGTTGTGTTAGTTTCAGGTGTACAGCAAAGTGAATCAGTTATCCATATACATATACCCATGTTTTTTTAGATTCATTTCCCATATAAGCCATTACAGAGTATTAAGTAGAGTTCCCTGTGCTATACAGTAGGTTCTTATTAGTTATCTATTTTATATATAGTAGTGTATATATGTCATAGACTTTTGACACATGACTGAGGTCAAAGGGGCAGCATTTGAAACTCTTCTCCACTTCATCAAGATCATCTCTACTTTTACCTAGTTAATATAGAGGGAAAAACAAAACAACAACAACAACAAAAGGGGTTCTGTTACCAGTACAAGGTGGGAGAGAGAGATAGGAAGTGAAGAGGAGGTAAAGGAAGGAAGGGACGGAAGGAGGGAGGGAGGGAGAAAGGAAGGAAGGAAGGAAGGAGGGAAGGAAGGAAGAGGAAAATACTTGCTTAAATCAATAGAATAATTGTTAATCTCTCTCAGGTTTCCAGAATCCTTTGGTTACACTAGTAACTTAGTTCTATTCATAAATTAGTCTCACAGAATAAAATAGCAGCATCTAATAAAGAGACGTATCAAGAGTTAAAATCTCATCCGATCCTAGGATAGTTCCATTCAGAGTATGCAAAGTTTCCAAATGTAAGGTTTTTAAGTTTTACATTGGAAAGTTTGAACAGAAATTTTAAAATATGTAAGAAAACTCTCTCAGCTTGAAGCTCAGTTAATCATATAGGAAATGACTGTTGGGCACCTTTCTATTCTATTAAGTAATGGTGACCCTATGAAGAAAAAGGAAATGAATGTCAATATGAATTTTTAAGAGAGGTTTTTCTAGAGTTTTCCCCATTTTTGCTCATTCATCAATAAAGGAAACAAAAAGAAGAATTGTTAGAAATATTTAGTTGATTTTCTTAGACATGTATGAAGTAAAAAAGTATCTTTGAGTATATGAATTTTGGAAGCCTGTTGAATCTATCTTTCTAGATATAAATTTATTTGGGCCTTTTTTTAATCTTAATTTTAGCTGGCTCTTTATTGTATCTTTCATGACTCTAATGTTTGTCATACATTTTACATTCCAGTGGGAAAAATCATGGTAAATATTTGTTTTTCCCCCTTCGCTGAAGGAGTTATGACAATTTTATGACCCTTGTGAATAGAGCCAGAAAGGATTCAACAAGAATATGTGACTCTGATTCTGGTATTTAATTCTGATCACAACTTGCTATTCAACCACAATTTTTTTTATATTTATTTCATTTTTTTCCTGAGTATTATGAGTCGATATTCAGATACTAGATATACTACCTTTGCAAAGCAAAATGAAGAAATATCAGTGCACTAACCAGAGCAGTGGATATCTAGAAGCATGAATGAAATCAAGCAAATGTCTAAGTGGAAGTTTTCACATCGTAGTGGTCAGTTCCTAAATCCGTGTAATGTTTTCACCCATTTCACGTTCTGTGCTTTCTTCAAGAACATCAGCCAAAAATTAAACTAGAATAAATTCAGATGTAATGGTTTGTGAAAACTCAGTAAGAATTTAAGGCAGAATGGTGTGGTGGAGGTGAGATCAGGGTGTGATAGAATGGGAAGATTTGTCATTGATTTGTGATGATTGTGACAATCTTTCTCATAGAAGATGAAATATTTGATCTCATCTAACTTTGCCTCAATCATTTTGCAAGTCTTTTCCTTATTTCTGCTGCCATATCACTGAATAAAAGGTGCTTTGAGGATTATTTAGACAGTCATTCCCAGTAACATATCCACGTGAGGGGATTTATGCATGTATTAATGCACATAGGCATTTATGAGAGTTATGAGGAATAATTGTATCAGCAATTTCTCTGTTACTTTTGACCTAAATAGGGCCTACACATTTTCTCAGACAGATAATTAGCTCTGCTGCTTCAAAATTACATTTTTTCAGCATAAAACAATTTCCTGTAACTCTCTATCCTTTTGTTCATATATGTAATGTATACACACATAGACACACACACACACACACACACACACACACACACACACACACACTTTTTCCAAAGAGAAATTCAGTGTATGCTTTAAACAATGGCAGGTCTCAGGTACAAATTCAATTTGACAAGGCTGTGAATGCAGGATGAAGATGTGGGGCTGTGGTAAGTTGGATAGAAAGGCCATTATCCAAGGCTGAGGGTATGCAATAAAGGTTATGGTACACATAGTTTCAAGAGACCAGTAAAGATGATTGATCTAAAGGAAATTGAATATTATGAAACATAGCATGCAACGAATTCCTGAATTTAGGATAGCAACATGTGGAGTTTTTAAAAATTTCTAGACCCATACTAAGGACAAATACCTAATCATATTTATTGAATCAGAATCTCTGTAGCCAGTTAGCCATACTCTGGAGCCAATGAGTGTCTTTAAAAACTATATCCAGATGTTTTTGATGTAGTCAATCCAGAAACCCCCAGAAACATTAAGAACAATATTTAGAGACATTAATGAGCAGACGTCTGTTAGTTAGAAACAACCAGGGAAACAGAGTTATCAGAAAGTGGGACAAAGGAGACTTACCAGAGACCAGACAAAATATCACAGATAAGACAAGGTACAATGTATTAGTCAGATCTTGTTAGGTTATCCTGAAGTAACAAATAATCCCCTATTCTTAGTTATTTTTAACAACACAGGTTTACTTCTTGCTTGTATTCATTGGGTCAGCTGTGCATCAGCTGTGGCTGTACTCCACATGTCTTTTTCATTCTCGGATCTAGTCCCTACTGAGATATGTTCTCATGGCAGAGAGAGAAAAGCACTCATGGAACCACACAGTGTCTCTTAAAGCTTCTGCTCAGATGGGACATGTAATGTTGAACTCACATTCCATTGGCTAAAACCAGTCTTATGGCCAAGTTTGATGTCAATGGAGTGGGGATAGATTCTCTTCCAACAGGAAATCACTGCAAGTTACATGACAATATGTGGGGATGCATAATCATCTTCCAGGTAGGGGACAAAATACAGGTACAGCACTGGTAGCATATGCCTCTGAGATCTCCCTTCAAGAGGGAACTTGACATTAGGAATGAAGGTAGCTGACAACTAGTGACACACTGAGGGGTTTTCTGCTTCTTGCCCCCATAATTCTGGTCTCTACCTAGTTAGAAGTCTTGGTCTCCAAAGCAGGCATACTCTTTCTCAAAGATACAGTAAGGCTCCCATTGAACAACAAGGCTATAGCTGCCTCCTAAGTAATTTGAGCTCCCTTTGTATAGTGGCCAGCAGACAAGAAGACAGGTCTCCATTGTGGAAGAGATCATGGACCCTGATCAATAGGAGGAAGCAGAGCTGCTGTTACAACATGGTTCAGAGAAAAAAATGTATGGGACCCCTCTGGTTACTCCCTTGGCCAGCTGTGAGTTTGAAAGGTCACCTGCAGCAACCTGGCCTGAGAAGGTTTTGTTGACCAGATGTTCCAACCTCTCGTTAAATTAGTCTCACCACCGGGCAAGCCACTGAGACCAGCAGAGGTGTTAGTTGAGAGTGAGTGAGATGAATTTAGAATAAATGTGGGAAGAGGGAGATAATGCATATCAATTGCAACCCCCATATGAACTGCAGTGAAAGGAGCTATAGTTTCTCACACCAACTGTCCCCTTGTAAGTTTTCTCTCATGAAGCATCCAACTGGATCCATGAAAGAGCTGGTCTCCAAACCTGCAGAAGAGCATCTGCTGAGCATAAGGGGTGAATTGTGGCAGCCATGAAATTCTCCAAGGACAGCACTTAGCTGACAGCCACCAGCCACAGAGTCTTCAAATTGGATGCAGCATTTAGGTCAAGGCCACTCTGCCCATGGAAAGCTCCTAGCTAACAGCTGAGCATATGAGGTATGGGACCTGGCTATTTCTGCCCAGTGTGGGAGTCCTTGTGTCTGAGTTTCCCTGTTGGGCTGGCTGAGACTTCCCCATTGCTACACCATGGTCTGAAGCTCTTCCTATCCAATTATTTTTCCTTCCTCTTCTCCTTTCACAGGTGTCATGCTACATTGTGATCTGAGGCTTTTTCTGCCTATTCCTGCTCCCTTTTTATCCCAGGCATTCTCCTCAATAAATCTTTCCCTCCTAATTTCATCTATCTTGGTATCTGATTTCTGGAGGCCATGAACAAACATTCTTGGGAATGATCATACAATCTATGACATTCAGAAACCAAAGAAGCAAGAAAGAGAAAGCCTAATCACAAAAGTGAGACCCCAGGAATAAGAAATGCTTGTGAAAATAGGACAGTCTCTTGCTTCAGACTGAGTATTTAAATGCTGGTTGGGAAAGTAGGAACTAACTCCACTATAGGAATAGTTGGCTTGAAGTGAAAGTTACGTGGGCTGAAGAAAGCAGTCTTTTTGCAGTAAGACTCTAGTGCTCAAGATAAATTAAGCCTGACACATCTCATGTTATAAAAATAAAAATAAGTTTCATAACCCTGAATTTAAAGAAGTACACTTTTTCTCACACAATGAAGGTAATGTTGCAAGACATAGTTGTCTGTTGGTTGGTTTGTCTATTATAAAATTAAAAAAAATAAAGTACTACTTAAATCAAAGTAAGTTGTTTTCCTAGAAGTAATTGATAAAATCTTTGTAAACTTCTCCAAAAAAGTTATTGGCTTATGAACAGATCTGGACATTTGTGCTCTGGAATCACTGAGTTGTGGTTTCTATCCTCATCTCCACCATTTAGCACCTCTACTTTAGCTGCTGATCCCAAAGACCATTTCCTTAAGAGATAAATAGTAGTATTAGCCTCATGGAATTGTTATCAAGTTTACCTGAAATGCTACATATGAAGCATTTAGCATGGAATCTGACATATCATATGCAGTCAATAATTTTAGCTTTACAATTCCTACTTTTAAATCCTGTCCTAAATTTTGTTTATGGGATCATAATGTGCAATGTAAGGCCATATCTCTAAAAAAGGTGGTATATGGTACCATGTAACCTCAAAAAACAGTGCACAAAGTCAAAGCAAAACCTTACATTTAACTCAAGATAATCTAGGCAAAACATACTCTCCATGTTCTTAACTTTCTTCAGTACTTGCTTTGATGTTTTTTTAAAGTACCCGTTGATCGGGACTGACAAAGAAAGGTACAAAACAAGAACTTCAGAGCTGCTTTGACAATGCTATTCAATAGAGGTTGTTACTTTTCTTATGCTGTCTTTTTTTTTTTTTTTTCACGGTAGGCGGGCCTCTCACTGTTGTGGCCTCTCCCGTTGCAGAGCACAGGCTCCAGATGCGCAGGCCCAGCGGCCATGGCTCAAGGGCCTAGCCACTCCACAGCATGTGGGATCTTCCCGGACCGGGACATGAACCCGTGTCTCCCGCATCGGCAGGCAGACTCTCAACCACTGCGCCACCAGGGAAGCCCTATGCTGTCTTCTTAAAAATCCATCAACATTAATGTTTTATGTCTTCTTCTGAGAAATGCTTCCTTTCAGAGATGAAAACACAACCCCTGAGAAGGGTGAGCTGCTAAGGTGAGATGTCAACTCTAAAAGTGACAGAGGCACTGCTTCTCTGTGTCATTTTGAAGCAAATATGCTAATATCTCATAATAGAGTATTCCTGGGAACCACTGGGGAAAAATAAATAAATAAATAAATAAAACCAGAATCCCGGTTCATATGTGTACCCTTTTTCAAGGATATCTAGGAAGTTGGGATACAAACAGAGTTGTTACCTAGGAGTTTGCTTGGAATTTTTTTTTTTTTTTTTTTTTTGTAACAGTTCTGTGAAGCTAAGCTCAAAAATCCATCTCTGACACTGATGCATAATCCAGTATATTTTTACCTTTGCAAAGTTCTGAACACCCTGGAATTTTTTCTGTTGATTTTTCAAGAAGATGTCTTTATCTCTTATTAGGGAAAGGGATTATTCAATCATAAAGTAAATGGGGTAAATCTGAAAGGGAGGTGGAGACTATATCTCTAAAGGAGATAATACAATTTACCTGTGGGCAAGTTTACCACTGTCATCTGCTAAGTATTCAAATCTTTCATGTTAGGTATTTTTACAATTAATGAGCAGAAGGAAATCAATATTGAGATTATATTCATTAAAATTACTACCTAAAAAGTTTATATTTGATGCTGTCTTCCTCTTGCCTTCTCTGCAGATACACAAGACCTAACACTGATGACCCTATGCTGCCCTGTGAGTCCCACTAGCCCACTCACCAGAGGGACCCCTGCTCTAGAACTTGTCCTTTCCCCCTTCAACACTGGCCTCTTCTAAGTATCATTTCCAGCTAAAACAATCTGTGCTTATGAAAAATTATACATAGAAAGAGCCAAAAGATTGGTATGTAATACTTTTTCCTATTTTGACAGGCAATATGCCTCAACCCATAGTCTGACTGCTAAGAGAGAGGTGTGATTCATTACATCCTCCATGATTTTTGGCAGATGGAAATTGTCATACAATTCATCATGCCAGCCCCACTAGGCCTTGATGAGTACAAGTGGCACTTCACATCCACTCACCTTGAGCTTCATGCAGGCAGGAGTCCTGTCTTCTCACTCACTGTTATAAACACTGTCACATTATAGGTGCTCAAACATACTTGTTTTATGAAGGAAAAAAATGAAGAAAGGAAGTAAATCCACTTTGGAGATAGATTAGATAGATAGATAGATACATACATACACACATATATAGGTACATAGATACATAGATACATGCATACATACACACATAGATAGATATGTACATAGATAGATAGATAGATGATAGATAGATAGATAGATGATAGATAGGTAGATGACAGATAGATAGGTAGGTAGATGATAGATAGATAGGTAGATAGATAGATGTTAGATAAGTAGGTAGATAGATAGGTAGGTAGATGATAGATAGATGATAGACAGACAGATAGATAGATAGATAGATAATAGAGGACTTAGAGAATTATGTGGACACTTGCCACTTGTGCTTCCAAGGTATTCATTCTCCCTAATTCTGGCGATGATAATTCCTATGTGGAGATCAGTCTTCTTCCTCTCAGTCTAACATGTTACACAGATTCAGCCAATCAATCACTAGATCCCCCTGGCCACCATGACTATTGTAGGGACTGGCAAACTGGTGAGTCAGAGTAAACCTGGGCACTGGGTAGCATCTCAAAATGCCTCCACCCTCTTGCCTCTATAAAGAGAGACTAGTGGAACCAGGTCTGTGGCATTGTAGACCTGTATCCAGAGGTGCCTGCAGCTAGGTAAATCCTAGGGCTCTTCAATTTTGTCAAATACTAAATTCCATTTTGTTGAAGCCTGATTTAGTTGGGTTTTCTGACACTTACATTGGAATACAGTCCTAAATGAGCCAGTACAATGCAGCAATTACTAAATAAATATTATTGGCTAACATGTCACAAAATGCATTTGATATCAGGAAAGGACTAGGAATGACACAGGGCAGGAAATGAGTGCATCATTCTTAGTTATTGCTGGAAAATATCCTTCCTTTTTAACAGTATAAGTGGAAATAATTGTGTCGAATAGATTTGCCCCATATATATTTTTTTGATCATGCAGTACACTTTGATGTGGAAACTTGGCTCCAGTAACATTCAACTGTGTTCATATTTTCTTCCAAATTGTTCACTCACCATTACCCTCAATGGCTTCCCTGAGCCCCACTTGCTTATTCAAAGCCATAACCTGTGGATTTCTTGCCTTAGGCACAAACATTCATTTTCACCACTTCATATCCTCCATGATATTTATTTTCTACTTTTGTGTTCCTAATATCTTAACTCTTCCTCATGTTTTTCCAGACATCAATTTCCAGTGTCTGGCTATTTATTGATGCTTCTTGGATCTTAAGGTCAAGTGTTAAAAATGGGATCTTTACACAACTTTTTATTACCTGCTGTGGTGAACTATAATAGCAAAACAAAACTAAATAAAACAAAACAATGGGAAAAAAAGAAACCTGTCCCAAAGAGAAGGGATTCAGTTTCTAACTCCAGATGTTATATTTAAAATTGATATGCTTAAGCACTATATTATTTATCTTTGCTAAGATACTTCAACTCTGCCCAAAATTTGGTGTCTCAGAAAGAATATTAAATATGTAATCAACCATTGAGTAGCTACCTGATTTTAGGTAGGAGGCACATATTTTCTGAGCTTCCATTACCTTTATCTTTATATAAGGGAAATACTTTCCAGAGTTGTTATAAGAAATTAAAATAAGATTAAAAAATGTCAAAGACACCTAGGAAGGTGTCCAATACAAGCTGAGGCTAGAAAAATATTAAGGTTCCTTCCCTAACTTCTTGGTTTGCCAGGCAACTCTGTAACAGTTTTTACGTTTCTGTATCCAGTTATAAGGAGGGCATTTTAATGATAAATTTCCAACCTATGGAACCATAAAAGAAAAAATACTTTAACAGTATAAGGGCATTTTGATTATTTCTGTAAGAGAGCTTTGACAATAATTGTCATGCAATACACTTCCAAATCCAAATCAGGGGAGAAAAAAGATCTTGCTTGAAAATGAAGGAAAAGTAACAAAAATAAATAATTTATCTTTTCTGTCATAATTGTGGGTATAATATAGAGTTGGGCAAATTTTTGAATGGATTTTATGTTTTTTTTCTGTCAAAACTCCATGATAATTCAAGATTTTTATGAAAGTTAGGGCTTAAGGTAATCATGGCTAGAGTTATGCTTGAAAAAAAAAGTCATTATTTATCATAAGTGCTTATTGCCAAGAGTTTGAAGTTGATACTGCAGCCCATTGATTTAATGCTTAGTCATAAAATAAAGTGAGGAGGTTAGAGTGGGGAGTAGAGAGATTTTTTTAACCTTTATCAAAGTTCCTATTATTCACTTCTGAGTCTCTAAAGAGATGGGACTGAAATCTAATGTTTATTAAAGTCAGAACAAATTCTATGGAACATCTTTAAGAGACTTATTTTTACTTGAAACATGTCGAGTGCTTTTAAGATTAGCATATGTTATTATCTATGGTATTTTGGAATCTAAAATTAAAACATTCCTCATTTCTATATACAAATAATACTTCTCTACTCCTTAAAGTGTCATGACTTGAAGAAGAGACAGTATATGGAAAATTCAAATCATATAATGATATTCAGATTCAACTTAGAATATAGTTTACAGAAGTTCACATCGTGGGAGATCTTTTCCAAAAATTCAACCAAAGAAGGGGAGGTTCTAGAAAATATATTATTTTATTTGTGTCTTCAAAACTAACATAAGCTTTGAATATGGTTTGAGAACATGCCAAGTTTTCACAAATGAGTTTAGCTAACCATATGTGGCTCATTTCTCAATCTAGAAGTAGAAGCTAGAAATACAGAATGTTAACATATAACAGCCTTGAACTTCCTGAGTAGAAGGCTACCTTAATGCCAGTTTAAAGTATAGTGATGAGTTTGGCTTTCTAAAAGTATAATTTTTATGGGGGAAGAAACAATTCCCTGTGTTGAGGCATTTAATTCATTTACTCACCATTTATTCACAAAGTATTTGAATGCCTACTCTTTGCTGGGCAGTGACCAAAGCAGAGGGGTCTGTGTCCTCAGGGCATCACAGGCTATTGAACCAGCATGATTTAAGTGTCATGCGATCAGATGTTCTCTCAGAGGAAGTACCAGGCAAGGGCAATGGAAGCACAAGTCCTGGGGCCCCAACCATGGCTGAGGGTCTGGGAAGTCCCATGGGAGAGGAAGTGGCTTTTCAGCTCATGCAGAGCATGAGTAAGACTTAATCAGGTAAGGGAGAGAAGTGGAGAGAAGAGAATGTGTGTGCAGACATTTGGAATTGAGAGAAACTGAGAAATTAGAGTTATTTGGGTAGAACTTCATTGGACCTGTTTGTCTTGTAATTCCAGTGGCTGGAACTGTACTAGGCTCAAAGAGGGTACCCAGTAAACATTTATTAACTAAATGAATGGAGAACTGTATATATGATTGGGCATAATTCAAGAATAAACTCCCAGGTTTCTTAAGCACCAGGGCGGATGATAGTTTTATTTAATTTCCTCCTTTCTTTCACTTGCCATTTTCTTAGTTTATGATAGAGGAAGGAAAAATCTGAGAATACTCGCAGACTGTTAATTCTTGTCCTTGTTATAAGAGTAATCCGAATGCAGGGATCAGCTTAATCCCCTCTTCTCCATCTCCCCTGGTCTGCCTGGGTTTAGGTGCTCATAATTTCAAGACTAAATTAATGCAATTGCCTCTTAGCGGATCTTTCTCCACAGTGCTGCCAGATTTATCCTTGTAAGTGCAGATTTGCTCATGTCACTCCCTAAATTAAAACCCTTTGATAGCTTTTCTATTTCTTCAGATGAAAAATCCAAACTTTTATGTGACACTCATGGTCTTTTCAGATTTGGATCCTATACCAAGTCTTATCTGCAACATTCTCCCTCCTTGAACTTAAAATTACCCTAATATAACACGTTCCCACTTTAACTTTGTTCCAGATTGTTGATTCAGGGATAAAGTTCAAGATTGACCAGATGCAAAGGGTGGCAATGAGTCTTGAGGACACAGACAGGTTAAATTGTGACCTCAGCCAGCAGTCATGCTGCTCTGTCTGCTTGAGCTTCTTCCTTTGGCTAAATAATGTTTAAAGATCAAATTCAGATGTGGTTTCCTTGACAAAGGTTTCTATTATCAGCCAGGCTTTTTCAAGGTTGATCTCCAGGCCTCTGGCTGTCAGGGCTGTCAGAGGGCTCTGTCCTTCTCCATATTAGAGCACCTCCTCTATGGCACTCTATGGTTGTCATCTGTGAGTTGATCTCTTCTGGTCTGTGAGCTGCTTGAGGGACAGACCATGAATTATTTGCAGCAAGTGGAAAGTAAGTAGAGATAATGGAAGGGAGGAAAAGATATGATCCATGAAAAATTGCTTGATATTTTCAGAGCCTTTCTTTTTAAAAACTCTTTGACTTAGGCATTTTCAAACTATCATTAGAAATAAAAGCTGCCAGGACACTATGTGACTCAAGTATCCAATAATTATTTTCACTGTTGAAACAAACTGGAGCCTTCTAATAGCTACCTGTCATATGTTTATAGACAATCTGGATACCTGAGATAACACAGTGGAAACCTCTAAACTAATTTTTATTTAACAAATCCCTGGATTGGATCTAATTCTTCTTTAACTTTGTAAAATATTTTGATCAACAGCCATGGCATTCTGAATGCCCATGGTTGATAGGCAGGCTCACTCACGCTCAGAAGACTGAATTGTATGATGATGATAGTTAAGTTTGGTCTCAAAACTGCTCATGTCAATTGTACTTGTTGCTGTAATTATATTATCAAATAGTATATAAATCAAAGAAACATGAGTTTGAAAAATTAGTGAGAATTTCCCTGAAAACTCTGTTGAAAAACTATGTCAGTTGTTTGGAAGATACTCAATAAAAGGAGGTTTACTATAAAAATATATGGTCTGGTTGGATGTGGTGAGATTACGGTAAATCTGTTAAATCTAAAAGGAGTCTGAACTATGTTTGTTTGTTTGCTTGTTTTTCCAAATGTCTTTAAATTTGGGCTCAGCTTTAAGGAAACTGAAACCAAATTAAAAAGTGAAAACTAATGGACAAGTTTTGTGCATAAAGATTATATGGAAATCCAATTAGGGAAAACACACACAAATAAAATACTCTATTGCCAAATTTGGTAAACAGTGTATATTTACAACTTTACAGTTTTAAAGAGTTTTATATGTGCTTATGTGTTTCTTTTTTTAATATTGCTCCTATTTTTAAATATTTTGTTTAATTAGTCCCAATTGTATTAGATCTAGATCCTCTATATTTATATTCTATAAAAAAAATCAACTAGCAAAGAGCCTGGCACACAGTAGAGTCTCAATAAGTCTCAAAAATGTTGGTTTCATTCATACAAAAAAAAAATCCCACAAAATTATCAGCAAAGACTCCAAGATCATTGATTCAAAGGAAGTTTTTTAGAGATAGCCATTGAACTACAGAAAGTCAAATTTTTCTTCAGGTATAATTATGTACAGTTAATAAAATAATGTAATATGTTAATTTACTCACAGAAAATTATTTAAGCAATTATATTCTGAAAGCACTTTGGAAATGGGTGCTGGAGGTAAACACATTTTCCTAGTGGTGATAACATACAAAGCAATGCCCTGAATTCAGGAAAGAACTAAACAATTCAAGAAAGCAGCAGATGCCATGCTCTTCAGTACCATTTCAATATATTTTCTCCTTTGAGAAGTTGGGTATCTAGTGACTTTCCCAGCCCTGACCATTATCCATGATGCCACATTAGATACTGACATCACCTTTGAAAGCTTCTGCTATTGTTGTGTGTGCAAGACTAGCAAGATATGCATCCCATTTTGCAGAGTCTGTATTATCCAAAATACTGGCAGAAAAGGACTAGTATGCACAAAGTTATTTCTGGTATGATTTCATATAAAGAAAAAGGATTTTTCCTTGCATCTGTAAAGCTCCCAAGTACATAGCCACCTATTCATTTACCTTCTAGAAGACAGATGGTATAATTTGCCAAGCAAAATCAGAGAACTGGAATAAAAACGCTTTAGTGTCAGCTCTGTCTTAAACATAAGGCTTTAACCCTTTCTAAAAACTTGAAATATGCTATTAAGATGAACAGATGTCCCTTTGACACTCAAGGTCAATATGTTCCAAAACTAACTCAGCATCGTCACCCACTTCCCTCTATTGAAACTTTGTCTTCAATAGCATCCTCATGCTATCAGTCACAGAGAACAGAAACCCCCAAGTAACTTGACATCTACATTCTTCCTAAGTACACACTGGTCAACAAATCCTTCCTCATCTCCTTTGATCTCACATCTGTCTCCTATTTTCCAAACTATCTACGAGGTTTTATTAACTTTTTGTCTTGGCTACTAAGTGATATTCCTAGTTGGATTCTCTATCTCAATTTCTCTATTCATTAACCTGAAGAAATAGTCCTAAAAAAGAAATAGGGTTACCTCATTTCCCTTCTTTAGAGCTTTCAGGATTACCCAAAATATAGTCCACTTTTTCCATAAGGCAATTCAGGCTTTGTATGTATGACCCAACCTTCTTTCCACCCACTCACATAATTCTGACTCTCTGGGGCCTCTTCCTCTTCAAACTATACCTCCACTTGAAAAAAAAAATCATGTTCATCAGAACCTCAACTGAATGCCACATTCTCCCTTTTATCAGTACTCTTTCTCCTCTAGCTTGAATTTCTTGTGTATTATTTGTCACTTTCTGCCTTATAGCTATCATACACAAACATGAAATTCTAGAATTTTTGAGGATGGGGATCAAATTTTGTACACTTCTTTATCTCCCTTAGCATTTGGTATGCTTATTTGCACATAAAAAGTAACATGTCAGTGTTTAGGGATTTAAAGTAAATTTAGACAATAATTAAAAGGAATATGTAGTTAATTATTTTAACTCATTATTTCTAAGTATATATTAAATTAAAGGATTGTAACTGCCTAGAAATTTTGCTTTAATAAATAAGTCTGGAAGACCAAATTAAAAAAAAAATCATAGAAGTTTGGTTTGGAAGGAAGTGAAGATGTAAAATGAAATATAGAGAATAAGTACATTATGTCATCCAGAAATTCCCAACCTCTAAAGAAGACAGAGCTCAAGATCTACAATTGAACAAGTAGTCAAGCCATTTTTTTTTTCCAGGAAGTACTGGTAAAGTGGAAAAAAATCTATAATCTTTACATCTACAGAAAGAGACAGTATAGATCTCACAGAGATAGACACACACACACACACAGAACACATGTTTTTTCCACCCTAGTTAGGAGATTCTGTTTCTAGCTCTGCTCGTACATCATCATATGACCTCTGGGGAAATCATTTCTAAATAGATTCATTCATCTATCACTAGGGTAGAAATACCTTATCAAACGATCCCTCAGGGTATTTGTGACATTAAAATGTGAGTGTAAAACAAGGTCAGGTTATATTCATGAAGTATTTTTCCTATTTAACAACAGAAACTATTTTTCTATTGAACACACTATCTTAGCAAACTGGTAAGTCTGGGAACTGCACTCCTTGACATTTTTGAAGTCCATTTAAAAAATAAATGCCTGCAATTCCAAAATCCAACCTTCCATCCCTCATCCATATAATCAGAGTGACATGTAAATGTGAATCACTAGAGATACTGCTTAAGAACTAAACACTCATTCACAGATGCATTAGTTACCCTAAGTGGAGTGGCCAATGTGCTGTCTTTATACACAACAGGTTGTACATCTGCTTGTAGTAATGCACCCGAATGTAGTAATATAAAAGATTGAAATATAGATGCCATGGACTGCCTACACAGAGGCCAGAAGCTTGGCTCTGTTTTTCTAGGATGACTTTTCGGGGAGCAATTCACTTTCCCTGATTGGTTTCCTTCAGACAAAATGACTGAATCTAATACACCATGTCAATGCATGCACTTGGATTATTCACTTTAAGGTGTAGCCCTTAAGGGCTTCAGGGTCCAGTGTTAAAAATTTTCCTTTGATCAAACTTCATCCTCTCCCACACATCTTTATTCATAACAAATTAGAAGCTATTATCCCAACAGATTAGCAACAGTTTTAATGCCCACAGTGCATCTTAAAATAAAAAGAAACAATTTCCCAGTTATAATGGATGCGGTATCCTAGTTGGCCTCATTATAATATTTATCATCTGTTATTTGTTGCCTGTGTTACACAGTAGTGAAAGATACATAGCCCTCAGGGTTTATCGTTTAATGGAGAGCACATTTGAATTTAAGATCTACCCTATTAAAATAAACCTTTCTTACACACTTCTAAGGGGAGCAGGGAAATGTGACTCCATGGCTGCCTTACTGAGAAGGGAGTTTCTTATTTACTGAAGAATGGTTCAACTTAAGGAAGACAATTAACTTAATGATTCTTTGACAAAGGATAATTTTTACCCCCATTTATAACTGTCATTTATGGGCATCTGTTTCAGTTTTTTTTTAAAGCATTTGCAAACCTTGGATTCCAGATTGGAATCACCAAAAGAGATTTACATTGCAACTCATTTAGTTTAAAAAAATGGAGGATGAAAAGTTGGTAAGTTTTAGGCTAATTTAAGAATAAGTTAAGACACAGTGTGAAATATACACACATTCCCTGGCCACTTAATTTTTTGAAATCTTCTCAAAGATACCTCTTTTCTTCCTATCTCAGCCACCTCCCTCATAGTCAGAACCTACCCTTTTGATTACCAATAACTTAACTCCTTCCATTACCTTAATATTAAGCATATGTATCGTTGACTGCTGACACTTGTCTTTTTGACTCACTACCTCTGTTTGCTTAATCTCAAGTTACCTTTGACACTTATTTTAAACCTCTTATCCATTGGTCTTGCAATCTCCTCTGTGTTCCTCCTCAATTGTTGTAAAACTTGTCTTTCTGCATTCAGCTTACGTTTTATGATCAGTCATTATTATCACTCCATGGCAAACACCCTCAACACCCTTGTCTTTGTAGTGTAGTATTTATGTGATGAACAGGGGAGTGTCAAATGCAGAGGTCATGATCAGTCAATTCTGGTTATTACCAGGCGAGGCTGTCTTCATCACATGCACAGATGACCTCAAGCAACACACCAGATTTGGTCTGCAGCCTTCTCTTCTCATGGTTCTGCCATAGCATTACTAGGTCAGTCTACTGAAGATCCATTGAAGGGAACACTCCCTTGCTCAAATATCTCAAATAGTATGTGATATTAAAATATTTTCTAATGTGACAACACCATACACATTCAAACTTATTTTCTGCTTCTATATTTCCCAATATCCATTCTTCGCTGATGAACCCCCTCAAAAACACAGACCCCTGATTAATTAATACTTAACTAATTTGTTAATTAAACCCATAATTATTAAAGACCTATCTGTGCCAGGTAGTGTTCTAGGTCCTAGTTTTTCAACAGAGAACAAGATATTTATCTTCCCCAAACTTAGAGACTAGAGGCAGAGCCAGGTAATTAAGACTAATGCCAGGAAGAATATAGAGTGAAAGAGAAAGATAGATGTGAAAGTAGATGTGAAAGAGGAAAGTAGAGGGGACCTACTTTAGACTGGGGGATGAATGAATAATTCATTCTCTGTAGAAGATATTCTTTTCATTTCTTCAAATTCTACATATCCTTTAAAATACACCATCAATTCACCCTTCAAGTTACTCTCACTGACAGCAGATTTCTCTAAACTTGCCTACTTCCTAAGCCCTCAGAAGTGCAAAAAGAACAGATTTTTTTTCCCAATTCATTTCATAATTTTGATTCTTTTGTTGCCAAATAAAGTAAAAGTTCCTAAAGTGGGGAAGAGAGAATCGGTGCTGTTTCTTATGTTTGTTTTTAGCTCCCAAAGGCCCTAGCATAGTCCTGAACATTTAGAAGACTATTTTGACAGAAAAAATGACCTATTAACATGTCTTTATAAATCATCAAAAGAAGCACGTATGTAGACTTTATGCAATGAAGAAGTTACATGAGCACTATTAATTTAATTCTGCATAATAAGCAAATAAAGTATTTTGAATTTTTTCCCAGCCAAATTTAAAGAGTTTAGATAAAGTGAATGTGTTGTTTTGCATTGGTATTATTAGTTTTTACCAATAAAGGTATAAGAAACACAGACATAAACAAGCTGCATAGTTTTCTCTTGTCTTACAGCTAACATTCTTGTGAAATTCAGGCAAACAAGACCCTCCCATAAGGATGGAGGTAAAAATGTGATTACATTGTGTATACAAGCTCTATGTGCAGAAATCAATCAACTCCACTCTACCTCAATTTTTTTCCCACTCTACCTCAATTCCCAAAGCATCAGTACCAGAAACAGTAAATAACATTCCCCTATACAATATGACCAAGTTCAGATAAAACACAAAAACAACAAAATCATACCTTGACAGATACATGTGGAAGACCTATTTGCAAATCATTTCTTTCAAACCTCTTTTACCTTCTGTAGGACCCAATTTCTTGGGAAGAGTGAAATTTCATATCTTGATTTCTGATATCTTCCTTCAAAAGCCACAAGCAGGCTCTGGAGCAGAAATGAATGGCTGAGACAAAAATGTGAATCCAGCCGAAATGGTCACTTCAAAGTAAAGTACTAGTGACTGAAGCTACACAAGGGACAGGATTTGATGTGACTAAATGCATCATGGCAACTGATTCATTTCTGCCTTTTGAAGTCATCCCCCAAATCGAGCAAACTAATACTTCCCATTTTCGCACAGAGATCTAGAGACTATTCACAGAAAATCTGGTGACAGAAACTTTGGTTCACATCCAGTTTGGCGGGGAGACATGGTCATTGAGTAATTTGTCTGGCTCAATGAATGTCAGTGATTTGTGTGTCATATTCCCTCATATTAAGGGAACTGCCACTGTTCCCACCAACTTGGATTTATAAAATATTTGCCTTCTATAGAGTGCTGAATGCTGTCATACTTTTCATGTGATATGTCCCTACAAATGCATCCCCATTTTACAAATTAAATAAGTGAGTAATAAAAAGTGAAACTAACAAGAAAAGGATAGAGTTGGAAGTGAGATTAAAAAGATAACTGGAAATGTGGGCTTTATTCATGGTTATTGGAAGGACTTCACTTTGACTGGTTGGGGAAGTCATTGGGGAGTTTTCTAGTTGTGGAGCTGATCACACCAACTCGACAGAGCCTCTCCTGCACTTATCTTCCCAAATCCAAGGTGACTTCACATCGGTAGCTTGAAATCGGCCACAGTGGAAATATTTACACAGGGGAAATTAACAAATGTCACCAATCAAGGCTCTTTCTCTCTCCCTATAAAAGTGATTGCTAAAGTTTGTGCTGTTTTAAAAAAAAGAGTGACATGATGTGAAGTAAGTTCTGAATTAATAATGGGAATTGGGAGAGGAGGTAAGAACAGAGCAAGAGAGATCAAATGGAAGAACACTGTACAAATCCAGGGGAGACCCCCAGTGACCCAGATTAGGGTGGTAACCATGGAGATAGGAAGAAGAGTTTCCTTGCAAATCTGCTGTCAAGAAAACAACACTACCAGTTGTGTTGGGAAAGTATAAAAATACTTTCGTGTAAAATCCCTCATTATCTTTAAGTTGGCCTTTCTGCACATGTTAGATAAATGCAGCAATGAGCAGATATCACTGTGCATCTCCCAGTTCATGATCCTGCACCAAACTATCTTCTTCCTGAGACCGGGAATAATGACAACGCTCTTTACCAATATATGTTTTGAAAATGCATTTTAAATACTCTTTTTACAAAACATAAAAGCTTTTATAAAACTGTTCTACTTCAGCAGACCTTACTTTATACTCTGCACCAAACTGACAGGATACATCATGGAAATAACATCTAAGTTATCAGAGTATTTTACATTTATACAAAACACATTTATTCCTCAAGTGATATGTTTGTCACAATGTCCTTGTGAATATGCCATATAGTATGATGATACCTGCTTTATGAATGAAGAAACACACCCTGATTGGTAAATTAACTGGTAGGGTCAATTCTGAAATGTACCACTTCAACAATCTTCCTCTTCTGCTGAGTCGCATAGCTCACGTTTGAACTGAGGATTAATGATCCCAGATACTTCATTTAGTGAGTTTGCATAGTGCATGGATTAAATTATTCATAACAATAGTGATAGTGATAATAAAATCATAATCATCTATGTATAAGACAGTATCCTATACGTGAATTATCTCCAAAGAGTCCTATGAATTAGGGACGATTATTATCCCTGTTTTGCAGATGAAAAGATGGGTCATAAGGAGCTGAAGTAACTTGTCCAAGGTCTTACGGCTTGAAACTAAGGTGCTTTTGAACCAGGCCTGCCTATCCCCAGAACTTGCGCATGGGCTTGTGACTCATGGAACATGGGGATTTTTTAAGGGAAAAAAAATTCTAAGTATAGAATCTTAAAAATACTGGCTTGGCCAAAAAGTTCGTTCGGGTTTTCCCCACCCACATTCTTCTGATCTCTCCATTATTTCTGTTCATCATCTCCTGTTCCACAGCCAGACATGATATAGGTTTCCAAACTTTTACTACCTGAGAATGTGCAGCCAATGCATAATAAAAATAAAGGGTTAAGTCAGGAGCTTTCACACACTAGGAAATCTTTTATTTCATTAAAGGAAGTGTCATAGAATCAGTGAATTTTATAGTGAAGATGAGCCTTCTTGAGGTCATACCCAATCTGGAAAAGTCTCCTACAAAAGTCAGTAGGGCTATAAGCCATGTTTCTCTCATGGCTTGAAACATCACTAACTGCAGAGAAAAGACCCCTGTCCAACCCACCGGGGAGAAGCCATCTATAGCAGACAGCTGTGCAACACATGCTGGAAGAGGGGGAAATTTTACTAAGTCCTTTCCAAAGACAAATAATTGTAGTAAAAACTATAGAACTACATTTGGTGAAGATTCTACAGTTAAGTATGAATTTCAAGAAGTTGCTGAGAGATTGCAAATTTACAGACACTTAAATTCTCTGATTTAAAATACATAATGAAGGAAAGAAAATATTTCAGCACAGACAAGTGAGCTGATATTTTTCAACAGAAGATGGGATTTGTGCATAATAAAGGATGGCAGGACCACGTTACCTAAGGAAGCAGAGATGGGTTTAACCAGCAATAGGACCTTTCCTTTAACCACAACCCAGCTAAGGGATTCACTATCACTAGCTCTCTAGAAAGCAAGTTGATTGAAATTTAGTTCTTGCATTGTATTTCATAGAATGTGTTTATTCACTGCTTATATATTTATGCTACTGGTAATAAACCATACTTCTGTAATGTGGAAATTATATTTAAACTTTTCTTTTGCCCTTTTAAAGCCCTGTGTTAAGGACTCTTCAGACATCATTAGGAAGGGATATTTGATAGGCAACATGGCATTCAGAAGACCCTAATGTTTGTCACTCTTGATCCTCATTCTGTCCCCAGCAACTAGCACATTACATGGAATATGATCCCCTTCAAGAATTACTGGTTAAATAGCAAACCAAACACACAATCTCATAAAAGCAGTCAAGAGTGTAATGGTCCAGGTGGGTGAATCTGAGACTCAACCCCTCTTAACAGGAGCTAGTCACACAATTCGCCACACAAGTACCCAGACGTATTCAAGGTTGCTTGGCTAATAGCAAAGTGTAGGACAAATTTGGCAAGTCCACATTTGAAAAAAAGACAAAAGTCTATCAAAATTTTACTTTACATAATTAGTTGTCTCTGTCTTTTCAGCACCCATACCATCTAGGGCTCCTCTCAGAGTCAGCCCTGCATAAACTCCCCTTTTAGTCTCTGGACTGGTAATCCTGGTTTGAGATTACCTAATCCTCTCAAGCATTATGCTTTCCCCAGTCTCCGTGACATTTCTGTCACCCAGGAGACTTCACTGCACAACAGTGGGTACTAGTTGCAAAATTTAATTTACAAAGCAGGTCAGGGAGAGGTATTTGCATCTACAAGGAAAATCCCCAATCTTCCTAAAAACTAATCTTCCCCTTCATTTAGCAACAAGCATCCTAAAGCACTACTCCAAAGCTTTGCTCATGGAAATGCCTTGAAAATTTCTCTTCAAAGGATAATGTTCATGGGTCTCCCTTTTTGCTGCTAAGGGAGTCGAGCAAGAGTTTTATGTTGTAAGTAATCAAAGGGATACCTTTGGGACAGCGCTGTGCGTTGAATGATGTAGAACAGAACAGGTTAGAATGGAAATTGAACCTCAGAGCTAGAAGATGCCCTATTTCCCTAGAGTTTGGTGCTTCCTGAAGTGCTCTGACAAATAGAAGTTCCTCTAATGGGTGACATGTGAGTTAAAAGAGTTTCATAGTCAAGTTATTAAAAACAGCCAAGTTAAAGATAGTTCAGTCATTTTCTTAACTGCAGGTCATGAGGATGAACAATATGTGAATGTGTATTGTGACCATCCTAGAAGCTTTCACACTTTGCAGTGTTTCCCAAACTGTTTTTCTGGGAATCTCATAGAGCTATGAGCATCCTTTGGGGAACGGACTTGTAGTTAGTGATTTCCAATCTTGGTTGTGCATGGGATCCACCTGGGGAGCTTTAAAAGACACTGGTGTTGGGATCCATCCCCAGAGAGATTTATTATTTGGTCTGGGTCAAGGTCCCAAACACTGCTATTTAAGAAGCTCCCCAGGGTCTCATAATGGGCAACTAGGGTTGAGAAGCCTTGCACTCTGTGAGTTCAACCTCCATGCTTTGGAGGTGAGGAACGCCTGCTTACTTACACACCCAGACCCTGGCTGCTTGACCCCATATTGCTTTCATTACCCCCATAAAAGCTGGGATTTCAGAACATGGTAAACACTGGTAATTATTTCATCTCTAAAAAAGGGCAATAAATTTTTTATTATAATTTTAATAAGGGAGGAAAACAGGAATCTATTGTCTTATGTTATGATTAATTACCAGCTATGGGCAAATGGGACAATTCATGTTTGAAAGCAAAAGGGGAACTTGTAGTCTGTGAGGAAACAACTACGAAAGCATAAGTATGATGCAGACTTTGGAGTAGGTGTGCAGCTGAGTGAAACTTTTTATTTCAGTTGAGAGGTAAATAGTTTTGTAGATGAAGCTGGAATCCCTCTTCTCCCTGGGTTCCTTAGCAAAGCTATGCTGGAAAGCATTCGTTTCCTTACCGGGATGGCACACTTCCCTATTTACTGTGTGGTTTTGAGCTAGCTGGTTCTTTAAGGGAAGTGCTTGTTTCAATACTACTGACAAATTCACACTCAGCAACCATCATAGTGGAATTCATTTCGTGACAATTGTCTCCTGGGCTTTGTAGACCCTCATGGAAACAGGCTAAAATCTACCCTGAAATAATGTTGTTTATGAGAATAACAAAGAAGCAACCTGCCTGCTCAGAAAGTTTGGGAAATAAAAGTCATATAAAAGAGATGAAGTAAAAATTCCATTGGGGCTTCCCTGGTGGCGCAGTGGTTGAGAGTCCGCCTGCTGATGCAGGGGACGCAGGTTCGTGCCCCGGTCTGGGAGGATCCCGCATGCCGTGGAGCGGCTGGGCCCGTGAGCCATGGCCACTGAGCCTGCGCGTCCGGGGCCTGTCCTCCACAACGGGAGAGGCCACAACAGTGAGAGGCCCACGTACCACACACAAAAAAAAAATTCCATGACTGGCTTACAAAATGAGCAGTCTGATTTTTTTTCTTAAATACACAAAATCTGTTTATAATATTTTAAAAGGCCAAGGATTATCATTCTTTTCCTGGCGCTTATGGCTTCCTTAGCATATGCTGCAACCATGTTTGTTCTCCTTCAAGTTCTGTGGGAGAACAATGAAGATTTTTCTCTGTCATTCCTTTTTCCAAATAGCAAAAGAATTATGGAATGGAAATACATATATTTTGATTTAAACCCTATGATGGTCAATCAATATGTGTCAGAAGAAACTTCTTAGGAGAACAAAAAGAGCTTTTTGAATTGAGTCCACATTTTCTTTTCTAGTCCCAAATGGGGCCTTTCCTTTCCTCTTCTACCAAGCACCCTGAGAATGTCAGCCAAGCTTCTACCAGTGCTACCAACAGATGTGCCATCATACACAGAGAAAGAGGATTTGTCTAAAATGCTGTCAATGCAGTTGCTCCTGTAAGTGTAGATGTAAGTGTGTGTGCGGGGGGACGGGTAGGGTCTATGTGAGAGTGATGGAAAAAGGACTGTCAAATTATCTGAATGCCTGTAAATAAACAGAACCACCAGAAATATTGTAGGTTATCTTAAAGAGTGGGATGAAACTGGCCTATCAAAACTAATTTAAAAATCGTATTCTGTCAACTTGAAAGGTACCTATGAGAAAGCAGGAAAGCGGCTCTAGGCTAAAACAGAGGGCAGAGGGAGCTATGAGGGTTCTCCCAGGGCCTGCAGGCCAGCCCCTCTGAGGGGACCCAAGCGTGTACCTTGTGCCCTCCCATCATTTCCAGGCCAAAGGTTATTAGTTCCCAGTACAAAACAGAGAATATGCCAAGATGCTCCTTCCCAGAGAGAAAGGGAAGTCAACCCCCCACCCCCCAGAAAGTGTCCAAGAGGATAGGAAACAGAAGAGATAGAAGTCAGAGGCTGGCCTTGGGTGCCAGATGGAGTTGATGCTTTTGTCTCTGTGTGATTGCAGAAGTGCTGGTCATGTTTATCCTGACCCCAGGGCAATTCTTCTCCCACACTGCTGGCTAATGTTCCAGCTGTGTGGACCTAACTGGTCCCAGCTGGCTATCGTTCCCTTAACTGGTAAGGCCCTTTCTATTGAAAAATTTTTAAACGTAGGGATTCTGAGGAACAGCTGGAACTCAGATGTACATGAGGGAGCAGTTGTCAGATAATTTTCCCAAAGCGGAAGGGCCAGAGAGATTGCACTGTAGAGGTGAAGAAGGAACAAGGTGGGAGGGCAAGAAAATACCATATCAGAGCCTGAAGGAGAGCGTCATCTCCAGGCAACTCACCTCCCAGGTGGGCTCTGATGGGGTTCCTTCTTCTGTATTTAAAAATAGCCAGGATTGCTTTGACTGGGGACAATGAGTTTACATGAGCAGTGTGCGGAAAAAAAACCCAAAGGTTATTTCAAAGGTTATTCATGAGAAGCAAATGTCTCCATGGAGGAAATTTGTGGCATTTGAAAGTGGAGACGGAGTCTACCTAATACCTTAAGCCCAGCTCAGCAGTAGGCAAGGCTCAGTGCCTATGTCTGCTTACACACTGTGCTGTTTGCACAGGCCTTCAAAGAATTCTTTGTAGCATCAAAGCCTGGAACATTTACTTCCTACAGAAACACTAAGAGTTTTCTTTTCAAGCTCATCTACTGCCTTAGCTCCCACCCTTGGCTATTCTTTCAAAGTGGGCTGTTACCAGGAGCCTAAGAACAGTGAATACCCTTTTGACTTTACTGTCTACCTCTCACTCCTGATTTATTTTCCACGCACAACCAGAAAGTTTCTCAAGAGTCTTGTTCTCCTCTTTTACATTGGTCTTGAAATAATAGCCAAAAGAAGGAAGGCTCAGAGATGATGGCTATTCCAGTCAGGGTTCCATGCACTTTGCTCAAAGTTGGCACTGTGAGATGGGGAAAGCGAGGGAGGGGATGCCCAAGGGCACTAGTTCTCAACCAAAGTGGAGGCCATTTTGCCCCCCAGGGCCCAAGTAACAATGTCAGGAGACATTTTTGACTGTCATGATGCCATCAGGGCTAGCTCCTGGCACCTAGTGAGTAGAGGCCAGGGCTGCTGTTAAGCATTTTCAGTACATAGGACAGCTGCCACAGCAAAAAGTAATCCAGTCCAAGAGAGCAATTGTGCCACTGCTGAGATAACATAATCTCAGAGTTCTGAAACTTTTCGAGGTGATGACATGTTGCTCTCCTCTTATGCCCATCATTTCCTCACTACAGCAATTTGGAAAATATCCATCTTCTCCTTCCCAGTGTTGCCCTGAGTGTAGGGCTGTGGGATTCAATGAGAGGGAGTTATGTTCAAATGTACTCTAGGTGCTTTCCCTGGCCAAGCGAATAACCCACGTACCATCTACTTATCCCCACTGCATTGTTGCTTTTAAACAGTCCTTTGGAAAACATTATGAAGCCAGAAACTAAATATAGTACTTTAATCTTAGAGACATCTCACCCTGCTTCCCTCCCCAGTAACCTTTCTTAAAAAGCTGCTGGGCCAAAGCAAGCACAAACCTAAACCAGGAGACACATTACTAACCTGCTTTGAGAGTCAGTGACCCACTGAGGCAAGCATCAACACTGAGTCTGAATAAGCCAGGCTGGTGACCCTAAACTTCATTCAGAGAGCCTCAAAATAACCTGGAGGATTGTAGAAAGCCCAATTAATGGGCCCTACCCTTAGGGTTTTTGACTGGATAGATCTGGTGTGAGGCCCAAGAATTGTCATTTCTTGCCAGCTCCCACGTGGTGCTAAGGCTCTGATGGCTGGGGACCACCCATTGAGATCCACTGGACTAGGTGCCCCAAGTTTGATTTCCAAGCTCATGTTCAAACAGTAAGATTCACAAATAGCATTTTAAAGCAGGAATTAACCTTAGCAATAACTCTTTGAGGGAATTCAACATGAAGTTATTCAACATTAAGCAAGAGGCTTAGGGTCCAGTAGAAAGAGTAAAGGAGGTCACATCATAACAACTAGATTCTAGACATGAGTGTGCTTTAGACTACAAGTTAGTTGAACTAAGTAGTCTTTGGGAAATCATTTAATTTCTGACCCTCAAGCCCTCATCTTTAAAAGAGAGAAAATACTTGCCTTACCTACTTCACAGTGTCATGGAGACTACTAAATGAGATTTTTTAAAAGTGATAAATGATAACACTAGATGCAAATGGATGTAAGAATGCTTATTATTCAGCAATGAGCCTGAAGCCACAGAAGCAAGTGGCCAAGCCCTGGTGAAGGGCTATGCTCCCAGTGCAGTCCTGTTACTCCTTTGGAATTTTTAAGCTGGAGAAAATCATGCTGGAGGACCATCCTTTCTCTAGATCTACAGAAATGTAGACCCTCAAATTTTCCCTGCAAACCGCAGTCCCAAAATACATCATGGCAGATGTGAGTCCTTTGATTTTAAACATTGCATTTATTTTAAAATATATTTATTTTAAAATTGAACTTTAAATTTCCTACATGTATTTATTGTTTATCTGATTCCCTAAACAAAAGGGCTTGTTCCTCAATAGCTTTTAAAATGGCTTAAAGTACGTTTTCAAAAGGGTTATTTTCCTGAGCCTGAAACAGAGAAATGGCTATAATATTTTTTCTTTATTTAACAATTATGTTATCAAATTATTTCCATATAAAACTTTGCGGGACTCAAACGTTAATAAAATTATTTCTATTCTCCATGTCAAACTTAAAACCTTAACAGAGCTTCCCTGGTGGTGCAGTGGTTGAGAGTCCGCCTGCCGATGCAGTGGACACGGGTTCGTGCCCCGGTCCGAGAAGATCCCACATGCCGCGGAGTGGCTGGACCCGTGAGCAATGGCCACTGAACCTGCGGTCCGGAGCCTGTGCTCCACAGCAGGAGAGGCCACAAGAGTGAGAGGCCCGCAAACCGCAAAACAAACAAACAAAAAAAACCTTAACAAATATTTTGAGCACTAAGTTGAATATTTACTTAGAGGCAATATTCTTCCTAGGCATACTTTTACTCAATAATATTTTAATAGTGTGTGTATGTTGTGTATGTATCTGTGTACGTGTACATTTCATACCCTTTCTATGAGTAACTTTTGTCAAAATCACCAATAATTATAAAAAGAAGCATTTTGACCAGTGTTTTCACCCACTGTTTCCCAGTTCTGGAAAACAGAGTGAAGCATGAAAACCAACACTTTTCCTTTTTAAAGTCTCTGCTCACAGCAGAGCAGGAAATTTGGATAACGGTGGATTAACTTAATTTTTTTAAACAATTAAAAATAAATGAAAGATTTCACATTACACATATCTGCATATAAATTACCAACATGGAAAATTCACACAGGTGCACTATAGCAACACATTTTTTAAGGAAAACATAAGCCCGTCTCTTCTCAATAAAAAAGATGAAATATTTACCAGCTATCTGAAGAAGTCCTGAACAGTCCATGGAATCCCTGAAATAATGAGTCCACAGGCTTCCTCCTTCCTCTAAGCACCATTTCATTCATTTCTCTCACCCTGTTGTTTTTCCCATTTGCAGCAAGACTGCACATTTGTTTACCTAAGTCATTTGCTCAGGTAGGTCCAGCTGGGGGAAAGAGCTACCTTAGGGATTTCAGCTAAGACACCCGGAGGAGGGAACTTGAGTTTTAAAGGACTGATGAACCTCGAAGGGGAGGAGGGGGTGGCAATAAAGAGAACAGGTGTGGCGATAGATGAAGTAGCAAGTACATAAAATAACATTCTGGAAGGTTTGGGTTTCTGCTGCCCCTGAGTAAAGGGGGAACGAAGAAAGGGTATATGTGTGCATTTCCTCAGCCGCTCAGGAAAATCCACAGCACCTTTCCATTAAAATGACCTATGTATCCATCATTAGAAGTTACATTTTCCCTTAAAATTCCCTTAAACTGCTGCTGACATAGTGAAGCAGGAAAAAGAATTAAATAGTTTCATAGTTGATATGATACATAATTACAGCAACAAAGGCCAAGAAGAGAAGAAACTCTGCAGAAGAGCCAGCATGCGTTGGGGATGAACAAAGGTCTACTACCCAGCATGTAACATTCTGTTTTCAGTCTTTTCTCTTTTTCAGACCAGTCACCATATATACATAAGTAAAGAGTTTAAAAGCAGCCCAACAAAACTGCCTCAAACTTTTATATGCAAAAGCAGATGAAAGATGTTTTGTAATGAAAACATCTTGAATGGATCTTTTTCTGTCAACTTGTAGGTAGTGATGATCAAAGGGTTTTAAAATCAGTATGGAAATAAATATAGGCGATCATCACCAGAATTTTATTTTAAAAAGATAGAAAAACTGGAAAAGGAATTATCACTATGCTTCCCATGTAAGGGTAAGAGGTTTTTGTATACTGTTGCTTTATTTAATTTTATTCTTATTAGACTCTTTCAAGTTCTATGTATCATTGCTTTTTATCGGTTACTATCATATGCTTGTGTGTGTGTATTTGTTGTAACTATTTTGATGTCTCTCTCTTTCAATTTAAATCACAAACTGCAGGGGCTCTGAGTTTGCCTCATTTTAATCCCCAGCACTTGGCACAATGTTTGGCCAAACTATGAATCAAAAATATTTATTGAAGACATGATAAGTGAATGCCTAAGAGGGTGCAATCTTGTTCCCCAAAGGCTCACTCTGAACCAGAACATCACAAACTTTATCTATTTCATATATTTGATCCCCAGTACAGAAAATATTCAGTGACTTTCAAGTTTTGAGACATATTACTTTACATCATTTCTTCAGGGAGAGACATGACACACAAGTAAACACTATCCATTTAAATCAGTCAGCTGAAGTTGAAAAAATTAATAAATTAGTAACTGGCTCCAAAACTCTGTTCTCCATATTCTTGTTCTTAATGCATTCAATTCTTTATTAGGACATCACAAAGTTTTGCATCCAAAAATTAACATTGAAGTAAACTTCAAGGTGAATTGACAGTAGCTAATTGGAGAAAAGAAATAATAATCATAATTTTCCCATTTAGTGCAGAGAGTTTGGCCATTGATAAAAACCTTGACAAAACAAAGTTACAAGAGGTATAAAGATAACCTGATTGTTTCCTGAGAGATGATGAATTATATATAAGGCAATACTTTTAACTGACAAATATTTCTGTAGAAAAGGCATTCTTGTAGAAAGAAAAAATAGAGATCAATAGCTATCATCCAATTTTCCCCTGATTTCTCTCTTTGATTTCATGGTGCATAAATTAAGAATGATTCTGAAATTTCAAAGAGATGTTGACTCAAGGGAAGAAATAGGAAGAAAAAGATAAATTTCCATTTTTAGGTCTCTTGTTGAATTGTAAGACAGTCTTGCATCAAACAAAGTGATTATAAATAAGCAGAAAGACTGTTTATTCTAAATTTAAGATTGTTAATGCAGATACTTTTTACCTGGGCTGTGTTATTGAGCAACACTATAGCAACTCTTTTTTTAAACAAATTTTTAATTTAAAAAATCAATAAATTATATGAGAAAACCAGATTGTCTTCTCACTGTTCTAACCATACGAAGCACGTTTTAAGTCATCTTCTGAAGCACAGCCCTGTGTATGCAATTCTGCTTAAATATCTTCTATGGATCTATTTTGCCATTCATTTCAGTTTTGCATTCAAGGTCCTTCTTGATATTCTCTGGGCCACCTTTGTCATGCACAGCATCACAATATATACTATGCACCAATTATACAAACTACTTGTCCTACAAAATTTTCATTCTTGGGCCTCAAGATTCCTTCATGCTATTTCCTTTCCCCTGCAAGTCCACTTCAAATAAAGTGGACTGAAACATACATTTCACCCATCCTACTGAAAACATACATTTCTTCAAGGGCTAGATCAACTGGCCTTTCATCTAAGAAATATTTCTTAAACTCGCCTAGTTGGCCACCACCTTCCTCTCCTCCATGTTTCCAGTATGCCTCCAATTTGTAACAGTACATTTTGTTTTGCATTAGAATTTCCATATAAATATCTATCTTCCTTATTGTATATTTATGTATTTTGGGGGGATTTTTTTCATCTTTTCTTAATTTCTAGAATTTCTCTGCACCCACTCCCTCAATAAAAACTGCCATGATTCCCATATATAATAGACATTCAATCATGTCTGTTGAACTAAAAATTTATCTTAAAAAGGACATAGCTTTTAGAAAAAGATTTTCTAAAATTTAAAATTATCTCAGACTATCAGAAATGACTAATTTAGGAACTTACATGAGAGTAATTTGGATTTCCTTAGAAAGTCATACATATTTTGATTGCTTTAACTTCTACCAAGGTTGCACAGCTGGTGAAGTCTGACACTGCCACTAGACAGGTGAAAAGCTAGAATTTCTTAATATATGTTCACCTTTGGGATTGGTTAGAAACTGAAGAGAGGAACATGGAGATGGAATAATGTTTTGCATTAAGAAAGATTCTTTCTAGAAAACAGGACTGGGGGAAGGAAGTCACTTAGGGAAACATTCAATGAAATTTGAATACATATTATGAAAAATTGAGATGTTTCTCATATTCTAACAATCTAGCCAAATTTAACCTCTGGTTCTTCTAAAGTTTGCCCTTAAAGGAATGCTGATCATACTACAAGATATATCGATACAAGGTGACTGCATAAGAAAATAACCTTTGTTCATTGCTGGTGATTAAAAAAGGAAAAGAAAATAATGGTACTTTGGAAATCTAAGTGTTTTCATAATGCATTGTAACAGATCCAAAAAAGCTATTAGAGGTTATTATTTTGGATGGATTACCAGAACCCATGGACATTTGAAACTTTGGCTTGACATGCTATTTTATTAAGGAACTTTTGATATGCATATGGAAACAGTGGCTTTTAACTATCCTGATGGGTCATTTAGGGTAGTTCAGATTGTCTGGATTTTTTTCATTAAGTATTCTTTCTGAGATTCACTTAATAAGTAGATCACATCAGGATACTCTAATGCACCGAGGTAGAGTATTAATTTAGGACAACTTGTATTTTAAATTAAGACTAACTAACCTGATTTTGCAAGAATTAGAAATTCCCATGCAAATGATACTGAATTCAAAGGGATAGATTTGATAAGAGTGGACTTATTTAACTGAATTCCTCTTCTGGCTGTGGAAGAGTCACTCCTTCTTCAATATCTCTCCCACGAATTCTTCCTTATTTTCATATTGTTTTCTCCTTTGGCTCCCACTCTTCCATTGTTCCCTGAATCACCTATGAGGCATCTCTTTCAATCAATATTCAATCTGCTATCATAATTTTAAAACAAATTGTCACCCTAATGCCGGATCTCTAGTTTCTTTACAACAATTGGATTCCCTGATGGCATCTTAAATTCAAGTCAAACTTCTTTAGTCTTTTCTTCACTATTCAAACCTATTTCTTGTAAACTGCCCATGAAAAGTCATCTTCCATTCCTTCTACTATTTGTAGACCATGTTTCTGTACTAAAAAAAGGCAAAATAGCTATTTTGAAATTCCCTATAATATTGTTTGAAAAAATGCTTTCTATGTCAGGGTTTAAAATATGCTTTTCTTCTACTCTACTTTCTCCTTCCTGAATCTTTCAAAACCACTGATTTTCATGAAAGTTTATGATTATCTATTTTAATACCCAGATTACTCCTGAAAAAGACTTAGGGTTATATCACTTAGAATAAAAACAATATAAACAATGAAATGATTAGAAATAAATATCCTCACCTCCAGGCTAAAATTGAAACTCATCATTTAGTTTGTTTCAGAAAATGTGTTTTGTTATAACAGGCAAACTAGTAATACATATACAAGATTTCTCACAAGTTCATGAGGTTTACAACCATGAAATTACTGATTATCATGTTTCTAAACCTGCCATGATTTATGCCTTTGAATCACTTTAACCTTGAGGAAAATGGATTAACAAGCAAAGTTAATGCCTTCTGCCTTACTCTCAACTTAAAAAAAGAAAAGAAAAAAGAAAGACTGGCTTCTGCTCTGCCCAGCACTACTATTTAATCAGCTGCCCTATCATATTCCCAGTCATTCTGGTTTAGTATGTCATACTTTACATCCTCCATCATAGGACCCAGATTCTTCCTGGATTCTTCCACCCTCTGGCACAGACATTGACCACTTACCCCAATTTATGACAAGCAACTTCTCTGTGCCAAGTTTACTTTGTCTCCAAATTGGATAGCACCAGACTAAACTTCCTAGAGCATAATATATATATATATATATGTTTTATTAATCACTTATGTTCTTATAAATGCCTACAGGATTAATTCCAAATGTTCCTGGCTGAAATTCAAGGTTTTCTTATCCCCCTAGGTCCTAACATTTCATCAAGTTTGAACTGATTTGGTTTTTCCTTAAACATTTTCTTTAATACTAGCATTGATAAGCTTTGACTTCAGGTCTTTAAATTTTATTTTCTAATTCTTTCCTGAATTTTTTATTCTACTTGTCTTCAGTAGCAGTTCCTCCTCTTCCACTAGGCCAACCCCAACTTTTCCAATTCTCATTTTTCTCCCTGTTTTCTCTACAGAATAACAATTAATTACATGCTGTCCCGTTTTGGGCATATGGAGTGGTCCCCTTTCATATCACACATGTGCATGTATTATATATCTGTATCAACTTCTATATATATATTTTGTTAGAATACAGAATCTCAGACCTACTAATCAGAGTCTGCATTTTAACGAAATCCCCAAGAGATTTATATGCACATTAAAGTTTGAGAAGTGCTGCTTTAGAGTTATACTTCTAAAAGCACACTGATATATATACGTCACAAGTATTGAATATGATGTGTAAGACATATGATACATAATGCATTGTGTAATTTTTTACAGTTCCTTTCCTTCAAAGACTTAGGCAGTGATTGCTAAAGCTTGCTTATACAGGCTAGCAAAATCCAATTATTAAAATTTTAGTAAGTTTCTGAGATAGTTGTTAAATACAGCCATTTTTAAACATTAAATGATACAAACTCACAAACAAATCATATTGTGGACAAAAGTAACACACTGAAAACTCATCATTTCCCAATTATTTTACTCATTCTTCTATTAATATCTTGAAGTGATTTAGGACTATTATGCCTGTATGGTATAATACTTTACAGTAATGTGTATTATCTCTTTGCAACTCTACATTGAGTGACCTCTGGATGGTTGCTTGATATCAGTTATTACAATAATATTTATGCCATGGAAACCCACAAATGCTACAAATCAGGGCTTGGTTTATTGTTTTCATTGTATGGATTTAGGAAAGCGATGGAGAAAATGATAATAATGCAGATTAAACTTAAAAGTATGTCATACCCATCAAGAGTTGAATGGATAAAGAAGATGTGGTATATGTGTGTACACACACACACACACACACACACACACACAATGGAATACTACTCAGCCATAAAAAAGGAATAAAACTTTGCCATTTGCAACAACATGGATGGACTTGGAGGGCATTATGCTGTGTGAAATAAGTCAGAGAGAGGAAGGCAAATACTGTATGATAGCACTTATATGTGAAATCTAAAAAATACAACAAGCTAGCACATACAACAAACATAGAAGCAGACTCACAGATATAGAGAACAAACTAATGGTTACCAGTGGAGGGGAGGGCAATATAGGGGTAGGGGAGTGGAAGGCACAAACTATTGGGTATAAGATAGGCTACAAGGATGTATTGTACAACACGGGGAATATAGCCAATATTTTGTAATAACTAAATGGAATATAACCTTTAAATTTTGTATAAAAAATTAAGAAACAAAACAGAAACAAAAAATGTTTTTAATTTAAAAAATTTTTTAAATACATCATAAAATATATACTTACATACATTTTCTTTTTCTAAAAAGCCTGCTAAACATTTACCAGCACATGGTTGGCTAAAGACACTAGAAACAGAATGTTCCTACAATGAACACAAACCTGGCATATTTTTATGTAAAAACATTTTCAGACATCTATTGAGACTAAAGTAACCTACCCTATAGGTTTTCATCAATTCATTTAGGCTGTATTCAAATTTTCTCTGAATCTATGCTGATCTTCTCTAGAACCACCAAATTAAGAATTTTTCCATTAAACAGGTTCTAGCCCCACATATGTATTAGAAAATCACCTAACCTCTCCAGTTTCTTCTTTTCCTTTCACTGTAAAAGAGGAGTTTACATTCTATAAGGTACCATGTTCTCCAGGACAGTTAATGCCAGAGAACATTCTAAACATGTACTATATTAGAGACTGGGATGAGTGTATTTTTCAGTTTCTCAATGGGAAATTAGCTCAGTATTGTGAAAAATATATTCAAGAAACTGGACTAGGAGATTTGAATTATAAATGAAATATTGATTTCCTCTCCGGCACTATCTACTCAATGACAAAATAGCTGAATGAAACCTGAAAAGGCTCATTTTTAAGATATGTAACTTACCTAGTCAAATGGCACCTCTCACATCTGAATGCCTAACTAAATGATTTCTTAGTCTAGATTTCTGGGAGTAACATAAACACGGAAAAATGCCAAAACATCATTCTTGCTTTTCAGATTCAGAATTTTTTTGTCCTACCACCTTTGGAATCTATACTCATAATGTATAAATCAAGTGAAAATTAGTTTTAGTTATTTCCTTCCATTTTATTTATGTTTTCCACATCAGCATTATCCTTAACAGAACAAAGAGAACCTTAAGTGTCATGGGAACGGAGAGAAATGGTGTCACTTGAGAAAAGAGAATGAAGTTAATTAGTGCTCTATACTGAGTGGCTTAGTTTGATTTAGTTTAGCAACAGTCTAGACCTTGGCCAATACAAAAACTTGAAAAATTGTCCACTTGTGTAAGCTTATATTCTTCACAGTGACATATTCCGAAATGCACATAGTGAATACATTGGTTCAGTTCATTGATAACTTCTTTTTCTTTTTCTTTTGCTATGTTTTTCTATACTTTCAAAAATATCTACCATAAGCATGTATAAATTCAAATAACAGTCAAGAGCAACCAAGAGAGGATCTGAACAGTGAGTAGACCTGTATGAATCTCAGAGATGTGACATTGAATTGGGCTGATTTTGAACAGTTTTCTTCTTCTTGGAAGGCAGTATTATTCTTTGGAGTCAGGTTCTCAAGATTCAAATCCTGGCTCTGCTTCTTCCTAGATATGTTACTTTATGCAAATGACTTCACCTCTTTAATCCTTAGTAATCCATCCATGAAACAATGTATTAATATCTCCTTTAAAGGGTGGTAGGGAGATTAAATGAGGTAATACACACCCGGCAGGAAATATAATAAACACTCGTTAAATGGTATTTCTTGTCGTTATTTTTGACCTCTTGGTTAAGTTCTGTATGTTAAAATATTAGCAGCTAAGTGGAGTTGGTGTTGCTGTGCTGCATTTTAATGGGTTCCATGAAAGCATTTTCACTGTCACACAGACAGAGTTGAGTCTGGCTTTAAAGGCAACAGAGCCGGTTCAGTCCTGGTTTTGCCATTCACCTTGCATGATTGTAAGCAACTAGCCCTCTCAGCTTGTTTTCTCCTGTGTCAGATGAGGCAACATGTTTCACAGGGGCTGCATGAAGACTAAATAAGATAATGCCTATATAGCTCCTCCCCCCAAAACTTGGAACCTGGTGAAAACTGGCTACATGTATTCACCAAAATTAACTGCAGACATGCAGATGTTTCCATGGGGTGGCTGCCAGGATATTTCTATTCATGGGTCACTATACATCTAGTTTAGAGATCCATTCCAAATTTGAATAAACTAAGTTAATAAAAAATATGTCTAAATACTACTCTGTCTCAATATTTTCTTGTATGTACAGGGTGAAAAAACTATTTGAAGGAAAACTTTGCTTTAAAAAAGTCTCAGGACTTCCCTGGTGGTGCAGTGGCTAATAATCTGCCTGCCAATTCAGGGGACACGGGTTTGGGCCCTGGCCCGGGAAGATCCCACATGCTGCGGAGCAACTACTGAGCCCATGTGCCACAACTACTGAAGCCCACACGCCTAAAGCCCATGCTCCATGACAAGAGAAGCCACAGCAATGAGAAGCCCCCACTCTCAGAAACTAGAGAAAGCCCATGAGCAGCAATGAAGACCCAATGCAGACAAAAACAAATAAATAAAATTAATAAATTTATTTTTAAAAAGTCTCAGATATATTTTTCTTAATCTATCACCACAGCAGTATCCAAGGATCAAGGTCACAGAGGCAGTTTTTAAGCAGCCCCCAAATTAAAATTCATCCAAACACCTTTGCTTCCCACACATTCATTCACACACGTGGTTATACACACCTTCAGGACATGAATAGCTATTCAGGCTTGGTTTTAAACCGACTATTGCATCCTTGTTAGGTGACAACCATGTTTACAGCACATTCAGGAATACAGACATGGTTTCTGGCAGACATTTCTTGTAGAATGACTGGAGTCTGTTTAATTTCCATGAACAACGGAGGTTTGTTGAAATTCCTCTACACTGAATTGAAGGTTGATTCTCCATACTGCTTTAATATATATTGTGGGCAAATTTTCAAAGGCATGTATGCAAAATAATAAGATTCAGCAACATTTTTGGCATTGCCGTATAAAAAAATCATGCTTCATGTAAGATTCATGTAAGATAATACACATGTGTATATACATATATACAGATATATGTAAAATCTTACTTGAGGTATATTTTTACATTCCTTAGAGGCTAAGGCTACCATATGCCCTAAGCTTTGGCTTTTGTTTTTCTCTACAGTCCTAGTAAGGAGTTGGCTATTAATATTTTAGAAGGCAAGTGAAACAGAACACAAAATGCCCTGTATTCTGTGGGAAAGGAGAATTTCTCAGCAGGCTCCCCTCCCACCCGAGAAGTTTTTATTCCGATTGCTTTTTTACCCACCAGAAATGCTGAGTGCACTTTTCCTCAAGCATATCACAATTTTAGCAAGATTCAACAGAAACTCGAAAGAGCCTGTACCGTACATACCAGGCTTCACTTCTATCCTGAAATTTGGGGTTCCAACTGATGCTAAGGAATAGGTCAAAGTGAAACCTAATGGGATTTTACTTTTATTTCTAGTAACTGGGAGAATGAATGTTCATGTGTTTGCATATAATATAAAAATAAAGAGACGTGGAGACAATAGGGAAGGACAGGCTTTTTCTATAGTAATATTTCAAGAGAAGAGTTTTACCATATCTATTACATCAGGCACAAAAAACGTAGGTCACAAACAACATTAGGAAAACATACTAATTTTTAAAACTGTGTGGGATCCAAAAGGGATGTGCACAATGCAATTGTTTACCGTTTTTATAGTGCCTAACAGATAAGAAAGCTACAGTATATTTTATTGTGAAATCTTCGGAATAACCTATTAGCAGTTAATTAGCACTTTTTTTCCTTACTTTGTCTGACTGATATCAAAGTTTTGAAGTATCATCTGCCCAGCTGACAGAGAAATTCTAAATATCTAAGGTAGAATTCAAATATATATTCAAACTGTTGAATTTACAGGTTACATGAAATCATTCATTATCACAGTTAGCCGGAACCTCCCCTTATTTTCCTTTTTGTCTTCTTCATGTCCTCAGTGGCTTACTCTTCTCTCTTTCGTTAGGATGGTGGATGTTGTCTAGGAATTTGCTAGAATGACTGGATTATTTGAGTCCATGGGTTTGTATATTGCTGTTAGATTAATTTCCTGAAACGTTCCATTGTCATATTTCTTTTCCTCAATGATATTTTACCATCTTTGTCTAAATGTTTATGTTTATCAATCACATCCTTAATCTGAATGCCAATAGTTTCAAGAATATATTGCCCACTTAAATTGAACCTGTGGTTCCAGTGATCTTACTTATTTCCCCACTTGCTGTTTCTGTTCTGTTTCTCTGTTTATCCTTCCTTTATCACTGACCTGTCTTTGTTTCCTATATAAATTTCCTGGGGCTGCCCTAAAAAAACAGCACAAATTAGGTGGCTTAAAATAATAGAAATTCTCTCACAGTTCTGGAGAGCAAAAGTCTGAAATTGTGGTGATGGCAGGGCCATGCTCTCTCTGAAGTTTCTAGAGGAGAATCTGTTCCATGCTTGTCTCTTAGCGCCTGGTGTTACAACCAATCCTTAGCATTCCTGGTCTGTAGACACATCAATCCAAACTCTGCCTCTGCCTTCACATTTCTCTCTGTGTCTGTGTCTGGGTCTAGGTCTCATCTCCTCTTCTTATAAGGACTTCATTCCTATTGGATTAGGATCCTAATTCAGGACGATCTCATCTTAACTTGACTATGTCTGCAAAGATCATACTTGTAAATAAGGTCACATTCACAGGTATCTGGGGGTTAGGACTTGAACCTATCTTTTGGAGGGACACAATTCAGCTCAACAAAATACCCATCTCTCAGTGCTCAACATGTGACCCAACTCCATCAAGAAGGCTCTTGTCATTTCTTCAGCTCATATTTTTCTGAATTTTCATCAACTGAATGATTCACTGGGGACATTGACTTGACTGGTTTGTTCATCCCTGTACTCCAGGAGCCTGGAGTAGTGGCTGGTACATAGTAAGAACTCAATAGCTATTTACTGAATGAATGAATATATTCAACAAGTGAATGAATTTATACCATATAATTCAGTTATTTTTATATACAATGGCTTAGTGTTATTTGCTTTATTTAAATTAATTTCTCCTCTAAAAGAATGGGAAAGACACTATTTTATCCCTGTTTTGTGTTCCAGACTCAGAGTCCAGCATGGTATTCCCACATGGATGATAATCTGATAAATGCTTTGCTAATTGATTGGTCTAGAAAAATCAGATTGAAAGGCACTGAGACATCAATAGTCTGTTTAGAGGCATTAAAAAAAAGTGGAAGGCTATTTCAGGCAGGAAAAGGCCTACTGAGATGAAAGCAAAGCCAAATAGATTGGTGATAATGTTTTGCTTAGACCAAACACAAATTCTATCAATATTATAAAAGATTCCAGATATCTAGCTGATTAGAATTCTTTAAATACCATCTGAACATATCTTTCAGACTTAAAGTTCTGATTTTTTGGTGATATGTTTCTCTCTCCATTTGTATGTTTTATTAGAAAAAAAGGTATATAATATATCCCCAGTTTACTTCTAAATAGTATTTTAAACTGGAAAATGATAAGAACAACTCCTGCAGCCTCGACCGTTAACTTTTCATAACTCCTCATCAGTTTCACGATGGGGAATAGAACCAGCCTCACACCTGGGGTCTTAAATATGACAAAGAATACTTGAAATAAGAAAATTAAATAATTTCCATCTTTCTATTAATGTTTTTACTTAAGTAGTCCCTTTATCCCCAAAGTAAGCCCAAATGCTCATTTTCTTAACCTTGATGATTAAATATCTGCAAAATTTAACAGGCATCCATGCCACCCACAGAAAATAAAGAAAATACAAGAAACTGCACAAATTCCTGTAAATCACAGATGGGGAAAGGAAAAACAGTGTTTGTCAAGAAGGCATAAATCTTCTGCAAGTGTTTGAAGTGAAAATGTTTGGGGGAAATGGTGCTTTCAGGAAATATTGTGTGTTCTTTTTTTCAGTTCAGTATGGTATGATAGCACACAAAAGGGTATACTCCTTCCCTTGTCACAAAGCCCTCATGCCATTAAAGTGTCTGCTTAAGGCCACCAGCCCCATATTTGCAATGTAAATTAACAAGCAACATGGTGCCTTCAATTGCAGGTGAGCCTTAATAAGCCTGCTGATTGCTTCCTAAGAGTGTAGTTATTTGGTTCTTAAGGAATCACTGAATGGCTTGGAAACTGAGCGTTTCACAAGAACCCTCACAATGGGCGGAAGTGATTGAGTGTGGTGGGAAAGGGTAGGTATAGTGATAGTGGTTGAGAAAAGAGTTCAGATTTTTGTCCATTGCAATGCATTCATGGGATGTCAGACATGTTTTTCAACAAAGCTCTCAAGGACACAGAGAGTAGTTTTAGAATGTATGTTGGTCTAGGAAACACCCAACACTATAAATTCCTTCACAAATCTGATCCAGAGGTATCACTCTGGCAGAAACATAGAGGCCTAGACGTTGAAAGAATATACAAATGGGCCCACCTGTGCCAGGGTCAGGTTCTTGCATAGGTAGAAACCCATTTTTAGAAAACCATCCCCTGGTTCAGTCACACAGACTCCTTTTCTTCCACTGGCAAAGAGAATCCACTCCCCACTGCTCATTTCTTTGCTCTTGATTTTACAGGGAACCAAAGGAAATTCACTATTCCCCTTGGAACAGCTCTTTTATGTACTTAAAATGGTATTTAATTGCCTTGTGCATATTGGATTCCTAAATTTGTACCCTATCTAAGGGTGAGCTGGAAATACAACTTTTGTCAGTAATCAGATTAAAAGTCTTTAAATAACTCATCCCATGCTGAATTTGCTGCACAAATGCTATCCCAAAATGATCTGAGCATTTCAGAGAGCAAGCAGGAAAAAGGGAAAAAAAAACATGCATTACAGATGCAAATCAGTCTGGCTTCTCATACCTGCTCAACCAATGATCATCTCTTTCCCTTTGCAAAATAAGCGCCCATCTGTGTCTCATGGCGCATGCTCTTACCATTCCCCCAAACCACCTATAGGATGGAAAAATGCTAAAAGTCTAAAATTGATCACTTTCTCATAATTTGTACATTTATAAGAATTTAAACATTTCACATTAATAAAATGTTGGCTTCTCCTTAGTCCAGAAGATGTGGCAACAATGGATCACATGGTCCTGATGCAGAAATAGGACGGAGCTGAGTTTGGTGAGACCCCTGCAGGGTGTATGAGCCCAAAGTTGGCTGCAGACAGCAGCCCTCCCTCCTGGGTTAGAATTGGAATACTTCTGTTAGGGGAACCACTGACCTAAACCGCCCACCCTGGGATGAGAGTAACCACCTGCATGAGTTATCTTACAACAGGAGGTCCTGGTAAGGAACGCAGAAGTAACAAGCCACCACCAACTGGAAGAATTCAGGAAAGGTCAAAAAGAGAGAGGAGATGTCAGTCCATATGTCCTACCAACCTCTCAGAATCCTTCTCACTGGAATCCATCTTGGCTGAGCGATGCACGTGCCACCAGGAAGGACCCAGAGTCAAAGTGATTGGCCAGAGACAACCCGGAAACTAACCCCATCACCATAAAACCTGAGACTGTGAGCCACATGGCAGAGAAGTCCTCCTGGGTCCCCTTACCCTCCTGCTCTCCACCCAGGTGTCACTTCCCAATAAAATATCTTGCTTTGTCAACACGTGTGTCTTCAATGACAATTCATTTCAGAGTGTTAGACAAGAGCTCACTCTAGGGCCCTGGAAGGGGTCCCCCTTCCTGCAACACTTCCATCACTCATGCTACTTTCCTGACCCCTCAAAGGTTTTTTGATATTATGTTGTTTCTAATCAACAAACGTGTACTTCCGTGCACCTTCTCCAACAGGTCTTGTCACTCTGCTTTTCCCCAAGGCTTCATGATATTAGGTCATGAAGGTCCAGCTGCAATCCAGTCCTGAAGGTTCCTTGACTGACCCCCACAGGGAGTTCTGGAGCTCCAACAGCTGTCAGAATTGTCCTAAGTTTGGCTCTTAGACCCCTGGCTCTCACAGTTGCTGGATGTGGGCTGCCCCCTGCTGACCATACTCCCCTTAGCTGGGAAGATAAGGATTTCCTTGACAAGTCTGTGTCCATCACATCCAAGAAGTCAGTTTGCTCCCTTCTCATCCCTCAGCCCGTCCCATCTGATATACCATTTAAGGAGTCACTGACAGGTCTTTGCTGCACACTAGCTGTATTAAGACAACTGCTGGGAGGACTCAAGCTTCTTTAGCTTGGAAGAGTCACCGGGTTGGCCTATCTAGCTGTCTCTCCACATAAGCAGTCTTCCAGGATTGCTGAAGTGCACACACTTATAATCCAGAGCCAGATAAACTGCTGTGCTTACCCTGCTTCTGCCTGACACTCTATCACCTGAGCACTCTGAGTCTCCTGGGAAGGACATGGAGAGGGGTTTTTTGGGCAGGTGTAAAGGAAAGGGCAAGGTGATGTGACAGAAAATGATTTGTCTGAAAACAATTTGTCCAAATGGCACAATTGGACATCAGTTTAATTACTTGCTGGGAACTTTAGAGTATACTGGGGGCAGGTTCCCCTGCCCTGAAGTGTTCACTATTACAAATAAAGCTAAATAACACATTTTTTTAAAGTAGGTAGAATTCTGAACAATGTACAAAATTATTCACATATGACATGTTAATCAAAATTAAATTTTTTTAAAGCATGCTTGATTGACTGGTGACCTATTCAATCTGACAAAATTATTTCTGCAGATTTGTTTGCCACAATAATCTGCTGAAAATCATCGTAAATGCCAGAGATGGAACTGGGTTTGTCTTTATCCCACACTCCATCCCACACCCCAGCACTGACAGCAGGCTTTTGCCCTTGATGGTAGCTAAATTCCAGTCGAGGGTTGGTGAGGTGCAGGTTTAAGCCAGCTCTTAACAATGCTTATTTGGAATTTACGGAGCTGAAATGTACTATATGTATACATTATACAGCCAGGGCTGAGAGGCAACTGACAGACATAAACGAGGCATCCCTCTCTAGATCACCAGTCTCCATCTATTCATTTCTAACCTGGCCTGCTTCTTTATGTAAGTTACAAATCTGGTCCCAGTCAGCTATGTGCGTTTGAATCTCCTGCTATGGATCATTATTAAATAGGAACTAACTGATCACAACCACTTAAAAATATATCAACCGCTAAGATTGCCTGGATTAAACCATCTAAATCAACATTTTAAAATCCTCTTGGTGTACACAATCACAAGCCAATGGACCATGAAGTAGGTCTTTTTTATTTTTTTAATGCACCCACAGAAGCTACTCGAAGTGGCTCTAAAATGTATTCTGATCTGACTAGAACTCAGAATTACTAAAAATACTTCTATTGTCTTTCATTCTGATTCAGGTCATTCGCGTTTACAAAGTCAGAGATTTCAGTATGGTTTAGGGGGAATCACATTTCTTCTGAGCTGGCTGGGAAAAAAAGATGATCTAATAAGATCAAGAAAATGAATAGCAGATGTGTTTCTCCTTTGACCCATATATAACATCATCCAAGTTATAAAGCTATTCATTGGGATGGAAGAATTAGAAACTGGAGTCTTCTAGTCTGGGTGGGTGCACTGGTCAGGAAAACGGGTAAAACTTTTCAAGATATGAAGGAAGGGTGAAGTCAGATCCCAGTGGAATTATGATGGGAGTTATAAAGAGGCCAGGGAAAGATCACATGGCAAGAGAGTGAAAAATAAAAAGAAAGGAGAGAAATGTACCCTTCATTTCATTATTTACATTCAATGTCTAGTAATTGTTATGGCTTAAACCTTCAGAGTTTTTTTTTTTTTCAAGTTTGGTAATAATCACTGCCTTGTGCATTTATTTGAAAATCTCTATAGAAATATATGTAGAAGAGTAAATCTAGTTAACTAAACCTGCATATTAATAAATAAACCTGTGCAAATATACAGCATATATATACATCATATGCATTTATATGTTCAAGTTATTTAATTAGATATTATATCTTTTCCATGACATACATGGAAACTTTAGTGGGAGAATCACTTTCTAATTAGGATCAAGCATTCTGGAAATTTACATTTCTAACTAATTAGTGTTGATGTTTAGACACCCACATTAATTATACTGCAATCTGTGGCAGAAGAAGATACATGTTTTGACTCAAATAAATAATACAACAAAGGTACATAAATTATTGTCTTTCCTCAGCTAACAGTAACACTAAGCTTAACAAATTTTTGTCTGAAATAATTGTTATTATCATTATCAATGAACTTTCCTCAATCCAGTTAGAGTAATGGAGTTTTAGAAGCATGCTTGGATTCTCTTACTGCCCTGTGATGGTCCCTAAATTAAATATGGTAGAAGCTATGAAGACTAAAGCAGGACAGAAACATCCAGGGCCCAGTGATGAAAGGTGAAGGTTCAAGTTGCAAGGACTTCCATCTCCATAAGCACAGAAAGACTAATTTATCTTTCAAATTCACTCTGCTGTCCACTCCCCAAAGTATATTCCAGGAACAGATTTTTCTCTATTGGTTTCTATTCTTACCATATCTGGAATTAATTCTTTCCTCTATAAAATGTTTCTCATGTTCAGTAAAGTGTTCAAATGCCACTTTACAAGGATGGATTGCCCAACAAGAAAAGATGGATGGAGGATTGTGTACAAGAGTCTGGGCAGCAATTTCAGAGCTACACACTTACGGGAAAAAGTGTAATATGTCCTCAAGTCCCTGGAAGGGTTTGACACAGACTTCTCAGGGACAGAGTCTAAAATAACCCAGTGAGATTCCTTACATAGAAAAAATGGATAAGGTGCATCTGGCATTTATTTAGGGTGAGTCATCATTCAGCTTTAAGAAATGTTTGAAGAAAAAAAAGAAGAAATGTTTGCATGGGAAAAATAATTTTGGTGGAGTAAATGAGCAATGCTCACCATGCCTGTGTGCACATGATCATAGATGTTCTCTTTTAAAAGAAATATTGTTCACTTAATGGATAAGTTTATTACTCTTTCAGTCATCAAACCAGGTTATAATCACTTATTCTGGGCACAATGAATCCATTCCACAGGAGCAAAATACCCATCCTCTGTTTTCTAAATGCCAGTTTTAAATTCCAAAGTGAAGGTCTAGAATAGGAGGATACCTTCTCCTCTGGCCATCTTACTCTCTAGAGAAAATAAGGAAGAGCTGACATGAGCTTACCCAGATTATTCCCTCCAAATAGATCAATCAGAGAGCAACTCCTCATCTCCTGTGTTCAGAGAGAGCCTGGAAATATTACATTGATAGATCTCCCTCCATGTGGGAAGAAATATGAGGGTTAGAGAAGAATTATGACCTATCTCCTAACATAGAACTGTAAATACATAACCAAATGTGGTTTTATTATGTAACTTAAGAAGCTTTCTAATGAAATAAAATCAGAAAATTTAAAAAATCAGAAAAATTGGTAGATTTTTAGTTAAAATTTTTGAGAAATTTTAGCCAAAGTAAATCATCAGTGAAAATAATCTACCACTAGGAATGTTAGTAGAAACTGTCACTTCAAATATATTAAATTGACTAATAAGACATTATTATCTTATTAATTAGAGATTGTCTGTAAGAGAGGTTGGTATTTTCTTGGAATCTCTTCTTTAGTGTGAATCAGAGCTCAGAATTATTTTTCCCCAGCACAAAGCTGCATTACTTTGGCATACAGATAAATCTAAGACTTTGTTATATTTTATTAAAATAAAAAATTTAGAACAATTTTCTTTTCTAAACAAAAGGATTAAAGCTATAAAAACATTAATTTGATCAAAAACTTATAATCACATCTTACTTATAGACTGATTTGTATTTTGAAATCTTAAAGCTAAAGAGAATGCCTTAATCTAGGTGCATTTCCTTAAATGATCTGTTAAGTGATTCTCCTTTGTACTCTGCATATTGTTTATTTTTTCCTAAGTATTAGTGGAAATTATTTCACTTGTAACACTTAATCAGGTAACTGAAGTAAAAAGGAGAGAGAACTAAAGGCCAAAAAGTCAGTTGCCAAAAAAAAAAGAAAATCTTCAAAATGATTCCATGTTATTTCTGCCCGATCAAACACGTTTGTTCTAGAAAACATCATATATTAGCACTGTTGCCACTATTGACTCATGGGCATTAGGAAAGTTTTCCTCTCATGATGTTGAACACAGAAAAGCAAACGTTTCATTAGGCACCATCTTTTTCTTACCTGCCTGCCATAAGACCTTTGGTCTTGATTAACATAATAATGAATTGCATTTATCTCTGTGTAGTCACAAATACACTCTTGGGGCCAACAAAATGACATATGGCATAACTGAGTCATCTGTTCAATCATAATTATTATTAGCTAAACACATTCAGCCTGGTGGAAGTTCACAAGAGCCCGTCTTGTTCTTCGGATTCATGGGTTAAAATGTTGCTCTAGTCCTTGTTTTAGGTTTAAGTATATTCAGTTTTTTCGTATTTTATTTATAGTATTTATATCAAGGGTTTCTATAATACAGCATTAGAGTTTTTTATTGTTTTTGTTTTTGTTTTTATGTGGTACGCGGGCCTCTCACTGTTGTGGCCTCTCCCGTTGCGGAACATGGGCTCCGGACACGCAGGCTCAGTGGCCATGGCTCACGGGCCCAGCCGCTCCATGGCATGTGGGATCCTCCTGGACTGGGGCACGAACCCGTGTCCCCTGCATCGGCAGGTGGACTCTCAAACACTGCGCCACCAGGGAAGCCCAGCGTTAGAGTTTTTGTTCCTTTGTTTGATTCACAAAGGTAACCACAATAGGAATTAAAGTGGGTTTAGTTCAAAGTGATTTTTTTTTCTTTTATCAGTAAAGGACTGCCTTATGAAAGGACTGATGGACTCTTCTATACTTTACCAACAAACATTAGTGTGCCTTCTAGCAATAAATCTGGGAGCCTCTTAAAGAATGTTAACAATTGGCATTAAATCTATAGAATAAAATACTGTCTGGCATTAATTTCAGAGCTGAATAGAGACCAATATAAGGCATAAGACAGTTTAGGAAAAGCAAAGGATGTGCACTGCACTCACTCTGGAACAGTGTTGTATCAGTGCCTGGCACAGAGTAGAGCCTTGATAAATACCTACTGAATCAATGGAGGAAGAAGGAGGGAATGGAAGGCAAAGGCAAAGACAGAAATCAAAGCCAAAATCATATTCTCAGTCTCAGAGTAGAAGATGCCAGGATGCAAGTCAGACTTGCATCAGATGTTGGGCTATGAATCGAAGCCAGTATGAGGAACTGTAAGTGACAAATGGTTCATCAGGAAATGTGGTCTCATGAAGAAAGTCTGGGCCATAGTGTCTCAGATTCATTGAGTCATATCTGGTTGGCCTAGATTTTTTTTTTTTTTTTTTTTTTGAGGAGCAGAGTAAGCCCATTGGTAATTAAACAGCAACTCTTCTGCAAATGTAATGTGTGGCAAAGGCTCTCATTTGAGAACTCCTCCCACAAAGTAATGAAAGTGATTGTTTTTTGTGTATTTGGATTCTAGGAGGCCTACCTGCCTGGTAAATATGTTACTTCTCATATGGACCAGTGCTTCTGGAAATCCCAGGACTACTCATATGATTCCTGATTAAAAGAGTGGGCCCATCATAAGACTTTTTAAAAATTATTTTCTAAAGATAGATCTATGCATCCCTTAATCAAATGGAAATTTTAAGAATTTATTGATCATCTTTAATAAGCTCAGTGAAAGCTGAGCCTCTAACCAAAGTGAACAGGAAGAAAGCTTCCCTCAGTCTTCTTAGGGTCCCTGACTGTGTCTGAAAATTAAACTAACAAAGACAGACCAACAATTAAAAAGTATATAAATTCATTTAATACGTTTCCTATGACATGCGTGCCCTTGTAAGAAAATGACCTAAAGAAATGGCAAAACCTACTTGCTTTCATATTAGGTTGAAAAAAGAGAGACAATTGTGAAAAAGTGACTAAACTATGTTGGGGTGGGGGGACTAAGAGAAGATGAGAATTATTTTAACAAGGTCTGTTTGTACAGGGTTCTTTCAGTTTCAGCTTCTTGTCCTTAAAGTTAAGAATGTCTCTTTATTTACCTCCCAGTCCAGGAGGGCACCTTGCACATAGGGGTTGTATCTCCTGTTTCTAGGAAGGAAAAGGAAGGTCAGAGGCCCTTCTTCCACCTGCTGTTTCTCAAGTGTCTTTAACTCAAAATAACCAATGTGCCAAAGTGGCATATTTTGAGATGACATTCTCTGAACTCCTTCAAAAGCAGTAAGTTGCTCAAACGTTTATACCAAGTAATCCTAAGAGTTGAGAAGTGTGAAATTGCCATCCTAGAGAAGGGAAAATCTGGGAGGAGACCCTACAACTGACATTTCCTTGATTTCCCCTTGAAATCTATGGTCCTGTTTCATCTTCTTCATAACATATCCACCTGAAAATATAAAAATAATAAAATGCTTTGGGAAGATATACCATGTTTCTTCTTGCTTTACATACCCTAGTCACACGTGCATAAAATGAAGGACATTTATACCTCAGTTTCAGAGAAGGCCATTGGCCATTTCCTATCTGGCCCATTGCTGATAAAATTTTTGGCAAATTATGAGGAAAATGTAACTGGACTATGTTTTGAAGGGGATATGCCAGTCATTATTTCTTGGGCTTTTGGGCATGAAGTAGTGTCTTGCACAGAGAATGTATAGCTGAGACTGTGGATACGGATATAGATGAGAGGCTCATGTTTTGGATGTGTGTTGCATGGCTAAGTGTTAAAATAATTATTCAGCCAAATATGAGCAGATTAGTTTGCTCTTGCTGCTTTAAATGACCATAAATGTAGTGCCTAAAATAACCTGGATTCATTTACTTATACTTCTGGAGTGCAGAAGTCTGAAATAGGTCTCAGGGGTTGATATCAAGGTGTCTGAAGGTCTTTTTAGAGGCTCTAGGGGAGAATCTGTTTTCTTCCTTTTTCCAGCTTCTAGAGGCTGCCAATAGTCCTTGGTTCACGACCCCTTCTTCCATCTCCAAACCTGGCCATGGGTGGAGGAAACCTCTCTCAAATCCTATCACTCTGACTATTCTGCCTCCTTGTTCTCCATTTAAGGACCCCTGTGATTACATTCTTCTCACCCAGATGATGCAGAATAAGCTCCTTATTTTACAGACAGTCAATTCCACTTTGCTATATAACATATGCATAGGTCCCAGGGTTTAGGACACAATCATCTCTGGGGAGCCATTATTCTGCTGACCATGCTATAAAGTTCAAGCCAATATCACCATCAAAACTGAACACCTGGGATACGAGAATAAATGTGTAATTTTATCAAAAAACTTATTACTGAGGTTTATTGTAAAAAATCTATTCATCAAATTTTGAAACTCTCACATTGTAACACAAAACCACTAATTTATTTGTTTGAAAAAGTAATAGACTGGCACTTTGGAATGTATCCTATGTGATTGTAAAGAAATGACATAACTGAAATTTTAAAACAAATAAAAGTTATATTGGCTGTAATGTTAAAAGAATTCTCTTAGAATTATGGTATCTCATTCTGTTTTTCTTCTATGTATTCATATGTATTTTTTTAAGGATTGTCCCCAAACAGGATTTAATATTCTTCAAGATAGGCATCACCTGGAAGCTTGCTAGAAATAAAAGAATATTAGGGCCCAACAAATGAATCAGAATCTGAATTTTTATAAGATTTCCAGCTGATTTGTGAGCAGATTAAAGTATGAGAAACACTGATATAGCAGAACCTCTTACTTAATGTAAACATTTATATTAGCTATCAATATGTTTCCCTATTTATTTAACTGTTTAAAAGGCCTTCAAAAGAAGGCCTTCATTAATGTTTCATGCGTAAAATTAACAGCTTTCACAATCATAGTTTTATTTGTACAATAATAAATAAACATTGACACCCCATCATTGATAGAATTTTCATTCTGTAAAGAAAGAAAAAAAAAAGAAAGAAAAAGACTTATGCTCTGAGTTACATCTAGAATGCTCACTTATGTTTGAAAGTGAATATTTAGAAGTAATTACACAGGAGAGCTGAATGACATGCCTTGTTCTATTACTGAGCTGGGTGTGCCGATTGGATTTGAAAGATTCCTAAAAAACCTTATAGTGGTTGATTACACACAAACGTAGGAATTACATTGAAACAGGCATCTTGCTGTTCTGCCTTTCAAAGGCCAAGGATAAAGCCAAAGCTAGAGTAGACTTAAGGTAACGCTGAGGCTGAAACTGAATTTTCTGTGTGTATGTGTGTGTGTCTGTTAGCAGATTTTATAATCTTTTAACATTAACTTGGAAAGGAAGCAAATCAAAATAAACATAGCAAAAGACTAATCAACCCAACACCTCCAGGCATTCTTGGGCTGCTTATTAGCTTAGAGTAACCAAACTCAATGGGAAACTTGAAAGTTGTCTTTATGTATTTGGGAGACTATCAAATGAAAGAGGAATGAGAAATATACAGTGAAGTCCTAAGGGGTAAAACAAAGACCAACACGAAGAAGTTACACGGAGAATGATTTTATACCTCATAAGAAATAATTTTCCAACCATTCAAGAGAGCTGTTTAAAGGTAAAAGGGGCTGGCTTGGGAGCTAATGAATTCTCTTCTGCCTTGAAAGTGTTTAGCTTTAGGCAGCATGACTATTTGACCTCTGCAGAGGGGATTCAAGTTTCACTTGGATGATTAATAATGGTGGATAACATTTACTGAGCCCTTTCTAAGAGGCTGGCACTGTGCTGATGCAACTTAACAACTCTAAGTCCTTCACTCCCAACTCTGTAAAATGGGCGCTACTCTTTTCTCCCTTTTAAACAAAAGCTCGGAGAAGTTAAGTTGTGCAAGTAGTGAGTGACTAAGACAGAATTTGAATCCAAGTCCTGCAGATTATGGAGCTAGAAGACAGTTCAAATGAAGCAAGATAGGTTTGGACCCTCATCATCCCCTCAATGGGAAGCAATGCTGCCTTGCGCAGAAGACCTAAATAGGCATTTCTCCAAAGAAGATATACAGATTGCCAACAAACACAAAAACGAGTGCTCAACATCACTAATCATTAGGGAAATGCAAATCAAAACTACAATGAGATATCATCTCACACTGGTCAGAATGGACATCACCAAAATATTTACTAACAATAAATGTTGGAGAGGGTGTGGAGAAAAGGGAACCCTCTTGAACTGTTGGTGGGAATGCAAATTGATACAGCCTCTATGGAGAACAGTATGGAGGTTCCTTAAAAAGCTACAAATAGAACTGCCATACGACCCAGCAATCCCACTACTGGGCATATACCCTGAGAAAACCATAATTCAAAAAGAGTCATGTACCACAATGTTCATTGCAGCTCTATTCACAATAGCCAGGACATGGGAGCAACCTTAAGTGTCCATTGACAGATGAATGGATAAAGAAGACGTGGCACATACATACAATGGAATATTACTCAGCCATAAAAAGAAATGAAATTGAACTATTTGTACTAAGGTGGATGGACCTAGAGTCTGTCATACAGAGTGAAGTAATTCAGAAAGAGAAAAACAAATACCATATGCTAATACATATATATCGAATCTAAAAAAAAAAGGTTCTGAAGAACCTAGGGGTAGGACAGGAATAAAGACGCAGACTAGAGAGTGGACTTGACATGGGGGGGGAAGGGTAAGCTGGGACAAAGTGAGAGAGTGGCATGGACATATGTACACTACCAGGTGTAAAATACATAGCTAGTGGGAAGCAGCCACATAGCACAGGGAGAGCAGCTCGGTGCTTTGTGACCACCTAGAGGGGTGGGATATGGAGGGTGGGAGGGAGATGTAAGAGGGAGGAGATATGGGAATATATATTTATGTATAGCTGATTCACTTTGCTATACAGCAGAAACTAACACACCATTGTAAAGCAATTATACTCCAATAAAGATGTTAAAACAAACAAAAAAACCCGATGCTGCCTTGGTAATGAGTGCTAAGAGGGATAGGATGACTCTAACTTTGAAGAATAACACTATATTTTACCAGTTCCCAGTTATTGGACATGGGGTAAATCATTTAATATTTCTACAAGTTATGTAGATGTATATATACATGTGTCTGTATATATATAGCACGTGTAGATGCACATACACGCGTGGCTGTGTATCTACAGCGCGTGTAGACGCATATACATGTGTAGCTGTGTATCTACAGTGCGTGTAGATGCATATACATGCATGGCTGTGTATCTAAAGCTCGTGTAGATGTATACATAGAGAGAGGAGAAAGTGGGGATTGGCATACTTACTGCACAGTTATTGTGACGATTATAGAAGTTAATGTAAAACAATGCAGGAGTATATGGTTTAGAAGGAATTTGAAAAATGTTTGTTGAATCAAAGTACAAATGAACGAAATTTCCATTCTTATTAACACATCATATACAGAGGTTTGAAGCTAAAAAAACATGATTTGGGCCATTATTTTTATCTTATTTTTATTAAATGCCACAGAAATGTGTACCTGAGTAAAATGAGAAATGTGGGCCTTGTGAGGTTTCGTGATCGTGTGAACTGTAGAACTAGCCAGCGGTTTCTATCAGCGCTAAAGTGGTCCACCTGTTACTTTAAATTACAGTCTTGGTAATGCTTTCCATAAAGTGTCCATCATCTGCCAGGTCTAGTAAATGCATTCATCCTGTATTCTATTTTTTAAAAAGGCAGAGCAATAATTTCCAGCCTCTAAATTACTCTTACACATAGTGATGGAGTTTGGCCAGATCTAAATCTTCATAGTGTAATAAAAAACCTCTTTGGTTTCACTGAATTGCAATGAAAGAATTCTCTGCATCAAAATAGATACATTTTGTGCTCCTACATATATATTTATTAAAACAAGGAAAATATTAATATTGAAAGATCAAGGGCATTTGAAATCAGATAAAAGCTCTTGTCATTTGCTGTGGACAAGAACATATCATGAGGAGAGTTTCAAATTGATCCCAGTAATTTCTTACCTTTCTGGCACCTGGCAGCTGTAGTTGGATCTTCTGTCCCCAGTGTTTCTTCCCTTTATTCACCTATTTTCTCCGGTGCCAAAAATCAAGTCTTTTCACAACCTGGTTCCAACCTTCATTTTAAATTTAATTAATTTACTTTTATTATTCCCTTTAATGCCTACAGAGGTAACTTATTGCATTTGCTACCCAGTATTTAGCCATCCTTTATGTGTCCATCGCACTCCTAATTTGCTTTTTGGAAACCTCCCCACCCCTTCCTTGAGATGGTATTTTCTCACCTTATTCCAAGGATGTTGCATGCAAAGCATTCAGGCTTGGTCAGAACATGGTAGTTTTATGGCCATAGTCATTGGTGTAAGGATAACCAGTCAGATCCATGGCATGTAATAAGACATGCTCTTTCTACTGTTCCTCATCTGGGAGGTTTTAGACACCCCCCAGTTCCTGAGAGATGGCAAAGATCTAGAGAGACTGGGTCCTAACAATTAAAGATTAACACTTGTGGGACTTCCCTGGTGGTCCAGTGGTTAAGAATCCACCTGCCAATGGAAGGGACATGGGTTTGATCCCTGGTCAGGGAAGATCCCACAAGCTGTGGAGCAACTGAGCCCAAGTGCCACAACTACTGAGACCACGCAGTGCAACTACTGAAGCTCGCACATCTAGAGCCCATGCTCTACAAGAAGAGAAGCCACCACAATGAGAAGCCAGCTGACCACAACAAAGAGTAGCCCCCGCTCACCACAACTAGAGAAGGCCTGTGTGTAGCTACAAAGGCCCAGGTCAGCAAAAATAAAAAAATAAAAGTTAAAAAAAAAAAAGATTAACACTTGTGGAGCATTTACGATGTGGCAGGCACTGTTCTAAGCACTATACATGGGTAAGTACCTTGTGTTGCTGGTTGCAACAATCCTATTCCTGTTTTACAGTTGAGGAAACAGAGGTACAGAGTTTTTAAGGGGTGCCAAAGGATACACAGTCATCAAGAGATACAAATGGGGTTTGAACCTGAGAAGTGTGGTTCCAGGAAGTACAGCTTTAATCATTGTCGTCTGCTTCTTCAAGCCTCATCCTTTGAGCTGAAGCCAGTTCTATTACTGTGAATTTCATTTCACTGAGCTAAAATAAATCCCACTATGACATTTTGAGGTGGGTTTGCCATCACTGCTAAAATCCAGACCAGTCCCCTCAGAAACAAAAGCATATCTCATGTATTTCAATTGTCATATTTACTGACATTAGAAATATTCCACTAAATCTATTTTCCTAGCTGAGTAATTTCTACTGAAGTCACATTTCCAGTTCATAGCTCTCCTCATCCACTCCAATCTATGCCTACACCAAGCATTTTCCTTAATGGTGCTGAATTCTTTATTTCTAATGTCTACATCACCTCCCCCTGACACACACACACACAATATATATATATATATATAGATAGATAGATAGATAGATAGATACATGTCCTTAAGGTAAGGACCAAGACTACATATTTTCTTTCTCTGATTCCACAGGGTGCATCCTACAAAACTGGTATCTAACAAATATTTATTAGGTATCAGATTATCAAAACTGCTTACAGTGCATAGAAAAATGTGAGGTATGGCTTAGGTGTTATGAATTGAGAGATATCTTCTTTCCTTGGGTACAAGGTAGAAAATGAGAATATAAATTGATACAGCCACTGTGGAGAACAGTATAGAGGTTCCTTAAAAAAACTAAAAAGAGAACTACCATATGACCCAGCAATCCCACTACTAGGCATATACACTGAAAAAGCCATAATTCAAAAAGAGTCGTGTATCACAACGTTCATTGCAACACTATTTACAATAGCCAGGACATGGAAGCAACCTAAGTGTCCATCAACAGATGAATGGATAAAGAAGACGTGGCACATACATACAATGGAATATTACTCAGCCATAAAAAGAAACGAAATTGAGTTATTTGTAGTGAGGTCGATGGACCTAGAGTCTGTCATAGAGAGTGAAGTAAGTCAGAAAGAGAAAAACAAATAAATACTGTATGCTAACACATACTTATTAAATCTAAAAAAAAAAAAAAAAGGTTCTGAAGAACCTAGGGGCAGGACAGGAATAAAGACACAGACATAGAGAGTGGACTTGAGGACAGGGGGAGGGGGAAGGTTAATCTGGGACGACGTGAGAGAGTTGCATTGACATATACACACTACCAAATGTAAAATAGCTGGTGTGAAGCAGCCGCATAGCACAGGGAGATCAGCTTGGTGCTTTGTGACCACCTAGAGGGGTGCGATTGGGAGGGTGGGAGGGAGACACAAGAGGGAGGGGATATGGGGATATATGTATACGTACAACTGATTCCCTTTGTTATTCAGCAGTGACTAGCACAACAATGTAAAACAATTATACAACAATAAAGATGTTTAAAAAATGAAAAAAGAAAAACGTGTTTCAAAATGAAAATGCATTTTTAAGGAAACTAGTCTAGATTTTATTTTGCTTTTGCAATACTTACATACATTAAATGATCTCGTTGTAATATTACTCATCACTGTATAGTTTTTGCTTTATCAAGAATCGACTCCTATGTCCTCAAATATATAGAAAAGCTTTCTTCCTGGCGGACCATGCCTCATCTCTATAGTACAGTATTATAGGAGTTCTCCATATTTGCATGGCGTATTAGAGTTTATACTATGTAGAATATGTATTGTTTCATTCGACCCTCACAACAATCTTGTGAGGTCACTATTACTTCTCTTGTACAGTCAAGGTAGATTCAAAGATAAACGACTGCTAGTAAATGGACATCTACTATTACAATATAAACCTTTCTGCTCTTCTATTTTATTAATTTGTGCTCTGCAGAGTATCTGTCACATAGCAGATGCTCAATAAATATGTATTTATTTGACTGGCTCTTATCTTTCTTCATTATTAAAAATCTTGGGTTGGCCTAAATGTTTGTTGGGGATTTTCCAGAAGATACTATGGAAAACCCCAAAGGAACTTTCTGGCCAACCCAATATACTCGCAGCCTGTTATGTTGACTACTACACAATGTAATGAGATGCTGTAACAAACAGACACGTTTACTCTCCCCATGGAATTCACCACGCAGTTTGTACAGAAGAGCTCTATCATAAACACATATGTGTCCTTTTCACTCACCAGAATTGATGCAGATCTGAATGTATACCAACCACAAGGGCAATGAATAGAAACAAAGCTCACAGTTTGCAAACCAATCTGAAAATTAACAACCTAAACTTAGAACTTGCTCATTGAATCCCCGCTGGCTAATTTTGATTCTGGAGCATGACAAAGACGATGGTTTGTCACCACTCAGTGCTTCTAAACAGTGATGATAATTTGAAAGCTTGGAAGGTGTAGCTTCAAGTGTGAGCTCTCTGGGAGGAGAGGAGAACCAGCACTACTGGAAATATTTAGACCTGGACGCATCTATGCCCATTCACAAGAGACGTGAACAGGTATATTAACTGAGTTCTAAAAATCAATAAAACAGAAGCATTCGTTTCCTGTAACTTTAGTATAAGAGCTTTCTTTAAGGATGAATTTATTCATAGACTTCTTTCTTAAGCCAATAAGCAAAGAATCAGCACATTAATTAGGTATTTCATTAAAAGAAAGGTATCTACTTAAACAGTCTAGCCTCCTTCCCTACTCCCCATCCCCTGGATATTTCAATTTAAATAAATCTCCCTCTGTGGCCTATAATTCCTCTAGCTTCTTTCCAGTGTGACCCTCCACCACCACAGCTGTGTCACTTTCTCCCGTCTTTAACAATTATTGACGACTGTCACCGGATTACAGCTTGTGTCCTCAAAAGGAGGTGGTGTGTTAATTGGCTGAAAAGATTCCAATTCCTCCACTTGGGCTGCTTTCTCTCTCCCTTTTTCTTTCCTACCAAAATGCTCTCTTTACTCTACTTGTACAGAGCTGGATCTATCACTAACCAGCACTTGTATTTTGCCAGCAAAGCTGAAAAGGCCAATCTCAAGTGGCAATAAACTGGGACAGCTTCCCAGGTTCATTTGCTTTTTCATCACAAGTTCAATCTTCCTAAATTCTACGTCAAATGGAATCCCCACCTGAGTTCATTTTAAACTAAAGATCAGACCCAAGAACATCAAGAACTTTCACAGAAATTACATTTGTTTGAACAGCTGTTTGGAACTGCTCTCACTGTATTCACAATCTTCTTTTATAATCTCTTGGTTAGGGAACTACAAGTTCAAATTGCTCATATCGAATTAAGCATAAGTGATGCAGTGGAATGTAGAAAACATCGATTTTACTGTTCCCTGGCCATTTCCACGTTTCTTCTAGATTAGTGCTCTGACCAGCATAGATTTATTGTATTTGATCTTTCAACCTCTTTTATCTAATCATTTTGTCTGATTTTTTTCATCCATTCTATATAATTTAAATAATTGACGGTAGATTTGAGGTTCTACCCTTCAGGTTTGGAATGTACTCAACATTATTCTTATTTATGTTGCCTTATTTATAGTTCCTCTTCAGTGCCAGCATTTGACAGCCGGTTTGGGGTTTGCAACTCAAATTCCTTCATTCTTACACAATTCATATTGTCTTAATATTGAACTCTAGGTAATGAAGTTAATGTTTATTTGATTTTAGTATAAATATGTTAGAATATTTTAATTTTAACAAGTTTAATATATAAATCATTTTATAAATGGAAATTACAGTAAAAATGTTTTAAAACAAACCTGTGGGAGGTTGGGTTATCAGTTATGGGAATCAAAGAACATGGGGTCAGTCTAGGGGTGAAAGGGAACAGCTCCAGCAGGAGATGACCTGATGTCATCTGATGATGAAGACCTACATGTCTTCATGGAGGCTCTCTGGGCAAGGCTGGACCACAGTCATCACAGAGTCTCGGCACAGCATCCTTCAATTTCTGCTGCAGCCAGTGGGGGTATGCAGTCTGATGAGAAGCTGCCATGAGGCAGTTTCTCATCAGTTTTGCTCCATCCTCACTCACCCTAGGCTATAGCTGTCAGATTCTATGCCCATCTGCTAAACTGCTTGGCTGTAGTTTGGTGTTGGCTTCTCAATGGAAGAGACCCTGCCTTCACTGTCTCTCAAAGGGCCTCTCTGGTTCAGATCTGTACTGTGAGACTAGGGCTATGGAGAGCAGACACCATGCTGATCTTGCTTTTGCTGTCTGTAAGGAATAAACTGCCTTGATCCATTTGGGTTCACTGTCTCCTTACCAGCCAAAGGTAACAGCTGCAGGAGTAATCCTTGTGGCCCCATTTACCACCCTGCTGCTGCATATGGATTGCTTTACCACTTAACAGAGAAATTTCAATTGCCCTGAAGTATATGCTCTTCTTAATAAATCAGTATTACATAATTGGATCTTACAATGAAACAGTAACCACTGAAAATGGTTAACATTTGTAGGTGCCACGATATTGGGTCTTCTCATTTCTGGTACTTCTTCACCTAGTACTTTCTTTTTCTGTGGTTTTAGGTAACTTCATATTTTCTCATTTTTGACTGAATCAGTCATTGTTTTTCCACATCTCTGTCTACCTGGTGAAATTAGTTGTTCACATTGGAGAGAATGATTTGTTTCTGTATTCCGGATTCAACAGAGTATAATTAATTCAGTGAATGAATGAATGAATAAGTGAACAAATGGAAAATAGTGGGAGCTAACATTCATTTAATGCTTTTTTGGTCCCAAACATTTTCTAAGTCATTATTATTATTATTTTTAAGGATTTTACTTTATTTATTGATTTATTTTCTTTTGATCACACCACACGGCTTGTGGGGTCTTAGTTCCCTGACCAGGGATCAAACCTATGCCCCCTGCAGTGGAAGCGTGGAGTCCTAACCACTGGACTGCCAGGGAATTCCCCAAGTTTGGGAATTCCCCAATTAGTACCAAAGTTTGGTACTAATTTTATACATTAGGAAATTTAAACAAAGAAAGGTTATATAGTTGAAGGTAAGACTGAATATTTTTGCTAATAAGTAAGTAAAAAAACTAAAATATTTTATTAAAAAATACTAAGAAGGGCTTCCCTGGTGGCGCAGTGGTTGAGAGTCTGCCTGCCGATGCAGGGGACACATGTTCGTGCCCCGGTCCGGGAAGATCCCACTTCACGGAGTGGCTGGGCCCGTGAGCCATGGCTGCTGAGCCTGTGCATCCAGAGCCTGTGTGCTCCACAGTGGGAGAGGCCACAACAGTGAGAAGCCCGCATATGGCAAAAAAAAAAAGAAAAAAATGAAAAAAAAATACTAGGAAAAAATTAACTTACATGTGTATGTCTATTCATCTCTTTAATTAAAATGCTTTGCAGTATTTTATAAGACATGCTCGCTCTAATTCATTCTTATTTTAGCTGAGTATTAAATTGGGTTACTCAGATTTTAAGTCACATATATGTGTATTTAAGTCCATTTTAATAGGTATCACAGGTCACATAAATCACATGTTGGCCATTCACATTGGAATTTAGTTAATTCAAATCCCAATATACACATGACTCAGTGGATTAAAGTATATAAATATATCACACCCAGTGTCAAATAGTGGAGTAAGAGAGAAGCACGGTGTTTTCTAGATGGTAGCCCAAAAACTTAGTTAGTCTATAATTCTAAGATTTGCTTACTGGCTTCATATAAATTCAAACTCAAATTACCCATCAGAAATATCAGTGTATGAGAGCCATTTTTATGTTCATTTGATACAATTTTTGTTCTTTAAAATATTAAAAGTACAAAATTTTGATACAATTCAGCAATTCGGTGTAGGTAATGTTTTGGCAAAATTGCATATAGAAAATAAGTCAATATTTTCTAGTAAGAGTAGTTGAAACATCTTTAGATGTTATGAGTAACTCAAACATGTTTTTAATGTTTCGCCACAGAAAATATCAGTGATATTCCTCTATATTTTTTAGCGAAACACAACACTTTTTATAAATTGTTTTATGAACATAAAGTGCAATGTGACATAGCTCATAGCTAGGTCAATAACATAGAATATGAAATGACTTTTTTTTCATTCTATATGGTTTGTGCCATTAAAGGGAGAGAGGAGGAAAATGTCCCAGATTTTCAGTATTTCTTTCTGCAGCTTTATGAAAGAAGCTGATGAATAACACAAATAAGTAGTATCAGATTTTAACATATATTACCAAACTAGATTGGAGAAATACCTGTGTTTCTAATGCTCCACGTTATTTTGCCATGGCATTACAGCTTCGCAACCAAATGACTGGGAGGTGATATTGTTCCAGTAACACCTGGCCCATGATGACTGGAGTAAACTCAGAAATCCATTTTCCCTTCCTCACCACCATAAAAATTCTAGAGATCCTTTATTATCAAACTGAGGAATCACATTGCTCAAAAAGTTTACTCCAAGTAACTTTAATTGAACACATATTATTCTCTTAATTTTGACCCCTACATCTTATATTACCACATCACCTTTAGTGTGTATATATGTGTATGTATGTGTATAAAAACAATAAAACAAATCATTCAGGTATGTGTAGGTTTCTATGCAGATCTTTGTGGCAAGATTTTACTTTTTAGAAGCACTTCAGTCTGTATCACAATTTTATATTCATATAAGTTCACATCATTTTAAAATAGCACAGATGGCACGGGACACAGACGGCATGTGTGCTGAGAGAGAGGAACACCGAACTCAGGGTGGGCATTTTTCCCAGTGCACATAATTTTACTCATATTGATTCCAGCTATCTTGGCATTAGACCACATTGGTTGAGTTCCTATAGGAAGTGTCGATGCCATAATGAAGAGATGAAACAAATCTCCCTGGGAATCAATGGCTTGAACAATAATTCTTTCTGAGTAGTTGGCTGCCATTTGAATACATATAGTTTCAGTCTTTTAAAATAATTCTAAGGTCATCTGAAAAAATTATAGCATGAGAAGATGATTACCACTAAGTGTTTAACTCATTCAATATGGAACTACCCATTGAGATAATTTGAATCCAACTATCAGTTGCCATCTTGGCTTGGCACAAGAGTGTGCAAAGAAGGTGTTAAACTCCTTGGGAGCTGGCAGATCACACAAGACCAAAATATGATCTCTGCAAAAGTTTATTAATTCACTTATATCTATCTATGGCGAGTGACTATTGTTTTCAAGTCTGAGCAGGAATCTCATAAAGTCACTTCACCAGTCCAAAGGGAAAGAGGCCTAAATTGTGTGGAACACTTACTATGCAGCTGTCCCTTTAAAGAAAATTCAAAACTCCATGTGTAATATTTGTATATAATTCTAAGAAAATATAGATGGTCTAATGATTAACAGGACCTTCTCATTATTTTACAGATAGTTTCTTGAAGGTTTAGTTCTATTTTTTTTTTTTTTTTTTTTTTTGGCGGTACGCAGGCCTCTAGCTGTTGTGGCCTCTCCCGTTGCAGAGCACAGGCTCCGGACGCGTAAGCTCAGTGGCCATGGCTCACGGGCCCAGCCGCTCCGCGGCATGTGGGATCTTCCCGGACTGGGGCACGAACCCATGTCCCCTGCATCGGCAGGCGAACTCTCAACCACTGCGCCACCAGGGAAGCCCTCTAGTTCTATTTTTAATGAGTTTATACATTTTATTTTTTTTGCCATGGAACCAGATATGTATCAGAACCACCATTTTGCACCAGATCCAGGAATTCGTTCTAGTCAAGTGGCAATTATTGATGTGTAAAGGAACCTCTGGTTGTAGAGCATCAGAGAGGCCCCTCACTTAACACCTTATGTCTGTTCCCAGAGCTGTGCATCTGGGGTCTTAAAATGCTGCCTGATCATTCATTAGGAAAGGCAAGAAGGAGCAGAAATAATATTTAAGTACCCTGGGAGGATGCTTTCATTTTTTTAACCTCATTTAAATCTCACTACAACTTTATAAGATTAGTAATTACCTCTATTTCATAGGTGAGGAAACTAAATCTCAGAAAATTAATAACTTGCCCAGAGTCAGTGGCAGAGATACAGTTTGAAACCTGGCTTTTCTCCCTCTAAAGGCTTTTCCAGAAAGCAGCATCATTGGTTTGCTGGTTGGCCAACTTAGGCTCTGACAAGTAACTCTGAGGAATTCTAGGAATACAGGGTAAAAATTAAAGGTTTGTTTCCTGCACAACTTCCCAGTCTCTAATATAAGAACGTGCATCAGGTATACTAAAGATGGGACAGCATTGGCCTCATTCCCTGAATGTAAAATCAGAGAGCCTTAATAAGCAAGGAGCATTTCTGAAGGACTAGTGGCCCACAGAACACACTTTGGAAAAGTACCATCTCTTCTTGCTGTCACATCAGTCAGGTGAATCTCCTTGAGGGACTAGACCTATGCAAACTGTGAGGTTATTCTGTTATAGAGAGGAAATTACACTCAGCAGCTTAGACATACACAGCTCTTGGGTCAGTATAAAGTGTATTATCCCTCTCTCTACCTGTTACTCTGCCACCTTGCCTAGATTCTTCTTCCTGGAAGCTCATTTGCCATATTGTGTAAGCTTGTTCCTTTACTTTTTGGGTTCTGAGTTCCTGCACGCTTATTCTTAGCAAGTCTTTATAATTTGTTCTTTGATTTATGGAATTTCTGTACATGTGTGAAACTAGCCTTTCTCATTGAAATCTAAGTACTAATCTCATCTGACTTAGTGCCTTTCAAGTCCTGTTGTTCCATCCTGCTCTTTGATTTCTGGCGACTTACTGGTCCTTGACTATTTCTCTAAGTGTTTACTCTGATACTTGTCAATATTGGTGTCTCTTGGGTTCTAACATAACTGCCTGTCTTCAACCAATCATCTTCCTTTTACCTAGGGCATCTGGGACTCACTTTCCAATCTCTAGAACCCAGATGACCTCTGACATACTCTGGATTCCTGTTCAGGTCTAACTAATCCCCCACTCCCAGTTCATTCTCTACCCTTTGTTTTATCCTTAGCTTCATTTTCTGATCCTAGTTCCCTGCCTTCTGTCCCCAATCTATCATGTCACATAGTCCTTATGCAAACATTATGCATGTCCTTTTTTATACCTTTCACTAAATGGATTATCTTCATTAGAATTTAGTATTTTTTCAGTAAATACTTTAATAAATTTAAGAAAATTAATATGCATTTTAAAAGCTATAACTTTTAAAAATTACCGAGTCTAAGAAAAGTCAGTTATTCGTCAGTGTGATCATTGGGATGTAGCATCATTTATCAGTGGCAGCTCCTGGAAATGCAGGTCTGATCTTAAAGAAGAATTAAGCAGCTTCTGCAAGGATTGCCTTTTAACTGCAAGCCCAGCCCTTGTGCATGATGCCAAGCACCAATGTGGTGCACTGTCACCTTTTCCACAATGACACTGACTTAAGTCCACTCAAATTAATTATCGTTCCTCTAACTGCCTCACTTGGCAGCAAAAACCCTTTCACATGCCAATTTGAACAGAGACTGGAGGTGGGTCATGAGCAAAGGAGACATTAGGGAGAGGTATCTCACAGCATATCGAGTCATAAGCATCAACGACTTATACTTTTAATCTAAAAGTCACTGCACAAACCCGAGACGTGGCTTGGAACTCATATAGATTACATCTGTAGGCATGTCAAAGCTGAAAATTCTTAATGAACACACAGCAATCCAGTATGGTATTATCCCAGAAAAACCTGCTGGTAACCCAGACATGTCGTCAGAGAGGGGCATGGTAATGCTTGGTGAATTCCCCATAGTCATGTGTAAGAATCCTTTTCATGTGTTACTCCCTGATAAGCAAATGCAGATTTTCAGCCTGAAGCTTAAGCTGCAAGTGGCACTCAAGTCCTGGTCGTGTAGTTCCCTACACTCTGGTGTGGACCTGCCCCTGGTGAGGGTTTTGCTCCCAGCCTTCCAGGCTCAGAACCTGATCTGTTTGTATACAAGGAGTGGATTTGTCCCTCAGTGATGGCCTCAGGTTAACCAAATTCCCATAGACTCATGTACACAATGGAAAATGGGGTTTTCCCATGTTCTATGCATAAGGAGTCTCCCATCAGAAGTACAGTTAACCCAAGCTGAGCAGGATTCTTAGAATTCTGGGCAAACTTGCCTCCACTGACCTGGAAGAACTAAATCTTTTGGTAAATTTGAGATCAGATAAATTCAGCATACCTCACAGTTCAGCTATCCTCAGACACTGCCCCAGATGTAACAATATCCTCCACAATAATCTACTTTTTTCCTTTTTCCCAAACTCTGTGTCTTTCCTCAAGCCTGTGCCTTGAACATGCACTTCAATCTATCCCACTCTCCCCTTGAGCTTATCTTAACTTCACATAATTTTTCTGGTTCTTAAACCAATCTACCCTGTACTCTGTTACCCATGTTCCATATTCATAAAATCCTTTATGCATTAAGAAGTCTTTACTGAGTATTTCCTATGGCTCCTTAGCTGAAAAGAACCACAAACTCTTCATAGAGAGAGGTGGTTTTTGTTTTGTTTTGTTTTGTTTTGTTTCCCTTTCTGCTGATATTTGTATCCAAACCACCATATTTCTGAGTCCACATGCTTAACTCTACATCATTTGGTCAAAACAATTTTGCAGCATTGTCTGAAATTATCAACTGAGATTTTTCACTGCATCATTCTCTCATTAACTGTTAGTGACAAATGGAACTCTTCATTTATTCTACCTGATGGGCCCCATGATCCGAAAGTGGAATCAGCAGCCCCCTGAGGGCACGGTGTTGCTTCCAGGCATGTAACCTGCCATCTTCATGTGATAAATGGCTGGTCCCTTGAATTTCATGGCATTTACTTAGGTTTCCCTTTTCTTTTTAGCCCTCCCCCATTAATTGAGGATGGGGTATGTGGGTCACTGTGTCCCCATCCACTCCACATCTTGCCGTCATTCTAGGAATATTCAATGTTCAGTGGAAACACACATTCTCATCTCTCGTTTCCTTGGTGTCCTCATTTCCAACAACTTTTGCTTCTGTTTAACTTTAATGAGCTGCCTCCATGGCTATAGTCTGAAATCTGTAGTGATTCAGAACTCCCTACCACCGAAATAATAAATTCAGTTTCCCTAGTCTGTAATCACAAATTTCCATCCTTTCAGCTCTCCTTTTTATTCTTTCTATTACTCATGATCTGCCCCCTTGTACTTTAACCTAAGTGAAATTCCCAATTTTAGCCTTTCTACTTTATCTCTAAGTATGAGGCCATTCCTGGCTTAATGATCTTCTTTATTTGGCTTAGATTTCATAATTCATCTGTATATCTATACTCTTTCCCATATCTTCAACTTCTTTTCCCCTTTAAAACCAACTTTCAAAAACCCAACTCATATAAATTTGCCTTCTCCATAGCCTAATCCAAGATCCTGTGCACAACAAGAAAATCCATCACCAGTGGGGTAATTTGTTGACATGTATTCATGGTCTCCAAGCTAAACTCAGCCTTCAGTGATGCTGACACTCTCTTTGTTCATGTAGCTCCCTCTCCCAGCCTGCACGTCAGCAATGCCACACCTTCCCCATAGTCCTCAAACCTTCAACTGGTTCCTTCCCACCCGTCAAACATGTCAACTCTCTCAGACTCACATAGGAATGCACACATCATCTCGCCCTTGCTTTCATCTCCAGCACATCTCACTCAACCAGTACATTTTCTTTCAATCCCACTGAACTTCTTTGAGTTTCTCAAACCCATTATTCTTGGGAGCTTCTGATCATACTTCTCATTTTGGCCTAGAACAGTCTTTTACCTAATCTTATCCTGGGTAACTTCTACTCATCATATAGGTCTTATTTCACTTATTACTTCACCCAGGAATCCTTACTTGACACTCTAATTCTGGTTTGCGTTCACAACCAAATGTTCTTCCAAAGCATGTAGACCCTCTATCATAGTTCTTAATGCCAAAAAGTGGTCAGTGTTCAATAAATATATGTTGAGTGAATGAGTGGATGCATGAACAAATCACTTAGATTGTCTTCCTGTTTCACCCTTGGACTTACGATGATTATATTTTAAAGATACCTACTATCTTTAATTCTTAATTCTTTCATTTAGAAACAGAGAAGGATATTATGTGAACTCTGAGTTATTATCTATAGAAACATTTTGATATTTTTATCTCTAGAAATGAAATCAATGCAAAGACCTATAAAAAAGATCAGTCATTTGTCAATGATTTTAAAATACTTGCCAAATAGGGTCTTTGAATTCCCAGTTCAGAGCTCAGGGGATGAGCCTACCATTGTAGTGCCCTAGCAAAGGCAGTGCTCTGTGAAGAAGGGGAAACTGTGTCTATCTTTGATAAAGTGAGGGCACTTGCCAGAATCTTGTGTTCTGTGACAGGCTTTTAAAACCACTGTAATAACACTGTATTCATACCCAAGTTTATCTATGGCATTATTTAATGTGGTAGTTTTCAGAAGAATTTTATCCATATGTCATAAAACTAATTTGTCCCCAGTAAAATTGAATATTCAAAACCAACCAATAGTTTGAACACACCTACTAAGTACTCAGTACTGAACTTAGCATAGTAAAGGGTCCTGGAGACACAAACTAAGATACAATGTGAAACTTGCCGTTCGGAACATACTCAAGATCTAAATAGGTGCACATGAAATCACAAGAAATCAATCATGTTTTTAACTGCTTATTTTAACCATATGTATGTTCTATGTTAGTTCAGACAGAGGAAGAAAAAGAAATAATTAACCATCATTTCATCTGTAATTATTTGAATTGAAATTCTCATCCATAAATTACTTAGAGAAAGAGAGCTAAGATGAAGCAATGGTTCAAAGCAGACAGGTTTAGGTTTGATATGATTTCTGACACTTATTAGTTCTTTGTCACTGGGTACCTTACTTAACCTCTTTATGCTTCATCTGAAAGGTTGATCAAAGTTGAAAATGTGTATGAAGCACATAGCCCAGTGTCTGTGTCTAGTAAAAAAGACCTCATTTAGACTTGCAGACATGTTGATTTAAGTTTATTTAACATGGTGGAGAAGTGCCCTTCTTTTCTGAGAGAAACCCAAAGAATTATCATGTAGTATTACTTTTATTATGTATAGTGAGTTGAAGAGGAAAACAATGGAACAATTGTGATCTACAAGCAGTGTGTTCTGAGAATAGAGAACCAAACATCCCCAGATATTAGAACCAGATGTGATGATTTTATTTATAGAAAGGGACAACCTAGCTGCCTTTTAGCTCGTGCTGACACAAACCTACTCCCCAATTATGGTAATACTGATGTTTTATAGCAGCTCTTATCTTTAGCTGATTAGAACATGGAGGAGCAGGAAATTCCTTTACACCTGTCACATACTGACTCCTCTGTAAACATAAGCTTTTATCGATACCATTAAGCCACTCCAAGTGGCTTTGGAGGAGGACGTGAAAAGTGTCCATATTCCAGCCCAGCATAACACCTTTTCAGAAGTCACAGATGCTTGGTTTTATAAGCTAGACACCAAATCAACAAGATGATTCTAATTTATATTCTTTGGGTGCAGTATAGTTTGCTGAATTCTATTTTCTATTTCGCAGCTCAGTTCATCTTTTCCTTCATGTAGCCTGTTCCATTCTGATAATTCATTGGGTTACTCAAGCCATCTGTTGCCCTTGTGGGTATCCACACCCTAAGCGCCACCACCAGACCCCAGCTAAGGGCATGAAGGTCTGGTATGGCAGGAGTTCAGAGAAGGAGAGTCTTTTAAGCAGGAATAGGATGGCAGAATAGACAGGGGTCCTGGAGACAAGGAATGCCTATTAAGCAGGCAGAATTTGACCACAGAACTAGAAATATGGAAAAGGGCACCTTGATATTTTTTATGCTTTTAAAAGGCAGGCAAGTATAGTATGTGTAGAGGTCAGCAAGCATTTTTTTTTTTTTTTTTTTTTTTTTTTTACCGTATGGAGGGAACTGATCAGAGTTAGGTTATGGCACATTTTATGTTATGATTTAAATTATGCCCACCCCCTTCAAATTCATATGTTGAAATCCTAGCTTCCAGTACCTCATAATGTGACCTTATTTGGAAATAGGATCATTGCAGATGTTAAGATGACGTCCTATTGGAGTAGGGTGAGATCCTAACCCAATATGACTAGGGTCCTTATGAAAAGGGGAAATCTGGACATAGACACACACTGGGAAAGCACCATGTAAAGATGAAGGCAGTGATGGAAGTGATGTAGCTCCAAGTCAAGAAATGCCAAAGATTGCCAGCAAGCCACCAGAAGATAAGACAGAGGCAGGAAACAGATTCATCCTCACAGCCCTCAGGAGGAACCAACACTGCTGACACTTGGATATTGGACTTTTAGCTCCCAGAACTGTGAGACAATAAATTTCTGTATTTTAAACCATCCAGTTTACTGTACTTTCTTATGGCAGCCCTAGCAAACTAATTTATTTTGAATGTTGGACGAAGGATTGTTTGACCTTTAGTTTACAGGCAAAAGGAAAGCACAAAAATGTCAGGAAGAGACTTGATCTAACCAATTAATTTGGCTGTGGCATGTTAAATTGACTAAATGTGGGGTGTAGGAACTACAGACAGGGAGTCCAATACGAAATCCACAGCACAATTGCAAGTCCCAGTGCCTGGCACCTAGTAGGTGATCAGTATATAATTATATTTTACATTTACTATTAATTAATACCTGGCACATTACATTGAACTCTTGCAACCCTCCCATGAAGGAGGTAATATCAAGTATCTCCCTTTTACAAACCAGTAAATTGATGGTCCAAAGGGGTAAGTGGTGGAGCCAAGAATTAAATCCAGATCTGTCTGTTTCCAGGGTCCAAGTTCTTTACCAATATGATATGTAGTCCTATAATAAATGTATGTGTAATAACTGAATGAGTGAAGGCTGTATGCTTGGGTTTGTATGCACATGCATAAGTATGACTGAGAAATAAAGCCAAGAAGGACAACTGCTATCATATAAATTCATCCCTTTAGATTATCGAAGTGGATAATTTATGGAGAAATTAATTAGTAAAAGGAATAACCATGTGCTGAAAATTCATAAGCATTTTAATAATTAAGAGTGATATGCAATTTATTCTGCCAAAAGGAAACTAAATCAACAAGCAGATTGCAGCTATGGGCATAAGGAGATTTGAGTATTTGACCAGTCAAGTCAAATTAAAAAATTAAGCCCATTTAGCCTCCATTTTGACTACTTTCAAAGACTTTAACTGATGTGTAACACATCATTTGACTCTCACGGCCTCCATTTCAATTCATCCTCGTTTGTGTTTATAATGCAAGGACAGCTGAGTTTAAGAAGACATATTTTTGTATCCCTTTACATAGGTCACTTTCCCTTTCTTACCTAATCCTTTGTATATATTGAATAAAATATAATGATATTTTAGTTATCTCTTTGTTTAGTTTACCTTCAATGTTTATTTGATTACAGAAGATCTTTGAGGGCAAATGACAGCTATCAGGGTTGAAAATTCAGAGGAGAAATATCTCTAAAAAAAGCAAAACAAAGAAAAAATATGTATAAAAGGCTAATAAAGAAGTTACAAACCATGGGTCAGGATGCAGGAAGAGCAGTATCATGAAATACGATAATCTTCTCCTATCCCAGGACACTTTGCAGGCTCATCTCAGAGAGCATTCTCAGCTGGTTGTACAATAGCTCCTGAGACAAATAGTGCTCCCCGCAAAGAAGGATGGATTCAGCATTGATGTCTGGCACAGATAGGCAAGTCTGATCATATCTGAAGGGTCTCAAGTTCTCAAGTTGCTTTTTAATCATACTAATATCAGTTTTCCTTCTATATAGATGTGTGTATATATGTATGTGTGTGTACTGATTTATTTAAAGAAACACATTCGATGTGTTAAATTATAATATAGAGCCTTGTACAATCTACAACAATGGCACCATCCATATATTTATCTATTATGAAATAACATGGTGCATAGTCTTCAGAAGAGAAAGTTCACAAAGAAAATGCATTATCAGGAAATACCAGCTGGTTTAATAGAGCACCTCCAAGTTCATGATGTACATTCCAGTGCCTATTATTAATGCAGGGACAGAATGGACAATCAATCAGTATTGGTTGAATGCATGAACATTTTCAAAATAAAGGAATTGCTTCCCCTATTATGGAAACCTAAAACATGGTTTTTAAGTATTTCCTTTTAACACCTCATCACACTTCCTAAATCAAAGAACAGCTCCCTCTTGCCTTAAAATACTCAAAGTTCTGCTAGAATTCTAAGAAAGAAATAGATTTATTCCCCTAACTTATGTGTGGAAAACTGGTCCTACCGTGGCTGTTGGCTGATAGAAATTCCTAAGCAGCTTTCAAGCCCCCTAGAAAGCTGCTGTAGCAGAGGGCAGAGTGGCAGCTGTCCCTGAGGCCACTTACAGTGTTGATGCTCCCAATCCCACCCCTTGCAGCCTCCTCATTGGGTACTCAATTGTCTTATGTAGCATCCTATACATCACAGAAGAAAGCCTTTGCCATGTTCTGCTCTATAACTCCTCTGAAGGTAACACAAAGAAAGAGCACTTCTATTCAATATTCACATAAACCCTCCCTTATGACTGAACAGGAGAAACCCATAGGCAGTCAAATGACAGTCATCTTTTTATTAAGTTATATTGGCTCATGGTTTAATAGTTATAGAGATACATGTTTTTCCCACTCATTCTATTCACAGTCAATTCTACATCCCATAAATACTGATCTTTGCAAAACACAGCTTAATGAAACAGCTGACATTTTCAGATTCATACGGCTTGACTATAACATTTTTTTAAGTAATTTATATTCAGGATCATTTGAAAAAAATATTTGAAAAGCATTAAATCACTTAGTTTTAGGACTTTACCTCTTGGCTTTTAGGGGACAAACTAAAATGTGTGTACGTACCATATTTACTATAGTATCTACTGTAAAATTTTTAAATATTTAAAAATTTGCTCTTTGAAAATATTTGGCTATACATTTCTTGTTTAATTTAGGGTTGACTATAATTTTTCAGTAATTGTCCCTATTCTAGGGTTTTGGCAAAGGGAGAAAATACAACGTTAACATTATTTTCAAAAGAAATGGCTTTTTATGAATACTGAATTAAACAATTACACGTTTGCAGTGTATATATTTAAAATATTGTTTATTATTATCTTACATTTAATTCTATTTTTTGTTAACATCAGACTTCGCTCACTGATGGGAGCTTTTGGTCACCCCTTCCTATGCTCCGCTCTTCAACCTTTCTGCTGTTTTCACAGTAGATGCAGCACGGCCCTGCTTGTCTTATAAGCGGGCCTCTTAATGCATAAATCCATTTGCAAATGAGTTCCCGGAACATGCTAATGATATTTTGTTCTGGATCATTTCCAAAATGGTTGTAAGCAAACAAGCTCATTTGAGAGAGAGAGAGAGAGAGACAGAGAGAGACAGAGAGAGAAATAGAAAGAGAAAGGTGGGGGGAGAGAAAAGAGAGGGGGTAGGCAATTACTCAATGGCTGTTAATTAAAAACATTCTCACATAAACGTGATTTCTTGTGAAATAACATTCAAGCCTGATTGACTGGCATTGGAAATTGAAAATGGACTCCCTTGAAGTTCAAAAGCCTTACCACAAATCACGAGATTCATTAATTACCCTACATAGTATCTTGGGAGTTGCCTATTCATAAAATCTGCTACGTTTATATTCTTGAAGCTAAACTAGAGGGGGAGAGTCCCAGTAAGGAATTAAAGTATAGAATTTTATTAATAAAACAAACCCGTAAACTGAAAATCTGAGAGAAGGCCAAGAGTATACCGTTTGTGGATGTGGTTTGATTCCTCTATAGCAGTAGAATACGGAGAGCATGTAACTGTGGTGTGTTTAATCCAAGTGGGTTAAAATACTAGTCTGGGATTTGAAGTAACTTTTGAAAAAGATGGAGCCACTGTAGTTTTCATCAGTTTTTTCAAGAGATAGAATTGATATGCATTGCTTGGTTTGAAATTTTTATTTTGTTTTGTTTGCTTTGTTTTCCTATTTGTGCCTGTAGTTATCTTTGGTTTTGGTTTTAATAAAATGAATAAATCACTTTTTACTTAATAAATAACTTTGGTTCTGTTAAAATAATGGCTAAACAAATAATATCCCCACAAAAACTGCAGAAGAGAATCTACATCATTTGTGCAAATTTCAATCATTTATGCTATGGACATCTCTGATTTTTTGTCCGTCTTTGGAAATGTTGCATGTTATTCGTATTCTAAGACACTGATAGGGAAATTAACAAGGCCCTGAATATTGCAAAACATTTTTTTCCCCCAGTCATGGAGATGTCACTAGAAAGGATTATTTTGAGACAATCTGAGATGGTAAATAAACCTTCAACTATTGCATTCCGTAACTACAATAAGTGAACGTAACTGAGAGAGGGAGGGAGGAAGGGAGGGGAAAAAAAGAGAGAGAGAAGATGAGTGAGCAGATCTAAAGAAAGCAGAGAATTGCAGGAGTCAGAATAACCCGGAGTTTATCAGTTTACGCTGACACATTTCCTTGGCAAGGGCTGCTGACTGTAGGCAAAGTCACGTGGCCAGGAGTCTGGTGTGTGTCTGCTTAAGAGCCCATGAAGCTCTTTGCTTCCAGACTAGCATGTGCACCATGTGATGCAGGGGTTGCCATGGTAAGTACATAGTGTGCAACTGAGTTGGATTTTTTTTTTTTTCTGATATGCTGCTTTAGCATAGATGTACCAGAATTCAAATTAATACCATAAAGAATTCACTGGAAGAGGAAGCTTTAAGGGGATTTGGTTAAACATTCAGCACTTATGCTAGATTCTGTAAGCAAAAGTGCTACATCATTTATTATTTTTTTCTCAAATATAAAGAGTTTATCTTAAAATGGTCAATGGCTTACCAGCATACAATTAAAAAATATATTAACCAGTTTAATTGTTTCCTCTTTTGCTATGTTGAGGATTATATTATAGGGGAGTTCTTAGCTACCTGAATAGTTTTTATTTCACAAGAAAATGATTCTTGTTGTTTTTGTTCTTCAAAATATCACAGACATTGTAAGAAATTCCAGATGTACTGAACTTTGTGCAAATCTGAAGACATCATTATGAATCTGATGTAAAAGCTGCTCTAAAAACTAGATCATGGGTTTGGAGCCTTCCCGGCTCTTTCTGAGAGTTCAGAAGGTCCTCTCTGCTCTCTGCAGTGTCACTACATAAAAGGCAAGTGTAGTATTCGGTTCATGAATTTGGAATCCTGAAGTTGCCCAGGTGACCTGTCAGGTTGGCTCAAGTAGAAGCAACTGATGGGTGGGCCATTCCCACCCTTAAATCCCACTGCCAAAATAATGCATTATTTCTCACTATATTTATTCTCTTCTTTTTCAGAATTGTTTTTAGAAGTCAGATATACCTGAGCCCTGCCCGTCACTATGTGATCTTGGCAAATTTCTTAAAGTCTCAAAGACTCAGCTCCTCTACCTGTGAAATGGAGCAAATGATAGAATCTACCTCATGGGAATAGCATTTGGGTTAAATAGACACAGCATATAGAAAATGTATAGGATCTGGTATGAAATAAGCACTAAGTCAATGTCAGTTGCTATTGTGATCTCTTTATTATTGTTTACATCTTTCTTTCTTACACTATGTACATTCTTGAACACTAGCTATCCTAGAATTTCAAAACATCCCCCAAAGTGTTCTTGAAGCTTTATTTTTCATCTGGATCAGTAATCCAACTAAAGAACTCGACAGTAAATATAGTTCTAAAGCTCAGTTTCTTGATGCTTTCAAATCACATGTTTGGGGAAGGCAGAATACCTGTGAAAATCCTTTCAGAAGAATTGGCCTTGATGGCGCCACTTAGATCAGCAAAAACCAATGCATAGACCAGCAGGGTTTGGAAAACTCATGGCCCACAGCTCAAACTTGGTCCTCCTCCTGTTTTTCTAAATAAAGTCTTATTGGAATGCTGTCATGATCATAGGTTTAAGTTTTGTTGAAGGTGCTTTCACGTTTCAAAAGCAAAATTGAGTAGTTGCCACAGAGTCTTTATGGTCCTCAAAGCCTAAAGTAACAACCATCTGAAAATGTTTGCTGGCCCATGGACTAAAGGATACCTGAGTAGGAAAGTAAAGATAGAAGGGAGGAGGTTCCTAAAAAGCAGAGCTGCAAAATGATGTTTGGAACAACAATCTGTCATTTTCCCCAACTCCATCTTAAGACCAATATTGAGAAGGAACTCAATCTAACAGCGAAGAGAGAATAGTCAAGTTTATGACTGGGACAAAAACGAAGAATTTAAACTATAAATGATTTTAAACTTCTCTTCTTCACTTCCCAAGGAGGAAGAATGCTGCGTTGCAAGGCTAATCCAGGGACCTGCTCTCTTGAGCAGAGTTCAGGTACTACACAAAGAATGAAGGGGGAAGAATGAACCTCTCTTGTTTCCCCATAAGACCCCAATAGCCAGTTATCTTGATTTACACAATCAAGTGCTTAGTCAGAGAGGAGAATAGTGGAGAGAGGAGAGCTAGGTTGTCTGGTGTGGGGACTATTAGGAGTGTACAGATGGAAAGGAGAGTCACTGTGTTAGGTTTTCTGAAGAAAATGGCCCTTTGGCTATTCTTTGAGAGATTCAAGCAAAGATCTGTACCACTTAACAATTATTCCAAGTTATTAAACTTTCATTTGTTTGAATGGGACTCTGTGCCAGGGTCTGGCCATTATTTGGCTGTTTTAGTTTTACATATGGAAATAATTGCAGAAGGTGCATTAAATGTAGAATTATAGAGTACTATGGAAGCAAATAAGAAAGATTAAACAAGAGTGTCTGAAAACCAGCAAAGTTTTCAGAAATACTGCCTGAGCTGAGTCTTGAAGGAATCACAGGGACCTGTATCAGACCAGGTCATGAATGGTTCGAAGTACAAGAGGCTGAACTTCTGGGAGAAGCACACATCCTCCATGGCTGGAGAGTAGTGGTCGCTCTGGCAATACTGATATTCCATTCAACCTTCACTACCATCCAACAAGGAAGGCATTATGCCTGTGATTTCCATCAGTGAGGAAACTGAGATAATTTGAGGATAAATATATCTGACTACAATTACACAGTTTTATAGAGTGCCATTATTTGCATTCTCACTAAGTATTTTTTAAATTTATTTATTTTATTTATTTATTTTTGGCTGTGTTTGGTCTTCATTGCTGCCACAGGCTTTCTCTAATTGTGGCGAGCGGGGGCTACTCTTCACTGTGGTGCTCAGGCTTCTCACTGTTGTGGCTTCTCTTGTTGCAGAACACGGGCTCTAGAGCACAGGTTCAGTAATTGTGGTGCACGGGCCCAGTTGCTCCGTGGCATGTGGGATCGGACCAGGGTTCGAGCCTGTGTCCCCTGCATTGGCAGGCGGATTCTCAACCACTGCACCACCAGGGAAGCCCCTCACAAAGTATTGTATAAAAAGATGACCCATTTGTTGACAGGTTCTCAGGTGTTAATTACTGAATGGTGATTATCTGGGTAACATTGAAAATTTAGCCAATCTAGATATTCCTTAATATTCATCCACCTATTTGGAGTTTCATGGAGAGAATCGTAGGATGTGAAGCATTTTATTTGTTCAGAGATCCTTAGTACGTTTTTAAACTTTCCATTTCTCTTATTCAAAGATTCCATATTTTATTACCCAACTGTCTTCTGTTTTCTGTTACACAACAAAAATTTAAAGGAGATAATTTAGGTCAGTTATACCAGGAAACAGTTTGGCTTCTCTTTCTAAATTCAGCAACAATTTGCTATATGTTCAGGGAGCCCACTTTCCCTCTGGCTGACATTACATATTGATCTAAGTCTGAGAAAAATTGTATCGATAAAATAGGGGGTTTGTTACCAGCCCATTGCCACTCCTTTTAATTCACAACCTCTTTGTCTCTTTTATATCTCCTTAAAAGAATACTCTCTAACCTATTATTAGGAATGGATGTAATAAATCATTCACAGCAAGGCAAAATTGGCTAATGCTAATATGACTATACTACTATGTTGGCTCTTCACTTGCCTTATAAAGAGTAAACCAATGCAAGCCAAAAGAATAATTTTATGCTTTTGAGATATATAGTATTGGTTAGATTGAAAAAGAGATTTTCACAGGGTGAGAGTTACATTAGCATCCCCTCAAATTATGCCACATCACTAACTTCCTATTAACCCATGAATAAGGTCTCATAATATCAACAAAACATTCAATAAATCATTCAAATATACTTATTGAACATCTACTGTTCCAGGTGTTGAAGATACAGTGAAGTGAAGCAAAGGTCCTGCCTTTATGCTGTGAATATTTCAGTGGATAAGTTAATATTCACTTGGTGCTATGAGTTCTGTTTTAAGCCCTCTGCATGCCTGATGTCATTGGTTTCTTATAACATCATGAGCTGTAGACACTACTATTATCATCACTGCTTTATCATGGAAAACCCTGCAGCCCAGAGAGCTTGAACACTTTGTCCATGATTACACAGCCAGAAGGAGTTAGGAACAAAATTTGGCCTGGAACGAAGTCTGATGCTGTAGTTCACACTTTTATCTGCTATACTATACTATGGGCTAGATGAGAATACTAAATAAGTAGAAAAAGAAAAGAAAAGAAAAGAAAAGTAAAAAAGAGATAGGTATAACATGAAATTAACTTTCCAGAGGACATAATAGTTTTCTTTTGATTTCAATTATTAAGAATTTATCCCTGACAAGGTACTTCTTTATTTTTCCTTCATCTGGATGTCTCCCACTGTAACGAATTTAAACTTGAATTTAAATTTTAATATTCTTTCTCTCTGTCTTTCTCTCTGTCTCTCTCTGTCTCACACACACACACTCATAATTCCACTTTCTCCTAATCCAGCCATCAAACTGAAAATTAGACATTTATGTAACATGTATTTGAATTAGTCCAATTTCATTATTAAAAAGTATTTGCCTACTTCGTTAAAGTACCTGCTAAAATCTATTACAACTCTAATAAAGTTGTATAAAATCTAAAAATAAAACAAATCTAAAACCCCAAATATTTATCTCTGCTTGGATTATTCTCTACACAGCAGGTAGTTTCCATCCTACCATACGACAAAAGATGTGACTCCTTAAATGTATTAGATAAACCTCTTTTTAAAGGTCTATTTTCAAACAGAAACTTGATGATAGAAAGCTTTCTTTAATTTTCCCCTCCACATTGTTTCCCATTCCAAGTGTGTGTCAAGAATTTAATTGCAGCATGAACTTAACCAGTTATAAAATACTGTACTTGTGCCCTTGCCTTCTAAAGCAGAATGCACTAAATAATTTGTCTAATGGCCTCTAACATGAGAACTCAATTTAATAACCAAAGTGCCCTTACTCGTTGGATAAATTCCTGGTGAGAAATGCTCTGTGTGTAATCCATCAAGACATCAATGGCGGGCTTCCCTGGTGGCGCAGTGGTTGAGAGTCTGCCTGCTGATGCAAGGGACACGGGTTCGTGCCCCGGTCCGGGAAGATCCCACGTGCCGTGGAGCGGCTGGGCCCGTGAGCCATGGCTGCTGGGCCTGTGCGTCCGGAGCCTGTGCTCCGCAGCGGGAGAGGCCACAGCAGTGAGAGGCCCGCGTACCGCAAAAAAAAAAAAAAAAAAAAAAAAAAAAAAAAGACATCAATGGCTCAAACGCATGTGCGCACACACGTACACACACACACACACGAGAACTAAAATAAAAATAGAAATTCTGATATGCCAAGTTGACTAGCTTGAAATAAACCATATAGATGACTGTACCTTTTGTGTGAATCCACGAGCTCCCTTGTCCTGTAACTGTGTCACAGCTGTGTCTGATTGACTCATTGTGGGAGAGGACATGGCCACTCCAAAGACTCTCATTTGCCAGGCACCTGACATGTTTCTGTCTCTTTTTTATTAAAATTTCTCTCCCTTAAAAAATTAATTTCAATTGTTGAGGTTGCCAAAAGTTTGGTTTCTAGAAAAGCAATGTTACGTAGTGATTAAGTGCCAGTTTAAGCATACAACTTTTAGTATGATGGAAATAGCTTCAAATTATTTTTGGCTTACTTTGTAAAACTGCAAGGATTCTTTTAATGATTACTCTTGACAAGCATTTTGCAAACTTACTTATAAATTCAGAGAGTGAAGAAGACGGGAACACAGTCTAGCATTTTAGTGACTTGGCTAAGATTCCTCTGACCTCTATTCTGCCATTTCACTTTCACCTTATTTTTTAATCTAATTTATTTCCATTTGCTGCTTTGGTTTTAGGAGGTCTAAATCCTGTCCACATTTAAATATCTCCAGTAGGGGCTTTCCTGGTGGCACAGTGGTTAAGAATCTGCCTGCCAATTCAGGGGACACGGGCTCAAGCCCTGTTCCAGGAAGATCCCACAGGCTGTGGAGCAACTAAGCCTGTGCACCACAACTACTGAGCCTGCGCTCTAGAGCCCGTGAGCCACAACTACTGAGCCCACGTGCCACAACTACTGAAGCCCACGTGTCTAGAGCCCGTGCTCTGCAACGAGAAGCCACCACAATGAGAAGCCCACACACCACAACGAAGAGTAACCCTTGCTCGCCACAACTAGAGGAAGCCCACGTGCAGCAATGAAGACTCAATGCAGCCAAAAATAATAATAAAAATATAAATAAATAAATAAATAAATTTAAAATAAATATCTGCAATATAAGTATCATAAGGGCATTGGCAGCCAATGCATTTACTTATATTTACCTCTCTAAACTACAGAAGACAAGCTTAAGGGCTTTAGAATTCCCTCAAATTATACTTTCCTCTCTTTTGCCTCATTTTATATTTATTCCATGGTCCCAATATAATAATAGTAGAGCAAAACTTTGGGATTGTAAGTCTCAAAAGCCATTGTTCAAAAATTTAAAAAATTCCTATGCTAATTTATAAACCATGTACAACAGAGGACTCTTCCTACGGTTTATATGTGTGGGCTGTATTATTTATGTGGCTATTTGCCTTGCTCATAGATGATAATTAGGGCTTAAATAAGACAAACTGAGGCTGGAGATCATATATAGAAAGTATGCAAGTGGGATTTTTGATGAATTTGACGTCTTTATACCTGAGAAGAAAAATAATTTGATGACATTTTAATTCATTGTCCCACTATCATTTTGAATACAAAATAACATTTTCTTCACTCATTTTTAAAAATCTATCTGAATGAACTTAAAAGGATTGAGGGAAACATCTTTTTTTCTCCGAAGTTCAGACATGAGTATAAGCAAAAATTAAATAAAATGTTGACTCTCAGGTCTGATCTTTTTTTTTTTTTTTTTTTTTTTTTTTTTTTGGCTGTATGTGGGCCTCTCACTGCCGTGGCCTCTCCCGTTGCGGAGCACAGGCTCCGGACATGCAGGCTCAGCGGCCATGGCTCACGGGCCCAGCCGCTCCGAGGCATGTGGGATCCTCCCGGACCGGGGCACGAACCCATGTCCCCCACATCGGCAGGCGGACTCTCAACCACTGCGCCACCAGGGAAGCCCTCAGGTCTGATCTTAAACACGTGACATTGGATTTCATCAAGTAACTTAGGGATTATATGGTCCACTTGAGGAGTAAAATGTATCCAAATCTTCACTTTAGAAAGTTTTCTAAAAAGATAATTTATTTCCATCATTGATGATATCTCATGATCCATGTAGTAAAAGGATGAGATTTTTATTAACTAAACTGACTAGTCAAGGAGTTGAAAGTAGTGAGTGTTTCCATTACATGTTATTTCTTGTCTGCCAGGATATGTTGTGTCCTTATGAGGACCCAACAAGAGCTGCTAGTTGACAAGTGGAGATAGTCTTATTGCATCAGGTTGATTATGCTGAGCCTGTTCATTAAAATGAGTTTTATCTGTGTGACTGAGGTAACATAACATGCACGCATTATTAAAGCACATCTTTAAAAAATAAACACGCATACACGTGTCCAGGAGATCAGGCCACAAGAAGGGGGATACGTCTACTCTTCCACATGTTCATTGAGGCCATTTCATTTTGTTCCCAGGTTATCATTCCTACAATAGTTCACACGTGCCATCAAGCCTGAACTGAGCTTCTCATTCAACTCCGGGGTGACAGAGGTCATCTGTTTTCATATTAATTAAATCACAGCCTGTCTCAAACCAAGATTGCCAGTTGTGTTAAATTAAAGATAGAGGTTTTTGCTGAAGGCAACTTACACAGGGTGTGTTGACACCTTTAAGCTGACTTCTTTTTAGAATTCTAAGTCACATTGAAATGGAAAGGCTTGGGCAGATAGGGTCACTGTATTAACGACAAATCCGCAAGCGGCATTCTTCCTAAACCCAATACGGGCCTAATCTTTCATTCTTCCACTTTAATGCAATCATGGAACAGTACAGGCTTAGAGTCCCCACCTCATTTCAAAATACTCTCTTAAATGCACGATATCTCCTTAGAGACTTTTAATCTTGTAAGGGGTGATAGAAGACCTTCCCTTCCCCTATAGATGGAAAAGGGGTGCTTTTGTTTTCCAGTCATATGTGAAACTGACAGACTTCTTTAGAAAAATCACATGGTGTCAATTCAAACCAGAGTCTCACAGTGTATATTATAGTGTATCTTGAAAAAGTATCTGTTTAATAGACACATTATATGAAATAGATAATCAACAAGGACCTACTGTATAGCACAGGGAACTCTACCCAATATTCTATAATAACCTATATGGGGAAAGAATCTGAAAAAGAAGAGATATGTGTATCTGTATACCTAAATCACTTTGTTGTACATCTGAAACTGCACAACATTGTAAATCAACTATATTCCAATATAAAATAAGATTTTTTTAAAGTATCTGCTTATAATAATGAATGCTCTGACAGCTAGCTATGGGGAAGGATATTAGTATGGTGTCCATCATTAAATAGAATTGTTCATGGGTAGAAACCAAACTAGATGCTGTAATTAAAATATTCATGGAAGTAACTAGTTACTCTGTTTCTCATTCCCTTTTATCTTCCTTGTCTTGTGCCTGTTTTCCCGTGATGGATCTCTCTACACTACAGTAATGCTCTCATCTGGCTTTGCAAGATCTGTATTGACTACACACTTTTCCGGTTGCATTTTTAGCTGACACTTTTGGCAATGGTGTTTAATTGGATTACTCCCTGCCAGTTTATTTTTGGTAGATTGGTTCACAGTGTCCTATTCTATTGCTTAGGTCTCCAGTTATCTATCCTTTTGGCTGCTGCTGGTGGTGTTCATTCAGACAGACATCATTCTTCTCTTTCACCTGTTAGTGCAGTCTAACCCTGTGAAAAAATTCATCATGAGTCAGGGGAAATTCAGCATGGCATGTATTATTGGTATTGTGATTTGAGTGACAGGCAACCAACACTTAGGGAATAATTTATCTACCTGAATTGGGCTAGACATCACTAATGCACACGGCAGATTGATTGTACGGCTCTAGTGGACGTATTCTTTATTAATGAGATTCAGTATGATTTGCTAAAAAGCCTTTTACTGGGCAGTCATTTTCTGTCCCCCTCCCCCATCTCTCTATATTCCATTTAATCTGTTGAACCATGTACCATGTTTTGAAAACGTGTTTCTCTCGTCTATTTTTATTTGAAATACCTAGGGTTTTTAAAATAATTGTGCACAAATTGAACAAAGCACACACACACACACACACACACACACACACACACACACAGATTGGAACTGAAATGTATTATGAAACACAGGGACCAAGGAAAGGAATTAAAATCCTAAAAAAAGATATTAAGAAGAAATAAAAGCAAAATTATATGGAAAAGAAGACATAATCTAAGAATAAAATTTGGCATTTGAAAAAACTGACTTCTAGAAATGAATGTGTCTGTACTAACAGGAGCTATAAAGCACATGAGATTTCTTTCTAAATAAGATATGTTATTTGTATTGATCTGCTGAGAGTTGGGAGTGGCTAAGGTTTGGGGCTTTCAAAAAGAGCTCAGTAAAAATCCAGAGAAAAGTCATAAACTACCCACCTCTTAACCTTTTGCTCCGTTATCCAGAGGTCACAAAGCAGAAGGGAATAATGTACATCAATTATAATGAGTTTTTCTAAAACACTTTAAAAGTAACATAAGGGTAAATTATTTCAGATTCTAGTCTCACTCTGATCAAACATCCCCTACAATATAATTTCATACTTGGTATGGGAGGAGGATAAAAAAAGAAGTCATCTCCCTTCTCTTGAGAGAAGAGTCTATATGTACTCTCATTGCTATAGATATTTCTCCATTGTCTTTCTAAAAAATTTCTCCATTACTGTTTTTTTTCTGTAAATCACAAAATGCCATCTCTCCCCAAAACAAAATAAAATTCTAGCTGCTGAAAGAATAACGTTTCCTTAAAAATGATCTATAGAAACACTTGTTTGACAAATGATTTCTAGTCCTGTTTTGTCATTTATCTCCAAAACAAATACTATTTCAATTGTGTATTATAATAGGCATTGGAGCATTTCAAAAAAAATTTAAGTTATATGTGACAATCTGAATAGAAGCATCCTAGGAGGTTAAGAATCCCTCTAGGAAAACTCTTAAAGACTTGAGTGTCTCCATGCAATTCTGGTTCTCTTTGAAAAAGCTGGATAGGTCAGTGTTATAATTACTGCATCAAGTGGTTTAAAAGGAAGAAGATCTCTTTCCTGGTGCGAAAGGCAGGTAGATGGTTTCGTGTGGTTAGCCTCCCCACGGAAGCCTCAAAATAATATGAAGCTGAAATCTTTTAGTAGCATTTACACTGCCATGTTGAAAATATGTTGCTCTCCAGAAAAGAAATCAAATCACAGAGTATTTAAAAACTCATTTTAGACTGTAGCTCTTGTAGATATAAAGGAGTTATGTTATCTTCATGAGTCATTATTTCTTTCTCTGTTTAGCTTTAGCCTAAATGTTACAGCAGTTTCTTCACAGAAAGTATGTATTTCCATGAAAAGAGTAAAAAAATTAGCAGCTCATTGCCAAGAGGGGAAACTTTCAGGGTAGTTCCCTGTAAATATCTGGAAATTCATTAGTGAATTACATTTAAAATATCACATGCTATGCTAGCTTATTTACTATTCCTTTGGAAAATAGATCATCAGTGCACTGAATGAGTTTGAGACAATTTGACATGACAAATGTTTCAAAACCTACTATGTGCAAGAAGCAATTTCTCTGCTCTTGGAAGCTGGTTTAATAGTTAAGGCTAAAACTACCAATTAGTGCATCCTTTTGAGTCTATTCATGTGCCAAAATTCTTTCAGTCCTCATATAATTTTAACTGTTTCAGGAGAAAGAACAAAAATATGTGTACATGGGGAAGATGAAATAAAATGATAAAGTAAGAAATTCACATTTGGAGTCTGGGTGTATGTGTCATTTGCAATCACTTGAAGCAAACAATCCAATTTCTTTCCTTGTGGTGTTTTCTACCTAAATGAAGGTAGATTTTTTTGGACATGGTGCCATATGTCATTATTAATTTAGCTACATTATGTGATGAAGATGAAGGTAATAATGATGACAGTGAAATCAATGACAGTAATGATAATAATAATAATAATAATAATACCAACAATAATGGCAGCTACCATGATATGGTGGCTACTCCACTGGTTGTTCCACGTGTGTCGTATCTTTATTTCTCTTAACAATACAACAAAAGGAATATTATTATTTCTAATTAACAAATGAGTAAACTTAACTTTAACAATTAAGGACTCCTTATGGGTCTCACTAAAGCTAAGAAGTAGAATAAACCAATCCCACCTTCTGTGCAGGGACTAGGATTTTCCCACTACTCAGTTATCCCCTCCTGTACCCACCCACACACACATGTTACTCTAAATTACCATCTTACAATAGGGTGATAATCCACAGGTTTATTAAAATACCCCAGGACAGGAAAACTGTCCAATGTGCATAAATTAACAAACTAATTATCTACGTCTCCATCACTGCCAAAAAGGCCATAAGTGAACATGACCAACGTTAATAATTGAATCTACCCATTGTTAGAGCATTTTTCCTTTTTAAAAGTGTCAAGTATTCTGCATGCCTACATCTGCCTTTCATCTTGTTTCTTAGATTATAGGACTAGGATGGTTATCTCTGCCCCAACCGGAAAGCATCTGAGAGTGCGGATCACATAGTTCTTAGAATCAAGATCACTTAACTCCACTAACTCCGCACAAAGGCAGAGACCTCCAGGCAATTGTTCATGTGCTCTGGTTAAGCTACATGCTTGTCCTTTGCTGAATAAACGTTTAAAATCATCTTTCCTCAAACTTAAGTATGTGTGTGTACAACTTTGATTTGGTATGTCTGTCCTGCATACCTGGAGGGCAATTTAGCTCCAACCTTGTGATCTAGCAGTTATATTTCTAAGGTACTAGCCTACGAAAATACTTCTAAATGTGCAAAAGATAGTTTGAAAAGAATGTTTTTTATAGCATTATCTGGAAAAGTTAAAAAAATGTTAACAACCTAAGGCTCTATCATGTGGAAAGGATCGAATAAATTATACTGTACACCCTAAAAAAAAGTATTCCAAATTTCTATACAATTCTTCAATCTCATACCCACAAAGTATCAAAAATGAAACACGAAATTCTTACAGATACCAACAAATCATTAAAAGCCTATAGACATCTCAATATGCCCCAAACCTTTCTCACCAAAACCCCTTTTTCTGCTGTATTCACCATCCCAGCTAATGGGAATGTCATCTTCTATCTTGCTCTCACACCCCACATCCAATCTGTCACCAAATTCCATCAACTCTACCTTCAAAATGTACCTCCAATTCCACCACTTCTCCCCCTGTCCAGCGCTGCTGCTCTGGTCCATGCCACCATCTGTCCTTCTCATGATGGTTTTCACAGCCTCCCAACTGATGTTCCTGCTTCTGCCCCACAGAGCAGCCAGAATGATCCTCCTTTGTATTAGAGGAGTCAGATTATGGCATTCTCTCTCCCAAAAGCCTACAAAAAAATTCTCATCTCATCTCAAATGAGTGGAAGCCAAAATCTTGACAGTGACCTCGTGGCCCATGGCCTGACAAAATCGGACCCCGTTACTTCTGACCTGACCTTCTGACCCCTTGCTTGCTCCCCTCCAGCCACTCTGACCTCCTTATAGCTCCTCCCAACACGTCAGGAATGCTCCCCTCTAGGACCTCTTCTCTGGATGTTCCTTCTTCCTAGAAATCTGTCACCCCGGAGATCCACACGGCTTCTTCCCTCACTTCCTTCAGGCTCTTTCTCAAATGTGACAGCCGTAGTGAGTCTTTTCCTGACCTACCCGTATACCTTTGCACTCTTTCCAAACCCCTGACCCTAACGCCCTGATTTCATTTTCTTCATAGAACGTGTTGCATTTTAACTTGCTCTCTACTCTACTTGTTTATTGTCTGTCTTCCTCACCCCACCCACACCAGACTGTAAATCCCATGAGGGCAAGCTTTTATTTATTTATTTATTTATTTATTTATTTTACTGTTTTGTTCACTGTTTTATCCCAAGCACCTAGAACTATGCCTGACCTATAATAGATGTTCAATAAAGGCTTAATGAAAAACTTTATAGAGAAACAAAATAGCCATGCAACACATATAAACATCACCCAAATAGAAAATTAACAAGTCTTCTTGATGAAGCTCTTCTTCACTGCTGAACCGCTTCATTTCTTATTCAAACATCAGGATATGCTGAGTGGTATACTTAGTCCCAAATCAAAGACTAAAATGCAATTTACTAGTTAAAATAATGGATTTTAAATGCTGGTATTTTTATTTTTTAAAACAGCTTCCTTGTACATCTTGATGAAAGTACTTTTCTTTAAAAAAAATTTTTCTCCCTCTGCTTCCTGGCAGGCTAGTTATATTCATATTCTAGCATGGACATGAATATTCTGTCCTGTATTTCCAAATAGGAATGTTATTGAGAATAACTCTAGAGGCATGTGTTTCACGCAGAGATTCATTTTGGGAGAGGGGTTTGATTTTCCATCTATCAATTAATGATTAAAGTTAATTTCAAGGTGATCCATACATTTATAATGAAGATGTTTTCTTCAGGCTATGTCAAAGTTGGACAGAAGCCTTCAAGCTATTTTATTAACATGCTCAGCCTCTGCTCTAGTCATATCATTTGTTACATTAGACATGTTCTCTAAGCTATATTGCATTTTTAGTAGCTAAAAAAAAAATCCCCCGACTCATACCCTTGCTCAATAATAATTTCTTTTCCTTATTTGGGTTTTTAAACCTTTTCCAAAGACAATGCTTACTTAAAGACTGAGAATATCCTCTGATAGACTGAAAAGTATAAAGAAACAGCCCTAGACTAAAAACTATTGCCTCGTTCATCTATAACCATCTCTAAATATTTAACACTACTTCTGAAAGAAAGAGTACCTTCAATTTTCCAACGGGTTTCTTTTCAATGATTCAGGTCGCCACAGGTTTGGCTGTTTGGAAGGTTCACTCATGCTGTGATTTCCTCAGCGTAAGAAGAGCTTAATTCTCAGGCTGACTGACAGTCTCACGTGGGATTGTGTTCTAAAAAGCCCCTCCTCTTGCCAACATCTGTCTATTTATTTCAGATACAGAATAGACACTGAGCTTCTTAAAATGTAAAGTGAGTGCTAGGTCCCAGATGTAATTCAAGTTGAAACAACCAGAAGTATAAATAGCTCTCAAAAAGGTATGTGAGAAGAATAAAGGCTTACCTTAACATGAGCCATTAAAGGCCCCTCTTAATGTGACCTCTAATTGCCTTGGCAGGTGATGGAGTGAAAAACCTAAAACCACATCTATTACAAATATAGATGTAATGTGAATTGTAAATAGAGGAATGCTGATGTTTGTATAAATCCTCTTAAGACTGTGGTGACCCTTACTGAAAACAGGAGCCCAGCAGGACAGACACCATTTTGACTTGGAAAGTGAACTGGCACAACAGCCAAAATGGACAAATGTGGTGTCCTTAGGCTAAATGGGGAAAATTAATATTAATGAGCATAAGTGGTATCATTAGATATATGCTCATTAATATTAACTTTCCCCTCCAGCATTAAAAAAAAATAGAACATTTTAAATAAATCAATTCATTTAGTATCAGCCTTGTAGATTTGGCTTCTGGCTCAATATAGAGCAGTGAGGGTAGAACAAGGCAAATTATCGAATTCTCTCCTCTAATCGTATGGTCCTATGAATAAAAACCTCCCCATGCATTTGGTATTCTAATGAAAATTACTCCAATGTCTGGATATCTTATTTAGCTTTAGAAAAAGAAATCTGGATGCACAATTTTAGCAACAACAAAAAAATAAGCAAAGCAGCTTGTGCTCCTCTGAAATGATTAATAGAAAAGTGATTGGAATTAATCACAAACACAAGAGGAAGCTGAAATTAGAGAGGGTTATTAAGATACTCTCTGCTGTTTAATCTCACCCCCTTATCAACACATTAACCTTGTTTCCTCTGCCTGAGCCCTGAGTCCTACAGCAAAATTAGGTCAGAAATTCACATCAGATCAGATCAGCTGATTCATTCCAGCAAGACCCTGACACGCTGCAGATTTGGGTTTCATTCTAAATAGGAGTATGGCTGAGGGCTTTGGGGGTTTGTTCCCTATGCTCTAAGCATAGGAGATAGAGCTGGCTGTAGAGTATTTCTAAATATTCTAAGCTAGCTGTAGAGTATTTCTGAAAGTTTCTGAACCCTGTTTCATTTAACGGTCTTCACTTGACCTGAACAAAATGAACATCCATTTTCATACACAAATAGAGCATTTCATTTTTCTACATACCTGCAATTAAATCAAACCCAGTGAGATTACCTATTCGTGACAAAAGTAGCTATTCACGTTGCACTGAACGCATATATCGCTCGCTAAAATGTACTTCAGTAAATGCTCCCTATTTCCATAAAGCCTGTCACAAATCATGAGTATGATTCCAGAAGCCATAACTATCTAAATAGGATTTATGTAACTGTTAACATTTCTCTAATAAGAGCTCTCAATGTAATTATGCCTTTGGGTAATCATTTAAAATATTATCCAATTCTAAACTTTGGTATCAGAATCATTTGCTTTTTAAGTAACAATGCTTTAGTAAAGGGAAAGCAATTTTTTTTAATTTTTACTTTTTTTTTCTGTATCGTCTAGAGGATGAACTTTCCTGGTGCTTCGTTTCTCTTTGACTAACAGAGATACTGAAACCTTCAAATTTAAATAACTTCCAAGTATATATCCTAATATACAAATGCATCTATTTGTTTTTAAAGGAGCATAACTAATCTAATTCCATTTCTGACTGTCACTTTTAAACAGGAAATATAACCTCATATAGATCCCTTGAGGGCATCCACAGGGAATAGAGACATTCCTAATCAGCTTAAGTAGTCCTTTGTGTCAGAACCACTTTGCTAAAGTCCAGAGCTGTCTTGCGGACTTGCAATGTTTGGGAGAATTTCACTAATGTAGCATTTGTTTTATTAGAAAAAAAAATTCAACCCCTTTCTACAATAGAAAAAATACTCAGAAAGGCATGTACTGGGAACACATTTTCTTGTGGCTTTTTATTTAAGGGATATGTCCTATATTGTTTTCAAAATACTGTGGCTAATAGTAAAATGAGACAATGCAGGAAGTAGTTCCAGAATCCAGATAGAAAAATTCACATGAAGGGAAGGAAGCCTCAAACCTAAGCATGCATCGTTTGATATACAAGATGATCTTTTATTGCCTCTCTTCCTCAGTGAATATCCTTACTGGATGTCCTGAACAAGATGTTTCCTGTAAAGAGTGAACCCCCAAAGCAGACATATGTTCACAGGTACACACAGGTACTGCCTTACAGGTTGTTTGTAACCAGACTGTTCTCATTGGTCAGTTGCCTCCTTCTTAATGGCGAGTGCTTATGTGTGTCAATGGTTCAATATACCTATCATCTCTGTGTCTTAAACATCCGTCTTCACCCACACACATGACAAACTAGGGTTTTGTAACCCGTCTCAAGTGATCTCACTCGTTTGAAACTGTAGGCTTTGCATGTTTGTTTTCTAATAGGTTTTATAATAAAAAATAAAATCTGACTTAACAGTGCCTGCAGAAAGCCATTAGAATTTCGAATAGCAGAAATGATGAGCTACTGAAATATTTTTTCATTCTCCATTAATTTTTTGCCTTTGAGTGTCTCTCTCTCTTTCTTTCTCACCAAATGTTATTTGGAGCTGTTAAGAAAAGTACTAGCAAACAGTATCACTTTTTATTTATTTGAAATGTTTCACCTAATAAGACTTTTCAGTAAAATCCCATTTGAGAAATGGAAGTGAAGGTACAAGAAAGTTAGTAGTGACAAAGGACTCAAGTTAGTTTAAAAATAAGGAATTGGGCTCAGAAAGCTTAAGTGACTTAGAACACAGAATGTGATGAGGGTATTCCTTTTCTAAGAGCTCAGTGTTTTAAGCTCCCCAGCTTCAACACAAAAGGCATTTCAGCACATATGTGATCTAGAAGGTCAATCATATGAAATCCTATTTCCATTTTTTAAGCAATCCCTGGCAGTCTGCACATTTCTGAATTTGCAACTGGCATATTTCACAGAGAATTATCATCAATGCCTTTTCAAGGTCAAACATGCTCCATCTTTAGATTTTTCAACATTATCATAGTATATATTAAAGAAGGCATTCAGCAGACATGATAAAGAATTTTAATTGATTAGACTGTGTTCATTAATGTCATGTTGAATTTTCTCTACAACTTGACATAAATTGCATGTTAAAAGTATTAAACTATGTGTGAAATTTAGATGTGGGTATTCTGCTTTGGTCGCCATCTCTGGAACCTCAGAATTCCTGTGTGACCAGAATCTTCCTAGGGAATTTTCAAAAATTTTAAAAATACACTTCCTATTAGGAACGTTGTTGAAGCAATTCTAAAAATGTACTGTGAGAATATTCTATATAATATTTAAGATTTATTATATTTTTTAATTGTCAGAATCCCAGAATACTGGTCACCATATGAACAAAATAAAAATTAAATTTGAATATTTCAATGGGTACTGAGATGGAATAACTTGAGCTATCTGCAGCTATAGCCCCGCCCCAAATCAGGGAGAACTTTAGTCTCTTCCTGCTGCCCAATCATGACACTTTTGGCTCCTTTCATGTTTCTCTCTCCAACTCTTCCCACAACAACATCCAGAGATTTCTACGTATGTCCTCACACTGTGCATGGGCCCTGCTTTTGTAAAAGAAAGTCATCTGGGCAACATGGATGGACCTAGAGATCATAATACTAAGTGAAGTAAGCCAGAGAAAGATAAATATCCTATTATATCACTTTTATGTGGAATCTAAAAAAAAATGATACAAATGAACTTATTTACAAAAGAGAAACAGTCTCACAGACTGAAAACAAACTTATAGTTGCTAAAGGGGAAAAGAGGGGAGGGATAAATTAGGAATTCTGGATTAACAGATGCACACGATTATATATAAAATAGATAAACAACAAGGACCTACTGTAGAGCACAGAGAACTATATTCAGTATTTTGTAATAATGTATAAAGGAAAAGAATCTGAAAAATTATATATATATATATATATATATATATATATATATATATATATTCACTTTGCTGTACACCTGAAACATTGTAAATCAACTATACTTCAATAAAAAACAACAACAACCTCTACAAAAAATAAACAAAAAAGAAAGTCATCTGAGAAGTCTCAAAATTTAGGAGATTTTACTAGTATTTTTTCTCTTCCAAAGATCTTTTCACTTTAAATTAGGATTCCATAAAACATTTGGGGGAAAGAGTGTAGGAAAGAGCAGGGAGGAGTTACTGATAGCAAGATACATACTACGTCTTTCAGTTCCTAGCATGTGTGATACCTATGGCACAATAATAAAATGGTGTTTGAGGAGCCAGGTTTGGGGCCGTCATACAGAATTAGTCATCCTTTCATTCATCACTCAGTCACCTGTACATCGTGGCTGAACACCCCTATCTGAAATATTTGAGATCCCATCCCTTCCCACCTACTCAAGGACATAATCACAGTAATTTTTCCTTCCCTCTCCTAAGTCATTAACATTTCCCTTTCTACTGTAATCTTTCATATCAGCATTTCAGATAAGCTAGTTTTTGCTCTGCTTAAAGGGAAAAACCAGAAAAACAGAACACTATAGACTTCTCTTCCCCCTTCAACTACTCTCCATATTTGTGAATTTTGTTTAACCTCGAAAGTTCCTAAAATAGTTCTCTATTCCTCTCTTCCTTGTTTCAATTCCTCTTTTCGCATCCTCTTGTGAACATGACTCCACTGCGTTTTGTCCCCAGACCTCCACCAAAACTGTTCTTGTCAACAACACCAATGTAATAAAAGACATTGTTCAATCCTCAGGATTCAATATATTTGATCTACCAGTAAAATCTCTCTCTCTTCTTTAATCACTTTTGTCATTTCACTCTGAGGCAACACCCACCTTGGTGATTCTTCTCTTATCCCACTAGCTGTTCTTACTGGATTTTTCTACTGTTCCTGTCATGTAAACAATTAGGTGTCCCAAGGAACAGTACTGTGTGCTTTTATCCTCTCTATCTAATTTTAGGTCCTAGGGATCCTTAACTAGGCTCATGATGTAAAGAATATATGACTCTCATATTAAAACCTCCAGTTTTGATCTCCACCATGAGCCCTGGATCCAACTGCCTATCCAGAATTCTCCACTTGAATATCTAAAAGGGCTCCCAGCACTGGCTTATGAAAGCTGAACTCCCACTCCCCCACCATTTAAACTAAATTTACTCCTGTTTTAGTCTTTACCATTTCATTAAATGGAATCAGCATTCTTCTAGTTGTTTCAGGAAAAATGAAACATAACATAACAACAACAGAACCAGAACAGCAACGAAACAAATTTGAGAGTCATCTTCAATTCCTTTCTCTTATTCAACTTATATGTCTCATCAATTAGAAAATGTTACTAGTGCCCCAAATTTTAGCACTTTATGCCACATTTACTAGTACCACTCTGGTCCAAACTACCATCAGCTCTCACTTGAATTACTGCAAAAGCTTTCTCTCTGAATTCCCTGCATCCAACTATGCCCTGTTCATCTGAATGCAAGCAGTCAGAGTAATCTTTGTTAAAAAGGGCAGTTAGTGTATGCCATACCTCTGCTCAAGAAATCTTCAATGAATATATTTTTTTCTTTTAGACTAAAACATGAACTTATAATGCTCTACATTACCTGGTGGCTCCAATAACCGTTGAACTTACACCTCTTCCAATCTTTGCTTGGTCACTACACGACACCTTCCCTTCTTGGAACACATCAAACTTGCTGTTTCCTCTGTCGCGAATTATCTTCCCCAGACAGCCATGTGGCTCCTGTCTCTGGCAACAGCCTCCCAATGTGTAATGTCTGTGCTCAGCTGTTTTTGGATTTCAGAGGTCTTCCCTGGCCTCTATTCTATTGCCCTCACCCTGCTTTATTTTACAGTGTAAAAATTTATTATCACCTATCATATATATTTATTTATACGTATTTCTTTCATGTTGCCTATCTTTCACCCTTCTCTCAGAATACAATTCTTTTATAACCAGGAACTTTGTTCTGTTCATTGCTGTCTCATAAAGGTCTAGAACATTTCCTGGCACTTAGTAAGGTTTCAATAAATATTTCACCAATGAATGAATACACTTAACAGCAAGTTGTTTATTGAACAATAAGCTGGCTTCAGATTCTATTCTAAGAACTGTATATACAAATAGTCATTCTTCTCATGAAACTTACATTGTAACTTGAACATCAGCAACCATGTCACATATTGTGTGCATTGTTTGCTCATTGTCTCTAATCACCTTGACCTCAGGTGAAAGATGCCCTATCTAGCTCACAGGTTAATCATCATTTCTTGCTTCCAGGATTAAAGCCTCTATGCCTGACCCCTTATTTCATGGGTGGGGTCAGAATTCAACTTGAACATCAGCTCACTTTACTATGACCTAGCAGTCTGTTGACCTCTAGTTGGTGTCCCTAGGCCTGGGAAGTTGGTTTATTCTTCAACTCTACCCAGATCTACTGACAAATTCTGAATAGCCTCATCATCTAAAATGCCACTGTCACTAGGTCACTGTGACATAAAGTACACACATTTATAACTCTCCTGTGGGTAACACCAACTACTGTGGCAACAACAGCCTTACAAGCAACATTGCCATGGAACCTTAAGAGTAAGCTGGCTTCAGGCATACCTACTTCCACATCTCTGGCTTACGTCCTGCCATGGAAACAATAAAAGTGCACAGTAACTGAACATCTATCTCATCAAATGCCAGATCCTAGGAGGCTCTTTCTTCTTCCTGCTACCAGTGGGTTCTTCATTTTCCTCCTAATCTGATTATAGAAAGGTAAACTGCTAATTTAAAATTGACAAGTAGGGATTTCCCTGGTGGCACAGAGGTTAAGAATCTCCCTGCTAATGCAAGGGACATGGGCTCGAGCTCTGGTCCAGGAAGATCCCACATCCCACATGCCACAGAGCAACTAGGCCCATGCACCGTAACTACTGAGCCTGTGCTCTAGAGCCCAGAGCCACAACTACTGAGCCCGTGTGCCACAACTGCTGAGGCCCATGCACCTGGGGCCCATGCACACCACAATGAGAAACCCACGCACCACAACGAAGAGTGGCCCCCGCTCTCTGCAACTAGGGAAAGCCAGCGTGCAACATCGAAGACCCAACACAGCCAATAAATAAATAAATTTATTAAAAAATAAAACTGACAAGTACTTTTTTTTCTCCCCTCTTTGAATCTTTACTTATTTGATACAAGAAAGAACACTCATACTCAGAAGAACTGTTTCAAACAAGACATCGACATTGATTAAACATACACACACACACACACACGCACACACACACACACACACACGGTGGGAGACTTCTCCTGCCCTTACTCTGTTCTTAAGCATGGTTAGACTACAGTTTTATACTGTGTTGACAGTGTGATGTGGAAGCAAAATTGTCCAGATCGTTTGGGACTTTTTCAATTCAGTGTGTGATCTGAGCTATCTTTATGTTTATGGCTTGTAATATAATTCTAGAAAATATTGCTTTGTTAATGTAGCAGGAACTAACACAAATTTCCTGAATTTCCTGGACCTCATTTACTATGCAATGACAGGGTGCTGTGTCTCCACCTACCTAAATTCCAGCCCCTGTCCCCTGGACTTTTGACTTCTTGGAATTGTTGGTTATGCCTCTTTGAACACTTGACCACTTAAAGTGAGTCATTTTTACTTTCTTAATATCTATGGATCTTTAGATAGAAACTTTCTGAGGTTGTTGATGAAACACAGAAGCTAATAATACAGTGATAAGCACCCTGGGGTGCTCTGTACAATCTAATAGAACTATTCAGCAAATAATTCTGTCTCTATGCTCAGAGAAAAGAGTGAATTATGTTTAATGGCAAGATTAAATTAGATTTTAGAGATGAAGTTATTTTAGAAATCACGTAGGATAACCTTTTTTGTTCTGAGTTTCAGAAAACTTAGACTCACAAAAGTAAATTAAAATGTTTACATACATACAGAAGTTCAGGGCTTCCCTGGTGGTGCAGTGGTTAAGAATCTGCTTGCCAATGCAGGGGACACGGGTTTGACCCCTGGTCTGGGAAGATCCCAAATGCCTCGGAGCAACTAAGCCCACATGCCGCAACTACTGAGCCTGTGCTCTAGAGCCAGAGCTCCGCCAATGAGAGAAGCCACAGCAGTGAGAAGCCCATGGGCACGGCAATGAAGAGTAGCTCCTGCTTGCCTGAAGACTCAATGCAGCCAAAAATAAATAAATAAAATAAATAAATGTATAAAAAATACATCTTGGTTAAAAAAAAAAAGTTCATCAGAGGTACTTAGCAGAAAAAAAAAAAAGTTGTTCTAAGAAAGGGCACTTAGTGCATCCTAGAAAGGAACCTGTGATACCAACTAAAATTAGGTAGAAATAAAAAAATAACATATCTCAAAATAACTTCTGCAATTATGAACATGTTTATCAAGCATGCCATTTTACAAATCTTTTTGTATACCTGGTAATAGAATAGATTTCCATTTGAATAGTCCAGAGAAAAAAGATGACACTCTTTCAACTAATCTTGTACAAAATTTCCAAATCTCTCGCCTTCTTTCTCTCTCTCTTCCTTCCCACCCTCTCATACAGAGTTGTTTGCCATTAAATGATTGGAATAGTGCATCCTTACCTAGCCTCTTTATAAGAATCAATAGTTTACCTTAAAAGAATATGTTATTTTCCTTCATATCATAATGTTCATAGAGAGTAAGCAAAAGGATTAATTCTAGGTTAGATGAAAAATCCACCAACTTACTATCAAAATAGCTTACTATTACCATTTCGTTATCCAGTCAATTGATGGATTAATTTCCTAAATTCTGTCTCTTTGCACTTAGTAAATGGACTCCATTGAAGAAATAGGACTCCATCAAACACTTATCTCTACCTGTAACCTCACAACACATACACTCAGAAAATATTGTAATATTTTTTGGAAAAATCAAAAGATGTGTATCCTTACTTTGGTCTCAGCATGCTAGGGAACTTAGCCTCCATTTGGAGGCTGCAATCGGGGCTCATTTGCTTGTAGCAGGTGGGTCTTGCAGCATAAAAGTCATTTCATTTGAACAAACCTGGGGCTCTTAGTACCAGACAATAGATATAATAGCCACAGAATTCTACACAGAGGGCACACATTGAGTATTCCACTTCAGAAACTCACATAATTCTAATTATTGACAAGTCTTTTCATAATCTAGGAAGATGGTGAACTCTCTTATAAGGATGATACAAAGACAATTAAATATGGGGATTTTCATTAAATATTAAAGTGTGTGTTCCCTTAATCTTTTATCGAGAGATTGTTCAGTATGAACTTTTATTTAGAGGAAACTGAATTCTTTCCCCACCCCATCAGCGTCTCCATACTCATGACACAAAAGTAAACAACTTTTGTTAACTAAGGCAAGTGTCCTGTCAGTAGGGTGCATTGTGTTTTCATCATAGTTGAGAAGACATTTTCACTTTGTCTCCTCAAGTCTAACTTTGACAAACCCCTTCTTGACCAGGTGACAGCATCACAGCCTCTGCAGAACTCACAGATACCCTGAGGTGTGCAAAACTCAGAACAATTTCATTTATACTTACCGTTTTATTGCTTCTTCTTGTCTTCGGCGTTTTTCATTCTTTTCCTTCAAGTAGGCCAAGTTTGTTTCATTTCTCAAGCGATCATTTTCTCGAGCAATGTCTGATGCATTCTGAATAACCAATCCATCATAGGCCTTCATCCCCATATCTTCAATATACTGGAGAAATGTGTCCAGAGGGTCTTCCTCAGGGTTAGAACTCATCATCCTGGATGATTTCATGTGAAAAGGAACACTTCCTGTGGGATGAGAACACATTTTACCTTCATCAAAGATGTGGATAAAAGCAAGGTGCTGCTTATTCTCTTAACATCTTGTCAGCCCCAAACTCCACTGATTATGGCAGGATGTACTTAGAGAAAATGTCTCATTAGAAATTACAGTCAGAGTATTTAAAGTTAATATTAAATGAATGTTGCCTGGGTAGCAAACGCTTCTTCAAAGCAAAAAAAGCAGCAAATCAGAGGTCTTCCCTGGTGGCGCAGTGGTTGAGAGTCCGCCTGCCGATGCTGATGCAGGGGACATGGGTTCATGCCCCGGTCCAGGAAGATCCCATGTGCCATGGAGTGGCTGGGCCCGTGAGCCATGGCTGCTGAGCCTGCGCGTCCGTGAACCTGTGCTCCGCAATGGGAGAGGCCACAACAGTCAGAGGCCCGCGTACAGCAAAAAAAAAAAAAAAAAAAAGGAAATCAAAGGCTAAAGCTCTCGCGCTGAAAGGTGATGTGTGGCTGCAAAGATCTGCGGTAAGAAAAAGGTAAGTTTAGGTAAACAGAGTCATGATTTTGCTTCTCAAAAATGTGTTCATATACTAATAAGATACAGTAGAACCAAGGTTCATTTTTTTCTGATTACTACAAAGACTGTTCTGTTCAATTTCAAATAAAATGATGTAATTATTTGGAATGAACTTTTCGTTTAAATAAATTTACTTAGAGATGAGGGGAAGATGGCGGAAGAGTAAGATGCGGAGATCACCTTCCTCCCCACAGATACACCAGAAATTAATCTACACGTGGAACAACTCCTACAGAACACCTACTGAATGCTGGCAGAAGACCTCAAACCTCCCAAAAGGCAAGAAACTCCCCACGTATCTGGGTAGGGCAAAAGAAAAAAGAATAAACAGAGACAAAAGGTTAGGGACGGGACCTGCACCAGTGGGAAGGAGCCGTGAAGGAGGAAGGGTTTCCACACACTAGGAGCCCCTTCGCGGGCGGAGACTGCGGGTGGTGGAGGGGGGAAGCTTCAGAGCCGTGGAGGAGAGCGCAGCAACAGGGGTGCGGAGAGCAAAGCGGGAGAGATTCCCACACAGAGGATTGGTGCCAACTGGCACTCACCAGCCCGAGAGGCTTGTCTGCTTGGCCGCTGGGGTGGGCGGGGCTGGGAGCTGAGGCTCGGGTTTCGGGTTTCAGTCAGAGCGCAGGGAGAGGACTGGGGTTGGCGGCGTGAACACAGCCTGCAGGGGGCTAGTGTGCCACGGCTGGCTGGGAGGAAGTCCGGGGGAAAGTCTGGAGCTGCCAAAGATGCAAGAGACTTTTTCTTCCCTATTTGTTTCCTGGTGCGCTAGGAGAGGGGATTAAGAGCGCCGCTTAAAGGAGCTCCACAGATGGGCGTGAGTCGCGGCTAACAGCGCAGACCCCAGAGACGGGCATAAGACGCTAAGGCTGCTGCTGCTGCCACTAAGAAGCCTGTGTGTGAGCACAGGTCACTGTCCACAACCCCCTTTCCGGGGAGCCTGTGCAGCCCGCCACTGCCGGGGTCCCAGGATCCAGAGACGGCTTCCCCGGGAGAACGTACAGCGTGCCTCAGGCTGGTGCAACGTCACGCCGGCCTCTGCCACTACAGGCTCGCCCCACCTCCATACCCCTCCCTCCTCCCGGCCTGAGTGAGCCAGAGCCCTCGAAGCAGTTGCTCTTTAACCCCGTCCTGTCTGAGTGAAGAACAGACGCCCTCTGGCGACCGACACACAGAGGCGGGGCCACATCCAAAGCTGAGCCCTGGGAGCTGTGAGAACAAAGAAGAGAAACGGAAATATCTCCCAGCAGTCTCAGAAGCAGCGGATTAAAGCTCCACAATCAAATTGATGTACCCTGCATCTGTGGAATATATGAATAGACAACAAATCATCCTAAATTGAGGAGGTGGACTTTGAGAGCAAGATTTATGACTTTTTCCCCTTTTCCTCTTTTTGTGAGTGTGTATGTCTATGCTTCTCTGTGAGATTTTGTCTGTATATCTTTGCTTCCACCATTTGTCCCAGGGTTCTACCCATCCTTTTTATTTTCTTTTTAATATTTCTCTTAATAATTATTTTTTATTTTAATAACTTTATTTTATTGTATCTTACTTTATTTTATTTTACTTTATCTTCTTTCTTTCTTTCTGTTTTCCTTCCTTCCCTGCTTCCTTCCTTCCTCCCTCTCTCCCTCCTTTCTTTCATTGTTTCTTTCTTTGTTTCTTTCTTTTTTTCTACTAATTCTTTCTTTTTTCATTTTCTCCCTTTTATTCTGAGCCATGTGGATGAAAGGCTCTTGGTGCTGCAGCCAGGAGTCAGTGCCGTGCCTCTGAGATGGGAGAGCCAACTTCAGGACACTGGTCCACAAGAGACCTCCCAGCTCCACATAATATCAAATGGTGACAATCTCCCAGAGATCTCCATCTCAACACCAGCACCTAGCTTCACTCAACGACCAGCAAGCAACAGTGCTGGACACCCTATGCCAAACAACTAGCAAGACAGGAACACAACGCCACCCATTAGCAGACAGGTGACCTAAAATCATAAAAAGTCTGCAGACACCCCAAAACACAGCACCAGACGTGGACCTGCCCACCAGAAAGACAAGATCCAGCCTCATCCACCAGAACACAGGCACTAGTCCCCTCCACCAGGAAGCCTACACAACCCACTGAACCAACCTTACCCACTGGGGACAGACACCAAAAACAATGGGAACTACGAACCTGCAACCTGCAAAAAGGAGACCCCAAACACAGTAAGATAAGCAAAATGAGAAGACAGAAAAACACACAGCAGATGAAGGAGCAAGATAAAACCCCACCAGACCTAATAAATGAAGAGGAAGTAGGCAGCCTACCTGAAAAAGAATTCAGAATAATGATAGTAAATATGACCCAGAATCTTGGAAATAGAATAGACAAAATGCAAAAAACACTTAACAAGGACCTAGAAGAACTAAAGATGAAACAAGCAATGATGAACAACACAATAAAGGAAATTAAAAATACTCTAGATGGGATCAATAGCAGAAAAACTGAGGCAGAAGAACGGATAAGTGACATGGAAGATAAAATAATGGAAATAACTACTGCAGAGTAGAATAAAGAAAAAACAATGAAGAGAACTGAGGACAGTCTCAGAAACTTCTGGGAGAACATTAAAATCACCAACATTCGAATTATAGGGGTTGCAGAAGAAGAAGAGAAAAAGAAAGGGACTTAGAAAATATTTGAAGAGATTATAGTTGAAAACTTCCCTAATATGGGAAAGGAAATACTTAATCAAGTTCAGGAAACACAGAGAGTTCCATACAGGATAAATCCAAGGAGAAATACACCAAGACATATATTAATCAAACTGTCAAAAATTAAATACAAAGAAAACATATTAAAAGCAGCAAGGGAAAAACAACAAATAACACACAAGGGAATCCCCATAAGGTTAACAGCTGATCTTTCAGCAGAAACTCTGCAAGCCATAAGGGACTGGCAGGACATATTTAAAGTGATGAAGGAGAAAAACCTGCAACCAAGATTACCCAGCAAGGATCTCATTCAGATTTGATGGAGAAATTAAAACCTTTACAGACAACCAGAAGCTGAGAGAGTTCAGCACCACCAAACCAGCTTTACAACAAATGCTAAAGCAACTTCTCTAGGCAAGAAACACAAGAGAAGGAAAAGACCTACAATAATGAATCCAAAACAATTAAGAAAATAGGAAAAGGAACATACATAGCAATAATTACCTTAAATATAAATGGACTAAATGCTCCCACCAAAAGACACAGATTAGCTGAATTGATACAAAAACAAGACCCATATATATGCTGTCTACAAGAGACCCACTTCAGACCTAGGGACACATACAGACTGAAAGTAAGAGGATGGAAAAAGATATCCCATGCAAATGAAAACCAAAAGAAAGCTGGAGTAGCAATACTCATATCAGACAAAATAGACTTTAAAATAAAGACTATTAGAAGAAACAAAGAAAGACACTACATAATGATCAAGGGATCTATCCAAGAAGAAGATATAACAATTGTAAATATTTATGCACCCAACATAGGAGCATTTCAATACATAAGGCAAATAATAACAGCCATAAAACTGGAAATTGACAGTAACATATTTACAGTAGGGGACTTTAACACCTGACTTTCAACAATGGATAGATCCCCCAAAATGAAAATAAATAAGGAAACACAAGCTTTAAATGATACATTAAAAAAGATGGACTTAATTGATATTTATAGGACATTCCATCCGAAAACAACAGAATACACATTTTTCTCAGTGCTCATGGAACATTCGCCAGGATAGATCGTATCTTGGGTCACAAATCAAGCCTTGGTAAGTTTAAGAAAATTGAAATTGTATCAAGTATCTTTCCGACCACAATGCCATGAGACTAGATATCAATTACAGGAAAAGATCTGTAAAAAATACAAACACATGGAGGCTAAACAATACACTACTGAATAATGAAATGATCACTGAAGAAATCAAAGAGGAAATTAAAAAATACCTAGAAACAAATGACAATGGAGACATGACGAACCAAAACTTATGGGATGCAGCAAAAGCAGTTCCAAGAGGGAAGTTTATAGCAATACAATCCTACCTTAAGAAACAAGAAACATCTCAAATAAATAACCTAACCTTTCACCTAAAGCAATGAGAGAAAGAAGAACAAAAACACCCCAAAGTTAGCAGAAGGAAAGAAATCATAAAAATCAGATCAGAAATAAATGAAAAAGAAATAAAGGAAACAATAGCAAAGATCAATAAAACTAAAAGCTGATTCTTTGAGAAGATAAATAAAATTGATAGACCATAAGCCAGACTCATGAAGAAAAAAAGGGAGAAGACTCAAATCAATAGAATTAGAAATGAAAAAGGAGAAGTAACAACTGACACTGCAGAAATACAAAAGATCATGAGAGATTACTACAAGCAACGCTATGACAATAAATTGGACAACGTGGAAGAAATGGACAAATTCTTAAAAATGCACAACCTGCCAAGACTGAATCAGGAAGAAATAGAAAATATGAACAGACCAATCACAAGCACTGAAATTGAAACTGTGATAAAAAAATCTTCCAACAAACAAAAGCCCAGGACCAGATGGCTTCACAGGCGAATTCTATCAAACATTTAGAGAAGAGCTAACACCTATCCTTCTCAAATTCTTCCAAAATATGGCAGAGGGAGGAAGACTCCCAAACACATTCTTCGAGTGCACCATCACCTTGATACCAAAACCAGACAAAGATATTACAAAGAAAGAAAACTACAGGCCAATATCACTGATGGACATAGATGCAAAAATCCTCAACAAAATACTAGCAAACAGAATCCAACAGCACATTAAAAGGATCATACACCATGATCAAGTGGGGTTTATTCCAGGAATGCAAGGATTCTTCAGTATATGCAAATCAATCAACGTGATACACCATATTAACAAATTGATGGAGAGAAACCATATGATCATCTCAATAGATGCAGAGAAAGCTTTCGACAAAATTTAGTACCCATTTATGATAAAAACCCTGCACAAAGTAGGCATAGAGGGAACTTTCCTCAATATAATAAAGGCCATATATGACAAACCCACAGCCAACATTGTCCTCAATGGTGAGAAACTGAAAGCATTTCCACTAAGATCAGGAACAAGACAAGGTTGCCCACTCTCACCACTATTATTCAACATTGTTTTGGAAGCTTTAGCCACAACAATCAGAGAAGAAAAGGAAATAAAAGGAATCTAAATCCTAAAAGAAGAAGTAAAGCTGTCACTGTTTGCAGATGACATGATACTATACATAGAGAATCCTAAAGATGCTACCAGAAAACTACTAGAGCTAATCAATGAATTTAGTAAAGTTGCAGGATACAAAATTAATGCACAGAAATCTCTGGCATTCCTATACACTAATGATGAAAAATCTGAAAGTGAAATCAAGAAAACACTCCCATTTACCACTGCAACAAAAAAAATAAAATATCTAGGAATAAACCTATCTAAGGAGACAAAAGACCTGTATGCAGAAAATTATAAGACACTGATGAAAGAAATTAAAGATGATACAAATAGATGGAGAGATATACCATGTTCCTGGATTGGAAGAATCAACATTGTGAAAATGACTCTACTACACAAAGCAATGTACAGATTCAATGCAATCCCTATGAAACTACCACTGGCATTTTTCACAGAACTAGAACAAAAAATTTCACAATTTGTATGGAAACACAAAAGACCCTGAATAGACAAACTAATCTTCAGAACGAAAAATGGAGCTGGAGGAATCAACGCTCCTTGACTTCAGACTATACTACACAGCTACAGTAATCAAGACAGTATGGTATTGGCACAAAAACGAAAGATAGATCAATGGAGCAGGATAGAAAGCCCATAGATAAACCCACGCACATATGGTCACCTTATCTTTGATAAAGGAGGCAGGAATGTACAGTGTAGAAAGGACAGCCTCTTCAATAAGTGGTGCTGGGAAAACTGGACAGGTACTTGTAAAAGTATGAGATTAGATCATTCCCTAACACCATACACAAAAATAAGCTCAAAATGGGTTAAAGTCCTAAATGTAAGGCCAGAAACTATCAAACTCTTAGAGGAAAACAGGCAGAACACTCTATGACATAAATCATAGCAAGATCCTTTTGGACCCACCTTCTAGAGAAATGGAAATAAAAACAAAGATAAACAAATGGGACCTAATGAAACTTCAAAGCTTTTGCACAGCAAAGGAAACCATAAACGAGACCAAAAGACAACCCTCAGAATGGGAGAAAATATTTGCAAATGAAGCAACTGACAAAGGATTAAGATCCTAAATGTAAAAGCAGCTCATGCAGCTGAATAACAAAAAAACAAACAACCCAATCCAAAATGGGCAGAACATCTAACTAAACATTTCTCCAAAGAAGATATACAGACTGCCAACAAACACATGAAAGAATGCTCAACGTCATTAATCATTAGAGAAATGCAAATCAAAACTACAATGAGATATTATCTCACACCAGTCAGAATGGCCATAATCGAAAAATCTAGAAACAATAAATGCTGGAGAGGGTGTGGAGAAATGGGAACACTCTTGCACTGCTGGTGGGAATGTGAATTGGTCCAGTCACTATGGAGAACAGTATGGAGGTTTCTTAAAAAACTACAAATAGACCTACCATATGACCCAGCAATCCCACTACTGGGCATATACCCTGAGAAAACCATAATACAAAAAGAGTCATGTACCAAAATGTTCATTGCAGCTCTATTTACAGTAGCCCAGAGATGGAAACAACCTAAGTGTCCATCATTGGATGAATATATACAGAAGATGTGGCACATATATACAATGGAATATTACTCAGCCATAAAAAGAAATGAAATTGAGCTATTTGTAATGAGGTGGATAGACCTAGAGTCTGTTATACAGAGTGAAGTAAGTCAGAAAGAGAAAGCAAATACCGTTTGCTAACACATATATATGGAATTTAAGGGAAAAAAATGTCATGAAGAACCTAGGGGTAAGACAGTAATAAAGACACAGACCTACTAGAGAATGGACTTGAGGATATGGGGAGGGGGAAGGGTAAGCTGTGAGAAAGCGAGAGAGAGGCATGGACATACATACACTACCAATCGTAAGGTAGATAGCTATTGTGAAGTAGCCGCATAGCACAGGGAGATCAGCTCGGTGCTTTGTGACCGCCTGGAGGGGTGGGATAGGGAAGGTGGGAGGGAGGGAGAGGCAAGAGGGAAGAGATATGGGAACATATGTATATGTATAACTGATTCACTTTGTTATAAAGCAGAAACTAACACACCATTGTAAAGCAATTATACTCCAATAAAGATGTTAAACAAACAAACAAACAAACAAATAAATACATAAATTTATTTATTTAATTTGGCTGCACTGGGTCTTCGTCGCCACGCGTGGGCTTTTTTCCCTGCTTTGCACAGGCTTCTCATTGCAGTGGCTTCTCTGGTTGCAGAACGCTGGCTCTAGGCGCACAGGCTTCATAGTTGTGGCTTGCAGCATCTAGAACGCAGGCTTAGTAGTTGTGGCACATGGGCTTAGTTGCTCCACGGCACGTGGGATCTTCCAAAACCAGGGCTCAAACCCATGTGCCCTGCATTGGCAGGCGGATTCTTAACCACTGCACTACGAGGCAAGTCCTGGAATGAACTTTCTTATTGTGTGTTTTCTTTGCAATTTAAAATTAAGGTTTATGAATCTGAATAATTCATGCAGAATATAGCAGTAATCAAGGAAATACACATTTCTAATATAATTTGTCTTAGAAATAATCTCTTTTTGACCCTCCACTATTTTCCAAAATGGTGCTCCGTAATGGCTTCTTGCTGTAACTGAAATATCACAGATCACCAGGGCCACGTTAATCCTTACCAGTCTGGTAATTCAAGCGGTGGCAATTATGATGATCCTTGCTACATGAGGTTTAAAAACCTGAGCCACAGAAAGGAATACTGAAAGCCAAAGTCAAATCAAAACAAAAACAAGAACATAGGACTTTTGAAGCTCATGTATAAAATGCTGGAAATAATAGCACCCACCTCCTGCTGATGTGAAGATTATGAGACGTGATGACTGTAGAGAACTTAGCATAAAGTTCAACAATAGTAAGAGTATATATAATAAAGTTAGCTAATATTATTAGCAGGAATAATAATGTAAAATATGTATATATGTATAGATGGATGGGTGGATAAATAACCAGAAGGCTATAAAAGTCAACATTCCTTGAAGTAGAGGAATCCAAAGAATCATACAAATAAATGAAGCCAGGGATAGAAAAATTGTGTTTTAATCAATCAAAAGTAGAACTGAAGTTTAATTAATTATGTACAAGGGTAAGTATTTTACCCATCTAGCTTAATAACGCTTATTGTCCTCAATTGCATATTCACTGTGGTAAAGCAAAATCAATTAAGAAGGAGAAAACACTGGCAATTTAAAAATTATAAATTACCTTTACATCTTTTACTTTCTTCAAAAGGCTCAGAAAGATATACATATTTTTAAATATCAGCCCAGCTTTTTAATGTAGAAGTCCTAGACCTTCATTTTTACCATTACAAATCATTTTCATTCTGATTCTTTTTATAAGAATAATCATGTTCCATAACCTGGATCGTAGCTATGGAAACTTCAGTTCTTATCAGAGTTTATTAGCATTTCAGTTGCCAGTCAATCCATATGTTCCTTAATTTAAGGATTTATTCCTCAATCTGTAAGAAATTGTTGAAACTAGATAGATGAGTGGTTTGTTGACTCATGATTTTCTGTTATGTTGTTTTCTCATGTTTGGTTTGGTTTTAAGCCATAAGTGGCTGGCAAATGAAATGGACTTTTAATTCTAACTATCTAACGTAATAAATTGTATTTCATTATCAGCCTATCAGATTAGATGCTGAAGTGGTGAACACACATAGGAATAAAAAATTGCTGCTACAAATGATTGTAATTTTGGGGGGAAATGCAATATGATTCTCAAACAGCTAAAGCATTAGTATTATTAGGAATTCACTTCTACCAACGACTACAGCACTAGGTGTGCTTAAGTAAAAAAAAAGATCTGCATAACCTTATGGAAATTAATTCTACCACAGTTAAGCAAGTCAAGTCAGTGTTACAAGGATTCTAGAGAGAATGCCTCAGGATGGAAGATGATCACTCCCACACTGCCCTGGAGCAAAATTGTCTATTTCCCACTGCACAAGGCATTACCCAAAGATTTTTATTTCTTCCCTTAAGTTTTCCTCCCCACCCGGATGACATCAGTGATTCTTCACACAGTTTATATATTCCAAATATTAGCAAGGTTAATTGTGTACCTCTGAAAATTAATTATCTTCCTAAGTGGTCTTTCAAAGTGCCTGAAGTTTAAATTATGTTTATTCTGATAAAATATTAATTAATAAATCATAAAATATGTATACCATGGAGAGTCATAGTGTAAGATTTTTTAAGTTGAGATGAAAATTTGGGGGATGAAAATCAACCATAAAATCTAGTAAAACTTCAGAGCAATGAAAATTGGATGTTGGTGAACATGCTTTTGTCATCCAATTCTAGAGGATAATTGTTTCTACAATCATTTATTTATGCAAGTATTTCTTGAGCACATATTATGAACTAGGCACTGATAAAGGCAGAATTGTGTCCCTCTAGAAGATCACACTGCAGTGAAAGAACACAATAAATAAATAATCGCAATACAGTGTGACAAGGGCACGGGTTCAGTTGGCAATGTTGGCATTCACTAGTTTGTCATGGTTATGTTCACCATTTTTGAGGATGAACAAAGAACACTTTTTAACAATTATATCTAGTCTTTAAAAATAAAAAGAGGGCTTCCCTGTTGGCACAGTGGTTGAGAGTTTGCCTGCCGATGCAGGGGACACGGGTTCGTGCCCCAGTCCGGGAAGATCCCACATGCCACAGAGCGGCTGGGCACGTGAGCCATGGCCGCTGAGCCTGCGCGTCCAGAGCCTGTGCTCCGCAATGGGAGAGGCCACAGCAGTGAGAGGCCCACGTACCACTAAATAAATAAATAAATAAATAAATAAATAAATAAATAAATAAGTATCATATTTTTTGATTCCTTGTCCACATGTAAAAGGTAGATTGTAATGTAGGGGGAAAGTGAGGCAATCTTGAAGGGCATACAGTTGGGGAGTTGACCATAATGGCCTAAAAATCCTAAACTAAAGCACCCCTAGATCTATGACTTTGTGCAAGTTAATCAACCTCTTTAAGCTTCAGTCTCAACATTTTAAAAATCATATTTACGATATTGTGAGGATTCAGTTAGAAAATGTATGTAATTGTTCAATAAATGTGACCATAGTTATTAGTCCCTAACATTACTATTAGATGATTTTCACAATTCTTAACTGTGGTGAAGATTACGGTTTGTAATAACTCGTCGATAAGCATAGTTTTACTTTGAAACATAATAGAGTAGAATGTTTATTGTTCAACTTCCTTAATCACAGGTGTTCAAATAGAGGCCATGAAAATGGTCAACAGATTTGTTCACTAACCAAATGCATGTAAAACCACTTATCCATTCTGCCCCATTTTTCAAATCTAGAAAATAAGGGCTTTGGGGCATATGAACCAAGATGCGCATCCCATCTCACAAACACTTGGACTCCAACCTTCCAAGTCCAAGGATGTTTCTCAGGTAACTGGACTATGAATGAACAAGTTCCTGGCCTCACTGAAGAAAAGTGAGTCTTGTATAAAGAGCCTATATCATTACAACTTCTACCATTCCCATGCAGTGAGAACCCACAGACAAGTATGATCTTAAATCTGCCCTTCAGAAGTCTATATTTATGGCTAAGACAGATATTGAATCAGATACTTTCCTTATCACTAATTATTTGGCTGCATTTTGATGATTGGATATTAAATCAAGATCATTTCTAGCCCTTGAATGACAATCTTGTATGCAAACATTTTATAAAAGCTTGTTTTCAGCACCTAATTCCAAAGTTGGCATCATAAAAGAACATAGTTAAGAAACAAATGGGCAGCTTCCTTCAGGTAACATCTTTAGATATATTGCAATTAATTAATTAATTAATTAGTGTACCATAGTAGATCACAAATTATTGCATAGGATATTTGTAACAGAGAGGGTGAGATTGAAGGGAACTTTTGCATTTCTCCAGGCATCCCCTTTATTTGAACTATGTGTCTGCAGCCATTTTTGCTGAAAACAAGTTAGACATTTTAACCCCCCCAGGGCACTGGCTAAAAGCTGTCATCCATTGTCTTCACCTACAAAGCAGATATATTTTCTTTGGAATGCAAGGCGTTGATTCCAATAACAGAAGATTTTTGTGTGTGTGTCCTTTTTCTTGGAAGTTACGGTCAACATTTAAAATTTGTGTCAGGGACTCTCCTGGGAAAGCATCTAAGATAGTGGAGATCAGAATTCCCGTACAAACCACAGATAACTTCAAGTCTTCACTTTATGCCTTTCCTGTGTTGCTGTATTCTACATTTATAAGAGACTGCTTTTGTTTAATTTTTGGACTACTGTATTTAGAATCATTCCATTCTAATAAAAGCTACAGATGTTGGTTTAAATACAACTGGGTGGTTAATTGCTCAGCTATATTTTATTTTATTCTTTCACTTTTGTTATTTATTTCCTATTGACCACACCCTTTATAAAGATTACTTTGTATAATATTGTGAGACTTCTCAAAATTTGAAATTTCACTCTACTCAGCTAAAATGCACCAAGTTAAACTGGTAGGATTCAGGTCATATTTAAGACATTAAGCATTTTATCTTTTATTTGAGTTAATCATTTCCTTATTTTCTTTTGTGTAAAATCATCACTCTACCTTACCAATGCTGAGCCTAGAACTAAAAATAACTACATCACTTTACAATTATTTCCACTGAAATAAAACTATCCATTACATATATATGCAGAGCAGAAAATATACATAAGGCTATCCAAATGGAATCCCTAGACACATAAAAAATTGCCCTTTTTGCTCTCTCTGTAGCCACTGCTTGCATCCAAGGAACTCAAGAATCTGAGACACTACATAACTTTAAGTGTTAAAGCCAAAAAAATTGAGGTACATTCCTGAGATATAACTATATGCAAAAACCTTAAGATCATACACTTACATGGGTTATTCCCCTTGTAAATTAACAAATAAATTTTGTATGGTCTCAATTTACCAGAGGATAGTTAATGTGGCACTAATTGGTGTCAGGATTGGGTTCCCCCATAGTCTAGAGGGCTTTTGATTAATTATAGGCTTTTTTTGAAAAACAAAATGTACAAAAAGAGTCAGATAAATATCAAGAATGCCATCTTCTCATATATGTTAAAGAATTTTTCTTTTCTTATAAGTCAGAACAGATTCCTCCTTTAGGCAATTTCATGCATTGTGACATCAACCACTCTGGTTCCATAAGGAATGGTTCCAGTGGACGTGTACACTGACTTCTCAGGCAGAATCTTCCTGTGGGTCATTTATCACCACTTACCCAAAGCCAAGGTCTAGTATAACAGCATCACCTTAGTGAATTAGTGCACTGGCCCTCATGAGTGCTGGTTCTTTTTTCTCTTCTTAAAGTGTTTACTCAGAATTTCTGAAATGGAGCTGTTCTCCATCTAAAACTTTGGCTTTCCAAGATATAAAGTTGTGAAAACTCTACTAATTCAGATATTTTCCACATACACTGAGAGGTAGAGGTAGAAAAAGCATATGTTTGGGAGAGAATTGCTCCCCAATTCTTAAAGTTCTGTAAGAAGCTTCTTAAACTTTAGGTCACAGTTAACCCCATATGATAATGTTGTAGCTAGAATAAGATAGAGTTTATTTTGTACCATTATTGTCATGCTATTTGTGTTAACCAGGAAAAAACAAAATACATACGAGGGAATAAATTTCATGATGGAAAGCTGAGACATTTTGCTTTCATTTCATATTTATGTTTTTCACTTTATTTGCATATGGGAAAGTTTTCTGGTGCCCACCCCTTATTTGTTTCTTAGGTTTCAAACCACAGCTGTCTTAACACTGTGAGGAAGTTATTTGAATTTGAGTTATTAAAATTTGATTTTCCCTCCCACTCCAATCATTGCATCTTCTCTGAGACAGAGAATCCTATTTTGCCCAGTAGTATCTATTCATCCAAATAAAAGTTTCCCAAGGCAATTTTGACTATATTTTTCGTTCAGCAAGAGAAAAGGATTTTTTACATTTTTCGCATGTACTCAAATCAATTTGAAAAAATAAGTACTTAAATAATCAGGCTTCATATACATATGTAAAATATGTATGCAAATTAATACCTAAAATTTGCTGACTTCACGCAGGACCAAATCAACAGACTAGATTGCCTGGCTTCACTCCATAACCCATGCAAACCATGTCAAAATTGATTTTCTGATCAAATCTTATAATGTGTCAAAAATAAGTCCTATAATTTCACTTTGATTATGCTTGAAATCCTACCCTCAACCCTATAAATGATCATGCTTATTTTTTCATTCCACTATCATTAAAATGCAGTTGTTCTGCCCAAAATGGGAAATGTTAGAGTTAAAACCATGAGAGCTTGTTGAAGTGACTACAAAGATACTGATTGCTTTTTTTCTCAGAAATCAGATTACTTTGTAGTGAGTTTTTCTCCACTATCTCCCTTCCCAAAATGGTTAACATGGGCACAGATCATGTTAAGTAGAACACCATAAATCAGATATTTCTCCCAAACTTCTAGGCTGTCCTGGTGCTATTTGCCCATGGTCTAAAAAGACTGCATATTTCACTAATATTAGGGACTCACACAAAATGTCAATAGCTGAGGTACTTTTCTGAGCCTTTGGCCAAATGTTTCCAGATACTTACAAGGCAGTATTTGCAAAGTACATATAGTCAGTATAATAATTGCTGACTGGAGCTACAATAGAAACCATCTAATTGAATTGGGGGGTGATGACATTTATTTTTTTAAAACAATAGCCAACCTTCCTGTCTCTAGAATTTTTACACTTCTCTCTCTAAATTTTAAAGATGTTCCAAGTCCTTGGGCTTCTCTGTAGTTCCTTGTGAAGTTGTAGTATTTTTTCCTCAGGTCTTTTTCCACTGATTTTCTAAACTGTCAATGTCCTTCACATAGTCCCTTGCTTTGCTGAGTTGGCAAACATATGTTGTTCTTTCCACAGGGGGAAAAAATTTTGGGCATTTGTGGCTTACATTTTCTCATATTAATTTGTTTACCACTTGACTATATAGAAAATAAGTTGGAGCATTGTCTAAAATGTGAAGAATTAGGAGAGAAGTTAATTTCCCCTTATGTTCTATAGTCATTAATCCACACTACTTGGTTATAAATTCTTGCATGTTAAAATGACCAAAACTATATCGTGGAAGCTCTTCCATTGGGTTTTCTTACTTTTGAACTATATTTAGAAAAATATTCCAGTTCTATGATACTAAAACAACTTTAAATTTTCCTAATGATAATGAACAATATTATCATAGTAATAGTTCTCCCAGATAGGGAATACCTATACTTCTTGTATTTAACATTTGCCAATAGTTGGAAAAATTAGAGTGGAGACACCCCAACAAAATAAGTGTGTGTCCCAAGTAAAACAAGTCCACCTAAAGTGCTATAGAAAATATTTATTGTGATGAGAATAGTGAAATTTCTGATATTGAGTGGTATTAAAACATATAATTCTCAAAGAGGTTTATGTCTAATCAGTTAGGAAGAAGCAGTTTCAGCTTTGGTGTATGTCTGATAGTTTGGATTTTTATTTTTTGGTATTGTGCCTTTTCTTTTTCTTTCTTTCTTTCTTTCTTTCTTTCTTTCTTTCTTTCTTTCTTTCTTTCTTCTTTCTTTCTTTCTTTCTTTCATTCTTTCTTTCTTTCTTTCTTTTAGAACACAAAACTGGGCTGACACAAATGTGTTAAGAGACTGTTGTAAAATATTTATGGTATGGAATAGCAGATAAATAGCTCTAACATGCACCACGTGAATGCTAATTAATACCCTGGAAAATATTTTCAATGCTTTTAATAATTCAACATAGCTTATTTTACCAATGAAAATCTAGTTTAACCATTTCTGTGGTAATATAACTAAGTGGGTAAGAGGGTACAAAATAGCCTGAGGCTCATTAAAGCCCTGGTGGCCTTCGCTGTGGCTTTCTTTCTGCTCCACCTAATAAGACATGCAAACTTCAGCATTAAGTATTCCCAGCTAAAATCCATTCCATTTCATAACCAGATTGTTTGATCTATTTACTGTTGGATTCAATTAGCATGCTTAGAGAATCTGAAAAAGGAGATACATACCAAAATTTAAGTCCCCAGGGACAGCTAAGTGCAATATTCAGAAGGTGACTTGTGTCTGTCAGAGCCCTCTCTCACGGCTGATCTCAGGGCAGTTCTGTAGGAGTAATCCAGCACCATAAGAAATAGACTTGTAGTTCAGCTCAGTTTTTCTTCAATTAAAGTGCATTGTACCTGGATGGGAAAAGTGTCCACTCCCAGATTCTTCATCATTAGAGATCAGAGCATTCTTGATGTTCTTCCTATCAGATAAAATGGCTTTTAAAGTTTGCTAGGAAGATGCGGTGACAGAAGACAGGTGCTTGCTTCCTTAAATCGACATTCAGAGAAAAGAAGGCATAGCTAATGGGTGGGGATGAACACACAGCCCCTCTCCTTCTAGGTCCAGCAGGGAAGAAATTGAATAATTTTACCCACTTTGCTACACAGATAATTACAAGACTCGAAGCAATCACACAGGCTGGCTAAGTTGCCTCATTGATTATATTCTGTGAAGACAAAAATAAATGAAAACAAAAAATCAGAAACATCCTTTCTACATGTCTCTTTTCAGCCAAAAAGATGCTCTTTCTCATTGCCACTTACATACAGAAGGTTTGGAGCAGCCTAGCTTGTGGCATCGTCCCTCCCCCGTGACAACCAGCTCTCTCTCTCTCATACTCTCTCTCCCCTCCCTCCCTGCCCCTGACTCCCTCCCTTTCTGCTTCTCTCTCTCCTCTCCAGCTGCCTTAGTCTGTTGATGCTGCTGCTGATTAATCAGGGATTCTGAAACAAAGAACCTACCTTTTGAAATAAGCAGCAATCTTTCTTGTCTGTTTCTGCAATCCGTCTGCATTGAACGGCAAAGCTGCCAGCGTTCTAGCACCTTGGATAGTTCCCGCTCACTAGGCCCATTGGAAAAGGGAGGAGAAGCAACTGAAGAAATGACAAGAAACCCGAAAGCAGCATCGTTCTACTTCAGATTTCGGCTCCCTGGGGCCTCCCATCCTCATTAAAGGCCTCACATCTAGGCAACAGAACCTCTCTCTTTTATCTATCTGAGCTGAAGTCTGATTAGTAAATAATAAAATGAGAAGAGGATAAAGAAACCCCTTCATTTATAGCCACTACAACAGTAATTCAGCCTTTATGGAGAAGGGGAATATAAATCCATCAAAAATAAATGTTCTTACTACCAAGGATGTTTAAGTCATAAGCTTTCACCCCTGGCATGGCTAATGAAAATGAGCAACAACTTAAATGGAACATTCAGATCTCAGTTTGATACCCTTATTTGATATCAATTTTGCTTCCACCCTCCCTGAATAGCCGAGCCAGGCACACAATTACTGCTGACGTTCTTCGGGCTGCTGCTTGGGGAAAGAGGGGAGGAGCCTTTTAACCTCATCAAAACAGCTTCATGCCACCTGCTCCCATGGCATGATAAAAAAAGCTAGCCCAGTTAGAAGGAACATGAACAGCACACGCTTATGTGAAATTAAGGTTTCACTTGGAGTGCACGTTATTTTTGTGTGTATGTGTTTTTATTTTTTTATTTTTATTTTTATTATTTTTTTCTTAACATCTTTATTGGAGTATAATTGCTTTACAATGGTGTGTTAGTTTCTGCTGTATAACAAAGTGAATCAGCTATACATATACATACATCCCCATATCTCCTCCCTCTTGCACGTTATTTTTTTTAACAAAAATAAAATGTGAATTAACCATTGCCTGTGTCACTAACTCCTGTAGAATCACTGTTGAAATTATTTAAAGTCATCTTATTTCCTACATATACTAAGAACTCCCCTCATACATGTCTTAATATTCTACTGAATACATACATACCATGTTATATACATATATATACATCATGTTATATAATACAACCTATATACATATTTTTGTGTGTATATATATATATACACAAACTTACATGTGTGCATATGCACAGACACAGATACACACACATATACATCAAGTCCTAAGTTTTTATCTAACCTGCTTTTCCTCAGAGTAAAAACTGTAACAAAGTAGATTAATGTAGATTACACATTTTAATGTATAAGTTCATATACTACAGTAAAAGTAACAATAGGCAAAAAGTTTCTGCTTCATTGGGAATAAAATATCAATTTTAATGGGGGAAATGAGCTTATTATTCAATAGCGACCTGTAGATTTTTTCCCATCACATTCTTTTCCAATAACTCTTAATGTAAATTACCTTCACTCAAAAGCTGATTTTCCCAAGGGTTATCCTAAACATCTAAATTCATAACTAATTTCTTAGAAAAATGTGTTCTGAATGTAATTTTTCATATATCAACAGACTATGAAAAAATAATAAACTTAAGTTCATCTTCCTGATTTTTAAGTGCCATCTGGGACTGTAGTATGATTTTACAATTTTTTTAAACTTGTAAGTATCTGTGGGAAAATGAAATTGGCACATTACATTACTATAAAACTTCCGGTTTTCACATGTCCTGGAGTGCATTCCTAAAGTGAATCACAGAAGTCATTTATTTCCTGCTCTTTGTGCATCTACTTTTTCTTTGGAAAAGAACATCTGTTTAATGCACTCTGGAAGATTAGACAGATGAAAAGAAGGAAGGGAAATATAATTGGGAAAGAGAAGAGGCCATCTCTCTCTCTTTATCTCTCTTCCCCTCCCACCCCTATCTTATGAACATTCTAAAAACTTAGCACATTGTAGAAAAGTGCCTCAAGTGACGCTTACCAGCTAGTAACAACCACCATGTTGTGATCAAAAGGTTTAGTAGTGTATCACTAGTAATAGTCAAGTGTCCTTGCAAAAGTTGTCTTTCAGCACAGGACCAAAAGCAGAAAAGATTCTCTGTAAAGAAGTTATATGACAGACATTTGGGAAAGTGGAAATATTTTATCATGACTGATAATTTTATCAGATAAGGGGAGGCTAAATTTTTCAGCTATAAAGAGTTTGAATAGACACTGGTGTAAAGACCATTTCTACATATGAGAAAATTAATCCCCAGGTAGGTACACTGACCTGCTTCAGGCCTCAAACTCATCAGCCCATTGGGACTAGGATCTAAGGTCACTGAGCTGATTGTGCATCTTTGGCCAATAAAGTGGTTCTCAGTCACCTTGATTTCATGCAGCAGGATAATTTAAAGTAAAGTAAGGAGACACTGACATATGGTTGCTAACTATAAAAAGAACCAACATTTTTTACCACAAAAATTTCAAAAGCTAAAGAGATTTTTTTTATCCCCCCAGAATAGGGAGAACATATTTATAATAATCTGTGATCCATTAAATTTAATATTTTCAGCTTTAGGAAAATTTGTGATTATTGTTGTTTCCCTCCCTTCTTCCTTCCTTCCTTCCTTCCTTCTTTCCTTCCTTCCTTCCTTCCTTCCTTCCTTCCTTCCTTTTTTCCTCTTCTTTTCACAGTACAGGGTTTGAGAAAAACACATTATATCAACCCCATCTTCCCAATCCCATTCTCTCCTCACTCCAGGCCACAGAGCCTATTGATCAGGCAATTTCTTCTCTGGAGACATATTAGTGTATCAGCTTTTATGGCACCTTTGAGAGTTGGTGCAAGTCTCACTGAATGAAACAGAAAAGGGTCTATAGTTTCAAATAATCATAGAACCAAATGTAAAATTCATTTCTACTTTTTTCAGCAATATCCAAAGAAAAATGCATTGGACAAAATTAAAGTTGAAAATTCTTATATTAAGAATAAAAGTATAGAGGCAATTAAGCTCAAATTATAGTTATATGTTGGTTTATTTCTTGAACATCTTCATAAACTACATATATGGTTCCGATGTCAATAGGAAACCAGTCATTGAATTGCCTCGTGACTTATTTCTTTTAAAGTTCTTAATTCAGGGAAGTTTATCTCTTTCTATTATAATATACTGACTAACAGAGTTGATGCTCTTGGGGTTAAGTAGGTCCCTTCTGTGAACTCAGATAGACCAGGAGAGTCAGAGTCCTGAAAATGCTTCTTAGTCTGTAAATCAGCCAGATGGTGGGGAGTGCTTTTTGTATAAAAGTGATGCAAATGAGAAAAGTGAGAATTGAAACTGAGCGATCTAGCTACCTAAATTTTAAGGGGTTTATTTAAATCTATCAAGAGGTAGTCTCTGAAGTCATGTCATAATTTATAATAAAGCCTTTCTAGTTTTTTCCATGATCAGTAATTTTTCTATTATTCTTTCTACATTTAGCTTAAGGAGATGACACCTCTGTTATAATGAAATTATTCCACTAGGGAAAAAGCTAATCTCCTTACCATCCAATCAGGATTTCTAAGCACTCTGGTAATAGCCTGAAATGAAAGTCTTGGTAGAATGAGAACCATATATTCCTCATGATTTTTGCCTATGCAAATATATAGATTTCAACAGAAGTCACACATATGATTTAGAAAACATGGGGCAGTGGATAACAATATGGTGCTCCAGGATCCAGAATGCTGAGTAACTGGGGAAAAACAAAAAATATTTACTGTCTAATGACATACACAAAAACTACATTTGTACTGTGAAGGGATTGTCAATAAATGGGAATTCCCATGGCAGGAAACTTAGGAATTGTTCCAGACATCCCTCCTTTGTTTTGTCCAGCAGATATTTTCCAGTGAAGATTTCAGAAGATTTTACAATTATAAAAAATGTATTTATCTCTGTACTCAAATATTATTTTTTAAATTGCTAAAAATGAATCTACATATTCTAACAAAAAGACACTCCCACTCCAACCAACCATATCCTTTCTTTGTATGAATTTTTACTCAAGATTCAAAAATCATGTCTATCATACTCTGGTAGTCTGTCCTGACTTAACACAGTCAAAACCTGATGCTCGTTCTCTATGTTATGAAATTCTCCATCAATAAATACACCACCAATAAAAAGTAAAGCTATAAGATTTTTTGATACTCTGCCAAACATGCCTATTTCATTCTCCAAGTGTGCTAGTTGAGATTACTGAAAGAGTGGGATCCTTCTTTTCTATTTCCAGAACCCCAGGACATTGATTGCACCTGGACAGCAGCAGGGATTTATTGAATGCATGCATGGCTCCAGATCTTAACTGATGGCATGGCCTGTACAAGTAGAAAATTCAAAAGTACCTATGTACTGAACATAAAATTCTCCTTTAAAAAATTCTATATCAAAATTACAAAACAAAATTAGCCACTCTAAAACTCAAATATTCGAGGAGGGAAAAAATCTTTCCAAAGAGGCTGCATATTTTTCTACCTGAAAAATAAAAAATAACCAGTTTGAAACTGACTAGAAATAATGAGATAAGTTGACCTTCATAAGAAGGTCAACTGAATATACAAACATAAGGGCTATATTTAGAGAAAACAAAATTTTTCTGAGAGACTCTCTTAGTCAACTTAGGCTGCTATAGCGAAATACCATAGACTGGCTGGTTTAAACAACAGGCAATTACATTTCACTCTTCCAGAAGCTGAGAAGTCCAAGGTCAAGGTGCTAGTACATTCAGTTTATAGTGAGAGCCCTTTCTCTGGCCTGAAGACAGCCACCCTCTTTCTGTGTCCTCACAGTGTAGACAGAGTGAGAACTCTGGTCCATCTTCCTCTTCTTATAAGGACACTAATGTTATCATGGGGGCCCCACCCTCATGACCTCATCTAAACCTAATAACCTCCCAAAGGCCCACTTCCAAATCCCATCACTTTGGGGATTAGTGTCTCAACATGAATTCTGGGGTGTCACAAACATTCTGTCCATAACAGAGACATAGAAGGCATGAGAAAAAAGAGATATTCCTTCTGGAATAGAAAGAATCAATTTTGTAAATAATTACTTCTTACTAAATTGACTTCAAAGTGAATATAATGTCAATTTAAATGAAATATGATGTTTAGTGGAATTTGAAAAGCCAATAGATCCTTTGATAGATATTTTCTTGACTAAATATTAAAACATTCTGCAAAGTTAAATTCATTTTATTGTAGTATTTGACAGGAATTGACTGTGAATCAATAGAAGAGATTAGAAAGTCCAGGAAAAGCATATATGTGTATTTAGCATGTGATAAATATGGCATTGCATATCAATAAGTAATACAATTAAGTAAACAGAGAAATGCGTATGTATGCACATAAAAACTTTTTACGATTGTTTACAAAATAAATCTAATCTTTTGCTAATGTAAGTGTGGTCCAAGAACCTGCAGTGTCAGCATCCTCTGGGGCCTGTTAAATATGGGAAACTCAGGTTTCTTCCTAGACCATCTGAGTCAGGATCTGCATTTTAACACATGCCTAGGTGATTGGTGTGCAAATTAACATTGCAAAGAAATGTCCAATAAAAATTCCTAGGATGCACTATCAAAAATGATAGCCACGAGCTACACATGGTTATTGAGCACTTGTGTGGCTAGTGAAACTGAGGAAATAAATTTTAAATTTTATTTTAATTAATTTAAATTTAAAATTTACTTGTGGGTAGTGGCTACCATATTAGATAATGCAGCTCTAGAGCTTCCTTTGAAATATTTGCATATGAAAACATTAATTTACTGAAAGTTTAATATGCTATTGGGGTGGAAATGGCCAATCTAAAGATAACATCAAAGCTAGAAACTCTTAAGTGACAACCAGAGAATTGAATACATAAAAATATAAGATATTTAAATGGGAAAAGATTATAAATAAACTTGTCATTTAAATGCAAAATGGGGAAATTATTTGCAACACATGTGAGAGCTAAGCAGATACACATTCCTCTTATATTAGTAAAAACAAAAAAAAGAAAAATTTACATATAAGCAAGACATAAACACCACAGAACTAAACAAGAACAAAAGATAGGAATGGGTCATTCAGAAAATAAGAATTTGAAATGACAAATAAATATGGAAAAGCATGTTAACCTCAGTAATAACAAAATCCAAATTAAAATAACAAATAGGTCTAATTTTTTATATAATTTCCCACCCTGGTAAACATGTGGAGAAATGGACAGTTATGTGAATGTATGCAACCAAATGAAGGTAAAACTGAGTTTTTTTTTTTTTAATGAGCACAGTCTTTGAAATAATAATTCTACTTTAATGATGTGATAAGTGTACAAAACTACATTTCAGTCATTTATAGTGTGTAATAGCAGAAATTTGAAAACTTTTTCCATGTTCCACAGTAGGAGATTGAAAAATAAATTATGATGGAAGTATTAAAACTATGATATAGATCTATATTCACTTATGTGAATGGGAGTACAGTAAGGAGGGCAAAAGCATTAGCTCTTTAAAGGAATCATTGGGCTGGAGTACTATTCACCCCTATATCCTAACAGCCTGACAACAGTCAAGCTACAAAACTCCTCCCTGCCTCAGTTTATTGATCTAAAAAATGACCATCATATTAGTGCAAAGTCATAAATTTATTATGAAGCTTAAATTAATTAATCATCTATGTAAAAGTCTATGTAAAAAGCTGTGTCTAGCATATAACGTGTACCAGTGAATGCTAGCTGCTCTTAGTAATAGATGTAATCATAGCAGTAGTAAGCAGTACTTGGAAGGATAACCAATACCATGCCTAGCACCTATGCATTCATGTTTTCAAATCCAGTGGCCATTTCTCTAACTTTATCATCCTAGTTGAAGTACTATTTTATCTTATCTTCCATATCCCTGTATTCTTCTGTTTTCTCTCTTATTTCAATGACTTCACCTTCTTTGCTGGCTCTCTGCCTGAGTTCTTAATGTTGGAATGCCCCAGACCACAGCCCCAGGCTTCTGTCTCATTTTGTTCATACCTTCTTCCTGTTCTCCAATCAAAAATTCTGTCTATATCTCCAATATAAAATTCTGTCTTCACAAAATTGCCCCTGAAAGAGAAGCCTTTGAAATACGTGGGTTTCCTTTTTTTTTTTTTTTTTCATTTATTTTTAAAATATGAAGACTGGGTCAGGAGGATCTGTGAAATGGAAATGTCGCCAATGTATCACCAAGTTGGCAATATCTGAAAAAAAAAAGAGATAAAAATTCAAAAGCATGTATGAGTAATGTATTGGCCAGATAAGATTTGGGGACAAGTTGTAAAGGAAAAGGGGATTGAAGGTGGCAACACAACCTATGTAATGAAAATATTTAAAGGAGGATTTAGGAGATTATGTCCTTCAGTTGGTTCTCTGTGACTACCTTAATACTAAGCCAAGTCTTTCCCACTTTCTCAGATTCTGCCACATAAAATGTTACAGACTATCTTGCCTGAATGGGAGGTATTGTAGTCTTATTTAAACTCACACAGAGTCAACAAGTATTTGAAAATACCCATCAGTAATTAAAGAGAACAGTGGAAGAAACAAACGCAAGCTGCAGCGAACAATGTATTTTTCTCCAAGTCTGCTTCCTTACTTCATTTAACTAATCCAAATAAAGTTATTTGAGGGAAGTTTAAGGCAGATGAATGTTAAGGCTACAGGAAATGTATTACTAAAGGCATGAGGTACTAACACTCGCTCAAAACATAGTAACAAAAAAAATAATAAATTCAAGATTATTATTTCTAAACATCCAATCTTTATCTAACTCTAGGTTGACTATGAATTAAATTTAATGTGCTTGTGGATCAAGTTTCTACTTAATTGAGCTGTAGTTCTCTCTAGGGGTGGCTGGCTATTATTCTGAGGTCAAATTTAAATACAAAAGAGGACCTTGGCGATCACCCAGTCTAACCCCTTCATGAGACAGATTAGGAAATTGAAGAGAGAATGGTAAACAGCTTGCCTCAGAATACAGAACTGCTTCTTTGGGTTTCCAGGACTAGGTAGTTCTCTTTCTAGTCTGTAACGTTTCATTTTCTTTCATAGTTTTTTTTTTAGCTCTTTTCCCCAAAAGTTAGCAAGAATAAAGTAGCGTATTTCAAATATAATCTAGGAGTTAAAAAGCCTTTGTGGAAAGGTGAAGTAGACAACAAGCTATCCATTAAGGTCTGAGATGTATTAGTCAGGCCTTGGGTAAAATTGTGAGATGTTTGCCTGAGGATCCCAGGAATCCCTGTCAAGTTTCCCCACCCTAATGTCATTCTACTCCCTCAGCCAACTGCCTAATGCCTTCTACCTGACTCTTAGAATCTATGCTCAACATACACACTACTATATATAAAATAGATAACTAATAACGACCTACTGTATAGCACAGGGAATTCTACTCAATGCTCTGTAATCGCCTATATGAGAAAAGAATCTAAAACAGAGTGGATATATGTATATGTGTAACTGATTCTCTTTGCTGTACACCTGAAACTCACACAACATTGTAAATCAACTATACCCCAATAATTTTTTTTTAATCTGCTATTAGTTCCAGTTTGCACTCATGTTTCCCTCCATTGGAAAAGCTCTTTCTCCAGATATCTGTGTGCCCCTCCCCCTTAATACTCCCACCAGCCTCTCTCCTGAATATCCTCAGTAATTATCACACTACCCCGTTGGCTCTGGAGCTAGATTCACCTGGGTTTACAGCTCAGCTTTAGTCTTAGTTAGCTGTGTGACCTTGAATAATTATTTAATTTCGCTGTGGTTCAACTTTCTCATCGGAAAAATTGTAATAGAACCTACCGCATAGAGTTGAGATAATTTAACGAGTTACTATTTGCAAAACACAAAACATTAACTCTTATTACCATATTTTCTTCTTTGTTCATGTAGATTTGTTATATGTTACTATCTTGATAGTATATTTACTTATTTTTTCATTTATTTAGTGTCTTTACTGTTGTAATAAAACTCTAAGAGAGCAGGAAACCTGGGTTTCTTTTTTTACTTTCTACCCCAAGTGGTCAGAAAGTTTCTTGAAAAGAGAAGGCCCTTAATAAATATTTGTTAAGTAACCTAGTTATTCCCATTTCGGAGTACTTAATTATGTCCTCAGGCCCCTTCAGTCTCAACCTTATTTCTAACCACTGAATCAAGCTCTGTTTTGATTGGAGATCTTTCACACCTCAATAAAGAGGGTGGTGAAGGGTATTGTAGGTCTATGTAAACAGGTGGCCCCAATTCTGTATCTACACGAGGCATCTGTGAACACTGAGAAGTGTCCCTTGTCCAGATGATTTTTCCAACTGAGTCACAGCAGCTTCTGTTCTTTTCTTCACTTAAACTCTGCCTTTACCAGAGGGTTACCAAAGACCCATTTGAGAAATTCGTGTTCACACACAGGTGAATTCTAACTTTTGGGGTATCAACTAGGTTAATATTCTTTCTCATTGTAAATAGGCCTCTGACAAAAAAAAGTAAAATTGTGTTTATATTCCTCTAATTATTTTGGCCAATGATTATATAAGGAAGTACCCAGACAGTAATACTGACAAAACCAGAGAGATGAAACATGGAGGCAACTCAGCTTGTCAATATGTATCTACTAAAACTTTATATTTTTATGAATTTCTTCAAATTTTAATTTTTTCTCATTTCTTGTGTCCGAGGAAATGAATGTGGCATAGGATTTCATATAATAAAAGGATATACAGAAAACCATGCTTTAGGATAAAAGTCAAGAATTCAAGTAAATCAACTAATTTAAAAGTTTGTCACATTTAATCTAAAGTGTAAGAGATTAGCAATAATATCTGAAGGAAGTACAGAGAATCAGGCTAACCACACACAAACACCAGAGTTAAGGAAATGGGAAGAGTTGATTTTGGAAGTGAAAACTTTTGATAACATACACACCTAACGGCCCCCTAGCCCAGGGGCTACCTTCAACAGGTACCCAATAAATAGTACTTATTGAAAAATGACTCTACAGAATGGGGGCAATGGACTATTTCTAACTTCTTTGTCTTCTTGTTGTTGTTATTATTACTATTATTAAGTATTATTATTGTTGTTATTTTTTATTTCCTATGGCTATCAAGCATGGTTGTAAGCAGTAGGGGCAAAAAATAAACAATGAATTTAAACAAACTTTTGTGAATGAGTACTCCTTGGGAAACTGGTGAAGAGGTTTTGAGACAGGGAGGGAAAAGTAGGTAAAAGCAAATGAGGAAAGCATCATGTTGCATTTATTTTATAGTTTAGATTAGAGGCTGGATAGTCTAGAGACCTCTATTAAATTTCCACTTATATGCTGACGTTTGGATGAGTTATTTCAATAAATTGTGCTTTATTTTCTGATAATAAAATGAGATATAAATTACCTTGTTTACACAAACAAAATACAACCATATCAAAATTACAGGAATATTATTCTAATAAAACTGTATTAAATTAAACCACATAACATAAAATAGATCCAGAAACTAAAATTTTTCCAATGGTTTTATTTTATAAATGAAGAATCTAAGGCCAGAAAATTGTGTGATTTGTGCAAATGCCATCAATGATAAGTGTGTGGTCAGAATCTAATGTTCTGGTATAGCCATTATGGAAAAGAACATGGAGCTTCTCCAAAAATTAAAAGTAGAACTATCACATAATTCAGCAATCCCACTTCTGGGTATTTAACTAAAGAAAATGAAATCAGTATCTAGAAGAGATATCTGCACTTTCATGTTCATTGAAGCATTATTCACAATAACTAGAATATGAAAACCACTTAAGTGTTCAAGGGATGAATGGATAAAGAAAATATGATTTAAAAAAAAAAGGAAAGCTTGTCATTTGCAACAACATGGATGAACCTAGAGGACATTATGCTAAGTAAAGTAAGCCAGACACAGAAAGATAAATACTGTATGACCCCACTTACATGGGGAATCTAAAAAAAATCAAACTCATAGAAGCAGAAGGTAGAATGGTGTTGGTGACCAGGGACTGAAGGGAGGGGGAAATGGGGAGATGTTTGTCAAAGGGTACAAACTTCCAGTTATGAGATGAATATGTTCTAGGGATCTAATGTACAGCATGGCCACTGCTAGTTAATAATACTGTACTGTATCCTTGAAATTTTTTGAGATTCGATCTTAAGTGTTCTCCCCACAAAAATAAAAATGTCACTGTGTGAGGTGATAGATGTGTTAATTAACTTTACTGAGGTAATCATTTCACACTGTATATGTATATTAAATCATTACACTGTATGCCTTAAAAAGTCACACTGTACAACCTAAACACACATTTTTATTTGTCAATCATACGTCAATAAAGCTGGAAAAAAATTTTAAATATTTAATCAAAAGAATCTAATAATCTGACTCCCAGTTTGGTGCTCTTTTCCCCAGAGAGAAGACCTAGATGGACAGAAGCTGGAGTAAATGTGACCAAACTTCTAGTTCTTCACCTAGGAAATAATACTTTGTGCTCAGGTGTGTTCCGAGGTTCATTCACCTGGAAAATCATGCGGTGAACAGCTCACTGTGAAGTGTATGTAACTTGTATGAGGGGAAATAAATCTTGTGAAATTCTTACTCCTTGAATTCCTGCTTATTGACATAGCATCATGAATTTTTAAATTCTTTCTGCCCTATTAAAGACAATAGTCAGAAGAAAAACAAAAGTCATAAGAGTATCAAAATACACCTTGAAAAGATCCAATTTTAGTAAATTCTTAAATGCCATGTATAAATATTACCTATACACTCACATATACATATATCTCCATATATATGTATGTATGTATGTGTATGTATATTTACATATCACACATATATATATATAAAGTTCTTAAATAAAGTCAATGCATCACCATAATTTTAAATTCTACCTGTTTGAATGTTAATGTAAAATTATACTACCTATAGATATGACATAAATTGGTTTTTAGTAGATGCTCTAAATTTCACTTTTTTAAACAGCATTAGAATAGGGAAAATAGTCTAGCATGTCTGGGTCATTAGCAGAAAGGTAATAAAAGTCCAGTGTAATTACAAGTGATTTTTAGTAAGACATTTATTTTGGAAACACTTATCTCATTTAAAATATTTGGAGCATTGTCTATAATGATTAACTTTTTTATCCACATTAAGAGAAAACACATAGACAAAAGGATGCTATAGAGAGTAAAACCCAACCCAAGGCACTGAATGCAAACAGCCTACTTTAATCTTAGTGAAATGTTAAATGATCTTTAGAATTTTTTTAAAGAAATAGATGTGGAATCATCTAAAATCATCTTTAAAAGTTATTTAAAGCTACTTGGATTATCTTGAGTTTGTCTATTTTCCAACCATTTAAATTAGTAGTGTGTTTTAATGGATATATTACACTGTAAGGAATGCTGTGTGTTAAACCCATTATAAACTATGGTATTCACTTTAAACTCAGGTCCTAAAACTGAAATTGGTAACAAATAATAGTATGGAGCCAATACTTTACACAACCTAAACAAGTACTTACTTGATTGAGAGATTTTGTATATATACATGGAAAATATTATATATATATATATATATATATATATATATATATATACAAAATATTTTTGTATATGTATAAATTGTATATCTCCTGAACTCATATGTCTTTTTCTATGAGTAAACCTAGATGCAATCAATACAGTCATTTGGTTCTCAACCTTTAGTTGATCTCCTCCCATGTTTTCACCTCAAGTCACTTTGGAGGACATATTTTTTCACACTGTTAAACATGTAGTGGTTTTGGGTGATAATGGGGCAATTCCCTGAGAATATACTTACAAGGTCAGCTATTTTTGTTAGAGTCTATCCTGATTTAGGAACCAGAATTTTTGCTTGTGACAAAAAACAGACCTAAATTAACCTGGAAAAAAAAAGTGGAGAGTTACTGGGGAAATACTATGGTTTAGTCCACCACTACAGAGGGTGAGAACAATCAATGGTGAGAGAGTTAGGGATGGATGAGCATCAGAGACAGCTAGATATAGGGATCAAATGTCAAAAACAGAGGCTTAATCTCTCTGTCTTTGTCTCCTTTCTGCTGCATCTTGGCTTGAGTTTCTTCCACTATAGACTAGATTTGTCTACATAGCAAGAGATATGGCTGCCAACTTCTCCCAAGACTCATAGCTCACAGTTTTGTCACCAAAGGGAATTAACCATTTTTTAAATACCTGGGGAGGAAGCAGGAGAAACAGAGAATATATCTGTTTCCTTTAAAGGCATGACCTGAAAGATGCATCAGTCACTTCTGCTCACATCCCACAAGTCAGAATTTAGATTCATGGCCAAACTTAGCTAGAAGGAAGAATGGAAAACATGTTTTAACCAGGGCAGCCACGTGTCCACAAATATTTTAAGGAATCTATTAAAGGAAGAAGAATGATATGAGCATTAGAGGACAACTCACAGTGAACAGTTATGGCAATGAATTCATGATAAGAATAATTTGAACATTGTTAGATCAATGTAATTGGAGTAGAATCAGAGATGAACCAAAAATATGGTTTCCTTAAAAAGACAGGAGATCTTCGAAGACATCCTAAAAAAATCATCCTGCTATAGCAAATAAGTCTTTTACTTTTAAATTATTTTTCATAACACATTTAGTTAGCTAATTAAAATTAAGACCAAGCTGATTTAGTTTTGGTTTCTTCCACTGGGTTATGGTAGTTTGGCTTAAAAATTTAATTGGTGTGTTTGTCAGGGAACACTACAACTTGTTTCTTTTCAAAGAGAATATTGTTTCTTTGATAATAACACCTGAATTTCTGAAAGCTTCTTATTACAGGATTAAAAATAATGTGCTGAATCCTGCTGGGTAAGTAACTACTCACTGGGTGAGAAGTAGGACATTAGAAACACAGAGTGATTTTCTCCAACAAATGGTAAATGGCACTCCAGTGAGGTCACACTGACTGTTTCTGCTAAGTACTTATTTCTGAACTGGGAGCTGAGTCACTCAGCAAAGCCTGACCCCATGCACTTGTCAATTGCTCCCCCTTGTTCCCTACAAAAAGCAGAGACAATCAAACCTCTTTCAGGGACTCAAACCAGAGACACCTCCAAAATCCCTGTCAGCCTACAAGTATCCCTGATGTCTTGCCCAAAATCTCTAATGGAGATGTTTCTGTTATGTCCACCTAAATGTCTTTTGCAGTTTACATCTGAGGTGAAATCCTGTGTATCACCTCCCGCCAAAATAAGCTATTGTATATCTTAACTGGGAGAGGATGGCTACCACATAGCTAAATTGGAAGCATGGGTATTTTTAGTACTTGGTGGAAAGACTTACATTAAGAGCACCTCTATTCACCCTATTGGGATCCCCTTATATAAAAGGCCTGGCACAAGTGTAAGGTATTATTATGACTATAAAAGCTCCTCACTCTGTAATCATAGGAAAGGCAGTACTATGGAGAAATACCATGCAGTTGCATGGCAACTGAATCCTGGTGGAGTTAGTTACCATGCAGATGAGTTATTATGAGTGCTTCAAAGCAGCCCAACCAAGACGGCACCCAGATCACAAGCAGGGAAACACCCACTTGTTGCCTAAGGATGTTTTCACCTCCATCCTGGTAAATGAATGGGATTCAAGATGAAGATGTGGTTTTGCCTTCCCTAGGCAGAGCCTGCATATCAGTGGAGGGTGTTTTGTTTGACAAATTTCTAGCACGTTTCTCCATCGTGAGAGAATGAAAAAGCACACATGTCATAAAGTGTCAGCAATAATGGGAAATCCACAGCTGCAGCTTTGCCAAATCCAGATGATTACAGCAATGTGAATAGACATTACTAACCTCTAAAATGGGTGTAATATCTCAAGGTTTTCTCTCTTGTTAAAAAAAAAAAATTACAGATACTTTTCTTTGGGAAAATGTGATGTTTCACCTGCCAGCATCCCTTTTCTTTTTGCAATCAATAAAATTGGATCTTCTTCTGAGAAACTACTCTTTTTCACTCTGGTCCATGTGGCTGGCATGGGGCCGAATCCACCCTACTCCCGGGATGGGCAGGTGATCAAGAAATAACCAATGGGACTATTTTATTTCCCTGAGGTGAGCTCAGGGTTGGGTATATGTCAAAACCAGGACAATGAGACATATTCTGGGGCTTCTTTTGAAACTTGTGGGCTGTCTTAGTCTGCTGGAGGTCCACTCAGTGTGGTTGGGGGCCACCTTGCCTCCTGTGGCCATAACTTTCTCAGAGTGAAGTCAGCACAAAGGAATGAAGAGCCAAGAGCTACAGGACACAGACTGCCAACTGCGTCATTTGATTACTTGGGTCCATTTGAAACAAATATTCTATCCCCAAACTTTGTCAAAACACAATTTGTGTGTGTGCTTTAAATTTAAACTAGTTCAAATTAGGTTTCCACCACTTGCAACAAGGAGATTCCCTACCCATGTTCAGCATGAGTATGGGCTTTGGAATTTACATTCACTCTCTGCTGCTAATGAGCTGTGTGATCTGCAGCATGTTACATACTTCTTCTGAGCTCTAGTTTCTTTACTTTTAAAATGAGCTAATGATGGTACCTTAATTCATAGTTTTGTTAGTGTTAAATGAGACAGTGTGGTGAAGAACTTATCCAAGTGCCTAGAATAAAAAATGAGCTCAATAAATGGTATGTATTATTTATTAAAAATTTGCAGGCTTCCCTGGTGGCACAGTGGTTGAGAGTCCACCTGCCGATGCAGGGGACACGGGTTCGTGCCCCAGTCTGGGAAGATCCCACATGCTGAAGAGCGGCTGGGCCCATGAGCCATGGCCACTGGGCCTGTGCATCCAGAGCCTGTGCTCCGCAACGGGAGAGGCCACAACAGTGAGAGGCCCACATACCGCAAAAAAAAAAAAAAAAAAATTTGCAGAGGTTTCTGTCTGAAATGAGTGGAGTGTTCAGGTGTGCAGAGAACATGACTCTTTCTGGGACAGCTCAGTCACTCATTGTCTACTCTCCTGGGCCACTAGTTGAGTTTCACTTAACCCAGGAAACACTAGTTGGCCTTTAATAGGTTCAGAAAATACCTCTCATACTGACTTCCCTGGAATCCTGCAAGAGGGCAATGTAGGCCATTACAACTCAAGGGAACTGTATAGATTTCCTTTGCTGTTCTATGATTCGAGTAATCCTCCCCCTATCTTTTTCCCACAAAGCACACATCTCTCTCTTCTTCTTTTTGAGAAAACTGGCATAATAAGCTTGGGTCTTCAAAGCCATACAGGGAAGTCCTCTGCATAAAAACATTTTGCTATGCCATGCTGCTTCCCTGGAGTAATAAAACACCAGGTACTGGGATACATTCTTGGAAGAGCAAATGAGATAAAAGGAAAAAATACAGAAGGTGCAAAACACAAATTAATGTCTCAATATTTTGTCCCTACAAAGAAGCTAATATTCATTGAGTTGCTGCAACGAGCTGACTAGAGGTTCCCACACTTTCTCAGTTCATTGAGCCCTTAATAGCTTTTTCATGGTACCTGTAGACCAAAAGAAATACCTAACACTTCCATTTATTACATCTAAATGACTATTTATATTGTAAAACTTAGTAGTAATTTGAAAAAATGACATACATATACTGAACAAAAAATAATATTTTTATTTAATTCTAAAATATCCACAATTATTTACTAAAGTGTCCTGTGCAAATATTAGGCATCACACAGTTTTTCAAAATTTGAAACCAGTTTGGGCGTCATCACCCTCATTTTCTGTTCCATGTCGATTTTTGCATGAGACTTGCTTTCTGTCATAACCACTGTCAAAACCCAGCTTCACAAAGAAAAGACACCATCAAAAGGAATATAGAGCAATTTCATGTTGAAATTGTAAAGCCAGCAGCTTATGGGGTGTCCATTTTCCCTTGAACACCGATAATCTCTCCTATGAGTTGGGACAGGACTCAGGTGCACAATTTGGGGAACCAAGATACTAAACCACTTCTATATATTGTCTCATATTATCCATACAGTAGTCCTGTGAGCACGGGGACTTTATCAGTTTTTAAAGATGAAGAAACCAGATTTTTAGGTTTAAAGTTTCAGCTAGAACAAAGGAAGATGGGGATTTGAATCAGGGATTCCCAATCCCTGCCATTCACCTCTACTCTCCAATGATTATATTAGGAAAACATGTATATATGGCTTACATCATTTTGTTAATTTCATTCCTCAATTTATTCAATCATACACAGAATATTTAATGAACTCTAACACTGTGCTCACTGCTGAGCTTCGGGCTGGGAATCCAGAGTGCGACTGACCTCAGAAAAATGATGGAGACCAAGAAGGACAGTAAAATTTGTAAAGGTACCATCATAGAGTTATCTTAGGGTGTACAAGACCTCATGGGATGATCATAAAAACTTCACAGAGGATCTAAAGAGGGAGGAGAAACTTAGATGATAAAAAGGTGCTATCATGTTGACTGTTCTTAAAATGCTATCTCCGGCAGAAGCAATCATATACACAAAAGAACAAAACTATGAGAGACACTAGCCTGTCTGGGAGAAAGACAGCATAGGGAGTTAAGGAGGTGAGGTGAGAACAGTAAGACATATCTAGATATGTGGTTAAAGAGGGATGGAGGGGCTAGATTATCAGCATATTCTGAGAATATATCCAGTAATTAATTCAGTGTAATTAGTGTTTCCCAAAGAGTGACATTGATGCTGGAAAGATGCCTCTTAATAAAGGGATCATGTAACTGTTAGAGATCCCCTCTTGGAGTTTCAAAATGAACATAAGCATTGTGAAAGCTTTGAGAATGTCTGCTGAAATAAAAGAACAAACGAAAAAGCTTTTGGTTAATGGAGTGTTTATATTTCTTGGGTATTCTCCTCTGTAAGCACCAGTGCTGTAGGCAACAAGAGCTTTAAATTCTCACTCACCTATAGTGATAACTTTTCCTTAAATAATTTCAAATCAATCTAGTCTTCTCTCAAAGAAAATGTACCTGCTAACTTTGCTTCCTATTTCTCTTTTTTGGGAACTTGGAGAGAGAGGATTGATAGATGTAAGGACTATGCTTTTAATCCAAGTGACTCATGTCAATGCCTTACAGACCAGGGATGCAAGTAGCTGCCAGAAAGCTGAGGTATGACAATGCATTTGCACCCTGAGTATCTCTGGTCTAAGGTACTGAACAGAAACCTGCTTGACTTCAGTCACACATTCTATTAAAGAAGCAGAGCCCTGTAGACAGGGTAGAGCTCAAATAAATATGTATGCCAAAATCACCTTCAAGGGGAGAGTAAGGTTGTCTCTACTCAAGGGTAGAATTGGCTCTGTTACAATTCAAACATATCATAAAAATGCTTAATGATGCATTTTCACAAGCCTTGCCCGTCAAAATCTCCGAGTGCCTGATCTTACAATTACAATGCTAATGGATCAGAGTTTGGAGAGAGATTTACTACCAAATTAATGGGGGAAATGTTCATCTACAAATAATGGTTATAATATATTATTTTTAATGTGCCAAGACCTGTGTAAAACATTTTATGTGCATCTGCTGGAATTGCAAACAACCCTGAAGAGTCGCTGTTTGCAGTCCCAATTTTATAGACAAGGAACTCAATTGTAAAGCGTCATACCATTATGTAAATAGCAGAAGCAGAATGGAAATACAACTATAAATAAGCCTAAATCCGTGGTCTTACCCACTTTTTCTTTTTTAAAACAAACATATAACAAAAAAACCATTTCCAAAAACATTTGTGCTTTGGTTTGTGACATGATACCAAGAGATTCCTGTTTTTAGATCCCTGGGAAACTTTGCTTTTTGAAGCTACATTTCAAGCATCCTGGATCCTTGCCTCAGCTGCCAGAACACTTGGAGAGAGGAGAGATGGATGGATCCTTCTCATGGTGCTTTCTGACAACCTCTGGGATCTGATCCAGCAATGGTGGATGTGACTGGGAGCTCTGAATATAAATGATCCCTTCATCAGAGGTTTTAGACACCTGGCTTTACTGAAATGCTTTACTCAAATCGTGTATGAAAGATCCCTGACCTGCTCTGGGTAGTGGAAGTGTAGTTAGCAAGCAGTTCTAACCTGTATTTCTTCATTAGTCAAATTCTTATTATGAGTAAACTAAAAGACTTTCAAATAAAAAGGAAAAGAAGCAAAACCACCAAAGGAAGAATATATATTTTAAAGTTTTGGGGGAAACATTAGAAAAAAAAGAGATTTTTAAAGTTACTTCAGATATTATTTGTGGGTCAATATGATTCTGAAACCGTCACAACAATAAAAAATGATTTGGAGTACTGATTTACCTTTAAAATTAAAAAGAAAATTAAAAGAAAATCTTTTATTGTGCCACTAATCAGCAGGGCTATGGTTAATGGTCTATCAGAGTTTTCATTAGCTTTTATCCCCAACACCACTGACAGCTACATTCCTCCTAATTAAGATAAAACAACATTCCAGTGAATCTGTGGTGTACAACAAAATTCTCCTCAAAAAGCTGAAAATAGAGAAACACTAAACTACCAAGTGAAGTACAGCATAATAAATAATTGTATAGATCAAAATTTAAAACACAAAGCAGGTATAAGCCAGTCAGAAATAAATACAATTGTATTTAATAATTAAATATGGTTTTCTTGGTTTTGAGTGGTCTCTACTTGTCATAGATTGGGTTATTGTTCAGCAATCACTCACTCCTCACGCTTCCTTGAGGTGGGGTACTTCCTTATCTCAAAGGCTTTGGGTTTGGCCATGTCACCTACTTTGACCTTTGGACAGTGAGCCGATGTGATGCAGAGAGAAACCTGAAATGGGCACACGTGGCTTGACCTGTCTTCCTGCACTCTTAGGATGGACATAAGAAAAGTATACCTCAGGGAGACACTGCCTTTTCTTACATGGGGCAGAACCAATCCAAAACATTCCAACAGACATGCAACCTCCTGAAACAGAAACATTCTAGATGACCCAAAGACCCGTGAGTGAGAAAAATAGATGTATGTTCTTGTATTGGGTGTGGTTTGTTAGACAGAATTATTGTAGCCTAACACCACACCTCACTCCATCTCCAAGAATGTCTAATGACAATTTATTCTAGATAAACTCTATACAACCAAGTAGTCTGGGGGTCAAATTAAGTTAGTTCTCTGTCTCTAGCCAGTACAAAATACCCACTTTAGTGTTCCTCGCCACTGGCACAGATTTTCTCTTCCCATTCCTCTGGTCCAGCTTCTACTTTCATGTAACTTGGATGGGACCCTTACCCAACAGGTAAAGGAGGGACCAGACTGTCTGCCCAGGTGACTGTCTGCATCTCAGGGTGGAGAGATTTCATACTTGGTTCCACATAGCTCTTCTTTTCCTGTGTCCACTACTAGAGTTCTCAAAACTCTGGTCTCGGATGTTGCTAGTCTAGCTATTCACATTTTGGTGGTGGCTCTCTTGTCATATCTGATATTGTCTAATTCTATATTTTGACAGGTAAGATAGTCTTGGGTGCCCAAATTGGTTTCTTCACAGCATTCATAGATGGCTGAGACAGTGGAAACCTAGCTCCTTCCCCTAAATCCCACTCACTGTTGGAGTTCCCCTCATCAGCCTCTTTGGGGAGATGACAAAATATAAAACACTTCTTGCCAATGACATCGATGTTCTACCTCCAAGACCATGGGGAACCTGGGAATACCTCCAGAAACTGGAGAGTGGTCTTTACTCTCTCCTGCTCAAGCATGTCACTTGTACACCTCTTTTTGTCCTTCCCTAATACCAGAGTGAGCCCTTATGAGGTTCTCAACCTCAACTCTGCCAGATTTCCCAGGTTTGCCAAAGTTATGTGTTGCCCTTTGCCATCACAGGCAGGAAATTTAAACAAGAAGGATTCCAGCTGGGTTAATGTAGGAATGAGTAATTTACTCACTGCTAAGGCAAAGATCAAGAAATCAAGTCATGGACTTCCCTGGTGGTGCAGTGATTAAGAATCCACCTGCCAACACAGGGGACACTGGTTCGAGCTCTGGTCTGGGAAGATCCCACATGCCACAAAGCAACTAAGCCCGTGTGCCACAACTACTGAGCCTGTGCTCCAGAGTCTGTGAGCCACAACTACTGAAGTCCACGTGCCTAGAACCCATGCTCTGCAACAAGAGAAGCCACCGCAATGAGAAGCCTGTGCACCACAGAAAAGAGTAGCCCCCGCTCACTGCAACTAGAGGAAACCTGCACGCAGCAATGAACACCGAACGCGGCCTAAAATTAAAATTAATTAATTATTTATTTTTTTAAAAAAGAGAGAAATCAAGTCGCTTTTTTCCAACTTGGCGTGAACCTGGGGCAAAAGTACGAATTTTGGGGTGGAGTAGAGAAGATTTAATGTTAATCATCAGAGAACTGAGTGCTTATGTTTTCCACTGTTTTCTATGTTAGGTAGTAAGAAGAAGTAGGGGAAAGAAAGCAGAAACCAATATCTTATGTTTCAAGTTATTGTCACCATGTTTCACATACCAAGTCACTGAGGTCATTTTTCTTTTAAGTGAATGCATCAAAAAATAAGTTTGGATTTGAATCGTTGGATATTCATCTACAGAATGTAAGTTCCATGAGAACAGGGACTTCCTTGTTTTGTTCACGGCAGGGAATTTAAAGTCAGCTACTTAAAAAGTGTTAGTTGGGTGAATTGATAAAATTAGCCTAAAGTATTTTTCCCACATTTACCTTTGACTTAGAAACATCTGAAAAAGTTGGGATCAACTTAAGGAAAATAGCCTGGATGTTACTTTTATTTTTCATCATGTCAGTGTTTTATCTAGCCAAGTACAAGCTCTTCTTCTTACTAGAAAAATGTAAAACATTTTTCACATATATCACACATATATGTTTAGCTCTTTGTTATTCAAATCCCCACATTATTTTCATTAAATGTAGGTGTAAGCATCATTAAACATTAACATGTTCATCATATTTAACAGTTTTTATTCATTAAAAGTAAATAACCCATTTTCAGTAACAAAACTCATAAGGTTATTTTTCTTAACTTCTTGGTTAAGAACTATTTTGAATAATGTAGCCGGAGTTTTCATTAAGAGTTTCCAAAGTTAATAATTTGATCTTCATTCATAGCTACAATGTCTTGACTACTTTTTTGTGTGTGTACATATATAGAGAGATTTATTTTAAGGAATTGGCTCAAGCACTCATGGAGGCTGACAACTTAACTTTTACACAGGAATTAGGTTGTTCAAAGCCTTCATTAATTTCCTCTGGAAAATACAAGTCTGACTCCAAGGAAAAACTTCTTGAAAAGGCAACTTCATGGATATATACACCCACTATTGATTATAGACACTTCGGGAGATGAACACTCCCAAATTAGCAATTAAATTGAAAACACAGAATCTCCTTTGTTTTCCTCTGATATCTTCATGTCCATCTCCACAGCTTAAATTCTGAAGACTACAGTTACACCTTTGAGAAGTCAAGGAAATCAACCTCCTTTCTACTTCTTTCTTCATTCTCTTCTCACATAGTAGACTAAGATCTGATTTGAGAAGAAAAATCCTGAATTTCAACCAGCAGTCAATGTAAGATTGGTTCATAAGACACATTATTGAGAACTTTCACAGGAGAAGAAAATGTCTGATTTCACTCTTGAAGAGTAAGGCACAGAGGTCTCTTCACAGACAGCACACCCAGTCCTTTTGGAGTAGGCACTCAAGAATGTATCCTTCCCCATGATAATCATTTGTGTACTCATCCCCTGTGTAACAGTATGGATGATTTTGGTAGCTAGCCTGTAATAGAAAACACCAGCCTAAATTGGCCTACGCAATACTGAGATGTATTCTGTCTTTGTTGGGAGACATTTCCTGATGGATTTCTTGTGTTTCTGTACATCTTGTGAGCAGAGACACTGGCTCTCTTTCTTCTGGTCTATCTTTTCAAAGCTGTTGCATGGTGAATAGCCTTGGAAGATAGAGATAGTGCATCCCTCCAAAGTCAACAGCAGGCTTATTTAGTGTTCAGTATAATAAACAATAATGGCTCTTTCATGACCAAAGAGCAGGCATGCTTACTGCCCATTATAACATGAGCTTACTGCTCAGGTTCCCTAAGCTCAGGGTTCCTCCCCTGTGACACAACCCACTGTGAGACCAGGTATCACTTGACCTCCTTCACATCCTCCTGAAGGAGTAGGGGGCTCAGGGAACCAGAGCACATGCTGATACCTTGACTACCACTATCGCTTTAAGAACTAAATCATCCCTTGTTACTTACTCAGGAATCTCATGCCGTCTACCAGCATCCAGGAAATTGTGGCAAGCTAACTTATTGACTTGCAAGCAGGTAAATTTTCAGATGCCTCACAGATCTTGACCATCTCATGACAAGAAGACTAAAGATAGGGTCGAGTCCAGGCATACATCTGGGCTCCAGCACTCCTCTGTGATTCTCTCTTGTTCTGCCCTCTTCTGTGTGCTGGTTTCAGTCTCAGTCTGTTAGTGAAATGGCTGTGGAAGTGTTGGTTTTCAAACTGCCCTATACATGGAGGGCAAGGAGAGACCAAAGAAAGAGACAGAACACTCCATATTTGTAGGTAACAGGATTAATAAGCCAGGGAACTTATATATGAGACTTGTCTTGGGTGGTCACAAGATTAGTAGATCTCTGCACCCATCTGCCAGAATCTTAAAAGTTTGTATAGAGGCCTTAATAGGGTTCAGCCACTTATTCAGTCCAGATGGTTTCAACAACACCTTCCTCTCTCAAGGCTGCATCCTTGAAATCGCTCCTAGTATGAGAATGGTGGGCATAGTGTACATTCCACGAACAGGGTAGAGGGTGAGGAACCTCTGATTGTCTGGGTCCAGCTCACAGGTCAGCCAGCAGTCACATCCTCTCAATAAACTCCTCCAACAAGAAGTTCCAGAAGAAACATCCAAGAACAACATTGTTTAGCAAAAATGAGAGATGATGCATTTTGATGTAATTTTCAAGAAAAAGAAAACTTTCCCAAAAGGCACTGCCCACAATCTATTGTCCAGTCCTGGCTTACATGCTCATTCATAAACACACAAACAAAGAATATTGGAAAGACATCCCACTGACCAGCACTGAGGGTCACATGCTCTCTCCTATAAGCCATGGCAATAGCAGAGGGAAGATGAAGGAGTATGAACTGAGCTTATCCCAAAGAGGGTTAGTGTGACTAGAGTTTGGGAATGGGGAAGACAGAAAGTTGTATAAGGAGCAGTTGAATTCCACATGAATACTGATAGTGGTAGAGATAGACAAAGTGGATTATTAAGATGGTTTGCCATGAATTAAGTATGACTCTACTCTCTCCCCCTCTTCACACTTAGTAGTGTTGAGACAGTAAGTGTAAATTGCTGTTGTCTTCAATTACTACTATATAGTTTTTTGAACTACCATTCCAACATGCAGAGAACAGGCTGTGTAAAATATTAGAGGTGATGTCTGATTGATGCTTTGTTGAAATGGGAAAGTGGATAAAAATGTCTTCCAGAAAATTGCATAATTGTGAGTAATAAAATCCCTGGGAATTTTTTTTTCCCAAGAGAGACAAATGTGTAAGTGCTTAACTAATTTTTCCAGTCAACAAAATAGGGGGTGTATGGGTGAGGGGTTAAGAAAATAAGAGGTAAAAAGAAAAAAATATACTTCTGAGTGAGTAGAAAGCATAGTCTGACCTGCAAGTAATTTCCCTCTTCTTTCTGTTTACAGGACCAGGAAGTGGCAGATAGATTTTACCTTATGTCCTGTTGCCTCAGTTTCCCAAAGCAATTTATCTCTGTAAGGTTAAAGTAGAAATAGTTTGTGATGGATGATTTTATTTGTCAACCTGACTGGGCTGCAGGGTGCCCAGACAGTTGGTCAAACAATATTCTGTGGATGTGTCTGTGAGGGAGCTTCTGGATGAGATTAACATTTGAATCAATAGAATGAGTAAAACAAAGTGTCCTCCTTCAAGTGGGTGGTCCTCATCCAATCAGGTGAAGACCTGAGTAGAAGAAAAAGTGTCAAATAATTCCTCCTGCCTGACAGTTGAGCCATAGGTCTTTCCCAGCTTCAGACTCCCATGGAAACAACAGCTCTTCTTGCATCTCGAGCCAGCTGTCTTCTGGACTGGAATTTATACCTTCAGCTCTCCTGGTTCTCAGGCCTTGGCCTCAGGCTGGAGCCATATATCAGGTATTCTGAGGCTCTAGCTTGCTGAGTGCAGATCTTGGGACTTAACCTCTATAAGTAATTGTGTGATCCAATTTCTTACAATAAATCTTTTTGTATGTGTGTGAGTGAGTGTATGCATATCCCATTGGCTCTGCTTCTCTGAAGAACCCTAATACCCTCTCCTCAGGCAGTTTTATTTGGTCACTTCTGCCAAGGCATACACATTCAAACAGTGTCAGTTAGACAGCAGGCTGCTTTAGGTATCTATTTTTATTCACCTCCAATAACATCATCAACATTCTGTTTCATATGGTAGCCACTAACAAGGTGTGGCTTTTTTGATTCATATAGAAATCATTAAAATTAATGAAAAGTAGAAATTCAGTCCCTCAATCACACTAGCCACATTTTAAGTATCGAGTAGCCACATGGCTAGTGGCTATCACATCGAATGGCACAAACATAAAGCATTTCCTTAATTGAAGAATATTCTATTGGACAGCCCTGGGTTATACAATAAGGGATTCCTATCCCATTGACACATAACTATAGAATCCTTTTGTATCCCTTGATTTCATTTGACAGTTTCCTACACAATAAAAACAAATAGTGAACACATGGTATATAGCCAAAAATGACCCTTGACAATCCACCAAGTCATGGATAGTTTGTGCATATACCACTACACAGATATATAAAGATACATAAGGCATTAGTTAAATACATGTATCTGAAAAATGCATGTATATGTAACTATATAATATAGTATTTAGGGCTTCCCTGGTGGCGCAGTGGTTGGGAGTCCGCCTGCCGATGCAGGGGGCGCGGGTTCGTGCCCCGGTCTGGGAGGATCCCACGTGCCACGGAGCGGCTGGGCCCGTGAGCCATGGCCACTGAGCCTGTGCTCCGGAGCCTGTGCTCCGCAGGGGGAGAGGCCACAACAGTGAGAGGCCCGCCTACCGCAGAAAAAAAAAAAAATATATATATATATAGTATTTAAATATTTCAATTATTCTCTCAATACCCCTGATAGGAAGATCATTCCTGTATTTGTGCTAGCATAAAAGTGAAACTCTTCTGCTCCTTTCCAGTTTTCAGCTTTACAAAGGCTCTCTTATGTTGTGCTAGTCTATTTCCAAGCCTGGCTGCAGGAAGTCCGTTCCTGAGCGTGCTGATTTCACTGCCAGTCTGAAGGTACCCAAGGCAGAAACTGACTCATCAGTTATCATTATGAGAGCAGGTACCTCCCCCCCACTGTTGGTAGGTGGGTGCCTTCCTCAACCTGGATGAGGATCCAGAAAGGAATTCATCTGGGAGAGAGAACAGTAAGAATGAGATAAATCATGATTGGCTTAGGCAGGATGAGAGGTAGCTCTGGAACAGAAAATATTAATATAATATGGCCAAGTGAAGAAAGACAGGTAAGAAATTTCACTTGGAAAAACTGAAGAGATCCCAGGCACAAAGGTGGGTATTGGCAGAGCTAGTTTTGAGAAAGTAAAGACCAGAGCTATCCAATTTCTTATCTAGGCATCACAGTCCACCTGAACAGCCCCTGTTTCTCAGCACGTCATTCGTACATCCTCTCTCTCATCTTCCCAATCCATTGTATCTGCTGCCTGCTCCTTCTAAACTCCCCCGAAACTCCTTCACCAGGGAAACTTATTCTGCTCTCACCTCCCCATCAAGTCCACCTCTACAAAGCCTTGTCTGACTCCTGCTCTTGCACACTCTGAGTACGTTGTTTATCCTCTACACTTTCCCAATCATATGCTTATATCTCTTTTCTCATTAAATTTTGAACTGCAAGGTGCAATACGTGTGTCTTACTAACCTATGTTCTCAGGGGCCAAAATATAGTATGTGATTACCCGGCTTTAGAAAAAGTAAATTGATGGATTAATAAATGAAAAACAAGCAAACAAAAAAGAATAATAAATGCATGAGAAAGAGAGTGTCAGAACAACTCAAGCCATTGAATTACTGAGGTCTGTGTGGAGATAGTGGAAGTGCTACTAAGTAGACCAGAAACTTTTCCAACTTTTATCAATGTTTCTGAATTACTCAGGATTGGTTTGCAAGAGACAAAAATCCAACTCAAAGTAGTGTAAACAAAAGAAGGATACCTTGACTTCTGTAGTTGATGAGGCCAGTGGTAGAAGCCTCAGAGGTAGAATGACTTATCAGGAATCAATTTTTCCAGCTCTCAGCCATGCTCTTTTCTATGTTCAATTTGTTTTCAGACTGTCCTTTCAATGTGATGATCTGGCAGCTCCACGATGATCAGAGCCAACTATCTCAAGTTCCTGTCCCACCAACTTTCATGGAAAGAGATCCTCCTTTTCCTTATTGTGCCAGCAAATTTCCAGGTGAACCAATCTTTGTACCAATATAGATTACTCTGGCACAGTGTACGTGGTGTCGAGTGTGAGTAGGGGATGCTGTGGTCGTCCAAGTTTGGGGCACATAATCATTCCTGAAGCCAGGACTGGGCTTAGCCTTCCTGGTCTACATGTATTGGCAGTTGAGCTGTGGTATCCCAAAGTAAATTGGGAAGAGGGGGAACAGACAAAGGGAAGACCAAAATATGCCCCCAGTGGTTCATTTTCAATGCCATTCTCTTCCTGTAATATTATATGAAGAAACTGTGGTTCATTACACGTCTTTATTTCCTCTGTGGTAAAAAACATGATGCTAATGCTTATTTCATAGCTGTCTCCAGATCTACAAGTGTCTGTCCCAAAGAAGAGAGTGGAAGCAAGTGCTACTTGTTGACACGTTCTTTTAATCCTCCTAAGGGTCATTGTTATTATATTATAATGAACCTCTTACCAACACTAATCTGCTATTGCTTACCCATTAACCATGCGATTCATGTCCAGGTTCGCTCACTCGTTTTTTCCTCTCTGGCAAAGGAACGTGCCAATCAAATCTTTTTCTCTCTCTTCTTTCTGACATTGCTCAAAGAACTCCATCTAAATTGGTGTTTCTCCACTACTGGTAGTGCTATGTGCTTTTAGGTGGCATTAAACAGCATTAATTCACATGGTGAAGAAGTTATTTTTCCTTACATTCTCTACATCTCCTAAATAAGTGGTCAAGAAAATCTTAATTTGAACCCAGTATACACTTTCAGCATTTGCCTTTACCAAGGAGAACTAATTTCACTGAGTCTTTGGTGGGCACCAGTATCTAGTGAAAAGTGCATAATATTTTTGTGGTTTCCTTGTCTTTAGCTGTACCACTAACAACTATGCATGTCAAATAATGGTAGTTTCAATTTAAAGAAATGCTGAATATTTGATTTTATATACAGTTATGTAAGTAAAAGAAACCAGCTAATTATTGCTAAGATATTAAATGCATAGAAGTACAGATGCTGTGTTGTAATGTAGAGGTCAGTAATATAATTTAGATGATTATGGGCTTGAAAGTGCTGCTGACAAGTGACTCTATTCAGTGCCTTCTCCAAGGCCACTTTCACTTATATACTTATATAAACAAAATGGGATCTAGTAGATTTTTTTTAAGCTTCCAAATTGTTACAGAATATGTTTAAATATGCACTGAATATGAAATATTTTATGAAGTGATACTTTGGAGATGTAAACGTTAATGCAAGATTGTGTTTTATTGAATTAACAGACAGGTGGGATCTTTCAATAGTCGCTGGTTTTATATCAATTTCTACAATGCAACGGGAAGCAGCATGCCAAGGGTCCTTCATGTCAGTGGGATATGGAGACCAATAGTTCCAAAATGATAACTTGAGACAACCTCCAAGGTGCTGGAGTACACCTTCTCAAGGAATTGTAGATTTGCTTTCAGTGAAGTTCAATCACAACTGTTATTAATTAGCCAGAGTTAGTATTAGGGACATCCTCCTCTCATTAAGAAGATAAACTGTTAACAAGAATTTCCTTCAAACTCAAATGACTTCACAGTAGAAGTCACTTGGAAACATTGTAAAAGATAATAACATATGAAGCACAGATTCACCTAAACCAAATAAAATGAATTCAGCAAATGATGAGGAGTCAATAGTTAAATATTTTGCCCCTCATGGGATTTCAGTAATATTTTTGTTCCACTAAGAATAGAGGGTAAGTGCAACCCAAGAACTGAGGCTGCTCTTCCTGGAGTGCTAGAACATGGCAATTAGATTCTAATGGGGCACAGAAAATGACTTCATAATGAAAGTTTCCTGCAAATTTACTCATTCTCATTAAGGAAGACATTTGTTTTCTTATTGCCCCTAATTTCCCTGGTAGCCTAAAGAAGTAAAAGTTAAAGACTAATAACAAAAATAAGTTTGGTAATTGTTACACTGAAGTTAATAATAATAAAAAAAAAAACATAGTGAGGAAATAAGAGGAAACAACATTTCTCCCAGTCTGGGGCACTGTTTATTAGCAAATATACTCCTTCAAACATTAGCTGAAACAGGCCAACTATTTCCTACTGCTCTGTTCTGTATTTTAACAGCATTAATTTCAGCTTTAGGGGCAATATTATGAAGTTTAAAAATCCAAGCAAGTCTTGTGGAATTAATACATTTTAGCAAGCAAAGTGTTTAAACATGAATTATTTGGTATAAAATTACTTTAAAATGGTGCACAATATAGGCTACATACTGAAATTACATATTTAAAAGACAAAGTATATAGTCTCTATTAAATATATAAGGATATAGTAGTAATTCTATAAATAATAGTAACAGTTGAAGAAAAAGGCCAGTGTCAAATTTCCATTGTAATTTTTTCAGATTTAACATAAAATAAATATAGCATTCTCAGTGTAAATTGATTAAAAACACATCTTGTAAATCTCTGAGTTACAGCTGCATCCCCATAAAAACCAAATAAATCAAATAAATCAGATCCTTTTTAAAAATGTCCTCAAATATTGACAATTTAAAGAAGCCCTATGAAAATAAATAAAATATGGAGAAATAGAGCAAATATTATAAAGTAATATGTTAAGAAAAATAAGTGCTTGTTCTGTGCAAGGGAGGAGAGAACTTAATAAATACACAGAGTGCAAACAATCAAATAGAAACACCTGTGGGAATTCCAATAAAACTGCAAAGGTAAGAATTACATATACACAAAATTTGGATTAAAAGAGGAGAAACTCTTTTTAAGTCCTCAGCATTTTTAAGTCAGGAAATAATAGTTAACATTCTATGTAAAATAGATTGGTGTCTGGGGAAATTTTAAATTATCAAAATTGACACCTACATCAAATAGTATGCTGTATGTCAATTATATCTCAATAAAAAGGAAGAAAAAACAAATAAATAAAATAAAATAAAATGTAAGCAAATGACTTGAAAGTATTTGAAAGAGAAATATCCATGTGGTGGCATTATAGCATGGCTGAGAACATGAATTTTGGTTTTGGAGTCAAACTCAGATCCACCATTTGCCAGCAGTCTGACCTTGGGCAAGTTCTTAATCTTCTAAATGCCCTTGGGCCTTCTTTGCAAAATAGAACTTATAATGCTTATATCATAAATTGTTTCAGTGAGTTAATAAATTCACATATATACAAAGAACTTAGCATTACATCTATCTCATAGTTAGTTTTTAATGTGTTGATTTTTATTACATTAAAAAAAACACACAAAAAATAAACCGAGAAAATGTTCACCAAAAAAAAAAAAAAAAAGTAATTGAATGATTTAGTTATGATACTTCCAAGGAGATCAATATACCAAAATTAAAATAATAAATTTGAATGATATTTAAGGACAAGAAAAACATAAAAATAAATGGTAAAGAAAAACAATGTGAAATTGTATAAAGAGGGTGGTACAGACTTTATTAAGAGAGGGAGAGAGGAACTTGGACAAATGCACTGAAATAAACACTAGATGAAAACATACCAAATGATGAACAGAAGCCCTTTCCAGGTGGTAGGCTTACGGGGGATTTTCTAATATGAACATGTGTTACATTTTTAGTAATAGAATAAATAAAATAAAGGCATTCTTAGGGAATTAGAATAATGATATCCTAATATAGATGTATCTAGTATATGTATTTCAATGATCATTAAATCAAATTCTTATAAAATTTTAGAATGAATTTTTTATAATTTTATAAGGAAATAAAACTGATATATAATTTTTCCCATTGAGATTTATGTTCATAGTGTCTAGAAATCTCAAGTTTTCATATTTATTTTCACTTCAAAATTTTTCAGATAGGGCTTCCCTGGTGGCGCAGTGGTTGAGAGTCCGCCTGCCGATGCAGGGGACACGGGTTCGTGCCCCGGTCCAGGAAGATCCCACATGCCGCGGAGCAGCTGGGCCCGTGAGCCATGGCCGCTGAGTCTGCGCATCCGGAGCCCGTGCTCCGCAACGGGAGAGGCCACAACAGTGAGAGGCCCGCGTACCGCAAAAAAAAAAAAAATTTTCAGATAGAAGCCAGGGCTCCAATCTAGCATTTCTGAGGGGTGAGTAGATGGGAAAGATAACTCTAAAGGTCATGAGGAAAGGAAAACCTTGTACTTTTAATATGTCCTTAGAGAATCAACCTAACAACCTAAATTGGTTTCTTAGGAGACTAGTAGCAAGTTGTTTAAAAAGAAGGTCCGTGTTTCCAGAACTCTATTTTCTTCTCATCTAAAAATATCTTGGAATATGATAGTCTTGAAACCCCTTTGGAACTTGGCTTTCCTGAATGGCATTTCAAAATAAATTCAGTTGCTTTATTATGGAAGATTTTGTTAGGCTTTTATCTCACACATTATTTTAGACACTGACAATGAATCCAAAAATTCAAAACATAAGCAAATAATTCAAAATTATCCTCGAAAAGCTACAAATGAGGCAGTATTTGTAGTGCAAAGAATATCAAACTGGAAGAGGATAGAGCTGCATTTCTGGATTTGTCACCAATGTCTGTGGTGATTTATTTTGATTCATTGGGGTCCAGCTCTCTGATCTGAAAAATTAAGAGGCTGGATGTGATGTTTTCCAAGTTTCTTTGCAAATTTAAAAAGAAGTCTGTGAACTGTCATAAGTTAAATGGTGTTGGTATTCCTAGGGCATACGAATTCTGTGACTAAGGAAGTGTATTAAAATCAGTACATTTCAACTATCTTTCAGTGGGGAGAGATATAATCAAAATATTAAGTGTAACCCTGAAATTCTTAATATAGAGCATTTTAGTAGTACAGCAATTATCAAAGCAAACCTTTGAATCCCAGAAAAATCAAACAGCAGATTTTCCTGAATTATCTTAGTAAACTGGCAATGACCAGAAAGGCCGTATGTTCAGAAAAAGTGATGAACTTTAATTCAATGGTGGCCCATTAAAGGCAGAATAAAAATCTACCAATATAGATCCTCCCATAAGGGCTCATTCTTCAAGCTAGGCCAGATTTAGTCCTTGATATTGTCTGGATGCTAATTTCAATGTCTTTCTCCCTGTCTCTGTCTTTCTCCCTGTCTCTGTCTCTCACCCACACATATCTAATGAAGGAAAATAGTCTTTTTTAAGAAAATATTTTTAGTTCTGTCCAAATATTGATAAAATTTTAGTAAAATCTACTTGGAAATTGGAGAAATGGTTGATTCTAGCTTCCCAAAATATCCAAGTTCTAAAATCTCTGATAAATCTCTCCTGACAATTTCCTAGACAAAATACAGTATCATGGAAGTCTAAATGTAAAAGATAATGGGTGTCCATATATTATTATTATAATACTGATAATATTGTATGATTATACACATCACATGATAATTATGTTTATATGACAGCATCTCCCTCTGGATTGTGAGCTCTCAGTGCAAGTAGTGTGTCTCTGTATAATTCCACAGGGCTTTGGAGATGGTGGATGCTTAGCGTATGTCTGCACAATTAATGTTGGATGAATGAAGATTCAAGAATACATCCTGGATTTAAGGCATATTTATTTAGGGTTTTGGTTTTGCTTCTTTTTATTTAAATAAATTATCTTCCCTTATGCTTTAGTATATTGACAAGTAAAGCCAAGTAACTGTAATATCGTAGAATCATTTGGTGATTAAATAATATTTGTAAAATCATTTTATTGTATAAATATGTATCCAAATATGTTGCTATTATAATTACCAGTATGATGTAATACTAAGAGTGAAAGAAGTCCTCCAACTCAGCAGTTACTCTACCAATTTTAATGTCACCTGAAATTTCTTTGAAAGATGTAGAGTCTTTTATCCTTTTTCAAGACAAGACTGAAACCAAATATGGTTGTGAGAAACAGCAGAGTGACATGGATATATACTAATTACTAACATCAGATTTTTTCAGAGTTGGGTAGTGGAAGAGATAAGTGGAGCAGGATATGGAATGGGGAAGAGAAGGCTTGTGAGGAGGGGTGAGGCTTCAGGTTTCCCAAAACTAGCCCTCAGGATGTTGATGCCCTGAACTCTTAACTCAGAGGAGTTTTTAAAATACCTTTTTAATGTTCCAACTTTTAAATAAAATAATGTGCAAGCTCTTTCTCACTAGAGAATAAAAATGGCAAGAAATTTAGCAGAGGGACTGTAGTCTGGGGGTAAAGACTATATAATAATAGATTCTGGCCCATTGCAGTCTTGACTCCAGCACTTACTAGCTGAGTGACCCTGGACCGTGTCATCACTCTGAACCTTGATTCCTCATTTGTAAAACTGGCATGATGTTACAGAGTGTATCGTTGTGATTTAACATTAGCTTTCTACCCGCCACGCCCACCTTACTAGAGTAGGAGAACTACCTGAGCTTCATGGTTTTGTTATTAGCCACACACATGACAGTATCAACCAAATGTGAAACACACTCAAGGAAATAAAGAAACCACCTCATTTAAAGTGGAGAGGGTCGGGTAGCTCAGAAGCACAAGCTCCTTAGCCCAGCTTCTCGTGAGGTGTCAGTTTGTACCACATTCAGATGAATGAGCTTTTTCTTATGCTGTTTTTGGAAGGAAGTAATTTAGGCATAGATAAGTTAATGTCTTTATATTATGAAAACCTTCTTTTCTTCTAATGGAATAATGTTTGTAAATCTTTCATCTGCCCCACAGACAGAGGTGTATGTCTGTGAGTTCCTACAGAGATTTAAAGAATTAATGTGCTCAAGGGTATTGTTCTAATTGTTGGAAAGACATAAAATGGGAGTTTGGTTTCATGATTTTGAAAAATCTCTGATTTTATTAATAAAGTTTTTATTTCCTTTAAATCTACTCTGTAATACTTGTTAATAGTATTCCTGCAAATATCTTTTATAAACATATCATCACAAGATTAGCAGGAAATAAAGGAAAAGGCTTAATGGAAAGAAAATCTGAAAAGATTTGTGTAATATTAAAAGCATAAAGTACAGGGACTTAGTAGTCTCTTTAAGTAAATCGTTATGAAACCATGTGTACTGAAAAACTCTATTAGGCTAAATGCTCTGCATAATATATCAGCTAGGCTTATGATCAACCACCTTTATATCAGAAATAGGGCAAATGGGAACTCACTGGTCTTTTACTAGCTGTGCTATGAAGTCATGGATATCTAATAAATCTCAATATGGAGCATCTCATACTGCTTTCCCATGAGCAAATGTGTTCTATCCACAATGGTTTTTCCTATGCTTTGCACCTCATTCTACTTTTGGCTTTCACTCTTATATCCACTTAGAATCCTGCTCACAGATTTTGACCTGGCCATCTCACTTCATATGTCACCTCTTCAGGAAGGACTCCCATACTTTTAATGGTTCTCCTTTTATCCTGAAACTCTGTTTTATTTTTGCAACATTACTTTATTGTATTCTCAATGTCTAGAACTGTGCTTGGCACTTAGAAAGCAACAGATGCTGAATGAATGAATGAATGAATTGGCAAAATGTCTTATGTTAACCCCGTGGTATAGGCGGATTCAAAACCAATACAAGACAGAACATGCCCACAACCAATGTTTTAAAATAGTTACTTTGGGATTCTATGTTTTATTCATTCAAAACAAAACAAAACCAACAAACAAAAAAACACTCCAGCGGTGGGGTGAAGCAAGAAATAATATAAGCAATAGTGGAGAAATTTCTTCTGCTCTAAATATGCCAGGGTAGGTTGGCCATCATTTATGCCTTGACAGCTCCCTACTTGGTGGTATGAAGAAAGAAAGACAAGGCAGGCCAGCATGGGAGTACGTGTGTGGAATGACCCAGGCATCTTAGGGATAATGTCCCAGGCTCTGCCTGCTGCCCGTGGTATAAGGGCAGAGGGAGGTTTATAATATTTTTTAACACAATTGGCAACCAGAATGAGTACCTGGAACCTCATTTCATTCTGCCTCAGATTCCAGCTTTTGCATCATCAATCAAGCTGCCCTAATGTTTTCTTGAACTAAAAGAACAAAACAGTCATGGAAATATAAATACTTCTCCTAGCTACTTAAAAATTCTTGCATGTAGGTCTTCCCTAGCTGCGCAGTGGTTGAGAGTCCGCCTGCCGATGCAGGGGACGGCGGGTTCGTGCCCCGGTCCGGGAAGATCACACATGCCGCGGAGCGGCTGGACCCGTGAGCCATGGCCGCTGAGCCTGCGCGCCCGGAGCCTGTGCTCCACGACGGGAGGGGCCACAACAGTGAGAGGTCCGCGTACCGCAAAAAAAAAAAAAAAAAAAAAAAAAAAAAAAAAAAAAATTCTTGCATGTAAAAAAGGATATCATCACTCAGAGGTAAAACAAAGAAAAGAGAATAGAACTGAACTCTTTTGTGGGTTGATTATAGGGAAAAACAATGTTTTTTGCCCTTAGTATTCTACATACTCAGAAGAAGGAAGAACAGCAATATATTTCACATATCTCCATATATAAAATATAATGATATATATAAGTGAGAAATATAATGTGTGCATATATATATCTATACATACTAGCTCTGTGCCAGTCCCTGATAATACAGTAGTGAACAAAATGGCTGAGTGTTCTGCTTTTGTAGGAATTACATTCTATTGTAACTGGGAAGGCAAACATAAATGAATCAATAAACAATACCATTGCATAGTATCTTACAAGTATTACAAGGAAAATAAAGTATTATGAAAGATATGGTACAGAATAATGGGAGGATGATAGTATGCTATAACTTGAGAGATAAGGAAAGATCAAAGTGGCCTCCCTGTGGTGTCTGGGAAATTCTGAAAATAGAAAATTACTGTCTGTGATCAAATAAATCCCTCTCTTCATGATAATATCTAACACATAGGATATTTTCCTTTGGGAAATGATACTAACTCTGGAAACTTTCAGGGAGCACTTTGTCCTCTTCTTTCCACAATGTGCCTGTCTCCCCACCACCAGCTCTGGCTCATTGTGAATCTTTCTGTCTGTCTCAGCTTCATCGGCTGTGTTCAGTTCTTGGCTGTTCTTTCTACTTCAAGGAATCGGAAGTCTATTCATCGTTTGCCCCTTCCTCCAGAGGAAGAATTCTGTCCTTCCTACTTTTCCAATGTTGGGGTACACTCATGGCTGAGCTCTTTCCTCTCTGGCTTGGTTTGTTCCTGAGCTATTCCCTGTCACTTGGCTTGATCCAGACGCTGGGATGCATTTCTTGTATGTTATTACCAGAGGTCACCTTTACCCAGGAATGCCAGTTATACAAAAGATTGTGTGTGTGTGTGTGTGTGTGTATGAGAGAAAGAGAAAGAGAGAAAGGACAGAGAGGGAGAGAGAGTGTTAACCCAGGCCCACGGTGTCTTTCTACACATTCCCCAATGGATTTAAGCATTTCCAAATAGTACAAGGGCTTTAAAATGTATGAAGTGACAGGGTGCTGTTTCCTCACACGGAATAACTAGCACTTTTTCTGAATGATAACATGATATATCCCCTAGTGCGAATATTTCAAGCCCAGCATTCTTTTCAATTCCTTTGTTTCCAAGTCTATGTGAAATAAATTGCCAGTTTAGGAAGGTCCAGCAACAAGTTGGAGGAGACAGATTAAGCTAAAGTGATGCTAAAATTTAATTAGATCTTAGAAAAAAATAAGATATCTTTAGTATCTAAACAGAGTGTTAGGTAAATGGAAGAAGAATCTAGGCAAATGTGCCACTGCAATTAGTGGATATATTTAAACTCAATCTTAGTAATTATCTGTTAAGTATAGGAGTCAATAGCTCTTCCAGTGACCTTGAGCAAATTGTATAGTTCTTCTTGAAGTTAAATGTTTCCCAGTCTGTAAACCAGAGTTAATACCATTTCATTTACTGACCTCAAACAACGATAGGTCCTAATGTGTATGTATTATGTGTTGAGACATACCTACAAAAAAAAAAAGCTATCTTAATAGAAAACATCATTACTTTGTTGACAACTCATGTCATGATATTTACATAGTACCTCAAAGAGTTAGAAATTTATACTCCATTTAACCCACAAGGAGCAGCTGAGTTTCTGCTCAATTTCCCCACAGGTATTAGTTTGTGTGTTTGCAATATGAGGCTTTTATTCTTTTCTGGCCATATTTCTAACTTTTTCAGATTTTTTTTTCTTTTTGTTTTCTATTTGTGTGTGTGTGTGTGTGTGTGTGTGTGTGTGTGACCAAGCCACACAGCCTGCAGGATCTTAGTTCCCCAACTAGGGATCAAACCTGGGCTCCCTGAAGTGGAAGCACAGAGTCCTAACAACTGGACCCCCAGGCAATTCCCTCTTCAGATAATTTTTATTTTATTTTTTCACCATCACTTATGAATCCAAACCATCCAATTTTAGCATCATTAGTAAATTTAATTAACATGTTTCTGTCAGATGGTTAGTAATGATGTTAAACAAAAACCCTACGTGTTACTACAATGACACCAAAGTCAATCCCCTTTCTGTGACAACTGGTGATACAAGAGAGCAGATGTGAGAGTTTCCTCCACAAAAGGTACAACTGAGAGTAGAATACAGCAAACTGGGAAAAATGGGATAGGATATTCTTACTATTATATTTTACGAAGACCAAGAAATTTAATCAGAATATCAAAAGAAATGGGATAGCCAAACTTTTTTTTTTCTTTTTTTGGTCCCTTGAGGTCAGTGTGAGGAATGAAAGGAAAACTCTCTGAGTTCCTTCCCCCTTGAGGTCATTAGCTGGTTAGAAGTTAATAATTATAATTCTGGTATTGAATGAAGAACTCATGGGCATTGTGCTTGGCACTAGAATAAAAAAAAAATAAAAAAACCTAAGACACAAACCTTGATTTTAGCAATCTCACATTTTGTTAGGGACAAAGAAGTATAATTAATTTTAAAACAAAATGAGAAGCGTAAAATGGGCCACAGAGCACAGAGGAGAGAGTGAACTGCGTGATATGGAGGAGGTCAAAGAAGAAATGACATTTAAATTAAGTTTTTAAATAAGAATTTGATCCCTGGAGAATAAGAAGTTTATCAAAGGGAGAAATTTATGTGTGCAAAGGCATTTGAGAGTGAGTCACTTTCTGATGCTGAGAAATTGCAAATTGGCAAGTGTGGTTGGAATAAAATATACTGGTAGTAAGGAGAGGTGGAAATGGCAGAAGATAAAGTTTGAAGACAGAACAATGGATCTTGAATGGCTTGGAAAGTGTTTGAAGGGTACCCTGTAGGCAGTTGAGTAGAGTTGGAGTAGCATAGAATTTTAAGTTGGACATTAACATGATAAACTATGTCCACTCACCGCAACTAGAGAAAGTCCTCACACAACAACGAAGACCCAACGCAGCCAAAAATAAATAAGTAAAATGATAAATACAATTTAAAAAATAATATTAGAACTGATAAAGTTGAGTAACTTATGTGAAGAAATGAAAGGAGACATTGGAAGGTGTCATCAGATTCTTAAGAAAATATCTTAAATTATTTCTTAAATTGGCTTTGCTGTTACCACAATCATAGAAACAATGGGTGACATGGCGTTTTTAATTAAAACTCTATAAATCAAGAAATTATAGAAATGAAATTTCTAAACGGAAAGAGCCAAAAAAAAATTAAATCTGAATGATTTGGGCTTCCCTGGTGGCTCAGTGGTTGATAGTCCACCTGCCGATGCAGGGAACACGGGTTCGTGCCCCGGTCTGGGAAGATCCCACATACCGCAGAGTGGCTAGGCCTGTGAGCCATGGCCACTGAGTCTGCACGTCCTGAGCCTGTGCTCCGCAATGGGAGAGGCCACAACAGTGAGAGGACTGTGTACCTCAAAAAAAAAAAATCTGAATGATTTTCTTCTGTATTACAACATTTTCCAAGTGTTATTCATGTTAACTTTTCTACACCCAAATTTATATCCAGTATTTCAGCAATCAAACCAGTTTAGAAATGAAATGCATAATGTTCCATTACTTTCATAGAAATCTGAGGAACAAAGTTCATGTGGCTCTTTTATCAATCAGAATTTTGATCACCATTGTGACTCAGAGAAGATATGACACAAGAGGTGAGGTGAATTTTCTGCCCATGTGAAAATAGTAATAAAAAAATGAAGGTGACATTATTACTTCTTATCTTCTAAGCTTTATTATTCATCTGTCTAATGTCATTTCCCAACAACATTATCAATTCATCTTTCCTTGGGTGTTTCTGATACTTAACAGTGGTTTAATTACAGTTACCCAGAATAATATGGAGAACAAAATGATTATACACTATAAAGAATATTTAATTTCCCAGTGTTGGCCACAAAACAAGTTTCATCTAAATGCCTCTATTTATTATGACCAGAAGTCTAGTCCCACATCTACAGTCATGGATGGTAACATTCTCCAGTGTGTTGGCACTTTCCTTTGATTTAATCTATTGGATAAAACATATGACCAAGAAGATACAGTCATGAGTAATATATGGATTCCCTGCACCTTCCCCACTTTCTCATTACACAACTCTCTTCTCTCCCTTTTCTATTGTAATCCATGACTAATTTATAGCAGCTGAAAGCTGACCTCAAAGAAAAAACTTCCCTTCTGCTATTCTTTGATCACTGTGGTAGCTACAAACTAAAACACTTTGCAAATCTCTCAGTCTGGGCAAACAGGGATAGACTGTCAGTCAGGTGGTAACCTTTACTGAGCCTCAGCATGCGTGCAGGGCGCTGCTCTCTCTGGCAGCTCTGGGATATCACAAAGGTACTGAAGAAATTCCTGCAAAAGCCCTGACCATCAGGGGCTCTTAGAGTAAAAGACAGCAATCAATTCCAGGATGAATCTGTGACTGTATAAAGGGGGTCTGTTCCTGCTAGAAATTTTCCTGTGAGCTTTCCTCTTCGACCTCTGAGCTTACACCAAGATACTGATGGGATTGCCTATGACATGATTTTATAATTCAGCCACCCAAGTTCAGTCCTGCTCAGAGAAGTCAATAATTCTAGGGAGAGAATAATGAAAAACATTTCTCTTGGAAGGAAAAAGCATCACTGGATACTCAAGAGAAATAGTATAGTATTCTTTTGATATGGGCAACTGCATTTCAGTTGGCAACATATTTAAGACTTTTTTGTCTTTTAGCAGTTAACTCCATTACCTAATTTGGAGAGCTTTATAGGAGACATTTGTTATTTGTATGTATGACATTCCCACATGGGAAGAGATAGACATGGATTAAAGGGGATAATGACTGAGGAGCATGGGATTTCTTCTGAGGCGATGAAAATGTACCAAAAATTAATTGTGGTGCTACAATTCTATATACTAAAATCCATTGTATTGTGATCTTTCAGTGGGTGAAGTGTACTATATGTGAATTATATCTCAGTAAGGCTCATCAAAAAAATTCCCTATCTGTATCTGTGGTCTTCTTGTCAAATAATAGCCACAACCATCGTACTTGCTCCTTTCTTGATGGATCATATTTGACTATTTATAAAATTCAGTTTACTCATTTTCCCTAGCCAACATAAAAGAAAAAAAAAAAAGGCTTTGAAAGCTGAGCTTTTAAGAGTCTGGATCAGATTATTACCTAACGCACACACTTTCATGAGATGCAACATTTTTAATTACCCAGCTACATTCAATTATCCAAAATGCAGACCAAACACATAGTTGTTCTCACCATTCTCTGCCTTGGAGGGGTACCCCTTTAGCTCTGTCTGTGTATGTGGGCTATTGAGGTTGTTTCTCCCTAATTTTTCCCCAAAACAGATGTCAAACTGACTGTGCTGAGACTCAAGTATTAGTTTAGCAGAGTGTGACTCAGTTGTTTTCAAAGAACCACTGTTCCACAATTCCTTTTTTTTGTAGTCCATTATAACTACATAAAAATGCTTTAAAACATATTATATTATTCCTAAGTAAGTCATAGAAAATGCATGTGTTTTATGACTTGCTTGCTTTCATCCTTTCCCAAATGGTGAAAAATATATTAGGTTGTGAGGCGTATGTGAAACAATAACAAAACAAAATCAAGCCAAAATAACCTAAACATATACAATAATTCTAGAGAGAAATAAAAAGATGCCAGGTACATATGGGTACTTGCCAGGTACAAGATGCCAGGTACATATGGCTACTTGGCTATGACAGCTGGAAGACAAACCTTTGTGAAAGCTAAATTGTGGCTGTCATTTCCCCAAACCAGTTCCCTGCCCCATATACCCTTCTGAAATCAGTTTGGCTCTATGGCAAAACCCAGGATAAAAAATTTTTTTAAATGTGGAATTGGTTCTTTAAGTTTATTTTAAGCTCTAGTTGTTCCCAGATTGAAAGATATTCTGAAATTAAGGCCAACTCCAAGGCTAATTTGAGGCTTTAAAAGTAATCAAGATATACTTCAAGTGTTTGATAAAGAAAACAGGGTGATCAAAGAGATAGCTCAGTATAGACCTTCAAACTAGTGCTCCTTGGGTCACAATAGCTCAGTCTTTCATGCTTAGGATTAATCTTTTTCTGAAACCAACAGGGATCATTTTTCTCTATTTTTAATTGGGGTATGACTGACACATAACTTTATATTAGTTTCAGATGGATAACATAATAACTCACCACAATGTCTGGTTAACATCCATCACCATACGTAGTTACAATTTTTTTTTTCCTTATGATGAGAACTTTTAAGATCTACTCTCTTAGCAATTTTCAAATATGCAATGCAGTGTTATTGACTATAGTCAGCAGGAATTGTTAAGAATTTTCAAAACTTCACTCATGGTTTATGTCCTGACAATCGATAATATACTGGCTCATTAGTGATAATTACCTGAATCATCAAATCTCTCTTTTCTTTCCTAGCCTTTCTCCTCCCACTCTCTTAGCATGGGTTTTCTTTAAGACTCATTATTTAGCCTCTGCTAATCTCTCAGTTTTCATCATTGAGACACACCCCTTCCTCATGGATTTAGCTAGCTCCTTTATGAAAACCAACCAAATCCTTATCTCCAGTCGAGTACTCTTACTCAAGGGGCAGGACTCCAAATGCCAGTCAGATACTTCAATTTGGATTTCATCAAAACATCACATCCATGACTGAACTCTGCATACACACCCATCCCTAAAAGAACCTCCCATCCTAACTATTGTGTTTTGTCAGAAGCTATTACCATTTTCTCAATTTCCTGAGCTATAAGAAGCGTCATTTCAAAACATCATTTTCCTTCATTTTCTATATCCATTCAGTCACTAAGGCTTATCGATTTTTCCTTTAAATTGTTGCATATTTGCATAATCCTTTATATTTACACTGTACAACACCTTAATAAAATTTTCCCTGGATTACTGTGACAGCCCCCTGGCAGACCTCTCCATTCCTCCCTTATTTCAGAGTTGGACTCTTCAAATTAATGTCCAACATCACTCTCAGGTAATCTCTCTTAATAATTGCATGTGTTTGTTAGTCCCAGGTTTCAAAAGCCTTGCTGGCTCAATGTTATGTGATCATTTGTCTGATGCCTTTCTATATTTAAAAGTCAAAAATCTTTACTGGAAGTCACTTAAAAACTTCAGTTTCTCCATATACTCTGCTTTGATTAAAACTTTCATAAACTCCCATTCCTCTGAATTACTACAGAACATAGGATTCATATAAACCTAAATGCCCAATGAATTGCATAAGGCTTTGTTTTGTCAATATTTTTTCTTGAGTGTTAGTTGAGACTCTTGGTCATAGGACTTAAGTCCTGTGTGGTTTAATGATAAGGGTGGTTTAATGATGATGACACTGATTTTCACAAATCACTCACAATAATAAGGCACAGCTATGTTAGAACATAAACCAATCACTCCTGAAGGAAAGAAAGCGTGAGCCAAGGCTGGCTAGCTGGTTTAGGGAAAAAGTTCTTCCAAGAAATGGACAAGAACCAAATCTATAAAGATAAGGCATGCAACAAATGCCAAGTTTGGGAGAAGAGGTAAAGAGCAAAAGGGGCTTCTAGGAAGTGGATTCTGTCCAAACCAAAAATCACGGAAGTTCCTTCCAGGCAATTTGGCAGATTCTAGAAGCAGAATAAATACTTGAGAAAAGAGAATGGAAGTAATTACATAAGAGAGATAAAGATTCACAGCCTATGAGACTGGAGTTTGGGATTGTGGTTTAGTAGACCAGGGGGTGGGATCAAGAAACTAGAAGTGGAAGCTAATCAGGAAAACTATTTTGGCCCTTAAGTAAAACAAGGGGGTCATAGCCTGGTCGGCTAAACCCTTCTTATACAGAGGACAATTTTTGTGGGAAAGCTTTTAGGAAGAGGGATTTTCTACAGCTGTTTCTAGGCTCTTTCCTATTGGTCAAAGCATGAAGTGACAAATTCTGATGGTGGGTGCTAATCCACTGGCCCATGTCTTTCAATTAAGAAAGCTAATCTAAAATAAATCCATAAATGTCAGAAATATGGTATCTTTTTTCTTTCTTCTCCTTCCTGGACCAGTATCAGGCAGTAACCTGGGCAACTGTCTAGTCTGAAGACTCCAGTCCATGGAACATATCTGAACCAGAATGGGTGTATAAGAGGAAGGGGAGACAGAGAAGTAGCAGTACACTTCACTCTTGTACTAAACCATTTTCTCCAGCATCAGCTATGAGTGCAGAACACATTGAATAGGAGAAAAATGTCTGTCATCTGTTCAGAGATGATTTTTCTGTCCTTGGATAAGATAGGATAAAATGTTCAAAACTAGTTTATTATCTCAAGTCAGAGAGAGCCAGTTTTCTTAGTACAAACTGGAGGATTGGACATATTCCTGAGACAAGTCTGAAAATATAGAGGTCAGACCTGTATGCCAAGGCTTTGTAGTGGTTAGCAAACCATGGGTTTAAGGAACCTTGCCAAGAAACCCTGCCATATTTCTCTACTTCAGCAATGAGAAATATGCTGAAAGGTGTCTTCCTAGACATTTTACATTAAAACGATACGGATGTCACCAAAAAAAAAAAAAAAAAAAAAAAAAAAAGCAAACCAAAACAAGAAAGCCTTCTATTTTTTCCCTAAGGACAAGTTTTGTTTGCTATTCAGCATGCAATGAATATTTCCCAAAACCTGAAGTAATAGGGCTAAATAGTAATTAATTAAAGGCGGGTCTTCTAAGGGCTGGTTATATGCTTTATTATATTTTGTTTAATACAAGATAAAATGTGGTTCATATTAAAGAATAAATGGCTTACTTTCACTGTAAGATATATCTATGTTTTGAAGAAGGAAATGAATAAAGCCTTTGGAAACATTAAAGATATCACACATATACTATCTTTAAGATAAAGCCATATTCAGTCATTCCACAAAATCTTATGTTATGTCAGACACTGTTCAAAGCAGTGAGAATATAATGATGAGCCAGCCTAAGGTCCCTGCTCTTAAAGAAATGACAAGGGAATTGAACGCTGCCAGGAGCATTTTTGAGCTCTCTTTGTCTATCATTTCTGCTACTCTCTGTGTGTTGCCTTTGTTTCATTAGGGTTTCTTTCTTTATACTGTGAAGGCATAGATGCCTATAGTTCTTGGCCTTCCAGCTTTTCAAGTTTAAAAAAACCTATGGAATTTTTTTAAAATTTTCTCATTTTGGCTGGATAGCCATGCCTTATACAATACATAGTGATTGAAATATGTGTCTAAATTTGTAAGAAGGTAGCAGCCTCATTTGAAAATTGTAGTCATAGTAGAGGAAGAACATTTCCTGAAGAAGTGCCAGTAGAGTACTCAAAAAACCAAACAGTATACCACAAAGAGCACCTGACAAATTCTTCAAGTACACAGTTTACATTATCAGAAGGTATAGGAAATAAAAGAAATGAACAATGAAAAAGAAAGTTCAAAAAGCTTTGCAAAAAGCAACAGGTAAGGCTTCCCTGGTGGCGCAGTGGTTGAGAGTCCGCCTGCCGATGCAGGGGACACGGGTTCGTGCCCCGGTCTGGGAAGATCCCACGTGCCATGGAGCGGCTGGGCCTGTGAGCCATGGCCGCTGAGCCTGCACGTCCGGAGCCTGTGCTCTGCAACGGGAGAAGCCACAGCAGTGAGAGGCCCGTGTACCACAAAAAAAAACCAAAAACAGAAAAAAAAGGAAGCAAATAGTGAAGATTGAAAGCCATGGAGAAAAGTATTTATTCAGTAGGAGCAATTTCTCATGCTCAATCTCCTTTACAATGACATTGTTACCTATTCAGAATGATTGAGTTCAGGATCCATTTAGGGATCTATTTCGTAGAGAGAAATACTAGCTAAAGGAGTCTCTCTGCTCCCACACCTGGGCCTCTACTCTAGAGTATATTTGTTATGTGAAGAGAACTTTGAACTTAATAGGGAGAAGCTATCTGAAATTGTTGAAATAGACAAAGCAATGGGAATGAAATCATACGATCTTAGAATCAGCAGTTACAAGAGACAAACACTGGACAAATCAAGATCACTGCATGTCTATAGCACTATGTCTAGATAAGACAAACAGCAATAAATAGGTATCTATGTATTACTTACTGATTGTCATTCAGGGTCATCACATGGCACAACTCTAGGAGGTATCTTTCATTTGCTTAGAGTTGTGTTTCAGGAGGGTCCATTCACAGATGGTAATGTGAGCTGTCACTCCCGGAGGTGCACACCATGGCAGGTGGCTCAGGTGTTATTTATATATGACAAGAATGGTTTCAAAGTCTGGGAATAGCTACAGGGTCACCACACTCAGAAAAATCACATCTTGAGGCAGAAACATAAACACACATGCACCTGCTCACACACAAATTTGCACATACACACACACAATAATTCCAACATAATAAGCTAAGCACTGCATTGTTGTAGGTAACAAGTGGTTAGAAACCTTGTAGAGTTAGGCAAATAGTCATCAGAATTAGACATGGACTTCAAAATGCATCATGAAGAATTATGAAAGGAACAGTAGTTTTTAGACATACATAACAATTACAGCAATAAAGTGAAATGCACAAAACACTACAATTCAATAACACAACTCTAATGTTGAGTAAAAATCCATATAACTGCTGTTTTAAGAGAAAAGCCTAAAATAAAGGAATGCAAGCAATTTAAAAGATGAATAGTAAAATACTTATTAATAACACTGGGAAAAGTAGTAACTCTACAGTGAAGAAAACTTGGAGACACCATCTTAATCAAGTAATCTAAGCTAACATCATCAGTAATGGAATAAATAGTTATCATGGGCCTCCTGATATAATGCACTGAGAATCATTCTTGTTGTATTTCTGAAAAACAAAAAAGAAGGAAATAAAAAGCAGAGCCTAAATCTAATCATGGAGAAATATCAGAATAACTCAAATTGATGTACACTCTACAAAACAGCTGGCCTGTACTCTTCAAAACTATCAGAGTAGTGAAAGGCAAATAAAGTCTGAGAAGGGACATAGAGAATAGACTGGTGGTTGCCAAGGGGGAGGAGGATGGGAGGGGGATGGACTGGGAGCTTGGGATTAGCAGATGCAAACTGGTATAGAACGGATAAACTACAAGGTCCTACTGTACAGCACAGGGAACTATATTCAGTACCCAGTGATAAACCATAATGGAAAGGAATATGAAAAAGAATGTATGTATTTGTAAAACTGAGTTACTTTGCTCTACAGCAATAATTAACACAACATTGTAATTCAACTATACTTTGAATTACATTGAATACACATTGTATAGTCAACTATGCTTCAATAAAAAAGAAATTTAAAAAAAATTAATTAAAAAAAGAAAGTCTGAGATTCAATTCCAGATTTAGAGAGACTAAGGAAATCTGACAGCAAAATTCAATGTAGGATCCTGGATTGGATCCTGAACCCAGGGGAAGAGACATGGAAAAGAACATTACAGAGACAACTGGCAAAATTTGAATATAGATTGCAGATTAGATGATAGCATAGAATCAATGATACACTTTCTGTATTTGATAATGGCACTATGGGTATTTAAGAGAAGGACCTTTTTCTTAGGAAACACTCATTGGTGTATTAGGAGAAATGGGATATGATGTCTGCAGTTTACTCTCCAGTAATTCTGAAATATAGATATACAATAGATCAGACCTGTGAGAGAGGAAGATAATAGATAAATGATAGATAGACAGATAGACAATGTAAAGTGATTGGTGTAAAAATGTTAAAAATTTGTAAACTTAGGTAAAGAGTATATTTGAGCTCTTCATACGATTCTTTCAACTTTTCTGTAAGTTTCAAATCATATTATAAATTTATAAAAATGTTGACTTTCACTGTGAATAGATGAAGACTCCTAATGAAGTGGTGAGTAGAGGGTTGTTCTAATTCTGTTGTTCATTTCTTAAGAGCCAAAGAGGTTAGGAGCAAAGAAATAGAAATACTTTTTTTTTAAATATCTAGCAAAGGGACAATTAAGGACCATATGGAAGTTATTTTTCAATATGAAATATTAGATCTAATAGAAGTTTTTCCATGTGAACAAATCCTTATACATTTTAACAGATTAACATCAAAAATTATTTTCTTTTGATCTAAATTGTATTTGAAATTATTTCAGGACTCTATCATGAAACAAATTTAGTAAACAAATGTCACAAGGAACACTTTTCAGCCTTAACATCTCTCAAGATCTAGGTTTTTGGAGGGTAAATTATTCATTTCCCCCCTTTAGTTTTGAAGGAAGGGTGAAAAATACATATACTGACTCATTTACTTAATTCAGCTCTCAATTCTCACTGCAGAATTGACACTGCCACTTTGGGGGGCCACTGATGCCGTTGGTACTAAAGTAGGGAAATTAGAAATAAGTATGTATTCTCTTCTCAGTAGTATTTTTTAATTGCCATGCCATTTAATTTCTTCCCTTAAGAAATTTTAAAATAGGTTCTCTCCTTCCCCCCAGGTTATGCGTCTTAAGAATGGTGATGTAATGTTTCTCAAAGTAAAATTAGTAACATATAGAAAAGTATGAAATCTCTAAAATCTCTAGTGAAGTAAAGCCATAAAAGTTCACATTTTCTCATTTCCACTGTTAACAAAAAATGTTAACTTCTTTTACTTTAGTGAGAACATTACATTAGAATAACTAAAGTCAGAACAAAAACTACTCACTGTTCCATCACCTAACGAAATCATTGTCTTTATTCATGGTACCCCTTGAGCTTGCTTGCATGCAAATTCTATTTTTTTTACATGTATATTGCAATACTCTAGATAGAATGTTATTCTATATATATAACACCATGCATGCATTGCTATTTTGTCACAACACTTTTTCTTGTCTCTCTTTTGTCCTTTTCTTTTTCACTCCCTACCCTCCTACCCATGATGCCCAAGGTTAACAAATTGATATATACAGTTGGCCCTCTCTATCCACGGGTTCCACATCCGTGGATAAGGAGGACTGACAGTACTGCATCATTTTATGCAAGGGCCTTGCCCATCTGCAGATTTTGGTTTCTGCAAATGCTCAACATTTTTACACGGGCCTTGAACATCTGCAGATTTAGGGGTCCTGGAAACAATCCCCCAAGGATAGCAAGGGACAACTGTATCCTTTTACATCTTCTTGCATGCTCAACAGTATGTACAAATATACATGATCAAAGATCTATCTCCATCATAACTGGTAGTTGCTCAGTAAATGGAGCATAAAACTGATACACACATAACTTGAATGTTTTATTAATTTAGTCACATACACTTAAACACATGGTATTTTTTAGAGTATAAGCCACTTGTCTTTAAATTTTCCTGCAGAAATCACACCAAAAATTCCAGCTTCAGTTTCTTTCAAGTGGTTCAAGATTTTGAAGACATTTGCTAAGCAATTTAGTGTAGAACTTTCCTGTATTTTTATGATTTTCTTCTCTGCTGCTCTTTTCACTGTGTTCTTGCCCACACTTAAATTCTCAACATATTTATCAGTGACTTTCATTTATGGCATCTTGTCACAGTTAAAATTTCGTTTTTCATGAAGTAACAACTCTTTTATCACATTTATAGCCACTTTGTGTAACATTTCATAGGATGTCAAAATTCCAATAACAGTAACATGTGGCACAAAGGAGTTTGGTAACAAACAAAGCTGACCCTTAGTAAGTAAAGGTAGGAACAGGACTGTTTGGATGAGTGCATGTAATCAACTTTCAGGGAATAATCCATGTGCCTTTTGCACGTTTTATAGAGAGAATGGATGACATAGATGAGTTAGGTGTGTTGGCTAAGTGGAAGATGGTTGAAAGAACTAACATGTATATTTTTTGTCTTTGCTTTATGTAAATGAAACTATCCAATATGTTTTCATAAGCAACTTGCTTTTCTCACTTAATGACATAATTGCTATCTTTCCAGAACAATAGCTTAGGTCTAACTCATTCTTTTCAATAACTAAATGATATTTCATAAAATGGATGTGTTAAAAATGCAGTCAACCTTCCCTTATTGATGAGCATTCAGAGTATTTCCAGGTTTGATTACTTCAAACAAGGTTTTAATGGAGATCTTTATCCATACATCCTTAGATACCACTGCATTTATTCCTATGATAAATTCTCTAAAGTTTGTTCTTCTCGTATTTCAATTTCTACTTTTAATATCCTTAAGTTTCAAGTATTATTATACAGTATTTTAAAACAAGGCCAGGGCTCAAAATGGATAATGCTCAAAATGGATAATTGTAATTCATATTTACACTTGGCAAGATTTTCACCAGTTTGAAAATTTCAACCAATCTGTGGAGGAACCGCTGATAATTTTGAATCCACCAGTATTCAGAAAGCTATCGTCCATCTATTAGGTTGAATAGTTTTGTAAGTAAATTTCCCTGGTCCCTGTACTTCTTGCAAATGGAGAGTGCTGTATCTAGGACAGCACTTGTTTATGCCTGTCATTTTTTTTTACTGCAAAATTTGTCCTTGAGTACGAAGAGAGAACAAGTAAAACATTATATTGAGATGGTATGGGGAAATACGAAGCATTTAAACACATAAAATGTTAATGTAATATACCTCTAAACACATGATTTCCATTTCTTACAAAATCAGAACAGTATAATGTAAAAATTAGGTCAGTTTTTTATTTCTCATGATAATGTGATTTATTTTCAGTTTTACTGTTATTATGGGCCAGTGGGCTATAACATACCAGCTTGTGATCTATTCTCCTTAAACAGTGACCAGCATTAATAAGCCATTTTAAGGAGATTCAAGGCATGCAAATATCCCAGGAAAGTTTCAGAGCCACCAGGTTACATGACTCTTCACTTTAATGATTCCAGTCATGTAATACATCTTCTAAATCAGCTGCAATGTGTGAACATCTAATGATATCTGATTGTTGATTCTGCAAGGCACATTTCCACGTGCTTCAGCATACAGAAGACCTGATGTAGCAACATGATAGTTGTTCTCTTGCTTATCAATGTCTTTAGTTGTGCAAATTTTATAATAAGGAGAAATTTTGAGAGTTGGGCTTTTTTGCAACTGTTTCTTTGCTCATTTTAGACATCCCTTGTATACATAAGCTACAGATGCAGATGACTGGGGTTATGAAAACATACCTTGCATGTTTTCACTTATTGCAAAAACAAGCATTTCTTTCCTATCTGACTCTTCTAGAGTAAGTCAGAGATTTTTAAAGGAATTAAACAATTGTGTTCAATGAAGTAGATCTGTACATTGATGGTTCAGAGGAAGTATGAATTCCTCGAGTTTAGTTTTGTCTCCTGCCCTCACAAATCTGGTTTAGGCAAGGACAATGATGAAGTCTGTCTTAAGGTTCGTATTAATGTTTCTCAGGCACAAATTAGCTACTTTGGGTTTATGTCAATCTTGTACTATTTACATACAGAGTTGCTGCATAGGTAAAAAATAAATACATAGGTGATAGGTTCCCCTTGTATGCTAGATTTTGGTAAAATCTTGATCAAGAAAGTCAATATGAACCTTTACCATTCAATTCCTGGGTTAAAAAAAATGAAATTGTGTAACTAACTGAATTTCTCAAATCACTTGCTAAAAGAGACCTAACCATAATTTTTATGACCCAATATTTCCTGCGTGTCATCTTTATGTTATTTTCCACTCAGGATTTTCTCCAAAACCACTGGATACCTAGTCCTTAGTAGATAGAGTAGAGAAGCATTGTAGAAAAGTGGGCTGTTGCTTGTAAGAATGGTTTCAGAGTCAGTGATATGCTGGTGGGGCTTAACAAACAGATGTCAGGAGTGGAGATGCTCCGATTTGTAGCATTTGCTGATTTCCATGATGTAAATATTATCATTAGGAAAGATTTCCAGCCACCAACGTGATGTCAGATTTGGGAGGAGATGCTAATAATTGGCTCTCAAAAGACAGCACAAACCTCTGCCATCACATCAATTAAAAATGTTTTACCTTCCGTCATCGTGTTACATCTAACCAAGTGAAACTGAATAGGGGAAGAAAAGTAGAACTGTAGAAGTTAAAAGAGTAGTTGTATTGCTGATTCACTGTTCTAAGAGAAAGTGGCTAAGGAGAATCAGAAAGGAAGTTAAATTTCAGATATGGTTTCTGTAAGACTGTATTTCCAAGTCAAAATCACTTTTATTTTCCAATGTGCTTGAGAAAATATATAAATTTATTGTTCCTAGCAGGTCTAGGGCTGACTAATGAAACAAATCATGACTCATAATAGGTACCCAGTAATTCAGGGGCAATTTTAGGGGGTTACATGACCAGAATTTGAAAGAACTTTCCGTATGCATAACAATGCTAGCCATTTGGGATAAATCTGAAACTATTCAACACAATGTATTTTTCCCATATAACCAAGACAGGACATTTATATTTGAGGCAGTATAATCTTATGTGTAATCATGTAAGACAATAGATAGATAGATAGATGATAGATAGGTAGATAGAATAGAAAATAGATAAGATGACAGGTAGATAGAATATAGGATAGATATATAGATATAATACAGATAGATGATAGGTATTTAGAACATAGAGTAGATATATAGATATAATATATATATATATATATATATATATATATATATATATATATATATATATAGAGAGAGAGAGAGAGAGAGAGAGAGAGAGAGAGAGAGTATAGAATAAATTTATTCTTACCCCTTGATCTTCCATGAGACTTTGTGGGAAATCACTCAACTATTCAGCAACAGAGTTTGCTTCTCAACCACAGAGTTTACTTCTCAACCATGGATATTGTTTTACACTTGTCTTCTTAGAAGATTATGACTAAGTAGTGTAAATAATAAGGATGTTTTGAGCAGTAAGTGGTCACCAATACCACCACAGATGATAGAACAATACTGTCAAATAGAACTTTCTACACTGATGGAAATGTTCTATATCTGCACTGTTCAATTGAAAATTCAGTTTCTCCGTTGAACTAGCCACATTTCAAATGCTCAATTGCCACTAAATAGAATTAAATTAAATCTAAATTTAAATGGCCATATAGGATTAGTGGTTCCCATTTTGGAAGTGCAGATCTAGAAGACAAACCACCAATGTTTATTTCTTCTTCAGCAGCAAACTTGACAGTTAGCCAACAATTCTGTCCCATGTAGTGTCAAACATGGCATTTTGGGGGAAAAAAAAAAAAACTGTTCATGAATTTTTAAAACTGTGTTTTGTTAATAGTGGCAAAAATAGAAAGAAATTGTATATACTCTCACAAGAAACTGATCAGTTCACAATTTTCAGTATCAACTCCCATCTTATTTAAAACATTTTAAGCCCTAAAACTTCTCTAAACCAAAATTCAAAGTAAAGTTTTCTTAGAAAATATTTATTTCTAGGAAAGTCTACTCTAGAAATATCAGAGTTTTAAGGTTTTTTTAAGTTTTAAGAAGAAAATACATTGTATTATTAAATAAAACTGTTTGAAACCCACAAAGTGTGTTTTAATGGCCTGTGTGATTTTATAGTGTTTATTAAAATCCAATTTCTAAATGTATATTCACTGTATTTTTGAAGTAGGAAGTAAACACATTTTTCAGCATATAGCTTTTCAAAGAACTTTATTTTCTTGCACAACAGGAACTGAAAACATAGGTGAAAACTTAGCTAGAGGAAGGGAGAATAAATATTAAAAATGAGTGCAATTGTAGTAAATAAGTGAATATTTGAAAGAAGTTTTGCCTCTTCAAGATTCATAAAAACGCCTAATATAGCTATTTGTTTTTCTGTCATTAGTTTAAAAATATATGCTGCTGGTAATACAAACGTGTGAAGAGTTACTTAACCTTAGAAATGTAGCTAAACTCATCTTATAAAGCTGAAAGTTGATATTTAGTTGAGAATCTATTTACCGTAATATTCTAAAATTTCATTTCATTTAAAAATAGCCTATGGTTATCCTAAACTTGATGAAATAACTTCTCCAACTGTTTCCTAAAGTACTTTTGGACCTGATTTAAAGCAAAACAAAATAAAAAAACAGCAACAAAAATATCTATAATTCAAAATGATTAACTGAAGCTTTTATAGCTATACTTTTTTGTTCACTGATCTTCCATTATGCAGCATTGATCTCTTGGCAAAACTGTTTGAACTATCTAAATCATATACCCAGGAAACAATATGTATTCTTCTTACCTGCCCAAGAAGGGCTTTGAAAAAAGCCCTCCTAGTTCCTCCAATTAAAATGTCAAAGGAATGCACAAAAGAGTTTGGCTGGTAAAGTCAGTGATAAGGAAACACAGTTTTAGTTTAATTCATTTTTCTAAAGTGCCAACTGACAAGCTTGTATTGAATTCAATCCAGGTTCAAAAGTATAATTGATGTCAGCCCAATTCTCAGCCAAAGACAAACACTGATTCTGTTGTTGTTGGTTTTGTTTTGGTTTCAGGTGCAGGGCCCCTGCCATATGGTATCCTTGGGTCAGGGTTTTTGTTACGGCGTGTGAGTATGTATGTGTGTGTGTGCTTGTTAATATTGCAAACATCCTTCAGTTGCAAAGCAAACAAAGAAAAGGCAATCCACTCATTGCTAGAACCACTATAGATCACTGACTGCTGAGTACTATTAAAGTTACATAGAACATTAAACAAATAGAAGTCCCTGTTCAAGATATTGCTTCACCAATGGATTCTTTATTTGCCCTTGACATCTTGTTTTCTTTTCACCACCAAATGGCTGTGCATTTATAATTAATGAATTAACACTGTATTTTTAATATGAAATTCAAGATATTTTGAAGTAGACCAGTGTGTGTTTTCCAAGTTTTGCACCCAAAGTGTTTAAACATCATTGCCTGTGATAGTAGAACACTTATTTATCGATGTAAAAAATATTTGATTTGAAAACAAAAAATCATTTGGACTGAATGACAAATGAATGTTTGTGGAAGAAACAAATAATTAAAATATAGATATCCCAGCATGATCAATATATTTAGTACTGTATTCAATAGATATGAAAAATTTAACAGTTTTCTTCCTTGTTTATATGATTACAACCTTAATTACTCAAGTCATTATCAAGGCCCTAAGTTTAGGTATTTCACAAGACCTTACAAGAAACAGATATAAAGCAAAAACTCTGAACTCAAAATACAAAGAGTTTTCTTGTCTAATAGGAATATATATGAAACAACAGTGAATATTATAGGCAGAATTTAATCATTAAGTATAAGTAGTAGTTTAGGAATAAAAACCCAAGGATATAAATGTCCTGAGAGGGTCCATAAGGAAGTGGGATTCAATGCAATTTTGAGGAATGAATAGATTTTACATAGAATGACTTGGATATGGAACATTATTCCAGGAATGAGTAATAGCATGAAGAAAAACAAAGAGGTGAAAAGGAACATGCTAGATTATTGGTAAATATCAACATCAGCAGAACTCGACAGGAGAGCAATAGGGGATACAGTTAGCTATCTGAATTGGCAGGATTTGTGAACATCTGATTTTAAGGCACTCAGACTTGATGTGGAAGAAAGTGTTTTCAGTGAGATCTGGGATTACAGATGAGTGCATTCAAGGCCCCTGAAGGTGTCTGGTTAGACAAGGAAGGTGGGTTCCATAGGAAAGCTCCATGTTAGCTTGTTTTATACATGGGAAGACTTTGTAAGATTTTAGTGGCTAAATTGCATTGTATTATTTAATTTAAAAAAGTTTTGATAGACAATAACAAACTTCTATCTCCTTCAATCCATAAAGGGATAAATTTGACCCCATGTAAACACATGCAATGCATTTACAGTGCACTGATTTTATCTTTCTGACTTGGTCATCATTGTGAGTCTTAGTAAGTTATTAACAGAGGACAAAAATTTACAAATTCTGACTCTAGTTTGTACCTACACTTTTGCTATACTATACACTATTTCAACACAACTGACAAACATATCCCCAAATAACAAATAAATAAATTAGTTGATCCTATGGAGGAAATATAGTACAGAAACTTAGGTGTCAAGTTGCTTCTGCTCAACATCTTAGAAGGATAAATTTTCAAGACAATTATAGGTAAGAGATTTTCCTCCTGTCATTATTGCACTCTCCATGAGCTCAAAGACTAATTTAAAAATAATGTTTCACATGTATTAGCTTCATCTATGTCTTATTTTTTTTCTCAAAGATGAAATGTGCAAGAAATATGGTTGATAAAATATCCATCTCATGAGAGTCTTGGCTAAAGTCACTTAAATAATTCTGTTTCTAAAATTAAATTAAAAGTCAAACTCCTGCTAAATAGTATGACTTTCTAATGAGTCTACTTCTAAGCACCTCTCCGGCAGTTACCAAGAATTATGTTTCAAGTATCCTAACTCATATCCCTATTCTTAGGTGAATTCTTTAGTTAGATAACTAGCTGGATATTTAGATATTTGTCAGAGTTTCCTTTCTGAAATTTTATATTTAAGAATCAGGGAACATTTTTTAAAAATTACTACAGACTAAATTAGCATGGATTACCTCAGTCTGGACAAAAAGTGTTAGAAATAATTATAATCAGTTGGAGATTTTACAATATAAACCAATCAATATAGATTCCAAATACTAGAGTAAATTACTTAAGTGTCCTCAGAGTAAAACATGGGCGAAATATATTTATAAATTATCCTGAACTCTAAGTTAACTTTAAGATTCACCTTAAACTAACATGTAAGCAACTCATTGACTTATAAACCCCCTGGTAGTCAATGTTTCCAAAATTTCAAGACAGAGAAAATGAGTGGAAGAACTATATGTAAAGTTCTCCTCTTTAGAGGGCACCAGCTCTTCAAGATCTCTGACACACTCCTGAAAGAACTAAAGAATTGTTTCATCTCTGCTGGAAGTAGTCAATTACCATCCAGTAGTCCACTGCTCCCAGAGCTAGTGCCCCTGCACTGTTGAAGCTCAGCCTCTTCTAACACTCACCAGAGCCAGCAGGGAAATCAGTAAGCAGGTAGGATAGGAGACAAGAAACAGGAAGTGAGACATCCTCAAACCCTTCTCAAGCACACACTCTCTTTCCTATTCCCTCCCCACTCTATCATCATGACAACTGCAGGCCAGGGAAAAGACCAAGAAGAGCACTACTTGTTTTATTTTTCTAAATGCCATGAAAAATACTCTAGAATGAAATAGCATCAATAGGATAGTGCTTTGGGTTACAAAAACAGGGAGGTTTTGGAATTAACATTACCCCACCCCCTACTGTCTTTCTTAAATGTCTGTATTTCTCTTACTTCCCTGGCACTCTCATTTTCAATTGATCACAGCCCTATCAATTTACCCACCAGATAAGATTTCCATATCTTCTCTCATTTCTTTCCTCCTCCCTTCCTTTGACTTTTCAATTGATTCTTTTTCTCTCTTTACAGGAGCCTTTGGTTGGTATCTCTGGTTTCATCTTCCCAGTTCTTTTTATTCTCCATTCTGCTGCCAGGATGATTTTCCTAGGGTTTCAAATCTGATTATCTAATTGTTCTGCTTTTTAAAAATAAGCAAAAAGACAAAATTCCCATTGCTTCCTTGTGCTGATGTGATAGATACAAATTTTTCACCATGGCATAAAAGTCTTTGCATGACTTGTTTCCAGTCTCAGGTAAATGCCTCATCCCCTCCTCTGCCATACCTACCTTGTTTTCCACCAACTCAACTCAGAACCTTCTCACCATTCCTTCAACACACCACTTATTTTCTTGCTCACATAATCTTGCATATGACATTCCTCCAGGACAGGAAAGAATATCAGAATTAGCATTTATTGAGCTCATTCAATTTGCCAAGCGTGTAATCTGCACAGCATTGGAAAGATGTAAGAATAATTGTTTTATTTTGCAGGCAAAGAAACAGAAGAGAAGAAAATTGTCCTGACATCTGGCCGTGATCTATGATGTTGCCTGGCTTAAAATCTTTGGCATTTCCCCTGTGTGGAATACCCTACTCCTAATTTTCTTGCCTGAAAACTCCTCATTTGGCCTTTAAATCTCACTTTAAGTTTAGCTCTTCTCTAAAGCCTTCAGGCAGAAGAATGGACTAACTTTTTATAGTGGCACAATACCTGTCGGGGTGATCCCAGAATTTCTGTATGGGGAGTTCAGGAGAGCAATACATGTGAAAGGAAAGGACAGTGGGGACAGGCAAGAAGATTTATCTTGAAGCTTTGTTTATATAATGAGTACATTGTTTCTATCTTATGTTTTATGCTGATGAATATGATGGGGATGCAAATGCCCCCAGACAACCTATATGTTGGCATTGCAATATGTCCTCTCTAATGATACAAGTTGTATTCAAATTTCCTGCTAATATATCTAACTGCCAGGCTAAAACAGTGAGTTCCTTAAGATTTTGCACATCTTATTCATCTTTCTATCCCATGCCCTTGTCAGGGACCGGGCTTTATGTAGGTGCTCAGCAAGTGTGGGATGAATGTGAATAGGACTGAGTGGAATGGTTCTTTCTTGCCGTAATAACCTTTTGGAATATTTTTATTACACTTCATCAGAAGCCAGTTTGGAAATTTGGTGTTTTCAATTATCAAGAACTATGGTTCTAGCTATCTGTTAATATCATGCATGGTTATTTTAGTAATTAGGCTTTAATACATTTAAACAAATAGGTCACTTTAATACCCAAAGTCAGTGATCCATTCATCCAAGTTAAGTGCCATAATTTGCTTCTGAAATGATAGCCTCACAGTTAATTCACTTCAATCTTGGTAATAGCTATATTTCTATTATGATTCAATTGAAATTAAGCCATTTTTTAAAAAAAATTAAGCTTGGGACTTGGATAGTTCAGATGAAAATAGTGATTGCCAATTGTGAAAGTTCTAAGAAAACGTGTCCTTTATGGTTTTATCACCTCAAAGTGGAAACATCAAAAGGACAGGAATGTAATTCTTGAGGGAAACCTTAGAACTGAGATCTAATATGTTGTTTCAGATTTTGAGGGAGAAAGCTGACAGAGACTACATGCAGCTCACTGTTTCTTCATACATTCAGTGAAAGAAGACAGGAGACAATCATAATATTTTAATTATTTCACTGATGTTATGATGATCAGTGACTGCTATTTGAGTTTCTATCAAGCAAAACATTAGATTCTTGGCATAAACTATCCCATCTAATTATTACAACATACTCTAAGGTAGATAATGCTTTAAGGTAGATAATGCATCTCCCATCTCTATAGTTGAAGCTCAAAGTGTTTACATAATTGCCTAAAGTAAGTAAGGGAGTAAAATTTGAGGCCACGATTTGACATGTGTCTTCTGTAACTTATCTGATACAATCTTGCTCTTATATCTGTAAATTCTGTTTAATTATTTCAGACATATGTAATTCTTTAGGTTCACAATATAATTTAGAATCATAAACATTCATAGAACTCAATCTTATAATGCCTCAATTTACTTCATAAAATTATTTTGAGGATGAAAGGGTGGAACCAAAGTAAAGCAGTCAGCCTGGTTCAAGGCTTATAATAAGCACTCAGTAAAACTTAAATGATGATGATGATGTTGACGATGATGATGATGGTGATGATTTATTCCAACCTATTCATTTTTCAGTGATTCATTAAGAAATCAGCTCAGAGAAATCAAATGCCAAGGATGCATTGAGAAATGGCAGATGCAGATTCTCATTTCTCTATAAGGCCTGTTTAGATAGTGATTGCTTGAAAATACATTATTAAAAAAATCACCATGTATATCCTGGCATGGTTATAAAAACGAACAAAAAGAGGTGATCTTCTCTAGATTAAGGGTGATATATTGTCTTGTTACTCAAGGTGGGTTTCACAAACCAGCAGCCTCTGTATCACTTTGGAGCTGGTTAGAAATGCAGACTCTAGGGCTCTCCCCAAGACTTACCAAACCAGAATTTGCATTTTAACAAGATACCCAGTGATTCATAGCCTCATTAAAATTAGAGAAGCACTGCTATAACACATATCAACATGGAAGCAAAATAAAGATTTGGAAGATGGTCTATGGAGTAAGAGAGACCTGGGTTCCAACCCTGTCTCCACCATTTGCTAGCTGTAAAACCTTGGACAAGATCTCTGAAGGATTAAATGTTATAAATTATTTAAAGCACCAAGCACAATATGGAAATATTAACTATTATAATAATTAAGGCAGACCAAACTAAACTCAGATTCAGAAGCACAATTTACATGACAATGAGAAGAATGATTTGGGTGTGAGTACAAAACTTCCATCTTCCAAATGAGAGTAAAACAGATTTAAAGAGAGAAAACTTTAAGGGTAATTATGAAACATGTAAGTTTAGTTTAGTTACAAAAATTATATATATGCATACATACATATATATGTATATAAAATTATATGTATATATACTTATATATATTTCTCAGCTGTATACAAGATATTTACTATCATTCATTATCATCCCCCAATAAATATCATATTAATGCAGGAAAAACAAACCTGATCCAAGAGTATATTTTAAGGCTCCCCTGGTGGCACAGTGGTTGAATCCTGCCGATTCAGGGGATACGGGTTCGTGCCCCGGTCCTGGAGGATCCCACATGCCGCGGAGTGGCTGGGCCCGTGAGCCATGGCTGCTGAGCCTGCGCTCTGCAATGAGAGAGGCCACAGCAGTGAGAGGCCCACATACTGAAAAAAAAAAAAAAAGAGTATATTTTAGACTCTGTCTACTAGCCATGGCTAGATTCTTAATTGACCATATTATGCCATAAACCAGATTGTATAGAAATATACATTTTTCATTTGTTGAGTAGAGAATTAAGTCAGTATTAATTTTTGCCTTAGTTTTCAGTGTATTTAAAAGCTGGAATATTGATGAGATAATCTCTTTCCTAAAGCTTTGAAAATGGCTTGGCCAAGTAAAAATGAAATAAATCTAGATGAACTAGATATGATCCATATCACAGCAGAAGATAATGTTAACCAGAAAAGATGATGAGGTGCCCATGAGTTTTAGAAGAAGTTAGCTTTTCTTTTTTTAAATTAATTAATTAATTTATTTATTTATTTATTTTTGGCTGTGTTGGGTCTTCGCTGTTGTATGCGGGCTTTCTCTAGTTGTGGCGAGTGGGGGCTACTCTTCATTGCAGCGTGCGGGCTTCTCAGTGCGGTGGCTTCTCTTGTTGTGGAGCACAGGCTCTAGGCACACAGGCTTCAGTAGTGTGGCTCGTGGGCTCAGTAATTGTGGCTCGCAGGTTTAAGTTGCTCCGTGGCACGTGGGATCTCCCCGGACCAGGGCTTGAACCCATGTCCCCTGCATTGGCAGGCAGATTCTTAACCACTGCACCACCAGGGAAGTCCTGAAGTTAGCTTTTTTTTGGCAAGAACAAAGTTATTTTATTAGCAGAACTTCACAAATGCCTTTAAAGTCTCAGAGTATCATTTTCTACATTTATAAAATAATGAAATTATGATGGCCAGTGATGAAATGCTATTTTAAAGCAACTTTTTGGATTTTGGAGCACATTCTATCATTCCTAATGCAATATGATTAATTTGAGTCTGGGCCAAATGTCAGCCCTTATGAGGAGAGCTATGAGATAGCCACTTTATAAATGAAGATAGAAGGACCCTCCTCTACCAGCCATGCCTGGTGGCATCTACTAAATCAATTATCTGTCACAGGACCAAAATATCTGCTCTTTAAATTTGTTTTGGTTGGTGTTATATATGAAACATGAGTGGTTCTAAACTTATGTGATCATCAAATGGCCTTAGCGTAGGTTGGATAATGAGGTAATAAATATTACAATTTTTCTATGGAACATTCTTCTCCTTATATGGATAATTATATCTTCTTCATCTAATTTCTTTTCTGAAACTAATAAGCAAATTATATGTTGCTGGCTGTAATTGACAGATTTCAGTCTGTATTTTTCATTACCTGAATTTGGTCTTTAAGTATTCTACATATGATTGGGCCACTAAGGTTAATGTCTAGTTTGGGATACCTAATTTTTGGTTCTATGATGAAGGAATTCTAAAGCCACATAGACAGATTGATTTTGGTGGTTTAAAATTAATTTGACCTTTTCTTTTAAGTCACAAAGTAGCCTGGGTTGTGACAAAGACCTACTGACCTATTTCTCAACAAATTGTTCACCAATAAAAGTTAGGAATTAATTTTTAGTCATAGTAGGAAATTCTCCTTCCATTTATTATCAGTTCACACCATGGACATTTAGGGAATGACTTGTCAGTGCTGATTTTTTGTCACTCTAGAGATTCTTGAAATATTATATTTGATAACCATCCTAAGACATGATTAAATTGCTTGTGATAAGAGCATTTTTTTTTCTCTCAAAACTCAGTCAAATAAAGTCCACTACAGCAGTTACAAGCAAGTCAGAATGATTTCCATCACCCTTCCCTAATCACAGCCTGGATAAATCACCTCTTTCTGATTTTTGAGGTTAATATGCATCAGATTTCTCCCTCTCACAATACTGATGTCACGTAAGTATCTGGAAACAATTCTTTCACTCCATTATAATATTGTAGTCTTCTTTCTGTAAGGGCTTTTAATTTAAGCTATTCTTAAAAATATTTGAAAAAGGTCACTGACCTTAAAATTGCTATTATTATATGGAATCAAAACATGTTGATTATTGTTCACAGATTATTTTCAATGTCTACAACAAGTTATAGAAGGTGCTTTAAATCACCCTCTGTATTCCATGCCCTGTTCTCATCTGCAGCTACCTTACACCTGAAGTATTGCATAAGAGCCCAATCTGCTCTATCTGCTTCTTTTCTGTTTTCAGTCATTCTTTAATTATTGGATTCATTAACACTATTTTCTGGTACCAACTACGTGCCCTCTGTTAGGTTCTTTAAGTACAGTAGAGAGCTAAAAGAGATAGATTTTCTGTCTTAAATAATCTTAAAAGCAAACTGACAGAAAAAGAATCAAAGACACAAAAAATGTAAAGTTGCCAATGGATTAGTGCCAGACAGGAGAAGATATGCAATATTATGGGGGTCGCAGTGGGAGTGGAGATACTTCAATAGGGAGATTTGATCTGGGCCTGCACATCAGGAGAGGCCTTGCTGATGAGTGCTACAGGATGAGTGAGAGCTACAGGATGACTAGGGATTAAGTAGGCAAGAAGCAGGGGAGGCATCCCAGACAGAGGGTACAGATATGCAATGATCCTGCAGAAGGAGGCAGCAGGAAAGCAGAGGACTAATGTGCCCTGATTATGCAGCCCTTGGGAGCAGGGTGCAGGGAGGCTGGAGGGGCTGGCAGAGAGATGTGCTTGCCTGACTGTATGAGCCAAGGGGAGAAGTCTTGCCTTCAACCTAAGAGCAGTGGGATGGCAACTGGAGATCGGGAATGATTTTGAAAATTCCCTCTGGCTTCATGTGAATGGCAGGGGTAGGGTAGAGCAGGTAAATAACTGGGAGGCTATTAAAGTAGTAGGGACTTCAATAATGACACTACTGGGACTAAGGAGAAAGTGGTGGACATGAAGAGGAGTGGATTTGTGAGATTTTTAAGAGCTAAACTTAAAAGAGAAGTTAAGTGATTGAGAGAAGCTGGTGATTGTCCAAACGCCACTGTACTGCTAGTCTTCTCCATACTGTTTTGCTCTTGTCTCCACCTGATCTGAGAGTCATTGTCACTGAAATACATACAGCTCTCCCTTGACTTATGATGCTGTTACAGCCTTATGAACCCATCATAAGTTGAAAATATCTTAAGTCAAAAATGCAATAAATACACCTAACCTAACAAACATAGCTCAGCTCAGCCTACCTTAAATGTGCTCAGAATTCTTACACTAGCCTACAGTTGGACAAAATCATCTAACACAAAGCCTATTTTATAATAAGGTGTTGACAACTCATGTAATTTATTGAATGCTGCCCCGGAAGTAAAAAACAGAAAGGTTGTATGGATGTAGAATTGTTGTAAGTTTATCCGTTGTTCCCCCTCGTGATCATTTGGCTTACTGGGAGCTTCAGCTGTGCAGCATCACGAGAAAGGATCCTACCACATACCCCAACCCCAGGAAAAGAGCAAAATTCAGACTTTGAAGTAGGGTTTCTACTGAATAAGTATCACAATAAGTATAAATTGTAGGTTGAACCATTATAGATCGGGGACCATCTATATTTATTGAACCTCAACCCAATTTATGCACCATGCTACTCTCTGGCAAAGTACCTTCCAGCTTGAAACTCTGTAAGCTGGCATGAAAACCTCTCAGTATGACCCTAACCACCTCATGACGTTTATTTTCTATTACTCTGCTCAAAGAACTCAAGTATGTAAAAGCTACCTAAAACACTGTCACATAAATATGAGCTGAATATGGTTTCCCCTCTTCCCTCATCCCTCCTTTTTTTTCTAGCATCAAATTTCTGCTTCTTTACCAAAGTACTTAGTTCCCCTTTGATTGCTTTTCTTACATTGATCCTCCCCACATTTGCTCTTCCCTAAACCCTAGCTGGAATTTTTTTCTAGTTTTACCATTTTTTCTAAGTCTTACCTTCTCTGCAAGGTCAAGCCCTAATAAAAATCCTAGCTCCTTCATAATACTCTTCTAGAACATTTCAGTCTTCTTGGTCACCTACCCTTTGATTTCGAATTCCCCTATTTGTCAATTACTCAGCATGTGCATCCTAGCTTTCACTCACCTTTCTGTGAAATAGTTTAGCTTTTAAACTGAACTGTACATGAGTCAAGAACAGTGTTCCTATCTTAAAACTCTTATTTTCCAAGAGTGTAATATGATGCAAGTTAGGCCTGAAGTCATATCCTCATACCTGTGGCTAAAGGGCTACTTTGGTCCCATCTAAACAACATCAAAGGGGACTCCATTAGAAACCCTTTGTGACAGTGACCATGTAATACTGCTCACCATTCTAACAAAGTAAATCACTATATTGTGTAAAGAAGACAAATAAGGAATAAAACATGGATTGTATGTTTCCACCAAGTCATTAACAATTAAACTTAAACCTGAATTTTAATTTGGGAAATTAGGTGAATAAAAACAAGAGTATTTGGTTTTCCCTGGTGACGCAGTGGTTGAGAGTCCGCCTGCAGATGCAGGGGACATGGGTTCATGCCCCGGTCCGGGAAGATCCCACATGCCATGGAGCAGCTGAGCCCCTGAGCCCTGGCCGCTAAGCCTGCGCGTCCAGAGCCTGTGCTCCACAACGGGAGAGGCCACAACAGTGAGAGGCCTGCGTACTACAAAAAAAAAGCAAAAAACAAAAGAAACAAAAAAAAACAAGAGTGTTTATTTGTCTAGTAAGCATTCAGTTAGGGTTTTTGGAAACCATTTAAGAGTAAAAGACATCAAAATAAGTACATAGAATTAATACCCAAATAAGAATTCAGTTAGATGATGAAGGCTACTTATAACCAATTCCTGCTCAGATCAAAGTAAAGGGATATCATCTCTTTAAGACTTACCTTGTTACCGTTACCAAGTTCAAGCTTGTACTGCTCACTGCATGACAGGCCGATAAATAGACGAGTTGTTTGGGCAAGGAATAGCGACTTTATCTGGAAAGCCAGCAGACCCATACGATGGTGGACTAGTGTCCCAAAAGACCATCTTCCCCGAATTAGAATTCAGGCTTCTTTTATACTAAAAGAGGAGGTGGTAAGGTCCTGGTTTCAGCCAGATTCCAGAGGGGATGTGATAATTTCTTCCTTCCTGCAGCTGTTCACAGGTGGGCCCAGTCAGGATGTTTCCTGTGAGCTAAACAAAGGTGTTTTAGCTAATGCTCATTACCTGGGAGCCAGGGTTCCCAGGGATGGGCCACTATGTATAATTTAAGCTTATAGGCAACATCCCTTTAGTGATTAACTTGTAATAGAATACAAAGTTTCTTCCCTATTACAGCCTTGCATCTTCCCAAGGGCTGGTCACAGCCTTCTCAGGTTTGTAGTAAATCAGTCTTTTCATCTCGGCCAGACCTTGATCCTGAACAGCTGTGCCCCACTTTTGCTGGTTAGTCAGTGAACTTTGCTTCCTCCACCACCAACCTTTCAGGAAGCAGCCACTCCACTGATGACAAAGAGGTAACAGCACTTTTGCATCCTGACCTTCCTCTAAGTAAGAAAGGCTGTATTCACCCAAAGTGCCTCCCTCTAACCATCTGACCACTGCCCCCCATCTCTTCCCTTAACCCCCATCCCAACTTTGCATTTTTGTGTGTCTTTGATTCTTTTTTTGTCAGTTTGCTTTTAAGATTATTTAGGACAGAAATTCTATCTATCTCCTTTAGCTCTTTACTGTACTTAAAGAACCTAACAGAGGACATGTAGTGGGTACCAGAAAATAGTGTTAATAAATGAATCCAATAATTAAAGAATGACTGAAAACAGAAAAGAAGCAGATAGAGCAGATTGGACTCTTATGCAATACTTCAGGTATAAGGTAATTAGTTGCAGATTTGAACAGGTCATGGAATACAGAGGGTGACTTAAAGCACCTTCTATAACTTGTTGTAGATGTTGAAAATAATCTGTGAACAATAATCAACATGTCTTGATTCCATATAATAATAGCAATTTTAAGGTCAGTGGCCTTTTTCAAATATTTTTAAGAATAGCTTAAATTAAAAGCCTTTACAGAAAGAAGACTACAATATTATAATGGAGTGAAAGAATTGTTTCCAGATACTTACGTGACATCATTATTGTGAGAGGGAGAAATTTGATGCATATTAACCTCAAAAATCAGAAAGAGGTGATTTATCCAGGCTGTGATTAGGGAAGGGTGATGGAAGTCATTTTGACTTGCTTGTAACTGCTGTAGTGGACTTTATCTGGCTGAGTTTTGAGAGAGAAAAAAAAAAGCACTCTTATCACAAGCAATTTAATCATGTCTTAGGGTGGTTATCAAATATAATATTTCACCAGTTGTATTTGTTTCCTATTGCTGTTGTAACAGCTTCCTACAAACTTGGAGGCTCAAAATCAGAAATTTCATTCTCTGCCAATTCTGGAAGCCAGAAGTCCAAAATCAGTTTCACTGGGTTGAGGTCAATCTGTCAGCAGGGCTTGTTCCTTCTAGAGGATTTAGGAGAGAATCCTTGTCTTTTCCAGCAACTGGAGGCTTCCTGCACTCCTTCTGGCATCACTCCAACCATTGTCACATCACCTTCTGCCTTTTCTGTAGTCAAATCTCCCTCTGCCTCCCTCTTATAAGAACTCTTGTGATTATATCTTGGACTCTTCTGGATAATTCAGAATAATAGCCCATCTCAGGAGCCTTAACTTTATCACACGTGCAAAGTCCCTTTTGCAATATAAGATACATTCATTGGTTCTAGGGATATGGACATGGACATTTTATGGAGCTGTCGTTCAACTAACCATATCAGTCTTGTTTCATAGGAGATTTATTATTTCAATGTATCCATTTATTTTAAAATTATTGAGCACATACTATAAATATATTTCAGGCAAAGTGCTCTTCAGTGGAATGATAACTTAATAATCGTTGGTTTGCAACCAATCCCCAGGTGAAATTCAAAACTGACCCCCATACGTGGAGGGCAAGGAGAGACTAAAAAAAAGAGGCAGCCTTCAGATTGGTAGGTGGCAGGATTAATAAGCAAGGGAACTTACATGTGTTGCTTTTCTTGGGCGACTGTGAGATGAGTAGATCTTCCTACCTGTCACCAGAATCTTAAAAGTCCGTAGAGAGCCCTTAACAGGGCTCAGTCATGTATTTGGTCTGGGTAATCTTAACAACACCTTACTATCTCAAGGCTACATCTTGAAACAGCTGCTAGTATGGGACTAGTAGGCAGAACCTACATTCCGAGAACAAGGGAGGGGGTGAGAAGCCTCCAGTTGCCTGGGTCCAGCTCACAAGTCAACCAGCAGTCATGTCCTCTTGATGACCTCCTCCAACAATAAAAAAACTGCAGAGGTGGGGGGAATATTCTTTAGAAATTCCTTGAATTTTTCTGCATTTCCAATAAATTCTGTAGTGTCATATTTACATTATAACATTACCTGAACACTGCAAACCCGCTTCACTTCTGAGTCTTCCCTAAATGTCTGGGTTCCCATTCCACTATGAACCTGCTCTTTTATACTTACACAAAGGACTGATTCTCTAGTGCCAGGCTCAGATTCCACCTTTACACCAATTTCCAGGCTCTTCTCCAAGCCTAATCAACTTCAGAATACATACCCTGCTCTACACAGTCTTGGCTCAGTCTGTCCTAGCTGATTAATTCAAGGATCTAATTTTTAGTCATTTGTAAATACAGCCTTTGAACAGAATCATTGAGAACACCAGCTGACATCAAATTAGGCATCAGAAGCCTTCAGTCTGCTCACCCATGTCATCATTATGCATGAATTAAATGTAACTTCAACATCTTTTCTATTCTATGTATATATAAAATATTACATATCCATAGCATTCAGACACATCACTTATGATAAAATAAACATTAAAATCCTAGAAGTTTGTTTATTGTCTAAAGTCATCATTTATCATTACTATTGTTATCATTAACAAGGCAATTTAATAGATATAGCATAAAATAGTGTTAGGAATATGAAATGTCAAGCATACCTTTGATATTAAGTCTTCTTTCAATTTCCACAAGCTCCTATGATGTTGATTTATTTCTCATGGACAATTATTATCCTGTGAAATAGAGAGGAATGGTTGGAAGGAAAACTGGTGGAAAGAGGGAAGCTCCAGCTCCTGGTCTCAGTTTGGTGAAGATAAAATTATTTTAAGAGTTTGTTCTATTTAATGTGGTCTAGAAATAGGAAACAACAAGAGCCTAGGGGCAAAGGAGAGTTCTAGGGTAGTGGAAAATTGTCCCAAATGCTTTCCTAAAATCTTTGAGTAAGGCAGAACAGTTAATTAAATAACATGTTTAGAGTTAGGCAGAAAAATTGAGAAAAAATATACTTGGAATTCATTGGATTCCTGTAAATAGTCTCTTTGGTAGGTCAGAGGTAAATATATGCTTCCACCTTCCCTCAGAAACAAGTTCTTTGCTTTTCTACTCATTGGGTGTTTCTTTTTGACGTTTTTTCCTTTTGATTGTATTATTTAGAAAAATAAATTATCTTAAATTAAATACAATGTTCCAGGTGTAGATAGATCAGAATCAAGCAGACAAGCGAGGATAATTGACTCTGAAATATGACATAATTTTCCCTATAATGATAGCTTAAGATAGTGTTCTGATTTTCCGTACTTTATAAGTCCTAAACTAGGAAGTGTTGACATGTTTTATCCTTCTGTTATTCTATTACTCACAGGTATCTTACCATATTGGATAATATTTAATGTTTTTTTTTTTTTAATTTTCCCTGGAAGGACATACATTTAGTGTGAAGAACTTGGAAAGCAGGAGATGTTGTTAGTGATGCAAAGGCCAGATGGGGATAGCAGATTAGTTACCAGTCTGTGAGATTCTTCAAGGGGACACCAGGCCAACATGGTTGGAAGCTACACACATAGGGATTCATTCCATATATTAATTTCATTAGTGAAAGATCATTTCTTTATGTTGAAAAGAAGTGAAAATATAAATTTTATTTAAGAAGGACTGGAGTTTAACATAACAACCTTGTTGAAATAAGTTCAATAAGAGTAAGAACAAAATGGGAGAATCTGAGAAACCAACTCATCTCTAGACTTACCTAATTATTTATAGAAGCCAATATGGAGGTGATTACAACTGAAATGCCTGACACCTGCAAGCTGAGGTCTTTCCCTATGGAGAAGCAGCCTCTTTATTTGGCATCCTTGGTTTTTCAGTGGGATTCAGAATTTATGTATGAATGGAGGATATGCAAAAATAGAGACATGGTACACAAATGCAGTGTAGGTATAATTGTCCTTTGTGCAATTTCACCAGCTGTGTGCAGGCCAAAGTATCACACCCATATTATGAAACAGATCTCTAGCTGTAGCTGTAACCAGAGCCTTTGGCCATTTACTTCTTTCCAGTATCTGCAGAAACCAGCTTAGCATGGGTACCACTGCAGAACGTCTCTCCTCCCACCCATGCCCTGGACCCCTTATCTGTTGCTCTGTCTTCTCCTGTCCAGATGAAGCATGAGACCCTTGGGACCTGCTCAGTGGGATTTAACATACTGCATGCAGGGTGGACCACTGGCCAATGAGATGAGATAAAGCATCCAGCAGATACATCCTTCTTCCCATCATGTACATACTATCCTGAGATGCTGGTATGCATATAGCTTCTCTAAAAATGGTCCTGTGAGACCAAGTGATCAGTCATGTTTGATACCAAGCAGCAGCCAGAAGGCTAAAACACTACCCCGTGTTTGCTCTTCCACATTTCCTGCTTCACTTCCCTTCCCCTTCACTCTTCATTCCCTGGAACTGTTCTTCCTAATTGAGTATCCCACATAAGCCTTTGCTTATTGCTATGTCTTCCAGGAAATGTGGTCTAAGATAAGTGGCTGTGGGCAAAGAGGCACACAGGTGGGTTCCTCTCCCAATCCAGCCTCTGACAGAAGGTTGAAACGAATCTAAAGATCCTCTTTAGTTTTACATGAAATTCTAAATTGTCTCTTGTTTGGACATTTTGTCACTTTGGACACTTTATTCTATGGTTTTACCAGTCTTTTTGGAAGTGAGCACAGTATTATATCATATAACGTACTAGTATATTCAGCTGTAAATTGTACCCCGCTGATAGTTTATGTAACAGAATGAGAAAATCATGACTTGGGCTCTGTCATATTGAGTGGAGCTAATAACTGTGATTTTCAAGGTAAACACTGAGTAATTGTGTTAAATTGAAGTCACATCTACTGCTCAGCCTCACCTGAGTACATGAAATTGTCTATCAATAGGCTCTTCTCTGACCCAGGAGCCCTAAGGCAAGCTGTGTAAATTGGACTCCATCAAGAAGCTGAGCAATGTGGTAGAAATTCTCAAGAGATAGGAGGAATGGACCCATGTGAGGCATTAGGCTTAAGCATCGCAAAAGCCCTTGCTCCTGACACTTGTACATGATGGGGTCTAAGTTTTGATTCCATAAATTCATGTAACTTACAGTATACTTTCAGTGAATCCATGGAGACCAAGTAAATTATGCATGGAGCATTTTGGACAGTGGTTCTTAAACATGTTGTTCTCAGAAAGCTTTTGCACTCATAAAAAGTATTGAGTTTTGTTTATGTGTATTATATTATCAATATTTGATATATGAGAAATTAAAATTGAGAAATTATAAAATATTTAGGTAGTAATTCACTTAAAATAATAGTAAACATATTTCATGCTAACAGAGGTAATATACTTTTAGGAAAAAATATATTTCTAAAACAAAAAAATACTGAGAAAAGTGACATTTTACATTCCTGTAAATATATTCTGTATTCTCATATCTGTTCTATACTAAATCTGTAGTTGGAAAAAGAAGAAATATTTCAGTAGCTTTTCAGAAAACTATGGATATTCATCTTCTATACTATGCTCAGACTTGACAAGAGGTATTTCTTTTTTTTTGGCGGTACGCAGGCCTCTCACTGTTGTGGCCTCTCCCATTGCGGAGCACAGACTCTGGACGCGCAGGCTCAGCGACCATGGCTCACAGGCCCAACCACTCCGCGGCATGTGGGATCTTCCCGGACCGGGGCATGAACCCGTGTCCCCTGCATCGGCAGGCGGACTCTCAACCACTGCGCCACCAGGGAAGCCTGACAAGAGGTATTTCTTAAAGTTTATATTTTACAATGCAGATTCTAAAATCACATCAGTGATTTATTTTGTACTCTGTTACATTGAAATCCATGCAAATCTAGTCTATTTTGTATTTTGAATAGATCTTTTATCTGTACATGATTTTGTAACAACATACGTAGGTCAGTTGGAAAATATCAGTTCACTTAGTTATGAATATCTTCCAAATGCTCATATATTTTAATATACAGTATCAAAAATATTACAATTGTTAACAGCACCACCAGTATTATTTCAAAAGTTTTTAAGTATTGGTAAAATATCAAGTTCACAACTGCAGATACAAATTTTCTAAAATTCTTACTATTCCTAGAAAGCTCAAATTTTATCACTGACAATAAATACTGTCAGTTATTTGCTGTGAAGACACACTCAATTCATTCATTTTTGAGAAAATGTCTGCCACAGACCCAAATCTGATGACCACAGTTTGTCAGTTTTCCAAGTAAAATTGGAAGAAAAAAAAAAAGAACTAGTTCAGCTCACAACTAATACAATCATACTAATCAAGAATGCTTTATGTACTTACTATTTTGTGGCAGAGATTAGAATATTAAATAATATGTATTCAAGGCCAATATTTAATAAAGTTATAAAATGAATAAGTTATACTGCTTTATCAAATACATTCTTAAATGAAATTGGCCTTTTGTATGTATATGGGAGTGTGTATGTTTGTGTGATGGTGAACAAAGTATTAATATTTTGGTATCCTTGTCTTGATTTGTACCAGTAGTTTTGCTCACGGTTGCTTTTGCACCATCTGTGCAAATATTAACACAGAGGAAAAGGAGAGTAACATCTTACTGTTATAAAAACAGTTTTCATCTCTAGGAATCTCAGAAAGTGTCTTGTCAACCAGCAGGGATCCACAGACCACACTCTGAAAACCTCCGCTTCAGGGTATTTTGAGGATAGGAAGGGATACAGGAAAGTGTTTCTGTGAGTCAAAGGTTTTGGCAGAGAGAGGGGGGAGCTTCTCTACTCCAACCTTTGAAGCTATGAGAATAAAAAGTACACAAGCATCAAAAGACAAGGGAGAGGTCAAGGTGAGTCCTCCTCATAAGGTTGCTTGAATGTGTGGCCAAATCAAAGATGGAGATTAAAATAAGAGATTGCAAGCCCTAATACCAAGTTAAGGAATTAGAGGACTGCATAGATAAAGAAGAAAGTATTAGTTAGGATGTCAGTGAGAGAGAGGCCCTGGGTGAATTTTGGAAAAAGACAAAACCCCAAAGCTGCTTGTTGTGATGTCTGCATGATGTAAACAGGAGGGGTGGAATACAGTGACATAAATTAGGCTGTCTAAAAGGAGAAAATATTCAAGAAAACCAAACAATAATGTGCTACAATCAAATTCAGTAGTTTAGTAATTGTGGAAAAATAGAAACCACAAACCACAAGAGACAAAGCTATAAATAATTCATCTTTAAACTTCAACAGTAAATAAATCTTGAATAGGATTCAGAGTGTTACTCTTTCTTATTATGGTTCTCCAAAAGACTCTAAATCATCTTTTCTGTAATTCTTTAAACTCAGGTATATTGTGGTTAAATATTCATAGAGCCAAATTTACTCCTTTTAAGGTAACCTGTATTTTGACAAATATATACACAACTATAATCACAACTACTGCAATCAAAACATAGAATATTTCCATTGTCTCCAAGAATTTTCTTATGCCCATTGGCATTCAATCCTTACTCCCCAACCCAAGTGGAGGCAACCTGTTATTTTATTTCTGTCCCCATAGTTTTCATTTTTCTAAAATGTCATATAAATGGACTCATACAGGATGAGCCTTTTGTGTCTGGCTTCTTTCCCCTAACGTTATGCTTTTGAGATTTATTCATATTTGTTCATGTAACAGTAGTTCATTGGGGGTTTTTTGGTGAGTAGTATTCTATTATTTATTCATTCACCAGGTGATGGAAAACTGGGTTGTTTCCAGCTTGGGAAATACTATAAATAAAGTTTATAAAATCACTTTCAGGTATTGGTATAGACATTATTTTAATTTCTCTTAGGTAAAAAATCTAGGACTAAGATTTCTGGGTTAGATGGTAAGTATATTTTCAACTTTATAAGAAATGGCCAAAACATTTTCCAAAGTGGCTGTACCATTTTGCATTCCAACCAGCAATATATGAGAGTTCCAGTTGCTCTTCATTCCCACCAGCACTTGGTATTTTTTTTTTCATTTTAGTCATTATACTAAATGTGTAGTAGTACTAAATGTGGTTTTGATAGACCTAATGTTGAGCACATCTTCATGAATGGATATCTGCCATCCATATCTCTTCAATAGTTGTATCTATTCAATTTTTTTGCCCATTATATGTGGAGGAAAGGGTAGAGATCACTTGTAGAGGCTGAAATAAATAGTATTTATGCCCAGAAATATTCTGCTTCTATTGGGTAGTTAGTATGGGAGTTGAGTCTCTTTGTTCAGGAATTGAGCTATGTTTGTTTTTTGTTGTTACTTTGGTCATCAGTGCATCAGAAACTTCAAATTCCTCCACCTGTGGGTTGCTCTTCCCTTGAATTTCCTGTGGAGTCAGGGCAGCAGCTTTCTTGGTATTCTTCCTTCACTCTCAGATTCCAAGACTTCCCACGTGTTTGTGTCAAAGATGGGATGTGCCTCTCTCTGCCTCACTGCTCCTCCACCAGCAGTAGATTTCTTCTGCTTCTTTCTCTATCCTAGGCTACTAGTGGAGATAGTGGGGAGATGGAGGTGCAGCAAAGAATCTTGGTCTTCCTTGTCCAGCCTCAGTCTTGGCCTGAGTCTGAAGGATGAGCCTTCTCAGATCTCTCACCATTGGAGGCAAAACTCTGCCTTGTAACTCTGGGGGATCATGGGCAGAAGAGTTTCCTGCCTGCTCTGAGTCATAGCAGACCTTGGCTTTGCATCGGCATAGGGTCTGCGGTGTTTCCCGGCCTTCTCCTAGGGAGCAGTTGGCTTTTGCTTACTTCCTTCCACGAGGAGCAGGGTCTTGTGCCACCCAGAGCAGCCTAAGCATTTCATTTCATGTGCGAGAAAGGTTCAGAGAAGTTACACCTATTCCAAGAAGCAGCTAGTCACCACCTGCACACCTGTTCCACCACAGAGGGTGGGGGGTTGTTTTCTGTGATGTCCTTTCCTGCCTCTCCCAATCTTTGTCATGAGAATTCAGTCCAGTGCAAAGTCAAAAAGACTTATTGAAAGAAGACAGGAATAAAATATGCTTAAATGTTTATAAGTATATTTTTAGGGTAGTTATAGATGAATTTTTAAACACTTGGTACTTTCTAAAACTTCTAAAACAAATTCATCATTTATTGTAATGATTATTAATAATCAATAAGAATATGACATAAAACTTTTTTAAAACATTTACTGACTATCTGCTTAATGGAAGGTATGACTGAGCACCAGAGGTTCAAGGGTGAGAAAGTCATAGTCATTGCTTTATTGAGTTCCCATTTTATTAGTGAATAAGATATGGGCTGGAATTTATACAGAATTTTCATGGATGTTATTTCATTTGCTCTTCACACTTGCTTCATGAGACAGGCAGGTCAGCATGTAAGCAAACCAAGACATAAAGAAGTGAAATGATTTCTCAGTGGTCTTGTTGCCAGTGCTTCATTTAAAAAAAAAAGTCTCACAACTGTACATTGACAAGCAAAACAAACAAACAAAAAAATAGAATCCAGACACAGACCTTGCATTTTTCATCAAAATTAACTCAAAATAGACCATAGATCTAAAAGTGAAACACAAAACTATAAAAAGTCCTAGAAGACAACATAGAAAGTCTAGATGAACTTAGGTATGGTGATGCCTTTTTAGATACAACACCAAAGACACAATTCATGAATGAAGTAATTGATGATTTGGACTTCATTAAAACTAGAAACTTTTGCCCTGCAAAAGACAGTATCAAGAGAATAATACCATGTTCTTGGACTGGAAGAATCAATATTGTGAAAATGACTATACTACCCAAAGCAATCTACAGATTCAATACAATTTTATCAAATTACCAATGGCTTTTTTCACAGAATTAGAACAAAAATATTTACAATTTGGATGGGCACACAGAAGACAACAAATAGCCAAAACAATCTTGAGAAAGAAAAACGAAGCTGGAGGAATCAGGCTCTCTGACTTTAGACTATACTACAAACTACAGTCATCAAAACAGTATGGTACTGCCACAAAAACAGAAATATAGATAAATAGGATAGAAAGTCCAGAGATAAATGCACGCACCTATGGCCACCTAGCCTATGGCAAAGGAGGCAAGAATATACAATGGAGAAAAGACAGTATCTTCAATAAGTTGTGCTGGGAAAACTGGACAGCTACATGTCAAAGAATGAAATTAGAATACTCCCTAACACCATATACAAAAATAAATTCAAAATGGATTAAAGACCTAAATGTAAGGCTGGATTCTATAAAACTCTTAGAGGAAAACATAGGCAGAACACTCTCTGACATAAATCGCAGCAAGATCTTTTTTGATCCACCTCCTAGAGTAATGAAAATAAAAACAAAAATAAGTGAATGGGACCTAGTGAAACTTAAAAGCTTTTGCACAGCAAAGGAAACCATAAACAAAATGAAAAGACACCCTTCAGAATGGGAGAAAATATTTGCAAATGAAGAAACCGACAATGGATTAATCTCCAAAATATACAAACAGCACACGTAGCTCAATATCAAAAAACAAACAACCCAATCAAAAACCGGGTGGAAGATCTAAATAGACATTTCTCCAAAGAAGACATACAGATGGTAAAAAGCACATGAAAAGATGCTCAACATCACTAATTATTAGAGAAATGCAAATCAAAACTACAATGAGGTATCACCTCACACCAGTCAACATGGCCATCATCAAAAAATCTACAAACAGGGCTTCCCTGGTGGTGCAGTGGTTGAGAGTCCGCCTGCCGATGCAGGGGACACGGGTTCATGTCCCAGTCTGGGAGGATCCCACATGCCATGGAGCGGCTGGGCCCGTAAGCCATGGCAGATGAGCCTGCACGTCCAGAGCCTGTGCTCCACAACGGGAGAGGCCACAACAGTGAGAGGCCCGCGTATCGGGAAAAAAAAAAAAAAGAGAGAGAGAGAGAGAGAGAGAGAGAGTAAGACAAGGCACAGCCAGAAAAGTGTTTGCAAAAGACATATCTGATAAAGGACTGTGCCACTGCATTTAGCAGCAGAGGCAGAACTAGAACACTGATCTCTCTCCCAATCTGGTTTTCTTTAGACTGTGTCCACCTCCTTTATGAATGTTTAATGTGTATTTTTAATTATGCCTTTTCAAATTGGAAGCTGGAAGTTCGGATGGGTTTGAGAGTGCCACTGCAACTCTCACATTAACATCCCTTTTTAATTAATTGATTTTGGAAACAATTTGTCTATATGTATTCAAATGAATTCAGTGCAAAATCATCAACCAGTATCATCCCATTGAAGATATTGTACAATCTTTACTCTCCTTTACTGACATAATCCCACAGAGATTTTATTAAAAGTTTCATAATCATCATATGTAATGAGTTTTTTTAATTCATGTATTTTCTCTATCAGCTCTTGTATTGAAAGGAATGCCTTCATTTGAAAGTAATTTTGCATACTCTTTAAAGGTTTGATGTGTTTAGCCTGGTCACTAACAATCTTTGTTCAGTTTTGGTAAAGGGATCAAAGACGGACATACCCTAACATGAAGGCTATAAACATTCTCACCTGATAACTAAAGACTGAATTTAAACACTGATTTGAGTCCAGTGGTGAATGTTTGAACTAAAGATAAACCTCTTCTTCCCTTGAGAAAAATAAATTTGATAGGATGTTCCATTACAACTGACAAAAAATCTTTACAAAACCTGCTATAAAAAGTTGTATAAAACAGAAGGCAAAGGCACTTATATGTCTTTAAGATTGATTATAAGGTCTTTGTACAGCAAAGAAGAAGATGAACTTGTCATAATTTGCTATAGAAATCCAAGTGATGAAAATATCCATTACCTCTCTTAAATTACTAGTAACTCTTTCATCCAAAGAATTCAAAACTACTCTTGCCATTATACCCAGTGATCTGAAGAGTATAAAAATTTCAGTAGCTGAGTAGGATACAGTGCAAATCACTTCATCATTACTAACCTATTATACAAAGAAATATAGTGTACTGTTAGTGGAGGGTTTTGTTGGTTTCTTGAGAGTTATGAAAATATGCTCATCGTCCTGAGCCCCTGGGCATTTTTCTGTGTTGCAGTACACTGAGCCACTAACTTCTCTCACTTTTTCTTCCACAGTTGATACCATTTTTAATAGAAATTCACATGCATTTGGGACTAAGACATAAATACAGTGAAATACAAAACTGACCAACAGAAAATTGACTCAAAATCTAGGCAAAAAATGAACCCAAACCAATATTGGTAGAGTAAAAATATATTAATTGCCTTTTCTGATGGTAATTGTATGGCCATTTTAAAGAATAATCTGTTTTTGTTGGACAAAAGGACAGTAATATGTGGATCTTTTCCATCTACAGGATAAAAAACAAAATCCAGACAGGACATAAATACTGGCTAATTTATTAATGTTTCTTTTTATTTGCATCCAGATTTCTTTTATTCTGTCCTAAATTCTTTCAAAGTGGTTGCATGCACAATCTCACCATGAAAGAAAGAAAAGAAAGAAAGAAAGAAAGAAAGAAAGAAAGAAAGAAGAAAGGAAGGAAGGAAGGAAAGAAGGAAGGAAGGTAGAAAGGAAGGAAGGAAGGAAGAGAGGGAGGGAGGGAGGGAAGGAATCAAATCTGGTTGTTTTTATTGGTTTATTTTTCCCATTTTTTCATTTTATTATATTATGTGGATCCATTTCCTGTGTTGCTTGTTGCCCTTTTCTATTTTGTGCTGGCATTTAGTATTGAACCTTGTAATATTAGTATATCTTTTTCTTTAGTTATTCAACTCTTTGAGCAAGTGGATCTGTGTGAGCCTGAGAAAAAGACTGAAAGAAAGGGCTTTAAGAGAGTTTTTAATTTCATCTACCCAAACATTTCACAAGCCCAACAGGGTCTGCTTTCATATGTAAAGAAGTTTCTCCATAAGGAAATTTCATACCTCTGAATACATAACAAATCCCCCAAATAGAAAATATAATTAAAATATTATCAACAGTAAGATTTTCCCAAAATGTCTTAAAGTGAGGACTTTATGATAGAAATCTAATTCAAGATGGGGGACAAGAAAAATGTCTTCAGAACAGCTGGATTACTTCAAGGGTTAGGAAAACAAGCCAGTCTGTGCCTCGAGTTATTTTTTAATCTTCTCTATGCAGCTAATGGAGTGGCTTAGGATGCCATGCTTTTAACTTGGCTTGGTTCTGTTGACATATGCATAGGGTGAGCAACAAGGTGTGAAGGAGAAATGTAGGGTTTTTTAATCTTCTTCAAATGAGAAATAACTAACACACTAGTTCTTTAAAATTCTTTCTTGATACAGCTTTCATCTTTTCTTCTCTCAGGAAAATGACATCAGGTGGCTTTGTGAGACGAAGTCCTGAGCAATGTATGGATTGTAACTGAATCTGATTTGTATAAAATAACACTTAGTTCCATTTTCCTAAAACTCTGATAATTCCTGATTTAAGGCACATTTTTACCTCTAATTTACATGTTGAAGTTTACTCATGCAATGGACTTCTGAATTTTAATTCTCTCTGTTTTTCAAATTTTAGCACGCATCAGAATCACTTGGAGGGTTGTCTAAAACCCAGATCTCTGGGATTAATCCACAAAGAGTTGGAATCCGTGTGTCAGGGTTGGCAGTCATTCAGTTGCATTTCTTTTTGTTTTAAATTATTTTTATTGGAGTATAGTTGATTTACAATGCTGTGTTAGTTTCTGCTGTACAGCAAAGTGAATCAGTTATAAATATACATAAATATGCATATATCCACTCTTTTTTAGATTTTTTTCTCATATAGGTCATTACAGAGTATTGTGTAGATTTCCCTGTGCTATACAGTAGGTCCTTATTAGTTATCTATTTTATATATAGTAGTGTGTATCTGTCAATCCCAATCTCCCAATTTATCCCCCCTTCCTTTCCCCCTTGGTAACCATAAGTTTGTTTTCTACATCTGTGACTCTATTTCGTTTTGTAAATAAGTTCATTTGTAACATTTTTTTAGATTCCACATGTAAGTGATATTGTATGATACTTGTCTTTCTCTGTCTGACTTACTTCACTCAGCATGACAATCTCTAGGTCCATTCATGTTGCTGCAAATGGCATTATTTCGTTCTTTTTTATGGTTGAGTAACAGTCCATTATATATGTGTACCACATCTTCTTTATCCATTCGTTTGTTGATGGACATTTAGGTTGCTTCCATGTCCTGACTATTGTAAATAGTGTTACAATGAACATTGGGGTACATGTATCTTTTCGAATTATGGTTTACTCCAGATATATGACCAGGAGTGGAATTACTGGATCATATGGCATTTCTAACAAGTAATGTTAGATACCAACTGAGGCCAAAGCTTCGTGCCCAAATACTGTGCTCTAAGTATCAAGGCCCTGCAGCCATCATAAGATTCAAGTCCTCATCATCTGAAGAAAATCTTCAGTTTTCTAGTAGAGACACTGAGTCTTACTATATCCCAAGTATAACTTTAGTATATTAACAGTTATTTCCCATTTCATTGAAAAGAAATGCAAGCATGCATTTAAATATGCTTTATATAAAAATTAAATAGATAAAAACAGAACAAAAATTACTCATCCCTTATCTACTCAAGTACAAATTTGCATAGAGGTTTTCTGAAATACTAGCCTGATTTACACTTTGTGTGTATATTGAGATATAGGTTTTCACACATAAACAGACACAAACTAACTCCAGTTTTAGGAAAACTGGATAAACTTACCCCATTGTCAACATATATGTTTTTAAAAACCCAACAATTTAAGAGTCTTCATTGATGTTGACTAATAAAATACAAAAAATTAGCTGCATTCATAATTTTACAACTCATGGCTTCAGATATTTGCTCTAGGCTTTGCCATGCCTCACAGAAAATATTGTGCTTTTTTCTTTCAATTCAAAAATCTTTACAAAGAACTTACTATGTGATAGATGCTCTTTAGGCTTTATGGAGATTGCAAACCATGACAGACTGTCAGAGAGGGTGCCAACCCTTTCAGGACAGTATAGAATCTATTCCCTTAACTAGGTCACAAAGCAGAGAAAAGTACAGAAAGCATGACATGGGACTTTAAAGAAGAAATATTATTTCCACCTGGAAAAATAATTAAAGGACCATACTGGAACACTTGGAACAGAACCTGGAACACAGGAGATATTCATCAAGCCACTGTTGAATGGAAATACTGTATGGTTTAGGTTTTTAAGGACAAATGTAGGATCTGGTCACAAAGAGGCAGAGACATTAACATGCCAAAAGTAGGTAACAGAATAATGGAAGAAGGCAACTAAAGCACAGGATTATATGGAAGAGTTAACCCAGTCTTATGGCAGTGGAAGGTGAATGAACTAAAGATAAAGCTGGAAATTAGTTGATATTAGATTGAGGAGGGATTTGGGTTCTACACTAAGGATATTAGTCTTTATTTGATAGAAAATTGGGAACTCTTGACTGTTGTGAATCATAGCAATTTTTATAAAGATTAGTCTAGCAGCATACACAGGATGCTTTAACACGTAGAAAGAATAGAATCCGGGGACCAATTAAGAGGCTGCGATAATAGTAGAGTTTGTGTTAGGGTAGACCATGTGGATAGGAAGGGATGAAGTTGACTAATGCTACATGTGTAGAATTCATGCTACACAAACTGGCATTTATGTGTGACAAAAGAATGACCCAATAATAACTACAAGGCTTCAAGCCTCTGTGACCACGAGTTTTGAGTCTGGTATGATGATGATGAGTTCATTTGGGGACATAAATAGTTTGAAGAATAGTTTAGTAGTCATATTTATTTTCTATTTTTCTCATGAATGGGAAAGTCTCTTACAATGCTTTTTTTCCCTTTCTCTTCCTTAAATTAGATTTCAAAAATACGTATTCATAACCTGCAGCCTTTTTTGACCAAGAAAAACAATTGCTAGAATGAAAAGCAATTGTACTCATTAATGTTCAAATTTGCTGGCTTTAAAATTGCTAAAATGAAATTTCTGGCAAGCCAGTGCATTTTCAAAAATAAAGAAATGCATTATTCTCCATGCTGACACTATGGTGAGCTGCAGTGGCAGGTTAGTCCAATTGCAGCTCTGACAATCTGTTCATGGTGGAACTCTCCAGAATCAACCGAGTGGAATCATTCATATGGTGCTTGTCTCTGAACATGAGAATGACAGAAGTCAGCACATTGGCAAAGCCATCATCCATGCATCTTCCTTCTAGGAAAGTATCCTATACCATTTTTATCTTGATTCATTTTTTCTAGCTTATTATTCAAATGAAGGACACAGCTCAAGTACATCTAAAAGGACTAGACACATTTCTCTGATTCATACTTGATTTTGATTTTGAGAGATTAAGTGGCATGGCCCAGGATTTCTTAAGGGTCAATAACTTGGTTGGGATTAGATTTGTGTCTTCTCTGGCCAAAGCTAAATAAAAATATTAATTTGTGGACTCTCAGAGGCAATTTTTAAGACTTCAGAATTTCTATTCTTAATGTCACAACAAGAAAATTTTATTAGAATATATTGTTCCCTTGCATTGAAGAAAAACATTTTACATAATAATGATAAGCTTCTTGAATATTCTGTGCATCTCCAAAGAAGGAGCCATCTTACACCTTCACCTCTAGGGTAGTAGTGATGCCAAGAGAAAGAAGAGGACAAGGTGAGTTTGAAAACACTTTCAATATAATGAAATTGTCACCGATTCTGCCTTTTGTCTATGGATCATAAAGTGCTGTACATAACAGTATTCTTCCTCAGCCCTCACTGAGGTAGGAATGTATTACCTGTATTTTACAGTTGGATAAACAGAAGCTTCATCAAGTTTAAAATTGCACAGTAGGAGAGCTGGGAAAAGAGCCCAGAAGATCAGATTCCCAGTTAGTGGCCAGAATCATTAGTGTTGCTCTAGATACATTCTTCTCCTTGGCTTGGCAGTGAACTGTAACCCTAGAAAATAGGGAGAGAGAAGAGAAAGGGAAAAATGAAGAGAAGAGAGAGGGGAGAAGGGAAAGAGGGAGGAGGATGGCTATGGACCCACTTTATTTTTGTACAAGTGCTCAGTGTGGAAAAAATAGGCATAAATGAATCTGTCAATGCCCACAGACTGTATGAACACCAGCCTCACACCTGCATACATACATACACAAACACACATTCACACACACATATACATACACACATATGCACACTCTAGATTTTTTTAAAAAAATAGAGACAACACAGCACAGTATAATGGATCGTGTCTGCTTATGTTTATTGTCTTATTGTGACACTTAAGTGGTATGATCTTGGACAAATTAGTCAAACTCTTTGGACCTTGGTTTACTTATCTGTAAAATCCAGATGGTAATTCCTACATTATTGTTGTGCTGATTAAATACAACTCTTCTTGTGTAAAGGATATGAGCCTTACCGCTGTCCAGTCCTACCCAAGCACATACACCCAGGATTTTCCTGATCCTACCACAACTGCCTTTTTAGATTTCAGAGACCCCACCCTTCATTTTAGGACCATAGTCAAGACTTTTAAAATGGGCACACTTTTGCTAAAGAGTTTGGATGGGAAGTTTAGAAAAGTCCAGGTCACAACTGGGAATCATTTCTGCTGGAATATCCATAGGAGTTACTTAGAGAGCTGTGGATGGAAGGATTTATCAGATGGCAATGAGGAAAGCAAATGTGACATAGGCAAGATGAAGAGCTTACCTGAACCCTAACGGGATGTTCCAACCCCTGAGATCCAGCGATGTGGCCCTGCCAGCGGAGAGAAGAGCTCAACAGGAAGCCAGTGCTGACAAGAACCTCCTTCTGCGGGTCCCTCAGATTCTAGCTCATTGACCTCCACCAAGGTCAAATGCTTTCCTACCCTTCCCACCATCTCTGGCCCCAGTGCTGTTAATTCCCCTCTTGTCTTTCTGACAGTGGGCTAGGCTGGGCCTTCTTATATTCTCTTTCTAATCTGTTGTGACATAAACTCAATGCCTTGCTTCCTTTGGGGTTATCCCAAAAGCTTTTCCTTCCCTTAAAAAAAATAAGCTTATTTCAAATGGAAAACCTTGGCTTTCAGGGTGTTGTTCCTGTTAAGACACCTAAGAGCCTGTTTTGAATGTTTTAACACTCAAATACAGTTTCTTCCCTCACTTTTCCCTTTTGTGATGATTCTAAGATTCCTTAAGGCAAAATGGATGCCACTGACACAACTACAAGAAATGCTGAAAAGCAAAGTGCAAAGATTAATATTTCAGAGCATTATTTTGCTTCATACGTGAAGCACTTAATGCAATGTCACATATTAAAAATTTAATAAAAAACCTGTTCCTATTCCTCTTAGGTGTCTTGCAGCCTAATGTGAGTCTGATAAAGCTTTTTGCATATCTTTATGGTTCCTTACGTCATCTATACACATTTGATTGTCTACTAAGGATGGCCCCATGTACCAGATACTTTGCTTGTTGCTGGGGAATATTAAGATACATGCTATGGCTCCATCTTTCAAGGAGATCAGCATTTAGGGGCAGAGGCAATCAGGTTAATAGGTTGCTTAAAAGAACATACTAGAGAGATGTAATAAGATATTTTAGGGAGTCCAGGAGAGGAAGTGATGATGAAAGATGGAAGATGTCAGATTTGTCGAGAAGGTAATGTTCAAGCACAGCTTTGGGGGAGATAAGTTTTCCAATCATACTAAGTGAAGTAAGTCAGACAGAGAAAGACAAACATCATATGATACCACTTATCTGTGAACTCTAAAAATATGATACAAACGAACATATTTACAAAAGAAAAACAGACTCACAGACTTAGAAAACAAATTTATGATTACCAAAGGGGAAAGTAGAGGAGGGATAAGTTAGGAGTTTGGGATTAACATATATACCCTACTATATACAAAATGGATAATCAACAAGGAACTACTATATAGCACAGGGATCTATACTCAGTATTCTGTAATAACCTCTATGGGAAAAGAATCTGAGAAATGAATAGATATGTGTATATAACTGAATCAGTGGGCTGTACACCTGAAACTAACAACATTATAAACCAATTTTACTCCAATATAAAGTAAAATTTAAAAAAACACTGATAAGAATGTAACTTCAGGCAGAGGGGTCAGCATGGGCAAGCATAGGGAGGCTTTAAAGTCATAAGCTACAAGTTCAGTTAGAAATTTAACAGGAGGATTGGCAGGGAATTGTGGGAGCCAAGAAATTGAGAGAACTTGGGTCCAGACTGTGAAAGCCCTGACACGCAGGAAGGGGTGGTGGGTAACTTTATCCTGTGGGCAAGTGGGAACCAATACAAATGACGCTTTCAGGTGCTTTCACTAAGCAATTGCTGAAACCCTCCCTCCTGACAAATATTTCACCAAAAAATGTCAATGTCAAGCCCTGATCATTTTTCCCAATATTTAAAGTAAATGTTAATACAGATCACAAGAGTAATATTAAAAATGGGGTTTTTTTTGTATTAAGTGTTTAAAAAATCATTGCTGATAAAGGTTAAAAAATTATATTTTATAAAAGTGCCATTAGAGGATAATTCAGTTGATGTGAACATTGGCATGTTAAATCAACAGTTTTGAACTTCTCATCAGTAGAAAAAAATGAAATACGAGTGACTGCCTTCCCCAGGATGAATCACAGTAACTACAAGTCAGACTTGATAATGTTCAGTCCTAGGTTAGAAGGGCCTCAGGCACATCACTTAAGAGATTTTCAGGACTGTAGGTGGCTCTTTCTGTGACTTCATGTCTTTCTGATGCCTGGCCCAGAACCTGTGTCCCAGTTGTCAGCACAATTAGTCAGTGGACAACAATTAATCATGAGGCTGATTCTGTTGGTTTTATGATACCTCTACTTCCAAATAGCTGTCAGAAACGGGATTCTTCCACTCTGAAAACACACAAAAAGGCAGAAGGTAGGAAGGCATGAGAGTTGAATAATATTGTCAGCCCTAGGCTGATGAGTGAGGATTACGCACAGGTTCTGCTAGTCTGCCATGCCTTTTTGTTGAGAAAACCCTTGCAAAACACAAAATAAAATAAAACCCCTATTCAGGGCTTCCCTGGTGGCGCAGTGGTTGAGAGTCCGCCTGCCGATGCACGGGACGCGGGTTCGTGCCCTGGTCTGGGAAGATCCCACATGCCGCGGAGCGGCTGGGCCCGTGAGCCATGGCCGTTGAGCCTGCGCGTCCAGAGCCTGTGCTACGCAACGGGAGAGGCCACAACAGTGAGAGGCCCACATACCACAAAAAAAAAAAAAAAACCCTATTCATGTGCATTACTATATTAATTCTTGAAAATTGGCAGAATTCCATTTGGCTAATCCAGTTGGAATTATACACGTTTCTTATAGCAGGTGTGAAAACACTGTTAAGAGAATTCTGTATTAGTCATTAATATAGGTGCAATGTGATTATTATTTTTTCCTTTTCATTGTTGCCTTTGGCCATGTATGAACACAACCAGATTAACTAGTAATAACGTTCGAGTCATTGAAAAATCAATATGATCTCTTAGACCAGCAAGCACAACTTTTTCTCACTTGATTGCTGAGCAAGGTCCCTGCAGTGGAGGTGTCCCATATCCACTGTAACTCGCATCTACATGCCCTTGACTGCTTACTGCAAATGCCCTTGACTGCTTACTTCAAATGCCCTTGGCTGCTTGAAGACGTTGTTTCTGACCAAGGGAGTACAATCACCTAGTATACAGAACAGTTTTCTACTACAAATTATAGATCCAGATTCAGGTAGGGATGTGAGATAAGAATATAGACCAATGCTTAGGCGTAGATATAAGTATAAAATGATATAAGATAGATGGTATGAGGGACTTCCCTGGTGGTCCAGTGGGTATGACTCTGCACTCCCAATGCAGTGGGCCTGGGTTCCATCCCTGCTCAGGGAACTAGATCCCACATGCATGACACAACTAAGAGTTCCCACGACCCAACTAAGAGTCCACATGCCACAACTAAGAGAAGTCCACATGCTGCAACTAAAAGATCCCGCATGCTGCACCTAAAGATGCCAAATGCCGCAACTAAGACCTGGTGCAGCCAAAATAAATAAATAAAAATAAATAATATAAATAAAATAAATATTAAGATAGATGGTATGAGAAAAATGACATCAGAGATACAAGTAGAGAGATATAGAATGATATTAAAGATGAGATGATATTAAATATGACGATATTAAATATAGATATAGGTTTATTGTTGTTGTATTTTACCCAAAATGTCTGTGTGGTGGCGTAGATGGGGCTCACTGCACCAGCTGAGTGTGTCATGTTATAAGAGATGCCTGCCATTTTTATACCATATTTATTTTCCTCTTTTACTCCCACTATAACAAGAGAACTTTGTTATGCTTTAGTTGTTCATTTTTAAATTATTGATTCATACTTTCCAACTTAGCATTGTTTCTGAAGAATTTAGTTTTTTATTGCTACCAGATCTTAAAATCAAGCATTGAACTTCTCATAAAGGAGTGAATGAGGTGGCATATTATATCTGAAGGACTTAGACCGTGTCTGGCACAAGGTGAGAGATAGATGGGCAAGTGTTATGCTGATATTGTGGTGGTTGTTATTGTAGGAATGGAAGGTGTGGTAGAGGAAACATTTCTTCACGTCACAGATAACATCCTTAATTAGTGTAGTTATGTTTCATATGTGATATTTAGTTCTAATTCTGTCTGGAGTGCTGTGTTAAGAGGAACCTGAGTGCACTAAGCTTAGTGAAAAGAACACCATTCTTGGACAAAAAAATACCCTGGTGAAGAAAACAAAGAACTTTGCCTTCAGACAATTACTTGGTAGCAACAGGGATTTGAACCCGTGGCGTCAGACTCCACAGCGCCAGATTTTAACAGCCATATGGTTCCCCTGGGTTTGCAGAGAGAAATGGGCCCTGAGAGGTCAGCTTCCCCTGCAATGAGATTCTGTATTTCTTGGATGACAAGATAATCTCTTTGGGTAACGAACCACCATCAAATCAGTACTTCATTCTGGAAAGAAACTGCAAGTAACAGCTGCATCGTCAGATTTCTCTGAAATCTCCATCCTTTTTTGTTATTGTATAGTTTATAAAACTTGAAATACACTAATTTAGCCTAAGACAAGGCAGAAGTGTTGCATATTACATAGAATTTAAACCTGGTTTATTTGCCATCTTTTTTTTTTTTTTTTTTTTTTTGTTTTGGTTACCTCGTTCTTCCAGTAATAAGAGTAGAAGGGTATCCAGACTAAGTATCTCAGGGAATTATTTTAATTTACTTCACCAAAAATGCTACAGTACTGAATATTCCCCAATTGAAAGTAATTAAAATGGTAAACCTCAGTTTTAAAAATGCCCAGAGACTCAATTGACCCTAGAAAAAGATATATTTACACTCAAGTGAGAATTTCACCAACATGCACTTTCTTATTTTTTTCTGTTACATTTATAACTTATACATACATGACCTTATTATTAAACATTCTAGTTCTTCAAAGCAATAAATAAATATTCTAGCTTCTGGTGGTATGCATTCAGTCAAATGTAAATATGGTTAAGCACTGAATGGATGGATTTATGTAGAAGAATAAAAATAAAAACTAAAATACCTTACAAATAGCAATAGAAGTTGGAGTCATAATCATAAATAAAACACACAGGAAAAAAGAAACAGAAAGGATGTGAAATGCTATTAGATAAGGCAAGGATACATATGAGTCTGGGAATTAAATTGTATTAAAAATACTGGCACATGAAACACTAGGGGTTAACTAGATATTGAAGGAGAATATTCATAAGAATTTGAAGTACAACAAAGTCATTGTCTATTTTATTCAAAGTCAAAAAATATTCCTCTTAATGGAGATTAAAAACAGATTTAACATTAATTTCCTAAAGCAATTTTGAAGTTTCCCCTCTGGCTACACTTAAGTATCAGCTGTGTTGGGCCTCCCTGGTGGCGCAGTGGTTGAGAGTCCGCCTGCCGATGCAGGGGATACGGGTTCGTGCCCCGGTCTGGGAGGATCCCATATGCCGCGGAGCGGCTGGGCCCGTGAGCCATGGCTGCTGAGCCTGCGCATCCGGAGCCTGTGCTCCGCAACGGGAGAGGCCACAACAGTGAGAGGCCCGCGTACCACAAAAAAAAAAAAAAAAAAAAAAAAAAAAAAAAAAAAAAAAAAAGTATCAGCTGTGTCCCAGGTTGAAATCTATGATAAACTCATCTATCCATCTCTGCTCCCACCTCAAAATCTGGATGGAAATTGTGTAATTGATACCAGAAAATTAGAACCATACCTTCACTCCACCCTAGCATGAGTACTCATTTGAGATCAGAAGCTAGACAGCCCTAATGCAATTTGCACTCAGCTCCTTCCCAGCCCCGATATCCCTGACTATTAAATTCACTTGTTTTATTATTTGAGTGCATTCCTGTATGTATGTTTTCTCCACTATATTTTCTTTGAGGGCAAGAGGGCATCTTCATTCACCATTATATCTTATATATTTCCTCACAATAATATTAACTTCTAATTATAAAATATCTACTATGTGGTGTCCGCCCACTTTGCATGTGTTATTTCAAGCTCTTCCATCTCTGCAAGTATTTTCTCCCCATGGTTATCAATGGTATTAATTAAAACACTCTGATAAAACAAACTTTCAAGATGACCTCATATAGTATGAAGCATTTCCAAGTGGCCTTTCTTGTATGAAGGCCATTCTGTCTCCTCAAAGAACTGTTTTAAAATGTGTGCAGCTGACTCTTATGATAACTATAGCATGCTCTTGGTATTTAATAGGTGGGAAACGAAGATGCTAAATGCCTAGGAGTGCGAGACACAGTCTCCCTCAGTAAAGAATAATCTTACCCAAAATGTCAACTGGGCTTCATGGAAAAACATTGGCAGGCGGTCGTTTGTTCATTTCTCTTGAATGACTCTCTCTCCTTTTATGTAGTGAAACATCTTAAAAGAATTGCATCCAGCTTCATTTAAACTTCACAGAAGAGTGCCACTCTAACAAAGCAAAATAAAACAAAAAAAGCATTTAGGAGAAATAAAGGAAATGGAGACAGATTAGTTTCATCTGGAGTTTGGCTTCCTGTCTTCAGCACATCTTCACAGTGAGATTATTTCCAGTCACTTAATACAAGTGGCTTTTCTCCCCCATCAACCCTGTTAGTTAACTGATAATGCAAAAGATGTTAAATGTAATATAACTTCCCCTCGACACTTTTCACACTGCAAGCAAATCAAGAGTTCTCTTTACATCATTGTTTACTACAGGAATAATAAGCCTAGGAGTTCAAAATATATTTTTATGTACTTTATGGAATAAATCATTTGCAAGTGATATTACACCCAGATCTGTCTCCTCTGACAACTGAGTTGTTTGCAGTGCTGCCGAATGGAAATGACACTAAAAGCATGCGGTGATTTAAGAGGTAGGTTGACTTATACTAACAATGGCAGAATTGATGGCGGATGGGAGAGGGGTGAAAGAAAGTTCAGAATATCTGTATATTTCCATTGCCCTGTGAAGATTAGACAGAAAGGATTTCAAAATAAACTTTTGTGCATCCACTCATCCTTGGCTTTATAATGAACTTAATACACATTTAATCCATGGGTTTTAGCCTTTTTTTTTTTTTTTTAACCTATTTTGACAGCACCAAAATGCCATGGGCTGCAGCGGATACATGATGGTGAGATAGTAAACAGTGCAATGATAACAGAAATCCCCCTAGAGGTAGACCAGCTTGGAGAAACAGAAGGTGGTTGGGAAAGGAAACTGTGTCTCAAATTAGTGTTAAATTGCCAACGGAGTGCTGTGCTCTATCACACCCTCTGCTGGCAGAGGGAAGAAACAGCAACGGATCTTGGTCCAGGCCTCACTGTGATTAATAGCAAGTTACTGCTTAGAGCATTTGGTACCCACCGGGTCAGGTGAAAGACCAGCCTTGGACAAAATGTTGTTAGAATGAGTCCTCAGTGTCCTTCCCTCATCTTCTCTGTCACATTACCCCTGATCTTGACCCTTTCTCCAGTAGAATTTCTAGTTTAAGGAGAAAATCAATTAGAAAGCTTATTGCAGATCTTTGCTTCCTTCCTTCCATATTTCTTTCTTTTATTTCTTTCTGATGTATTAGAAGCCACAGGAATAATGATTTCACTCAACACAACTATTAACTGTGCAACATTCATCAAGCATTCTGTGCTGGTGTTGAAGAGAGAGTTTAATGATGTTTATCACATTTTAATAGTCTCACGTCAAGTACAACCAACATTTGTTGAGTGTAAACTGTGTGCCAAGCTCTGTGTGGACTGTTTCATTATTAATATGACACCCTCCTTGCTATGGGAGAGCTAAATTCTATAAGGCAAAAAGGTAAATAAAAGATTTCAAAACAGTGGAATGAGTAGTTCACAGTACAGAGGAAGCCCAGTGAGCCCATGGGGAATGGGGGTGTCCAGGTAGGTTTGAAGTTGGATATGAAGCAGTTAACCAGATAAATAAGGGGTAATGGACTCCAGGTAGAGGAAGAAGTTTGCATCAGTGTAAATTAGCATGGTGTGAATGGGGGCTTGCTGAAATTCAAGGTTGCTAGCTCACTGTGTCTGAGGTAAGGTGTGGCAGAGGAAAAGAAAACAGAGACCAGGTCAGGGTGAGCCTTTCTGATGTGAACAAAGCTCATACTTCACCATGTAGGCCATGCAGAGTCACTAAGCATTTTTAACATGGATGTAACATCATAAGATTTCTATTTTAGCCAGAACACCCTACTAGTAGTATGGAGGCAGGATTTGTGGGAAAGCAGAGATCAGTGAGGAAGCTCTGCAATAATTCTAATGAAAATAATTTGTCTGAATAAGGGGTAAAACTAATAGATTCCAGAAATTTTTAAGGTTTAATGATTGACTGAGCATGGGAATACTAAAGGAGAGAGGAAGGACTCAAAGGCAACTTCCAAGCTTCCTACCTGAATGGATACTGGTTTTCTTAGCTGAGATAGATAATACAGAAAGGCAAATATGCTTGGGGAGAAAGAAACTGAATTTAGCTTTGATCCTTTAGATGGGAGATTCTCATGTAGTATTCATGTAAAAAGTGGAAAAGATGGGGGTGGAGATATGTATTTAGGCATCATTCTCATTAAAAAATAGTTAAAACCATACAAGTGGATAATGTTGCCCAGAAGAGTATTATAATAAGGAGAGAGGTATTTACTAATATGACCACCTTTATTTTTTTGTGTTTCATATTTTTTCTTTTTTTATCATATCTTTTTTTTTGAATTTTATTTTATTTTATTTTTTATACATCAGGTTCGTATTAGTTATCTATTTTATACATATTAGTGTGTACATGTCAATCTCAGTCTTCCAATTCATCCCACCACCACCCCTTCCCCTTCCACTTTCCCCCTTGGTGTCCATACATTTGTTCTCTACATCTGTGTCTCTATTTCTGCCTTACAAACCGGTTAATTGGTACCATTTTTCTAGATTCCACATATATGAATTAATATACAATATTTGTTTTTCTCTTTCTGACTTCACTCTGTATGACAGTCTCTAGGTCCATCCACATCTCTACAAATGACCCAATTTTGTTCATTTTTATGGCTGAGTAATATTCCATTGTATATATGTACCACATCTTTTTTATCTCGTCATCTGTCAATGGGCATTTAGGTTGTTTCCATGACCTGGCTATTGTAAATAGTGCTGCAATGAACATTGGGGTGCATGTGTCTTATTGAATTATAGTTTTCTCTGGGTAAATGCCCAGTAGTGGGATTTTTGGGTCATAAAGTAATTCTATTCTTAATTTTTTAAGGAACCTCCATACTGCCCTCTATATTGGCTGTATCAATTTACATTCCCACCAACAGTGCAAGAGGGTTCCCTTTTCTCCACACCCTCTCCAGCATTTGTTGTTTGTAGATTTTCTGATGATGCCCATTCGAACTGGTGTGAGGTAATACCTCATGGTAGTTTTGATTTGCATTTCTCTAATAATTAATGATGTTGAGCATCTTTTCATGTGCCTCTTGGCCATCTGTATGTCTTCTTTGGAGAAATGTCTATTTAGGCTTTCTGCCCATTTTTTGATTGGATTGTTTGTTTTTTTAATATTGAGGTGCATGAGCTGTTTATATATTTTAGAGATTAATCCTTTGTCAGCTGATTCGTTTACAAATATTTTCTCCCATTCTGAGGGTAATCTTTTCATCTTCTTTATAGTTTTCTTTGCTGTGCAAAAGCTTTGAGGTTTCATTAGATCCCATTTGTTTATTTTTGTTTTTATTTCCATGACTCTAGGAAGTGGGTCAAAAAGGATCTTGCTGTGATTTATGTCAAAGAGTGTTCTTCCTCTGTTTTTCTCTAAGAGTTTTAGAGTTTTTGGTCTTACATTTAAGTCTTTAATCCATTCTGAGTTTATTTTTGTGTATGGTGGTAGGGAGTGTTTTAATTTCATTCATTTACATGTAGCTATCCAGTTTTCTCAGTACCACTTATTAAAGAGGCTGTCTTTTCTCCATTGTATATCCTTGACACCTTTGTCATAGATTAGTTGACCATAGGTGCATGCGTTTATCTCTGGGCTTTCTATGCTGTTCCATTGATCTATATTTCTGTTTTTGTGCCAGTACCATATTGTCTTCATGACTGTAGCTTTCTAGTATAGTCTGAAGTCAGGGAGTTTAATTCCTCCAACTCCATTTTTTTCTCTCAAGGTTGCTATGGATATTCAGGGTCTTTTGTGTCTCCATACAAATTTCAAGATTTTTTGTTCTAGTTCTGTAAAGAATGCCATTGGGTGCTTCCCTGGTGGTGCAGTGGTTGAGAGTCCGCCTGTCGATGCGTGGGACGCAGGTTCGTGCCCTGGTCCAGGAGGATCCCACATGCCACAGAGCGGCTGGGCCTGTGAGCCATGACCACTGAGCCTGCGCGTCTGGAACCTGTGCTCCGCAACGGGAGAGGCCACAAGAGTGAGAGGCCTGTGTACTGAAAAAAAAAAAAAAAAAAAAAAGCCATTGGTAATTTGATAAGTATTGCATTGAATCTGTAGATTGCTTTGGGTAGTATAGTCATTTTCACAGTATTGATTCTTCCAATCCAAGAACATGGTATATCTCTCCACCTGTTTGTGTCATCTTTGATTTCATTCATCAGTGTCTTATAGTTTTCTGAGTACAGGTCTTTAACCTCCTTAGGTAGGTTTATTCGTAGGTATCTTATTCGTTTGTTGCAGAGATGAATGGGATTTTTTCCTTAATTTCTCTTTCTGATTTTTTGTTGTTTGTGTATAGGAATACCAGAGATCTCTGTGCATTAATTTTGCATCTTGCAACTTTACCAAATTCATTGATTAGCTCTAGCAGTTTTCTGGTGGCATCTTTAGGATTATCTATGTATAGTATCATGTCATGTGCAAACAATGACTGTTTTACTTCTTCCTTTCCAATTTGTATTCCTTTTATTTCATTTTCTTCTCTGATTGCCGTGGCTAGGACTTCCAAAGCTATGTTGAATAATAGTGGTGAGAGTGGACATCCTTGTCTTGTTCCTGATCTTAGATGAAACGCTTTCAGTTTTTCACCATTGAGAATGATGTTTGCTGTGGGTTTGTTGTATATGGCCTTTATTATGTTGAGGTAGTTTCCCTCTATGCCCACTTTCTAGACAGTTGTTTTTTTAATGTCTTGATTGGAGTATAATTGCTTTACAATGGTGTGTTACTTTCTGCTGTATAACAAAGTGAGTCAGCTATACATATACATATATCCCCATATACCCTCGCTCTTGTGTCTCCCTTCCACGCTCCCTTCTGGAGAGTTTTTATCATAAAAATGTGTTGAATTTTATCAAAAGCTTTTTTTGCATCTTTTGAGATGATCATATGGTTTTTATTCTTCAGTTTGTTATCATAGCATACCACATTGATTGATTTGCATATATTGAAGAATCCTTACATCCCTGGGATAATTCCCACTTGATCATGGTGTATGATCCTTTTAATGCGTTGTTGGATTCTGTTTGCTAGTATTTTGTTGAGGATTTTTGCATCTATATTCATCAGTGATATTGGTCTGTAATTTCCTTTTTTTGTAGTATCTCTGTCTGGTTTTGGTATCAGGATGATGGTGGCTTCGTAGAATGAGTTTGGGAGTGTTCCTTCCTCTGCAATTTTTTGGAAGAGTTAGAGAAGGATGGGTGTTAGCTCGTCTCTAAATGTTTGATATAATTCATCTGTGAAGCCATCTGGTCCTGAACTTTTGTTTTTTGGAAGATTTTTAATCACAGTTTCAATTTCATTACTTGTGCTTTGTCATATTTTGTTTATCAAAATTTGTTCATATTTTCTGTTTCTTCCTGGTTAAGTCTTGGAAGGTTATCCCTTTCTAAGAATTTGTCCATTTCTTCCAGGTTGTCCATTTTATTGACATAGAGTTACCTGTAGAAGTCTCTTATGATGCATTGTATTTCTGCAGTGTCCATTGTAACTTCTCCTTTTTCATTTCTAATTTTATTGATTTGAGTCCTCTCCTTATTTTTCTTGATAAGTCTGGCTAAAGGTTTATCAATTTTGTTTATCTTCTCAAAGAACCAGCTTTTAGTTTTATTGATCTTTGCTATTGTTTTCTTTCTTTCTATTTCATTTATTTCTGCTCTAATATTTATGATTTCTTTCCTTCTACTAACTTTGGGTTTTATTTGTTCTTCTTTCTCTAGTTCCTTTAGGTGTAAGGTTAGATTGTTTATTTGAGACTTTTCTTGTTTCTCGAGGTAGGATTGTATGGCTAAAAATTTGCCTCTGAGAACTGTTTTTGCTGCGTCCCGTAGGTTTTGAATCATCGTGTTTCCACTGTCATTTTTCTCTAGGTGTTTTTTAATTCTCTCTTTGATTCCTTCAGTGACCTCTTGGTTATTTAGTAACGTATTCTTTAGCCTCCATGTGCTTGTGTTTTTTACATTTTTTTCCCTGTAATTTATGTCTAATCTCATAGTGCTGTGGTCAGAAAAGATGCTTGATGTGATTTCAATTTTCTTAAATTTACTAAGGCTTGATTTGTGACCCAAGATGTGAGCTATCCTGGGGAATGTTCCGTGTGCACTCGAGATGAAAGTGTAATCTGTTGTTTGGGAATGGAATGTCCTATAAATATCAATTAAATCTATCTGGTCTATTGTGTCATTTAAAGCTTGTGTTACCTTATTAATTTTCAGTCTGGATGATCTGTCCATTGGTGTTAGTGAGGTGTTAAAATCCCCCACTATTATTTTGTTACTGTCAATTTCCTCTTTTATAGCTGTTAGCATTTGCCTTATGTATTGAGGTGCTCCTGTGTTGGGTGCATATATACTTATAATTGTTATATCTTCTTCTTGGATTGATCCCTTGATCATTATGTAGTGGCCTTCCTTGTCTCATGTAACATTCTTTATTTTAAAGTCTATTTTATCTGATATGAGTATTGCTACTCCAGCTTTCTTTTGATTTGCATGGAATATCTTTTTATGTCCCCTCATTTTCAGTCTGTATGTGTCCATAGGTCTGAAGTGGGTCTCTTGTAGACAGCATATATACAGGTCTTGTTTTTGTATTTATTCAGCGAGCCTGTGTCTTTTGGTTGGAGCATTTAATCCATTCACGTTTAAGGTAATTATCAATATGTATTTTATTATTTTCATTTTCTTAATTGTTTGGGGTTTTTTTACATAGGTCATTTTCTTCTCTTGTGTTTCCCACCTAGAGAATTCCTTTAGCATCTGTTGTAGAGCTGGTTTGGTGGTGCTGAATTCTCTTAGCTTTTGCTTGTCTATAAAACTTTTGCTTTCTCTGTCAAATCTGAATGAGATCCTTGCCAGGTAGAGTAATCTTGGTTGTAGGTTCTTCCCTTTCATCACTTTAAATATGTCATGTCATTCCCTTCTGGCTTGTAGATTTTCTGCTGAGAAATCAGCTGTTAACCTTATGGGAGTTCCCTTGTATGTTATTTGTCTTTTATTCCCTTGTTGCTTTTAATAATTTTTCTTTTTCTTTGATTTTTGTCAATTTGATTACTATATGTCTTGGTGTGTTTCTCCTTGTGTTTATCCTTCCTGGGATTCTCTGCACTTCCTGGACTTGGGTGACTATTTCCTTTCCCATGTTAGGGAAATCTTCAACTATAATCTCCTCAAATATTTTCTCGGGTCCTTTCTCTCTCTCTTCTCCTTCTGGGACCCCTATAATGCAGATGTTGGTGTGTTTAATGTTGTCCCAGTGGTCCCTTATGCTGTCTTCATTTCTTTTCATTCTTTTTTCTTTATTCTGTTCCACAGCAGTGAATTCCCACATTCTGTCCTCCAGGTCACTTATCCATTCTTCTGCCTCAGTTATTCTGCTGTTGATTCCTTCTAGTGTATTTTTCATTTCCATTATTGTATTGTTCATCTCTGTTTGTTTGTGCTTTAACTCTTCGAGGTGTTTGTTCTTTAATTCTTCTAGGTCTTTGTTAAGTATTTCTTGTATCTTATTGATCTTTGCCTCCATTCTTTTTCCAAGGTCCTGGATCATCTTCACTATCATTATTCTGAATTGTTTTTCTGGAAGGTTACCTATCTCCACTTCATTTAATTGTTTTTGTGAGGTTTTATGTTGTTCCTTCATCTGGTACATAGTCCTCTGCCTTTTCATTTTGTCTGTCTTTCTGTTAATGTGTTTTTCATTCCACAGGCTGCAGGATTTTAGTTCTTCTTGCTTCTGCTGTCTGCCCTCTGGTCAGTGGGGTATCTAAGAGACTTGTGCAAGCTTCCTGATGGGAGGAACTGGTGGTGAGTAGAGCTGGGTGTTGCTCTGGTTGGCAGAGCTCAGTAAAACTTTAATCCACTTGTCCGCTGATGGATGGGTCTGAGTTCCCTCCCTGTTGGTTATTTGGCCTGAGGTGACCCAGCACTGGAGGCTACAGGCTCTTTGGTGGGGCTGATATGGACTCTGGGAGGGCTCATGCCAAGGAGTACTTCCCTGAACTTCTGCTGCCAGTGTCCTTGTCCCCACAGTGAGCCACAGCCACCCTGGCCTCTGCCTGAGGCCCTCCAACACTAGCATGTATGTCTAGTTCAGTCTCCTATGGGGTCTCTGCTCCTTCCCCTGGGTCCTAATATGCACACTACTTTTTGTGTGTCCTCCAAGAGTGGAGTCTCTGTTCCCCCCAGTCCTCGCAAAGTCCTGCAGCCAAATCCTGCTAGCCTTCAAAGTCTGATTCTCTGGAACTCCTCTTCCCATTGCTGGACCCCCAGGTTGAGAAGCCTGACGTGGGGCTCAGAACCTTCACTTCAGTGGGTGTACTTCTGTGGTATAATTGTTCTCCAGTTTGTGAGTCACACATCCAGCAGTGACCACCTTTAAAAATGGATAAATGGATAGAGGAAAAGGACCACAGAAAGAGGAAAGAAGATAAAGTGACACTTTATAGAAATCATAGAAGTTTTTTTTTTCTAATTGGAGTATAGATGCTTTACCATGTTGTCTTAGTTTCTGCTGTACAATTAAGTGAATCATCTATATGTGAAGTTTAATGAGTGTGTGCATGTGTGTATGTGTGTTGCAGGTGTGGGTGGGAAGGATGGTGTAAGATCTGAGAAGTGAATGAAAATGAAGAATGGGAGAAAACCAAATGAGCCAGAAAAGAAAAGGCTCTGCCATGCGTAGATGAGTCTCTCTAGAATCCTACATGAGAGAAAGACATGATAACAGCAAAAAAGATGGCAATTTAAAAGAGTTGTTTTTTGGGTTTTTTTTTTAGAATTGGATATGACCAGAAAATGTTTAGCACTAAAAGAAGAGATTCAATCTGCAAGGATGAATCTGCAGTTATGGCTGTAGAGAGAATTACACTGATGAAGGAAGTTCCCAGAGAGATGGGAGTGCTGAGAAATAAGTGAAAGTGAAAGAGGTGGCATCAAACAGGATGAAAAAGACCTCCTGTAATTGGAGGTTAGACACTGAAATGAAGATGAGTGAAGAAGAAATTTTGAGGAGGTCAGAACATAAGATTGATTGAATACCCCAAAGGTCTTCATTTTCTTGTCAATCCCAATGCCAAAGTTTTCAAAGCTTGTATGGTGGTGGGACAGGATAGTGGGCTTGAGGAGAGCCATTAAGTTTCTTAAAGGCCATTAAATGAAGAGTCAGCAATGGTAAAGCCAGAGTGTGGATCAGCAGCCTTGAGGATCCAAAAACAGAGAGATTCTATACATTTCTAGAGGTACCAGTCCAACCAGTTGGGTCCTTTTTTACACAATTCTCAGAAAACCAGATTGGAGACAAAGGGTAGATTGTTGTAGGGATTCCAGAGTTGAGATATGGTTGAGTGTAAGTTGCTGATAAAGCTTCTAAGAAAGTAAATTCATGTCATCACACAGGAGGTTAAGACAGGAAGACAGAAGAGAAAGGACATAAATAGGATTTTTCAGAGAGGGAAAATAGGATTAGCACAGTGACAGGCTAGACCCTAGGGGGCTCACAAGATTTGGTTGTGCACCGTTCTTTTTAACTCGGTTTCAATGACCTCAAATTGGTAGCTTGAAAAAAGCTCTGGTGGGAGTATTTATACCACAGATATTGGCAAGCTTGACAAATTGGGAAGCAGGGTACCAGCACACCTGTAGATTAAAGAGTGGGAAAATGATCATTAGCCATTTAGAAGGATAGGAGGTCATGGTCAGAGTGTAAAAAATCTTGACAGTTAATATCTGTGACATGTAAGGTAATGAAAAATGCCAGGTTGTTTTTGTTTTGTTCGTTAGATTTGGTTTTGTTTTTATTGGCTGAAGCAGAGGCGAAGAAAGAAAACCACATAAATGAAGTTCAAGGCTATTGTAGTAGATGGTTCATAAAAATGATTGTTAAAACTTCTCAGGTAGAGGATAGGAGTTTATTCAGGCACCCAAATCTTCAATTAATCAAATGGGACCATCAGAAAAAAAGGTAAATACCATCTATGAGGAAAAGGACAGAAAGTTTTATTGTGAACCACAAGGACTTATTTTTATGCAAGGTGTTTCCTACTGCTGCTGTAATAAATTACCATTAACTGAGTGGCTTAAAACAATGCAAATGTATTACCTTACAATCCTGGAGGCCAGAAATCCAAAATGGATCTCACTGGGCTAAAATCAAGGTGTCAGCTGGGCTGTTTCTTTCTGGAGGTTTTAGGGGAGGATCTGTTTTCTTGGTTTTCTTTGTTTCTAGAGGCTGCCTGCATTCCTTGGCTCATGGCCCTCTTCCATGCTTAAATCCAGCAATGTCCAGCTGAGCCTTTCTCATGGTGCCAGCTCTCTGTTCTGACTCTTCTGCTTCCCTGTTCCCAATTTAAGAACCCTTGTGATTACACTGGGCACACCTGAATGTCCAGGATACTCTCTCCATCTCAAGGTCAGCTGACTAGCAACCATAATTCTAATTTCAATCATAATTCCCCTTGCCTTGCAATAATACCTACTCACAGTTTCCAGGGTTTATGACATGAATATCTTTTGGAGGGAAGGGGGCCTGATTGTGCCTACCACACAAGAGAAGAAGTGCACTTTTTCTCCTAGATTTTCTCAGACCTATTATATTTAATGAGATTTAATTCAACAGACTTATTGTTCATAATATTACGCTAGATATTATGATGGGAAAGAGTACTTGATAATGAATAATTTAAACCTTTATGGGAAATATTATTTTATTTCTCTTATAAAACATTTGAAATGAAAGGTTTAGTGGCAAAAGGAAGAAGGTTTTTTTTTAAAAAATTTAGTTCCGTGGAACCCACTGGTGTAAGCTAGTTCATTTGAAGGTTGCTAGGGAGTTGCTAAGGGATATTGTATAGAGAAATTTAAGTTTTGCATTATCTGTGCTGATCAATGATAAAAGGGACAAGGCTTATTTCTTTTTTCAAAGAAAGTTAAAAATAATCACAGACCATTCCCAGCTGAGTGCTTGGAAAGTACCAGGTGTCCGATAAACATTTTCTGAACTGAATTAAATGTCACTGAATGCCCTTCTCATTGGAAGATTTTTATTAATTAACCTTTATTAATTTTTATTAATTATATTTAATTTTTCTTTACTGTGGTGAGTTACCTTGGCTGTGACCATTCACACCTCATTTATTTTCTATGGATAGAAGGCAGAACCACACTGAGGATGGAAGTTTCTGTCTCCCCCTCTCCTCTTCATGGCACCAAGGGCCAATATATAAGACAAACAACATTCTATCCTTCACCTTATCTTTTCCCAAGGCCCCTCTCAACACATTTCTACCTCTCATTTTAAGGCCCAAAATATCCCATTCATGATTAAATCGAATACGAATATGAAAAATTCATATGAAAATATGACAGGGAAAGACCCAAGGATAAACTTATAAACACACAGGAAAAAGTTTTACTGACATCTTAAAAAAAGATATGCTTCCATGGATATGAAAGGAATAGATACTAAAAAGATTGGAGTGCCTCTCAAATTCTTGTGTAAGACTAATACTAGAGTGAGTGAGGCCAAGCAAAATCTCAAATGACAGTTTATATTAACAAAATCGTTCTAAATTTTATCTGTAACTTTAGACACTAAGAGAAAACAGCAATTGTGGAAAAAAAAACGTTATCATGAGAGAAGACCTATTCTACCATATATGTAAACACTATGAAATGCAAAAGCTAAAAATTATCTCAAAACAATGTGAAATTAATATAGTATTATAAAATAGTTTGGCTTAGTTGTCTGAGTGTTTTGAAAGTAAACAATAGATAATCTTACCTCCAAGATATAAATTTCAGATGAATTATTGTTGAGGAAAAAAATAAGCTATCTTGTAGTAGACACAATTAGTGTTTTTCTCTAGCCTCTCAACAAACACAATTTGAGTGAAATTTGAACAATTTCCAAAGGCCAGCGCCTGCATCCAGGGATTACTCTGTTCCACCTGGTGATGGACAGAAATTCCAGGGAATGAAATTCACCTCCCCCAGCACCCCCAGTCAAGGGATAACAGGAGAGTGTAATTACCCCAACTCCCAAAACCCTGAATTTCTCAGATCCATAACAGGTTTAAACTCCATGTACCTGTGCTGACAACCTGCTCCAACAAGTTAAATACCTTCTTCTCTCCCCATCTCAATTCCCCACTCTCTTACCAGTGTTCTCCAGGATCACCAACAAAATCAATTAATTCTCATAATCTGGTCTTAAGACAGCTTCTGGGGAATCCAAATTAAGACACACATCCCTCCTCCTACAAAAAGGACATGAAGACAGAAATCATGAAGGAAAAAAAGTTATCAACATTAAATTACTGGCTCACAATTATCAAAGAAATGAACAATAAAGAAGAAAAAAATTTTTCTTATTGATCAGATTGTCCAAGATTTAAAAAACAATCCTCAGAATTATAAAGGCTACATACAGGGAATCCTCCCATACTCTGTTGATAAGAACACACATCGCTAAAACCATGAAAGAAAGAGATTTGAAAGAATATGTAGTTTTAAAATGTGGATGCCCTTGTGCTCATTGAATACACTTTTATCTTTCTCTATTCATTTATTCACCAAGTTAAATTAAATTAATTAAAATGTCACTTGATTTATAGCATACTGTATGCTAAGTTAAGATCAGAGAATAGGGGAACCCCCCAGTACAGGCTCTCAGAGTGTTAGTTATATTATGGGAAATTGGCAAGCGTAGGGGAGGAAGGGTTAATGAAGGAACAGACACATGTTCCCTGGAGTCTCTTACCTTTCTCCTTCAATCATTTCTCTTGGCTCCAGTGTTGAGCTGGCCTCAAGGCCCTGGCTCTGATGCTCGTCATTGCTTAAGTCTTGGCATCTCTTTCTCTTGGCCTATTTTCAGATCTTAACTCTTCCTGAGCTATGATAATATATTTCTGGCATTGGCTTACCTATTCTTTCCCTAATATCTGACTTGGATCTCACCCAATTTTCAATGTTAATCCTTTCACAGGTCAATGGTAATCTATTCTATTTTGTGACTCATTTTCACCCAGACTATCATTCCATTTACTGGAATATACCACCATTTTCCATGCCTACAAATCATGTGCCAACTGCAGTATTTTACAATTCATGTCCTCAGTGGTGATTGAAGAAAAGTAAAACTAAAGGACTTTAGACATATATATTCCAGAGTGTTAGAATTAGCGTTTCTTAAATGCTAGGTATCAGTTTCACTTTTCTGCAAAAATTCATTCTAAACCAGGAAAATCACAAACAAAGGGTAAGGGCCCACAGTTTGTTTTTTACTCATATTTTTCATGATGGGCACCTTTTCTGTTGAGTTCTTTTACACACAACAAATAACATTAACAAATTAAAAATCTAACTTTTTGTCACCCCCACAATATTAATTATAAGGACTTTTAAAGATAACTCCAAGACTTCCTAGGTTCTTACTTAAAGAGAATGAAATTTTGCTGAGTCTCAGGTTACGAAGTGATGGGTTCACTTGTGGCAGCTACACATCCCAGGGATTCTCTAGTGCTTGATCAACTGGCCACCTGCCAAGATGTTCTGGTGTCTAAAGGGAGGTGCAAAAATGTCACCGAACCAGATTTACAGATGTAATCGCAGTTGATGATCAGAGCTGCTGCTGATATTCTGTTCAAAAAATGCCAGGGAGTTGGGCTCCAAACTTGGACTCTCATCTTGGTGAAGAGAAATGTACATATCAGTCTCAAAGGGCATTAATTCCAAGAAGGTAAAAGAGGGTATAAATCTGTTATGAAAATAATAAAAAAAAAAACTTTAAATTTATTGCCAGCTATTTAAAAGTGAAATTTACTTTTCATTATATGTAAAAGAATCTGTCACATTTAACACTCTATAAACTGTGCAATAAAGTGTATTCATCCTCCTGGTACAAATAAGATCTCTTTGGATTGCTGATGGATTTGTGGGACCAGACTTCTGTCAATTTCCACTCTAAAAGTGTGTCATTGGGCAGAGTGATACAAGTCTCACTTCAGTTTTCAAAGCCTTTGATGTACTGATTTGGGGCAACTACCTTTATTTGCAAGTTTCAGTAATCAGACTGAAATTGTACGGATCCATATGTATAATTAGGTGTCATCTACTCTGGCTACCCCAACCTCCACCTACAGTTTCTCCTCGCACTGAGGCTTACATCATCTTATATGTATGGCTCATTTGGCCATAAATATGGCTTGGCTTCTAATGGAGTTAGCCATACTGCTTTGCTCCATTATTGGGCAATACCCTTGTGATGAAACTACACGTGGGGGAAAAGTAACAAGTTTGATTTGACACCAAAAAATTAAGAAATAAAATATTTTTTTAAAATGTCATGCTGACTTAAATCAACATGATCAAAAATCTCAAAGTGTCAAACTGCATTTGACTTCATGTTTCAATATATGACACTCCATGTATATACATTTAGATCTTTTTCATTATACCTGTAATAGAACTATATAATTTGAGTAGCTTTCACACATTGAAAATGTTTTGGGAGATATTTAATGTTATATGTAAGAGAAAGTATTTTTTATCTACTAGAAATAATAAGATATAAGGGTCTTATATTTACATAGATCTCTGCTTTCCAGGTATTTTCATTGAGCTACATGCAATTTATGTTTACAATATACTTATAAAGCAAAAGGAATCAGCAAATCCAAAATTCCACTTTCCCAATGGAACAGAGCAGAATCAGGAATTTGCTAGAGGTAAAAAATTTTGTGGTTTAACAGGGACCTGAATAAGTATATCATTTGCTGCCTCTTCTTTGTGCTTTTTAATATAGGTGACCTTGAAAGAAGTAATCTTCTACTGACAGAATTTTGTGTTTAATATGATAATGAATATTTATTGGTTTTCCAGATAATATTTTAGCAAATCAGCTCTGAGTGAGACAGTTATTTACTTTCCAGTGAAGATAACCTCTGCATATGATTTTTCATACCTTATAATTATAGTCTGCACATAATGAGTTCATTTTAACCATGTGTCATTTAGTTGTTTATTAATAATATTGTTTTAGTCCAGCAATTCGATTAACTTTACATATCGTTGGTGACTTCTAATGATTTCCCATTTTTAAAAATGAAAAAATAGTACTTGGTTTGTGTATTTTAATGTACCAGATGGAACAAAAATGTTTACAAAGTGACATTAGTCTACTTTGTGCAAGAAAGTAAGATGGATACGAAATGCATTCACGATGAGAATAAAAATAAGTGGAAGCTCCTGAGAAAATAGAATCATCATACTGGACTCTATAATATATCAGATATAACAATAAATCATCCATTGATGTACTGATCCAAAATTTGCAGAACCCTTTTGTAGGTCTAATGTCACTCAATCCACAATTGTGGAAGAGTAACTAAGGAAAGATGAGGGACAGTCTGCCCTGGTACAGGCAATGAGCGCCCCTCCCATTTATTGGTGATTTTCATGATTTAGAATGAATTTCTACAGAAATGTGAAGCCAATATCCAGTGTTTGGAGAAAAAAAAAAAGTTTACTTCTTATATTCTGGAAAAGACATGCAGAAAGTCTTTTCAGTTTATAGTTAATCAGCCTATAGCCTGCTCTCACATCATTAACAACATTAATTGTAAAATATTGAAATTGGTACATGGTATTTAGACATGGGACATGGTAGTCCATACTAGAAAATGGATCAGTAGTCTGGATGATAATGTCACAATATAGAATGGGTTACCACTGAATTGTGAGAAGAGTGACATTGAAAACTGGGTAAGATCCAAGTCAGACATTTGGGAAAGAATAGGTATGCCAGAAATGCAATTTCACAGCTCAGGAAGATTCAAGATCTAGAAACAGGCCAAGAGAAAGAGATGCCAAGATTTAAGCAATGGTGAGCATCAGAGCCAGGGCCTTCAGGCCAGTGCAGCATCGGAGCCAAGAGAAATGAATGAAGGAGAAAGGTAAGAGAATCCAGGGAACTTTTTTCTATTCCTTCATTCGTCCTGCCTTTTTCCGTTCTTACCAATATCTCTCATAACCTAATTAACACTCTCAGAGCCTGGACTTAGGTTTCCCTCCTTTCTCCTTTTATACTTAGTTCAAAGGATGCAATTAATCACAATGTTTTCTAATTTACTAGATGTAATTTTCAAAGAGATCAATAAAGAATGAATAGAAGTGGGCATGCTGAATTGAATGGTGTAAACATTTTTGAAAATATATATGTACATATTTTTGCCAAATATCCTTCTTTGATGATTGTACTGAATTGTATTTTCATTATCAGAGTATGGGAGAATTCTTTGAATATACTCAATAACACTGAGTTTTGTTTCTTAATCTTGGACAATCTGACTGAAAAAGAGGCTCTTCCTTAAATATTCATTTCTTTAAAAACGAGGAAGGAAACGTTTTTTGTTTTTTGGGTTTTTTTTCATACTTACTTTTCTTCTGCTTCTTCTTTTAACTGATTGAGTACAAGGAAAGACATACCCAAGGAGGAGCCTGTGCCCTGAGCCCAGCCAGCTTCCTAAGGCTTTAACCAGGGTAGCAACATGGTCAGTATTTCCTATTTAGATGAGTCACTGACATCTGGGCAGAGGATGAAGTGAAGACCTGTGGGGATAGTGAGACCAGTTGATAACTTATTAAATACTTAAGGCTGCTATAAAATGAAGTCAGTGGGGTATTCAAGACAATGTTATAGCCTGGTAGGTCAAAAACAAGTTCTGGAGCACAGCGGGGTAGGGGGGAAGGGTTGAGTTTTATGATTTGTATATTCACGCTTTAAAATTGTTATCGAGGTGTGCCTTTTTGATTCTCATCGGAACTTTTCCAGAAAGTAGTATTTGAGTGGAAGCAGTGAGTTTGGTTGGTAGTCTTGGGAAACTCTAGTCTGAGAGAAGGAAAGTGAGACAGAGAGATGAAGGTAACTGATAGAAGGTCTGTTTTTGACTAGGTTCTGCTTTCAAATCATCTCATTCAGGGACTAGGGAGCTGGGATATTTCCACAAGGACTGTAGCCACTCTGTGGTTAGGGGGTGTAGGGGGCTGAGGATTCACTCCCTGGCACTTCCAGCCTGCCCTGGGTGCAGTGCTCAGGGGAGGAGAAATAGGTGCTGGCTTCATTTCCACAGTATCAGCCCAGAAGAGTGGGTGAGGCATCAACAGTGTCCACTACTAAGGTAGCTTGTTGTTTTTGAGGTTGTGTAAAAAAACTTTTCATTTTGAAGAATATTAATTCTCATTTTCCTGGCAACTATTTTCCCTAATTTATATTTGTTTTTTTATGGAATTTTTTCATGAAACATTTAAAAATAATGTGATTCTTCTCATTTTCATTTTGTCCATTGCTCTTATACTTTAAAGTATTTTCCTATTAAGAGATGTAATAAATATTCACCAGTGTATTAAATTAGTTTTTATTTTTTTAGTGTTCAAAATACCATAAGAAAACACAAAATAACTGGAGTGTGTCATATTCTAGCTGTGAACATTGAATTTATTTAAATTGTTACTAATAATTAGGCACTTGTTGGTTGCATAATCTATAAATACTCCCTTTCTTTTCCCTTCCTAATGGCAACAAGAGTTTTCTTAGTTAGCTCTTTTGATAAAGCAATGCTCTCTTCACAAGGATGGGAATGAGGAAGCCATTAACTATCATTTCTTGCACCCATCTTGCAGTTATGGTGAAGCAGCCAGAGAACTAAGCCAACACAAATTAAAAAACCACACTGAGGGAATCACAGATGAATGGACCCAGGGTCTTAACTGGGTTGTTACTATTCCATTGTTTCAATGGCATCATCCAATAATTCCCCCTTATTGTTTGGAGCAATTTTTTAAGGTATAATTGAATATAACATCATATTAGCTTCAGGTGTACCACATAAAGTTTCTGTTTGGAGCGATTTTTATTTTGTTTCCTTTGACTTACAACAGAGTCCTGATTACGTGGAAGTAACCTAAATGTCCATTGATGGATGAATGGATAAAGTAGATGGAAAACAATGGAATACTACTCAGCCATAGAAAAGAACAAAATAATGCCATTTGCAGCAACATGGATGGACCTATAGATTGTCATGCTGAGTGAAATAAGCCAGACAGAGAAAGACAGATATCATATGATATCACTTATATGTGGAATCTAAGAAAAGTGTACAAATGAACTTGTATACAAAACAGAAATAGAATTTCAGAGGTAGAAAACAAATTTATGGTTACCAGGGGGGAAGGGGGGAGGGATAAACTGGGAGATTGGGATTGACATATACACACTACTATACATAAAATAGATAACTAACAGGGACCTACTGTATAGCACAGGGAGCTCTACTCAATACTCTGTGATGGCCTATATGGGAAAGGATCTAAAGAAGAGTGGATACGTGTATATGTATAGCTGGTTCACTTTGCTGTACACCAGAAATTAACACAATATTGTAAATCAACTATACTCCAATAAAATTTTTTAAAAAATTAAAAATAAATAATACAAGAACGTGCAAAAAAATTGAATATATGTACTTTTTGTTAGGATTATATTAGATGCATTTTTAGTCGGAAAGGAAAATCCTTCTCTGGACTCCAAGTCCCTTCATTCTTCCCAAACATACAAGTCTCCATGATATGCAGATTTCACTGAAGGATAAGGGCACTTGAAGAATGACAACTATGAAGAGAATCCTTCTCAAAATAGTATTTTTGTAATATATGTGTCTCAGTACAAATGCAGTAAATAAAAATATCTTCTAGTGAGCCCAATAATTTTGAAATGTCGATGAATGTAAAAATTTCAAAAGATCTGCAAAAACAATATAATTTGAAAATATCTGATTCCTATTGTAGCAAATGTCTAGGAATACTGCTAGCTTTACTATATTTGGGGGGGGGGGTTATATTCACAATAAAAGAACATGCTAACTTCTAATTAAAGATTAGTCATGAGAAAGATATAATGTTTCCCACCCAAATGCACAGATTCCTTGAATTCTATCCATTGACCTCAGTTCAGAACTCCTTTGTAAAACTCTAACCCAACATTCTGAATATTTAGAGGAGCCCAGAGGGGGAAAAAAAGAAAGTCATTCTGCCTCCCCAAGAAAGAATAGATTTAAATTCAATCTGTAGATGTTTTTTGAGTACCTACTATGTGCAGGACATTTGTCAAGAAATGTGGTCAAAGGAAAGAAATCGCTTTACTTAGAGCAAAATTAGTCTAAAGAACAATTTTCTACCCATTCATGTTGCTGGCTTTACAGCAGAATTTCAACTGTTCCCAGAGGGAGTCCTGTTTCAATTATTTAGACTTATGTTTGATCTAGTTTAACTAACCTACTTTCAGGGGGCCTGGGATTGGAAGAAGGAGAGGGATTCAAAGGATAAGGCTGTTCTATAGTGCACTTTTGCGATAACTCAAAACCCATAACTGATTCATCAAAGATTACCAAAATGCAGGAGTCTTAAGCAGTAGTAAATATTTAAAGCTCTGATGGAAATGGAATTAGAAGCAGGAATTAAGTCGTCTAATCCTTTCACCTGCCCTGATGCCATGCAAGGGCTTAGTGAGAGAACCCCTTGGATATTTGCTGATGGTGAGTTTGTGTGGTTCCCGTCCATTACTGAACACATGGAGAGAGTAATTTTCCAAATTGACATTTACTTTTGAAAATGCTTTAATGTGTTAAAATAAATCCAACAAATATAAAGAACCCATTATTTTAAAGGAGATGAGGAGAAATAAGATGATTCATACCATGAGAATAATTTTATCTTAACAAATGTCTTCTGCATATCATCTGCAAAGCACTTGCTAAAAATAAACCCTTGAGGAACTAACCCGAATTGCTTTTTTTTCAACATGTATACATCCTCAAAATTCTAGAGCTAAGAAAAGAATTTGACCAGAGAACTGGTCACCGTGTCCTTTCGAAAGTTGAGTTGCCACTAATTTGACAAATTGTTTCCCTAAATAAGCCTGTTATTCATAGAAATAGGACACGGGTAGATGCATTTAGCAGAGCCTGGCAATTCAGAATTAATAACTCACTCTTGGGGGTCAGATTTAGTGTCTCCATTACCAGGAAGATAGTAAGATGCTGATCCCCCAGCCCTAATTCTGACACTGACCACCAGGCTGCATTTCAACTATGGTACCAGCAGTGGTGAGGGGTGGGGTCAGAAGGACTAAATTTGACTCTTCTTTTTACCACCTGGATGGTATTGAGCAAGGACCTTATCCTCATTAAGGCTCAGTTTAGGTACCTGCAAAGTGGAGCTGATAGACTTTCTTCAAAGGCTATCAATGAACAACACATGAAATAATATATTTGAAAGTTTATATTATAAACTGTAAACTGTAAAATATAAGAGCTTGATTGGTATGTTATTTTAACTCTCCTTTCTTTTTTTTCCCAATTTTTAAATTAAGTGGTGCAAGTGAAATAAAATCAAGCAGCTTAGAAAGGACAGCATCTCTCAAATATTATGTTATACTTAAAGAGGAATCTGTAAAGTTCTGTATGTGCACTTGAGGACCAAGGAACGTATATCAAAAGACAGTAGGCTAATGACAAGGGGTTTGCTCATCCGAGTAAGAGTTTTAAGGTTCATGAGTGCTTCGATGGACTTATGGTACGATGAAATGACTCTTTAAAACAATCCAATAGAAAACGCATATACCTGAAAAAGATTTAGTGTCCAGGATAAATAAAACACTCCTAGAATTGGATAATAAGAAGATACACACCAAATTTAAATGGACAAGAGATTGAACAGATGCATCACCAAAGAAGATATACAACTCAAAAGTAAACACAAGAAAAAATATTCCATCTATTTAGTCATCAGAAACATGAAAATAAAACAAACACATGAAATAGTACTATGCACTCGTCTAAATGGCTAAACTGTAAGAATTACTTACAACACCAATCTCTGCCAAGAATATGAAGCAACCAGAACTCTTATACATTGAAGGAAAGGGACATGAAATTATGGGATTATTACAAACCAGCACTTCTGAAATTGTAAACAGCCCAGGTGCCATCAATGGAAGATTGGGTAAAATGTGGGATAATCATGTAATAATAAAAAGAAACAAAGTACCGATACATGAAACAATAGGGATGACTCTCAAAATCCTCACATTGAGTAAAAGAAGCCTTACAAAAAAGCACACATACTGTACGATTCCATTCACGAGGTGGCCTGAACCTAATCTATGGTAAAAGGTAATCAGAACAGTAGCTTTGGGCAGATGTAGGTGGCGATTGAAGGAAAGAGGCATGAGGGAAATTTCTGAGGTGAGAGAAGCAGTATGAGCTACACAGATGGATGCATTTGTAAAAAAATCAGCAAATGTACACTTAAGATTTGTGAATTTCATTGCATCTAAATTTGGCATCAAAATAAAAAACTCTAAACAAACATTGAACCGTCATTAACATATGCACACTGAAGTACTTAGGGAAAAGTATACGGATATCTATTAGTTATGAAATGCATCAAAAATAAGATAGACAAATGAATAGAGACATAGCAAAACACGCTAAGGTGCAATATAGAATCTAGGAGTTGGGTATATCAATGTTTACGGCAAATTTTTTTTCTATTTCGCTATCTATGTATTCAAAGTTTTTCATGTTAAAGTTTTGGGGGGAAAATGTGTAAAAACACATCCAGCTATTCTATCGGTTGTGAATTCTCTTATAAGAAGGTTCTTACTTGCAGAATGCAGTATATTTATATTCTCTGCCTCTATAGATTGAAACAAAGCCAGACACCAAAAGACAGAGGAGGTGCAGTAGCTCTTTCACCTAATTATGAGCCACTTTAATTTTTTTAACCACTCTCTAACTCTTACTTGGAGAAGTTAGGAGTCACGGGGAGGACACTTCACTAGGAGCCATGATAATATGTCCGTTAAGCTGAAAGCTGAGACTACCACCAAATGCTTATGGGGAGCAAGTAGAAAGGTAGAGTGATGTTGAGCAAGATGAAGTCTTCCATCACTGGGATATGGTCGCTATTCTAGAGTGGAGACCTTGGGGACTCTCTACAGCACATTTTGTGTCCAGCAGTGAAAGGTAGCAGAAAAACTACAACAGTCCTAAATAGACAAGATAGCCTACCCATGAACAGACCCTTCAGAATTGAAAGTGTGGGTGAACCCTGGGCTTAGAACCCTGGCCAAGAAAGAAAGAATAAGGAATACATAGAGGAGGGAGGAAGTAGCAGACACCCCTTCTGGCCTAAAATTTCCCGTGTATGTTAGCTTTCTTTTCCAGCTTTCCTCTGGACATTTGGTACAATGGTTCAGAATGACAACCAGTGGGTTGAATCCAGCAGAAGATGGCTCACACGGTGTCTGATTTCATTTTAAAATTTTAATTTAAAATGTCTTTCACTTAAAACACCCACTCTCCTGTTCAAACAGGCTGCATTTCTCACATCTGTCTTACACCTGTCCAGGTTTACACATTTATATTACCTCTGTAACCTCTATATGAAATCGAATTTACCACCACTTATTTGAGATACTTCCTGCCTTTTTTCCTTATTTCTTTTTCTCCTTATTTCACTATAGCAGTCGATCCAGTTGTTGTCAGCTTTAAATTATCTTTTCTTGTTGTTGTTCAATTATTGGTAGATTTAAATGTATTTTTTTTCAAGTCTTGCAGAACCCAGAGATTGTAAGCACTGAGACCAACTTACAACACTACAGCAATATCTCCTCCAGCTTTAGCCAGTAGTGTGTTACATGGGTACCATCTTGTCAGAGTGGAATGAGTATGTTCGTAGTTAAACCCATGATTATTGGAATATGCAGGGTTTGGGTATTTCTGTGGCTTGATAAATAGGGTAACCCCTAAAAGCAGGACATAAGGGTCCCAAGTCCCTAGGAGATTCCTTAGCCCCAAATATGCTCAATACTTGTGTTTTCTCTTGGATGAATAAACCAATCCAATAGAACTTCTCCCTTGGGAAATATAAGTAAGCCAGGCAAGAAAAGATGGCTCTCTAGAACTTAGATTTTATCCTTAAAACTGCTGGCTTGGGGTTCTCTAAGTCAAAGTGCATATTCCAGTCTTACAAAAACTGGAACCAACAGTACTCCTTGACTGAGGAGACAAACATCCCTATTCTCTCATGTCCTAATAAGTCCATGCACTAACACATCACCAGCAAAGATAAGCATATGTCTCTTCTTCAACACTTGAACAAGATTCCATGAATAGGTCGTTTATGTGCTCATGTATGTGTATCAATCTAGTATTATATGAAACGTGTGTCACTGTGTGTCTAAAGCCAGCCAAGTGCTCTGGATTCAGCCAGCATTATGAGACGTCTGTTGCTGACATGACCTTGTCCTAGGTGCTGAGGACACCAATTACTCACATTAGATATTTAGTAAATGAATGAATAACTTTCCATAAGCACATCTTAGGTCACATTTAGATGTTACTCCGAACTTTACTTTGTAGAGCTCTCAGAAACTTGAGGGGTAAATAATTAGAGTCACATACTTTTATGAGAGAAGTAGTTGGTCATACGGAGATCATTCACTCTGATGTCCTGATTTTACAGATGGCAATTACCCATTAAAGGCAAAATATCCCAGAACAGGTATTTGATAACTTTAAGAAAGTTAACTCTCCAATTCTGTCAGAATGAAAACAGTACAGAATAGTTCACGTTTCTTCAGTTTAGACAATTGGAAAAAAATCTATTATACAAGAAATATCTTGATGAATGTTTTCTTAAAGTCTAATGCCATGTAAGCAGGGGTGTTATCATGCTTATTACCAAACCAGAAAAATGTTGCTGTTTAACAATTCAGTTCAAAATAATTAGCCTCCAAGAGGCTGTGATTTAGAAATGCTACCCATAACTCCCATTAACTTTGAGTTTACAGTGCTTGTAGAAAAAAAGGGAAAGCATAGCATTGCCTTTTAAAATTAAATTTAGGGTGAACTCAAGAATTATTAGCCTCTCGTTTACCTAGATTTTCTTCTGAAATCATTCCCACAATTTGTTTATGACCAATTCACATCATTAACTTTTTTTTTTTTTTTTGGCGGTACGCGGGCCTCTCACTGTTGTGGCCTCTCCCCTTGCGGAGCACAGGCTCCAGACGCGCAGGCTCAGTGGCCATGGCTCACAGGCCCAGCCGCTCCATGGCATGTGGGATCCTCCTGGACCGGGGCACGAACCCGTGTCCCCTGCATCGGCAGGAAGACTTTCAACCACTGCGCCACCAGGGAAGCCCTCACATTGTTAACTTTTATACTTAATTTATTTATGTACAGTAGGTATTGCCACAGCTTTTTCTGCCTTTCAGGGCTCCTCAGTTGTAGATTTCTAAAATTATTTTTGTATGGCTAATTATTTCCCAGTCACCATATTTCTTCCTAAGTCAGTCTTTGTCATTATCAATATGTACCTGTTTCCCCTAGTCTGTTTACCTTCTCCTGGAGTTCCACTGTTGCTGTGCATACTTCCTGATTATTTCCCCAATGACAGCCTTGCCACATACTAATAGCTAAGACTAATTATCTACTGCCTCACTCTAGCTTTTCCAAAGAGACAGTTGCTTTTTTTCACATGGAATATATGTTATATTAGGTACCATAGAAGAAAATCTAAATTGAAACCTGGACCTTACCTTGGGAGAATTATCAAATAAAACAATTCTGGCAAGACAAGATGTTAATATAAGATAGAGATGGAGTGAGTGGGTGGAGGAAGAAGAGGGCCCACTGTCACTTTCCATAATACATACACTCTCTTTACCCAAATCTTGTGCTCTTATTGGGGTCTCTACTAATGTAGTTTATAGACATTTCCCCTCAGTGTGACTATTTCAACTTCTTTAAAATCATTAAAAATAAAAAATTCCAGCACGTAGAAAAGTATAGAAAAAGAAAACAGTTCCATTTACCAAATATCAAATTTTAAATTTTTTCCATTACTGCTTATATTTATCTTCTACTGCTGTGTAACAAATTACTATAAGCCTAGAGTCTTAAAGTAACAGAAATGTATTACCTCACAATTTCTGTAAGTTATAAATATGGTGCAGTGTGACCTAGTTCTATACTCAGGTGTCTCAAGGCTGAATCAAGGTGTGGGCTGGACTGAGTCCTCATCTGGAGAATCTGGGTGAAGTAAAAATCTGTTTCCAAGCTCATTCTTATTGTTGAAACACTTCAGTTCCTTGTGGTTTCAGGACTGAGGTCCCTGTTTACTTGTTGGCTGTCAGCCAGGGCCTGCTGTCATCTCCTGGAGGGTGTCAGCATTCCTTGCCTTGTAGCACCATCCTCATCAAGCCAGCAATGGCACAGAGCATCTTTCTTGTGTTTTTAATTTCTGACTCCTCTATCCCTGACCTCTAGACATAGATTTAAAGGGCTCATGGGATTAAGTCAGGCTCAACCAGATAATCTCCCTTTTTAAAAGTCGACCTGGGCCATTTAAGCTAATCTAATCATTGGGCATAAAATCTATCATATGCATAGTGTGGGGGATTGTGCAGGACATGTATGGCATCAGCGATCTTGGGCATCATCTTAGAATTCTACCCACCACACTACTTCAGCATTTTCTTATTGGGTCAAAACTTGAGAGCTTCCCAAGTGAAATCTAAATTGCCCATCATACATGGAGGGCAAGGAGAGCCCAAAGAAAGAGGCAGAACACTCCAGATTAATAAGCAAGGAACTTACATAGAGGCTTGTCTTGGGTGACTGCAAGTAGATCTCTGCACCTGTTACCAGAATTTTTAAAGTTGTATATAGTCCTAAACTGGGTCCAATCACAAATACCATCCAAATGGTCTCAACAGCACATTGCTCTCTCAAGCCGTCCTCCTTAAAAATGGCAACCACTGTGAGAATGGTGAGCAGAACATGTACTCCATGGACATAGGAGAGTGTGAGGAACATCTGATGTCACAGATCCAACTCGTAGGTCAACCGGGGGTCAACTCTTCTTGATGAATCCTCCAACATTTCTTAAATAATGTACTACAAACATACAATAACATACTACATTGCAGATGAAATAAATGAGAATTTCTATATGGATCAACATGGATAAATCATAAAAAACAAATTTAAGTGGAAAAAGCAAATTTAAAAGGATATGAATAGTGCAATACCATTCACGTAAATTTTATAAATGCATGTATATATATGACGTGCATTATGCATGAGAGATGAGTGGACCAAGTTGAGAATATTGGTAACTCTGGAGAAGAGAGGCAGAGATAACAGAGGCTGGGTATACTTGGTATTTAAGTGTTGCAGAACACACAACTTCTCTATCCTACATTCCAGTACATTTCCCAGAGCTCTCATCGGCTGCTGGATCCAAGTGAGCCCCTGCTCTCACACCATTTTTCTCTATGACTACCATTTCTAGAAGAAAGCTGCCTAGCTAACTCAGGAGGGGCAAGAAATGGGAAGCCCAGTTATATTGGGTACTGATTATCCTGCCCTGGGATAGATGTCTTTTCAGCAGACCCTTCCACTGATATGTTTTTATTTTATTTCATTTTCATTTAGCAGTCTGAATAAGTCAAGTTTGATGCTATTCCCTTTTGGATAGATCTCATCCGGCTTCCTCCTGGCTTTGTTGCAACCTCCCTACTAATGACTCCAGTGATGGCAGAAGCTTCTGTCTCCAGAGAGCTCCATCCCCTTATCATGGCTCTGGCAAAACTCCTCTGAGAGTCTGCCTCCTCTCAGGACCCACCACTGTCTTTGATTTATTCAGAGGGATAGTGTTGTGCACTTACTATCTGCCAAACTATCTGCCTTTCTTCTAGGGATTGAATACTGCATTTTATTTATTTATTTATGGACCATAAATAAAATATATAATAAATACATATAGCATGTTAGATAGTAATAGTGCTATAGAAAAAAATGGAAAGAAGGAATATAGTATATGTGTTGGGTGGTGGGCAAACTACAATATTCTTTGTTGTCATTGCACCCGTTTTTACGAAAGGAAAATGTTTTTCATTCTCCTCTCATATGTTATCAACCCTTTAAACCTAGAGACCATGGCTTCACTAATTTCACAATTATTTATGAAGCTTTCATTATGGACTAGGTAGTGAGGAATACAATAGTGCATAGGTGTACAGGGGCCCTGTCCTCTCAGAGCCTAGAGTTTTGAAGGAAATGCTGGCATTAAGCAGATAATCTCAAGAGTAGTGAGTGGACATTCACAAAGTCATGGTTGTATCAATGGGAGAGCTGGAATCCTAAAGTATTCTCCTCTAGTCTCCTTTGTTACTCCTTTTTCCTTGGCCATAAAAGCAGCATTAGTCTTCCCATTTCAGCTTTCCTGTAACACATACTCTGAGCATCCTGATGTCTGGGCTACATGTGGTCTGAAATTTCCTGAATTATTTGGTGTCCCCTAGTTGCTGGCCACATATTAGACCCTCAATAAATAAGAGACTTGCATTGCTTACAGCTTCCTAAAACTACAGCTCTAACCTTATTCTGCCTAAATAACGTTAGCTGTACTGCCATCTCACCAACACTAGCATGCTTTTTCAATGAAAGGAAAACTAAACTTTAGCAATAATATTTAAAGGCTGTTGGCAATTGAAAAGCAGAGTAATTCTAGAGACAACCACTTAGCCAGAAAAATCTGAATTATTTTATATTTCATTTGCCTCGCTCAGATTATTAGAAAGGCATAAAGCATGGCAACAGTTTAGAATCATCATTTTATATCATTTTGAAATATGATACACATCTGTACACTCATTTGTTGAAACTAAATTACTCACTACTGCTACTGGCTGCCTAGGTGGGTGACTGGCATAATGTAAGCACTTAATAAATTTGTTGGATTAATTAATAAATAAAGTAACATTACATTTTAATGGGTTACCTAATTTCATATTTTTGAAGGTAAGACCAGTATTGTTAAATATTCTTTCCATCGAATAAATAGTAGGAAAAATCATCCTTTCTAAATATGAGATAAGGTACTGTATATGAATTCTATAAATGAAACATTAAATGGAAATATATAATAAAGTGCTTGATACTTAACAGATCCTTAGTAAATATTAGTTCTCTTCCTTTTTTCTCTTCCTTTTTTCCTAATTGGACATAATTGGACATATGTATCAAAAACATAATTTCTTTTAATTTTTTTCCTTTAATTAAAATGATTTCATTTCCTCTATGGGTTATAGTTTGCCAATTTTCTTTTTTTTTTAATCCCTTTATATGCTTTCCAAAACAAAGTCATCAAACTATAATAACCCATTTGCAAAACTGGGTAATTAACTTGGTTCATGTTTTCAAAATGATTTCTGGTATTCATGTCAATTTGCTTGTCTTATTCAAATTGATTTCAACTTTTATTCACAAAATGGTTATATAGAGGATTAGCCTAAAGCTTCAGTTACTAGTAGTAGTAGAGGGAGCCAAATCAGCTACAATTAAAGAACACAGTAAAATTAAAAATAAATAATTTTATGATTGAAGATTATTGTGCAGTTATTGGTATCTTCCACTTACAATTGGGAAACACATCATTTTATTCAAGTATGCTCAGCAAGAATATCTGACCTAAAACTGAGGATTTTTACATTGTGCAAAATACATGGTATTTATGAGAAATATTGTTTTTCTGTGCACTTGTACAACTGATCAATCTAATAAGCAGTGGGAATAACTATCCCATTGGAAAAAACTTGTACTTCTTGATTACAACGTGGTGCTTCTGTTATATTTATATCAAGGCATCATCATCGTCATTCATGTTCCTATTTTCTGGCATTCAACATTTCCATTTTAAAATCCTATTCAGCCACTAATACTCCATTATGAAGAGTTCTATTGGCTAACTTTGGTACTTATACTGCCAATAAGCTCAACAGCATATTTTCCATGTGATGATCAAATTTATTCCCTCTGATCAAATCATTCCCTCTGAATGATACCCTTTGATAGCTCTATTCTGCCTGTTTTGCTATGGATTATTTCTATTATGCATAGTTACATCAGCAAGCAAATGCAAATACATTTTCAAGTTTCTTAGTAAATGCTCTTATTCATGAGCATTGCTACCATGTTTCTGCTCACAAACCTAGGCATTTTTACTGTCATGAACCTTAACTCACTACCTTATTTGTCATCTCTCAATATGGCACCTTTTACTCGTAAATAAATCATCCAAAATATTTAAAAACGATTATCTGTTATAAAAAGCAGTGACCCACTCTCTAAGTGTAATGTTTCAATAACAACAAATCAATTGCCTAAAATAAACTGCCTATTACTAGAATGGGATTGGAGAGATGAAGACAAAAAGAGAGAAGAGATAATAACGAAAACACATAAGGTGTTCTTATCAATTGTCTGTGGCTTAACTACTCCCCTTAACCATCACAGCATGCAGTAAGTGTTATTTGAGAAACATCTCATTTATTTTCTACAAAGTTAGAGGTTGGTCAGAGGGAATCTGTGAAAAGTGAGCAAAAACAGGGAAGATTTCACGTGAGGAAAAAATTGACATTAAATTCAATCGTACTGACTTAGTAATCAACTACTAATCATCTATTCATGCTTTAGGAGGTTGAAACTAAAGCATGTAGTTGCAATTACCATATCTAGGAATTGTATGAAACACTAGAGATAAAATTATGAATAACCACTGGCATAATAGTAATAATAGTAACAAATGATATCATATATTGAAAGCTTCATAATCATCAAGCTCTTTGCCATGTCCCTTCCCTGCCTCTCAAAACCTCTCAAACATCTAAGTAGATACTAAAACTAACTGCGTTTTGTCAGAGGGAACTAGGTTCTAGCTGTGTGATCCTATCTGTCCCTCAGTTTGCTCATCTGTGAAATGGGAATAATTATAGTGCCAAACTCATAGGGCTGTCACAATGATTAAATAACCAGACAAATAAATAAGGGCTTAGAACAGTGCCCAGCATAAAGTAGGCACTAAGTTAGAGTTTAAGTGTTATGATGACATTGTATAAACTGCATAGGTTATAACATCATGTTCAATATGAACACAATTTTATTTACATACACACTCATAGCAGAAAGTTTATGCCCTAATATATTAATACTAGTAATCACCAGATGGGGAGGCAGGGATAGAGTACAAGTTATAGCCAGTTTTTTTTTCCATGTTTTTGGCATTTTCCAAATTTTATAAAATAAACATGAACTTTTTACTAATTAAAAATGAAAAAATTTAACAAAATAAACTGAAATTAGCAGTAATTTCTTTTATTCCTTGAATCTGGAAATAAAGTTACCTTAAAAGAATATTCCTAAACATGAAGCAGTTTTGTAAGTTTCTTCAAATCACCTGCTCCCCTATTTGCCTGAGTTTATTTTTCTACCATAATATGTGAAATGACATTTTCCACATTATCAGTTATATTGTGGAATGAAATAATATGCATTTCCCAAGTAAAAATTTTCCTTCTGAAATTAATTTTGAAAATAAATATATGCTTTTTATTACAACTCATTTCCCTTCAGGTAATGCAAAGATGAAGAAAGTTGTTATTTCATGCCTGCAAGATTAATATCTTAGCAAATATGGATATTCTGAGAATAACTGTAATAAGCCAGAATGAAAAAGTGGGGCTGATAACATCTTTAGCTCACCTCTGAAGAACATGCCGAGCCAATATGAGTTCATATCCAAGTTCTACTGAACTCACTGGAGCACCCAAGAGACAAAATGAACCTAAATTCAACAAACACATATTAACTCTTTGACCATATGTAAGGATTGATTTTCTCAACCCATACCACATTGCAAAGTATTGTTTCAGACTCTGCAGGGAATTGAAAGAGGTAGACAACCCAGATTCTACTTCCATGAAACCTGCAATCAACTTGGCAAAGTAAGATTAAAGTATTGAACAATAGACCTAGCAATGAGAAGCAGTAAGTACACGGTCAGTTTCCATGGAAAGGAAGTGGCTTTGAGAATTTACACAAAGTAGCCTTGTAATACATCCAATACTAGATCAATTAATTCCATGACACCAGATGAAACATCTTGTCAATACATTATTCCCTTTTGTGTGTTGCATGTATATGGCTATTATATTGACCCATCCCTCTTCAAGAATTAGAACACTATTTTTCTATAAAATATATGATCTAAGTAATTGTGTTGAAAACCAGTGAATGACAGCTTTCTTGGACAATTTCTCTTTCATAACACTATTTCAACACCCACTTTAGTAGATTAATTTTGGGTACACAGGTTCAATTCTCTCAACCCAAAAAGATGGAGCAGAATAAATTTTTCTTGTGAAATCTTTTATTGGAGTTGGCAGTACATAATCTGGGGAGGCATTTTTATTTGGCAATGCTCTCCAAACTTATAATAATATAGCATGCTTTGTTTAGGAACTTAGAATGCATGATACACTTCTACTCAGATTAACTCATTTGATCCACAAAGAGGCTGTGTGGATGGGTATTATCCTATTATTCCACAGTTTATAGTACGTGGCTCTAGGACATTACCAGACTTGCTTGCACTCACAGATTGAGACACAAAGCCAATTTTCAGGAATTTTGTCATGATCACTGGGCAGAAAATCTAAAGGGTTACATTTATTGGTGTAATTAAAATTTTAACTTTTTAAGTTAAAAAAAGTAAGTCCCCAATTACCTTAAGTATATCTTGAAGTACAGATTGTAATGGCACAGCTATTAAATGCTGAGACACCATTGTTTTAAAACTCCCCCAATTTTTCCTCAAGCTAATCTTAGTTTACTCCTAACCAATAAATTCTTTAAATACAAATTCAGACCTTGGATTCTACAAATTATTATAATTTTTATTGTAATTTTTGATTATGATTATTTGGAAAGCACTGGAAAACTCCAGGAGCTAAAAATATCTCTAACTCAAGATGTTTCACGTGAGGTACTCCTTAATGAAAGAAAATTGTTAATAACATTCCTACAACAGTAAGACTCAACTGTTGACAATTTTTAAATGTCACATATTGCAAAGATATAGCACTCATTATAAATAGTAAGCATCTAAGTATTGACCCTGATGATGGCTGATACATAAGTGGCTCATTCACTGTGCTCTTGGGGTCTCTGTGATGTCTTAACATATCCTCAGATGTTTCAGCCTCAGCAGAACTGGTACTATGACCCTAGAATCCATTGACTAGGCTGTGTTATCTCAAGGCTTCTGACCTTAGTACAAGCTGCTCCACCTACCTGCATATTCCTCCCCCTATGGTGATTGATAAATGCCTCATCCTTAAAATTTCAATTCAGACATTACCTTCCTCAAACCAAATCCTCACCATTGTAGTCTGGATTGCTGCTGCCCTTAAATGTTCCTGTGCAACCCTATAGATTCTTCTTTATTTATCCTGATTTTATTCATTTATTTACTCATTCACTTGTTCAGTATTTACCTAAATGTTTTCTCCATGCCAGTCACTGTCCTAAACACAGAAAATACAGTGGAGAACAAAAGAGAGAAGGCCATTGTCCTCCTAAAACCTATAGTCTAGTGGAAGAAGACATCAAATATACAATAAAAATAATGAATAAGATTATTAAAATTGTGATGGTTATTAAAGGGGAATAAAGGGTAATGGATTTGTGATAGAATACAAGTAGATGAGAAATTATATAAATGGTGTTATCAGGAAAGGCTATTCAAGAATAAATTTGAACTATGATATGAAAAGTGAGATCCAGAAAGATATTTGAAAAACTGGGCTAAGAGCAATCTACTCAGAGCAGTCAAGAAGCATGATAACTTTCAGGCAAGAATGGACTTGGTATGGCTGAGGATCCAGAAAACCTCTGGATGGCTGAAGCTCAGAGAACAAGTGAGATGTGGTATGAAATGAGTATAAGGTACACGCAGTAGCTGAAATGTGCAAGATCTACTGACATTTTAATTTTATTCTAAAAGAAATGGAAGATATTGAATTATTTTAAAGAGGGAATGACAATTTTATTTCTTTAAAAAAAGTTATTTCAAGGGTTTTCCATTTAATTTTCCGTACAGTCTAACAGATCGGATTATCAATCAGCTCCTTTTCTTTTCCTGTGTACCTCCTTCTCAGAGCCCTTCATCTCTCAGCTCCATTCTCAATGTGTTGACCTCCAGATCTAGTGTATAGTAATCACCCTGAGAATCTCTCTTTACTAACATCTTGGAAGTCAACTTGCCTCTCTTCTCTACTAAATATGGCTATTATATTTTTATTTTCAGTACCTCTTTCATGGAACCCTTGGCTACACTTTCTGTGGTAGATTGTACAATTAGTCTACAGCTATTTATTCTCTCCCCACCCTTGTCATAACTTCACTGCAGGAAAAGTAGTTTCCTCTGCTCCACTACTCTGGGATTATTTTGGTCAGTGGAATGTGAGCAGACATTATACCAAGTCCAAGCAAAAGTTTTAAATGCACTGACATGGTTTGGTTGTTTTCAGTTCTAGGAAATTTTTCTTGCATCATTTCCTCACTAGTTTCTTCCCTTTTTCTATTCTCCTTTCCTGCAGCTCCTATTAGTGGCATCACTGATCTTCTGCATTGATTCTCTAGTTTTCTTAATTCTTTTCTTTTTCAACCTATTGTTTTTGTTTTTACTGGAGTATAATTGCTTTACAAAGTTGTTTTAGTTTCTACCTCACAGAGAAGTGAATCAGCCATAAGCATACACACATCCCCTACCTCTTGGACCTCCCTCCCCACCTCCCATTGCACCCAACTAGGCCATCACAGAGCACCGAGCTTAGTTCTCTGTGCTGTGTAAGACTGGACACTATAAAACTCTTAGAGGAAAACATAAGAAAAACACTCTTTGACATAAATCACAGCAAGACCCACCTCCTAGGCTAACAAAAATAAAAACAAAAATAAGTGAGTGGGACGTAATTAAACTTAAAAACTTTTGCACAGCAAAGGAAACCATAAACAAGATGAAAAGACAACCCAAAGAATGGGAGGAAATGTTTGCAAAAGAAGCAACAGACAAAGGATTAATCTCCCAAATATACAAACAGCTCATGCAGCTCAACCAATTGTTTTAGTTTTTTCTACTTTCTGAGAATTCACTTAGTTATGCATTGCTATCCTTTTATTGACCTTAAATCTTGGTATAAATAACTGGGTAGAATGCATTGTCATTTACTGAGATTTTTAGGACTGGTGGAGAAATAGATTTGTGAGGGGGAGGGGAAGAGTTCTATTTCAGTATTAAGTTTGGTTACTCTTAGAGACAGTCATGGATGCAACAGTCTGGACTCATATACAAGATCTTAGCAAAAGACATTAATTTGGCTATTATAAGCATATGCATGGTAGTTAAAGCTAAGAGGATGGATGAGGTCATTGAAGGAGAGAATATGACTAGGGAAAAGTACTACAACCAAGTCATTAGAAGCTACAGCAATTAGAGTATTACGAGATAACAAGAAACTGAGAAGGAAATCCAAGTGAGATAGGAGTGAGTGTTGCAGGAATCAAAAGATGTACTTGTGAATGATAACAAATCAGAGACTAGTCTACCGCATTGGACAAATGGATGTCAGCAATGCCTTGTACACAAGGAGTTTCAGTGGAGTAGTTGGTAAGGAAGCAAGACTTAATAGGATTGAGGAGCAAAAGACAACTCCTTAGAGAAAGTTTTGTGAAGGAGAATAAACAACCAGAATGTGTCTCACAAAGACTTGGACTTCCCTTGTGGTGCAGTGGTTAAAAATTCACCTGCCAATGCAAGGGACACAGGTTCGAGCCCTGGTCCGGGAAGATCCCACATGCGGTGAAGCAACAAAGCCCGTGCACCACAACTACTGAGCCTGCCCTCTAGAGCCCGCGAGCCACAACTACTGAAGCCCATGTGCCTAGATCCCGTGCTCCGCAGCAAGAGAAGCCACCACAATGAGAAGTCCGTGCACCACAATGAAGAGTAGCCCCCCCTCGCTGCAACTAGAGAAAGTCCACGCACGGCAACAAAGACCCAACACAGCCAAAAATAAAAATAAATTAATAAATTAATTTATTTTTAAAAATCTATCATTAAAAAAAAAAGAAAATGGGATATATATAGATTCTCCCAGGAAAAAGAATAATAACTTCCCAGTGGGGAAATCTAACAGATATCACCATAACCAAACAGTCAAAGTTAGCATCACCAATTAATAAGACAAAGTGACATCATACCTCTCCTGATGTGCTGCAGTGAGAAGATCATAATTTCTGCATCCTTCCTGTAAAAAGACATCACTTCTGTGATATTCCTGCCAAAAATGCATTACCTGAATCTAATCGTGATGAAGTATCAGACAATCCTAAATTGAAGGGCTTTGAGTTTGCTCCTCAACTGGCCTGTACTTTTAAAAACATCAATGTCATGAGGATAAAGGCTGAGAGAACTGTTCCAGAACAAAGGAAATGAAAGACACATGACAACTAAAGGCAGTATGTGGTCCTGAAATAGCTCCTCCTGAATCCAAAAACATGATTAATTGCTGTAAAGAACATTACAGAAACTGCTGGTGAAATTTAAATATGCTCTATGTATTAGATAATAGTACCATGCCAATGTTACATTTATTGAATTTGGTTTAATTGCATTTGGGCTTATGTAAGAAAAACTATTTTTTCTTTCAAAATACTGAACTACTTAGAGGTAAAGTGTCATGCAATTTATACCTCATATCTAGATGATTTAACAGTAATAACAATAATAATAGTTATCTATATAAAGAGGGAAAGAACAAATATGATAAATCACAAATCGAGGTCAAAAGTATAAAGAAATTTATTGTACTTTTCTTGTAAATTTTTTGTTTGATTTTTTTCAAAATAAAAAGTGAAAAAATTTTAAATTGATCTTGTTATAATATGACTTTTCTGATGGTTTCTCTTAAACCCCTATAGTAGTTTACATTTCTGTTAGAATAAAAACAATTTCCTAAAAGACCCTGACCACCACTCCAGCCTTCCCCCTAGTAAATCTTGTGATCATACTGGTTTTCTTTCATTTTCAAGAGAACACTGAGGTCTGTAATGTCTCACAGATGCTCTTCTTCTACTTGTATAGGTGGTTTTCTATCTCTTTATCTCTCTATCTCTCTATCTATCTATCTTCTATCTCTATGTCTTCTTTTCCTTTCTTTGCTTTTGTCTATTTTATAAAGCTCCCAGGTTAATAAATGTGAGCTCCTTAGAGAAGTTTTCTGTGACTACTCCACCCCATCCTCAGTTTTCTCTGAGTTCCTTACTTATTTCCTTCATAGCACTTTCAAAACTGAGTTATTCTATTTAATCATCTCTTTACTGGTGTGTCAGTCATTTCCATTTGAATTCACATTTATGGTTCAGTATATCAGGAACCATGATCACCTTGTTCTACTCCCTTTTCCAGACAAAGAAATAGAGGGGTTAAATAATTTGTCCAAAGGCACACAGCTAATAAGTGCTAGAGCCAGGATTTTTACCTTCATTATATATCAAGCTGATTTTAATGAAATAAAAAGGGAAATTTAAAGAAAGTAAATAATGTGAATAAATTAGTCAGTTGCTGGTACTACAAATTGCAAAATAGGATGGATAAGTTACATCAGTGCATACTTTTCCAGTGGTTGGGGCAGGGTTGCTGTTGGTGGGTAGTACATGATGAATGGAAGTTATATAATATTTTAGGTGTTAAAAAAACATTAAAATGAAAGACTTAGCATCTAATCATTTGGCAAGTCAGATCCTTATTATAATAGCATGTCTAATATTGGTCACCAGCCTTTAAAGGATTCTAGAACAACTGGAGAGAGTCCAAGAAATAGAAACAGAAGTAATGAAACAGGCAAAAAAAAATCTGGTATAATAAAGAACTAAAATTACTTGCTAAATGAATACACAAATTAATGAATGAAATTGGCTTTTCGCTGCAACAAAAAATACTAAAGGGTGACCTAATTACAATCTTCAAGGATGAAATGGAGTTGTTCTCTGCATCTGTGGGGATTTTTAGGAGGCCCTAAAAATCTTAAGATTTTAAGAATAATTTCTTTATTATCAAAATGACATGATAGTGAAATAGAGGGTCAGGTAAATGGTGGGCATTCATAAGTGACAAAGAAAAGAATAGAAAATGATTTGTTATAAATGACTTGGGCTTTTGGAGTCAGAATGCTTGGGATCTAGACAATAACTCCCACTGTGACCCCCTCCATCTCTACTATTCTTTAATTCCTTGTACAAAAACTAAACCTTAGAATCACAAGGCTGGAAAGAATCTTAAAGGAACATTTACCCAGGAAGTTCTCATTTCTTGTCTTTCCATTTTGGTAATACTGTAAGGATCTCGGTTCTTCTCTCCTATTTCTCTCTCTCTAATATCAGATCAGTGTTTTTATTACTTACTTACTAAAGCTAAAAAGGACTAAAATAAGAAAAAAGTAAAAAACACCGTAAGTATCATAAAAATTGCTGGAGCTTCCCTGGTGGCGCAGTGGTTGAGAGTCTGCCTGCCAATGCAGGGGACACGGGTTCGAGCCCTGGTCTGGGAGGATCCCACATGCCGCAGAGCGGCTAGGCCCGTGAGCCACAACTACTGAGCCTGCGCTTCTGGAGCCTGTGCTCCGCAACAAGAGAGGCTGCGACAGTGAGAGCCCTGCGCACCGCGATGAAGAGTGGCCCCCGCTTGCCGCAACTAGAGAAAGCCCTCGCACAGAAATGAAGACCCAACACAGCCAAAAATTTAAAATAAATAAATAAATTAAAAAAAAAAAAGGCTCAACATTAAAAAAAAAAAAAAAAAAAGGAGAGGAAACTTTAAAAAAAAAAAAAAATTGCTGAAGGTTAGCCTAAAAAGAAGGAATATAATCAAGAAGAAAGAAAAGAAAACAAACTATAAATTGAATTCATTTCTTTCCCATTAATCACTTTTTGGGGGGTATGTCTACCCATTCTTGGGACCACCTTACTCAAAGACACTCTGGTTTAATCCATTCACTGTCTTTAAAAAAAAAGAGAACAACACATTAAGATATTGCATGCATATATCAAAATGGTCTAATGCCCCAGCATGTCAATGACACAATATATTGGTTTGAATTATGAAGTACCACTTTTAGGAAACTCATAGTAAAGAAAACTCATAGGTACATGTCCCATCTGGATGTTGTTTTATAAATGGTTTGTATAAAATAAATATCATAAAATTCAACATGACTTTTGCACAAAGAATCAGTCTTAAATTCAGGAAAAATAAAAAAAGCAAAAACCCTTTGCACCTTCACAGCAATGGAGCTTAGGAATTCACATACCTCTTCCTTCATCTTCTCCAATCCATCTCATAATTTCTCATACAGAATAAGCTTTAAACAAACTGTATCTGCAATCTTCACTGATATTATTATAACTTGGAGTTTGAAGTTAGGCATCGTGAGTTTAAATAGGAGCTCTGCCTTTATTTTGTGTCTTTATTTTTTCATAATGTACTTTGTCTTTTTAAACCCCATCCCTGCCTCAACTTATTTTCTCTTTCTTCATTTTTATTACTTAAAAAATATAAACATTATCATTGGTAATTTTCTAGTCTACTATTTGGAGACAAGATGAGGAGTAAAAAAAAAAACAACACATTTACATGTATATATGTAGCCTGAATTTTTCTTTACCTCAGGAGTTTTTGGTTATATGATCTCAGATGAAGAGTTAAAAGCAAATCAACATCAGGTCCATTGGTAACTTTTAGACCACTAATTCCCAGGGTCTCATGTTTTCTCCTACAGCTCCATGAATTCTCCAAGGTCGTCTTACCCAATTCATTGATAATGTGGCCTGTGCAATTCCCAACTCCACCACACAGTCCATAGAGACCCTTCAGGTCTATACTCTGCCCCTTCATCGCCATGGCTCTCTGCCACCCAAGGGTTTAACTTTAACCCTCATGGTACTTGATAGCTTTGAAGTCTTCTGAAAAGTAAGAAGTTGAATGGCTCTTAATCCCTGAGAACATCAATCTATAGGGATCTCAGGGCTGAGTTATTTGCCCCCACCATTTCTATGAAATTAATTCCCCCCACATATATTCATGTCATCCTGAATATGATGATGAATGGATTGAAATATCATCAGATTCTCTATAACCACAACTACAATTTCCTTCCAACATTGAGACCTTATTGCTGAATCCAGTTTGCCATGTACCAGCTCTTTGTTGACTTAAAGCAAACTTTCAAGCAGGGAAACTTGTCATTCTGCATTTTAATATGGTTTTTGTGTGCTTCACTGCCCCCCCCATCACTACTACAATCACCCAACTTTACAAGATGTACCAGCATGTACCTGAATTCTGATTAAGGACATACATTTAGAGTTTTTGTTTAGTTTTGTGTTTTTCCTCCAGTGATATATCTATCCATATAAATTAACAGATACAACCAGGTGTTTGGTGAGGGGCTAGGGCAGAGGCTTACTCTCCTCCAGAAATTAAGTGTAGATGTATCTAAATCTCAGCCCCATCCCAACTTAGATCTGTTCTACAGAAACATGGGCTGAGAATTGCTAATGGATATACAATGCTAGGCATTATAGCTAACATGTAGTGGTTATTCAATACATCTGATTTTCTTTTCTTTGCTTCTAGGAGACAAAGCTGCTTCAACTCATAAGATACCTTTTCTGATTTTTATGGTTTCTTCAGTGACCTTTATCATTTTGTTATGGTCAAAGATAATCAATAGTTGTTTACTGAGTAAGCAAAATTAAAGTTTCAATAAAAGAGATAAACAATGTTTAAGGAAAGGACAAATAAAATTACAACTGCCTGAAAATCCCACCATTTGTTGTGTGTCTCATTTTCTAAGAGGTATAATGAAAAGATCAAGATAAATGGTCTGAGATTCCCTATTTTTCACGAAATCTTGGGTCAATTAGAAGAATATAAAAAAACTTCAAAGCTATAGTCGAAGCAATGGCTTCCAAAGCCTGACCAAAACTTAGAGATAGATAATACACTTTGCAAACAATGACTGACATTGTGATTAAAAAGGTGAAATTGTCTGTTACATTAAAACCTCTACCACAATATGTTAAGATTAAAAAAAACTGTAAGCTCTATTTGAACTTAAAAAATGAATTTGATTCTTCTTCCTTCACCAAATGAAACATATTTACTTTGAAATAACATATTTTTTCATTTTAAATTATTCAGAAAGGCAAGATATAACTCTGCAATATTTTCATTATGTGTGCCCAAATAACTTTGTCTTGTAAGAAATGTCATTTTCAAAGTAACAATTATAAAAGAGGAAGAGATTTAATATTTCCACCTCAAAATTGGTTTAAATATGCTGTTTTTTCATTCAGACTTTGATATGTTTATATCGTTTCATATGTGACCATCATCTCTTCATCTAGGTTAATCACATTCCCACAATCACAGTAAATTTCATCAATCTTCTAGAAGGAGGAATGTAATAAATATTATAACAACAAGAAAATTTCTTAACATTTTTAGTAACCATACTCGGGCTGACACTCTGGTGACTTTGGGTCTCAGGCTTCTTATTGGCCTAAAGTAGTGTCTGAATGATCTGATTTACATGCTGTCATTGCATGTTCAGATTAATCTACAGAGTATATAGTCCTAATTGCATCACTAGGTTTGAAATTGTAGAGTTATACAGAGAAACCAAGTTATCATGTTTAGAGAACATCTATGTGTTTATTGATAATGATTGCTGGCTTACGGTACTCCATCTCAACATGAATATTGCTTGTTATTCGATGGAGTCAAATATTTTTGGAGGCATATTTCATATTGATTTTTCCTTTTCTGTAATCCTTCAGGAAACTCCAGTATTACAGTGGTATTTTAGTCTTTTTTTTAAGCTGTCTAAAATTTACACAATTATTTCTATTCAATGTCAAATACTATTATGAATTAATCCAAGATGGTTAGTATGATTCCGGACACCTACAGTTTCTAAAAGGTAGCAGGGAGCTAGTGATTATGCCTTATTGAATAAGTAGTTCTTGGTGCTAGTTAACAACCTTCTTTTACTAAAAATCTTGTATAACCTCCTTCCATAATCCTGTACCCTGGAATGAATGATATATTGGATGCCAAGTCCCCTACTCAGGAGAAAACTAGATATTGGTCCTGGAACAGTCTTAGTTACTTTTTAAATATTTTCAAGACTTTGAATTATGGTGGTCTAGATTTCTCTTCCTCTTTTTTTTTTTTTTTTTTTGGTCTAATGATCTTTTATGCCAAGAGCCTTTCTCACAGACCTCCTATATCTAAGTGATTTATATACTTGCCCTGAAAGGAGGTATTTAACACCAGTTTCTTCATAGAAGGCAAAAGTGCTGTTTGTTTTCTGCTAGCCTGCCTGGTGTCTAATATCCAACGTCTATGACAAGTAGATAAGCAAATGAGATTGAGGACTATATGTCACTGACCTTTATGCTTGAAAACTTTTATATTTTCAAGCATAAAAAAGTCAGTAAAAACAGAAACAATTCAATGAAGCAATGTCCTTATATAAATTACATTCACAAAAGGAATAAATTATTTTTAAATTAAAAATGATCACTATTGTAGACCTTAAAAATAAATTCTATATACCTATAAAAATATTACTTGCCTCAAACTAAGAATTCACATTTATTTTCCATAAAGGCAAAGATATATTTGAACTATTTTAAAATAATAATTGACATAGGGATTATCAAAAAATTAATGTCTGATTTTTATTTCTTTTTGCAGAAAAGTATCTAAAAATGATTTTCTGCTACTTTACCTAAGCTATTAAAAAATTTAGTGGTGTATTCATGTTTAAAAACACATTTTAAATATTACAACCTTTGACTAAGAACCAGTTTCAGGATCAGGTATAGCTGTGTCTTTTGAGCTCTAAATTCTTCTTGTTTCATTGTTATTCCTTATCCATAACCCTATAAGTAAATAAGGGATAATTATAGAACAAGAAAATATATTTGTGTAAAATTTATGCATGAGGCAATCGAAGAATGGAAGGGCAGGAAAACAAGACTTTTTGTTTAGACTATATTCAACATTCGACATTTATTCATTTATTTTGTACTGAAATGTTTACCCCATTAGACAATGTGCTACACTCTAAAGATTTTAGAGTGGATGACAGATTGAGTCTGCAGGCTTACAGTAAACTTACAAGACATCAAAATACAATGTGCCTAATGATGTAAAGATCTGTGCTTAAAGTGATGTGGAAACAGTGGATAGAGCCATACACATTTTAAAGGAAAGACTTCATAGAGAAGGGAGACCTTGAGATGATTTTTTAAGTAAGTTTTGTTGGTTTTTTAAGTTATAAAAATAGTCAAAGCTCATTATAAAGTTGGAAAATATAAAAATGTAAGAAGAAATAAGAAAATAAAATCTTTGTTAACTTATGTTTTTCATCATTTGTTTTTAATGCAAAAAGGTTTTATTTTTATATAACAAAATTTATATATAAAATGTTCTAAAATAAAACCAGGCCATAAGTAAGTTTTCATCTTATCATATAGTTTTATAAACATCATTTTTTCAGAAACTATTTTTTATCAAACAGCAATTCACACAGGTCATACAAAATACCAAAAAGCATACTGGTAAAATTAAAATCCTCTGAAGTCTTTCCAATGTTACAATGATCTGTTCTTTACTGTTTTTGTTTTGTACATTTAATATGGCATGTTTTACCATAATTTACATAAAATCCCCCTATAATTGCTGAGTTTCCAATATTTGACTATTTTTTTAAGGTATAGTTGACTTACAATATTGTGTTAGTCTCCGATGATTTGGTTATACATATATATATATATATATATATATATATACACACACACACACACATATATATATGTATGTATGTAAATCCATATTCTTTTCCACTATAGTTTATTACAAGATATTGAATATTGTTCCCTGTGCTATACAGTAAATTCTTGTTGTTCATCTATTTTATATATGGTACTGTACATCTGTTATTTCCCTATTCCCAATTTATCCCTCTTCGCCCCCTTCCTGTTTGGTAACTACAAGTTTGTTTTCTATGTCTGTAAGTCTGTTCCTGTTTTGCAAATAAGTTCATTTGTACTCGTTTTTTAGAATCCACATATATATGATATCGTATAATATTTGTCTTTCTGTGTCTGACTTACTTCAGTTAGTATGATAATCTCTTAAGTCCACCCCTGTTGCTGCAAATGGCATGATTTCACTCTTTTTTATAGCTGAATAATTTTTCATTGTCTGTGTGTGTGTGTATATATATATATATATATATATATATATACATTCATCTGTTTATCCATTCATCAGTTGATGGACACTTAGGTTGCTTCCATGTCCTGGTTATTGTAAATAGTGCCTCTATGAACATTGGGGTACATGTATCTTTTCAAATTACAGCTTTCATCTTTTCCAGATAGTTGGCTGTTTTAAATAATTCAGAGGGGAACATTTTTATTCAGAATTATTTTTCACATTTGGGATAATTTCTCCGGAATATATTCTAAAGTGTAGAAACACTGGGTCACAAGGAAACTAGTTCATGCAGGGTAAATAGAACCGTGATTGGATTTGGGTATAAGGATAAGAAGAGGAATTATACCTCCCAGGGAGAGGAAAGAACATGCCCAAATGATGGAGGTGCTGATTTCTATCTGCCAAAGAAGACTGATTGGGCTAGTGTACAGCTCCATCTTTTATTGAAGCTCTCAGAATGAGACCTCTTTCAGCATCAAAAGTTGTTTCATTCAGTACAGGAATTTAAGGTCATATTACAAGAGTTGGGAACCTCTGCATTTTGTAGAGACAATAACACTGTAATTGCTGATAGTTATTAGTAATCCAAGCTGCTGAAAATGACCTATAAGATCAGTTGCAGTAATATGGATACATAAAAGAGCTTTGCTGATTATAGAAGGCAAGAATTTTCTCCACGGCCTCAAATAATGATGAATAGTTAGATTGCCTAATTAAGGTCACAGAAAATGATATAATTTCTAAGGTCTCACCAACTCTAAAATTCTGTATGGTAATAATATCATCTAATGGTTCCCCCACTATAATTCTGCTGGACACCTGGCTAATATAATTACTTCTACCTCAAATTCTTTTTGAAATGAGGTTGAGTACATAGAGATGAGAGAGAGGGAGAGAGAGAGAGAGAGAGAGAGAGAGAGAGAGAGAGAGATGATAAATAGATGATAGATAGATAGATGGGCAAGCCAATAAGATTGGGTTTTTAAAATATTCCTGATAATATATATTTCTTCTAAAGAAAAGGGAAATTGTTAGAACAACTGATTCAGAACATCAGTATAAAAATTCTAATATTGTGCTATTTTTCTATCCTTTTGCTTTTATGTGAATTGGTATCTTGTAAGAAACCCACAGCTGTGAAAAAGAATCCATTCAATTATTTTTATGAAGTTCACACTTTATTTGCTAAATGACAGAGTGGGGAATAGTGACTACATTGAAGCAAATAGTATTCATCTTACTCTGTAGACCATTCTTCCCAATTACCCTAGCACAGATTTGTATTAAGGAGTTTAATGAAGAGAAGCTACTATACATAGCATATAGTTGTCAGGGAGTACAGACTGCATATGGATGCTGAGAATTACCAGACAGCCTCAAACTTTAAATGCCCTCAAAGGAACCCTGTCATTTAAGTTTCTCAGTTTCCAAGATTCCCTGCAATTCCAGTGAATAGACTAATTAAGACTTTTCTGAAACTCATTCTCTTAGAGTGTTCTGATACACTAGTTTCCACAGAAATAGAGTGACCATTTACCTTGACCAATACAGTTCAATTGCCCCAGGATAATTATTATTAGTGCCCAGTGTCACTAAAAAAGATTAGATGATAAGTTACATATTACCCTTCATGTAAAATATTCTCAAAAATAATTAGGGAGGAAGTTCTGCAAGATGATGGACTGAGAAATGTGGGAACCACCTCTATTCACTCTATACATCGAAAAATGCTCAGTAAGATGTGTTTAAAGAATTAAAATGCATAGCTGAGCTCAAAGCAAGAAAGCAAAATATGTCCTAGAGCCAGATATAAACATAAGAACTGGTATATTGATGCCTGCAATGGGATGGGGTTTGGTACCAGAGAGCCAGGATGGGGTCTTTCACTGAAATGAAACCTTTCTATCAGGTGATGCAGATCTTTGGCACACAGGTCATGTGTGGAAGCAAGGTGTGACATAGCATTTTTAGGATGCAGACATCTGTGCCACATTTACAATGCTCATGTGGAAAAGAAAACCCAGGACATAAATGTCAAAACTTGTTTGTATCTGATGGCTTCATGCACCCAGACAGAGGCAACTCTGAAATTGCCAACAATAGGAGATCACCAGAGCTCAAAGGAAATTTTCAAATGTCATTTTCAGAGGATAAATTTTCATAGAAATTGAGGTCATAGACAAATGTCACAAAAATTTGAGCAAATCCAACACCAAGAAAGATTGATTAGAAACACAATAAAGAAGATAACTGAACTGAGAAACTCAAATGAGGAATTTGAAAGAATCTTTATAACTATGTGTTAACTGTTCAGCGAGATAAAGTAATGCCAAACACAAAACAAGAGGAGATTATAGTACAGAAACAATCAGATGTGAAAGAAAAAAAGTATAACTCAGAAATTCAAAACAAAATTGTAGAAAATTTTTTAAAAATCAACAAAGAGGATTAAAAAATTGATTAGATATGGCTGAAGAGATAATTAATGAATTGAAGACAGAGAGTAAAAACTTCAGATTTCTTTCCAGTGGAACTTGGAAAAGTGTAGAAGTAACAGAGGATTCAGAGTAAAATGGATTTGAATTTGAATCTTGACTCCACTACTCATTACCTTTGACTTTGAGAAAGTCACAATCTGTATTTCAGTTTCCTCTTTTATGGAGGAAAGAGTGTTCTTATAAAGATTAAGTGAAATATGTGGAACCATACAATGCACAGCCTGGCACCTACTAGCTACTCAAAAAGTTTTGTTTTGTTTCCTTTTTTTAACAACTGTTTGCTGGACTCTTTTCCAAATACTGACAAGACACTTACAATATAATGAGTGCTTATTATGTACACTGTTCCTTATGTGCATTTACCTAATACTAATTAAACCCTATGACTTTGTATGATAGATAAATCCAGATTATAGAATAAAAAAGTGAAACTGACAAAATAACGTATATGTACCAGGTCATGGTAAATAGCAGAGACAGATATTTGATGCAGGACTATTATATATCAAACCTCACTTTATTGACCCCTAATTCTTTTATCTTTGTCTTGTGGAAACCAACAAAGACTATCAATTAATCAATCAATTAATTTCCCTTGGTATAGCCTGGGCAGAGAGACATTCCCAAGAGGTTTCTAGCAAGTTGCAGAGGCTCTAAAACCTGCTAGTGCTTAAGACCAGATTTTATAAATTCTACCAGTTTTCCTGTGTTACATCACTAATTTACCTCACATCCTTTTAGGGACATATAGGTTGAGATATAAATGTTAAGGGATAGCTTTAATTAAAGGTAGATTTCTTCTTTAATACCAAAGAATAAAGTAGTGTGTTGGACATACCATTTGTTGATTATATCTCAGTTTCATGGCTCTTTTAATACATATGGTAAGAAGGCATTTTATATTTTATGTTCAAAAATGATATCATTTTACAGAACAAAGTGAAGTGGCACTTCATCACACCAGCTATTTTAAAGAAAAATAGTCTTTGATTCTTTAATTAAAAAAAAAAGAATCCCTAAGCACAATACTTTTTATGTAGCAGTTTCCAGGAAAGAAAAGAAGACATTTTAACTCAGTTTTTGAAAATTTGAAGGAAACTTAAGAAAGATAATAGAATGTGATCCATGAGAAAGAAAAATCTATGTCTTTTTAAGCCCAAAGCCCTAACAGTGCTTGTTACATGATAGACTTATTTTTTAGTAGATTCAATAAACAGATGTTAAATTATCTCAAAGTAAGGTTTTGTTCAATTTGCTCGGAAGAGTTTTGAATAAGATTCTTCACAAAATATTCAAAACTGACATATGATCTTCTCTTCTAATTTTACTATTACTTCCTAGTAATACTGGAATATATATTCTATCTATATTATATATAGTTCTGATATTTAAATTGTCAATTCATTTTGCCAGATAACTATAGCATGAGTGAGTGTTTGGAATGATTTACAAACATCATCTTAATTTCAATAGCAATATTTATGTATCTACTATTCATTGCTTTCAAAGAGAGTGCTAGATTGAGAACTTTAAATAAATGAGAAAATTATTTTCATAACTTTCTTTAATAATTGATCAAAATTGACTCTCCTATCATAAGCATGCTCAAGATTTGTTTATAGTATTTTTGAGGAGGGTTAGGGGAGTTTACCCTGACACAAGTATAAAACATCAGCTGAAACTGGAAAGTATGATCATTTGGTATAGTCTTTATGCCTCTGATTCTGAATATTAGCTTTCATGATTCATTTACTTCATCAATGAATAAATATTTAATGAGTGCCAACTGTATGTGTAGCACTGAGCCAAGCACTAGAAATGCACCTTGTATAAGACCTGGTCTCTATTCTTAGAAGTTTACTGTTGATTGTGAGACAAATAAGGAAACAAGTCATTACAATACAATGTGATCAGCACTATTACGGTATTTAGCACAGAATGCAGGAGGAGTGCAGGAGGGACAAGACCCAGGAAGACATCCTAACAGAGGTGACAGTTAAATCTAGAAGGACGCCTAGGAGATGAACAATGGGAGCAGATGAGGGTAAAGATATCCCAGGAGAATGAAGCTGCTTGTATTTTTAAAAAGGAGCAAAAGACACATACATGTGGAAGTTCAATTATGGCTGGGGCACAGCTTTGATGGGAACTCAAGAGGGCAGCACCGGCTATGTTAGGAAAAGCCTTTTCATGACACTACTAAGAATTTTATTGTCACATTCTCAGGGCAAAGAGGAAACATTCAATATATTAGGTGAGTATGATGGTCAGTTTTATGTATCAATTTGTCTGGTCTATAGCTCCCATTTATCCAATCAAACACTAATCTATGTGTTGTGAAGGTATTTTGTCCATATGATTAAAGCCTATAATCAATTTATTGTAAGTTAGAAAGATTAGCCCAGGTAATCCAGGTGGGCCAGCTTCAATCAGTTGAAAGGCCTTAGGAGCAGAACTGAGGCTTCCCCAAACAAGAAAAAGTTCTACTTTTGGACAAGAGCTTCAGTGAGTGCCTCAGAAAACCTGGGTTTAGTGTAAAGACAGTAGGAAGCTTAGGGGGGTGGAATGAATTGGGAGATGGGGCTTGACATATATACACTATTGATACTATGTATAAAATAGATAACTAATGAGAACCTACTGTATAGCACAGGGAACTCTACACAGTGCTCTGCAGTGACCTAAATGGGAAGGAAATCCAGAAAAGAGGGGATAGATGTATACGTATAGAAGATTCACTTTGCTGTACAGTAGAAACTAACACAACATTGTAAAGCAGTTATACTCCAATAAAAATTAAAAAAAATACAGCAGGAAGCAAGAAAAAACAGGAAGCAGCTCAGCCATGGACAGACTCAGGGAGAGTTGGAAAAGTTTTCTGTATGCAACATAACTCAGGCACCCTGATTTTCTTAACACACCCCTCCCCCAATAGCAAGCGTCCCCTGCTGCCCATTCTAGCATTCTGCCATAATGATGACCTAGTCACTGGCATTGCTTCTGATGTTATGACTGCCTCTCATATTAAACTCTTCAAGAGAACATCACCAATGAAAGTAGTGGTCTTTCAGGGAAGCTAAAGTCTTTCATGTCCCTGACTTCCCCTCATATCAGCCCCCTTATTCCAGCCCCTCTCATGCTACAGCCAGGAGGAAGAGTAGGAACCTGATGGCCATATTTGAGAACAAAGGTTGGGCTACAATTTCTATGACTGAAACTTTTAAAGAAGTAATAGATTAGCTTAATTTGGTGTGGCCCATAATTGTCCTCAATGCATGGGACCAATAACAGCATGGCCAGCTCTCTCTCTCTCTCTTTACTTAATCTTCTAGCTTTTTGCCACTACTTAGCTTGAACAGTAAGAGGTCTAGAATTATTCATAATCTAAGATTTTTTTTCTTCATGCTACTTTTGAAAGGCTGCTCCTCTCTTATGTGACCACCATGATTGAGCTACTGGATTAATTTATGAAGGTCTAGATTCTTGGGCCAGGGGTGATATGGACATTGAGACCAGCATGCTTTCTTCTATAATATGTACACAATTGAGCAATCACTATGTCGCAGGCATTAGAAATCCAGGCTAAATGCTTTGCTTGCATCTTCTAACTAAATCTTCACAGCAACCCCTTGAAAGTACAGGGTCTAATTATTCTCATGGAAGGAAAGATGGTGTTTGGTTTGAGGCTACATGAGCTTGCTTAGGAGTGGGAAAATGATAACCTCGATGTGCTTCATCCTGGATCCTTCCAGATATTTAGAACAAAATCTCCAGCTAATGAAGAGTGATTTCACCTTTATTCTCATGTATATGTTTCAGAACTTCACAAGGAGAAATAAATGTTCAGGAACTCCAGATGAGTACTTCCACATAACCTGCCCAAGTATCTTTATGATGGTCCCCCTCACTGGTTTCCCCCCCCCCATTTTTTTTTTAGTTTACTGTTTCTACCAAGTGGCACATTCATGCTGAAAGTAGCAGAACAGAATCTGGGTTTTGAGATGGAAATATAAATCCATGCCTGCCAGATAACTGATGGCCTTTCTGTTCTGGTGATGCTCTGACTCTTCATGTAATGGGGATATTTTCCAGAGGAACCTGGGACAGGTTTTCAACTTTGCATCTGTTACCTATTTAACCACAGATCTTTGAACATGCTGTGTTTACATGGAAATGTCCTGCATCTTTCTGAATGTACTGGCAAGTGTTCTGCATGGGATGGGCATATATCCATTTTAAGAATGGACCGAACTTCATTATCACTGAAAAGTTAGAACAAATTCCATAACACAATGATGGAGATGACTTCTTGTGTATGTGCAGTCATAACTTGTGGCATAATTCATCAATTTGAATAAGAAAATAATTAAAAACTGAATGCTGGTGACTTTTCCTCAACTTACTGGCATGCTACATCTTTCAGCCTCAATTCTGTCCTTAAAGTATCTTCTCCCTTACTTGGAAATGTGGGTTGTTTCAGCAGACTTTCAGCATGCCATAAGCTCCTCTCCAGTACATCTGTGTGCTTGATAGTCTACCAGTTATGGGGGGAAAATTAAGAGTAAAAAAGGAAAATAGGGCTTCCCTGGTGGCACCGTGGTTAGAATCTGCCTGCCAATGCAGGGGACACGGGTTTGATCCCTGGTCCAGGAAGATCCCACATGCTGCAGAGCAACTAATCCCACGCACCATAACTACTGAGCCTGTGCTCTAGAGCCCACGAGCCACAACTACTGAGCCCACGTGCCACCACTACTGAAGCCCGCATGCCTAGAGCCCGTGCTCCACAACAAGAGAAGCCACTGCAGTGAGAAGCCTGTGCACCACAATGAAGAGTAGCTCCCACTCACCGCAACTAGAAAAAGCCCACATGCAGCAATGAAGATCCAACTCAGCCAAAGATAAATAAATAAATAAATATTTAAAAAAAATAAATAAAAAAGGAAAATATTACTACACAGGTGGTGTGCTCAAGGTGGCTCCTACAGGTTTGGGAGAGTTGAATATCAAATTTCAGGAACTTTGCAAACTAGTTGTTAAAATAGTCATTATTAAAAATTAAATTACATATATTTAAAATTCAATGTTATATTAAAAGCAAAACAACTCCAAAACAATCATTTACTAATTATTTTAGTGCATGTTACTAATATCTATGCTCTTGAGGTTATTTATATCTATTGTATATGTGAGGTAGAAATATATGCTATAATGGTATGCTAGTGTGTATCTTTTCCCAGGCAAACCAGTCACAACAAGTGGTTCTCAAACTTTAATGTGCATCAAAAATACCTGAAGGGCTTGATTTTGTTCTTTTACACACAGGTTGCTGGGCCTCACAGTGACTGATCTGAGAATTTCTCAAGGGCTTGAGAATTTGTAATTTTAAGTTCACAGGTGCTACTGATGTTGACTCTGAGATGGCTCTTTGAGAACTACTAGTTTACTAAACAAGCCCATGAGATAATCCTTATCATCTCGATTTAAAGATGGAGAAACTTATTTATAGAGTTCAGGCACCATATTCATTTACACCTAAAAAATACATGTAATTATTTGTCTCAAACATGTATTTTCTGGAGATTCCTCAAAAAATTAAAAATAGAACTACCATGTGAACCTGCAATTCCACTGCTGGGTATTTTTTTCAAAGAAAACAAAAACACTAATTCAAAAAGATATTTGCATTCACACATTCATTGCAGCAATGTTTACAAGAGCCAAGGTACAGAAACAACCTAAGTGTTCACTAATGGATGAATGGATAAAGGAAATGTGGCATATCAATACAATGGAATATAATTCAGCCATAAAAAAAGAATAAAACTCTGCCATTTGCAATGACATGGATGGGTGTCAAGGGCATTATGCCAACTGAAATATGTCAGACAGAAAAAGACAAATACATTATGATCTCTATTACAGGTGGAATATATATATTATATATATTATATTATATATTATATAATATTATATATATAATATGTATATTTGTTTTTTTAATGATAAATCTAAGCTCATAGATACACAGAACAGGTTGGTGTCTGCCAGAGGTGGGGATGGGGGTGCAAGAAATTGGTGGACCTGCTTTTGTTTAGTTTAGTTTAGTTTAAAAAATTGGGGAAAAAAGAAGCAGCAGTAGTGTATTTAGAATTATAATAACTTAGCAGTGAAAATCCAAAGGCTAGTGGCAGAAGGTTTGTACATCAATGCCCAGCTGTTGGGACTTACTGACTCACACACATTCTCTGTCTTCCAGATGGTCTTCTCAGATCCCTCATAAAGGAGAATTCATTACACACGGTGCTTTTGTAAATAAATCTAAGGTCTTATGTGCAAAATGAACATTGTATTAATGAAAGGAAAGAGAAAGAAAGAGAATTGAAGCTTTTATCAAAGTCCTAAACATATATATTTTTATTTACTCATATTGATTGAGGCAGGGGTTGAAGGGGAACCATTTGATTTCCAATAGTTTCCAGATGGGATCTCTGTCTTTTTCTTTTTTCCTTCTTAGTTAGACATATTTATTGATAAAGCAGCTATATTATCAGAGGAACATCTTGAAATATGAATGCCATGATTCACAAGTTCAAATAAAGTTGAACAAGTAATTTGAAAAAAAAACGTATGTTTTCATACCACAGCTGAATCTTGACCATATTAATACTCCGACACAGAAAGCTGGAGTTATTGCTGCAGCGAATTATCCAGACAGTAGTAAAACATGCATGTGACTTTTTTTTTATTAGTTTCTGCTTTATAACAAAGTGAATCAGTCATACATATACATCTGTTCCCACATCCCTTCCCTCTTGTGTCTCCCTCCCTCCCATCCTCCCTATCCCACCCCTCCAGGTGGTCACAAAGCACCGGGCTGATCTCCCTGTACTATGCGGCTGCTTCCCACTAGCTATCTACCTTACATTTGGTAGTGTATATATGTCCATGCCTCTCTTTCGCCTTGTCACAGATTACCCTTCCCCGTCCCCATATCCTCAAGTCCATTCTCAAGTAGGTCTGTGTCTTTATTTCTGTTTTAACCCTAGGTTCGACAGGACAATTTTTTTCTTAAATTCCATATATATGTGTTAGCATACAGTATTTGTCTTTCTCTTTCTGACTTACTTCACTCTGTATGACAGGCTCTAGGTCCATCCACCTCATTACAAATAGCTCAATTTCGTTTCTTTTTATGGCTGAGTAATATTCCATTGTATATATGTGCCACATCTTCTTTACCCATTCATCCGATGATGGACACTTAGGATTTTTCCATCTCTGGGCTATTGTAAATAGGGCTTCTATGAACATTTTGGTACATGTCTCTTTTTGAATTATGGTTAGCTCAGGGTATATGCCCAGTAGTGGGATTGCTGGGTCATATGGTAGTTCTATTTGTAGTTTTTTAAGGAACCTCCATACCGTTCTCCATAGTGGCTGTACCAATTCACATTCCCACCAGCAGTGCAAGAGTGTTCCCTTTTCTTCACACCCTCTCCAGCATTTATTGTTTCTAGATTTTTTGATGATGGCCATTCTGACTGGTGTGAGATGATATCTCATTGTAGTTTTGATTTGCATTTCTCTAATGAGTAAAGATGTTGAGCATCCTTTCATGTGTTTGTTGGCAGTCTGTATATCTTCTGTGGAGAAATGTCTATTTAGGTCTTCTGCCCATTTCTGGATTGGGTTGTTTGCTTTTTTGTTATTGAGCTGCATGAGCTGCTTATAAATTTTGGAGATTAATCCTTTGTCAGTTGCTTCATTTGCAAATATTTTCTCCCATTCTGAGGGTTGTCTTTTGGTCTTGTTTATGGTTTCCTTTGCTGTGAAAAAGCTTTGAAGTTTCATTAGGTCCCATTTGTTTATTTTTGTCTTTATTTCCATTTCTCTAGGAGGTGGGTCAAAAAGGATCTTGCTGTGATTTATGTCATAGAGTGTTCTGCCTATGTTTTCCTCTAAGAGTTTGATAGTGTCTGGCCTTACATTTAGGTCTTTAATCCATTTTGAGCTTATTTTTGTGTATGGTCTTAGGGAGTGATCTAATCGCATACTTTTACATGTCCTTATCCAGTTTTCCCAGCACCACTTTTGAAGAGACTGTCCTTTCTCCACTGTACATTCCTGCCTCCTTTATCAAAGATAAGTTGACCATATGTCCATGGGTTTATCTCTGGGCTTTCTATCCTGTTCCATTGATCTATCTTTCTGTTATTGTGCCAATACCATACTGTCTTGATTACTGTAGCTTTGTAGTATGGTCTGAAGCCAGGGAGCCTGATTCTTCCAGCTCCATTTTTCGTTCTCAAGATTGTTTTGGCTATTCGGGGTCTTTTGTGTTTCCATACAAATTGTGAAATTTTTTGTTCTACTTCTGTGAAAAATGCCAGTGGTAGTTTGATAGGGATTACATTGAATCTGTAGATTGCTTTGGGTAGTAGAGGCATTTTCACAACGTTGATTCTTCCAATCCAAGAACATGGTACATCTCTCCATCTATTTGTATCATCTTTAATTTCTTTCATCAGTGTCTTATAATTTTCTGCATACAGGTCTTTTGTCTCCTTAGGTAGGTTTATTCCTAGATATTTTATTCTTTTTGTTGCAATGGTAAATGGGAGTGTTTCCTTGATTTCACTTTCAGATTTTTCATCATTAGTGTATAGGAATGCCAGAGATTTCTGTGCATTAATGTTGTATCCTGGTACTTTACCAAATTCATTGATTAGCTCCAGTAGTTTTCTGGTAACATCTTTAGGATTCTCTATGTAGAGTATCATGTCATCTGTAAACAGTGACAGCTTTACTTCTTCTTTTCCGACTTGGATTCCTTTTATTTCCTTTTCTTCTCTGATTGCTGTGGCTAAAACTTCCAAAACTATGTTGAATAATAGTGGTGAGAGTGGGCAAAGTGGTCTTGTTCCTGATCTTAGTGGAAATGCTTTCAGTTTTTCACCATTGAGGACAATGCTGGCTGTGGGTTTGTCATATATGGCCTTTATTATGTTGAGGAAAGTTCCCTCTATGCCTACTTTCTGCAGGGTTTTTATCATAAATGGGTGTTGAATTTTGTCGAAAGCTTTCTCTGCATCTATTGAGATGATCATATGGTTTTTATCCTTCAATTTGTTAATATGGTGTATCACATTGATTGATTTGCGTATATTGAAGAATCCTTGCATTCCTGGAATAAACTCCACTTGATCATGGTGTATGATCCTTTTAATGTGCTGCTGGATTCTGTTTGCTAGTATTTTGTTGAGGATTTTTGCATCTATGTTCATCAGTAATATTGGCCTGTAGTTTTCTTTCTTTGTGACGTCCTTGTCTGGTTTTGGTATCAAGGTGATGGTGGCCTCATAGAATGAGTTTGGGAGTGTTCCTCCCTCTGCTATATTTTGGAAGTGTTTGAGAAGGATAGGTGTTAGCTCTTCTCTAAATGCTTGATAGAATTCGCCTGTGAAGCCATCTCATCCTGGGCTTTTGTTTGTTGGAAGATTTTTTATCACAGTTTCCATTTCAGTGCTTGTGATTGGTCTGTTCATATTTTCTATTTCTTCCTGAGTCAGTCTTGGCAGGTTGTGCATTTCTTAGAATTTGTCCATTTCTTCCAGGTTGTCCATTTTATTGGCATAGAGTTGCTTGTAGTAATCTCTCATGATCTTTTGTATTTCTGCAGTGTCAGTTGTTCCTTCTCCTTTTTCATTTCTAATTCTATTGATTTGAGTCTTCTGCCTTTTTTTCTTGATGAGTCTGGCTAATGGTTTATCAATTTTGTTTATCTCTTCAAAGAACCAGCTTTTAGTTTTATTGATCTTTGCTATCGTTTCCTTCATTTCTTTTTCATTTATTTCTGATCTGATTTTTATGATTTCTTTCCTTCTGCTAACTTTGGGATGTTTTTGTTCTTCTTTCTCTAATTGCTTTAGGTGCAAGGTTAGGTTGTTTATTCGAGATGTTTACTGTTTCTTAAGGTGGGATTGTATTGCTATAAACTTCCCTCTTAGAACTGCTTTTGCTGCATCCCATAGGTTTTGGGTTGTCGTGTCTCCATTGTCATTTGTTTCTAGGTGTTTTTTAATTTCCTCTTTGATTTCTTCAGTGATCACTTCGTTATTAAGTAGTGTATTGTTTTGCCTCCATGTGTTTGTATTTTTTACAGCTCTTTTCCTGTAATTGATATCTAGTCTCATAGCATTGTGGTCGGGAAAGATATTTGATACAATTTCAATTTTCTTAAATTTACCAAGACTTGATTTGTGACCCAAGATATGATCTATCCTGGAGAATGTTCAATGAGCACCTGAGAAAAATGTGTATTCTGTTGTTTTTGGATGGAATGTCCTATAAATATCAATTAAGTCCATCTTGTTTAATGTATCATTTAAAGCTTGTGTTTCCTCATTTATTTTCATTTTGGATGATCTGTCCATTGGTGAAAGTGGGGTGTTAAAGTCCCCTACTATGATTGTGTTATTGTCGATTTCTCCTTTTATGGCTGTTAGTATTTGCCTTATGTATTGAGGTGCTCCTATGTTGGGTGCATAAATATTTACAATTGTTATATCTTCTTCTTGGATCGATCCCTTGATCATTATGTAGTGTCCTTCTTTGTCTCTTCTAGTGGTCTTTATTTTAAAGTCTATTTTTTCTGATATGAGAATTGCTACTCCAGCTTTCTTTTGGTTTCCATTTGCATGGAATATCTTTTTCCATCCCCTTTGATTGTGGAGCTTTATTTTGCTGCTTCTGAGGCTGCTGGGAGAGATTTCCCTTTCTCTTCTTTATTCTCACAGCTCCCTCATCTCAGCTTTGGATTTGGCCCCGCCTCTGCGTGTAGGTCGCCGGAGGGCATCTGTTCTTCGCTCAGACAGGACGGGGTTAAAGGAACAGCTGCTTCGGGGGCTCTGGCTCACTCAGGCCGGCGGGAGGGAGGGGTACGGAGTGCGGGGCGAACCTGCAGCGGCAGAGGCCGGCGTGATGTCGCACCAGCCTGATGCGCGCAGTGCGTTCTCCCAGGGAACTTGTCCCTGGATCCCGGGACCCCGGCAGTGGTGGGCTGCACAGGCTCCCCGGAAGGGGGCTGTGGAGAGTGATCTGTGCTCGCACAGAGGCTTCTTGGTGGCGCAGCAGCAGCCTTAGCATCTCATGCCCATCTCTGGGGTCCGCGCTTTTAGCCGCGGCTCGCGCCCGTCTCTGGAGCTCCTTTAAGCAGCGCTCTTAATCCCCTCTCCTCGCGCGCCAGGAAACAAAGAGGGAAGAAAAAGTCTCTTGTCTCTTCGGCAGGTCCAGACTTTTTCCCGGACTCCCTACCGACTAGCCGTGGTGCACTAACCCCTTCAGGCTCTCTTCCTGCCGCCAGCCCCAGTCCTCTCCCTGCGCTCTGACTGAAACCCAAAGCCCGAGCCTCAGCTCCCAGCCCCGCCTGCCCCGGCGCCCGAGCAGACAAGCCTCTCGGGCTGGTGAGTGTTGGTCGGCACCGATCCTCTGTGTCGGAATCTCTCCGCTTTGCCCTCCACACCCCTGTGGCTGTGCTCTCCTCCGCTACTCCGAAGCTTTCCCCCTCCGCCACCTGCAGTCTCCGCCCTCGAAGGGGCTTGTAGTGTGCGGAAACCTTCCCTCCTTCACGGCTCCCTCCCACTGGTGCAGGTCCCGTCCATATCCTATTGTCTCTGTTTATTCTTGTTTCTTTTGCCCTACCCAGGTACGTGGGGAGTTTCTTGCCTTTTGGGGGGTCTGAGGTCTTCTGTCAGCGTTCAGTAAGTGTTCTGTAGGAGTTTTTCCACGTGTAGCTGAATTTCTGATGTATCTGTGGGGAGGAAGGTGATCTCCGCGTCTTACTCTTCCGCCATCTTCCCCCAGCTTCCCGTGTGACACTTTGATGACATAGATACACAATTCATATGCTTACCTGTAAATAACTAAAGTTCTTAGTCTTTTAATCTGTCCTTTATTGTGCTGTGTTCTATGTTTGGTGTTCTACACTAACTGTAAGAGTCCTGAAATTCTGTTATTTCTCTCCTTTACAAATGAGGAAACCAAGGCTCATAGATATTCATGACTGCCGACAACATTTGTTATATGACTACTATCTAAAGACCAAAAATGATTTTTCTTTGACCTGCCACAGAGTCTAACTTATTTTTATCACAAAATACTTCATATCCAAATACAGAATAATGTACATGACTGATAATTCAGAAGGACTTCCGTTCTCTCAGGCCACTGCTAGCCTTAAATCAGGCACCACTGGCCTTCTAATCTTACTCCGTGGAACCACCATGTAATGTCTCAGCCTTTTTTTTCTTTTTATTTCACATGTTTATGAATTCTTTTCTTACAATCACGGGCCGACAGTGATTTTCTAGCAGCACTCAATAATGAAGCCTCAGTACAATCAAGCATTATTTAAATTCCTGGGGAGAAAAAGCACATGTGGCATAAAATTCAAGCTCTCCCTTAACACTCAAGCTAATAATATCTCAACATTCAATCAGATCCCAGACATCAGCGATCAAAAGTATGCATAGATGGTTTTCTTTTTAAAGGGACAGGTTTTAGAGGACAAGCTGCAGAGAGAGGAAGAAAAATTAACACAGATGCTAAAACGAAGGCTTTGTTTGTCTCAAACATTTCTATTCAAATCAGAACATGAAACGGTGAGGTGGTCATGTATTAAGGACCACAGTTAGCACTGAACAAGGTGATAACACTGACCCATGAGAAGTCACAAACTCATAGTACCAGCAAGACAGAGATTTCCACCTGGTATCATGCAAGTCAGACTCAGACACAGAGAGCTATGTGAAAGGGGTCTGAAAATTAACATCGTTTTACTAAGATAGTAAGAATGTGTGTGGACTTATATCTTTAAACTCATTGTTCAGCTTTCTTTTAAAGTAAAATGATAAGAATGGTGTGATATTGTGTTGATAATAAGAAATACTGTTTGTGCTTTGCCCCAGTTTCTGGCACAGAGCTCCTAAGTCCATTGGAATTTCCCCTAAGGGACAAGAGAGTTCAAAGTGTCTTTTGTTATGTTAATGAGGTGACTTTTGGAAAGCACCTAGGTTACATAAGGAAGGGAGCTGGTTGCCAGGAGAATCAACCATTGCATTAGAGTGTAGGGACTTTCAGTGCCTCTCCCTCCTCCTCCAGAAAGGAGAGGGGCTGGAAGTTGAAGCAATTGCTAAGGGCCAATGATTTAATCAATCATGCCTATGTAAGGAAGCATCCATAAAATCCAAAAGGATAGGGTTCTAAGAACTTCCAGGTTGGTGAACACATGGAGATTTGGGGTGAGCGGTGCACCTGGAGAGAGCATGGCAGCTCCTTCCCCTTTCCCCATACCTTGTCCTATGCATCTCTTTCACCTGGCTTTTCCTGAGTCATATCCTGTTATAATAAACTGGCAATCTAGTAAGTAAAATGTTTCTCTAAGTTCTGTGAGCCACTCTAGCAAATTAATCAAACACAAGGAGGCGGTCCTGGGAATTTCTGATTTATAGTTAGTTGGTCAGAAGCACAAGTAACAACTTGGACTTGTGACTGGCATCTGAGGTGAGGAAGAGGCAGTCTTGTGAGACTGAGCACTTAAACCATGGGATGTGATGCTGCCTCCAAGTTCATAGTGTTAGAATTGAGTTGAATTGTAAGACACCCAGCTGATGTCTGAGAGTTGCTTGGTAGTATGTGGGAAACCTCCCTCCCATTATGACTGAGTACAGAATTGTTCATTGGTGTCAGAATTTTAAAAGGGAAAAATGAACTGTATGTGAGTAGAGAGGAGGAAGTTACCAAAACAACCAGTGTGGAAAGGTCTTCAGAATGGACCCCAGAGACACTGGAATTAGTTTTCAAAATGGACCAGAAGTAAACTGAGCAGAGAAGCAAGATCATTTCACTCTCAGGAAATGGGAAAAAACACGAAGAGGCAAAAGTATGAGTCCAGGGATGGGAGAAAAGTCTTATTTTGCCAGGACAGTGATCTCAAAACTTTAATCATGCCACTTACACATTTCTGCTTTACTTATTACTGCTTTAATGTTGCTGCTTTTAATTTTAAAATATTTAAAATGAGACAATGTATCACTAAAATGAATAGAATAACAGTGCAGTGTCTCTCCATGTGAATCGAAAAGCCCTTATAAATATAAACCTAATAAAATTTTGATAGAATGAAGTGACTTCCAAAAGGCTCCCATCTCCTGGTCTTTTATGATGTTCAAGGTCACGCCCTTCTCCTATCTCCCACCCCACTTCTCTGTTTTACAATAACTGAAACATAGCATTTGAAATTATATTAAATATATATCTATTTCAATGCAGTTTTCTGCTAGTAAGCCTACTTAAAACTAAGCTTTCTCTCCTCACACGTCTTCTCCTACAATGCAGTGAATTGCTCAAAAGTATCTTCTGTATTACCAGTAGTGCCATATTTCAGAAGCATTAAGCTGGAATATAAGGTATGTGAATCAGACCAGGAAGCTCCAAAAATGAGCCTTAAAATGATGTAAGGGCCAAATTGTCCATGACCTTTAATTTCTTGTTACAGATAAAAAAAAAAAACATCAGGTGTTTGCTTGCACATATCCTAAATTAATGCCCACTTCATTTATATGTAATATGGGTTACACATATTTTTAACTATTCACTCTTTCCACTCTTCCACCTGGTTTGAAAATACGGAGACATGAATGTTGGGCATGTTTTGAAAATCACTAATATATCATTCCTGTCTGATTTTTAAGGAAAACTTTTTTATCTCTTCATTTGTTTGTTCCAGATTTAAATCTAAATCCACTCTGGTGCATCTGATGGGGCCAGTCAAATCTTCAGATATTCTCTACTCTCTGCCTAGATTTCAACATGTATGAAAATAATAAGTACAAGAGAATGAGTAAATATCTAAGGAGCATCTATTATGTGAAAACACAATAACAATAGCTTACTTTTGATATGAGCACATAATTGCTAGTTAGTAAATGATTGGGCTGATTAAGTTGTTTTTTATTAATGTCTGAGAAAAACTTCCCTCTACAGAAAAACATATTTATAAACTGATGTGACTGATTAACGTTTGCCACGTGAAAAACAGAATATTTCCCCATTTTCGTCCAAGAAAAGAACACCTCAGACTCCTTGAATTGATTTGCAAGAATTTCCCTCATTTCCAAGACCAGCTTCTACAAATGAGGTAAAAAAAAAAAAAAAAGGAAAGAAGCAGGAAATCTGAGTTATCGTGTCATAAAGATTTGGTAGATTTTCCTTAATGTCAAATAACTAAATAATGCACAAATAGCAAAATAACAATATAAGAAGTTTACTTTAAGAAATGGAAATCAACCATGTGTTTGCACATGAACTTTACAACTGACTACTCTCTACAGTCCATAGAATTTCAGATCTTTAGTTTTATTCAAATTTCCTATGGAGTGTTTAAGTGATGGATGTGTCTGGGACATTTTAACCAATCTTCCAGGCTCCATCTGCCAGGCCATCTGGATTCTGCACCCACAGAGAACTACTTGGTGAATGATTACAGACATGATTTAAAAAAAAAAAAAAAGAAAAGAAAAGAAGAAAGAAAGAAAATAATGAATTGTAACATAAATACAAACTAAAATCATTTTTGCAGTCTTACATAAAAGGATAAAGTTGAAAAATAAGGAGGAGAAATGCATTTTTTTGTTGTTTTTCTTTTTTTTCATCAGTCACATGAATTACAATAAGTGCCTGACCTTTTTCCATAAGATGTTTAAATGGCAGCTGTTATGGCTACAGTATACCATTTGATCAAAAGCTCTTGAGGACAATAGTTTGTTTTGCAAAGGTCATTCTCCGTATATAATTGTGAAGGTGTTCAAAAGGCTTACCAACTAAATATACAGGATTTTCATTGAGAGTAAATTATATAACAGCTTTCAAATTAAATCTAAGCCAAGAAATCTATAGGGAATACTGTAAGAGACCTTTGAAAATCCATCTCACAGTTTGTAAAGAATACACTTTTAAAACAAGTCAACTTGAATTAATAGGAAATGTAGGGTCTTGTACTAAATGATTTATTAAAATTACTTATATAGAAACTGGTTAAATCTTACATCATATATAACATAAAAAAGTAGACATGGGGCTTCCCTGGTGGCGCAGTGGTTGAGAGTCTGCCTGCCGATGCAGGGGACACGGGTTCATGTCCCAGTCCGGGAGAATCCCACATGCCGCGAGCCAGCTGGGCCCGTGAGCCATGGCCACTGAGCCTGCACATCTGGAGCCTGCGCTCCGCAAGGGGAGAGGCCACAACAGTGAGAGGCCCGCATATCGCAAAAAAAAAAAAAAAAAAATGTAGACATGTTTAAATATAAGAATATGCAACAACTGGCAGAAAAATAGGAAAGAATAAGAGTTAGTGTCTTGTCACCATGTTTCCAATATCAGGTCTTTTCTTAACTCCAATATTGATGAGGAAGCCCCAACGCTTGTAGTTTATGTCAACATTAGAATACTAAAATCTAGAATACTAAAGTCTAAAATCACTTAACTGATTGGTCTTTCTAGAAACTAAGGGGTTTTTGTTTTATTTTGTCAGGTGTATGGAGGTATAATTTTCATAGGATAAACTTCTTCCTTTGGAGTATACAATTTGGAAAGTTTTGACAAATATATATAGTTGTGTAATAGCCACAATGATTGATATGTCATTTTCATCAACATGTAAAATTTCCTTTTGTCCATTGGCAGTCACTTCTCTCTCCCCACTCTAGCCATTTGACTTTGTACTTATATTCCCTATAGTTCTGCCTCTTCTAGAATGTTATATAAATGAGAACATTCAATAGGTAGTCCCTTGTGCCTAACTTCTTTCAGTTATCATGACGTTTTTGAGATTCATACATGCTGTTGCATGTATTAGTAGCTTGTTCCCTTTTATTGCTGAGTCCATTCCCCAAATTAGGCGCACCACAAATTGTGTATTCATTCACCACTTGACGGACATTTGGATAGTTTCTAGTTTTGGGTGAGTAGTTGCCATATACATTTGTATACAAGTCTTTGGTCATAATTAACCTAAAAACAGAATTACTGTATCATAGGGTAAGCATACATTTAACATTATAAGAAACTGCCAAATTCTTTCCAATGTGATTGCACTGTTTTGTATTCTCACCTGAAATTCATGAATGTTTCAGTCATTCCCACACCCTCATCAGCACTTGATATTCTCACTTTTTTTAAACGTTAGCCTTCCTACCAGATGTGTAATACCAATCAAAATCCCAGGCTTTTTTTTTTAACGTGTTGGCAAGTTTATTCTGAATTTTACAGAAGTGCAAAACACTATAACTGTCAAAAAAAGTTTGAAAGAGAACAAAGTTAGAGGACTCATATTTCTTGATTTCAATATTATAGAATTCAATATTTTATGGTTTGACATAAGAGCAACCATATAGATCAATGGAACATAACAGAAAGTCAAGAAACAGACCTACAAAAGTCTGTTTAATTAATTTTTGACAAAGATGCCAAAGGAAATCAATGGGGAAAGGATAGCCTTTCATTGTATGGTCCTGAAATAATATTTTTTTAAAAACACGATTCTTATCTCAAACCATATATTGATTAACTTAATATGGGTCAGAGATTTAAATGTAAGAACTAAAATTATTAAAACCTTCTAAAAGAAAATATACAATAAAACCTTTGAGTCTTTGGGCTGGGCTAGGCAAACACTTCTTAAATGAGACACAAAAAGTGTGAAACATAAAAGAAAAAGATAGTTGGATTGCATCAACAATTAAAATTTTCTGCCCTTCAAAATGTTAAGACAGTGTGAAGACAGCCACAGATTGGAAAGAAATATTTCCAAAACACATATATTATAAAAATTTGGATCCAGAATATATGAAGAACTCTTACAACTCAATAATAAGACAAATATCAATAAAAAACATTGGAAAAAGATTTGCACAGTATCCTCAGCAAAGAATGTAAATAGATTGCAAATAAGAGCATGAAAAGATGCTCATCATAATAGCCATTAGGGAAATGCAGGTTAAAACCACAAAAATATGCCATTAAAATTATTTTAAAATTCTAAAAACATTTGGGGGAGAATTTAGATCAGAGTGTGATTGTTAGTATATTATAAATAAAACAGATTAGAAAACAATTTAGGAAAAGAACAGATTTTGCCATTAATATATAGCATAATTACCTGTAAACACAACAAAGAGTTATGGAATATTTTTAATACAGATTTTTAAAGGTTACTTTTGATGCTTTCTATTTCTTATTTTTTTTTCTTTGATAAATTTTAAATTAGACAGTATCTGGACTTCAAAATGATCAATTCTAGCTTCAGTTTCAAATTCCATGCTTAATATTTACAGAGGGAAAGTATTGTTTTTTATTATTTAATAACTAAACAAAATTTATGTGGCAATTTTTTTTTTAACATTTAAAAAAAATTTTTTTTGCTGTTTATTTTTGGCTGCATTGGGTCTTCGTTGCTGCGCTTAGTCTTTCTCTAGCTGCTGTGAGAGGAGGCCAGTCTTCTTTGTGGTGCACGGGCTTCTCATTGTGGTGGCTTCACTTGTTACGGGCTCTAGTCGCGCAGGCTTCAGTAGCTCCACAGCATGTGGGATCTTCCCAGACCAGGGATCGAACCCATGTCCCCTGCATTGGCAGGCAGACCCTTAACCACTATGCCACCAGGAAAGTCCCAATGTTGCAAAATTTATATGAAAGAAACAGAGTGAAAATAAAGTAAAAGTTATAAATAATAGGTTAAATATTAACTAACAAAGAAAAATTGTCTTATTGGCAGTTTTAGTTTGCATTTTTTCAATAATGAAGTTATTTTTTTTTTCTCACAGATGTACTTATTGATAAAATCTCTTCTTCAAAGTGTCAGCATTTTTTTTTCTGTTGTAATTTTGGCAAATATGTTTGCTTCCTTTTTATTTGCCACAATTCCTTTTGACAGAATATTCTAAAACAAAAAGGTCCTTATGTTCACCATTATACAACAGTAAATCTTCCTTCATAATTATGATCAGTCTAGAATTTTGGCTACATGATGCCAAAACATCTGGCTGAAAAGAAAAACTAAAAACAAGCTTAATGTGCTGTTTTAAGAACTTTTGAAAAGACTGTGGAATTGAGAGCCTTTGAAGTACTGTTTAAATTTATTGAAGGTGAATTTACATTAAATCAATTTTTTAAATTATGTATTTTAGTTGCCAGATACATATAACATTTCTTTATATTACTTGTGGCAAATATGAAGTTTTGTGTTCAAATATATAGGAGTCCTTGAAATATTTTTAAAGATGTAAACTTTGCAACCAAAAATATAGTGCAGAAACATTATATGTGCTTAGATATAGTTAGATATAACATGGATTTTATAAATCTAAAAGATTCCCAGTTTTTTTTAATATATTAAATCACAAATTTGACTTTTATACTTTCACTCCTAGCTGCAGTAGAGTAACAAGAACTGGATTTGCACTTCAGCCTTTGAAATAACCACATATTGTTTGACTATATTCTCATGAAATGTCCAGAACAGGCAAATCCATAGAGACAGACAGTATACAAATTATTGCCTGGAAGTGGAGGGATGAGACAATTAGGAGTACAGGTTTTCTCCAGGGGGTGATGAAAATGTTTTAAAGTTAATAGTGGTGATAGTCACACAACTCTGTAAATATAATTAAAGACTACTGGATTGTACACCTGAAAAGATGAATTTTATATATACGAATAATAACTCAGTAGAACTGCTATAAAAATTACATGAAGAAATGGGAAATGCAAAGAGAAACACACAAATCCAAAATTTGCTCAGAGATTTCAATATCCTTCTATCACTAAGTACTCCTGTAGCTGCATCCCATATATTTTGATATATTGTGTTTTTATTTTATTTTCAATTCAAAATAATTTAATAATTCAATTCAAAGAAATTTATGACTTCTATTTTGATTTCTTCCTTGACTCTTTACTTCATAAGAGTATTTAGTTTCCACATATTTGGTATTATCTACATATTTGTATGAAATTGATTTGTACTTTAAATCTTTCATACAACTTATTTTAGTGATTTAAATCCTACTAATTTTTTTGAGATTTGCGTTATGGCTCAGAACATGGCCTATTTTGGCAAATGTGCCATGTGGTCTTGAAAAGAATGTATTCTTTTAATTGTGGACTGTTCCAAAGAAGTCAATATGGAATAACTTCCCCTAAAGATAGTATGAACTACTGATACAGAACTCCAGGAACAGAGAAATTAAAATTAGTTTGTAATAATGTCTGATCTCTCATATTTTTTGCCAAAGTATATTTACTGGCAACCGAATCAAATAGCTCTCAGGAATTCCCCTAACATTGGGCTGAATAATTGTGTCTAGGTTGTGCAGAGTAAGAAAGCCAATCAAATAGAGTGTTCTTCTGTAAAATAATTCCTGAAATTTTGACTGAGATTAGACCTCTCATCAACCTGGCTGGAGCATAATTTTTAGCTGCTCTCCCCTTTGGCAACCTCAACTAAAACAAATCTTTAGTTTATATTCAGTTTGTAAAACATAATAGCATAATAAAAAGTACTTGATAACATGAGAAAGTACTTAATAAAATAATAATTAGTGCACCATTATTAAATGTAATAATTTATTATCTTCAACACCCTGAGTCATTTTCTCCATGGTACCTGTTAGCCATAATCACTTATAAGACAATCACCAGTAAGATATAGGAACAGAGTTAGTTCACCAGTATTCAAGTGACTTTCATCTAATGCATTGAGAATAACTGAGAAAATGACTAAAATGTGAACAAAATCTAAATGGGGGGAAAATATGATTTTACAAGATGCCAGTTGAATGGAACACAGCCTTGGTCCTCATCTAACACCTTAAGAAAAGATAAGACACAAATCAGCTCTAGCTGGCATTTTCTCTGTGTAATTTCTCCAAGCTCATGCTCATTCTTTTCTGTAGAACTCCTATATTCCTTAATTAAAATATAATTATCTTCTCGTCTCTCAACTACATGTTTGCCGATGTGACAGAATTACATGAAATAAAAGATGGAGTAGACAGTCTCCTAATCCAGTAATATAGGTGCAACGTGTGTAGATTATCACAAACTAGCACTGAGTTACATAAACAAAACAAAGTCTCAACAGTCTTGCCTAGCTATTTCTAGCCTTGACCAATCACACATTCAGCAGTAGGATCCAATATTCATATCCTAAAAGGGATGTAGATATGCTTCTAGCAACATAGTTCATCTGGAAAGCCTTACACATCTTAGAAATCTTAGAAACATCTGCCTTAGAAACACCCACCAAATTATCCTGCCACTGGGTCAAACCTCTTTGTAGTTAACCAATTTTGTCTATCTCTCTAGCATCCATTCCTGCTTCCCCCCATAACTGTCTCCAGTTTCTAGTTCTTTATTCACGTTGTCTAAGTAGAGCTGCCTTAGCCTCAGGGCAGGACACAAGCGCAATCAGAGGCAATCAGTGTTTTCTATCTCTGTAACAGCCAGACACCCAATAGAAACAGATGGCACACTCCAGTCAGGATAAATTGAGGAGGGCTTATTTACAAACAGACTGGTTGCAAAGGATGCACAAGGTACAGAGGAACCTTAAGGGTTAGTGTGAAAAATCCAAGTTCATTGGTGCTGCTACCATAGACTTAAAGTATTTGGAGAGGAAGAAAAGACAGGAACCTGGAAGCAGAGAGAATCATGTAGAGCTAGGACCTGTGGGCTTTTGGTGAAGTCCAAAAGGACCCCACAGGGGAAACAGGGAGGTAGTTATTCTGACCCACTCTACTCCATGCCTGTGATTTCCAGCTGAGCTCAAACCTATGCTGGAGGGTTGGGAGCCTGCTAACGTCATCCATGCAGATCAGCCTGCTGCAGCTCCTGCAGGAGCAGAGGAGATCTGGAGAGCCAAGAGAAATAGCCCACACAATCTTCCCAGCCACAGTGGTTGGACAGGTGAGTAGGTATCCACGGCTCAACTACATACTGGGATATAGTGAGCACGAGGCTGTGGGCCCACCACATGGACTCAGACAATAGAGTCATCCCACGGGAAGCAAAGCCCAGTGATGGATTCGGGCAATATTATGTGAGTCCTGATCACACCTAAGGACAGAACTTTCTACCTAAAACTTGCGTTTATTTTTCCTTAAGCCAACCTGAATTTTGTTTTTACTGTTAAAAACTGAAAGAGCCCGAACTGATACACTCTCGGCCATCATTGAAAGCCAGATTCAAATTTGAGTTCACGTGCTCTTTTTTTTCTTCTTCTTTTTTTAATTGAAGTATAGTGGATTTACAATGCTGTATTAGTTTCAGGCATACAACATAGTGATTCAGTTATACATATATAGTATATGTAATATATATTATATATAATACATAGATAATATATGTAATATATATTATGTTGTATGTATATATATGTATATATATAATATTTCTTTTTCAGATTCTCTTCCCTTATAGGTTATTACAAAATATTGAGTATAGTTTCCAATGCTATACAGTAGGTCTTTGTTGATTATCTATTTTATATATAGTAATGTGTATATGTTAATCCCAAACTCTTAATTTATCCTTCCCCTTCCCCTCCTCTTTGGTAACCATGAGTTTATTTCTTATGTCTGTGAGTCTATTTCTGTTTTGTAAATAAGTTCATTTGTATCTCTTTTTTTTTTTTTCAGATTCCACATATAAGGGATATCATATGACATTTGTCTTTCTCTGTCTGGCTTACTTCACTTAGTATGATAATCTCTAGGTCCATCCATGTTGCTGCAAATGGCATTATTTCATTCTTTTTTATGGTTGAGCAATATTCCATTATTACATATATATACGACACGTTCTTAATTCATTCATCTATCTATGGACATTTAGGTTGCTTCCATGTCTCAGTTTTTGTAAATAGGTTTGTTATGAACATTGGGGTGCATGTATTTTTTCAAATTAGAGTTTTCTCTGGATATATGCCCAGGAGTGGGGTTGCAGGACCATATGGTAACTCTATTTTTAGTTTTTCAAGGAACCTCCATACTGTTCTCCAGTGTGTTTTGCTGCCCAAATTCAGACCTCTAGTAATCAGCCTTTGTTCCAGTTAGTTCCCCAGCCCTGCCCCAAACTTAGCTGTCTCCCAACCTCTGCAGAAGCTCACCTCCAAGTCTGAGGTTCCTCTCATAGTCAAACTGTGCATGTTTTGACAGAATAATCCCTTTCAAAAATATTTTTTCAAAGACTTTATGGGATACTTTTTTGTAATCCAGGCATGTTTGTTTTCAGTGTTCCCTAAATACTCACAAATAATGGTTGACCAAAAATTAACAGCACTTATCTGACATTTTTCTCAACTGAAGTGTCACTGCCAGTTGAGAGATGCATCACAAGGAATGGGTTCTAAATACTAAGAGCACTAACTTTGACTTCTTTTCTCTTTTTTTTTTTCCTGAGAGGAGTTTTAATATTAACCCGGCAGTAATGACACTCTCAGTCATTTGCACTGCAATAAACTTTCCACAGTGGAAGAGGAGAGAGATGGCATTAGACTTAGCATACAAGGAATGACATGCCTCTTGGCCTAGCTCATCTATGGTATTGTCCAGTGAGAAGTCTTTATTGATATACCATTCATTGTTGTGACTCAAAATTATTACAATGCTTGATATTGCTGGGGAAAAAATGAATGTTTTCTCAAAACCGGAGGAAGCCTACATATATCAGTTTGAGTTCTCCAAGAAGCAGATACTGAGGCAGAATTTGATATCCAAAGGATTTTTTTTGGTGAAAATGTGTGTGTATTAGTTATACATTGGTGTGCAACAAATTAGCATCATGCCTTACAGCTTTTCACAACAAGTATTTATTATATTAAACATTTTCTGGGGCTCAGAAATCCAAAAGTGACTTAGCTGGGTGGTTCTAGCTCAGAGTCTCTTAGGAGGTGTAGTTGTTAGCTGGAGATATAGTCATTTCAAACTTGACTGGGGCTGGAAAATTTGCTTCCAGGCTCACTCACATGTCTGATGGCGGCCTCAGTCTCTCACTAAATATTGCTGAGAAACATTATTCCCCATTATGTTGGCCTCTCCGTAGGTTGCTCATAGCATGGCAATTATTTCCCTCAGAACAAGCAAGCAGTCAGAGAGAGAAAGACAGAGACAGAGAGAAGTATTGCAAAAGCAAGAAAAAGAGTGCTCTCAAAACAGAAGGTACACCCTTTTATAATCTAATCTTGGATGTGACTACACAAGGTTGTGGATACTAGGCTGGGGCGCTCACTGAGGGCCACCTCTTAGAGACTGGATATTACCATATGTGAAGAAAAAGGAGGTAGGAATCAGGAAGAAGTAAGAAGGGTCTTCAGATAATTCTGCAGATCTAACACCTGTGAAAGGAGAGAAGGAAGAAATGAGTAAGGAGAGTCTCAAGTGCTGAGCAATATTGAGAAAATTTTATACAGGCTAAGGGAGAGTGCTCAGGGCAAAGTTGCCCCTTGGAAGACTCCTACAGTGGAAAGGATGACTACATTCCAGTAGCCTGCTGTGCTCAACTACTGGCCGTGAGTAGCTTGGTGGAAGTGTGGACTGGCATATATATTGTGGTGAATCCAAAGATGTGGCCATTGGAAGCTGTCAATCAGAGATGCTCCCTGCAGCATGTTCTCTTGAAGGGAGTAGCAGAACACTTCCATGGACTTTATGCCATGAAATGATGTTCTACCTTTGGGCATATTCATTATGTGTGTTACTATAAGCCAAAGAAGGAAGCACTGCTGATGAACACTCGTACCCTGACAGTGATTACAAAACTAAACGCCTTCAGGATCTAGGCAAGGAATGGAGATGAATGAATCACCCTAGTTGACCCAGGGGAACTAGGGAATGCATGCCCATCAAAAGGGGTAGCTCACATACATCAGTTCAGTCTAAAAGCTTCTAAGTGGACATGGCAGCCTTCCAGTCCCAGATTTTTAAATTTTCCAAAAAAAAAAAAAAAACTTCAGAAAACTGAAATTTTAAATGAACTTTTATAAATTTTAAATGTTACTAAAAATTCAATTTTAAAAAAACACAGTAGGCCAAATAAATATGTCTAAGGCCATAAGTAGACTAGGCTACCATTTTGTACATCTTATTAACAGTGATGCAGAGTAGTGTACTACAAAATAAAGCAAACGGACATATATACTCACCTAAAGAAAAACTAGAACTAGATCCAGTCAATGTTAATTTCTTCCTTTAATATTATAGAATGGTGGCCAGCAACCAAAGTCTTTCTATGTACAAATCTGCAGATTTTTTTCTCTTAAAAAAACATTTGCAGGTTTATAGTGCAATTTTTAAAAACTAGTTCAACAAACGTAATTTTACTATTTTATTCTTTCTGAGGTATTGTATTTCCTTGGATATATTTAGCTTTAACTTATTATTTTTTTAAAAAGTCACTTCTAATTCTTTTAGGTCTTTTAAAAATTAGATATGTATAACAAGTTAGTTTAAAGTAGAATATTTAAATATTTTAATAATGACCAGTGAAAAACACTTAATTGCATGTATATTCATAATAAGATGTATTTATTCAATGGTGATTGATCTTCACTGTTGAAAATTAAAGAAGCTACAACTTTTTACATTTATTTTATAAAGAAAAAAATCCACAAATCTATCTTACCTCAAATTTCACAGCCTTTCTTTATTTTTAATAAACATATTTAAACCCTATGGTGTAAAGGAAGGATAAAGAACCCACTGGGATTTACCTCCACACACAGTTTTCTCTGAGCCCTAATTCACTTCCTTTGAAGTGGAACTTAATTCCATACATATACCCAACCACAATCCCTAACACAAATGTTAACTAAAAGAAAGATTAGCATGCTTCTCTTACTCATTCAAAGCACCTAAATTTTCTTTAGCATTATTTGTCAGGGTACAATAAAATTATACTTTTCATAGATTTGATTTCTAAAGATTTTAAATTATTCCACATTATAGTTTCTGGTGAGATATACATAAGCTAAGCAGATCTTCCAAATGTTGACACATTTTATTATACAATATTATATTTAGAAGCTCATTCCATAATACCATCATCAGACTCATTGAAAAAGTTCATGATAGCAGGTACAAGTTTTCAAAAATTTATTTTTTACATGAAAGCCTGAATTTTATCATTAGCCAACTGTTTTCCTTACAGAGCTAGCTCGTTTTTTTCAGTTCAGAAAAAATATCTACCAAATATTCAGATCTAAGTGTGTATAGTTTGTTTGCTAGTCATTCTTTCAAGTAAAAATGGTGTTCCAGGGAAAAAAATGTCCAACTGAGCTGATAATTCAATTGCACAAGGGCTTTTCCTTGGGACAAATATCATAATTTTGGTATGCAGCAGAAACACTTTATGCCTATTTCCTATTTTGCACACAAAACATTAAAAAGATGTGTGATTAAAAGCAGAGATTTAATATAATTTGTATTGCTTCATTAAGGACATTCTTAAGTGAAACTGCCTTTTTTTCTTCCTTACTAGTACTTCTTTGCTCCGTGCTAAGTTGCCCAAAGTTTTCCTCACCATTGATTTTGCACCATCTACAAATATCATCACAGAGAAAAAGACAAATAATATCTTACTATTATTTTGAAAACAATAGCTTTATTCATGGATCTCCTAAAAGAATTTCAAAGACCCCCACAGCTTCACAGACCACATTTTGAGGACCAATAGTGCAGATAATTATTTTATTTTATTAATTTCATAAGAATGATCTGAGCATATTGAGTTTATGTGAAGGTTGGTACATTATTCATTCTAATCTTTGTTATTCTCCATTAAAAACATATCTAAGATTTTAAGATACACTGTCCAACTTAAACTCTGTACAACAGACTATATTTCGTCTACATTAGTTACTACAGTGTACTTACATTGTGTGAAATCTACACTTAGTATAAGTACCATTTATCCAAAAGTTGGATTACATCCTATTTGGAACACAGTGATGCAATCAAAATTCAAAACAACAGTTAACACAAAGTCATACCTGCACATTTAGAAGAAAACACTTGGACCTGACCAATGAAGCATCATTCCAAATCCTGCAGACTGAATTGTGTGTAACTAAGATAATTGGCTTAAGAGTCCTATATATGTGCTTTTCCATGGCAATGTGGAAATCATTTCATTTTGTTTGTTGCAAATAGGAAAATAAAGGATTTCCTTAAGAAATCTTTAAAATCAACTACAATTAAATGTGCCTCTACAAGCTTCAAGTATAGTATTGAGATGTAGTATAGCATCAAGGTCAAAGATGGAGCCAAATGAGCTGGGGTCAAGGCCCACCACTTGATACATGAGAGTTACTATCTGCAAAATGGGGATAGTAATACTACTTCCTCATATTAGTAGTAATAGCTATTATTAATAATAATAAAATAGTTTTTGGGCTTATTTTACAACTTTAGAAATCATAGAAAACTGATAGTAATGCAAAAGATTCTTGTGGGGCAGAAAAAAATAAAAAACAACTATTAACTTGTGGATATTGACTACTTTTACAACCCTGTGTAAATTAATTTCAGCATTCCTGACTGTCAGTGTATGTATATGTTCTTTTAATTTTCCTTTGAGCAGGTCGGAATGTTTTTCTGGATTCTTCATTAATTAATGAATTACAAAATCTGCAATGACCATTTTATATTTATATGAGCATCGTGATTTTAGCATTTAAAAAAAATTATTCTTTAACTCGTTATTATTATTGCGAAGAAATGTGACATTAATGAAAGGGGAAAACACACTATGAGGAGAATTAATGTAATTTTGGAATATGGCAGGACCAGGTGGCATAGCTTCTTGGAGATAACATTGGAAATCCTCAGGGAGTATCATGTTAATGACATGAGTTTGAGTTATTAAATCAAAGGCAATCAGGTTAGACTGTTCACTACTGAAAAAAGGTAGAGAAGTGAATACAATATTTTTTAAATTAGTTTTTTAATTGACAGTGGTTAAATATTTTAATTTAGGCTTAGTTAGCCAGAATATTTACTTAGATAGAAATTCTCATTTCTTGACAAAGCTACCTATATAAAATGTTATCCACAAAAATCTAAAAATTTTTCTCTCTCCTGCTCTGTCACTAATTTAAGTTGATTCCCTGAGTGGTTTGTCCAACGTTATAATTCTGGAACTGGAAACAGTAAATCATCAGTTGTTTCCATCCCACTCTTTTTCCACAGGCAGTCTGAAATTTCACTGAACTACCATATTGAATTTCTGATCCATTATATGATGGCATCTCATTTTAGTATTTTAAAAAATGGCATTTATGTTATTTCATACAAAATTTATAACTGAATCTTTAGGAATGTTTAAATATATCTGTGTTTGAGAGTGCTTTTATTTTTCCTTTTAGTATCACCCTACATGTAAAAATACTAATGCAATAAAACCAGGAAGTTAGGGTTCAGTAATTTAGAAGTCTTAATAAATTAGGCAGGGAAGGACTAAATTGGCATTTACCTTTATATATCTATTCATTTCAGAAAATGATTTGTTGAGTGTATTTAGTATGAAATAGTTCAAAATATCTATGTTTTATTTATTAAAGGAAGTAAAATAGTGCAAGATCTTTAAGCATTCATTCCCACATAACATTTTTGATATGACAGATAATTATTTACTGATTTAAGATATCTACTTTTAAACTCAAGATAGTTTGAGTTCCCAATATACACTAAACATACTTCAGTGGATTTTTGTAACAATATCCCATAATTCAAAGCAATCTTCCTCATAAATAAGCAAAAATGTGGGTGTTTCTTTACATGCATAGAATATAAAAATGTTTTTATCCTAAAATATCTGAATGTCACTTTATTTGTGCAAATTTATTAAACACATTGAATTGCCTGTTTTATAGCAAGGATTCAATATCCGACTTTACTTTCCTGCCATTGCTTTATTAAAAGAAGCAACTTAATTACATCCTCCTAGCCATATGAAAAGAAAAACCTGATACATCAACATAACAGAATCAGGCTGCAAGCAAAGAGAAGAGCTTTGCCCATACATTTCTCCAGCTATTACAGAACTGGAAAGCTTTAATAAAGATTTGTACCCTCATGCCAAGTTTCTGACATGCAATTATGTAAGCAGAAGTAAAACTAAAACCTTCTGGAAAACTGGTGTTTAACCAGCATAAAATTCAGTATTTCCCAAATGACCAGTAATTGCATGCAGTATTTCTGAAAAGTAGATTAATTCCCTGCATTCTGATGTGAGTGTACTTGAATGATCTCTAATCTGGGACCACTTGGACTGGTCAAAAGACTCTACAGATCAATCAAACTCAACAACTTCTACTTATTACCTACCAATAAAGGAATCAGAGAGAGTCAGAGGAAGAGGGAAAGAAATCCCTATTTTTGAGGAGACACTAATGAGATAATGTGGACTTTTCATTAAATTATAAAATCATCTTAAAAACGAAGCTTGGTTTATCACCCTCGAGTCATAAATTATGCAAGCTTGCTGCCAGTTGAGAATTCTTAACCATGTGGGGAACTCTTACAGAAAACAGTGATCTATTTGGAGAAATACTGCAAGAGACAGAAGGAGGGCTACTCCAGGCAGCCTTGGTATAGGAGGCCCAAAATCTATGAACTAGGAATTAAGATGAATGCCAGAAGCCTGTACTGCTTCCACAAGCTCACTCTGTGGTTTCAGGTCACTGACCTCATTCGGACATTTCTTCATTTATCTCACCTTTTCTCTAACAATGCTTTAGGCCCTGGACTTATTTAAATTTGACGAGCTTTAGCATTTTTTTTTATGGGTAAGAAAGTAATATCTAATTCTTTTCAATTTTATAAGAAAAGATGGATTTTCACTGAACAAATTAGATTTGGAACCATTAGGGAAGAATAAGTCATCTTTAAAAACATAAATTAAAAACTATTTCAAGACTAGGAGCAAAATAACTTTTTTTGACCCTATATGCCTATTACTTCCCATAGTAACCTTACACTATATTTATAACTAAAGCAAATCTCCTAAGCATGATGTACCTCAGTAAAATAACATACCCTGAATTCTTTCTGGGGTTGTGATGAGAATTAAGTCCAATAACTTGGCTAAAGTCCATATACTTATAGTTTAACTGTAACATAATTTTATAAATCCAAATAGTAACACGAGGGCTTCCCTGGTGGTGTAGTGGTTGAGAGTCTGCCTGCCGATGCAGGGGACACGGGTTCGTGCCCCGGTCCGGGAAGATCCCACATGCCATGGAGCGGCTGGGCCCGTTAGCCATGGCCGCTGAGTCTGCGCGTCCGGAGCCTGTGCTCCGCAACGGGAGAGGCCACAGCAGTGAGAGGCCCGTGTACCACACACACACACACACACACACACACACACACAAATTAGTAACACGAATGATTGTATTGAATTCTGACGTGAAGTTTATATTTTAATATAAATATATTCCTTATGTTTCTGCTTCAGTCATACAGGTATTCAGTGAGTGAGATAAGATCTTTAAAAAGTTTTGATTATTCTAAACTGTCATTAAGAAAGTTTTCATGAATTCTGTAAGCTCAGGTTCACTTCCTTTCACCCCAATTACAAAAGGCATGATCATAGGAAATGCAAACGACAATAAGTAGATTTTTTTTTATGCAACGTTAATTCTGGCACGCTGTCTTCTGACCTTTCACAGGTCAAGTCCGGAAAGCAGAAATCTCACTCTGCCCCAGCAAAATGCTTTATTCATGACTTTGAAAATGCCAAGATCAAAAGGCGGTGTATTCAATTCAATTCAATTTGCTCAAGTGGACAGAAAAGATGTTCTTTTATTCAAACGACAAGGATATTTGATCCAGAAAAGCTGTACTACTTCATTCTTGAGGAAGGGCACACACCTTGCTTTATGAATTCCATTTTGAAAATTTATTTGTTGAACAGCTTATTAATAGTCTGATGCAAATAACCATCTAAAAATGAGGCAATTGGCCAGTCTTTATTTAAAAAGGAAAAAAGGTACATTTCATTAGCAACAGCCAATGAACATAAAGACCCATCTATAGGATTCTGTTCCTCTGAAAACGTTGGGTGGATTTAGGGGGATTCCACTTAAGCTCTGTGAATTGAAAGGAAAAAATAATTCACATAGTGTCAATAAACCTATCTGGTTTATTTACCAAAGGCCAGAGGACTATCCTTGTTATCATCTCTTGGGGACCAAATAAGGGAAAAATAAATTCTTTTTCTATAAAATAATTTCCTAAATAGTACCTATGTCACTGGCATTCTGCCAAAGGCTAGGGCAAATCTTAGAGTCTTTCTTTGCTCACCTATGAGCTGTTTGTTTTAGTGGATACACCAATGCTTGGCCATATATGATAAGGAAACATGACAAAGAGACCAAAGGGGACTTGAAAACACAAAGTACAATAAAAAAAATTGTATTAAGGGGCATGGGAGAATGTCATTCCATTTGAGTGAGTCTTTTGGGGGAATGTGAGATTTTAATACAAATGTAGAACTCCAAGTAAAATACGGATGTTCCATTTCAGCTTGCCTGAAATTTGGTATCTCACCATCTCTCCCTGATCAACCTCTTAAATGTCAGCCCTAGACTTTCAGTCCCATTGGGTAGAGGAGTTCCTAGAGATGGGGCAGGGTTCTCACCCTTGTCTGCAAATCAGTATCACCTGGAGAGCTTTTATAAAATGTGTTAAGTGTGAGTCTCTTTTTTCAACCCATTAAATCTGGGTCTTTGGGTGTGAGTCCCAAGCACCCCCAAATGTTCAGCTAGAGTTGACAGTCATTGATTTGGGGGAAAATACAGGATTTGCAAGGTGGAAAGGTAAATTTAGGACATACAACAACTCAGGAAATAGAAATGTATAATACATGCACCCTCTCTCAATACTCACATGACATATGGTGACCTCTGGATACCACTTTTTCTCTCTTTGCTATTTCCTGGTCAAAGAGGAACTATATTTGTCCATTACCACTGTTCCACACTGTCCTTTTTCCTCTTCTGTGAATCTTCCTTAGTCATAAGCAAGATTAGTGAACTATAAAGAAATCCATTTTACACTCACATGGTGACCTCCTAACACAGGTCCCTGCTCCTATGTATTCACTGAGTTATGTTAGAAGATAGTTCAGTCCCTCATGAATGTCTCCAAATATTTATAACTTGAGATGGATCAGGGCATTAAATAATTCCTACTCTCTTCTAGTTCTTATTTATTACTGATCCAGTTATATTCTAGAAACTAGATTACTAGATGGATTATACACTGCAGGTTGCTTAGCAGTATAACTAAAATGATATGAATCCAGCAATGCCAAATACTCCAACTTGAACAATTTGAAATAGATTAATGATAGACAGGTAAGTAGAAAATCTGAAAGTGCTTCTAACTTGAGTGAAACATGATGCACAGTCTCAAAACAGTACTAAAGTCAGTCTCTCTCTCTCACTCTCTTTCTCTTTTTCATTGTCCTTAGATCAAATCCTGTGGAAGCAGTCAGATAGGCCTGGCTTGTTTCCATGCTCACCTCTTGGACCAGTCCAGCATGAGATAATTATCAGAATTATCTCATGCTGATAATGAATGAGATTCAATGACTGGCCAGACTCAGAATGTATATTGAGATTGTCAGATCCACTAGAACCACATGGGATCAGAGAGCAGAAACTCCTGCATTGAAAGATGACTGAGTAGCACCAATAAGAAGTGACCATACTCCTAAGATGGATAAGAGGTCAAAACTACCTCCCTTGTCCTAGTTGCATCGAGGGGAGTCTCACTCAAGTGTGCCTGTATCTAGCTCCTTCCTGAGAACTAATAATCTAGCCATCTTCCACTGGGAATGTTTTAGCATCTGCTTCCCAGATACTGGGGGGAAAACCCACTTGCTTCTGATTCGAAACACTCCTATATTCTTGCAAATTATAGAAATTTGCAGTTGTGGTACCCAAAGTCCTCAAGTTTCTTTGACTTCCCTTTTCCTTGGTGTCAACCTGTATACACTTAAATACATTGTCTATTTCCCTTTGGACCCTGAATTTGTGGTATCTGACATGGGTACCTTAAGTTTGTAACAGGAAACTCTCCAAACAAAGTTCACAGCCAGTATGCCCCCAGTCATATACTGCTCTCCCCAAATCTCATCTATGCTCAGAATTTCATTTTTTCTGGACTTGCATAAATCATGACTTTTTTTAATGATAACGGAAACATTCTTTTCTATGGTATTTTTCCTGATACCAGATGCATATGTCTCTATTTCCTCCAGGTTTCCATTTCTATTTCCTTCTGTTATTACCATCTCCTTTAAGCAGATCTTAGCTGAGTTTTTTAAAGTTCAACCTGCTTCATCAATTAGATCCAATTTCTCTTCTACATTTGTGAAGCTAGATACTCATTATATCAGAGTATTCTCTTCTTTCTTTATTTTTCCCATGGTTCCTCTTTTTACCACAAAACAAACTTTTGTGGTTCTTTGTTTGGTGGTTACTCAGCTAATACTACTCTTTGTGTTTCAGATTTTCCTTTTCCACAACTTAAGCAGTAATTTTACCTACTGGGTAATTAATTCTAGCTTGCACAACAGACAAGCCCTGAAATCTCAATGATTTAACCATGATAAACGTTCATTGATTGCTCATGTGATAGTTAAAGTTTGGACGAGTGACCATCATCCATAGCAATGCCATCTGGACCACACAGCCTCCAATCATCATGGAAAGAGAAGAAAAGGCCAGAAAACTGGATGGATGGTTTTAAGGCTTGTGAGTAGCTTACATAACTTCTTCCACATTATGTTAGCTAGAAATTAACCACATGACCCCAGTCTAACTACAGGGGAGCCTGAGATAGCTGAATGGACACAGGCATGTATAGACAGGATACAGAATAAGCACTAATGATCTTGCTCATACTCTACATTTGCAATTTTCCTCATGCTCACATTTTTTCTCTATCTCAGAGCAACTGTGGTTGGACACTGGCAATGTAGTTAGTCTAAACTGAAATATGCTGTGAGTGTAAAAAACACACTGAGTTTCAAACACAGTATAAAATAAGGATTAAAATATCTCACATTTTCTATTGATGACATGTTGAAATGACAACATCTGAATATATTCAGTTGAATAAAATATATAACTAAAATCATTTCTGTTACTTTTTGCTTTTTGTTTAATGTGACTGCTAGAAAATTTTTAAATTTCATTTGTGACAACTGTTGTCTTTTAATTGGACAACACTGCTCTATAGTGTTCCAGACATAGGCTTGCCTTTAATTATTTTCAATGATTGCCCTGCAATGATTTCTTTGAGGTTTTCTTTCTCTAAATCCAGGAGGATGACATACTTTTTATAATAAATATCCTAATTTTTTTTTTTTTATTCATCGATGATTTCTACTCCTTCACTATATGTATATCTGCTGTCTGGATTTCTGAAATCCAGAACCAGGATGAGGATTTAACCAATAAACATACAAGACCCAACTCGAGAGCAAACAGTGGGACAGATTCTGGGATATCATAGCCACACGAATCGCAAGAAGATTCTAGATAGTAGATACACTAAAGAACATAATGAAGCTGTTGATCTAATACTACTGGTGTCAATTTGGCACTAATCTAAACACATTAAAGATTCACACATTAGAACTTGGCATATGCTAAGTAGTGTCTACCTTGAAATACAAGGGTACTCCACTGCTCTTGTTACTTGAGCAAAAACCTGCCCTGGCTCCAAAAATGCACCCTTTTCCTCAGATTAATATCAGAGTCTGCCTGTAAGAAGCAGAAGTCATTCCCCAGCAGAGATAGTTGGCTAATCCTTGCTTTCTTCATGTAGTACTTGTTCCTCAACTGCTAGTTCCCTTGGTAAATGCATTAAGACTACTGAAAGCATAGCAAATATGAGAAACCAGGGTGAGATTTTGATGGGCTAAGATATCATTATGTCCAGGTCATCAAACAATAGCCCCAGCTATAGCCAGAATCTTCAAAGATCCTGGTGAAGATAAGCACGCAGGAATGAAAACAAACATTTTGAAATTCTTTTTTTCTGAATCTCTGTATCTCAAGGAAGAACTCTGACAAACTAAGCTGCACTTAAGTTGTTAGGAGGTAGAAGCCTATGAGGTCTCCTTCCACACGTAAATCTGCCCCCAAATCTTAGAATTTAATAACCTGGAATGTTTAGAGACTAAAGAACCTATTTCCACTTAAACCCAGACTTGAATTTCTACATTCTTGCCAACCACATGGAAGGGTCTGCTCTAGGACAGAAAGCCTGGGATGAGTTTCCTACTGCAGTTAGAAATGTAGAAGGAAAGAGAGCCAAGCATACCATAGGCTGACATTCAAGTGCATGGAGGTCTCAGTATTCTAGCCCAATAGACAATCAGTGTTCCGGAAATTGAAAAATCAATGACACCACCTTTGTGGAAGAGAATGGAGTGGGCACAGTGGAGGTATAAGGAACAGGAACAGAATGATCCTAGAAGTCATTTTCCTGGGAGTAACAGCAAACTATGGGCCAGAACTTCAAGAAGAATGACTTCCAAGTCAATTCTACTTCTTTTTGGAATTAAAAAAAAAAAAGTATATTAACACAACATTGTAAATCAGCTATACTCCAACAAAAAAAATTTAATAAAGCATATGTAAACTCTTGTTTTCTTCCAGTATGTTATGTAAATATCTAATAAGTTAAAAATATTTGTTGGAATTAATAGGAAGATTTAATTGTTGTTGTTTTATCTTTAATGTGGGACTTGAGGTTACTGTGACACTGGTTTCCCCCAAATGCACTGAGCATGTCCACATCCTCTCCTTTGTTCACTCTGTCTCAGTTCCTAGAGCATCTTCCTGTGCATTTACAGTTCCTGACACATGACTTGATATTTACCATTTGGAATTCATCTTTTCTTCCTCTTAATTCTAATATAATTATACATGCTTCTCTAATGATACACTTTTTATATAGTTTTCATAAACATGCCTGAGTAGGAATTTACATCAAAATATAGTCTATTTTTGTGTTGAATGACATATGGAAAAGGAACATTATATTCTTTTCATTAGACTGTCAGCCTGGGTCTTCTAGAAAGCAGAATCCCAAGGCAAGAATGAAATTGCTGATACTATTTGGGAGGCACAAGAGCAGAGCAGTGAGAGTGAAGGTAAAAGGGAAACGACGTGTAGCACTTGGCCTTCCAGATCAGCTGCAGAGCTAGGGAGCCACATTCATGTTAATAACTATTCTTATAATAATTAGTGATAACAGCCTGTCCATCTGTCTGTCTGGGGTATCTGAAAATCAATACCAAGACGTGAAGAGTGAACATGAGGAGAGCTGCGAAGAAGCTGTGAGCCAGAGGTGAAGCTGCAACACACCACCAGAAAGCTCAAGTCATGCAAAAGCACTCCGACTCTCTGTCGACTGAAAAAAACAAAACAAAACAAAACGCACAACCCAGAAGTTGAGAATTAGGTTATACTTGGCAGACAAAACTGAGGACTTAAGCCCCGGGATACATGCTCTCAGATAGGTCTGAGGGACCACTCCCAATGTAGGAGTTTTTGAAACAAAAACCAGGTACTTACAGATTACTATTAATTAAAGGAAACCAGACATCTCAAGTCAAAGAATTTACTGCTTTTCTGTGTATGGAAAGATGCAAAAGTCTTGAGCTCCTTGAAATCATTCCTTTGATATGCATCTCAGCTATCTGGGGCCAGTATCCTGTGTTTTCCCATCCTGAGTCTCCTCAGGGTGCACCCCTGGGGGGTGGCTGCAGGGGCTGGATGGCCAACATCCTACTTCTATCCTGAGTTCCCTCAGGGCTCACCCTCGGGGCAGCTCTAGTGGTTAGATGGCTACAGCATCCTTTGTTTACCAACATAGCAGGCAACATTTTGTCACTCACATGTCCTCTCACCCACTACAACAATAGAGTATTGTTAACTGTAATCACCATGCTGTACCTTAGATCCCTAGAACTTAGTTATCTTATAACTGGAAGTTTGTTCCATTTGAGCAATATCTCCCCATTTCCCCCACCCCTCAGACCCTTGCAACCACCAATCTACTCTCTGTTTCCATGAGTAAGGTTTTTTTAGATTCCACATAAAAGTGATACCATATGGTGGGTGCTGAAGTCCCTTATATAAAATGACATAGTATTTGCATATAACTTATAAACATCCTCCTATATACTTTAAATCATCTTTAGATGACTTATAATACCCAGTACAATGTAAATGCTTTGTAAATAGTTGTAAATGCTATGTAAATAGTTGCTGGTATGTAGCAAATTCAAGTTCTACTTTTTGCAACTTTCTGGAATTTTTTTCTAATAGTTCAATCCACAGTTGGTTGAATCCTCAGATGTAGAACCCACAGATATGGAGGGCCGACTGTACTGTTGAATTAAGTTTGCTAGTATTTTGGTAAGAATTGTTTCATTGATATTCATCAGGGATATTGGCCTGTAGTTTTCCTTTCCTGTAACGTCCTTATCTGGCTTTGGATAACCATTACCTTATCAAGGTAATGCTAGCCTCCTCGTAAAATGGGTTTGGGAGTGTTCCTTCCTTTTCAATTTTTTGCAAGATTTTGAGAAAGATTGGTGTTCATTCTTTAAATATTTGGTAGAATTTACCCATGAAACCATCTTGTTCTGGGCTTTTTGTTGTTGGGAGGTTTTGGATTACTGATTGGGATCTCTGCTCGGGCACCTCGGCCAATAGGGACGTGGTCTGCCAAGTTCTGCTGCACACTCATTGCTGTGAGCCCCATGCCCTTTCCTGGTCTCTAACTGACTCTCCTGGTGATCCTTAGGAGGTGGTATCTAAGTGGATCCCCCAAGAAGCATCCTGGAATGCTGGTGAAACTGAATGTCCACATTGGGCTCTTCTTTTCCACTGAAGAAACTGTAGGCCCAGGGGGAAGCTCCTTGATGACAGCCTAGGGGAGTGACAATGTGATCAAAGTGAAACCATTCCTCTTACCCTTCAAATGCAGTTTTTCTCAGGTTTTTGTAGTCCAAAGTGGTGCTTCAGCCTCACACTGGTTCGGGATCTTCAAAGACATCATCTCTATGGCTATTTACTTGTTGCACAGTGTGTGGGACACCAAAATCAGAAACCTCTCTATTTCACCATCCTGCTCATGTCACCCTCATTTACCCATAAGTTTTATCTTGATAAGAAGAGGTGGAAAATTAATAAAGATATAAATATGTAAAGAAGATCATTTTAGTTTTTTTTATAAGCACTATGAAGCAAATAAACAGAATTATGTGCTGTAGAATAATTTGGAGTGTGCAGGAAGGCACGGTGTGGGGTGGCTTTGAATCAGATAGCCCAGAAAAGCCTCGCAGAGAAGGTGATATTTGACCTCAGAGCAGAAGGCTGTAAAGGAGCCAGGCATCTAAGGACCCAGGGGATGTGCATCACAGGCTGTAAGACTAGTATATTGAGTGGCCCTCAGACAAGAAAGTGCTTGTGGTTTTTTGTAGAAGTGAAAGTTAGCCAATGTGGGAGGAGTTTGGTCAGCTAGAACATAGATCAGCAGTTTTTTTCTATAAATGGCCAGATGGTACATCATTTGGATTTTGTAGGCTAGTTCTCTGTTGCAACTACTCAGCTCTCTGTTGTAGAATGAAAGCAGCAATAGACAACATATATTCCAATAAAACTTTGTTTATAAAAGCAGAATATTGTCATCAAGCTGTAGGTTGCTGACCCCTGAATTAGAGGAGAATGGTGGAAAAGGTGAGAGAAGTAAGCAGGAGTCAGAGCAGGAAAAGCCTGGAAGGCCATAGTATTGATACATCAATTATCTACCTCTGTGTAACAAACCACTCCAGCTCCCTGTGTCTTAAATCTACAACAATTCATTTGCCATAATTCTGAAATTTGGGCAGGACTCAGCGGGATGGTTCCTTTTGGTTCCATACAGTCTTCACTGGGGTTGCTCAAGTGGACCTGGAGAGTCTGAATGGCTTCACTCTTTTGCCTGGTGGCTTAGTTGAGGTGGATGGAAGAATCAGAGGCTACCTGGGCTTCTCTCTCTTTGTGTTTATGGTCTTTCAACCAGCAAGTGCCCTCCCTCTCTCTCTCTCTCTCTCTTTCTCTCCACAAGACCTTTCTCTGCAGTAAAGTAGTTGGACAGCTTTGGTAGCTGGTGTTATATGGTACAAGGTGTCCTGAAGCCAAGGTCTGTAATAGGCATAATGTCATTTCTGTCACAATTTCTTGATCAAAAAATGTCACAAGGATAGTCTGGATTCAAGTATAAGGAAAACAGAAATTAATGAGAAAAATTGTTGTTAGCCTTATCTGCAGACCATTCTTGGCACATTACAAGGAGTTTATATTTTTTTCTCAAGTGAATTAGGAAGCCATTTTATCTTGCAAAGGAATGATATGGCATAATTTATGATGAGAGAGAAAAGTCTTAGCTGCATATTCTTGTAACAATCTTTTCATGATGCCTGGGAAAGATCAGCAGAAACATGGAAAGCAAACTATAAGAATTCAATGGCTAATGAAGAAGCAATGAGTTTCACAGCACTTGGCCTGAAATTCTCCACTTGAATAAGATCTCAACTCCACCAAATTGTGCAGAGCATATATATCAGTATGTCAGGGGTGTGGGCTTGATTCTTTCATCCATCAACTTGTTCAATTTTATTCCATAATTATGGACTATACCCATGATACCTGCTATCTATCTCACAAATCTGCTCATTTAACCACAAGGTGGATCAATTTGGCAGAAACCAGGACTTCGTTGGATTCATATCCATCATAACAACTAGAAAAACTACCAAAGTCCATGTCCTACTGACAACAGGTCATTAAAAACAAAATGATTTTTAAATTTACTAAGCTCTTAAATTATCAGCTTAATTATCCTAGCATTAAATTAATAGGTATATCAGAAACCAAAATGTTCATTGTCATGCTTACAAAACACCTATAAATGCAAACATAAGTTGCAACAGTATTAGTTCTCCCAAATATCTTTTTATATAAACTTTGTTCTTCAGTCACTCAATCATTTTATATTTTCTATTTTTAATCAGATTTTTTAATTGATATTGTATTATACAGTAAACACTATTACTTATTACATTCTTCTTTTGGAGACATAAATGTCCATTTGACTTCAGTCCACTTGAAACTGTGTTCTGAACATTTATGTATTATTTATTTATTTAAGCCTCTTTAAATAAAAACAAATGTCTCAGGCAAAATTTACAGTGAACAATAAAGAGATTTAGTCCCAGTAGTAGGTGTGTTTTCTAAAAGAAAAATTAGAAGTATCAGGCATCCAATCATTAGAAGAATCATTAATGATAATGGTGATCATGCAATGGCCTTACTTCTATGTCATTGAAAATAAGGCAGAGAATTGTGCTCTAAGAGAATGATTCGAGAATAGTCTAACAGTCAAAACTAGCTAATCAGCTACATTTCTTTAGGTAGTAGAAGTAATATTACAATTTTTTTCCCGTCATAGTATCAAGATAATAGAATAAATGTGTTTTTTCAAACATCACCTGAAAGAGGAAATAGGAACAATTTAAAAACATTCTCATTAAGTTTAGCATGATTTCATTGTCCTTCAGCAAAACACATTTCTTATCAGGGAACTCTATTGTGCTATTCTCTTGAAACACTGGCTTGGGGAGGGAGGCATGAACAGCTTGAATAATTTCCTGCCAGCTCAATGCTATTTTCTTACTGGTGCTTTTCTGGTTATTCCATAAAAGTACACTTGGCTTTCCCTAAAATTTAGAGTGCAGATATTATGTTTATGAATTGAACCACAATCAGCAATGAACAATTTTTAAGAGAACCTTATTAAACTTTCTTGTACAAGAAAGAATTCTTTTTTAATACCAATAAGGAGCCTTGATTTATTTACACTGGACCTGGGGAAAGACTGAGAAACTCATGCCACACGTTGAAGGAACTGATTAAGGATTTCTACAAAGCATGTGAATGACAAGAGAAAAGGATATGGCCAAAGGAGATATAAGAGCAGTGGCTGAAGACGAGTTTGCTATAGATGCTCCCCACTCTGAGCAGAGCTCCCACAGCACGCTGGGAACTTGTATATTCCATCTAGGATGGCTGCACGCAGAAACCAACAGAGTCATTTTCACTCTCTGAGTCAAAACAGTATCTCTTCAACATCCAGATACAAACTTTTCTATCACTTCCAAGGGAAAGAAGATAAAGAAGTGATGGGAAAAAGTTTCAGGGGAAAGAAGGTTCAAAAAAAACAAAATCGGTGTGGACTGTTATGTAATTTTGGCATAATGAAGACTTCATATAATGGAAGGCCATTCTGAAAACTCGAAGGCCATAGCACTCATCAGTACCAGAGAGATCATGCGGCGTTCCCATCAGAAGCCAGCGTTGCCCAAGATGGCAACATGAGGTGGCCAGCAGAAGTAATAATGTACTATGGCCTTTGTCCAGCTTCCATGCAGCTGATGAAAGAAGGTGAAAGTTGTGCTGGACTAGCAAGCAGGATTTGCTTCTCAGTCAATATGTCCAACAGCACATATATTTTTCCTTTTTAAACATCTTTATTGGAGTATAATTGCTTTACAATGGTGTGTTAGTTTCTGCTTTATAACAAAGTGAATCAGCTATACATATATGTATATCCCCATATATCCTCCCTCATGCATTTCCCTCCAACCCTCCCTATCCCACCCTTCTAGATGGTCAAAAAGCACCGAGCTGATCTCCCTGTGCTATGAGGCTGCTTCCTACTAGCTATCTATTTTATGTTTGGTAGTGTGTTTTAGTCCATGCCACTCTCTCACTTCGCCCGAGCTTACACTTCCCCCTCCCTGTATCCTCAAGTCCACTTTCTACATCTGCATCATTATTCCTGTCCTGTCCCTCAGTTCTTCATAACCTTTTTTTTTTTTTTTTTTTTAGATTCTATATATATGTCTTACCATACGGTGTTTGTTTTTCTTTCTGACTTGCTTCACTCTGTATGACAGACTCTATGTCCATACACCTCACTACAAATAACTCAACTTCATTTCTTTTTATGGCTGAGTAATATTCCATTGTATATATGTGCCACATCTTCTTTATCCATTCATCTGTCAATGGACACTTAGGTTACTTCCATGTCCTAGCTATTGTAACCACAGCTGCAATGAACATTTTGTTACATGACTCTTTTTGAATTGTGGTTTTCTCAGGGTATATGCCCAGTAGTGGGATTGCTGGGTCATATGGTAGTTCTATTTTTAGTTTTTTAAGGAACCTCCATACTGTTCTCCATAGTGGCTGTATCAATTTACATTTCCACCCACAGTGCAAGAGGGCTCCTGTTTCCCCATACCCTCTCCAGCATTTATTGTTTGTAGATTTTTTGATGATGGCCATTCTGACTGGTGTGAGGTGATACCTCATTGTAGTTTTGATTTGCATTTCTCTAATGATTAGTGATGTTGAGCATTCTTTCATGTGTTTGTTGGAAATCTGTATATCTTCTTTGCAGAAATGACTATTTAGGTCTTCTGCCCATTTTTGGATTGGGGTTCTTTGTTTTTTTGATACTGAGCTGCAGGAGCTGCTTGTAAATTTTGGCGATTAGTCCTTTTTCAGTTGCTTCATTTGCAAATATTTTCTCCCATTCTGAGGCTTGTCTTTTGGTCTTGTTTATGGTTTCCTTTGCTGTGCAAAAGCTTTGAAGTTTCATTAGGTCCCATTTGTTTATTTTTGGTTTTATTTCCATTTCTTTAGGAGGTGGGTCCAAAAGGATCTTGCTGTGATTTATGTCATAGAGTGTTCTGCCTATGTTTTCCTCTAAGAGTTTGATAGTGTCTGGCCTTACATTTAGGTCTTTAATCCATTTTGAGCTTATTTTTCTGTATTGTATTAGGAAGTGTTCTAATTTCATTCTTTTACATGTAGCTGTCCAGTTTTCCCAGCACCACTTATTGAAGAGGCTGTCTTTTCTCCATTATATATTCTTGTCTCCTTTATCAAAAATCAGGTGACCATATGTGTGCGGGTTTATCTCTGGGCTTTCTATCCTGTTCCACTGATCTATATTTCTGGTTTTGTACAAGTACCATACTGCCTTGATTACTGTAGCTTTGTAGTATAGTTTGAAGTCCAGGAGCCTGATTCTTCCAGATCCATTTTTCTTTCTCAAGATTGTTTTGGCTGTTTGGGGTCTTTTGCCTTTCCATACAAATTGTGAATTTTTTTGTTCTAGTTCTGTGAAAAATGCCATTGGTACTTTGATAGGGATTGCATTGAACCTGTAGATTGCTTTGAGTAAGTATAGTCATTTTGACAATGCTGATTCTTCCAATCCAAGAACATGTTATATCTCTCCATCTGTTTGTATCATCTTTAATTTCTTTCACCAGTGTCTTATAGTTTTCTGCATACAGGTCTTTTGTCTCCTTAGGTAGGTTTATTCCTAGGTATTTTATTCTTTTTGTTGCAATGGTAAATGGGAGTGTTTCCTTAATTTCTCTTTCAGATTTTTCATCATTGGTGTATAGGAATGCAAGAGATTTCTGTGCATTAATTTTGTATCCTGCTACTTTACCAAATTCATTGATTAGCTCTAGTAGTTTTCTGGTATCATCTTTAGGATTCTCTCTGTATAGTACCATGTCATCTGCAAACAGTGACTGCTTTACTTCCTGTTTTCTGATTTGGATTCCTTTTATTTATTTTTCTTCTCTGATTGCTGTGGCTAAAACTTCCAAAACTATGTTAAATCATAGTGGTGAGAGCAACAGCACATATATTGACCAGAAATAATTGAATGGTTACTTTAAAGGTGGTTATATGCACATCAGTTGGCACCTGCTGTGTTTCTAGTCATCTAGGACCATTTCTCTCTTAACTAATGGTGGCATGATTTCCTCTGGGGAATTACATCTCCCCTCATTGTGTGTTGTCTTGTTTATGTGGTAAATTATGGTGCCCTCTCATTATAAAAACCACAGAGAACCCCAGGGACTTTGACAAATCACACCACTTCCTGCCTAATAAAGGCCATGATGCAGAAACATGCCCTAAGTGATAGAAATTGGCCTCTCTTCCCAAGCACTTTGACATGTGAGCAGAGCAAAATGCATTAAGCACTGAAGAAATAGAATGAGTTGATTCCTCCAGTGAAGGCATCAGAGCCATAATGTCAGATAAGTTATATTTTGAGATTCCCCTAAATCAGTGGTCCCCAACCTTTTTGGCACCAGGGACCAGTTTTGTGGAAGAGAATTTTTCCATGGATGGCATGGGTGGGGATGGTTCAGGCAGTAATCTGAGCGATGGGGAGTGATGGGGAGTGGCAGGTGAAGCTTCACTCGCCCACCTGCCGCTCACTTCCTGCTGTGTGGTCCTGTTCTTAACAGGCCACGGACCGGTACCAGTCTTCAGACCAGGGGTTGGGGACCCCTGCCCTAAATTGACTATTACTAGTTTCTGTTATTTCCAAACAATATTATGCTATTCCTTCAGTCCTATTAGTTTCTTATATATCTACCAATATATTCATTTTATGCTTAAGAGAGATATAGTTTTTCCTGCTTATGAGAAAAATATACAAATAAAATAGTATAAACTTTATAGTAAAATAATTGTCATAATTGTCATGTCTTTAAAAAACCAATGTGATACACAATGTCTTACTTCATACAACATGATATTATTATAAGTCAGATTTTAGATGCATCATTGATCTATCAGCCCAGCACTTTCTGTGTGGTGTGTTATGTGATAAGACCTTGGTAACAGGTCCATGACTGTACCTCCTTTGCTGTAGACTGGGCCCCTTGGCCTGAGATAACTGTATGAGATATACTGTGTCAAAGACTGTCAGTGGGTCAAATACTGTAGGCCTTCAATAATGGCCATAAAGAAAAGAAAGACACACCCATGCCAGGAATAAGTATCATTTCCAGTCAAGATGAATCATAGCCCATTCCAGGGTAGAAGGAGTCCAACGTGATCAATTTGTCACCAGTGGTTGACCTGTTGCTTTGATGAATGGTCCCATATCCAAGGGCCTGTTATTTATTACTGTTATTTGTCTGTTGGACCTTCAATGAAGGCAGTTGTTACATCAGCTCTGATGAATGGGGACCCATCCTCCTTTTCTAGAAATGGGTTCTGAGTCTGAGAACTGACTCAAGTCAGAAACTGGACAAAGGATTATATTTTATTGCCCTAAGCTTCCTTGTTATCCATCTTTGATTGCTTTTGACTATATACATCTATTTTATATATATATATAGATATCTATATCTATCTATCTATATATATATCTATATATATATATATCTATATATGTATATAGATATATAGATATAGATATATATATTTTTTAGACCACGCCATGCAGCATGTGAGATCTTTGTTCCCTGACCAGGGTTCGAACCCATGCCCCCTGCCCCTGCATTGGGAGTGCTTTTGACTGTATATGTTGAACAAGATCCTGTCTGTCCTAAAGCAAAGCCACATTCTGCTAACCATCTCAATAGCTATCTGCAGGACAGGCCAGCCTGGCTGCCACTTTGACGTGCTGCTCATTATGGTAAATATGCACACCTTGCTTCTGAGGGTTGAGTGCCACCACCTGTCTCTATTATTTGGGGACTCCATTACCTCACTTTAATCAGGGAAAACAGTTGTATTCAGTATCTCTACCCTTTTCCTTACTACAGGGGACAGCCACTACTTAAATTCTCCCTGATGGTGACAATGGTATTCCTCTAACCAGTACAATCTTATATCAATAAATGGAGTATTCCCTGGGCTCTCTCCCAGAATAGAGTTGATTTTCCGGCTTTAGGTATTATATTAATTCTAGCATGCCATGTCTTTGGGCCTTGCATTTATTCCTCTATTGTTTGTATAATAGTCCTGGCATTTCTTTTGCACTTAGAGCAAGCCTTAACTTTCTCCAAGCTTGCAAGAGCCAACATAGGAGCATATTTGCATTGTTTCCCAGCTTTGTTAGGGAGTAAAATTCTGTCCAGTCCCATACATAAGTTCCTGGATCCTGCTGTTATATGTTGACTAGGTTTTGCAGCTCTATCTGGAAATAACCCTTTCTTCTTTTAGGAGAATATACTAGAATACACTGGCCAGGTTACCTTGTAATAACCCCAGTTATTAGTCTGGCATCCAGAAGCAGAGGTAGAGATAGATCCTGACTTGCAAGGTAGCAGCTTCTATATCCTCAAGCTGGTGCAGGGTAGAATATTTTAATTAGCAGGAGTGGACCATTTCTGCAGACCTAGTGCATTTAGGGGTATCTAGGGTTTTCAAGGTTCTAGTATATTCATTTCAGGTGTCCCCATCTCAATTCTCAGGTTTCAGACCTTGCCAACCATGACCCTAACCTTGACTCTAGCAGACTTGTTAAGGATGAGAATTAGAATTCAACCTTCTCCGATGCTCTGCTACTCATAATTATACCCTGGCCTGATGCTCAGCTTATTCTGGCCCCCAGCTGCAAAATATGGGGCTCTTTTTATGTGCTGCCAAATAGGCCCTCTGATTTTCACATTTTACCTTGAATTGTTGATTAATTACCATCAACCTTTCATTGTCTTTGTCCAATGCATCAATAGTACTCTGATTCCATTGTCCTTATAATTGTTACCTCCCCCAAACCTCTCAAACATTTGAGATATTGCAGTAGCCAGTGCATTACTTTCCCCAACCTCCCATTTCAGTTCATCACCAGGGAACATTTGAACAATTGTTTTGCTACAGCAGGTCAGAGACCACCAGTGCTTTACCTACTAGGGATGTGATCCACATTGCCAGCTGGCCAGGGGTGAATCAGCTCGGAATTCTTGTTTTTAAATCTGCTTCCTGGAACCACTCTTGGCATCAAATATGTAAGGCCAGTGTCCCCATACGTGTGTACTCTAAGACAAAGATTTGTATGCAGGAAGTTAATTGAAGAATACTCACAGGAACAGCATCCATTAAGGATTGAGGGAAGAAGAACTGGTTAGAAAATGAAGTTGAATGCAATGAGTTTGCAAAAAGGTCTCAGCTGGTCCCACAAGAGACACTCAGCTAGGATGACCCTTCAGAGTTGTCCAAGATTGAGGCCAGGGATGGGTCTCTGCACCCCTGGATGCATGAGGTCATAGATGTGGGCTGCCCCTGGGGAAGGGTTATAACCTTTGTGAAACAGCTTACTCAGGCCAACACTGAGCTAGTGGCTCAGCCCTGATTTTGGAGCCATCCTAGGCTCTACTACATTTTTACACATCACACTACATTGTACAATAGATTTGGAGTTTGAAAAAAGTCTTAATTTATATATTGTCCCTATCAGTGACAAGAAAAATTACTGAGCAAGATATTTAACTTTTCTTGGTCTTCGCTGTCTCTCTTGTGGAAAATAATCTACTTATTTTTCTTCTTTTTCAACATTATCTTGGTTATTCTCACTTCACTATTCTTTCAGATGTATTGTAGATTTATCTTGTTAAAGTCCTATTCATATTAAAATTCCACTAGTATTTTAAATGAAACTAAAATAAATACGTGGATTAATTTGGAAGATCATTGTATCTCTTCTATTGTGGATTACTGAATTTTCTTTCTCTTCTTTATACTTTCTCTCTCTCTCTGTCTCTCTCTCTCTGTCTGTCTCTCTCTCTGTCTCTTCTGTTTGTCAGCTCTGTCTGTCTCCCTCTCTCTCTCTCTCACTCTCTCTCCTTTGTGAGTTGTCACTCTAGATCATTCTCCCTCTTTCAGATAGCCTTTAGTCAGTCCAGGCTGCTACAACAAAGTGCCATAGACCGGGTGACTTATAAACAGTAGAATTTTATTTCTTACAGTTCTGGAAGCTGGACATCTGAGATCAGGGTGCCAGAATGGTAGGATTCTGGTAAACACTCTCCATACAATAGCAAATTGCAGACCCTTATTGTATCCTCACATGGCAGAAAGAGGGTGAGAGAGCTCTCTGGGGTCCCTTTTATAAAGGCACTAATCCCATTCATGTGGGCACCACTGTTATGATCTAATTATCTCCAAGAGCCCTCACCTCCCAATACCATCACATGGTGGTTATGATTTCAACCTATGAATTTGGGGTGGGACCCAAGCAGTCCATTGCAGATCACCTTCAGTTAAGTTTTGGTATGGTGAACAGGCATTTCTAAAGGTTTCTGTTCATTGTTGTAGGGATCTGTATCCTCTTTTAGAATTTAATTTTTAATTTGCCAACTTAGTAAACTTTTATTTTTAAATGGGATGAGGAATTTGTTCACATTTTCTAGGGAGAAAATTTCATTTATTTCATTTTAACTGATATCTCATCTTTTCAAATTTATCAGCACTGATTTCAAGACAATATTTTCTTACATTTAAAAATATTTTTGAATCATAGTTTTGTCTGGATATATGCCAAAAAGTGGGATTGCTGGATCATGTGGTAATTCTATTTTTAGTTTATTGAGGAACCTATATATTGTTTTCCACAGTGGCTGCACCAACTTACATTTCTACCAATAGTGGAGGAGAGTTCCCTTTTCTCCACACCCCTCCAGCATTTGTTATTTGTAGACTTTTTAATGGTGGCCATTCTGACTGGTGTGAGGAGGTACCTCATTGTAGTTTTGATTTGAATTTTTCTAATAAACAGTGATGTTGAACATATTTTCATGGCTTATTGGCCATCCATATGCCTTCTTTAGAGAAATGTCTATTTAGGTCTTCTGCCGATTTTTGGATAGGGGTTTTTGTTGTTGTTGTTGTTGAGTTGTATGAGCTGTTTGTATATTTTGGGAATTAAGCCCTTATTTGTCAAATCATATAAAAATATTTTCTCCCGTTCTGTAGGCTGTCTTTTCATTTTGTTTATGGTTTCTTTGCTGTGCAAAACCTTGTAACTTGACTAGGTCCCATTTGTTTATTTATTTTTTTTAATTTTTATTGCCTTGGGGGACTGACCTAAGAAAACATTGGTATGATTTATATCAGAGAAGGTTTTGCCTGTGTTCTCTTCTAGGAGTTTTATGGTGTCACATTTAGGTATTTATGGAAAACTATAATTCAAAAAGATACATGCACCCCTTTCTTCATAGCAGCAGTATTCACAATAGGCAAACATGGAAACAACCTAAATGTCCATTGACAGATGAATGGATAAAAAAGATGTGGTATAAATATATATATATATATATATATATATATATATACACACAATGGAATACTACTCAGCCATAAAAAAGAATGAAATGAGGTGGAAGATAAAATAGTGGAAATAACTAATGCAGAGCAAAATAAAGAAAAAAGAATGAAAAGAACAGAGGACAGTCTCAGAGACCTCTGGGACAACATTAAACGCACCAACATTCGAATTATAGGGGTTCCAGAAGAAGAAGAGAAAAAGAAAGGGACTGAGAAAATATTTGAAGAGATTATAGTTGAAAACTTCCCTAATATGGGAAAGGAAATAGTTAATCAAGTCCAGGAGGCACAGAGAGTCCCATACAGAATAAATCCAAGGAGAAATATGCCAAGACACATATTAATCAAACTGTCAAAAATTAAACACAAAGAAATCATATTAAAAGCAGCAAGGCAAAAACAACAAATAACACACAAGGGAATCCCCATCAGGATAACAGCTGATCTCTCAGCAGAAACTCTACAAGCAAGAAGGGAGTTGCAGGACATAATTAAAGTGATGAAGGAGAGAAACCTGCAACCAAGATTACTCTACCCAGCAAGGATCTCATTCAGATTTGATGGAGAAATTAAAACATTTACAGACAAGCAAAAGCTGAGAGAGTTCAGCACCACCAAACCAGCTTTACAACAAATGCTAAAGGAACTTCTCTAGGCAAGAAACACAACAGAAGGAATATACCTACAATGACGAACCCAAAGCAATTAAGGAAATGGGAATAGGAACATACATATCAATAATTACCTTAAATGTAAATGGACTAAATGCTCCCACCAAAAGACACAGAGTGGCAAAAACAAGACCCATATATATGCTGTCTACAAGAGACCCACTTCCGACCTAGAGACATACAGATTGAAAGTAAGGGGATGGAAAAAGATATTCCATGCAAATGGAAATCAAAAGAAAGCTGGAGTAGCAATTCTTATATCAGACAAAATAGACTTTAAAATAAAGACTATTAGAAGAGACAAAGAAGGACACTACATAACGATAAAGGGATCGATCCAAGAAGAAGATATAACAATTGTAAATATTTATGCACTCAACATAGGAGCACCTCAATACATAAGGCAAATACTAACAGCCATAAAAGGGGAAATCGACAGTAACACAATCATAGCAGGGGACTTTAACACCCCACTTTCACCAATGGACAGATCATCCAAAATGAAAATAAATAAGGAAACACAAGCTTTAAATGATACATTAAACAAGATGGACTTAATTGATATTTATAGGACATTCCACCCAAAAACAACAGAATACACATTTTTCTCAGGTGCTCATGGAACATTCTCCAGGATAGATCATATCTTGGGTCACAAATCAAGCCTTGGTAAATTTAAGAAAATTGAAATTGTATCAAGTATCTTTTCCGACCACAATGCTATGAGACTAGACATCAATTACAGGAAAAGATCTGTAAAAAATACAAACACATGGAAGCTAAACAATACACTACTCAATAACGAAGTGATCACTGAAGAAATCAAAGAGGAAATTAAAAAATACCTAGAAACAAATGACAATGGAGACACGACGACCCAAAACCTATGGGACGCAGCAAAAGCAGTTCTAAGGGGGAAGTTTATAGCAATAAAATCCCACCTTAAGAAACAGGAAACATTTCGAGTAAACAACCTCACCCTGCACCTAAAGCAATTAGAGAAAGAAGAACAAAAAAACCCCAAAGTTAGCAGAAGGAAAGAAATCATAAAGATCAGATCAGAAATAAATGAAAAAGAAATGAAGGAAATGATAGCAAAGATCAACCAAACTAAAAGCTGGTTCTTTGAGAAGATAAACAAAAATGAAAAACCATTAGCCAGACTCATCAAGAAAAGAAGGGAGAAGACTCAAATCAATAGAATTAGAAATGAAAAAGGAGAAGTAACAACTGACACTGCAGAAATACAAAAGATCATGAGAGATTACTATAAGCAACTCTATGCCAGTACAATGGACAACCTTGAAGAAATGGACAAATTCTTAGAAATGCACAACCTACCAAGACTGACTCAGGAAGAAATAGAAAATATGAATAGACCAATCACAATCAATGAAATTGAAACTGTGATTAAAAATCTTCCAACAAACAAAAGCCCAGGATGAGATGGCTTCACAGGCGAATTCTATCAAGCATTTAGAGAAGAGCTAACACCTATCCTTCTCAAACTCTTCCAAAATATAGCAGAGGGAGGGACACTCCCAAACTCATTCTACGAGGCCACCATCACCTTGATACCAAAACCAGGCAAGGATGTCACAAAGAAAGAAAACTACGGGCCAATATCACTGATGAACATAGATGCAAAAATCCTCAACAAAATACTAGCAAACAGAATCCAACAGCACATTAAAAGGATCATACACCATGATCAAGTGGGGTTTATTCCAGGAATGCAAGGATTCTTCAATATACGCAAATCAATCAATGTGATACACCATATTAACAAGTTGAAGGAGAAAAACCATATGATCATCTCAATAGATGCAGAGAAAGCTTTCGACAAAATTCAACACCCATTTATGATAAAAACCCTGCAGAAAGTAGGCATAGAGGGAACTTTCCTCAACATAATAAAGGCCATATATGACAAACCCACAGCCAACATTGTCCTCAATGGTGAAAAACTGAAACCATTTCCACTAAGACCAGGAACAAGACAAGGCTGCCCACTCTCACCACTCTTATTCAACCTAGTTTTGGAAGTTTTAGCCACAGCAATCAGAGAAGAAAAGGAAATAAAAGGAATCCAAATTGGAAAAGAAGAAGTAAAGCTGTCACTGTTTGCAGGTGACATGATACTATACATAGAGAATCCTAAAGATGCTACCGAAAAACTACTAGAGCTAATCAATGAATTTGGTAAAGTAGCAGGATACAACATTAATGCACAGAAATCTCTGGCATTCCTGTACACTAATGATGAAAAATCTGAAAATGAAATCAAGAAAACACTCCCATTTACCATTGCAACAAAAAGAATAAAATATCTAGGAATAAACCTACCTAAGGAGACAAAACCCTGTATGCAGAAAATCATAAGACACTGATGAAAGAAATTAAAGATGATATAAATAGATGGAGAGATATACCATGCTCCTGGATTGGAAGAATCAATATTGTGAAAATGACTCTACTACCCAAAGCAATCTACAGATTCAATGCAATCCCTATCAAACTACCACTGGCATTTTTCACAGAACTAGAACAAAAAATTTCAAAAATTGTTTGGAAAAACAAAAGACCCCGAATAGCCAAAGCAATCTTGAGAACGAAAAACGGAGCTGGAGGAATCAGGCTCCCTGACTTCAGACTATACTACAAAGCTACAGTAATTAAGACAGTGTGGTACTGGCATGAAAACAGAAAGATAGATCAGTGGATCAGGATAGAAAGCCCAGAGAGAAACCCACGCACATATGGCCTACTTATCTTTGATAAAGGAGGCAGGAATGTACAGTGGAGAAAGGACAGCCTCCTCAATAAATGGTGCTGGGAAAACTGGACAGGGACATGTAAAAGTTTGAGACTAGATCATTCCCTAACACCATACACAAAAATAAGCTCAAAATGGATTAAAGATCTAAATGTAAGGCCAGAAACTATCAAACTCTTAGAGGAAAACATAGGTAGAACACTCTATGACATAAATCACAGCAAGATCCTTTTGGACCCACCTCCTAGAGAAATGGAAGTAAAAACAAAGATAAACAAATGGGACCTAATGAAACTTCAAAGCTTTTGCACAACAAAGGAAACCATAAACAAGACCAAAAGACAACTCTCAGAATGGGAGAAAATATTTGCAAATGAAGCAACTGACAAAGCATTAATCTCCAAAATTTATAAACAGCTCATGCAGCTCAATAGCAAACAAACAAACAAGCCAATCCAAAAATGGGCAGAAGACTTAAATAGGCATTTCTCCAAAGAAGATATACAGACTGCCAACAAACACATGAAAGAATGCTCAACATCATTAATCATTAGAGAAATGCAAATCAAAACTACAATGAGATATCATCTCACACCAGTCAGAATGGCCATCATCAAGAAATCCAAAAACAATAAATGCTGGAGAGGGTGTGGAGAAAAGGGAACACTCTTGCACTGCTGGTGGGAATGTGAATTGGTACAGCCACTATGGAGAACAGTATGGAGGTTCCTTAAAAAACTACAAATAGAACTACCATATGATCCAGCAATCCCACTACTAGGCATATACCCTGAGAAAACCATAATTCAAAAAGAGACATGTACCAAAATGTTCATTGCAGCTCTATTCACAATAGCCCGGATCTGGAAACAAGCTAAGTGTCCATCATCGGATGAATGGATAAAGAAGATGTGGCACATATATACAATGGAATATTACTCAGCCATAAAATGAAACGAAACTGAGCTATTTGTAATGAGGTGGATAGACCTAGAGTCTGTCATACAGAGTGAAGTAAGTCAGAAAGAGAAAGACAAATACCGTATGCTAACACATATATATGGAATTAAAAAAAAAAAAAAGTCATGAAGAACCTAGGGGTAAAACGGGAATAAAGACACAGACCTACTTGAGAATGGACTTGAGGATATGGGGAGGGGGAAGGGTAAGCTGTGACAAAGCGAAAGAGAGGCATGGACATATATACACTACGAAACGTAAGGTAGATAGATAGTGGGAAGCAGCCGCAGAACACACGGAGATCAGCTCGGTGCTTTGTGACCACCTGGAGGGGTGGGATGGGGAGGGTGGGAGGGAGGGAGATGCATGAGGGAAGGGATGTGGGAACAGATATATATGTATGACTGATTCACTTTGTTATAAAGCAGAAACTAATAAAAAAAAAAAGAACATAACCCCCCCCCGAAAAAAAAAAAAAGATGTGGTATAAATATATATATACACAATGGAATACTACTCAGCCATAAAAAAGAATGAAATTTTGCCATTTGCAGCAACATGGATAAACTTGGAGGGTATTATGCTAAGTGAAATAAGTCAGACAGAGAAAGACAAATATCATATGATATCACTTATATGTATAATCTAAAAAATTCAACAAACTAGTGACTATAACAAAAAAGAAGCAGACTCACAGATATGGAAAACAAACTATATATTTTTTATTTTTTACAGAGAATTTTAACAAATACCATATTATTCTTTATTGATTAGACACATTTAGATTTTTTAAATTAGGCGTTGCGATGAACAGGACATGTGAACCTTGATTTATTGACTTCCTCTGGTGAAACTACAAACATTTTTGCATGTTTTTAATTTCCTCTACTCTAACCTTCTCACTTAAAAAATTTTTTCTGGGACCTCAAAGAAGGTGAAGTTTGAATACAAAAAAAATTTGGAGCATAACACTTGTTTTGAAGACAACATAGATTTTTATATCATAATGGAAAGTTTCCAGCATATAGCAGTAATGGGTATTGTGCTAGCAAAATGTGTATATTCTGACAATTTCCCAAATGATAGGTAAAGTGTTTTTATGCAAGGGTATCTTTTTCTAATTTACATGAATATAGACTATTCCTGCATCTGTTTAATAAAATATATGTTTATTATAATTTAAATTAAATATCTTTCAAGATTGATTATTAACATTTTTCTAAAGTTTCATATCTTCATTGAAAACAATATAAATAAAAAGCGGAGGAAATTCTGCTTCCAACAAAAATGGAGCAACGGGAAGTCAACTTATCTTTCTGCCTTAAATAAATAGAAAGCCAGAAAAAATCATGATGGTTTTCAGAACTACTTTTAGACAAGTAGTTTTTGAGCAATGAGCAGCTCTTGTTGGTGACCCCTGGGGAGGGCAAGCAAACGTGGGGAGCCTTCCCTTTGCCCCGGATTACAGCCTGAGTGTTTATACAGTGAAGGGCAAGAAAGGGAAACCAAAACAGAGCCTCACAGCCTCTCTGACTCAAACAAACCAACTTGAGAATTGAGTAAGACCAGAGCACCTGGAATTTGTGGAGCAGATGACCAGAATGGAGAGAGAAGTCTTCATAGAGAGAGCTCTGGAAACCTGCAGAAGGTTTTCATAAGTTTTCACACAATATTGATCAGCATGTACACATGAGAAAACTATAAGAGGCCAAGCTAAGAACCACCAGATGTACAAAAGTGGATAGAATTCATCACCAGCAGCCCTGCCCTGCAAGACAAGATAAAGGAAGTATTTCAGGCCAAAGGAAAGGGATACGAATGCTCAGATCTTGGTTTTGAAATACTATTCTCCAATAAAAAGAATGCAGGCTCCTTAGAGAAATGGCTGATTCTAGTATTGGCACACAGAAAACTCTTGTAGCTTGTAATCATCTTGTAGAAGTCAGTACTCAAAAAACAAGAGGACAGAGACATTTCACAGGGACACAAATGCCAATCTGAAAAAAACTCAGATTGGAATTTAAAACTGGAATAATTTATGCAATAAAATAATGTAGTAATGGGTTATAAGCCAAAGTATAAAATGCATAAAATGAAGTCCATACTGATATAAACAAATGAATAAATAAATAAATGGAGATGCAAGGAGAGGCAAAACTTCCTTATAAGAACATTACAAATAACATAAAATTGTATTTAATTTAAGGGTTGTCCTCAGAGTTTGTACATATTACATGAGAAACTTTGGGTCAGTCCATTTCCCATTATAAAGTAGATCATGCTCGATGCCCATGGGAGGCTGAGTGATACATGGACTTCCAGGCTCCTTGCTTACCTAAGCTTCAAAAAGCCAGGAGGAAAAGAAAGATTGCAAGCCCTCCCAAAACATACAATGTGACATAGTGCATTGCCTGTTCTGTATTCTCACATAGCACCTCAAAGGCACCTCAAATTCATCATATGTGACCTAAAGTCATAGCCTACCTCCAAAGCAGCTACCCTGTCCCATGCGGGCTGTCTACTATTATTTCCTACCTTAATTATTGACAATATAAACCAATAAGCATCATAAACTGATCATTTACATCTCTCAAATTCAGTCTACTGCCATGTCCAGTTACTCTTATATCCTAGATGACTCTTAAGCCTGTCTATATATCTTCTGTATATCTTCATTACTCTACCCAAATAAATGGCCATCAACTTCTTTCCTGGACTAAAGCTGTATTTTTTCCTAACTGGTTTTCTTGCCATCCCAAACTCCACACTGTAGCCAAAGATTTAAAAAATGCAAATGTAATGATATCACACGTTTCTTAAAACCAGCCAATGTCTTCTCATTGCTCTTGGAATAGAAACAAAAATGTTTAAAATCTCACACAAGACCTTTCATATTCCAGACTTTGCTTATGATTCCAGATGGGCAAGCAACAACTCAACATCACTACCATCTCCTTCTTCTAAGAAATTGCCTGGGATGAAGACAAATCCAGGAACTACATTTCCCACAGTCCTTGGCACTCATGCAAGATCCTGAAAGCAGAAGAGAGGAAAATCCATTGTTCTCCTGAGACTGTGGCAGCAGAAAGCATGAGGAGCTCTGAGAGTCACAGCAGCTCCTAGCAAGCTCTTAAAAAGCACATTCTTTGCTGAAATCCCTGAAAACAGTTCTATTTTTCTCCCTGCCCTTCAATGGCATTTGCCCTGACCTTCCTGACCTCCAGTGATGACTTCTATGATCCTTCAGCTTTCAGTGGTTGCCTACAGCTCTGTATTTCAGACCCACAAAAATAGAGAGTGACATCTGTTTCCCTGACCAAATACTGCCTCACACAACTTTTTATCCTGGAGTTGGTAACAGGGAACAAACTTTAAAGATGAGACTCTAAAATTGGTTTGCAGGTCAGATTAGATTTAAGGCGCTAATGCCCTCATTGCCAGTGGAACGTGACATCTTCGTTTGGTTTTCCCCAGAATCAGACCCTGAGTCAAAAATGTAAATACAAGTGACAGATGATTGTAGTGAGCTCCACTGTTAAGAAAATAGGGAAAGGGCTTCCCTGGTGGTGCAGTGGTTGAGTGTCCGCCTGCCAATGCAGGGGACACGGGTTCGTGCCCCGGTCCGGGAAGATCCCACATGCTGTGGAGCGGCTGGGCCCTTGTGCCATGGCCGCTGAGCCTGCGCATCTGGAGCCTGTACTCCACAACAGGAGAGGCCATAACAGTGAGAGGCCCACGTATCGCAAAAAAAAAAAAAGAAAAAAGAAAAAGAAAAAAAAAGAAAATGGGGAAATGAGAGAGCAGGGAGAAGGAAGACAATTTAAAAAGTCAAGCCTTCACCGCCATAAGCAGCTGGGGCTCACCAGTGCTATACGAGAGCGGTACGAAAGGCAAGGTGTATTGTCACGCAGAGGAAGCCCAGCTGAGGGAGGATGCTGGGGTTTCTATCTACTAACTGCTCATTTATTTTTGGTTGAAATCTTCTCCCAGGGACATTGACTCTCCAGCCTATTTGACTTGCCCTGAATGCACATTGAGTATGTTCCTGCATTAGGAAGAAAAACAGAGCAGTCCTCAGGCAGAGAGCCACAAGTATTCACAGTAAACAGCCTACAGCCTATGGAAGAGAGTGCAGAGGAAATATGGGTGGGCCACAGAGCTCCAGTGAGACATAGGCAGTCCCTCACATTAAGTGGAAGGAGAGCTGTTTATATTATAAACTTCAGTTGCATGGTGTCGAATGTCTGTGCAAAGTAAGGCTTTAGAAGACAAAGTAGAAGTTGCAATAGATGTGACTTTATGTAAGTGCACTGGAGAAGCTGGAAAAAGAAACTGACAAGCTCAAGATTTTACATTCTCAGAGAAGATATATACATATATACATATACATATATACAATGGAATATTGCTCAGCCATAAAAAAGAATGAAATAATGCCACTTGCAGCAATATGGATTGACCGAGAGATTATCATACTGAGTGAAGTAAGTCGGAAAGAGAAAGACAAATATACCATATGATATCACTTATATGTGGAATCTAAAATATGACATAAATGAACTTATCTAAGAAACAGAAACAGACTCACAGACATAGAGAACAGACTTGTGTTTGTCAATGGAGGGTGGTGGATTGGGAGTTTGGAATTAGCAGATGCAAACTATTATATATAAAATGGATAAACAACAAGGTCCTACTGTATAGTAAAGCAAACTGTATTCAATATCCTGTGATAAACCATAATGGAAAACAATATGAAAAAGAGTGTGTATATATCTATAACTGAATCACTTTGCTATACAGCAGAAATTAACACATTATAAATCAACTATGCTTTGGTAAAATACACTTTAAAATAACAATAAATGTTGAAACATTAAAAAAAGATTTTACATTCTCAGTTCAAGTCACAGAGTACCGTTGAGATGATAGGACTTCCTTGAAATGATTCCTTATAATTTAAATTTACAAAGTGAGATTTCTAAATCTGATCCTGTAAGTGGTTGAATTATTATACAATGGGAATTGAATTACAGCCTTGATAGGGCTCTTATGTTACAGTTAAGTCATTGATGGAAAAAGAATGGAACATTAATAATAAGAATGGGCATATTTCAATGAATCTAATAACCTTGACCCACTCTCAGAGTTTCCTGAGTTTTCCTTAGCAACAAAAGCAGCCTCTCCCCTCCTCTGGGCAAGATTATTTGCGTCTCCTTGCCTGAAGACCATAAAATCATTGTCAGAGTGATCACCATGGGAGTTATGCTGAATCCTTAACACCTCTTATTATTTTCAGACTCATAAATATTCTTTAGTATGTGTGATAAAATATAGACAACATAATATTTACCATTTTAACAGTTCTGTGGTATTAAATACATTCACATTGTTGTGCAGCCATCACCACCTTCCATCTCCAGAGCTTTTTTCATCTTCCCCAGCTGAAACTCTGTCCCCATTAATCACTAACTCCCCATTCCTCTCTCCTTGCCAGCCTCTGGCAGCCACCATTCTACTCTTTATAAATTTGATAACTCTAGGTACCTCATAGCAGTGGAATCATACAATACTTGTTCTTTTGTGACTGGCTTATTTCACTTCACATAATTCCATGCTATAGCATATGCCGCAGTTTCCTACCTCTTTAAGACTGAAGAATAGTCAACTGTATATATGTTCCACTTTTGTTTGTCCATTCAACCATTGATGGGCACTTAGATTTTTTCCACCTTCCAGCTATTGTAAATAATGCTGCTATGAACACTGTTGTACAAAAAACTCTTCAAGTCCCTTCTTTTTAGTTCTTCTGAACACCAGTGAGCTTGTGAGAACCACCTGGGTTGGTGCTTCAAGCTTCAATCTTTGATAGAAGTTCCCGTGGCATTTGATATTCACATCTTTGATAGCTATGCCCCAGCTCTTCCATGTTGCATATGCCCTTGGGTATCTTGAATATATAGAATGGTTTCTGGTTTCCTGGCTGTTACATTTAAATTTCATGTTTTGTGCTCCCTCCCACTCATTCTCTGTGCTACAGTGATATCAGCATTCTTTATGTCTGTTTCACTAGCCATTCTCCTTACTACCCCAGGGCCTTAGAACCTGCTCCTCTGAGTGCTCGGGTTACTTTTGATAGACTCCCCCATTTTTCCCCAATTAACACCTCATCTTTCAAATCTCAGCTCAGTGTCACATCCTCAGGGAAGCATTTCCTTTCTCAGGTATCTTTGAGTACTATGTCCTCTTCCCTTAGAACACTTAACTTGGTTTCACATTTTACATTTATCTGTGTTCTTAATTAACATTTCTATCATAGTCCAAACACTAAGCTCCAGATGATCAGAGATTTTCTGCTCAGTTCGTATTCCTAGCACAAAATTGTGACACTGAGTAGCAATTACTATGACTTCAAGTCATTTTGGAGGCCTATTAAAGAACTATGAACTCTGATAGATGCCAGTGCTCTCTGGAAGGGGCACTGAGGGATAGAGTGGTTCAGGTTGCTCTTTGAGTCAACAGCTGAGAGCAGATGTCAGAGCTGAGAACACACTTGCTCATATGGGCAGTAGGAAGAGGAGGTGATTCTGTTTGACGGGGTGTTATTTTAACTTTGTTCAGCATGGTGGAGACTGGAGGCTTACATTTTAGATCTCCTTGAGGAAGGAGAGCATTGACTTCTCACTGTAAAATTTGGGGTCTTCAGGGAGGCATCAACTCTGCAACACCCAAAGCAATTCGCGCTGGAATCCAACCTTTGTAAAGGGAGTACAGTGACTAAGGAGTGGTTAAGTGAGTCTATTTTTTTTTCACAGATTATAAGCCTCTAGATCTCAAATTGTAGTCTTCAGAGATTCAGAAAGAAAACACACAAGTACACAGGAATGGAATAAAAAGAAAAACATAAGTATAACAATAAGAGATAAGTTGTTTATGTATTTTTAAAGGGAGATTGTTGTGTCTGCTTTCCTTATGAAGACTGCACATAATTGTCAGAGATCATTCTCCAAGCCTGACAAAGAGAGTTTCCGAGCTGATATTCTGTCCAATTTAAGCAGGGATTAAAAAATATAACAATATGCTCCTAACTTAAGCATATATGTAATTATGTATATGTGGCCTTATACATATGTCCAACCAACCCCCAAACTTGGGTTTCTACCAAGTCTGAACACTAAAAATTATATTCTCTCCAAAAATGAGAACTGATTCTTTAGGTTACAATTACAATTTCATAAGTCTAGTCATGAAGACAAAGCCCTATGTACTTATTCTAGGTGACTCTCTTAAGAACTTCATTGGAACTCCTAAACTACTAGTTTTTCTCTTTGGATTCACCCAAATTTCTGACGTGACTAATGCTTTGATGATAATGAAAGGTAGCCTAAATAATGCATTTAGTCACCATCTCACAAAGTTTTCTTCAAGGAAAACAATCTCTAATGATACAGTTAAGTGCATGATAATTGAGTTCCAAGGCATGGCAATTCAAAGCTGCTGAAAGGTTTGGTTTTCATTCTTGTTTTAGTTCCTCAAAGTTTATATGTTCTAGGTTCTGAGTAGAAATAGGAAGAGAGGAAGAGAGTGTGGGCCTGAGGGCACAGCTCGAGGGAAAAGGACATGAGTTGATGCAGGTTCCAGGAAGCAGTAAGGTAAGAAGCCTAATCAATCAGAGAAAGGCAGAGACCACAGATATTGGGAAAGAGAAAGGCCAAAGCCATCCATGCACCCTTCGCAAACTGCAGACTGTCAGGATGTGAAGAAACATGAGCAGGTAAGGGCAGGGGGTTGGAAGGTCAAGCAACTAGTCAACCAAGTAGTTGGCAGCCCAGCAAAAGACAGGCAAAACACAGATTCTGTAGAGCAGTGGCAACGAGGAAAAAATTCAGATTTGGTGGCAGCTGTCTCTGTTTACCTGTCCCCCTGGAGAAAGTGATTCCTGAGTGGACCCAAACTGCAGGCTGGAAGTGATGATAAGAGAGAAGAGCAGGTGGCATAACAAATGTGCATATGGGGAGCAGATTCAATTCTCTGGCAAGGAGACATTTCCCTGAAAACCAGAGCTTCCCTGTAATGTTATCCTCAAGGTCCATGTTAATGGTACACACCCTACAAACAAAACCATATAATGAGTACTTTTGCACATACCCCCAGAGACTCAAAACCTCCTTGGAGGGAACTCAAGATTGGTCCAATGCTTGATTCCAGCCTTTTGGATTTCATGTTATGGTATAGTTCTACCCTATAAATGTGAAATTCTCAATGAAACCATATGCAATCATATTACAGTTGTGTACATGACATGAAAGCTGTGCTTCTCTGACACCATCAACATAAGGAAAATGAAAATTCCATCTGCCACCTGGCTACGTGGACTCTGGAATGGAAAGCAAGTGTGTATTGGGGATAACACAGAGACTATCTGAATGAGAGACTCCTTTTCACTTGACTCCTTTTCACTTGTTGTGACATAGATGTAATCTTAAATTAAGGTAGAGAAATTTGATTTTCAAAGGACACTATTCTTGAAAACCTCTGAATATTTAATCTACTTTATGGGGTGGGTAAAAGCTTAAATCTATAGTGAGAGAAATGGGAAGTTTTATATGCTTTCACCTGGTCCCTGGGTTCTTTTCCCCCATTCATCAGCTCTCATAAAATAGTTATGGTCATGATATATGAATGTACAATGCTAAAAGCACGTTTGATCCTCATCAGAGTATATTCCACCATTTTTCCATCCCCAGACCAGCTCGGATAGGTTCAGGAGGAAGAACAGGGGAGGCTAAGGAAAGTTGGACCATTGTGGACATGAGTAAAGAAGAAATCAGGTTATGGTGCCAAGGTGAGATCCCTCAGTCATGGTCACAACATCTTTTACACTAACATGGGTTTGATTTATTGAAATTATCCCCACAAGTGTACCCTTCACACTGAAAATTCACCATAGATACTGTCACTACAGCCCAAGCAAGAACATTCTCTAAAACTCATTAAACTGATAACATTTGAATAATCAAACAATTTTTATAATGCACAGTCCAACCTATGACTTTATCCCATTTTGTTTGCAGCTATCAGGATTACTGATGGGATCTCTAAACAATCACTAAGAAAGCATTCCAAAACGGAATTTCCCAGTATTGCTCCTGAGTACTTACTCTTCACTAAAAATATTGAACTTAATTCATGAAGGCTTTAATATGACAACTGCTAAATCTTCACAAAAATGCTATCATGCCCCACAGTTTTATCAAAAGTCTAATCAAATGAACCACTTGACTGTGGTGTAGATTTATCTATGGCAGATAATCTTATATGACATAAGTCAAGTACTTAGAATATATGACTTGAGGGAAAATACCTAGAGAAAATATTTTTCCTTGAGATAATTCTATTTTTAGGTTGAGTATTCTCTTAAGTTATATACAAGATAACCATCTACTCTGAGATACAGGTCAAACTAGATATTATCCAAACAGCATCAGCAGGGAACTCAGTCAGTGGAAGGGAGGTTTTGCAGACTCCAGTGGACTCACATGCTATTTGGAAATCAGTGGCTTGCTGGTTGCCCAGTGCAGCTGTGGTTGCTATAGGGATGGAGTCCTGTGAGTATTCCATCTGCTACAAGGGGGACAGCTTGGAAACCCCTCACAGGTCTTAAGAAGAAATGAAGCAAACAAATGATTCATCTGGTTAGGAAGGCTGATTTTGTCTAAGTAACTATTTCAGAAGATTTCAAGCATATACATACCACGAATCCGTACTCAAACCAGAAAAATCTTAAATTTCAAAATTAGTTGCAAAAATTATTCAAATTTCAGTCAATTCCTTTGAAAATGTACATGTTCCTCAAGCACAATGTGTTGCAACATTTTTGTGTTAAATTTAGCAAATGCACTTTTATGTAAGTGTTTAATCCACATTTTCCAGAATAATTAATATTATCTACTAAACAAAATGAAAGGCTCATTGAACAGACTCATTTTGGAGAACACAGCAAAAACAGACTTGTGTGATGAGTCCATATGGAATATAGGGGTCTCACTCATGCTGAAAAACATTAACTCAAAGTTGTCTGAAAGTATATTTTTTAGCATTGTCCCTCATTAATAAACAGAAAGATTGCTAGAAAACTTGGGCATGTGCTCATACTATTTTTAAACTCTTACACCCATCCAAACTTACAGAATTGAGTAAGGTCCAGTATAATGTATCTTGAAAAATTAGAAAAGCCCCTGGTTTTTTTTTTTTTTTTTTTTTTTTTTGCAGTATGCGGGCCTCTCACTGTTGTGGCCTCTCCCGTTGCGGAGCACAGGCTCTGGACGCGCAGGCTCAGCGGCCATGGCTCACGGGCCCAGCTGCTCCACAGCATGTGGGATCCTCCCGGACTGGGGCACGAACCCGTGTCCCCTCCATCGGCAGGCGGACTCTCAACCATGGCGCCACCAGGGAAGCCCAAGTCCCTGTTTTTTAAACTCTCAAAAAGAAACCAAATATCCTAAAGGGAAATCAGGTTGTTGGACACTGAGGTTTCAGAGAACACAAAATACTTGCAGACATGACTGAGAATGCCACCACAGTACATTTTTCTGACTTAATAAAATAAGGTTTTGCTTATTGATTTGGTAGTGGAAATATAACAGCTCCTAACTCATGTAGATTTCATTTTATATAATTACATGATATGGCTAATGCAGCAGAACCATGTTTAGGTAAGCTGGATCCTCAAAGAGTTTCCTATGGAAAGGTGTATTTGAGTAAAATGTGATCTTTTAGAAGTTGTCCCCTGAACAGCCTAACTATTCAAACATATCAAACAAAAATTAGGCAGTATTTGAGACTTCTGTTACTTGAAATGGTACCTCCATAGGCCACCTCACCAAACTGTCCCTGAACAAATTACCCTGCTTTCCTAGAGGACAGAGAACTTATCTTCAGAGACTCACAGGAGAGGCAGAAGGGATATACCCATGGTCCAACATTTTTGTTGAATCAAAGAAAACAAAAACTAGAAGACAGTTACATTTTCCACATAAAACTAACACATTCAGATATGACCTAACTCAGTGTCCCTAACTCAGTGTCTTCAGGTAGCCTTGCTTCCCAAAGCTCTCCTTCTGGGGCTCTGTCCTTGGCATGACTTAAATGCCCATAACTTCCCCAACTCTCCACCACTATCAAATTTAGATACCATCTTTTCACTTTCTCATGGTCTTCCCATGTTACCTAGGATGTTAATGACTAAAAATGAATTCATGTGGCATCCCTCCCACAGGATGCCTTTAAAGTTTTTATCATAAGCTTTGCTTTTTATATGCTGATAAGTAACCAATGATATATTTAAAGCATCATCACAGCGGTCCCCAACCGTTTTGGCATGAGGGACCGGTTTCAAGGAAGACAATTTTTCCATGGACGGGGTTGGGGGGTCGAGGAGATGGTTCAGGCGTAAGGCGAGTGATGGGGAGCGACAGGGAGTGGCAGATGAAACTAAGCTCACTCACCCACCACTCTCCTCCTGCTGTGTGACCCACAGGACATGGACCAGGACTAGGGGTTGGAGACCCCTGATGTAGAAGGAACTAAGGGATACTTTGGAACCAGGCAAAGGAGCAAGAGAGGTTTTCAATCCCTCTGATTCTGTCCCATGCTAAATGGTCTATTCTACTTAAATGTAGGACAGGACCTTTGCTTACCCTGCATATAGTGTATTATAAAAATATCAGAAAAAATAATTTTTGTACTGAGATAATTTTGAAATCATTAAAGGAATAGTCTCCAAACAGCATTACATATACACAATTTACATAAATGTAATATGCATTTTATTTTATAAATTCTCTGAAAATTCATGATCCACTCATGACTGAAGGGAGGTTAATCTGTTTAATGGGGAAGAAAATCAGAAAGACAAGGCTTAGGATAACCAGGGACTAACAAAAGATGGCCAATTCATTGGTTTGACAGTTTTACAAATATGGAGGGAAGAGATGAAAGAAAGACAAGATAGGCTAACTCGGAAGCAAATAGTGAAGAAACCAATTTTGTAGGATTTTATTTTAAGTAATTAAGTGTGACCCTCTTTTAAAAAAATCAAAACAACAACAATAAAACACCTTAGTAGAAAGTTGACACATCAGGCAGAGTAAGAAAAGATTCAGATATCTCAAGATTCTAGAATCAGGCTCAAAATGAGGTAACCAGCTGGATATAAAGTCTTCCTCTTCTCCCTCTCCCTGCCCCTCCCCCTCCTCTTCCTCCTTCTCCTTCTTCTCCTTCTTCTCCTCCTTCTCCTTCTCCTTCTTCTTCTTCTTCCTTTTCTCTCTCTCCTTTCCTTCCTTCTTCTGCTTTCATTCAACAAATATATCCCTAGTGCACACACTTCTAGATACTAGGATACAACAATGAGCACAACAGCCAAAGTTCCTTCTCTCCAAAGTTATGTTCTAGTCAGGAGAGACAGACAATTAACAATATGTCTGTGCTGATAAGTGCTATGAAAACATTGGTCTGGATAAGGGAATGAGAGTGTTGGAAGGGGAGCTCCCTTAAATATCTTGGTCAGAGAAGATCTCTCCAATGAAGTGATATTTGAAAGAAGGAAAAGGAATTGAACAGTAATGATATCTGTGTGAAGCATCCAGAATGCAGAGGGAATGATACATTAAGAGACCCTAAACAAGTACATTTGGTTCTTTGAGGAAGAGCCAGGAGGTCATATTGCCTGCAGCACAGTGAGCAAGGAAGTGGTGACCAAGGTTGCAGCAGTACAGGTCACTGAGGGCCATATTGGGAAGGCTTTCTAAGCCAGGGTAAGGATTTTTTTTTTTTTTTTTAATGAGAAGAATAAGAGTTTTGAGCAAAGGAAAATCATGTACTGGTTTACATTTTTAAGGGAACTTGAAAAATTTAGCTAATATTATTGAATCTCTAAATACCTTTATCTACTATCACATAGAAAAATATCAATTAAAATAATTACTTTATTGAAACAGATGTGAAAGTGATAGTAATGAAGGTCACAATTTGCACAACTGGAAAGATTCTGAAGAAATTATTTTAAAAAAAAATCAAGACCTAGACCTTAACTAACAGCCAAACACAGACCAGTTCAGGGTTTTTGAGGTTGCAAGGGCCCAGTAAGAAGGAAGCTATGGATCACATAGTCTAACACTGCCACTTCATCGAGGAGTTAATGGAAACCTTGAGAAGTGTACTACTTCTTTGGTGACACAGACAAATAAAGCCAAAGCCCTGGACAAGCACACTGTGCCCCTTATTTCTACCTTGTTTCTCTTTCCAAAGCATTCTATTATACTTTGAATATCCTGAACACATAGGTTGGAAAACATACAGTAGATATGAATTAACTTGAAGGCCAAACGAAATGTTTTTGAAGAAGATCCATCAAGCATGACCTTAAATTGTTCCATTGGAACCCAGATATTATGTAGAAGATTTATTTTCTTGTTTGTTTGATTTAAACAGAATCAACCAATGGAAGCTTGGGAACTAGGGATTTGACTTCTTAGTCTTCCTGGCAACTTTGACTTATTAATTAATAGCTAGCTTCTTTATTTTTAGAGATGACATTCAAGAACCTGTGTGTAGAATAAACAATAGGGAAATGCATGCAAGAGTTTATGAAGGACCATGTCAAAACTAAAAAGCAAGAAAAAGAAAAAAAAGAGAGAAAACAACAATGGAGCATGATATTTGCATTATTTTATTGATTTAAAAATAATGAAAGTAAATTTATTGGAAGAGCATTATTTTATTTATTTACAATTAAAAGAAAAATTGACTATATTGACAGGCAATATTTAAAAATCCATTTGAGAGATCAATATTTACAGCAATTTTTTTTTAAATCAGGCTTTAACAAATCACCAACTAAATCATAAGGAATAAGCACAATTTTGTAAGCTTTTTTGGTAAGGCAAAAGGTATATTATGGATAAAAAGTTAATTGTAACTATAAGCTATTATTTTCTACCCTAAATGCATGCTCAGCATCTGACCACAGAATAGCATGAAGAGCATCCAATAGTGGATATCAGCCAAAACTTCAAAATTACATTCAAGATTTTATCTGTACTTATAATTGGACATGACAATGAATTCACTGCCTTCAAGATATTGACATTGGTCTTCCAAATGTTTAAAACCAGTTAATTTTCTTAGAACATGGATTTCAAAAATGATCAGCAAAATTCGCATGATATATTAAGCTCATAATGATGCCAGGAGTATACTCTTTCTATCTGTTAACTGTTTTTTAGTAATTGTGAAAATGAAAATAGAATAGAATTAGAAATAAAATAGAATTAGAAATATTCTAATACATCATATTATGTATTTAGCAATTATATATGTACTAATATATTGTGTATGTACTATGTATTAATATTATGTATGTACTAATTACATAGTATTTTGTATTTTCTAAGGTTGAGAGGAAAATTCATTGTTTTTGGACCAAGGACTTATTCAACTACAATCCTGTGTTTCAGGGATGAAGTGCTCAAGTGTTTTAGCTTTTCTAATAAACATTAGTGTAACTCTAAAATTATATGACATGAGTATTTAATAACTTCCACATCTTTAGTCTTTTATCATTTTAATGTGTAGAGCCCACCTATGTGAGTAAAGAAAGGAAGTGATTTACAGAGATCATCATTAGAAAAGAGAATGTATTATCTTTTCTGTATCATCAGGGCTTCAATCTGATATTATGGCCTCAACAGATTGTATTTATACTACTATTATTACTATTATTACATTACTGTTATTGTGTTAAATAAATTTGTATGGCTCATTACAGGTCTTAAAGCACTTTCATATATATTCTCTCACTTGATCTTTAAAACAAGCAGTTGGAGTAGATATTATTATCTCCATTTTGCACACAAAGTTATTGAATTTGGGTGAGTAACTGCTAGAGTGAGGATTCAGAATGAAGTTCATAAAACTCTTCTTTTGTGGTTGTTTAATGGGAGCTTTGTGATGGCTGTAATAGATGTGGGAAAGTAGATGTATAATCCACAGCACTTATATTTAAATAATTTATGATATAGTTGAGAAGGATGCACAAAATTATCATTTGACAGGTAAAGAGTATACTCAGTTAATTCATCCATTTAAAATCTTGGTAATAAGTGATAATAACAAGATTGCAGGATACAAGCTTAACATGAAAGTCAAGTGCCAACAATAAGCTATTGGAATGTGAAATTAAAAACACAATCCAGTAGTACTAAAAAAATGAAATATTTAGGTATAAATCTAACCAAAAATATATAGGATCTACCTGTGGAAAACTACAAAACTGATGAAAGAAATAAAAAATGTTGCTGGGGGAGGGTTCCAGAGAAGGTAAAACTTAAGAAATATGCCTGATGGAGAAGATAAGAAAGATTAAGATTGGGATTGACATATACACACTACTATATATGAAATAGATAATTAATAAGAACGTACTGTACAACATAGGGAACTCTGCTAAATGCTCTGTAATGACCTATATGGGAAAAGAATCTAAAAAAATAGTGGATGTATGTATAACTGATTCACTTTGCTGTACAGTAGAAATTAACACAACATTGTAAATCAACTATACTCCAATAAAAATTAATGAACAAAAAGAAGAAGATAAGATTCCAAGTAGGGGAAAGGGCAAAACTGACGAAATGCCAGAACAACCCATGCAAGCAATCTAAGTTGTATGATTATATACACACTCCTGTCCTGACACACATTTACTGGCTCAACCACCTGGAGAGTAGGGGACTGTTTCTGATGTGTCATTGGCTGATAGATGGATTTCTGAAGAATACATACATTGAATCACAGCACAGCCAGCTCTGATTGTTATATGCTCTCCAGTGAGGGGCAGGGGTGGGGAGGCATTCTCCTGAACACAGAAAATACTCGAACATGTTTAGATCCTCAAAGCTGTACATTGCATGCACTTTTGGATAAAGTGAGAGCATATTTTGGATTCCTATCAGTTCAGCAAGATCAAGGAATAGCACATTCAAACTGCCTTTAAAGAAGAGGTTTTTATTAGAGGGAAATTAATAGGGAAATACTCGGAAAATGATGAACAAAGCTGGATGTCTGTCAGGACGAGGTAGATATTTTTCACAGAAAGATTACTATCCATGGAATAATGAGAATTCATGCATAATCAAAAGAGAACAAGAGATTGTAAAAAACATTTTTATATGTTTCACAATCCAATTTTAAAGATAGAAGACTTTATTGAATACTGTGCTATTGAAAGATTGCATTTTTCCTCTTAGTAAATGATCGTACAAGTGAATTAAAGTAACTTGGCAAACAAGTAGATTTGCCTATACTAAAAATTGCTATTTTTTCACCAAAAAAAATGTACACAGAAGAAATCAAGTATGGAGTATGGGTGGGGGGGAGAAAACATGACTCTAATCATCTTGCTACTTTTTCTAAAATATGAATTATTTGTGATTCACTTCTATACAGTAAATTATGGCAACAATAGTTTATTTTTACACAATGATTGTTCCCATTTCACTTTAGTTTTCTTTGGGAAAGTGTCCCATCACCCATCCCATGTGATTCTAATAATATCATGAAATAGAGTGCCCACTCGTCTCCTAGACAAAGAGGTGAGCACGTTACCCAAGTCCTGTCAATCACGGCCCTATATCTCCCTATCAACAGTAATTGGTTCAAGAGGTGAGTGTGTACCACAACTAGGACGAATCAGAGTACTGCTATTCTACTTATTGGCCCTAAGAAATAAAGAGTTTCTCTTCATTTTAGATCTCATGTTGTAAAGATACAGTCTTAGGGCTCTCCGCAATTCTCTTTCCTGCAGCAGGAGAGAATGAAGTTAACCAGAGAAAAGCAAATCTAGAGATGGAAAGAAAAAGATCCTTGGTAATGTTATTTTGCCTGAGCCACTGGATCAATCACACTTAAATTTCCTGGCTTTATGAGACAAATTCTATGGGTTTGGGAGTTGTTGGGTTCTTTTAATATTTTTTGTGTTTTGTTTTCACTTAAGTGAAAGTTTGAGTTGAGTTTCTGTCAGTTACACCAAAAATTGCCCAGATCAAAATACGTTTTTCCTTGAAAATATGACTTTTAAATGAATAGTAGTATGGCAAGATAATCACAGAATTACTTTAAAACATAATTATAAAAGAAACTCAGGGCTGGTTTGATAGAGCTATATCATCATTAAGGTCTACATCTATTCTAAAGTGTCAGTAACTATGCTCAACCATTTGAATATTTTGGATGTCATCGATGAATATAAATTTGAAGAAAGAGAGGACACAGAGACCAGATATATAAAGTGATAATGCTTTGTAAACCATAAAATGCTATAGAAATATTAATATTGATGATTTCCTTCAGATAATCCATGGAACATTATACTTCTTCATTCTTTGAGAGTTTGATAAAGAAATGTATCTCGAAGAGGAATCACGTTTTTCTTACACAGTTTCACTTATTCCCGTGCATCAACAAGGTGAGTGGGTTCCCAATGCCCCTGCAAGTCAGGTAAAGACAAGCAGAGAGACTTTTCCAAGGTAAAAGTATTGATAGCTTGTGGCCAAAATAGTCTAATGGATTCTTCTATGTTTTGCTCTTTGAAACATACCCCAAAAATGTATCACTGTCCAGATCATATCAAGGACATTAACACTTCCCATGAAGTCAGATACTAATCTCATAATTTTTTGTAAACTATTCATTTGTGGTCACACCTACTTTCTCTTTCTAGATTAAGTATGCTATCAGCATGTTTATTTCCTATTTGTGTTTTTTATCTTGGTAATACTACCAAATTTCTGTAAGGACTTCTTTCTATCTCTGTACATAACTTTTATACATTCATGTATGTATGTATGTGTAATCTTTACATTCTTAAACTGTAAGGTAAAATCAACTCCTCTTTTTCCTCAGTCTAGCATATACATTATCTCATTATCCCTACCAAATGATCATTTTAAAAGAAAAATTTTCTGCTTACCTGTATATTTTATTTGTGCCTTACATTTACATCTGAATATATCCTTCTTTTTGCAAGTGTTTATATCACACTTTGACCCTATTTTTACATTTTCATAATTTCTAATATGAAGTCTGCAATTCAATCTACATAAAAATTGATATGTAAAACTAGATTTTAATGATTTATACAGGATAAAAATAATTTAAAGCTTTCTCATGAAATCGTTATGTTTTCTAAAATTATCTCCTCTTTCTAAATGGCAGAGATATGATATGGTTTTCTAATCCTTTGTCCGTGAAGATAAATGCCATCTTTAAGGAATTCAATGTATTTTCTTCTACAACCCCTATGTAAATATAATATACTCCTACAAGGTATTTGTTTCTTTGTTTCTTTGGGTATCCTTCTGTTCAACTTGGAAGACTGACAATAATACCACCTGAGCCCTGTCCCATTAATGGTCAATACTCAGCTGGGTTTTCAAGCATAAAGAAACTAAAAATTAAACCTATAGCTTTCAATGTTGTTCTGTAACACCAGATGCTAAGATACTGAATAAAAGCCCACAACATCACACATAAAAGGAAAATCAAATAAATGAAGAAAAGAGTTTTCAAAAAAATTTTTTTTAAGTTAGGACAATATAATGATTCCAAATCTCAGACACTCTGGCAGGAATTCAGATTATTACAAACACATGGAAGAAATTCCACGGTGGGCTTTTGTATATGAATTTATATTTTGCCCACACATGCAAGCAATGGAGTCAGGTTCTCTTCCCAGTGCAGCTCATGCTGTTTCTCCCTGCAGAGACAGAAAGCAAAATTGGACCATGGGTGATTTATGTTCCTGGACCTTCCAATTGAAGATACCCCATGCTACCTTTAGCCAAACAGCAGAAAAAAAAGAGAGGTTTCTGATGTTAGACACACTAAGGGTAGTCTACACAATACTGAAGCAATTAATTGATGAAATGAAAAATTTTCTCAAATTGGTCATTTGGTAAAGGAAAATATAGAGGAGCATTTGCATAGGGACCCCTTTTATAGCACATATCATGTTTATGTGTCTGCTTGCACTACTAAACTACCATTTTTAAGAAACGGCTTATGTATGACATTTAGTTCCATTGTCCATATTCTAGCAGGGAGGCTGGGTGACAGTAAGTACACTACAATTTGTTGTTGGATAAATGGATGAATGAATGAGTGAGTGAAATATTGCTCTCACGCACCTTACTACTAGTTTAAACTAAATTGTGTCCTTATTTTTATGCCTAGTGTCAGTCAAGAATTTTTGTAACATGGCAGTTCATCCTGAGACCAGTATGCTAATGAGTCTAGAGTCTAGGTAACCATTTTTAAGTGATTCAGAATGTGAATGTCATTATGATGAAAAAAAATTTAAACACGTCAAGCATCAGAGTAAAGGGTATGCCTTTTTTTCCCCATTAGCCATGAAGGAAAAGGGAGAGCAAAGCATTAAAATGCTCATCTTCAAACAAATCAAATACGAGATGTTCAAAAGGGATCTGTTTAAAAAGGAAATTGTCTTCCCTGACCTTTGCAACATCCATGAAAGATAATATACTCAAAGTATCAAAAAGATTAAAGGTCTGTTTACTAAGAATTAAGACTAGTAACAAAGCACAATTTTACTTTCAAACTTCATTTTGTAAAAAAGACCATTTCACTCTGACTTATGAAACACCAACTTATAGAATACTGTACCTGTCTCTGACCAGATTGGAGGTCACACAGTGCAAAGGATAACATCATATAAATATGGCATTTTTTAGAGAGAAGAGAATATTTAAAATATAATCAGTGTCTGACCTTTTGAAACACTCCTTCATTTTTCACAGTTCAAAAGCACTGATGTTTACTTATTTCTCTTTTCACTCGGATAGAATAGTTCTGATAATTAGAAGAGAGCACTTCCTGTCCCAATGCTAATAGGCTTTGTCTTATAACTCTGCATGTTGTTACACACACATACACACACATACACGCAAAAACTAGCAAGGAATAAAATATTTTAATTCTCTAAATTCAAAAGGATAGGAAGATATTTCTTTCCTCTTCAAATCAAAGCTCCTTTAAAAAGTAGACTATTCCTGTTACCTCAGTCCTCATGTTCTCCATAATTCATTCATCAATAAATATTTGTTTTGGACTTAATCTGTGCCAGAAATTGTTGTATGTGCTGGTAAATCAACAGTAAGCATAACAGACAAAAATCCTTAGATGTAAGTATCTCATCATAGTGTGAAGGGGTTAGACAACAAACATCATGAATAAGTAAAGCACCTAGTACATCACTTCCACGGATGAAAAAAAAAATCACAGTAAGTATATCGGAGCTCTAGTGAGGGCATCATTTTGAGGGAGCAAAGACTTGATGAAAGTGAAGGATTTAGGCAAAGGGATAGTAGAACACTCTAGGCAGAGAAAAGAGCCAGTGCGAAGGCTCTAAGGTGGAGTGTGTCCCCTGAGTTTGAGCAATAACAGCAGGAGACCAGTGTGGCTGGTGGACCTGAGGTCAGAGAGGGAAAGAGGGCACCAGAATATGCACAGTTTTGCAGGCTATTGTAAGGACTCTGGTTTTACAGGATTTTGAACAGAGAAATGACAAGATCTAACTTAGAACTTTAAAAAATTTAAGTATTAATGTTGCAGGTAGGATTTAATGAATAACATACTACCCCAAAATTATTGGTTTAAATCAATAAACACTTTTTCAGATTATGATTTGGAGGGTCAGCAATTTGAGCAGGATTGGGCTAAGCTGGTCTGTGCTTCTACTGGTCTCAGGTTCATTGATGTCTGTGGTCAGCTGCTGGTCAGGTATGTGACTCGGTGTTTGGAGGTTACATCGTTGTCACCTTGGAAGATAGAGCAATTGGACCACGTGCATCCCATCATCCATCAGGCTAGCCTGGGATCCTTCACCTCATTGTGACTACAAGGGTTTTGAAGAGCAGAAAAAGGGCAAGTCCAAATAAATGCACACATGTTTTTCACATCTCTGCTTGCATCACGTTAGCATGTCCCACTGGGCAGAGCAAGTCTCACAGCTATTCCAGTTTCAAGAAGTACAAAAATAGACTTTATATCTTGATGGGAGAGAAAGAATATTTGGCAATTGTTTCAGTCTACCCCAGCTGATATTAGACCGTGGAGTGGGGGTAGGGGACAAAATTCAGACTGGGATATGAGGCTTTTGCAATAACCCGGTGAGAGGTATGGTTTTGGACACAGTAAGAAACATTTGCTCCCTGAATATATTTTTGAAGTTTGAACCGAAAGGATATTCTGGCAAATTGGAACTGCAGTATAAAATAAACAGAAGAGTCAACAAACAAAAAAAAAAGAAAGAAAGAAAAGTTTGGGGCCTGAGCAACTAAGAAGATGAAGTTGCTGTTAATTAGTAAGAGCAAGTTGTAAGGGAAGTTTTGATGCTCACTTTGTGATTATTAAGTTGAAGATGTTCACTAGATACTCAAGTGAAACAGACGGATTGAAGAGGAAAATTTATATCAGAGTTCAGTGGTGAGGTCCAGTGTTTAAATATAAATTCGGAAGTGAGCAGGATGCATATGAGACTGGATAAGATTACCAAAGGAGTATGTTTAGGTAAATCAAAGGGGAGGTCAAAGGACTAAGTCATTCCAAAATGAAGAGTTCTGAGAGAAAAGGAGAAACCAGCTAAAGAGACTGAAAAGGAGCTGTCAGTGTAATAGGAAACAAACCAGAAGCATGTACTGTGCAAGTCAAGTGAAGAAAACATTTCAAAGACAAGAGAGTGTGCAGCCGTATGTCTAAAGCTTCTGGTAAATCAAGGAAAATGAGTACTGAAAAGTCCTTTGGATTCCACAATGTGGAGGCGACCTATGACTTTGATAAGAGCAACTTCCAGTATAGTGATAGGTTCCAAAGCCTGCGTGGAGAGGAGACATTCAGGAATGGGAGGATAGAGATAGAGGAAAATGGAAGTAGGTAACATTTTCTAGGAGCTTTGCCATAAAGGGAAGCAGAGAAATGGGGTGACAACTGAACAGGGCAATGAGTTTAAGAGAAAATATTTACGATGGGAAAATGACATGTTTGTATGCTGATTGAAAAGGCCAAGTGGAATGCCAGAAAACTGAGATTATAGTAGAGGGAGATAAACATTGTTGAATTGATACTTTAAGAGAGAGGGTACAGGATCTGATGCTTTATTGGCTTTAGAAATAAGCAGAGGTAGTAACAGGAAGGAGGGTGTATTATATGGAAGAAGATGTGATGATGAGAGTTCATGAAATTTCTCCTCCAATTGTTTCAATTTTCTCTAATGAATAGAAATCAAGGTCATCCGTAGAGTGTAAAAATAGAAGAGAAGGTGCTGGAAGTGTGAGGACGGGGTGCGGGGGAAGAAATAGTGTTGAGGAATGAATGTGTATGAACCAGGAAAATGCAGTATAATTTCCTGACTGCATTAAAGACCCATTCGAGGTTCACAATTGTTCATTTATTTTTTCTCTTTAATTTTTCACACAGTAAAATTCACTCTTTTTGAAGTAGAGTTGAGTTTTGACAAATACATAGAGTCCTCTAACCACTTCCACAAACAATATACAGACATTTCCATCAACCCACCCAAAATTATCATAAGCTTCCCCTTTTTGGTCAACAACTTTCACCATCCCCACACTCTGGTAATCACTGATACTTTTTATGTCTCTAATTTTTTTTCTTCTAGAAGGTCATAGAAATGAAATGATTTATAACATTTTAAGTCCAGCTTCTTTCACTTAGAATAATACAGTTGAGATTTATATATGTTGTTGTTTGTATCAATAGTTTATTTTAATTGCAGAGTAGTATTCCAATGTATGTATGAACCACAGTTTGTTTATTCATTCACCAGGTGAAATCAGTTATGAAAAAAGCTACTATAAACATGTAAAACTTTTGTATAGACCTAAATTTTTATTTCTCTTGGATAAATATCTAGGAATGGGATTGCTGGATCATATGGTAAGTGCATGTTTAAGTTTATAAGAAATTATCAAAAGTTGAAAATCAGCCTTCCAAATGGCTGTACCATTTTGCATTCCCATGAGGTATGTACAAGAGTTCCAGTTGCTCCACATCTTTGCAAGCACCTGATATTGTCAGTCGTGCTGTTTGTCCATCTAGTCTCAAGATGTTTAATGGAATATAATTGTGGTTTTAGTTTGTGTTTTTCTAATAACTAATAATGTTGAACATCTTTTCATATGTTTATTTGCCACTTACATAACTTCTCTGATAAATTTTCTGTTTGAATTTTTTTGCCGAGTTTTTTTCAGGTTGTTTAATTTCTTCAGATTCATGCTATGTCCCCAGTATAAAGAGTAGATGGGTCAGGAAACAAGGAGAGGAAGCTGCAGTCACCCCATTTACTTTCATTCCCAATTTCCCACTGGAAGACATTTTTCTTCCTATTTCCACACCTCTGGACTTTATAGAAAGGTCCTGGTCCCCATAGGGGTGGAAGCACTCTTATCAGGAGACATGTCAAGGGTTTCATGGAAGAACAAGCTACAGCAGCCACCTGGCACTTTGGACTTCGTGTGTCTGGGAACTAGTAGGCAAGAAGAGAGTCATCATCTTGAGGTAGTATTTTCCCTGATCATCAGGAGGAGTCAGGGCTGCTGTTACACAATGAAGCAGGGAGGAATATGTATGGAACCCAGGTAATATGTATGGAACCCAGGGAGGAATATGTATGGAACCAGAGTGCCTCTAGGTACTCACTTACTCACCTGTGACTGTGAATGGACAAGGGAGGCAGCCTCAGCCTAAGAAACATAGGGTTTCTAGGATCTCAGACCTTTCAGATCTGCAATGGTGACAGCTGGAGGATGGGGGAATTTAGAACATATAGCCCATAGGGAGACAATGAGTACCAGTCGGAAACCCAAGACCAGTTGCAGTAGGGGGACAAGAGCTCTGGTTCGTTTCACTAATCTCCCTTTTTTGAGGTTCTTCTCAGGAAGAGAAGCCCACTGGAATCCTGGAGGAGCTGCTTCTCAAACCTACATGGAAAATTGGATCTGCGCAGAATGAGGTCTCCATTGTGGCAACCGTGGAGGGACACAGCTCAGATACACCAGCTATCCCACAGGTGTTAGCTGACAGCTTCCAGCTTTAGAGCCTTCAAGACCAACCTCAGTTTTCAAGTTCTTCCGAGACAGCCACCAGCCAATAATGAAGCAGAATGAAGATCTTAGGGCCTGGCCATTTCAGTACAGTGCAGGATTTTCCTCATGGGGAATTTTTGCTTGCAGCATTTTCTGTTGGGTGGGCTGAGACTGTCAGGTCTAGTTCATAGTCTGGGGTTCTTCCTACCCAATTCTGCCTCCTTCCTGCCTTCCTTTCACAGATAATAGATCTGCATTGCTTTCTGAAAGCCTTACCTTCCCAGTTCTGCTCCCTGTTGATTTATCTTTCATGAGCATCTCTCCACAATCTATCCCTGACATTCTCAGTTCTGTCTCAGCTTCTGTATCCAGAGAAGCCAAATTGATACACTAGCCCATTGACAGAATACCCAGACATGCATAATTATAATTTAAATTAATCATCTATAATATTTTCCAACTTTTAATCATAAAACCATACCTTTACATTAAGTATAATTTCTTGTTATATAGTTATATCTATCAAGAAATGAGAGTAGCATATAATATATTCAACTATATTTTAGCTTGATTTGTTAATTTTAAATATTTAGCTAATTGTATATATCCATTTCTATTTGTATTCTTGTTCTTTGCCCAGAAATATTAGGGATGATCAGGGCTAGTAGAGAGAAGTGGTGGCAATATTAACAAACATTACATTACAAAGAGAACTCAAGCACTCCCCAAAGTCTACTGTCTTATTTTATAGATGGTTTACCACATTCCATCCTTAGCAAATACTTAGAATACCAATCACAACAGAAATAACTTTCTGTGAAGCTCCATGCAAAGAAACATCCATAGGGGATTGATTCAAAGATACCTCATTCTATTAATGAATCTGAATTTAATGGGAAGTTACTTTGTGCCTTCCACTATGACAGGTGCTGTGGGCATGCAGAAGATATTATGAATCACAGCAGTTAGACCAAAAAAAGGCTTACAGTCTGACTGGAAAGAGAAGATTCTGAAAAGTCAATGAAGTAGTGAATGACTCAGGAAGAAGATAAGACTCCAGCCCTGAGTGTCATTATAAACTACATGTGGAAATTCAGGTTCTGAACTTCAGTCATCCTTACACGTAACTCAGCATACTGCATGGCATAATCAGATGTGATTTCGTGCATACCCGCTTTGGTGCCCCTCCAAACAATGCCCTCTCCTTTGCAAATCTGACATGTGGCCCCGCCCTTATTCTTAGGAGAAGTAGGCTTCAGTCAGCATGAGTGAAAACTTCCCTCAGTCACCCTGATATTAGTCTCCATATCAATCATCACAGGAATGAAAAGGAATTTGTCTCCACAGATGACTCAAGCCCTTTACAGGAAAGCTTGTAGGTAATGGCATCTTTTTGCTGACTGCAGTAGTACTTTTTTCAGATATGAGCACTTAGTTATCTCACAGTAAGTGAATTAAGATTTGAAGCCCCTTTCATTAAAGCAACCAAGTAGCCTAGTGTTCTTTCAGTACCAAGCCCTGTTTTGAGCAGCTCCTTCACCTGTGCCGCAGCACCACCCTGTCAGGAACACCAGCAGAAGGCTCTTATCAAGAATCGTTTTTATCCCTTTTGTCCAAACTCCACAGCCTTCCTGTATAACTTATAAACATTTCTCAAATATGCATCTACATCTGAAATGATAAGACCATCTATTTTGGTTCACAAAACAGTCAATGAATATTTTTCTCTTAGCAAGTAGAATAGCTAATGATGCAAACCTAAAATGTTATGATTACACTGTAGGGTATTGGTCCCCATCTTTTCCCCTGTTTTTAATTCATAGGAGGGACAGAGACCATAATAGGTGATTTCAGAAGGGGCGGTTGCATTCCTGGGTAGAACTCTCTCTCCCTTCAGTTATGCTCTTGTATTGTCATTCAGGGAAAGAAGAAGGAGCAGTGAGGCTTTAAAGATACCAAACAACTTACAATAAACTGTATCCCATTAAGCTGTAACACTATGCACCGGTGTGAAATTCAGAATCTTTTAAGCTGAAATCTGAAGCAAGGTAATGTGATATACTTGAATGATCCCAGCTCCTGAACTAGACATAGACTAGCTGTGCCAATTTGAAACTTTCTGATCCGTGTTTATCTCATTATAAATTAGGGCTGTTAACCTTCCTCCGGCAGAGTTGTTGTGAAGTTCTATGATGTGATATAAAAATGCCCAACATAACATCTAATATTAAATGGTAGCTGCAATTAGAAATAATAATAACTGGAATGTACTAAGGATAGGCATCATGCTAAATGCTTTTCAGACGTCATCACATTTAACCTAGTAAGAACCTTATGAGGTAGATACACCTATTATCCTAGTGTTGCCAGATAAAATCAAGGATACTTGCTAAATTTGAAAAGAACATATCATGCAATATCTGAGACACACACTAAAAAATTCATTGTTTACATGAATTCAAATTCAACAGAGTATTCTGTATTTTTATTTGCTAAATCTGACAACTCTCTATTATTCCCATCAGATGATTAGACACAGAGTTCTCAAAGACACTTTCCCATTCACAGGGCTAGCAAGTTGCGGAAAAGAGATTTGACTCCATCAGAGTATCTTCAGAGCCAGGGTGCTGAAACCCCACACTCTCCTCCTACTGTCCTTGTTACTATAGAACACAGCAGTAACAATGTCAGGGGGCCTAGATTACTCTTCTCTCTTACTTAGGATGCCAGAAGAGTGATTCTCTGCTTTTCCTAGTCTGGGATTCCTCATTTATGGGAATCTAGGCAGTGATGCCAACGAGTATAGAACAGGAGAGATCATGTGAGTTAAGCTTCTATAGCATTTATTACTGACACTGACTTGACCAAGGCCAGTGGGAAAAGCTGGAGGCCAGCCATTTAAGGAAACTCTTTATGTTTGACCTGATATTCTAATTCCCTGTCACACACTCCAGCTTTATGAGAGTTATCAAATATGTCCAACACCACCATCAGCTAAGTTACTAAATAATATTGCCAGCTTCCAAACAACTCTGTATATTATCAATGAAATTGATCTGGAATATCCTTCTTCAGCTTTGGAAACACAGCAAAAGCCAAAAACTCTTAGCAACTATTTTTTTTTAATTCATCATAATGGGTTCCATCCTAATCCTTGCCCAATTCCAATGATCATATAATAGACATATATGGAAATCTTTCTCAGTGGCTAAATTAGGTCAACTGACAGAGGCAATGTGTCTTCTCTGGGTTCAGTCTTTCTGTCATATCTCAAAAAATCAATCTTTGAGGAGGAGGAGAATTAACGGATGATATTTTACTAAATGTGATACTTACTGCAATTGCTGAGCCTACAACAGTAAATTGCTCTTTGACCCTTCCATGTTCATTTTGCCTTTAACTTTGCTCAGTCAACCAGCCTAAGGGAGCACCCTCTCTCACATGGTGCTTATGAAAACCCCTGGGACTTAGAGATTTCCTCCATAATGGAGAAGGGGAGAGATTAATGCAGGTTGTTCCCCTGACCTTGAAGGAAATATGAAATCACTGATGTAAAGAATCCACACAAATTTTCACCCACAGGAGGACTGCTGACTCTGCCAATTGTGATTAACTATGAATTGATAGAAAAGGAAGAGGTATCAGAAAATGCCAAGAAAGCTTCAAGCCCCATTCTGTGGCTTGTTCAATCATAAGGGGGAAATAGCCATTTGTTCCCACCTCATATGTCATATGTCTTTTGCTAGAGGCAAAACCACAAGCTAAAGCCAACACAGAGATTTCTCTCCCTCTTTTCCTATCAGATCGTATGAATTATAGTTACTTCTTCTAAAGAGTTGGCTTGCATTGAGACAGTCCTTTAACCTCATAAAGAATATCATAAGCATTTAGTAGATGTTACAATGTCTGAGAAGAAAATTGGGCACCAAGGTACACTGCTACACGTTATTCATTTTAAGCCATTGACAATAAGAACTTGGCTGGGAATCCTAGGGCTGAGGTCTTTTCCTGCTGGCACCTGTGCCTCTTCTTATCCTGTAGATGGACAAGCCATCTAAAGGAACTTCTCTGGAATGTGTAAATGCACACACAACATACATATATTTTCTAACCGTATGTGTTGTGAGTTGAATTGTGTCCCCCAAAAAGGCACATTGAAGTCCTCATCCCCAAGACCTGTAACTGAGACATAATTTGAAAATAATAAAAATGTAATCAAGTTAAGATGAGATCATACTCGATTAAGGTGGTCCCTAAATCCAATGACTGGTGTCCTAATAAGGAGAAGGAGATGCAGAGACACACAAAGAGGGAAGAAGACCATGTGAAAACAGAGGCAGAGAGTGGAGTAATGCTGCAACAAAGTGAGGAATACCAAGCATTGCTGGCAATGGCCAGAAGCTAGAAAAAGCAAAGAAAGGTTTTTTCTCCAGAGCCTTCAGAGGGAACTTGGCCCTGGAACACCTTGATTTCAGACATTTGGCCTCCAGAATGCTGAGAGGAAAAATTTCCGCTGTTTTAAGCCATCCAGTTGTGGTAATTTGTTACAGCAGGCCCAGAAAATATGTAATATGCACACACACACAAGTGTATGTGAAAGGTCAGATTTTTTTTTTGGATGTGGAAAAGTCATAAGAAAAAATATACAGTCTCTGTCTTCCAGTTTTACAATCTAATTGAGAGACTAAGTCAAATTAACAAAATTGTCAGCAAACAACTGCAAGGCAAAATAGCATCATGTGCCAGATTTTATGGGATGCATTAGAATCATAAAGTATGAAATTAAATTTTTAAATGGAATGATTAGGTCAGTGATTAAGTCAATGATTAAGTCAGCAAGACCTAAAATTTCAAGTGCTTCTTTGACAGCTTTGAACCTGACAGGGCCCCCAAAGACCCAACCATGTTATGTTCTCCCCAGAGTTGCCCCTCACCCAGCAGGAAAGACTTTGCACCCACTAGCCGCAGGGCAAGCTGCTCTCCCCCTGGCCCTCAGCCTCACAGTCTTGTGTCCCTGCCAGCCCACAGAATTGTTCAAACAAGCCAAGCACATCCACCCACCCTCCCGTCACTACGAAGCCTGCCTCCACAGCCTCTGCAGGTCCACTCTTTTCCCAAGTGCAACCCCCTTGTGACCCTGTATGGTGTGCCTTGTCCTTCCCTCGGGGGCTGTGAGTATATGCCACTAATCAACTGCTGTCAACCTCATCTGACCCGTGTCATGTATCCTGTGCCCAGCAAATCCCTAGAACCCTCAGGCAGGAATTTCTCCTTCACCTATGAGATGAAGAGGAGGTGAATAAAACAGGGAAGAGCATTCATTAAGGGAAACAAAAAGAGCCCTAGGTGGGGGACATTTGAGCTGGATTTTGAAAAAAAAAAAAAAACAGTAAATACCAATTAGTGAAGAAAATATAAGAAAACACATAAGTGTAAACAAAAGAGATTAACAAATTGAAAACAGAGGCATTCACTTCATCATTTGAGTGAGCAAAAGTGTCACATTTACAACTAGGAATGATTGGGTTGAAACAGAACTCAGATCCCATTAATATCACTTGAAGATAGAATATAAGGCAAAGACCCACGACTCAATGGGATTGTTTTCAAATAAAATTTCCCAGTCCATATTTATAGATTAAATGTGACTGAAATTAAGAACTATTAGAGAAGTTAATTAAGCCTTCCAGTTGAGACATTTGAGTTTCCTTTGATTTTTATATACCTTTCAGAATTCTAAACATATTATCCTGGATAAAATCGAGCCAACATTGAAGCCCTACAGAAGGCCATCACCTAAGGCCATGAAAAATGTGCCAGGCTAGTATCATTTTTGTCCAACACATGTTATTACCAAAAAAACCAAAAAAAAATCCCTTACACTTCTGGGTTTTCCTTCAAGAAAAAACATCAGTGTATGCTCAAATTGACAATATTCCACTTCTATTTTTCTCTTCCGTATAACACTGAAATTTTCTACTGTTTTAATGAATGAAATTTACTTGTACTTTATCCAATGATTGAGTTCAGTACTTATTTATTATTTTTGTTTTTTCACATTTGAGGGCAATGGGAATAAAGTACATTTTCCTGTTGTCAACTTTTGAGAACCACAGACAAGAATTATTAAAACATGCTTTTAGGTCAATGAATGATCATAGCTTTTCAAAAGTAGAAAAATGGAATTATTGGAATATCAATTGCATTTCTGTCTACCATTTTTCAAATGTGTTCTTTAAGAATTATGAGGTAGCTACAATACCAGCAGCTAAAAAGAGAAGGAAGAAAAATAATGGAGCTGATTGGGTCTAAATGAATAGTTTCAGGATAATATTCTCTAAAATCAAGTTTACTGAGGTATAATTTACCTACAATAAAATTCACCTATTTTAATTGTAAAAAAATAAATAAAATAAAAATTCCCAGATCTTCCACCCAGAATTTATAAATATAATATGTACAATGTAAAGATATGTATATTTGCAAAATATACTACGTATGTATATCATATTACGTGTATATATATTTACAACCCCATAGGTCTCACTCCCCTGCCAGCCTACACAATTATTTAAAAATGTATATAGGGCTTCCCTGGTGGCGCACTGGTTGAGAGTCCTCCTGCTGATGCAGGGGACACGGGTTCGTGCCCCGGTCCGGGAAGATCCTGCATGCCACGGAGCGGCTGGGCCCGTGAGCCGTGGCCTCTGAGCCTGTGCGTCCAGAGCCTGTGCTCTGCAATGGGAGAGGCCACAACAGTGAAAGGCCCACGTACCGCAAAAAAAAAAAAAAAAAAGTATACAAATACTACATGTATATATTATACTACATGCATACACTACATGTGTATATATATATTTACATAATATAATACATGTGTATACTATATTATTTATAATTATACAATATTTAATATTATATACTTATATCCCATCTTGTTGATTTCACAAGTTTGGAAAACAAACATTATTTTAAAATTACTAAAATATAGTTATATAGAATATGACATAATATATTATTTACTATATACATAACACAGTATTTAATACATGTATATGTATACATATGTTTATAATATAGAGATAGATGATAGATACATAGATAGATAAATAGATAGATAGACAGGTAGATAGATAGATAATGTATATATAATGCACCTGAGCATGCAATCCCATGCTTTGGAAAGTGTTGATGATTGATGACCAATGAGTTTCAACAAAGGTTTTGAAAGAATAATATTGAGCTCTGTGAAGAGCCCAATCTGTCCCAAATTGAATACATTTTTGTCTTCAATTTTCCATCTATGACTCTGAAATTTCTAACTTTGCAGAGGTTATTTCATTCATTTTCACACCATAAAGTGGAATAAAACCCTTAACAAATCCTTTGGAGAAGTTTTACCACCAGGATTTTAAGGGACAAGGGTCAATCCATTGATAAAATGATATTTTCATATATTTATTTTTATCTATTCAATAATGCAGGTATTTTTAAGTGCAATGGACATTTTATGACTAGTTTCCACAATCTACCTGATAAGTTGTGGCCGTATTATCATGGTGAATATGGCCTGAATCGCACGGTACACTCTAACCTTTTTTTATGCCCTATTATATCTTCTATTTTTTCCAATTGTTCTCACCTTTTAGAGATCATAATATTAAATGTATGCAAGGGGATGCTTGATATTAATTATAAGTTGGTTTGGAAACTCCAGAAACTTGGTCTCCTTCATTTGCTGACATTTGCATAATGGATTTCTTTTCTTCCTTTTATTCCCAGATAATTGAGTTAGAATATCTTTGTTAAACAAACAACCTTTCAGAAGACCCTTGGACCTAATTGTAACCATAGGTAAAATAAGACTACAGGTAACAAAGTAATGTCTCTTTTTCCTCATCTGGAGCATAAATTCTAGAATATAAGGTGTTGAAGCTTGTCATGAGGAATTTAAAAAAAGAAAGAAAAAAGAACCTGTATTGCAGGCTTATTTGGACATTAAAGGGACAAGGGACAAAAGTGGCCATTTTCAAGCTGTATCTGCTAGTAAAGTTCATTTAGTTTCCTACCCCCGGCAGGTGAGAGGGTGCTGGGGTAAGATGTGGGACGATTTGATTGGCAAAACTGGTTCTTTCTAACACAGAGAGTCCGAAGTATTAGAAGGCACAGCGACCTAAAAATCTTCTTTGCCTTGTCAATGATGTTCATACTATTTTTATTATTTAATCAAATGATATAAACTTTATTCTTAAAATTCTAAACAAGTGTTTCTATATCTTGGAATAAACCTATGTCATCAGTTCATGTTTCACATTTATCAGTTCATTTTTTCCTCATTTTAGATGCTTTTGTATTTTTGCCATGTGGCTTATCTGACCAAAAAGCACAATAGCTTTGACCTTCGTGTTTATATTCTTTATGCATTTTTTTATTGTTTCGTGTTTAAACTTTATTTTTATCTAGTGTTAATCACTTGGTTTTACTCATTTCTATATTGTCCTAATATTCTCTCCTGACTTTTCAAAGTATCCATTACAAAAGGTTGCCGAAAAAAAGTCTCTATTGCTGTTCTACTATGGTGTAACTGAACTGCTATTTTAATTTTATTTTTATTTATCTCTCTGCTTCCAGCATTTCTTTTCAGGATGATGGTCTGGGTAATTTTTATAATTCATTATTTCCTACAGGCTCCTTTACCAGAGTGACCTATGTTCCCATATTCTATTGAACTATCTCATGTATTTTTATATTCATTTTATGTTTATAATGCCTGAACTCATTAATATCTGTTAATGTTATGCTATTCCTCCTCTTTTTTCTATTAACAAAGATATTTAAACCACCTATTGCTATGAAACCTCCTAATTTTCATCTCTTCATAAGTATGATATCAGCTTCATTTCAAGTTAGTACATTAATTCACTCTACTTGTGAATGAAGAACATGTAAATATACTTTGTGATGAAAAATAACACAAGATTTAAAACTGATATCAGAATATGGGTTTTAAAACATTGAGAGAAAAAAGAAAATTATGTGAAAAAAATGTACAAGATAGATGAATTCTCTTAAAATATGCTATTTTATATCAAAATGTGATTTTGTTGTGTGCTTTTATAATCCATATGTTCCAATAAGACTTAAAAGATAAAGTTCTAACCTGTAGATAAAGAGTCATATTGGTTAAGAGGTGCAGTCTCTCTTTTTGTGAGCAGTAATGGCCATCTTTGGTAGGCTTGCCCTACAAAAGATAAACCTTTTTTCATAGAATTCAACCTATCACCATTCAAATGAAGTAGCTCTATTTGTATTACCACTGACCACAGTGATTGCTCCGTACAGTAAATTAACATGCTATATTACTTAAGGTTTTGTTTCATGCTTAATTATATTTTCCTCCCTTTAATTACAAGTTAAAGACAATAATCAACCCTCACTCTAAACTTCCATCTGAAGCTAATGAATTTTCCTGTCACAGAGGGAAGCTTCCCTATGCCATTTCCTCAACCCCAGACCACGTTCCTTTCTTCTATGTTCTCATATAAGAACAACATCCTCCTCTTTCATAGCACTTAACACAATTGTAATTGTTTTATTTTTTTTATTGAAGTAGAGTTGAGTTACAATGGTGTGTTAATTTCTGCCGCACAGCAAAGGGATTCAGTTTTACATATATATACAATCTTTTTTATATTCATTTCCATTATGCTTTGTCACAGGATATTGAATATAGTTCCCTGTGCTACACAGTAGGACCTTGTCGTTTATCCATTCTACATATAACAGTTTGAATCTGCTAATCCCAACCTCCCACTCCATCCCTCCTTCTCCATTCTAAGCCCCATGTAAGCACAGACTAGAGCCATTCTGGTTAATGCATGTCAGTGATAAAAGCTCAATAAATATTTGTGGACTGAATGTGGAATAAACTTCAGTGTTATATACCCAAAACTATTGCCAAGAAATTTCTATGACAGAATACTTTAGGGTGGCCAAAGAATGACACTTTTGTGAATTAAACTATAGGTTAAAACAGTTTCCACTTAACTATAAACACTCAGCTTCAAATACCGTAGCAAAAAGTCAGCACCTATCATATTTCATCTGTGAGCAACATTGTTTGGGAGTATTTGGGTAAATGCTTTTAAGCAGATGGAGCGAATGAGCAAACTGAACAGAAGACAAATTTTGGCTTAGGATTCTCTTGTAGTTCAGCTCAGTGACCAATAGTGTACAATTAAAGGTATTAATGCCTCAGAGGGAGAGTAGTGTTATACCTTGAAATAATTATTTTTTTGGAATGGTGATTCCGTTGCGGAATACAAATTCAGTCTTACAGCTGGTCACTCGACAAAACCGTTCTGAGAGAGATTCATTAGTTCTTTTGTACGGTTTTACAGTGGGCCAAGCACTATTCTTGATGTTTTTCTCTTCCTTTTATGTTATGTGTGTATGAAATCTCAATATAGATGCTTATATAGTTCACTCTATAAAGCACAGCTGTGAGATTATTGCTTACTATCACGTTAAAGAAAGAAACACAATCGCGAGGCCTGGATACAGTGAATAACTGATGAGAGCTATGATTGAAATGCCTTTTCCCTGCTTCCACATTTCCAAATGTAGTAGCAAAAAAGGAGGTCATTTGCATATGCTATGGGAGTGGAATACAATCTTAATAATTTGTATACTTTAAACCAAAGCTGGTTTTTGCTATTATTATCTTTGTTAATCAAACTGAACGTCCATTATTTTCTGTTATTATTACTGCAGTCTCCATCATAATATTTTTTAAAAATTAGAAAGAGGAGATCATTGACATTATTTAAAATCAAATGTTGACATATATATTTCACTCCTCCACTTACAAAAATAACCACGTATCAGGCTCCTGATGTAAGAAAGAGAAAGAAGAAGAAAGGGAGGGAGGATAGAAAGAAAGAGAGGAAGGAGAGATAGTGGAGGAGAGAGAAGTAGAGTCAGGAAAGGAAGAAAGGAGGAAGGAAGGAAGGGAAAAAGAAAGGATTTTGAAGTCTTTTAGCAGGCTAATTTGAAACTAAAGCTAGCCCTCTGCTGCAACCTGCTGGCAGACCGGAGAACTACAAATGAGAAGATACTTAGCTTTGGCAATAACAAATTTATTACAAATATTTCTTTTAGATCCAGAAGTCTTCATAATTTTATTATAAATCATACAGTAGGGTATACCTGAAACAAAGCATCTGTATTGTTTCTCAATTAGAAAATAGATTTACTCTTTGCAATAGAACATATAAATATTATACTTCTTCATAGAGGGTAGAGATTGATACTCCAAATTAGAACGTAATAACCTGCCTCCTAGTCATCCCCTGGTTAGATAAGAACTCAAGTTCATGTTCACACAGATAAAACCATGGTGGGGACAGAGCACAGATGAAAATCACTGTATAAGGAAGATTGTGCTCAACATCTTTCAAGGATCCATATTTGACCAGAGACTCCAAGACTACATCTGAGTGGTTTAAATATCTGAGAGTCCTGCAAAAAGATCAAAACATCTGTTGTAAAATAGCCAGAAGTTTGTTTTGTGGAACTGCAGGTGGAAGCATACCTGAGAATTTGGGGTCAACTTTTTCTCTGTTCTCGTAAGGCTCACTGGCTAATCCGCTTAGTCAAAACTCAAGAACTCACTTACTCACCAGACACTGGTGAGGAAACCACCACATAACTGCTTAAATACATGTCTAATAATACAGAAGGCTTTTAAAAAGGAGTGGAGGACTTTCTGTCAGAGATAAACACACACACACACAGAATTACTTTATGTGACTTTATGATTTTCCTAGTAGGCTGAAGGACAGGACTTTAGAGCTTCTAAAACAGGGAAAAATAAGCCCTGAAGAAGAGAGGCTAATTTTGGTTGGAAAGGCCCCCACGGAGATGATGGTGCTCAGGACCCCAGCAAAGAAAATCACAGAAGAACTCCATCTACGGCTATGGAAGAAGGTACTTCAGACCAAGTTTTCTGTGTTGCAAGACTCTCATGATATTTTCACATTTTTAGTTCAGTTTTAATGACTACAACTGGTTGAAGTCTTAGTTTCCAGAATTTTTTTAAATCCCTGAGAATAAAAATTTAAAGGAAAAGTTTTAATGTAATAGGTTGAGCAGAACTTCTGAATTTTTCCTCAAATTTCCTTAAAATGTATAGTATGTAAGAACCTTAGAAATGAGAGAAGGAGTCAGGGATTAGAAGTTGGGTGCAGAATGGCTTCATTTCAAGAAAAAGAGAAAAAGGAAGAGAATAACCTTTGGTTTATTATTAAGGAAAGAATTCTTTTAGTGACAAAGGAGAAGTTCTTGGTGGCTTAAGAGACAGAACTTGAGTAAGATTTTAAAATCCTCTTGTTCAAAGGAATTATAATAAAATAATACCAATAAAAGAGCATCATTTAATGACTAAGTATTTATGTCGATCCTTGAACTAAGTTCTTAACAATCCTCACAAAAATTTCTGTAAGGTGCCCTTATTATACTGTTTTTATGCTTAAGAAAACTGAACCTTGGAAAGGCAACTCTCATGCCTTAACCTCAGCATCTACTCAATGATATATCTATGCATGGGCCATACTGGTTGGTTGGTTTCCTCCAAAAGAACAAGGAATCATTCTGCATTTTCCATAAGAGATTATTATGTCAAGGCTTTTTTAAAAGGAGGGGGAGAGATATATAATCTCTTCCAGCACTATTTGGAATAAAGACCTGATGTATAATTGACTATAAATATAAAAATATTTATGGTATATTAACTGAAACATTATATTGCCTATAACTAAGCTTAAGAAAACTATATAACCAGTAATAAATAAATTAGAATAAAGTAGTAAGAAACAATTAAAAAATATTCTTGACAATGATGAATAATTAGTGAAATACTATCATTATATAAACATGGAAAACAAGAGGAAGGAAACAGGCTGATAGTTTTATAGTTTTCTCCTCTTTCTCAAAATGTTGCTTTATGTTATAGTGTTTGTATAATAAATATATAGATGCATAGGCATCAGTCCAGATCTTCTGAGGAGGAGATGCCAAGACTGGATTCAACACACGAGAGATTTATCGGGACGATGCCTGTCTTCATCAAGAGATAAAGACCCAGGGTAGCCAGACAGAGTCTTCAGACAGTGATGCAATTTTGACACCTGTGAAGGGAGAGGTACAGGAAGGAGGATGGGTAGGAAGAGTCTCAGACTGCTATGTCATTTTAAAATAGTTTGGACCATGCTAATGGGGAGTCCTCAAGCTAAAATCACCTGTTAGAGGAGTCCTGTGCTTGGCAGGAAGGGGCCTGCACAGTCATTGGTGGGGAACAGCCCAGGGTACGTGTAGTTTTCGTGTGGTGACTGTGCTGGGGGATCTGAAGGTGGCTGGGACACTGCATTCCTCAGCACACGATCTGGGCTGTGCAGCCATGGCTGCCGCATGGCTCGTGTACCTTATAAAATTTTTGCTGCTTCATCTAATGTTTTCTTTATATCTTATACTCATTTCTGTCATGACTACACTCTGCCCCAATTCTTCTGGGTTTATGTTTATTTCTCCCACACTTTAATTACACAGAGTAATAAACTGGCAATTCATAGAATATATTGTGTGCCAGTGATTTTCTATTCTCGCCAGTTTTTGTCCTGTAACCTGGTGTATTAATTTAATGATATGCCATTTATTTAAAATGACAATTTTCTAAGCCTATCCATAAAAGGATTATGAAAAGAATCACCAAGTCAACTTGAAAGAGGAAAAAGAGTAAAAAGAAAAATCAAGAAATCAAATGGAAAGAATCCATGTCAACGGCTTAGGAACCCTACAAGTGTAGGAAGAAAAACATCAGTCCCTATTATATTCGACCTCCAATAGCTCCAGTTTACAGCAATTCTTTCTTTTACTACTTTCAGGTAAGAGAGAGCATCTGTGCTCCTTGGATTCTGTAATAATCCTGTCAGTAATACTGGTATCTGGCAAGTGACCTAAAAAGTACATTGCATATCACACATTATTGTTTCCCGAAATCTAATAAGGTGGCCCACTCACATACACACCATTCTCTCCTCTCTGAATAGAGAACCATCCATGGTAGAGAGGGAAACTTGCAAGCTTTTTAATATAAAACTTATCTTAAATACCTTCCATGTATCTTATAATACTAAGTGGAAAGGACAAAAGTAATCATTTTCTCTTCCTTTTAATTACTTTTCACTTGAGAGAAATATTTCTTACTTAAAAAATTTTAAAGGGTAATCAGATAATGAGTTTTCTTTCTTAGTTGAATTGGACCAAGTAGAGATAGATAAGAGATAGAGATTCTGCAGTTTCAGACATTAGAAAAATCAGTCTAGGGAAATCAGCCAGGTTCTAAGCCCAGGTGAAAGGATATGGGCCAAATTAGTGACAGACCCGAACTGTGAAATTCTCAGCATTTACAAGTGTATTCTAAAAGAAAGACCATTCTCTGCCAATTGATTTTGTCCACCCCAAAAGTGAAACATCACCTGACATGTTCAGGTGACAGTAGTTGCCCTTCTGTGTGATACACCAATGATGCTATACAAGGTCCAACAGTGTCCTTTGATAAAGGAAGCTGCTTGTGGCTCGTTACGATTCCTCTCTAAGCATAACATTTGGCGTTAACTGTGAAGGTCATATTAAGAGCTTCTTGACAATAGTGTGACTTGTGCCTGTTTTTGCCATGAGAAATGCAACCTTGACGTTGCCACCAGTAGTGTTTGTTTCTTCCTTTCTTTTAGCCAAAATAAGTTAATGAATTAAAATTTTGTTTTGCTTGATCTAAAAGTGTTGATTGGTTTGCCAGAGATGTCACTGTGCTGTTTTGCGGAAACAGTTCATAAGAGAAGAATTCATGCCCTTGCTTAACCAAGTTCATAGTAGAGAAAACAATGGGGATAAGGAGAAATGGAAGGGAAGTGCAAATTGCCCATATTTCAATTCAATTTTTCTTCTTCGGCTGCTTGTACATGGTCTTCACACTCGCAAGTTCGTTTGTCATTGTCCAGTTCATACATACAGGTTCCATTTTTACTTGAGTCCCAGGCACTCTTTGTGTATATAGCATAATTTTTGCTTGTAGATACTATTTTCATCCCTGCTTTTATACTTTAATTGTATGCATTGATTCATCTTTGTGAATTGTGGTACAGTGAAAATAAATAGTACCTATCAGAAGTGCAAAATATCAAATGTAAACAGTCGAATGAGGATGACCGAGAAAATCTGTTAGTTAAATTTGACTTTCCCCTGTTATCTGAGACTATAATGTTAAGTGAGACTTACTAGTCAAGGTAGTACTTGTAGCACATGCTCCGTCTTTAAAAATGGAACTATTAAAAATGTAAGGGGACATCTGTTAACATCACAATCAATCTTACATTTCAATGTTATAAAGTGTATGTGCAAAAAAATTCTGTTGTGTTTTCTTCCATAGAGAACAAAGCTCTTGTGTGTTCTTGTTTGAGTACCTGGAAAAATAATTGGCCAGAGACTCCTCTTTAAGTAGTACTGCTGTAGATCAACTGCTAATCTTGAACAATTAATGAATTAATGAAGGGAAAAATGTACCCAGAACAGGGATTTAATACTTTTTTCTTAGCAGATGCATTAGTTTGGGTTGCCTGATTAAAATGGACTAAACAATAGGAAAAGATTAATAATTTTCACATAAAGACAAAAGTCAGAAATAGGTTGTATCAGGATACCAACAAAACTTAGTAAAGTAAGTAAAGTGAAGTCTAACAGGGAAAGACAAATATCATATGATCTCACTTATATGTGGAGTCTTAAAATAATGATACAAACAAACTTATTTATAAAACAGAAACAGACACCCAGGCATAGAAAACAAATTTATGGTTACCAAAGGGGAAAGGTGGGGAGGGAGGGATAAATTAGGAGTTTGGGATTAACATATACACACTACTATATATAAAATAGATAACCACCAAGGACCTACTGTATAGCACAGGGAACTCTACTCAATATTCTGTAATAACCTATATGGGAAAAGAATCTGAAAAAGAATGGATATATGTATATGTATAACTGAATCACTTTGTTGTACCCCTGAAACAAACAAACAAAAAAAACATTGTAAATCAGCTATACTCCAATATAAAATAATTTTTTTTAACTTGGTAAAGTCATAGCTCTGAGTTGCTTCTCTGGACCTTCACTTCTTGTTAGCAAGATGACTACGCCAGCTGACAGTGTTCCATCCTCCTGTGACATGTCCAAAGCAGGAAGGAGGGGACAAAGCTCTCTCCTTACAAACCCCTCTTTGTACAAAGACAGAAAATCTCTCACAGAAGAATCCCAGCAGGTGTCCCCTTATATATCCTTGATCATAACTGGATCACTCATCTCTGCCAACCCCAGTAACTGGTAAGGTAGTAGGAGAGTATCCCAATTACTTTAGGCCAATCATGATTCATCTCTTCTGTCTGTAAACATATGTCCATCAATACCAGTACAAAATCAAAGGTTTAGTGCCAAAGAGGAATGGAGTTTGTAAAATAGCTTTCAGTGTGGGTGGTGAAGTGTGTATTCCACAGCAGAGAGCAAATTTTCAAATATTTTGTAGATGCCCCAAATATAAAACTGCAATCAAGGAAGCAGAGTAGCTTGTTGAAGGAGAGTGTGGACAGAGTCAGCTTCTCCATGAACGTTTTTTCCCTTTAGTGGGTCCTGAGGCACCTCTGCTCAACCCTTAGGTACAGCTTGAAGACCACTGTCCTAGGAATTGAATGACTCCATAGAGGATTAAATGGAAACTATACTATGACCAAACGGGATTCATCCCCAGAATGCAAAGGTGGTTAACTTAGTAAATGAATATATCTTGCTGTATGTATATATAAATAATAAAAGGATAAAACAAATTCCTTAGTGGCATTTCTTAGTAGGTTATAAAGAGCTGGATTCATCTTTGAGATGATTTTTATCCCTTTCCATACAGGCAAACCTTGTTTTATTGCACTTTGCTTTATTATGCTTTGCAGATTCCCTTGTTTTTTTACAAACTGAAGATTTGTGGCAACCCTGTGTGAAGCAAGTCTGTCAAGGCCAGCTGCTCACTTCGTGTCTCTGTGTCACATTTTGGTCATTCTCATAATATTCCAAACTTTTTCATTATTATTATGTGTATTATGGTGATCTGTGATCAGTGATCTTTGATGTTACTACTACGACTTGAGCAAGGCTCAGATGATGGTTAGCATTTTTAGCAATAAAATATTTTTTAATTAAAGTATGTACATTGTTTTTTTGACATAATGCTATTGCACTTTCATGTGACTTGTTTTATTGCAATTCACTTTATTACAGTGGTCTGTAACCAAACCTGAAATATCTCCAAGGCATGCCTGTATTTCATATATAACAATATATATATACTGTTGGTGAGGAGAGGGCATATTTCATTATCTGAAGATGATATCATTGACTACCTGGAATACTCAGATTAATACTCTAAGAATAAATTTGACCTGAATCATGCATGATCCAATATGGAATAATCCCCTTCCTTATTCTTTTTTTTTTTTTTTTTTTTTTTATTTTTTAATTAGTTTCTGCTTTATAACAAAGTGAATCAGTCATACATATACATCTGTTCCCACATCCCTTCCCTCATGCATCTCCCTCCTTCCCACCCTCCCCATCCCACCCCTCCAGGCGGTCAGAAAGCACCGAGCTGATCTCCCTGTGCTCTGCGGCTGCTTCCCACTATCTATCTACCTTACGTTTGGTAGTGTATATATGTCCATGCCTCTCTTTCGCTTTGTCACAGCTTACCCTTCCCCCTCCCCATATCCTCAAGTCCATTCTCAAGTAGGTCTGTGTCTTTATTCCCGTTTTACCCCTAGGTTCTTCATGACATTTTTTTTTTAATTCCATATATATGTGTTAGCATACGGTATTTGTCTTTCTCTTTCTGACTTACTTCACTCTGTATGACAGACTCTAGGTCTATCCACCTCATTACAAATAGCTCAGTTTCGTTTCTTTTTATGGCTGAGTAATATTCCATTGTATATATGTGCCACATCTTCTTTATCCATTCATCTGATGATGGACACTTAGGTTGTTTCCAGCTCCGGGCTATTGTGAATAGAGCTGCAATGAACATTTTGGTACATGTCTCTTTTTGAATTATGGTTTTCTCAGGGTATATGCCTAGTAGTGGGATTGCTGGATCATATGGTAGTTCTATTTGTAGTTTTTTAAGGAACCTCCATACTGTTCTCCATAGTGGCTGTACCAATTCACATTCCCACCAGCAGTGCAAGAGTGTTCCCTTTTCTCCACACCCTCTCCAGCATTTATTGTTTCTAGATTTCTTCATGATGGCCATTCTGACTGGTGTGAGATGATATCTCATTGTAGTTTTGATTTGCATTTCTCTAATGATTAATGATGTTGAGCATTCTTTCATGTGTTTGTTGGCAGTCTGTATACCTTCTTTGGAGAAATGCCTATTTAAGTCTTCTGCCCATTTTTGGATTGGCTTGTTTGTTTTTTTGCTATTGAGCTGCATGAGCTGTTTATAAATTTTGGAGATTAATCCTTTGTCAGTTGCTTCATTTGCAAATATTTTCTCCCATTCTGAGGGTTCTCTTTTGGTCTTGTTTATGGTTTCCTTGGATGTGCAAAAGCTTTGAAGTTTCATTAGGTCCCATTTGTTTATCTTTGTTTTTAGTTCCATTTCTCTAGGAGGTGGGTCCAAAAGGATCTTGCTGTGATTTATGTCATAGAGTGTTCTACCTATGTTTTCCTCTAAGAGTTTGATAGTTTCTGGCCTTACATTTAGGTCTTTAATCCATTTTGAGCTTATTTTTGTGTATGGTGTTAGGGAATGATCTAATCTCATACTTTTACATGTCCCTGTCCAGTTTTCCCAGCACCACTTATTGAAGAGGCTGTCCTTTCTCCACTGTACATTCCTGCCTCCTTTATCAAAGATAAGTTGGCCATATGTGCGTGGGTTTATCTCTGGGCTTTCTATCCTGATCCACTGATCTATCTTTCTGTTTTTATGCCAGTACCACACTGTCTTAATTACTGTAGCTTTGTAGTATAGTCTGAAGTGAGGGAGCCTGATCCCTCCAGCTCCGTTTTTCGTTCTCAAGATTGCTTTGGCTATTCGGGGTCTTTTGTTTTTCCAAACAATTTTTGAAATTTTTTGTTCTAGTTCTGTGAAAAATGCCAGTGGTAGTTTGATAGGGATTGCATTGAATCTGTAGATTGCTTTGGGTAGTAGAGTCATCTTCACAATATTGATTCTTCCAATCCAGGAGCATGGTATATCTCTCCATCTATTTGTATCATCTTTAATTTCTCTCATCAGTGTCTTATAATTTTCTGCATACAGGTCTTTTGACTCCTTAGGTAGGTTTATTCCTAGATATTTTCTTCTTTGTGTTGCAATGGTAAATGGGAGTGTTTTCTTGATTTCATTTTCAGATTTTTCATCATTAGTGTACAGGAATGCCAGAGATTTCTGTGCATTAATTTTGTATACTGCTACTTTACCAAATTCATTGATTAGCTCAAGTAGTTTTTCGGTAGCATCTTTAGGATTCTCTATGTATAGTATCATGTCATCTGCAAACAGTGACAGCTTTACTTCTTCTTTTCCAATTTGGATTCCTTTTATTTCCTTTTCTTCTCTGATTGCTGTGGCTAAAACTTCCAAAACTAGGTTGAATAAGAGTGGTGAGAGTGGGCAGCCTTGTCTTGTTCCTGGTCTTAGTGGAAATGGTTTCAGTTTTTCACCATTTAGGACAATGTTGGCTGTGGGTTTGTCATATATGGCCTTTATTATGTTGAGGAAAGTTCCCTCTATGCCTACTTTCTGCAGGGTTTTCATCATAAATGGGTGTTGAATTTTGTCGAAAGCTTTCTCTGCATCTATTGAGATGATCATATGGTTTTTCTCCTTCAAGTTGTTAATATGGTGTATCACATTGATTGATTTGCGTATATTGAAGAATCCTTGCATTCCTGGAATAAACCCCACTTGATCATGGTGTATGATCCTTTTAATGTGCTGTTGGATTCTGTTTGCTAGTATTTTGTTGAGGATTTTTGCATCTATGTTCATCAGTGATATTGGCCTGTAGTTTTCTTTCTTTGTGACATCCTTGCCTGGTTTTGGTATCAAGGTGATGGTGGCCTCGTAGAATGAGTTTGGGAGTGTTCCTTCCTCTGATATTGTTTGGAAGAGTTTGATAAGGATGGGTGTTAGCTCTTCTCTAAATGTTTGATAGAATTCGCCTGTGAAGCCATCTGGTCCTGGGCTTCTGTTTGATGGAAGATTTTTAATCACAGTTTCAATTTTAGTGCTTGTGATTGGTCTATTCATATTTTCTATTTCTTCCTGAGTCAGTCTTGGTAGATTGTGCATTTCTAAGAATTTGTCCATTTCTTCCAGGTTATCCATTTTATTGGCATAGAGTTGCTTATAGTAATCTCTCATGATCTTTTGTATTTCTGCAGTGTCATTTGTTACTTCTCCTTTTTCATTTCTAATTCTATTGATTTGAGTCTTCTCCCTTCTTTTCTTGATGAGTCTGGCTAATGGTTTGTCAATTTTGTTTATCTTCTCAAAGAACCAGCTTTTAGTTTGGTTGATCTTTGCTATCGTTTCCTTCATTTCTTTTTCATTTATTTCTGATCTGATCTTTATGATTTCTTTCCTTCTGCTAACTTTGGGGTTTTTTTGTTCTTCTTTCTCTAATTGCTTTAGGTGCAGGGTCAGGTTGTTTACTCGAAATGTTTCCTGTTTCTTAAGGTGGGATTGTATTGCTATAAACTTCCCCCTTAGAACTGCTTTTGCTGCGTCCCATAGGTTTTGGGTCGTCGTGTCTCCATTGTCATTTGTTTCTAGGTATTTTTTAATTTCCTCTTTGATTTCTTCAGTGATCACTTCGTTATTGAGTAGTGTATTGTTTAGCCTCCATGTGTTTGTATTTTTTACAGATCTTTTCCTGTAATTGATGTCTAGTCTCATAGCATTGTGGTCGGAAAAGATACTTGATACAATTTCAATTTTCTTAAATTTACCAAGGCTTGATTTGTGACCCAAGATATGATCTATCCTGGAGAATGTTCCATGAGCACCTGAGAAAAATGTGTATTCTGTTGTTTTTGGGTGGAATGTCCTATAAATATCAATTAAGTCCATCTTGTTTAATGTATCATTTAAAGCTTGTGTTTCCTTATTTATTTTCATTTTGGATGATCTGTCCATTGTTGAAAGTCGGGTGTTAAAGTCCCCTACTATGATTGTGTTACTGTCGATTTCCCCTTTTATGGCTGTTAGTATTTGTCTTATGTATTGAGGTGCTCCTATGTTGGGTGCATAAATATATACAATTGTTATATCTTCTTCTTGGATCGATCCCTTTATCGTTATGTAGTGTCCTTCTTTGTCTCTTCTAATAGTCTTTATTTTAAAGTCTATTTTGTCTGATATAAGAATTGCTACTCCAGCTTTCTTTTGATTTCCATTTGCATGGAATATCTTTTTCCATCCCCTTACTTTCAATCTGTATGTGTCTCTAGGTCTGAAGTGGGTCTCTTGTAGACAGCATATATATGGGTCTTGTTTTTGTATCCATTCAGCCACTCTGTGTCTTTTGGTGGGAGCATTTAGTCCATTTACATTTAAGGTAATTATTGATATGTATGTTTCTATTCCCATTTCCTTAATTGCTTTGGGTTCGTTATTGTAGGTATATTCCTTCTGTTGTGTTTCTTGCCTAGAGAAGTTCCTTTAGCATTTGTTGTAAAGCTGGTTTGGTGGTGCTGAACTCTCTCAGCTTTTGCTTGTCTGTAAACGTTTTAATTTCTCCATCAAATCTGAATGAGATCCTTGCTGTGTAGAGTAATCTTGGTTGCAGGTTTCTCTCCTTCATCACTTTAATTATGTCCTGCCACTCCCTTCTGGCTTGTAGAGTTTCTGCTGAGAGATCAGCTGTTAACCTGATGGGGATTCCTTTGTGTGTTATTTGTTGTTTTTCCCTTGCTGCTTTTAATATGATTTCTTTGTGTTTAATTTTTGACAGTTTGATTAATATGTGTCTTGGCGTATTTCTCCTTGGATTTATTCTGTATGGGACTCTCTGTGCCTCCTGGACTTGATTAACTATTTCCTTTCCCCTATAAGGGAAGTTTTCAACTATAATCTCTTCAAATATTTTCTCAGTCCCTTTCTTTTTCTCTTCTTCTTCTGGAACCCCTATAATTCGAATGTTGGTGCGTTTAATGTTGTCCCAGAGGTCTCTGAGACTGTCCTCTGTTCTTTTCATTCTTTTTTTCTTTATTTTGCTCTGCATCAGTTATTTCCACTATTTTATCTTCCACCTCACTTATCCGTTCTTCTGCCTCAGTTATTCTGCTATTGATCCCATCTAGAGTATTTTTCATTTCATTTATTGTGTTTTTAATCGATGCTTGATTCATCTTTAGTTCTTCTAGGTCCTTGTTAACTGTTTCTTGCATATTGTCTATTCTATTTCCAAGATTTTGAATCTTGGAAATAGAATCTTGGATCAGCTTTACTATCATTATTCTGAATTCTTTTTCAGGTAGACTGCCTATTACCTCTTCATTTGTTAGGTCTGGTAGGTTTTTATCTTGCTCCTTCACCTGCTGTGTGTTTTTCTGCTTTCTCATTTTGCTTATGTTACTGTGTTTGGGGTCTCCTTTTTGCAGCCTGCAGATTCGTAGTTCCCATTGTTTTTTGTATCTGTCCCCCGTGGCTAAGGTTGTTTCAGTAGGTTGTGTAGGCTTCCTGGGGGGGGGGGGGGACTAATGCCTGTGTTCTGGTGGTTGAGGCTCGATCTTGTCTTTCTAGTGGACAGGTCCACGTCTGGTGGTGTGTTTTGGGGTGCCTGTGGCCTTATTATGTTTTTAGGCAGCCTCTCTGCTAATGGGTTGGGTTGTGTTCCTGCCTTGCTAGTTGCTTGGCATAGGGTGACCAGCACTGTAGCTTGCTGGTCGTTGACTGAAGCTGGGTGCTGGTGTTGAGATGGAGATCTCTGGGAGATTTTCGCTGCTTGATATTATGTGGAGCTGGGAGGTCTCTTGTGGACCCGTGTCCTGAAGTTGGCTCTCCCACTTCAGAGGAACAGCACTGACTCCTGGCTGCAGCACCAAGAGCCTTTCATCCACCCGGCCAGGTATGTGGGGAGTTTCTTGCCTTTTGGGGGGTCTGAAGTCTTCTGTCAGCGTTCAGTAGGTGTTCTGTTGGAGTTGTTCCACGTGTAGATGAATTTCTGATGTATCTGTGGGGAGGAAGGTGATCTCCGTGTCTTACTCTTCCGCCATCTTCCTCCGGCTCCCCTTCCTTATTCTCTAAATTCTCTTTTCATTACCTTGCTAGACACGCATGGACAGGCAGTTTTTTAAAAATTATGAATTAATTGAATGAGTGGATATTTTTATAGTGAGACTTACTCAACCAGCTGTTACGGCAAAGACTTGAAGATGGGCAATCATATTTGAGCTGATATTATTTTGGAGGCTGTTTCTACTGTCAGGTCAGTGACTTGAGTGATAACAAAAATGATGGATGGGGATAATGAATTAGGTATATATTCTTAAACGTGAAGTTGTCATGTTTTGTTCCAAAGGTATATGCTAAGACAAGAATTCAAGTGTACATAGTTTATGTGGAAGTTACAGGGCACATAAGTGAGTGTGGGGAAGTAAAACAAGGAAAGGAAGGCTGTCGTTAATGGGATATTACTAAGCCAACTATTGCAATAGGCAACCAGAGCTTATTCATGGGGAAATTCCCAGAAACACACGTTTCAGAATTACTCTGCTGGAGGAACCAGAGAGATGGAGTTTTCATACATCAATTCCTGAGAGTCATTGGTTGAGGGCTGCTGGGTAGGGAATAGGGGTGGGTGGTGCTAATCCTCCAGAATTTCCAACTACTCCAAGTGTGGGCTAGTGGGCTCCTATGGTTTGGGGAAAATCCCTCAGACTTAGAGAGGCAGATACTAGCTGCTGGGATTTGGCTGAAGCATACTGACTGAAATGCAATGAGATGTCCGAGATTGGAGTCAATAGGGATTAGTGATAGATTGGACCAATTCAAGGGTTACACCGTAGCAGGACCATTGTGCTGATTATGCTGAGATGGGGAGGATGTGGTGGATGATCGACAAGATGACAAGGAAATCTGATAGAGGGACAACCACGTGGAGCTAGATACACATGACACATTTCCCAGGAAACTCATAGAAATCCTCAATGGCATTGTGAGAAAGGCTAGGATTTATGGCAGTCTCGTGCGGCCTCCTATTATCATGATTTGAATATACTAGAAATATGATCTCATTTGTAGCCACTGAAGAATGACACCTAGAACTATGGTTTACAAGATAACAAGATGGCTTGCAGTTTATAATCTCCAGAATTGTATAAATTGTAGAGAGAAGGGAATGAAGAAGCTAAACATGAACATCTATAAAATCTACAGCAACATTAGATTTATTTGCTAAACTTTAATCGAATTATATGACAGTGGCCCTCAGATTTTCTTGGCTTCTCAGCAATCATATATTAAATTTGGCTTACCTAATGGACATGACATAAAATTAAATTAAATCATTACATTTAAGAATTTCAGGGCTTCCCTGGTGGCGCAGTGGTTGAGAGTCCGCCTGCCGATGCAGGGGACACGGGTTCGTGCTCCAGTCTGGGAGGATCCCGCATGCTGCGGAGCGGCTGGGCCCGTGAGCCATGGCTGCTGGGCCTGCGCGTCCGGAGCCTGTGCTCCGCAACGGGAGAGGCCACAGCAGTGAGAAGCCCACGTAATGCAAAAAAAAAAAAAAAAAAAAAAAAAAGAATTTCATTTGACATTCTGTTAGGATCACCAGTGTAAAAAGAGGTAATTTTGAGGGATGTAAGGCAGCTATTTTACAATTTTCAAATGAGGCAATAAAGCGCATGGGTTTGCTAACCACATCTGACATATAAAGCACTCACAGGCAGGAAAAATGAAAACAAAGTTTCTTCACTCTAATAATAATAAAAAAAAATACTTGCCTGGGCTTCCTAGTCACAAAACAATCCAATTTTCATTGAAAAATAAATGTAAAAAGAAAATATAACAGAATTTTCTAACAATATCCTTCCTTATAGCCTTGAAACACTGCCTCTTGTTATTTTCTTCCTTTCCTTTTCTTCAGTGTATCAGCTGACAGCTAAAATTGGCCTATAAACCCTTTCTCCTTTGACTCCTCTCTGACCCAGTTCAGGCTCCCGAGTTGGGGAAGCACAGAAGCAAAGCCAACATTCGGAATTTGTTTACTTCTTTATGTTTCAAATGATGATACCATTAGAAAGAGTCCGGGGAATAATGTTTCTTTGTTTTGATGTAGCTTGCACACCTGCGGGGTCAGTGCAGGCATTGTTTTGTGGTTTTCTCATATGCCAGACCAGATGAGAAAGCAATTTTGTTATTGCTTTGTGATTCAATCTACCAAGCTATTCTTATTCCCACAAAATGTGGGGAGAAATGTGTATGGGACTAAGCGCAGACTTCAGAACTCTAGGCAGTTATCAACTTTTTTTCTGTTTTACATTTTCTAACAGATGTTGATTAGGAAAAATCTGGACCGCAGTGTTAATCCAGTTGCTATGAGATCCTATCAGTAACTTGTGGTTTCACCATTATGCTATGAAAATTGCTTCTGTGAAAAAATTCTTCAGAGAATTACAATGCATTTTCCACCATTCTACAGGACAATTTTTTCCTAATTTCTCTCTTTGTGGTTGACCTAATAGAAGATTTTTTACTCTGTAACAAAATTATCTGGAAAACTGCTATTAAAAAGTTAATTGAATAAATTGTTACTTTATTCATTTAATGATACATTGTATATTGTGGATAGTTCACTGGTATATGTAAATACAAAAATTATTACCCCAAATTTTTCAATTTATATTGGAGCTCACTGGACGTAAACTATTTATAGTTAATATGATGAAGGCATTAGTGGTAAACAAGGGGCCAGCATTACCATATTTCTGTGGATGATGATATTAGTATACTAAAAGGCCATTGAGATTGTGACACAGGGTAGAGTGTAGGGTTCCAGAGGAAATACACAAGCAGAATCCTCCCAGTCTTAGCAGCAGTCAAAAATTAAATTTTGCTTACCTACCAGACTTGAGATATACTCTTATCCACTCCTAGATTTTGAACACTTCCCTTATGGGTTTGATTTCTGGGCTGTAAATTGCTTGTCTCTCAGGGGGCAGTGAGAATTAACAGTTGTCATATATTTTGGCAGTTTGGGGGAGACACCAGGAAATACAGTCTCCCACAATCTAGCAATGACTGCCAACATTTATACTGAACATTTCATAAACAATGAAATATCTATTTCATTTGTACCACTGTCAGAAAATATCAGGCCTTAGGGATTTCTGGATTTCACAGATGTGACAGAAATCAGATGTCAACAGCTTTTGAAACCAAAATGTTCCTATATAAGTAGAAGTTCCTACTGTGTTTGAAGGCAAGTACTTGACTTTGTTAAGGATATTTAATACCTATGGCACTTTGCTTTGTTGGAAATTATTCAGCTTTTATGACATTTAAGAACAAATCCACGAGATGTAGTTTAGAATAGCAGCAGGCTGGGAATCAGACAGAACAAAGTTTAAATCTGGGCTCTCACATTTAAGAGTTTTCTACCCTTGGGCAAGATACTTAAACTTTCAGAACTTTTTAATTTTTAATTAATTTATTTATTTTTGGCTGCATTGGGTATTCATTGCTGCATGAGGGCTTTCTCTAGTTGCCGTGAGCGGGGCCTACTCTTCATTCCGGTGCATGGGCTTCTCATTGTGGTGGCTTCTCTTGTGGTGGAGCACATGGGCTTCAGTAGTTGTGGCTCACGGGCTTAGATGCTCCTTGGCATGTGGGATATTCCTGGACCAGGGCTTGAACCCGTATCCCCTGCATTGGCAGGCAGATAATTAACCATGCTCCACCAGGGAAGACCCAGAACTTTTAAAAGTTTCTTTTTTTTAATTTTACTTTATTTTATTTTTTATTTTTTTTATTAGTTTCTGCTTTATAACAAAGTGAATCAGTCATACATATACATCTGTTCCCACATACCTTCCCTCATGCATCTCCCTCCCTCCCACCTGTTTTTAATACATAATAGGTCTAAGGGAATGGTTAAAAAAATTGTGAAAGCATCCAGGGTACTGAGAGCATAAAGTCCATACAGTGTTGAGTGACATGAATCTAAATGGAGTATGTGCGGTGAGTGTGCCCACCAACACTACCATTTCTGCATTTGGAGGAGGATTGTCACAGGGCAGGTGTCTCAGTTAGGAAAAGAAAGGCCTGTGGCATAATCCATAATACAGAAGTGAGAATTGAGGGAGTTAAACTGCTCTGTAAAATTGAATTTAAAGAAAGGGGGAAGGGTGTTCTTTGACCTTGAGATGTTAATTTCATGTAAAAATGATTTAGGGGTTCTTTGGGGTAAGGCTGGAGAGGTAGGAGTTGGAGGACATTGAAAGTGGGGAACTGGTGAGACAAAAAGGGGGGCTCTGGATGAACACTGGCCACAGAAACTGGAAGTAGACTGTGGCCAAAGGATGGAGACAGCTGAAATTAATGATCTTCCTGTACTGAAGTTCAACCTCTAGACTTTAGAGACAATGATGTCTGATATCCAAATTTAATGATTTTCCCATTGTGTAATGTAATGCCCTGCCACTTACCACCCTCTGGTATTCAGTAAAGTCTTATCAACCACTAATTTCATGCTGGCCTTCCATGAATGTAACCTTAAGGATTAAGGCGAGGAGGTTTTGACCATGTTGAGAGAGGGAGAGTGGTCCAGAGAAAACTGGATCACAAGGAAAATACAGCCATGAGATAGCCAGGTTCTGTCAAGGATCCCAAGAGCAGCTGGGACGAAAATTTCAGCGTGACAGGCCACAAACAGGATGTAAAAGCAACCTCTGAAATTTTTCAACAATTGTTACAAGGAGACTGAATTTCTTACATTTACATCTGGGTGAGACTCATTATTTTGTGCATTGAAAAAAAAAAAGATAAACCCTAATTTCAGGAGAACTTGAGGACCTTTCAGTTACATAAAGTGTCAGTAAATTTTAATTTATAAAAATAGTTCACAAGTAAGAAACTAAAAAAAAAAATCTGCAACCAAATTGATTTAATAGGCCCCGTTGGGTGTTATTCAATGGTTTTTAAGGGTCAATAATCTACCTACAAAGCAAGTATGTAGAAGGGGAACGAAGAAGGAAAATAAATTATGCTGAGCCCTGTCTCTGTGCCAGGCACCTCAGGTTATCTCGTTTTGCACTTAAGTCATTCCTACCAGGGGAATCATGTTTCTATTTTAGAAATGAGACCACTGATGCTGTGAGAGGGTAAGCAACTTGCCTCAGTGAGTCATTCAGCAATGGCAAAGCGGAGATGGAAGCCGGTGTCCTTTGACTCTCACCTCCTTGCGTGTTCCAGGTCTCCCCAACGAGCTAGCAACTTTCCACGTCAGGAAAGCGAGGCTGATGCCTCATCATCACAAGGGCCCACAGATTCTTTTAATCTATTCTGATTGCTCCCAAAGAAGAATGAGAGTCTAATTTCATTCTCTACTAATATCACTGCTACATGAAATGTAATAAATTTTCCAGTTTAAAAACAGTGCTTCATCATTACCAAATGCATTAGAAAACATTTATTAATATCTGGATTACATATAATAATGGTAATATTTATAGAATACTTAATGCCAGACACTGTATTAAGTGCTTCACATAGATTACATCATTTAATCTCCACAAAACCCATAAGGTCGATATTATTCTTTTCCCCATTTTATATTTGAAGACATTGAGACTCAGAGAGGTTAAGCAATTTGCTGAAGGTCATGCAGTTAATAAGAGTCACAATTAGACCAGGCAGTCCAAGAGGAGAGCTCACATTTTTAATCAACATGCTATAAGTCCTCCCATATAAAACTTTACCAGGTACTGGACACAAAGCCTAGACTTGGTCTTTCTCATGTGGAGCAAAATCCACACCAAATGCAGGAAAAAATGATATTTTATAGATATTCACAAAAACCTAGGGAATAGAAGAAAATGAGAGAATGTGAGGGACCTGAGTTACTACTGAGTTTTCCTCCCTCCCATCCATGCCCCCAGCTCCTGTTACAGTGTTTCTGCAGATGAAAGCAAGAGGACTAGAGAGATTAAACAACTTGCCCAAGGCCATTTACCCAGAGCCAAATCTCTTGACCTGCAGGTCAAAGGAACTTTCACAACACACCTCAAGCCCTGATAGAAGTTAGGCTATATCTCAGCAAAAATCCAAACAGTGGATTATGTTTTCAGAACTGTCTTTTGAAGATAGCTTTGTTTTAGAGAAATATCCAGCAACCTTTCCTTTATTTAGAAAGTTTTGTCAATGAAATGGTTGATTGATGGGGGTTCGTGATTTTCATACATACCTTAATATGACAATTTTAATTTTAGGTCTTGACATGGCCATGAAGAATGGAATCGTTCATTTTTTTCTCCCCTGGAGGTGTGATTTTATGATTCCAGACTCTGTTATCAATCCTGTCCAGGCTTTAAATGGTAGTATTGTGTCAAGAAAGAGAAAATTTCCTACAGGGTTACATATTTACTTCTACAAGATTTGGTTTTCTCCCCACAGTATTGAATAAGTTGGCACTGAATCTTTGCTGCATGTTTAAAACTTGAGTCTTTGGGATGTGTTATCTGGGGTCTTTGGGTTATGAAGTCTGACTACCTTCATTAAGGATTCATCAGAGGGTTGTTGAAGTTGGTCCCATTTGCAGAGCTTCTGTACCTGCAATATTCCATCGCCAATAGAATGACTATGGATATGGATGATAATTATTGGATATGATGATAACTAACCTTCCAAACTTAACATTCCTCACGTTATATTTCTTTACATCTTCTACAGTTCTTAGCATATTACAATCCAATCCACACAATAAGTTGAAGCAAGATGAGGAAAAAAAGCAGCCCAATTGCTCTGTTATATCAGTATGGTAGAAACAACTAATTACTCCCTAAAATTTACTCCTTCATCTGTAGTAATAAAGTTTAAGGTCACTCTTGACTGCCAACTTTGGCTGTCAATGACAAATGAAATGAGACAACATTTCTCAGCCTTTCTAAAGACTAGATGTGGTTAGATGATTAAATTAAGGCTAATGGTATTGAACGTGGATGATATTTGCAACATGTGGATGATCTTCAACTTAAAACACAAGCCATTTGCCATGGAGTTCCTCTCTTTTTCTCTTGCTCTGTAAAACAGACACAATTGTGACCCAGCCTCAACTATGCGGGTGAAAAGAGTGTCTTAGGGCATAGCAAAGCAACAAGATAGAAGAAATTGGTCATATAGCAGAGCCACCTCCCAATCTAAACTACTCACCTCAAGACACTTAAATGAGAAAGAAACAAATACTTACTCTGTTTCTGAGGTCCATTATTATGTAAACTTAGTTTTTACCTTAACTTTACTCTAGGACTGCATTCATCAATAAAGGGCTAACTCCTGAATTCCTATGTCCAATGAGGCATGGGCATAAGTCACTATTTTTATTAGTAAAACGTAATTTTAACCATTTTGTGCAAGGTTTTATTTTATTTGGCATTGTTAAATAACTACTTTGCCTACCATATGTGAGGAATTAAGATGAGAGCCAAATGAACTGTTCAAAGTTGTTCTGTCATAAAGTCACTTTTTCAAACTACTCTAATGCTTGCTTTTATGGTTAACTGATCTCTTTGCTCTATGTTAGTATAACAGGAGAGATGTTTCTTTTAAGAAGGAAACATAGTATGCAGTAAACGATCCTAATTTTTCATACTGAAGTCAAATCATTATTATGACCAAAAATGCAAATGGAGATAACCTGTGATATTGCTCTGGTTAATGCTGCTTTCAAAAGATAAATGACAGATTTTATTAAAGTAAAATCATTTGAAAATCATTACATTGAATCATGTGAAGATCTGAAAACTATACAATAAATACACCTACTGGGAAACTGGAGCAGGACAAAGAAACTGGTGCAATAACTGCAGTGCTGATTTTATTAGTGGCAAAAGTTACTACCGATTTCTACCGATTCACCTCAGAGATTATTTTTGTAATTTCATGCATTTAAAGAAATCAGATGAGTGTTGTGAAAATAACTATGCCTAAAGAATCCTAATATTGACATCATTCAAGGGTAAACACATCTCCAAGAAATAATTCTAAATTTTGTATGGAAGCACAGAAGAAAACAATCTTGGGAAAGAAGAATGGTGCTGGAGGAATCACACTCCCTGATTTCAAGTGGTACCACATAGCTATTGTAAACAAAACAGTATGATACTTCCACAAAAGCAGACACATAGAACAATGGAGCAGAACAGAGAGCCCAGAAATGAACCCACACTTATATGACCAATTAACCTATGACAAAGGAGGAAAGAATATACAATGGAGAAAAGACAGCCTCTTCAATAAATGGTGTTGGGAAAACTGGACAGCTATATGAAAAAGAAACAAACTGGAGTACTTTCTTACACCATATACAAAAATAAATTCAAAATCGGTTAAAGACTTAAATGTAAGACTTGAAACAATAAAACTTGTGGAAGAAAACATAGTAGTATTCCCTTTGACGTTGGTCTTAGGAATATTTTTTTAGATATGTCTCCTCAGGCAAGGGAAACAAAATCAAAAGTAAACAAATGGGATGACATCAAACTAAAAAGCTTTCACACAGTGAAGGAAACTGTCAACAAAATGGAAAGGTTGCACACTGAATGGGAGAAGATACTTGCAAATGATATATCTGATAAGGGGTTAATATCCATAATATACAAAGAACTCATGCAACTCAATTAAAAAATACTAATTAAAAAAAATGGGTAAAGTACCTGAACAGACATTTCTCTGAAGGAACTGTACAGATGTCCAATAGGCACATGAAAAGATGCTCATCACCACTAACCATCAGGGAAACTCAAATGAAAACCACAATGAGTCATAACCTTACACCTGTGAGAACGGCTGTTATAAAAAACAAAACATAAGAAATGTTGGTGAGGATGGAGAGAAAAGTGAACCTCCTGCACTCTAGGTGGGAATGTAATTGGTGCAACCACCATGGAAAACAGTATGGTGATGCCTCAAATAATTAAAAATAGAACTACCATACAATCCAGTAATTCCACTTGTGAGTATTTTTCCAAAGGAAAAAAAAAACACTACTTTGAGAAGATATATTCACCTATATGTTCACTGCAGCATTATTTACAGTAGCCAAATATGGAGGGAATCTAGTGGCCATCAACAGATGAATAGATAAAGATTTGGCATATATATGCAATGAAATATTAATCATAAAAAAGAAGGAAATCATTTTAATTAATTTATCTGTTTATTATTTACTTATTTATTTTTATTGGAAAAAAAGGAGAAAATCTTGTCATTAACAACAATACTGCTGGAGCTAGAGGGTATCAATCTAAGTGAAATAAGTCAGACAGAGAAAGGCAAATACCATATGACTTCACTTATATGTGTAATTTAAAAAACAAAACAAATGAACACACATAAGTCAGAAACAGAGTCATAGATACAGAGAACAAATAAATGGTTGCCAGAGGTGAGGGGGACTGAGGGGATGAGTGAAAGTTACAAGGTAAATGAGTCATGGGGATGAAATGTACAATGTGGGAAATATAGTCATTAATAATGTAGTATCTTTGTATGGTGACAGATGATAACTAGACTTACTGTGGTAATCATTTTGTAATGTATAGAAATATTGAATCACTGTGTTGTACACCAGGAAATAACATAGTATTTAGGTCAATTATACTTCAAAACCAAACAAACTCAGAGAAAAAGATATTAGCTTTTTGGTTACCAGAGGCAGAGGATGGAGCTAGAGGGAATTGGACAAAGGGGGTCAAAGGGTACAAACTTCCAGTTACAAGATAAATAAGTACTAGGGATGTAATGTACATGATTAATATAATTAACACTGCTGTAGACTATATATGAAAATTGTTCAGTTCTCATCATAAGAAAAACATTTTTTTTCTCTTATTTTTTGTCTATATGAGAAGGTGGATGTTCACTACAATTATTGTGGTAGTTATTTCATGATGTATGTAAGTTGAATCATTATGCATTACACCTTAAACTTACACAGTGCTGTCTTTCAATTATATCTCAATAAAACTGGAAGTAAATAAATAAATAGCTCAAGTATAAGCTTCATGACAAATTCCCCTGGGTAAATATAAACATGGGGATTTAAGTGAGTTGAAGGGCAAAGATTTGAACATTCATTCATTAATGCTGAAAAAAGTAACAAAAGCTTGTCATTTATGTACTTTCATAGGAAGAATAAATATAATTGTTATTTTATATTAACCACTAAGTTGCTACTTTTAAAAATAAACTTGAAGTACCACGAAAAACTCAACTAAGTAAGGAAGTAGAATAATATGGTGGTTATAAGCTTGGTTGCTGAAGTATTTGAACTCAACTCCACTGCCTATTTGCTGAATGATCTTGAGGACCCTCATAGACACTCTATGCCTAAATATCTTCACTGATAAAATAGGCATATAATAGAACAAATCCCTTAGGGTTGTGGAGGAAATTCAGTGAGTTCCATAGAGTTTAATAGAATGTCTTGCCCTCTGTAAGTTTTCATAAACTGTCCTTGTTTTACTACTACTCACAATGTCTACACATAACCTGTTCCTCATATACATTTCTAAAACAACCTCTTTGCAAAACTGGACTGGCTATTAGCTCTAAGAATCACGTAACCAAAACTTGTAAAGAAAGCAAGAAAACACACTTTCCACAGGCCAAAAAAACAAAACACACAAACAAACAAAAAAACCTCTTAACAACAATGACAACTAAACTCAGAGACATAATCATTCAAACATCTAGAATTATCTGCAATCTTTGAAAAATACGTAAAGTTGTATTCATGCAATACTCCAGCTCTTTCTAAAACAGGAATAGTTTGAGAAAATATGGTAAAATATACAGCTTTTGTGTATCCTTCGTCCTTTCTCCACTGCCTTAAGAGCTTATGACTTGAAGAAGGAGAGGTAGGAGAAGAAGACAATGATGTAAAATAAGGAGAAGAAGAGTTTTCTAAACTAAATAGAAAGCTGGAGGGTGGTGCTTCAAGACGGCTGAGGAGTAAGACATGGAGAACACCTTCCTCCCCACAAATACATCAAAAATACATCGACATGTGGAACAACTCCTACAGAACACCTACTGACTGCTGGCAGAAGACCTCAGACTTCCCAAAAGGCAAGAAACTCCCCCACGTACCTGGGTAGAGCAAAATAAAAAGAAAAAACAGAGACAAAATAATAGGGACAGGACCTCCACCTCTGGGAGGGAGCTGTGAAGGAGGAAAAGTTTCCACACACTAGGAAGCCCCTTCACTGGCAGAGACTGGGGTGACGGGAGGGAAGCTTTGGAGCCACGAAGGAGAGCACAGCAACAGGGATGAAGAGGGCAAAGCAGAGAGATTTCCATACAGAGGATTGGTGAAAGAGCCTGAAAGTCTTGTCTGCTCACCCGCTGGAGCGGGTGGGAGCTGGGAGCGGAGGCTCGGGATTTGGAGGTCAGACCCCAGGGAGAGGACTGGGGTTGGCTGCTTGAACACAGCCTGAAGGGGGCTACTGCACCACAGCTAGCTGGGAGGGAGTCTGGGAAAAAGTCTGGAACTGCCTAAGAGGCAAGAGACCATTGTTTCAGGGTGCACGAGGAGAGGGGATTCAGAGCACCACCTAAATGAGCTCCAGAGAAGGGCACAAGCTGCGGCTTTCAGGATGGACCCCAGAGATGGGCATGAAATGTTAAGGCTGCTGCTGCAGCCACCAAGAAGCCTGTGTGAAAGCACAGGTCACTCTCCACACCAACCCTCCCAGGAGCCTATGCAGCCTGCCACTGCCAGGGTCCTGTGATCCAGGGACAACTTCTCCAGGAGAACACATGGCGCACCTCAGGCTGGTGCAATGTCACATTGGCCTCTGTCACCGCAGGCTCACCCCGCATTCTGTACCCCTGCCTCCCCCACAGCCTGAGTGAGCCAGAGCCCCCAATCAGCTGCTCCTTTAACCCTGTCCTCTCTGGGCAAACAACACATGCCAGAGGGCGACCTACATGCAGAGGCAGGCCAAAATCCAATGCTGAACCCCGGGAGCTGTGTGAAGAAAGAAGAGAAAGGGAAGTCTCTCCCAGCAGCTTCAGGAGCAGTGGATTAAATCTCCACAATCAACTTGATGTACCCTGAATCTGTGGAATACCTGAATAGACAACGAATCATCCCAAAATTGAGACAGTGGACTTTGAGAGCAACTGTAGACTTGGGGTTTGCTGTATGTGACTGACTTGTTTCTGATTTTTATGTTTGTCTTAATATAGTTTTTAGCACTTGATATAACTACTGGATTTGTTTATTGGTTTGGTTTCTCTCTTCTTTTTATTACTTTATTAAAAAAATTATTTTAATAAATTTTTAATTTTAACTAATTTATTCATTTATATTTTATATTATTCTTTCTTTCTTTTTTCTCCCTCTTCTTCTGAGCCATGTGGCTGACAGGGACTTGGTGCTCCAGCCTGGGGTCAAGCCTGAGCCTCTAAGTGGGAGAGCTGAGTTTAGGATGTTGGACGACAAGACACCTCCCAGCCCCATGTAATATCAATCAGTGAGAGCTCTCCCAGAGATCTCCATCTCAACACTAAGACGCAGCCCACTCAACGGCCAGCAAGCTCCAGTGCTGTACACCCCATGCCAAACAACTAGCAAGACAGGAACACAACCCCGCTCATTAGCTGAGAGGCTGCCTAGAATCAAAATAAGTTCACAGACACCCCAAAACACACCACTGGAGGCGGCTCTGCCCACCAGAAAGATAACATCCAGTCCCACCCACAAGAACACTGGCACTAGTCCCCTTCACCAGGCAGCCTTACCCACTGGGGGCAGACAACAAAAACAATGGGAACTATGAACCTGTAGCCTGTAAAAAGCAGACCCCCAAAACAGTAAGTTAAGCAAAATGAGAAGACAGAGAAATACACAGCAGATGAAGGAGCAAGGTACAAACACACCAGACCAAACAAATGAAGAGGAAATAGGCAGCCTACCTGAAAAAGAATTCAGAGTAATGATAGTAAACATGATCCAAAATCTTGGAAATAGAATGAAGAAAATATAAGAAATGTTTAACGAGGACCTAGAAGAACTAAAGAACAAACAAACAATGATGAACAACACAATAAATGAAATTAAAAATTCTGTAGAAGGAATCAATAACGAATGAATGAGGCAGAAGAACGGATAAGTGACCTGGAAGATAGAACAATGGAAATGACAACCACAGAGCAGAATAAAGAAAAAAGAATGAAAAGTTTTCAGGACAGTCTCAGAGACATCTGGGACAACATTAAACGTACCAACACTCGAATTATAGGGGTCCCAGAATAAGAAGAGAAAAAGAAAGGGACTGAGAAAATATTTGAAGAAATTATAGTTGAAAACTTCCCTAACATGTGAAAGTAAATAGTCAGTCAAGTCCAGGAAGCACAGAGAGTCCCAAACAAGAAGAATCCAAGGAGAAACACACCAAGACACATATTAATCAAACAATCAAAAATTAAATAAAAAGAAAAAATATTGAAAGCAGTAAAGGAAAAACAATGGATAACATAAAAGGGAATCTCCATAAGGTTAACAGGTGACCTTTCAGCAGAAATTACACAAGCCAGAAGGGAGTAGCTGGACATAATTAAAGGGATGAAACAAAAAAACCTACAACCAAGATTACTCTCCTCAGCAAGGATCTCATTCATATTCAACAGAGATATTAAAACCTTTACAGACAAGCAAAAGCTAAGAGAATTCAACACCACCAAACCAGCATTACAACAAACGCTAAAGGAACTTCTCTAGGCAGGAAGCACAAGAGAAGGGAAAGACCTACAATAACAAACCCAAAACAATTAAGAAAATGGGAATAGGAACATACATATCGATAACTACTTTAAATGTAAATGGATTAAATGCTCCAACAAAAAGAAATACACTGGCTGCATGGATTCAAAACAAGACCTGTATATATGCTGTCTACAAGAGACCCACTTCAGATGTAGGGACACATACAGAGTGAAAGTGAGGGGGTGGAAAAAGATATTCCATGCAAATGGAAATCAAAAGAAAGCTGGAGTAGCAATTCTCATATCAGACAAAACAGACTTTAAAATAAAGGCTATTAAAAGAGACAAAGAAGGACACTACATAATGATCAAGAGATCGATCCAAGAAGAAGATATAACAATTGTAAATATTTATACACCTAACATAGGAGCACCTCAATACATAAGGCAAATACTAACAGCCATAAAAGGGGAAATTGACAGTAACACAAGCATAGTAGGGGACTTAACATCCCACTTTCAACAATGGATGGATCATCCAAAATGAAAATAAATAAGGAAACACAAGCTTTAAATGATATAATAAATAAGATGGACTTATTTGATCTTTATAGGACATTCCACCCAAAAACAACAGAATACACATTCTTCTCAAGTGTACATGGAACATTCTCCAGGATAGATCATATCTTGGGTCACAAATCAAACCTTGGCAACTTTAAGAAAACTGAAATCGTATCAAGTAACTTTTCCAACCACAATGCTAAGAGACTAGATACCAATTACAGGAAAAAACCTGTAAAATATACAAGATCATGGAGGCTAAATAATACACTACTTAATAACCAAGAGATCACTGAAGAAATCAAAGAGGAAATCAAAAAATACCTAGAAACAAATGACAATGAAAACACGATGACCCAAAACCTATGGGATGCAGCAAAAATAGTCCTAAGAGGGAAATTTAGAGCAATACAATCCTACCTTAAGAAATAACAAACATCTCAAATAAACAACCTAACCTCACACCTAAAGCAATTACAGAAAGAAGAACAAAAAAACCCCAAACTTAGCAGGAGGAATGAAATCATAAAGATCAGATCACAAATAAATGAAAAAGAAATGAAGGAAATGATAACAAAGATCAATAAAACTAAAAGCTGGTCCTTTGAGAAGATAAACAAAATTGATAAACCATTAGCCAGACTCATCAAGAAAAAATGGGAGATCACTCAAATCAATAGAATTAGAAATGAAAAAGGAAAAGTAACAACAGACACTGCAGAAATACAAAGGCTCATGAGAGATTACTACAAGCAACTCTATGCCAATAAAATGGACAACCTGGAAGAAATGGACAAATTCTTAGAAATGCACAAACTTCCGAGACTGAACCAGGAAGAAATGGAAAATATGAACAGACCAATCACAAGCACTGAAATTGAAACTGTGATTAAAAATCTTCCATCAAACAAAAGCTCAGGATCAGAAGGCTTCAGAGCCAAATTCTACCAAAGATTTAGAGAAGAGCTAACACCCATCCTTCTCAAACTCTTCCAAAATATAGCAGAGGGAGGAACACTCCCAAACTCATATGATGAGGCCACCATAACCCTGATACCAAAACCAAACAAAGATGTCACAAAGAAAGAAAACAACAGACCAATATCCCTGATGAACATAGATGCAAAAATGCTCAACAAAACGTTAGCAAACAGAATCCAACAGCACATTAAAAGGATCATACACCGTGATCAAGTGGGGTTTATCCCAGGAATGCAAGGATTCTTCTATATACGCAAATCAATCAACGTGATACACCATATTAACAAATTGAAGGAGAAAAACCATATGATCATCTCAATAGATACAGAGAAAGTTTTCGACAAAATTTAACACCCATTTATGATAAAAACCCTGCAGAAAGTAGGCATAGAGGGAACTTTCCTCAACATAATAAAGGCCATATATGACAAACCCACAGCCAACATCATCCTCAATGGTGAAAAACTGAAACCATATCCACTAAGATCAGGAACAAGACAAGGTTGTCCACTCTCACCACTAATATTCAACATAGTTTTGTAAGTTTTAACCACAGCAATCAGAGAAGAAAAAGAAATAAAAGGAATCAAAATTGGAAAAGAAGAAGTAAAGCTGTCACTGTTTGCAGATGACATGATACTATACATAGAGAATCCTAAAGATGCTACCAGAAAACTACTAGAACTAATCAATGAATTTGGTAAAGTAGGAGGATACAAAATTAACGCACAGAAATCTCTGGCATTCCTGTACACTAATGATGAAAAATCTGAAAATGAAATCAAGAAAACACTCCCATTTACCATTGCAACAAAAAGAATAAAATACCTAGGAATAAACCTACCTAAGGAGACAAAAGACCTGTATGCAGAAAATTATAAGACACTGATTAAAGAATTTAAATATGATACAAATAGATTGATATATATACCATGTTCTTGGATCGGAAGAATCAACATTGTGAAAATGACTCTACTACCCAAAGCAATCTACTACCCAATGCAATCCCTATCAAACTACCATTGGCATTTTTCACGGAAGTAGAACCAAAAATTTCACAATTTGTATGGATACACAAAAGACCCTGAATAGGTAAAGCAATCTTGAGAAAGAAAAATGGAGCTGGAGCAATCAGGCTCTCTGACTTCAGAATATACTACAAAGCTACAGTAATCAAGACAGTATGGTACTGGCACAAAGCCAGAAATATAAATCAATGGAACAGGATAGAAAACCCAGAGAGAAACCCACGCACATATGGTCACCTTATCTTTGATAAAAGAGGCAAGAATATACAGTGGAGAAAAGACACCCTCTTCAATAAATCGTGCTGGGAAAACTGGACAGCTACATGTAAAAGTATGAAATTAGAACACTCCCTAAGACCATACACAAAAATAAGCTCAAAATGGATTAAAGACCTAAATGTAAGGCCAGACACTATCAAACTCTTAGAGGAAAACATAGGCAGATCACTCAATGACATAAATCACAGCAAGATCCTTTTGGACCCACCTCCTAGAGAAATGGAAATAAAAACAAAAATAAACAAATGAGACCTAATGAAACTTCAAAGCTTTTGCACAGCAAAGGACACCATAAACAAGACCAAAAGACAACCCGCAGAATGGGAGAAAATATTTGCAAATGAAGCAACTGACAAAGGATTAATCTCCAAAATTTACAAACAGCTCATGCAGCTCAATATCAAAAAGCAAACAACCCAATCCAAAAATGGGCAGAAGACCTATATAGACATTTCTCCAAAGAAGATATACAGATTTCCAACAAACACATGAAAGAATGCTCAACATCATTAATCATTAGAGAAATGCAAATCAAAACTACAATGAGATATCATCTCACACCCGTCAGAATGGCCATAATCAAAAAATCTACAAAAAATAAATGCTGGAGTGGGTGTGGAGAAAAGGGAACCCTCTTGCAGTGTTGGTGGGAATGTAGATTGATACAGACACTATGGAGAATAGTATGGAGGTTCCTTAAAAAACTAAAAATAGAACTACCATACGACCCAGCAATCACACTATTGGGCATATACCCTGAGAAAATGTTAATTCAGAAAGAGTCATGTACCACAATGTTCATTGTAGCTCTATTTACAAGAGCCAGGACATGGAAGAAACCTAAGTATCCATCAACAGATGAATGGATAAAGAAGATGTGGCACGTATATAGAGTAGAATATTCCTCAGCTATAAATAGAAAGGAAATTGAGTTATTTGTAGTGAGATGGATGGACCTAGAGTCTGTAATACAGAGTGAAGTAAGTCAGAAAGGGAAAAACAAATACCGTATGCTAACACATATGTATGGAATCTAAGTAAAAAAAAAAAAAAGGTCATGAAGAATCTAGTGGCAAGACGGGAATAAAGACAGAGACCTACTAGAGAATGGACTTGAGGATATGGGGAGGGGAAAAGGTAAGCTGTGACAAAGTGAGAGAGTGGCATGGACATATATACACTACCAAACGTAAAATACATAGCTAGTGGGAAGAAGCTGCAGAGCACAGGGAGATCAGTTTGGTGCTTTGTGACCACCTAGCGGGGTGGGATAGGGAGGGTAGGAGGGAGGGAGACACAAGAGGGAAGAGATATGGGAACATATGTGTATGTATCACTGATTCACTTTGTTATAAAGAAGAAACTAACACACCATTGTAAGTCAATTATACTCCAATAAAATATTTAAAAAATACCTAATGGGGCTTCCCTGGTGGTGCAGTGGTTGAGAGTCCGCCTGCCGATGCAGGGAACATAGGTTCGTGCCCCGGTCTGGGAAGATCCCACATGCCGCAGAGCGGCTGGGCCCATGAGCCATGGCCGCTGAGCCTGCGTGTCCGGAGTCTGTGCTCTGCAACGGGTGAGGCCACAACAGTGAGAGGGCCGCACACCACACACACACAAAAAAACAAACCTAACGGATGCAGCAAAAGCAGTTCTAAGAGGGAAGTTTATAGCAACACAATCCTACCTCAAGAAACAAGAAAACACTCAAATTTACAACCTAAACTTACACCTAAAGCTATTAGAGAAAGACGAACAACAACAACAACAAAAAAAACAAAGTTAGCCAAAGGAAAGAAATAATAAAACCCAGATCATAAATAAATGAAAAAGAAATGAAGGAAACCATAGCAAAGATCCATAAAACTAAAAGCTAGTTATTTGAGAAGATAAGTAAAATTGATAAAACATTAGCCAGACTCATCAAGAAAAAAAGGGAGAAGACTCAAATCAAAAGAATTCAAAATGAAAAAGAAGTAACAAGTGACACTAGAGAATTACAAAGGATCATGGGAGATTACTATGAGCAACTATATGCCAATAAAATGGACAACGTAGAAGAAATGGACAAATTCTTAGAAAAGCACAACCTTCTGAGACTGAACCAGGAAGAAACAGAAAATGAAATTGAGACTGTGATTAAAAATCTTCCAACAAACAAAAGCCCAGGACCAGATGGCTTCACAGGGGAATGCTACCAAACATTTAGAGAAGACCTAACACCTATCCTTCTCAAACTCTTCCAAAATATAGCAGGGGGAGGAACACCCCCAAACTCATTCTACGAGGCTACCATCATCCTGATACCAAAACCAGACAAAGATGTCACAAAGAAAGAAAACAACAGACCAATATCCCTGAAGAACATAGTTGCAAAAATCCTCAACAAAATATTAGCAAACAGAATCCAACAGCACATTAAAAGCATCATACACCATGATCAGGTGGGGTTTATCCCAGGAATGCATGGATTCCTCAGTATATGCAAATCAATCAATGTAATACACCATATTAACAAACTGAAAGATAAAAACCATATGGTCATCTCAATAGATGCAGAAAAAGCTTTTGACAATGTTCAATACCCATTTATGATAAAAACTCTCCAGAAAGTAGGCATAGAGGGAACTTACCTCAACGTAATAAAGGTCATGTGTGACAAACCCAGAGACAATATTATTCTCAATGGTGAAAAACTGAAAGCATTTCCTCTAAGGTCAGGAACAAGACAAGGTTGCCCACTCTTACCACTATTATTCAACATAGTTTTGGAAGTTTTAGCCACAGCAATCAGAGAATAGAAAGAAAAAAAATGAATCCAAATTGGAAAAGAAAAAGTAAAACTGTCACTGTTTACAGATAACATGGTACTATATATAGAGAATCCTAAAGATGCTACCAGAAAACTACTAGAGCAAATCAATGAATTTGGTAAAATAGCAGGATACAAAATTAATGCACAGAAATCTCTAGCATTCCTATACACTAATGATGAAATATCTGAAAGAGAAAGTAAGTAAACACTCCCATTTACCATTGCAACAAAAAGAATAAAATACCTAGGAATAAACCTACCTAAGGAGACAAAAGACCAGTATGCAGAAAACTATAAGATACTGATGAAAGAAATTAAAGGTGATACAGACATATGGAGAGATATACCATGTTCTTGGATTGGAAGAATCAATATTGTGAAAATGACTCTACTACCCAAAGCAATCTACAGATTCAATGCAATCCCTATCAAACTACCACTGGCATTTTTCACAGAATTAGAACAAAAAAATTCACAATTTGTATGGAAACACAAAAGACCCCAAATAGTAAAAGCAATCTTAAGAAAGAAAAATGGAGCTGGAGGAATCAGGCTCCCTCACTTCAGACTATACTACAAAGCTAAAGTAATCAAGACAGTATGGTACTGGCACAAAACCAGAAATATAGATCAGTGGAACAGGATAGAAAGCCCAGAGATAAACCCAGGCACATATGGTCACATTATCTTTGATAAAGGAGGCAAGAATATACAATGGAGAAAAGACAGCCTCTTCAATAAGTGGTGCTGGGAAAACTGGACAGCTACATGTAAAAGAATGAAATTAGAACACTTCCTAACACAATACAGAAAAATAAGCTCAAAATGGATTAAAGACCTAAATGTAAAGGCAGACACTATAAAAGAAGAAGAACACTCTTTGACATAAATCACAACAAGATCCTTTTTGACCCACCTCCTAGAGAAATGGGATTAAAAACAAAATTATACAAATGGGACCTAATGAAAAGTAAAAGCTTTTGCACAGCAAAGGAATCCATAAACAAGACGAAAAGACAACCCTCAGAATGAGAGAAAATATTTGCAAATGAAGCAAGAGATAAAGGATTAATCTCCAAAATATACAAGCAGCTCATGCAGCTCAATATCAAAAAAACAAACAACCCAATCCAAAAATTGGCAGAAGACCTAAATAGACATTTCTCCAAAGAAGATATAAGAGTGCCAACAAAGACATGAAAGGATGCTCAATGTCACTGATCCTTAGCAGAACTCAAATCAAAACTACAATGAGGTATCACCTCACACTGGTCAGATTAGCCATCCTCAAAAAAACTACAAACAATAAATGCTGGAGAGGGTGTGGGGAAAAGGGAAGCCTCTTGCACTATTGGTGGGAATGTAAATTGATACAGCCACTATGGAGAACAATATGGAGGTTCCTTAAAAACCTAAAAATGGAGCTACCATATCACACAGCAATCTCACTACTGGGCATATACCCTGAGAAAATGATAATTCAATAAGAGTCATGTACCACAATATTTATTGCAGCAGTTTTTACAATAGCCAGGACATGGATACAACCTAAATGTCCATCGCCAGATGAATGGATAAAGAAGATGTGACAAATATATACAATGGAATATTAGTCAGCCATAAAAAAGAAATTGTGTTATTTGTAGTGAGGTGGATGGACCTAGAGTCTGTCATACAGAGTGAAGTAAGTCAGAAAGAGAAATAATACCATATGCTAACACATATATATGGAATCTAAAAAAAATGGTTCTGATGAACCTTGGGGCAGGACAGGAATAAAGATGCAGACGTAGAGAATGGACTTGAGGACAAAGGGAGAGGGAAGCATAAGATGGGACAAAGTGAGAGAGTGACATTGACATATTTACACTACCAAATGTAAAATAGATAGCTAGTGGGAAGCAGCTGCATAGCACAGGGAGATCAGCTCGGTGCTTTGTGACCACCTACAGGGGTGGGATAGGGAGGGTGGGAGGGAGACGCAAGAGGGAGGGGATATATGTATACGTATAGTTGATTCACCTTGCTATGCAGCAGAAACTAACACATTGTAAAGCAATTATACTCCAATAAATATGTTAAAAAAATAAGTAAAATAAAATATAGGTTCATCGATGTTGAGATATAATTAAACAGATGATAGTCCAAGATTAATTCTAGAAGAAAAATTGTAATTAACTGAGAAGGAATAAAAAATTTTCAAGTTTCCAAGAGAAAAATAGAGAAAGCTGGACCAGCAGCCATTTTCCAGGGTTGTGCTATGCTATTGCACAAATGTGGCACCACTGATGCTCATCACACTGCAGGCCATGGAGGGTGGTGCTCCAAGGGCTCTGTGGAGTTGTGCTCTACAGGGTTCCATTATTCCCTGGAGTGGTGCCACACAGTGCCCTGGATTTACATCTGATCCCTCAGGAATCGCTCTGTTAGTCGGGGGGCACTTTTCCTACCCCCTTTCAGCTTTTCCTTGACTCCTCCTACATCTTCTCTAAGTCTAATAGTAGAAATGTCAGAGAACAGCTAAGCAGAAAGCAGAAGAAAAATAAGTGTCTCTCTATACTCTGGGGGTGGTCACTTTTGGAGGAGAAGTGCTCAGAAGAGGTTGAGGGTGGGGCTGGCATGGAACACTGGGCATGCTCTGGGGTGTGTCGCTTCGCACCTGCGCAGAGTTCCAAAGGACCACACTGTGGATGCTCAAGGCATGAGTAAATGCCATTCTGTTTCCTTTTATCAGTAGAAGCAGAGGCAAGTGCACCCACCAGCCCCCATTCCATCTATAAAGTAAAAGTAGATAAAAGCACACTAACAGGAGACCTGAGAGCCAACCCACATGACCTCTTTATTCACATGCTCACTCTGGACAGATTTTGCCTCTTTAATGATAAATAAGGGGGGGGGAATGCATAGGGGTCAGGAAAATGGAGCTCTACAGAGAATGAAGTAACAATGGTACTGAAGGATCCAGAAGAAGGTGGCATCTTTCATAAAATACACTAAGAAAGGAAATTCAAGGCATAGGAAAGAAAACAAGGTAACATGATAGGGAAGATGGATTAGATAAAGAAAGATTTCAAGAACACAAAAGACACAATATAGGAATGATAAATTGAAACAGAATGGATGCTGCTTTAAATTAAATCAATATTGTGGAGAAAAAATGTGAGCCATTCTCCCAGAATAAAGATGAAAAGGACCAGGGGAAAACAGTGGTATGAAAACAAGAGAAGAGAAAACATAGAAAAGGAGTGAGGAACAATCCAAGAGAATAGACCTTAAGTAAAAATAAAAGAGAAAAAAAAAATAAAACATGTGCGTCCGTACAAAGGGATCTCTGTACTCCAGGCAAAATCCATGGAAAAATAGAAAAAGAAGACTAGAAAGAGGAAAGAAATGTTTAATCATTTTACATTCTGGGAATATTTCTGAACTACTAGCCTTTCATTTAAGGATGAACAGAAATTAATCTGGGCAAAAACAAGAGGTCATACCTACCACCACCACTTCCTTCAGAAAGAATAACAATAATAACAATGAGTAAACCCTAATCACAGACAGAAGACGGGGAAGTGACACTGGCTTAGACCAGTGGTTGTCAAAAATTTTGATTTCAGGATCCATTACACTCAAAAATTATTGAGGATCCTGAAGAGTTTGGTTCTGTGGATTACATCTGTCGATATTTACTATACCAGAAATAAATGTGAGAAATTTTAGAACACATATTTACTCATTCATTTTAAAATAAACCCATCACATATTAATATAGTTTTTTGAAAAAAAAATTTCCAAACAATAAAAATTTAATGAGAAGAGTGGCATCATGTTACATTTTTACAAATCTCAAGGTCTGGCTTAATAGAAAACAGCTGGATTCTCACATCTGTGTCTATGTTTAATTTGTTGCCCTATTACACATTACATAACCTCTGGAAAACTCCATTGTACACTCTGAAAGAATGAGAGTGAAAGGGCAAATAACATCCTCGTATTATTATGAAAATAGTTTTGAATATCTGAATATCTGAAAGGGTCTCAGGGACCCCTCAGGTTCTCACACTTTGAGGACAGCTGCCTTAAGCTAAAGGATATTTATGAAATACTATAAATAACAAAACTATGGAGGGAAAGTGAGTCCAGGGTTGCTTATTTCACTGGTTCATTAACATAATCAAGAACTCAGGTTCTTTCCATCTTTACCACTGTGCCATTCTCAGAGGGTGTGCCTCTCCTCTTTGTCTGGCTTCCTTGTCCTTTTAAAACTGCCAGAGTTCCAGACCTGAACCCTCAAGACCAGAGACATAAGAAAAGTTTATTTCATGAACACTTTTCATAGTGAAGAAACAATTTTAAGACACCTAAGCAGACTTCCCTTATGCTTACTGACCAAAAATGAATAATGTGTTATTCTTTGATCAGTTGGCTGGATGAAATCACCACACTTGGGCTTCATACACATACACACACATACATACACACACACACACAAATATACATATAAATATCTTGAGATATGTATATTTCCTTTGAATTTGCAATTCTATTTCTAGATATTTATCCTAATGCAATTATCAAACATGTGAAAAGAGGAATGCATGTCGATATTTTACATGGCATTTTAATATTAGTGTATAAGTTTTTAAAGTCAATGGTCCAATCATAAGAAATGGGTTAAATAAATAAATTTTTTGTGCTTCCATCAATGAAATGCTTTGGAATCACTAAAAGTGATGATACAGAATTACACTTATTAACATGGAAATCTATTCACAGCATATTATTAAATAAAAAGTAAAATTTACAAAATACTGTACATAGTATGAGCCCACTTTTATAAAATATATTCAACAATGTGTGTAGAAATATGTCAGAAAGACTACATATAAAAATAGTAATAGTTGTCATCTCTAGTCATATTGAAGGTCATTGGTTTCTCATACTTTTCTGAATTATCTGACTTGTTTATGAATGAGTATTTTTATGAACATATTATTTTATGATAATAATTTAGCAGAGCTATTTCCATCTTAAAAAAGTGGATGTAATGCAGAAATGTTTCTAGTTCACTCATACCATGTAAATAAATTTCATCTGAAGAACTAATTATTATCACTAACTCCCCTTCCTTCTCAACATAAGAAAGATGTTATAGGTTGTTTTTTTTTTTTTTTTTTTTTTTTTGCGGTACGCGGACCTCTCACTGTTGAGGCCTTTCCCGTTGCAGAGCATAGGCTTCAGACGCTCAGGCCCAGAGGCCATGGCTCACAGGCCAGCCGCTCCGCGGCATGTGGGATCCTCCCGGACCGGGGCACGAACCCATGTCCCCTGAATCGGCAGGCGGACTCTCAACCACTGCGCCACCAGGGAAGCCCAAGTTTTTAAAAAATTATCATGAGTATACAATTGTTAAGTAATTTAATGTGACCAGTTTATATTCTGTATGATTTCATAGCAATACCAATGTAAATCAAAATCATCAATCACATTTGAAAGTATGTATATCTGACTCACATTTCCTTAAATCATAATTAGGGTTAATCTTGGGCTGTAAAAAAGAAAACAATGCCCTCAGTCTCTCTGTAATTGGTTTGAAAGCACAGAAATCACACATTTACTTGAGGTCAGGAGGTATTTGTAGAATTATAACCTCAATATCAAATATAATCCACTAACTTGATTTAAGTACCTGCAACATCTCATTCAAGAAATGCTTCTTTAATTTACCTGCTTAGGGGTCAAAATAATTACTATCTTCAATTTACTATTGATTTGTCATGTCCAGTACTCTCTATCACGGCCTAACATTATTCATTCATTCATTCCCTAAAATTACTGACAACCTAAAATGTCCTGCGTACAATGATGGGTCCCAAGGCTACAAAAATAAATGAGAAAAGTCCTGTTCAGACAGATGTGAGACATGGGACTTGTGAAGTGGTGTTTTTGTTGTTGCTGTTTTTTATCTGAAATGAGAAGGAAGCAGTGATGCAAATATGAGTCATTTTATGGGGAGAGAGACTGAGATTCAAGAGAATATCTACCTGAGAGTGTCTACCTGTTCTGTAAAGTGGGAAGCAATGTCCTTGGCTAAGGCTCAGCAAGGATGTGTGGGAGACAAGGCAGGCTGTGCCTGGATGTTTGAGTAGAGAGGAGAAAGTATGGGGTATTCTCCTGGGGAAAAGACAAGGACGTGAACCAGAAAGAAAGAAATAGATAAGTGAACTTGAATCCTCTATAACTTCAGAACCACCATGGGGATAGTGTGATTATGACAGAGCAGGAAGTGTGAGAATCTAAAGAAAGCAGTAGTTTCCTATAACAGAATTGGAGAAAATTGCTTGTCATAGAGAAAGACTAAGGAACTTTTCTATGGTAAAAGAGAGAACAGCACATTGTGTAACAGGGGTTCACCAACAAGTATATACTTAATAAATATTTGCTGAATGGAAGGAAAGAAGGAATAAAGAGAGGGAGGGAAGCCGAGAGGGAGGGAGGAAGGGAGGAAAGATTTTTATACATAAAGGTAATTATGTATAAAATTATGTCCTGATTACCAATAGCCCTGTACTAAGCCACTCTGCTAAGATTTAAGGCTGTTTCTTATACATTGAGAAGGAAATGTATGTGCATTTTAACAGGGATTTGAGAGTCACACTACCTACTAAATAAAAATAGAAAGAAAAAATAAAAAGGAAAAGGACAGACTAGGAAGGAGAGAGTTTGCAGAGAGCTGTGATGTCATTTCGGAGAGCTCAGTACAAGTAATATCAAAATCATTAATATGTCATTGTAAAACTTTCTATCTCTTTTCTACTTGTGCTCAGGTCTTTATAAATGCGTCAATAATTTATGCCAGCATTTAAAAGGAAAGTTTAATTTAAGAAAAAACCATGACTAGGTGATGTGTCATTAAGTAAATTAGAAAGTAGTGAATAAACTAAAATAAGCAATGAAGACAGTAGACAAAAATATCTGTAATATTAATCATAAAACAATGATATTTTGCCAAGAATATACATTTTACCTTAATGTATTTTGGAAATTATGGGTAAGAATTTAAAATAGCTCTATAGTTCTACAGAAAAAAGCTGGATTTTAATATTAAAGTTTTAGAAAGTCATTAAAAATAAGACATTTGAATTGATATACAAAATTTTAGTCTTCTAAAGTAGCTGTTTGCTTGAATGGAACAATTTATGAAATGGAAATGGAGATAAAGTTTTATTCTGGTGCTATATTTTTATGGAACCCTGTATTTTCTACCACGCATCCCTAAGGAAAACCTGAACTTCATTCATCCCAGATGAATAGGCTGAAGTAAAATGTTTACATATCAACAAGGAATAAACCATTGTGTAATAAAGTAAGGATCCATAATCTATGGCCAGGATAGGAAAGGTGATATATTGGGGAAAGATCCATTCATTCACAAAGTGGCTGAGTATATTAGTAAAGTGAGTTTTCAGAAAACATAACCTTAAAAAAATTCTGTTTTAATTTTTCTAAGTTTGCTAGATATTTATGTTAAAATGAGTCCATGTCACCTCAAACTAGGGTGACCAAACATTTGCCAAGGACTGAGTGGGTTCCCATAATGCTGGACTTTTTATTTTGAAAACCAAGACAATCTTGGGCAAAACAGGACCAGTTGGTCACCTTTCCTAGAGTTGAACACCTATGTAAAATGACCAACTCCCCAAACCCCTAAAAGAGAGAGTATTGATATCCATCCAATAGGGTACCAGTAAATGAATTGGAAGCCAGAGAATGTAAAACTTTATAAGAAATTATTTTAGGATAAAAAAAATCATTGGAGTAGTCACTATGGAAAAATATAATAGTTTGTTGGACTTCTTTGTATTACTTGCAGTTTGAATTTATTTTAGTTTGATTTACAGATGGCTGGATGGGACCACCAAAATTTGGTCCCATTCTTTTGACTCTTAGTCAAGATGTAAAATATGGAGGGGCAGCAAGAATATTTCCTGTAATATTATAATTTTCCTTTGGAATAATGAGGGATCGTTTTAATAGAATAAAACATATCAGTATGTGTAATAAAAATTACAGATGACATTTCTTTCTCAAAATCCTCTTCTTTCCTCAATTCATTAATGAATGATACCATAAGAGTGTTTTGACATGATAATGAATGATAAATTTGTAGTCCACACTTTCACTCATGCTGTAGCCATGAACATCAACTTCTAATATAGAAATAGTCTTTCAAATTGAAGGTGAAGTGGAAGTTCTATTAATGACCATAAATATATTATGATATAAAGTTTAAAAATAAGACAAATTTAAAGAAAGTCATTTTCAATTCCATTCTCTTGGAAAATACACACAAGATTCTATTAATTGTGACAGATGATTAGAATCTTTCATGGTCAGAATGATTAAATAGATCCTTTAGCAGATATTTAAATAATATTTAAAATTTTAATGTATGTTTAAACCCTTTTCCTCCCAGCCGATAGTCACTAATTGGAAAAATTCGTAGACACTCTCACTTATCAAAGTCAGTGTTTGAAAAAATGAGTAAATATTCATTTGAATCTACCTTGTTTGGGATCATTATTAGCTCAATTACTTTAAAAATCTAATCATTCACAGATTCCAGACTCACAGTGGTCTGACAGTGGTCCCACCATTCTTGATCCTTGTCTGCGTTAACAATATTTTTCTGTCACCTGAAATTTTCAAATATTGTTCAAGATTAATTAGGTGACAAAGCCACATATAATTCAAGTAAATTTCTCTGGTAACACTGTAGTGAAAATCCATTAGAGTACCTTGCAAGAAGCCAATAATGTCTAAAATTCAGACAATAAACAACCTAGTAAGTTGGAAAGAACACAGAACTGAGGATCAGAAAATGAGTCCCAGCCCTGACTGTCGTAAATTAGCTGTGTGCTTTCGGGAAAAATTCTTAGCCCCTCTTAGTTGCATTTTTTATGTATACCTAATATTGAAGTAAACTATGGGATGTGTAAGTAAATTATGTATTCATTATTTTTTTAAATGATGAATAATGAAAAAAATAAAAAATAAAAAAATAAAAATAATGAAAAAATAGTGAAAAAATAATGAAATTATATATTCATTATTTTTTTAATTTTAAAAAAGGAAAATTATGTATAATATTGTTTTAAAGAAAGGGGAGACTTTATAACATGATACATACCCCGTAATTTCTCAATCTACTTTTTGTTAATTTTAATTGTGTGGAGAGATTGCTAGAAATATTATTACTAGATGTTGAGCATATTTGTTTCTGAGTAATGAATATTTTTTATTTTATTTCCTTCTTTTTCATTTCTTTTTTTTTTTTCTTTTTCTGGAAGTTTCTGTACCTACTTGAATATTTTACACTGACCATGGTCTTTTTTTTTCCACTAAAGTAACAAAATTCCTTCTTATTTTAAAAACATAAGGTCATCAGGTATTAAAAAATAATATTTAAAAGCACAATTCTGATCAAAACAATACCTGCGAAGAGTTTAAAAGCCAAATAATGACAAAAGGCTTATAACTGAAAAGTGAAGCTTCTTGCTTCTCCTCCTCTTTAGCTCCTTCCCCCAGCAGTTCATTACCTCCACCTTACTCCTCAGAGACCACCGCTTTCAAGTTTTTTAACATTCTTCTAGTTTTTAACCCCCATTTCTGTCTATTATTTACCATTATTCATAGCCATTTATTTATAAGAGGAGCATTTTAGCCGACTCATCTCCTTCCTCACTTCTCAGCCTCCCAAAATAGATACCAATTTTTGATTAAAATTCTATTTCAGCCCACTAACAAAGTAGAAACTTCTGAGAGAATGTCATTCCTACCCTAACCACAAGAAAAAGCTATATATGAAACTAACACAACATTGTAAATCAACTATACTCCAATAAAAAGTGTTTAAAAGAAGAAAAAGCTAGATAATTCACAGACCCTAAACCATGTAGCAAGCCCAGCTGAGAGCTGATGTCTCAAGTCAACTAGAGGAACTAAATGACAAAAGATACAAGACCCTCCAAGGAGAAATGAGACACAAGAAAAATTTCATCTTGGACAGAGCAGAGTATCAAGATGGGTAAAAAGAAAAAAAAGTAAAATTTTAATGGAGTCTTAAAGGCTACAAGCTAGTAGGGCAGTTGAGAATACCTGGTAGTCCCAGACTCAAAAGGAGTCCCTGCCCACTTGCCAGGTCTCTCCCACCAGATGGGCAGGGAAGGAGACGACCACTGTACAGCTGACATTCTCCAAAAATTTTCACACACACACACACAGAGGTACACGCCACTGTTAATCAATAAAGCAATCAAGACAACGAGACTTACTCCTGGCCTATATTTTGAATATATCTGAATATATCCTGAATATACTACACAAGGAATGTAAAAATTCATCTCAAATTTTACAGAAACAAACATGAGCACAGACAGAACATGGCAGGGACATACCTTCAAGTGACAGGAGAGATTTAAGCACACCATCACAAGGAGATCCTTGGTCTTTAATGGCAGTGAAGGCAGCAGGAACTGAACTCCAGGAACTTGGGAAGAATGTAAGTGGTTCCTAGGGTCACGCCAGACAAAACTCAAGGCAAGTGCACAGATGTGTGGTGGTATCTATACTGAATCTGGTACAAAAATTACATTGATGTCATTGGGCACTAGGGCTTTCAGCATAGGAAGAAAATGATACTGGTATAAAGATGCTGAGTATAGCCTTCTGGCTCAGATTGGAATTAGAAATATCAGTATTAGCTATGGCTTGATTTTCTCTTTCTAAAATGTATTGATATCCGGTCTCTGACTGCTGAAAGGACCTGAAAACAATAGCAATCAAGTGACAATGAGCACTCTTGATGCCCCAGATTTGATCTCTAAATATCTTTTCTGAAAAGGAATAATGGTACCTTGAAAAGATAGTTGATTCCCGATGTGAAAGAGGAAATGTATAAGATAAGCCCAGGACAGCTTGTTGAAACAGAAATCAAGAAAAATTTTGAAGATCATTGCTATTGCTTAAAAGGGAGATAAAAAGACTTGAAGGGGTAGCTTCTGGTTAAAGATAGAACAGTTTGTGTATATAAAAGAAAAATGATTGAAATAGTTTGAAACATACCAAAAAATTAAAATCCATGAGTTAACAGTAATACACAGAACATTTTTAAAAATAAGATCTTCATTGGTGATCTTTGGAGACAGCCAGCATGAAATAACTATTCTGATGATTGGTAAGTAAGGGAAAGGAGTCAAGTATTTATCATGCCCTCACGTTTTAAACTGAATTTCAAATTGTTAATGCAGAAAATAAAAATGGTGAACAAATGAAAGAATTTGAAAATTGACCATTTAGTAACCCATAACGAAATAATGCATTTAGATCTAGACAATTACTAATACAATTTTTAGGAGAAAGTTTGATGGGAAACTTCATATAGATGGGAACAGTTGCCAACACTCATCCCAGCAGTAGTATTAACGTCATCAAATGTAGCCATTATTTCTCTTGATATGATGCAATATAAAGTACACAGAACCCCCCAGGAAACATTTATGCCTTCTAAAAATTTTGCCTGAATCTAATGAAGCTTCTAGAGCTTACCACTAGTTAACAGGGAATATAGGGAATAAAGGAACATGATACATGACACGAGGAAAATGCAATCAGCCAAATTCAGAATCCAATACAAATAGCATGGTCTTTTCAAACTCTGAACGTCTCTATAATCTATAGTGTCGTAATCTCAACATACAAGAGTAATGTGCAGTTAATCCAACTCTTCCAACAAAGAACTCTTCCACAAGAATCTTGTGTAAGCCCCCACAAGGAACATAAGACAATCCTGACTGCCATCCTCATCCATCATTTCATCCTATCAAGATGTACATATCCTGGCTTCTGTGATCAAGCCCTTTTCTGGGTTAGCTAATGCAAGCCTTCCTCATTCTATCTTCAACAGAAAATGAGGCTGGCAAAGGCACAGCAAAAATCTGTGACCCACAAGAGCACTTTTCAGGTTTCATGTCATCAGTGACCTCATACTTGGAGCTGTCGGATCACAGTTGGGAAAGAAACATAGCTAGTATGGCTGTTCCTCTACATGCAACTATAGCATTAAGTTTTATGGCTTGAGGGAATTCCAACTTGAGAAATGCCACTATAAATAGCAATACTGAATGAAGGGGTTTTTTTTTTCATTACTCACTGACTTTACAAAAGCATGTGCAAGTGGAAAATAATACTGAGCAAAGAAAAAATCCTTAAAATATGTTCACTATACCAGACATCTAGTTTTGAGCCATAATCTTAATCTCCCAGTTCAACAACAAAGACTGTTCAACCATGCAAGTTTTTACTATACAATACCACATATTTCTAGCTATTCGGTAATTTGCCTTTTGATAATTATTTATAAGTGATTTCAGAGGAGAGAGAGCTGAAGGTGAAAGATTCACACCCACTGCTTTAGTTTAAAACAAAATTCAAGTAAATTGTTCATTTCTGCAAATTAAAACTATAATGAGCTATCACCTCACACCTATCAGAATGGCTATCATCCAAAAGACCACAAATAACAAAATGTTGGCGAGGATGTAGAGAAAAGGGAACACTTCTGCACTGTTGGTGGGAATGTAAATTAGTGCAGCCACTGAGAACAGTATGGAGGTTCCTCAAAATACTAAAAATAGAACTGCCATATGACCCAGCAATTTCATTCCTGGGTATTTATCTGAAAGAAAACAAAAACACCAATTAGAAGAGATACATGCACCCCAATGTTCATAGAAGCATTATGTACAATTGCCCAGATATGGAAACAACCTAAGTATCCATCAACAGATTAATGGATAAAGAAGATGTAATACACACACACACACACACACACACACACACATGCACACATACACAAAGGAATACTACTCAGACATAAAAGAGAATGAAATTTTGTCATTTACAACAACATGGCTGAACTTGGAGGTATTATGTTAAGTCAGAGAGAGAATGACAAAAACTGTGCTATCACTTACATATGGAATAAAAAATAAAACAAACCAGTGAATATACCAAAAAAGATACAAATTGATAGACATAGAGGAAAAACTAGTGGTTACCAATGAGGAGAGGGGTGAAGGCAGGGATGAGATAGGGGTAGGAAATTAAGAGGTACCAAAAATTTGTTCCTTTCAGTTATCTCCGTAGGTTACATAGTCACTATTTAGCAGTAATTAAAATTGCATTATTCACTATAATTGAACAAGAAGAGTAAGCTTCAGTATCTCAAAACCCAGAGTGAATTTTCTAAACATGCCCTCAGGCAATGCAAACCTCATGTTTTTATTTTGTTTCTCTTCAGTAGAAACAGGTATAACCATATATTGATCAATTATCCTAGCAGTGAATAAGTATTGGTCCCCACATTTTAACATATATTTAAAAAGAACTTTACACAAAAGCCTATCTTTAATAATTAAATAATCAGACCTCAAATATTTAAAGGTTACATCTATGTATAAGTTTTATTACTCTCATAACAGTAAGAGATTTTTTTAAAAAATTCACTGCTTTGAGGTGACAACTTTTATTGAGCACTGGAAATCTCAAAATTTCTCTTTTTCAAAGCATTGTAAATAAGAAGTCAATGTTGGAGTCACTGCATTTGGAAAATGGAAGGAGTTTTGTCAGGAAGGAGTCAGGTTCTAACAGGAAAATTGGACACCCACATTAGTAGACTAATATAAAATGAATATGTGTAATTAGTTCTATAGGTGCATAAATGAGCTGAACAAGCAAAGAGGAGAAGGTAAGAAATCCCTGAGGATAGCAGCTCCAGATAGCTGCTTTACCCTCAAGGCTAGAGGACAGAGAAAGGATATAGTGTTGAGCCCAGGATCTGTCCAGCAGAAGCTAGCTCCAAGAGTGGGTGTCTGCCTGGTAGGGGTGAAAACAACAGAGAAGTATCAACTACTGCTACAGAACCACACTAAGTAGAATGAAAGAGGGAAATATGTGCTGACCACTTTCTCCTCCTGGTCTTGTTTTGCACCAGCCTTCCTTCTCCATGAAACCTAACCCAAAGTTATTTGGTAAAGAAATTCGGGAAATGCAATGTTTTACAGATCAGCCTCCTGCAATACAGAGCGAAACAAGACAAGTACAGGAGATGAATCTGAGGACAAAGAAGCAAATCATCAATGGAAAGGTCATCTAATCCAAGTTTCTTATTTTATGATTATTGGATAAAAACCTGGCACTGTGAGCAGCAAAGAGTAGGATCTCCATAACCATTAGTTAAATTGTGTTCATTATTTCAACAAGTAATTATTGTGCAGCTTTTATGTGCCACCTAATGTTCTAGGCACTGAGAACATGGCGGTGATCAAGAGAGATGAAGTTTTTGCCTCACAGAGCTTCTAGTCAATTGAATTATCCAAAGACCGACAGCAAATAATTGTACCCGTGCAAACTGGAAACGATCTATCCCAACCATCCAGAGCAGAGCTCCTTCCACTAGAACATGCTGGCCCTTTTCTTGGTATAAGAGTGCTAGTCACCATCAGAGTATGTAAGTAACCCTCCTTTCTTCCAAATGTCCCTCCACACTCTCCAGAGTATCTCTTTAGTATCACAGCCCCATATTTATGTCATCCATACCATTTATCTAAATATGTGCTTATATAAATAATTGTGCATTTATTTAATACCATCTCCTCCAAAAATACAAGCTCCAACAGGACAGAAACATATCTTGCTTCTTTCACTATTATACATGCAGCTTCCAGTACAACATTTAGTACAAGGGGTGCACTCAAAAATAATAGTTGTCTCACTGAATGGATATAAGCAAATCTCTTTCTAAACATGTATTACCACTGTTAACCATTGTTTTTTGCAAATAGAGATTCATATAGATAGTGCATATTCATTCTATCTAAAATAGAGTTCCTTGTTAAATTGTTCAGTGTTGAGCCCCGGAGGAAGATGGCGGAAGAGTAAGACGCGGAGATCACCTTCCTCCCCACAGATACATCAGAAATTCATCTACACGTGGAACAACTCCTACAGAACACCTACTGAACGCTGACAGAAGACCTCAGACTCCCCAAAAGGCAAGAAACTCCCCACATACCTGGGTAGGACAAAAGAAAAAAGAATAAACAGAGACAAAAGGATAGGGACGGGACCTGCACCAGTGGGAGGGAGCCGTGAAGGAGGAAAGGTTTCCACACACTAGAAGCCCCTTCGCGGGCGGAGACTGCAGGTGGCGGAGGGGGAAAGCTTCGGAGTAGCGGAGGAGAGCACAGCAACAGGGGTGTGGAGGGCAAAGCGGAGAGATTCCCGCACAGAGGATCGGTGCCCTCAGGCACACACCAGCCCGAGAGGCTTGTCTGCTCAGCCGCCGGGGCGGGCGGGGCTGGGAGCTGAGGCTCGGGTATCGGGTTTCAGTCGGAGCGCAGGGAGAGGACTGGGGCTGGCGGCAGGAAGAGAGCCTGAAGGGGTTAGTGCACCACGGCTAGCCCGGAGGGAGTCCGGGAAAAAAGTCTGGAGCTGCCAAAGAGGCAAGAGACTTTTTCTTCCCTTTTGTTTCCTGGTGCGCGAGGAGAGGGCATTAAGAGGGCTACTTGGGGAAGCGCCGGAGACGGGCGCGGACCCCGGAGACGGGCGTGGGACGATGGGGCTGCTGCTGCCGCCGCCGCGGGGCCTGGGTGCGAGCGCGGGTCACTGTCCGCCCCGCCTTCCGGAGGGCCTGTGCAGCCCGCCACTGCCGGGGTCCCGGGACCCGGGGACGGCTTTCCCGGGAAAGCGCACGGAGCGCCTCGGGCTGCTGCAACGTCACGCCGGCCTCTGCCGCCGCAGGCCCGCCCCACACTGCGCGCCCCTCCCTCCCCTCTGCCTGAGTGAGCCAGAGCCCCCGCATCAGCGGCTCCTTTAAACCCGTCCTGTCCGAGCGAAGAACGGACGCCCTCCGGCGACCTACACGCAGAGGCGGGGCCAGGTCCAAGGCTGAGACCCGGGAGTTGTGAGAGCAGAGACAGGGAAATCTCTCTGTGCAGCCTCGGAGGCAGCGGATTAAAGCTCCACGGTCCACTTGATGTGCCCTGCGTCTGTGGAGTGCATGAATGGACAGCGAATCATCCCAAATTGAGGAAGTGGACTTTGAGGACAAGATTTAAGACTTTCCCCCCTTTTCCTCTTTTTACAACGAACTATCCCAAATTGAGGAGGTGGACTTGGAGAGCAAGATTTTTGATTTTTCCCCCTGCTCTCTTTTTGTGAATGTGTATGTGTATTCTTCTGTGTAAGATTCTCTCTGTATAGCTTTGCTTCCACCATATGTCCCAGGGTTCTATCTGTCCGTTTTTTTTTTCAATAATTACTTTTAATTTTAATAACGCCACTATATTTCATACTTTATTCTATTTTACTTTACCTGCTCTTTCTTTTTTTCCTACCTTCCCTTCCTCCCTCCCCCCCTCTGCCCCTCCTTTCCTTCTCTCTTTCTTTCCTTCCTCCCTCCCTCCCTTCTTCCTTTCACTCTTTCTTTTTCTTTCCTTCCTCCCTCCCTCCCTCCTTTATTTCTTTCTTTCTTTCCGTCCTTCCTCCCTCCCTCCCTCCTTTCTTTCTTTCTTTCTTCCTTCCTTTCTTTCCTTCTTCCTTTCTTTCTCTCTCTCTTTCTTTCTTCTACTAATTATCTCTTTCTACTTTTTCTCCCTTTTATTCTGAGCCGGGTAGATGAAAGGCTCTTGGTGCTGCAGCCAGGAGTCAGTGCTGTGCCTCTGAAGTGGGAGAGCCAACTTCAGGACACGGGTCCACAAGAGACCTCCCAGCTCCACATAATATCAAGCAGCGAAAATCTCCCAGAGATCTCCATCTCAACACCAGAACCCAGCTTCAGTCAACGACCAGCAAGCTACAGTGCTGGTCACCCTATGCCAAGCAACTGGCAAGGCAGGAACACAATGCCACCCATTAGCAGAGAGGCTGCCTAAAAACATAATAAGGCCACAGGCACCCCAAAACACACCACCAGACGTGGACCTGTCCACTAGAAAGACAAGATCGAGCCTCAACCACCAGAACACAGGCATTAGTCCCCCCCCCCCAGGAAGCCTACACAACCTACTGAAACAACCTTAGCCACGGGGGACAGATACAAAAAACAATGGGAACTACGAATCTGCAGGCTGCAAAAAGGAGACCCCAAACACAGTAACATAAGCAAAATGAGAAAGCAGAAAAACACACAGCAGGTGAAGGAGCAAGATAAAAACCTACCAGACCTAACAAATGAAGAGGTAATAGGCAGTCTACCTGAAAAAGAATTCAGAATAATGATAGTAAAGATGATCCAAAATCTTGGAAATAAGACAGACAAAATGCAAGAAACAGTTAACAAGGACCTAGAAGAACTAAAGATGAATGAAGCATCGATTATAAACACAATAAATGAAATGAAAAATACTCTAGATGGGATCAATAGCAGAATAACTGAGGCAGAAGAACGGATAAGTGAGGTGGAAGATAAAATAGTGGAAATAACTGCTGCAGAGCAAAATAAAGAAAAAAGAATGAAAAGAACAGAGGACAGTCTCAGAGACCTCTGGGACAACATTAAACGCACCAACATTCGAATTATAGGGGTTCCAGAAGAAGAAGAGAAAAAGAAATGGACTGAGAAAATATTTGAAGAGATTATAGTTGAAAACTTCCCTAATATGGGAAAGGAAATAGTTAATCAAGTCCAGGAGGCACAGAGAGTCCCATACAGAATAAATCCAAGGAGAAATACGCCAAGACACATATTAATCAAACTGTCAAAAATTAAACACAAAGAAATCATATTAAAAGCAGCAAGGCAAAAACAACAAATAACACACAAGGGAATCCCCATCAGGATAACAGGTGATCTCTCAGAAGAAACTCTACAAGCCAGAAGGGAGTGGCAGGACATAGTTAAAGTGATGAAGGAGAAAAACCTGCAACCAAGATTACTCTACCCAGCAAGGATCTCATTCAGATTTGATGGAGAAATTAAAACGTTTACAGACAAGCAAAAGCTGAGAGAGTTCAACACCACCAAACCAGCTTTACAACAAATGCTAAAGGAACTTCTCTAGGCAAGAAACACAACAGAAGGAAAAGACCTACAATAACGAACCCAAAACAATTAAGACAATGGGAATAGGAACATACATATCGATACTTACCTTAAATGTAAATGGACTAAATGCTCCCACCAAAAGACACAGATTGGCTGAATGGATACAAAAACAAGACCCATATATATGCTGTCTACAAGAGACCCACTTCAGACCTAGAGACACATACAGATTGAAAGTAAGGGGATGGAAAAAGATATTCCATGCAAATGGAAATCAAAAGAAAGCTGGAGTAGCAATTCTTATATCAGACAAAGTAGACTTTAAATTAAAGACTATTACAAGAGACAAAGAAGGACACTACGTAATGATAAAGGGATCGATCCAAGAAGAAGATATAACAATTGTAATTATTTATGCACCCAACATAGGAGCACCTCAATACATAAGGCAAATACTAATAGACATAAAAGGGGAAATCGACAGTAACACACTCATAGTAGGGGACTTTAACACCCCACTTTCACCAATGGACAGATCATCCAAAATGAAAATAAATAAGGAAACACAAGCTTTAAATGATACATTAAACAAGATGGACTTAGTTGATATTTATAGGACATTCCATCCAAAAACAACAGAATACACATTTTTCTCAGGTGCTCATGGAACATTCTCCAGGATAGATCATATCTTGGGTCACAAATCAAGCCTTGGTAAATTTAAGAAAATTGAAATTGTATCAAGTATCTTTTCCGACCACAATGCTATGAGACTAGACATCTATTACAGGAAAAGATCTGTAAAAAATACAAACACATGGAGGCTAAACAATACACTACTCAATAACGAAGTGATCACTGAAGAAATCAAAGAGGAAATTAAAAAGTACCTAGAAACAAATGACAATGGAGACACGACGACCCAAAACCTATGGGACGCAGCAAAAGCAGTTCTAAGGGGGAAGTTTATAGCAATACAATCCCACCTTAAGAAACAGGAAACATCTCGAGTAAACAACCTGACCCTGCACCTAAAGCAATTAGAGAAAGAAGAACAAAAAAACCCCAAAGTTAGCAGAAGGAAAGAAATCATAAAGATCAGATCAGAAATAAATGAAAAAGAAATGAAGGAAACGATAGCAAAGATCAACCAAACTAAAAGCTGGTTCTTTGAGAAGATAAACAAAATTGACAAACCATTAGCCAGACTCATCAAGAAAGAAAGGGAGAAGACTCAAATCAATAGAATTAGAAATGAAAAAGGAGAAGGAACAACTGACACTGCAGAAATACAAAAGATCATGAGAGATTACTACAAGCAACTCTATGCCAATAAATTGGACAACCTGAAGGAAATGGACAAATTCTTAGAAATGCACAACCTGCCAAGACTGAATCAGGAAGAAATAGAAAATATGAATAGACCAATCACAAGCACTGAAATTGAAACTGTGATTAAAAATCTTCCAACAAACAAAAGCCCAGGACCAGATGGCTTCACAGGCGAATTCTATCAAACATTTAGAGAAGAGTTAACACCCATCCTTCTCAAACTCTTCCAAACAATTTCAGAGGAAGGAACACTCCCAAACTCATTCTACGAGGCCACCATCACCTTGATACCAAAACCAGGCAAGGATGTCACAAAGAAAGAAAACTACAGGCCAATATCACTGATGAACATAGATGCAAAAATCCTCAACAAAATACTAGCAAACAGAATCCAACAGCACATTAAAAGGATCATACACCATGATCAAGTGGGGTTTATCCCAGGAATGCAAGGATTCTTCAATATACACAAATCAATCAATGTGATACACCATATTAACAAATTGAAGGAGAAAAACCATATGATCATCTCAATAGATGCAGAGAAAGCTTTCGACAAAATTCAACACCCATTTATGATAAAAACCCTGCAGAAAGTAGGCATAGAGGGAACTTTCCTCAACATAATAAAGGCCATATATGACAAACCCACAGCCAACATTGTCCTAAATGGTGAAAAACTGAAACCATTTCCACTAAGACCAGGAACAAGACAAGGCTGCCCACTCTCACCACTCTTATTCAACCTAGTTTTGGAAGTTTTAGCCACAGCAATCAGAGAAGAAAAGGAAATAAAAGGAATCGAAATTGGAAAAGAAGAAGTAAAGCTGTCACTGTTTGCAGATGACATGATACTATACATAGAGAATCCTAAAGATGCTACCGAAAAACTACTAGAGATAATCAATGAATTTGGTAAAGTAGCAGGATACAACATTAATGCACAGAAATCTCTGGCATTCCTGTACACTAATGATGAAAAATCTGAAAATGAAATCAAGAAAACACTCCCATTTACCATTGCAACAAAAAGAAGAAAATATCTAGGAATAAACCTACCTAAGGAGACAAAAGACCTGTATGCAGAAAATTATAAGACACTGATGAAAGAAATTAAAGATGATACAAATAGATGGAGAGATATACCATGCTCCTGGATTGGAAGAATCAATATTGTGAAAATGACTCTACTACCCAAAGCAATCTACAGATCCAATGCAATCCCTATCAAACTACCATTGGCATTTTTCACAGAACTAGAGCAAAATGTATCAAAATTTGTTTGGAAAAACAAAAGACCCTGAATAGCCAAAGCAATCTTGAGAAAAAACGGAGCTGGAGGGATCAGGCTCCCTGACTTCAGACTATACTACAAAGCTACAGTAATCAAGACAGTGTGGTACTGGCACAAAAATAGAAAGACAGATCAATGGAACAGGATAGAAAGCCCAGAGATAAACCCACGCACATATGGTCAACTTATCTTTGATAAAGGAGGTAGGAATGTACAGTGGAGAAAGGACAGCCTCTTCAATAAGTGGTGCTGGGAAAACTGGACAGGGACATGTAAAAGTATGAGATTAGATCATTGCCTAACACCATACACAAAAATAAGCTCAAAATGGATTAAAGACCTAAATGTAAGGCCAGAAACTATCAAACTCTTAGGGGAAAACATAGGCAGAACTCTCTATGACATAAATCACAGCAAGATCCTTTTGGACCCACCTCCTAGAGAAACGGAAATAAAAACAAAGATAAACAAATGGGACCTAATGAAACTTCAAAGCTTTTGCACAGCAAAGAAAACCATAAACAAGACCAAAAGACAAACCTCAGAAGGGGAGATAATATTTGCAAATGAAGCAACTGACAAAGGATTAATCTCCAAAATTTATAAACAGCTCATGCAGCTCAATAGCAAACAAACAAACAAGCCAATCCAAAAATGGGCAGAAGACTTAAATAGGCATTTCTCCAAAGAAGATATACAGACTGCCAACAAATACATGAAAGAATGCTCAACATCATTAATCATTAGAGAAATGCAAATCAAAACTACAATGAGATATCATCTCACACCAGTCAGAATGGCCATCATCAAGAAATCTAGAAACAATAAATGCTGGAGAGGGTGTGGAGAAAAGGGAACACTCTTGCACTGCTGGTGGGAATGTGAATTGGTACAGCCACTATGGAGAACAGTATGGAGGTTCCTTAAAAAACTACAAATAGAACTACCATATGACCCAGCAATCCCACTACTAGGCATATACCCTGAGAAAACCATAATTCAAAAAGAGACATGTACCAAAATGTTCATTGCAGCTCTATTCACAATAGCCCGGAGCTGGAAACAACCTAAGTGTCCATCATCGGATGAATGGATAAAGAAGATGTGGCACATATATACAATGGAATATTACTCAGCCATAAAAAGAAACGAAACTGAGCTATTTGTAATGAGGTGGATAGACCTAGAGTCTGTCATACAGAGTGAAGTAAGTCAGAAAGAGAAAGACAAATACCGTATGCTAACACATATATATGGAATTAAAAAAAAATGTCATGAAGAACCTAGGGGTAAAACGGGAATAAAGACACAGACCTACTTGAGAATTGACTTGAGGATATGGGGAGGGTGAAGTGTAAGCTGTGACAAAGCGAAAGAGAGGCATGGAAATATATACACTACCAAACGTAAGGTAGATAGGTAGTGGGAAGCAGCCGCAGAGCACAGGGAGATCAGCTGGGTGCTTTGTGACCACCTGGAGGGGTGGGATGGGGAGGGTGGGAGGGAGGGAGATGCATGAGGGAAGGGATGTGGGAACAGATGTATATGTATGACTGATTCACTTTGTTATAAAGCAGAAACTAATAAAAAAAAAGGAAAAAAAATGATTAAATAGCATTTTCCTTTTCAATATAATAATGGTGAATCAAAACTCTCTAAAACCTATATGGCATATTTTCAACCTGATGACTAATATTAATTATGAACCAAGTACAGAAGAGTTTGAAGGGGACACAGGCTTGGGCCCGACGGGGGAGACGAAGCCCCAGGACTGTTGAAGCCTGGATGTCCCCTGTCCTCCCCTCACCCCCCTCTGCCGCCTTATGGCTTCCCCCTCCCTCTACCTTTGCCCACTCTGATAATCTAGCCATGACTAGCAGAAGCACAGCCAGGCCCAGTGGGCAGCCCCAGGCCAGCAAAATATGCCAGTTCAAATTGGTCCTGCTGGGTGAATCTGCAGTCGGGAAGTCTAGCCTGGAATTACGTTTTGTCAAAGGGCAGTTCCACGAGTACCAGGAGAGCACCATTGGAGTGGCCTTTCTCACCCAGTCGGTTTGTCTAGAAGACACAACAGTCAAGTTTGAGATCTGGGACACAGCTGGGCAGGAGCGATACCATAGCTTGGCCCCCATGTACTACAGAGGTGCCCAAGCTGCAGCTGTGGTTTATGACAGTACTAATCAGGAAAGCTTCGCCCGAGCAAAGACATGGGTAAAGGACCTACAGCAACAGGCCTGTCTTGCATCGTTATTGCTCTAGTGGGGAACAAAGCTGACCTGGCCAACAAGCGCTTGGCAGAGTACGAAGAGGTCCAGGCGTATGCAGATGACAACAGCTTATTGTTTATGGAGACTTCAGCCAAGACAGCTGTGAACGTGAACGATCTCTTCCTGGCAATAGCTAAAAAGTTGCCAAAGAGTGAACCCCAGGATCTGGAGTGTGCAGCAGGCCGAAGCCGGGGTGTGGATCTCCATGAGCAGTCCCAGCAGAACAAGAGCCAGTGTTGTAGCAACTGAGGGTGTGGCTAGCAGCAAACAAGTATGGAGCTAGCACGAGAGCTAAGAAATAACCTCCATCCCCACCGCTCAGCACACAGCCCCTACGGTAACAGCACACTGAGCCCTGGCTCCCAAGGGTTGCCTCTTCACAGCTCCGTCATGGCACTTTGTAACGCTTCAGCAACAACACCAGACAGCTGTTGCCACTGACCTCATACCCCTACTCTGGGGCTTGGGGGGCAGATCGCCCAGGACTTACCTTCCAAATCAAACTTTCTTCACTTTGTATTATAGGTGCAAGACAGTGACCTACTTATCTTTCCTCCTTTCCCTCCTCCCCATTTTTTTCAGAAAACTCTTTTTGGTCTCCTGCTCCTTCCCCTTCTGCTTTTGGTCAGTCTCTGTTCTTGATCCCCTTTTTCTTCCTCTCCCCAGGATGGAGAAGGTAGTGAACCCAGGAAGTGCGGAAGGAGGTTTCCAGTTCAGTCATATTAAGGACCCGGGGGGAAAGTAAGGTTCAGAGCAGGGGAGAGTAAGGAAACATTTCCTTTTTGTTTTTATTTGGTTGGAGTTTCTCATATTTGAAAACACTGAGTTGGCATTGTGGAGGGTGTTTCTAGGTAGAGGTGAGAATGGGAAGGCAAGCTCTCAGGCGCCAGGTTGGAGTCTTGTTGTTAGCTAACTGGGCAGAGGTGGAGATGCAGTGTCATCTGTGGCTCAGGAACTCTTCTAAGGCTTACTTTCCCCTCACCCAGTCTCTTAGGTAGCTTCTCCCCCATAGTGGGGGAGATTCTGGACCCCAGAGTCCTCCAAAGAATCTTCACTGGTTGCCTGCATCTTTGGCTCTGCTGTGATATAAATGGGGGAGGGACCAGTTTCTGACACCCATCCTCTGTCTTACACATATGCATTTTTTTTCTCTCTGGCCTTCGGATGGCCTCAGCCCCAGCCACTATATCCCCCTGCAGTTTGCCCTTTAATTGATGGTAGTTCAGTTGTGATACTTGTTTTATGAGGGTTTTGATTGATTTACCTGCCCTCTTAACTTTTTAATTAAGTGGAACCGAGGTGTATATGAGGTTTGGGGATGGGCTGTAGAGAACAGCACCGCTGGCAGCTACTCAAGCCCAATCTCCATTGCTAGCTTCCTCCAACTCTGATTCTTACTTCACCTATATTCTTGCCAGCCTAACTTTTGGGTATAGGTTTACCTTTCCTGAGGAATTAACAGAGCAACTGGAGAGCAGTCTCAGGAAAGCCTAGGCCATTGTAGGGGAGTGAAGAGGAGTCAGCAAGAGGGAGGAATTTTCTGTCCTTTCCCGGGGTTCCCAATCAATTTGATCCACCCATTACCATGTCTTTTCTACTTCCCTGTAAATAGGTATGATCTTTATTCCCACTGTACAGTCTTTTCTGCCCCCCACCTCCCATCAGGCCCTATTTCTTTTCTCCTTTGTTAGTATCTTCAGTTTGGTCCCTCCATGCTTACCCCCCAATCCCATCCCCCATGCAACCAGTGGTTTAATCCACGTACCACAGGGGGGTAGTACCACAGAGGCCTACTTGTGGCCCCCTAATATCATAACACCTGTTCCTGTGGACAGGGAATGACTGGCACTGAAGGTCCCTCACAACTGTCTCACATCACCAGAGGACGTTGGTCCTTTCTAAATCTCTAGTCTCTCTTCACATTCCTCATCAGGTATTTTAAGATGTCTTTGGGAAGCCATCAAGGCAAGAGAGAACTCTAAATCCCTTCTTGTTCTAGCCCAGGGTTTTGAGGAGTTTGGGGGAAATAAGATAGGAGAGGCCATAATGATGTAGGATTGGAACCTTTCTGCTCTCTTGGCTTGCAGACTGCCTTCTGTCGCAGAGAAGCTGCGAAATCCATGAAGCTGAGATTCTGAAGGACCCAGCTTAGGTTCTTCCACTTACACCTAAATTCCCTTCCTTTACCAGGGGCAGCCTTATTTCCCGTGACCCTGAAACACATACACATTTTCCCCTCCTTTTCCCAGCACCCACTAGCCCCCCAAAGCAGCCAGTGCATCCTTACAAGTGGAAGAACTACGATGGCTCTCTTAAGTTTCTTAGAAATGAAGTTCTTTCTCTGTGTAGTTCTCCCCATGGAGCAGTACTGAAGATGTTTCATTGCCTTGGGGCTGGGAAACCATTTCTCCAGGCTTCCTCTCCCCTCCCCTGCCCCCCTTAGGAACAGGATTGGCCTTAGCTTCTGGGCCTATCTGCTGCCTTCCTCTACTTCCTATTAGCTCTTCTGCTTTCCTTTGAGCTCTGTTGGGCTTAGGGAATCTTAGTTTTTATTTCCCAGCTCTTCATTTTTTTCTCCTGATTTTTTTTTTTTTTTTTTTTTTTTTTTTTTTTTTGCTTCTAAGAAAGCTTTTGCCTTTTTTCCCCTTTCTTCCTCTCCCAACATAACAATCATGGTAACAGAATGAGACTGCTGATTTACCAATGTATTTGATGTAAGTAAAAAAGGAGAAAAAAAAAAGAATAGTTTGAAGGTTATAATAAAAATTTAAGCAGCAAAGATCCCATATAACTTGGATTCAAATCCTGGCTGTGGTGCTAGCTGTGTGATTACAGGATGGGCTCTTTAACCTCACTGAGACAAGTTCCATCTACAGTGATACTAGAAACATCTCTAACTCCAAACCAGTGTATACAGGAAATCACTGACTAATGCAGTACAGGAAAAACTAGGATGTAGGAAGGTATCAAAATAAGACAGATCTCAGACAAAGTTGACAGTAAAATTCCCTAAAGTGTTACCAACAATCCAGGAGTGGCAAATACCACAGGTTGGCTCATTTAGAAACCATGCCAACCCCTTTGCCATCCTCTATTATGGAGGACAGAAAGGAAAGTACTCAGCCCCTCCCCTCTCAGAATAAAGATAAAACAATATAAAGAAGGAGATAGGAGTATCAATCAACAAGGGCCATCAATACCGTTTGGAAGTCAGAAAGTAGATCAAAGTGTTGATGGTTGAAAAAGAGCTGAGACTATACGCTGTGGGGAGTGGGGTACTGCTGTGGAGGTGGTGGCTGCTCTGTGCTGGACAAGGAGATGACACTTAGCAGAAGGCAGAGGGAGCTGAGAAGGGGTCTGAACACCTTGCTGGCTATTCACCCAAGTTTGCCTGTGACCAGTTCAGCCTAGTGACCCACTGCAGAGACAGGAAACCAAGGCGGTCACCGTGGGTTTGGGGCCCCAGAGTAAAGCCCTCAGCTTAATACCCAGCTCCTCTCTTGCCCACACAGAGCAAATTCTAGTTGTCAAGAAGCCCCATCCACATTTACAGAGCTGGAAATCAGCCTACAGAACACAGATCTAGGTCTACTAAAGCAAAGGTGGCCCAGACTGGCCTCTTAGACACTCAACCAGGTCTTCATTCTTAAATACAGAAGGACAAACAATGATCAATGACACACATATGAAGAAAAGCAGGAACATGAAAGCAAGGTAAATAAAGACTGAGCCTAAGGGAAATAGATGAATTGAGGAATGAAATAAATTACTTAGAAAATTATAAAAACAAACTCCAGCTACTGAATTGTGAAATTAAACATACATGTGTGTGTATACATATATAACCATACTTAATTCACATATTTAATACATTGCACCATATTTAATAGTAAATATATAAATAATTTAAGAACATGACTCTCTAACCAGACCACCTTGGTTTTGAATTTTAGCTCCATTACTTACTAGGTATATTTAAAAGCATAGAATGATTTAAAATACTAGCCTCATACAGTTGTTGCAAGGATTAGTGAGTTCCTTTATGAATGCATCTATTCCTCCACATCTTAAGCTCTACATGAGTCTGGCCTATTACTGTAACATGTATGGCACTTTCCAGGACAGAAACAAAATGACAAAGGGTATGGGGGGATAATGAGAGAACAGGTAAAACACATAAAAGATTTTAATGGAAAGGTCCAACCTCCAACTAATAAGATGACTCTGCTAGTTGTGAAATACTTTTAGTATCACCAACTCTCCCAAGTATGACTGACAGAATTTAGAAGACAGCAGTGGGAGCAAAGTTGGGAGGAGAGTCAGGAGTGCTGATGTCTTCAGCTTCTCTGGCAAGGTGTCAAATGTCAGTAGAGTTAAATACTTTATTTAAAAAAAAAAAAAAAAAACAAGTAACCAATAGAAAGTTTGCAAATAATAGAATTATTGGAAATTGGGAGGAAGAAGGAAAGGTAGAGTGATGGGTCATGAAGCCTCAACTTTCACTTGGAGAAGTTGAAAGACCAAGAAGTTATAGTATAAACATGTTAATGTAAAGTAAGTAGGCTCCCAAAAGAACTAAAATAGGAATGTTTAAAAGGAGTTGCCTCTGGTTAGTAGGGTGAGGTGGGGCACGGTGGGGTAAGAAACTGGCTTTTTGTCATTAGCTCCTCTATATTCTTTGGCTCTTTTTCTTTGTGTGTCTATTATTTGATATCAAGTGTTATAAAAGAGAAATGGACTCTTTACTGTAAACTTTTGGTGGCAAAGTGTGGGTCTTATTTCTTTTCTTTTTCACCATAATTCTTTTCTTTCTAATCTAGAGGAAGCATCTTTAAATGGCTGTTTTCCACTTTCTGTCCCAATGCTATCATTAAAATAATAAGCAGTTCTGTGGGTAAAGAATAAATCGTTCAGTGGTTGAGACCCTGGAATGAAATGATTAAATCACCAGGGGAAAATTGAGGTTCTAACTTAGCTGCTATATATGCAAGAATATCCAAACTTTAAAACCATATGAATTTTTTAAATTACTTACAGATTTTGCTGAATTGATTACAACGTATAGCGCTTGATCAGAGAAGTGATTCTATGTTATTTTTATCTTGCTTTTTTCAGTCTTATTCATCTGCATCTTATTATAAATGGGAAAATTAATATTTGAGTAGGTACAAATAAGAATATTCATAAGCTACAAAATAACATGTTTACCTTTAAAAAAAAAGCACTTAGATGTCCCTTCTATTTATCAACTTCCTGAAAACTAACTCTAATCTGTCTACCCTGCCTTCACTTGTTTTCTAGATAACCCCTCCTCATTGCTCCTCAATCCTCAAGGTTTCCAATGAGCTATTCTTGTTTGGTTGCTTATATTCATGTGTCTCTCAGCCAGCATGGGACACAACTGGCCAGTCCCCACTTCTTCATCCTTCTCCTCTTATGGCATACAGTCTGGTTCAACTCTTTGGACAAAACGACTCACAGGGCACATCCACAGTGATTTACTCCTTTCCCTCACTTCCAGATCACTGCTGGATCTCACCACCAAAGTTCCAGATCTTTCCAGATTTTAAGTTTCTCAAAGTCACGGATCAAATATTCAACCTTGCTTCCCTCTCACATGGTGACCAGTACAGTACTGGGTAAATAATAGGTCCAAAATATATTACTTTTTGTTTAAAACTTTAATGATTGACTCTCCAGATTCCTAACATCTGTATTCTTGTGCTGTGCCACAGTCTGGCCAATCCACCAAGCAAATGCAGTGCCCTCTATTTTTGTGTAATTGTTTTCTTCTCCTTCAATTTATTTTATTTTACTTTACTTGGTATAACTTTTCTCAGTAACCCAAATATTTTCAGAAACTTGATATTTTCATGGACTATATAATGTATATTAATTCTCTTTTTCAAAATACTCTATAAACTAACATGCAAATGCAAATCCAAAATATAAATTATTTTATAATATTCTAGACTTTTTAAAATGCATAATATATATCCTCATCAGCTTTTCAAGGATATCTGAGTTGACTTGCAACAAAAAAACTTATATCTAATAAGCTTATTTGAAATGAAATAGATTCTGGAAAGCATTATATTTCAGACCAAATTTCCAATTTGTATTCTTTTGGCAAAGGCAAACTTTGGCTTTTATTTTTTAGCTTGGAAATAACATGATTAAATGATCATTTTAGGAAAACTTGTCTTCTGGTGTTAAAATATCTGTCTATGTATCTCTAACTAGTGGATGGAGGAGTTTCAACTTGGGGTCTAAACATGAAAAGATTTCATTTTGTTCCAGTAACTGTTCCCTAATCGTGCTCTATTCATCCTACCTTTCCCACTGTGTACTTTAATGACGCCTTGGCAAGATTCAGTAATTTTCCACTCAATTTCACTTATTTGAAATGTCTCATTTTCAGCAATAAAGAGTCAAGACTCTAGTGGCTTGTGGGTAGGGCTGATTGGGGAACAGCTAGGAGAGGGGGTGCTCCAAGTCAGAAGGAGGGGGCTGCTTTTGAACCCCCTCTCACTCTGCCCTCTTCTAGTGTGAGCTGGTGCATTGTGTTGGGATGATGAGGAGGAAGTGGTGAAAAGGCAAGCCTCTCTCTCCTGGCTGAGCAGGGAGCAGTCTTCTCCTTGGTTAATTGACACTCTATTCCTTCAAGGTCCTTCATGTGGCTAGTTCCCAAATGTTACCACTTTTATGTGGATGGGCCCCTGTGGGGACCTCTACCTTAAAAGAGGCAGTTCTAGTTCTGGATAGCCATCTTCCATCAATACCTCTTACACCTAGTGCCTCTGAGTGGTGGACTTTCCTTACCCAGAGGGTGACCTCTTGTGTGGAGTACCTGAGTAAAGGCTTAAGCTCAGCTCTCTGTACAGTGTCCACTTGACTTGCAGTGAACATATGTATTCCTCGCATGCCTCTTCCAAGTTTCTACCTTGCAGCCTTACTAGTTCTTCTCCTCTGCTCTGAGGACACAAAGAAAAATCATGTCCTCTTGATCAGCAACCAGGAGCATTCCTAGACCTAAGTAACAGGCATCTTTTTAGTGGACTGGAAGGAAGAGAACAGGTTATTGACCTTATTGGGTGTGTGTTTTTGAATTTTCACTTTAGCTAGAGTATAGAGAAAAAATAATGGATTAGGATAGACAAGAGGGAAAGTGAGAGCTGAAATACCGGTAGCTTGATCTCAAGTGGTGAGGCTTTACAGAAAGAGTTTAAGGTACCAAGAAGTAGCCATCCTGGTGGGATATGATGAAAATAGTCATCCTAATGGGATATGATTAACAAATAATTAAGTAGGTAAGACGGTAATAAGTCATGGTGAGGAGAGCCAAGCTTATGGCAGAACAAGAAAGAACAGGATGCAGACATGAACCTAAACAAGAGAGGTGAGTGATTTCAAGCTCAAGACATAAGGCATTTCTCCAGAAACAGAACTGAGGAGTGCATCTGAGCTGGTGGAAAAGACAAAGTATAAGATAAAATACCTTTGGGAAATCAGAGCATGTCTGTAATATGAATGCCATAATGTTGGGCAATAGAGCTTACCACAGGTAAGAGTTTCTTACATGATTCTAGTGGAGAAAGGAACCACAATTAACCCAAGAAGTACACTGACAACCTGCCACACATGCGAGGTCCTGACAGCAAGCACTACATCACCAGATTTTCCAGGGTCATTAACAGAAACAAGGTGAAAATAGGGCTCTGCAGAGGGACACTGTTAACACTCATAATCACATATTTTAGATGCTGCAAACCATCAGTGCATTGCAGCAAGGAAATTAGGAGGCTGAATTAAGGATTTCTCCTGAGGAGAATGCAGATAATGAAGTCTATGTTGAAGATAAACCAAAACCAATTAGTTCTCCAGCACTGTTGCACAGGACTATAAATTCTACTGATGCAGTTTGAACCAACAAAATGAAAAACACTATAAACTTATTTATTAACACTACAACAAGTTAGTCATAGGACAAACAAGCTATCTTATCATTTAATGGCATGTCAAATAATAAATCTTTTCTTGACATTCGTGCTCTGTTGAAAGAAACAAACCACTAATAATCAGATCTCCAGTGACCACTCCAAAGCTTCATAATGATTCCCCTGCCCCCAGTATAAGCCTATCACAAAAGGAGAGTAGGAGTCTCTAAGATTTTATAGGTGATAATTGTTGCTTCACTGCCAAACTTAGGAAATGTCTCCTGCTTGGATGGAACTACCTCCTCCAACTCTTAGTCTGCAAGGTTTTTCTGGGGCCTCACTATGGGATGCAAGGGCAAAGCAGGTGACCTTAGTTTAGACCAGTCAGTAGATTTCTTCCTAGTGATTGGCTCAGGGATGGGACTGTGACTCAGTATAGCCAGAGAAGGAGTGAATACTTTGGCTTCCATGGGAACTATCCAAAAAGACTTCAGCTGGACTTCCAACTAAAGGAGTAAGGTTAAGGCAGCTGTAGCCTCCTTGTGACTACAAGTTCAGAACCTTGTTGCTCATGGAGCCAATTTGGAAAAAGTAGAGCTGAGAGATGGAGAGAAACACGTTCTAAAGCCAAACATACTCCTGGACTCTTCATTTACATGAGTCAATGCATTTTCCTTTTCACTTGATTCAGTTTGGATTGGTTTTTCTATTACTAATATGAGAGAATATCTTAATTGATACAGCATGCAATACAATTGAAGAAACCCAGCAGATATTATCCTCACTCATCTCATTTACATGTTATCTATTAGATGCTGCCATGGTTCTTGATCATGGGGTCTCACAGCCCATCTGGAGAAAGGGTATTTGCCATATGGAATAAAAAATAACAACACAAGCCAACAAGGGGTAAATGCCAGGTGAAACGTGCCAGCAGTTTGGTGAGCACCAAAAGTACAAGAAGATACAACATGGTACCTAGGATACACCAGCACCCTGCACCATGAGAGCTGTTAAGGTTATCAACCCTGACTATAATGATTATCTTTACAGTTCATGGGATTTTGTGTTTTTCAATTTGGGGTATAAATAGTTCAACAATTAATTCCCACACTGTATATGCATAAAAATCCAACAATGTCACAAGTTATAATGTAAGTCTTCTCAACCCATCTAAAACTTCTAAAAATAACCTAAAGCAAAAAGAAAGCAAAGGCAAAATGACATACAGTAAGGCCTTGAGTTTCACTTCCCTAAATTCCACTGAAATTTTAACTATCGCAATTGGGAAAATTATTTCTTATAATTTTTGTTCTGAAATAATCATAGATTCAGAGGAAGCTGCAAAAGAAAAATGTACAGAAAGATCCCACGTATCCCAGCCTCCCACAATGACAATATCCTGCACAACCAGAGTACAATGTCCAAACCAGGGAACTGACACCAGCAGGATCCACAGAGCTCATTCAGACGTCATCAGCACTGCATGCATGCACTCGTGTGTGTGTGGGTGGGTGAGTGTGTGTCTGTGTGTGTTGGGTGGGGACCCATATGATAACTAATTGTAGAGACCTCATTGCTACTCTCTGCCTACCAGGTCTTGTGAAAGAAGGGTCCATGGATTCATCTCAATAAGTTTATCTAACTTTTAAAGTCTCCAATTTGAGAGTTTGGGAGTCAGTCCCTTCACTCTAGGCTTCTGGATCCTTCTGTGGTTTCATCTGACCCTTCCCCAGAGCTCTGTATTGTACTAAGAAAGCCAGTCTTTGCTTGTCCCTAAAGCGGTGGATGACAGCTTCCCTTAACCTTCCATAACAAGAGAAGTCACCCAAAAGATTTTTATTCCAAAAGATCTTCTCCAAGTTGAATTGCCTTCTGGGTCTCCAAACATGGAAGTGGATAAAATAGTTGTTTTTTCTTCAAATCCCACCTCGCCATACACCCTAATACAATTTCCAAGATGCCTTAACATTTCTAAACAAGTTTAACAATAACAATAACTTGGACCCCTTTAAAACAGATTTCCATTCCCTTCGCCATTTAGAATATGGTTCATTAAATCAGCATGAGACCAAAGAATCCACACTTTTCAACAGGCCCCCAAGTCATTATTATCACCATGTGAGACTGGGAAACACTGCCTTAAGCAGTCATGTGCTGGACTTAAAGCCCATGATTTAAAGCCCCTAATGAAGATAGAAATGGAGAACGTATATATGGAGTGCATGCGAGTATAAAACATTTAAGAGTTCAGATATCTCTTCAAGTTACTGGTTTCATTTCCTTTGGATATATACCCAGAATTGGGACTGCTGGATCCTATGGTAGTTCTATTTGTAATTTTTTAAGGAATTTCCATACTGTTTTCCATAATAGCTGTACCAATGTATACCCCCACCAACAGGTATACAAGGGTTCCCTTTTTTCCACATCCTAACCAACACTTAACTTTTGTCTTTTTGATAATAGTCATTCTTATAGGTGTGAGATATATCTCATTGTGGTTTTGATTTGCATTTCCCTGATGATTAGAGATGTTGAGCATTTTTTCATATATCTGTTGGCTATTTGTATGTATTCTTTTGAGAAATGTCTATTCAGGTCCCTTGCATGTTTTTAAATCAGATTATTTGTTTTCTTGCTATTCAGTTGTCTGAGTTCCTTATACATTTTGGATATGAACCCCTTATCAGTTATATGGTCTGCAGATATTTTCTCTGATTCCATCTCATCATTCTGTTGATTGTTTGTTTTACTGTGCAGAAACTTTTTAGTTTGATGCAATCCCATTTGTCTACTGAAGAAAAATTTTATAAAAGGTTTCCCAATTCTTAAACTTTTGAAGTGGCAGTGCAGTAGAAAGTGCAGGGGATTTATATTTATGAGAATCTTGATTCTAAGCTCTAGTTTCTCCCACTTACAGGTTGTATGACCTTGACATAAACCTTTCACACACATTTACTGGATAACATTCTATGCTGAACTCTAGCCTCCAAGAGTTCATGGTCCAGTAGGAGAGGCAGAAAATAACCACTACCACTGTAAAATGTTATAATTGCCAGAATGAAGCATGCAATGTGTTTAGGGTGCTTACAAGACAACTTATTCAGACTGTGGAGCTCAAGGAAGACTTCTGTGAAGAAGTGATATCTCAAAGGATTTACTGGATTTCCGGAGCCTCATTTTCCTCATTCTGTAAATGGGAATAAACGCTTTACTGCACAGAGTGGTTGTACAGGTTAAATAAGTTAATCCAGCACATTATTGGAACTCAACAAGTATTAAATAACCTCTCCCCCACACCTGGCCTTTTTTTCGTTAAGGAATCCTAGAAACAATCAATGAAAAAGAATACAGAGAACATAACATAGAGAGAAGCTTCTCCAAGTATAATGAGGTATAAAGCAATAATAACTTATGGACCTTAACCTTTCATTCTAAATATAAAGTGAAATCTCCCCAGGAGCTGCCTTCTCCATTTGGTCTTCATTTAATTGTACTTTATTTCAGAACAAGAATTACTTCCTCTATATTCTGTGCAGTGCTGTGCCCTGTATCCAATATGCTGTTGGATGAGACTAAGTAAATTTTATTTAAATTAAATTGACATACACACTCATAGTCCATACTTTGCAAGCCATGTCTAATCATTAAGCCAATTAAGAACCCTATAAGGAGGTTATATTCCTCCCATTTAATTATTCCTGGTTTGTAATCCATGGTCAAGGAAATCCGGAGATTGAAACCTTCTTCTCGGCCTAATCAGTAGCTAATGAAGATTTAAAGGAAGGCTTCCTGGTTTCCTTTCCTTTAACGGAGATGCCAGTCCCTTTTTCCAGTTGATGGTTAATTTATTAAGAAAAAATCATTAAAAGGAATTAAAAATTCTGTTCTCCTCTGATAGACACACATTACATTTCAGAAGTAGACCTTAGCTTTCTTAATGTAATAACAATAGATCATCTTTAAAATTTCCATCCTGAAAAACAAGAATAGATATTAAAGTTGCAAAAAAAATCCCTTTAGTAAAATAAAGTCAGTTTCTACAGATAATTAAGTAGTTGATTCGTTATTTTTAAGCTTTTGAAATAGCTGAAGATTTTAGGTAGTTTAAGATTTTTGTTTTCGTCTGGTTTTTCATTTGCTGATTTTAGCTTTTACACTATGACCATATTTGTAAGACATTCCACTGGGGACAAACGAAGCATGATATGTGATTTTTAAATCAAAACTTTGTTGAGTTCATTATAAAAGAAATACAGCTAGGATAAGCTGGAGCACACAATAGACAAGCAATGCATTGAGGACCAGTGATTACTGGACACTAGAGCAGGTAGGGACCTACAGACTCTAACCCAGAGATTGCTAAGGTTGATACTGGGAGATATATGTATATGTATGTATATACATATATATATGTATATACTTTTACTTTTTAAAAAACAAAAAAGCTAATAAACTACATATATATATATATATATATATATATATAAATATATATATATATATATATATATATCCTGCCAATATGGAGTTCTACAAATTTTTTAACTAGTTCAGAAACTTAAATTTTGGAGAGTCCACCTAAAAAAATCTAGATTTCTAGCTTCTCTTGAAAAATAGGTAGGTATGGCAACACAGGGCTCACATTTCTGCATGATTATTTTTGGCTGGAGCTGAGTAGAAGCTTCCTTTTTAGAAGGGGTGAATGTTGTGTCATCAAACACCATCTTCTTTCCCTCATTTACTGTTCTTTCCTGCCCTGAAGGCAATCTGAGTTTGGATCACCAGCCCTATCCTAACACCCTCATGTTGCCAAGAAGGAAATTTATCCAGAGGAAACAGAACAAATTACTTTTATGGCTCTGGTAATGTTACATAATAAAAAAACCTCAAAAGCTCAACAACAAACAACAGTAAGTATTTGTTTTGCTCATGTGTCTGGGGGTCAGCTGTGTTCAACTAATCTAGGCTGGGTTGGTCTGGGGTGACTTGGCTTTTCTCCACTTGTCACTTATTCTCCTTCTAGTACCGGCACACCAGCAGGGCAACTTCTTCTCAAGGCAATGACAGAAATGGAAAAGGTCAAGGGGAACACACGAGCTCTCTTAATAACTAGGTTCATAGCTAACATGCCTTCACATCTGTCTCTTTCAAGTGGGCAAAGCAAGTCATATGGCTGACCTAAAGTCAAAGGAATAGGGAAACCTGCACTGCCTCTTTAATGGGGCAATCTTCCAAAGCATATCATGGATGGGAGCAGGGGTAAGGTTAAATAATTAGAACCAGTAACCCAACCTACCATGGAAGAGGTAGTCAATCACCCATTGCACAGTCTCCATCAAGCCTAACCTCACTCATTCATCTTCCATTTCTGCCCTGGAGCCATCTGATTTGGAGGCAGCTGGTCTAATCTCATGACACAGAAAAGGAAACTTGAGCAGAGCCAACAGAATCAGAGCCCTGAGAAGAACTTGCCTCTTAAGCTAGTGTTCTTCACTTCTCATTTTGATGACAGAGCACTATTACCTTACCTGTGTGAAATAAAACAATTCCTCATAGTTTTTGCCAATAGAATTTCATATTTGGAAAGAGCTACATTAAAGCTTGAAAGGTATTACATAACTGGACTACAAATCACTCATTAGGATGAGTTCTAAGTACTCAAAGCAATCTCCTCCTTAATAATTCTCAGAGTCTAATTGCACCTTAGGTGGAAATATGGCACTAGAGACCTCCATTAGGGAAAAAAAAAAAAGAGCTTCCTACAAATTAGACGGCATTATTTACTTTAAGTTGGAAAATCTCAGCAGGCTTCACTTTCAGAATTGTAGTTTTTCTTGTTCTCTGCTTCTAAGACTTGATACTTTTAAAAAACACTGTACTCAAAAAGCTAATAAACCACTAAATCGCTCAGGAATGAAGGAGAAACAAAGCTTAGTAAATGAATTTTAACATGTTAATTTGGAAGGTCTTCAATCAATGGCCAGGGGGATCTCTTAATTCCTTACAAGGGAAGCTCCACTCAGACGGAAGCTCCTTTTTCCTGTAGCAAGAGTCCCTGCACAGCCCTTCCTACTCTCCTAACCTGCAGGGGTAAGCAGTCCCCCAAAGTCCCCCAAGATCTGTTTGCTAAGCCTAGAAGCAGCCCCAGTACCCAGCTCCCAGGGTTTTTCTAGGACCCAACCCCTGTAGCTTTAGCTTTCCAGAGGCACTGTTGTCACACAGGCAAAATCAATATCCCACCCCACAAAATGAAGAGGCACAAATGTAGAAATCAGAAACCAGGAAGGTGCCAGCAGTTCACAAGACCTAAAGTTTCCAAAAGCACCTGCAGTCCCAAAGTTCACCACATGGACCACACCCCAACCATGCTCACACACCTCACTGTGTTCAAATCCTTTCCATCCCTTGACCTATGATACTTCCCCAGCCTGATTTTGTTTTCTTGGGGAAAGGTAGACTGCGGAGGAAGGAGAACAGACAAATGGGAGTCTCTATATCTCTCCTCCCCTCCTTGCAAGTCTAGAGTAAACTATTTTTCTTTCTCTAAAATCTTTCCTACCTACGATATAAATATTTTGTTGACAGCTTTGCTGGTTCAAGTCTTTCCACGTAAGCCAGCCAGCTGGGTCCATGCTATGGTGCCTCGTCCAGGCCCTGGCTCACACTTTTGTCTCCTGTGAGTATGTCATGATAACATCACCCTTCCCCAGGGTGAGTGAAGTGCATGGAGAAACAAAGCTCACCTAATAACTGGACATTGAAGAATTCCATAAGGAGTGCATCCCTCCATGAATGTCAACATATCCAGCAGGGATGAGAAACAGGATTTCGAGATAAAGCACTTTATTATGTGCATTCAAGGATTTAAAATCACTTAAACCACACAACCATGGTGAAAGTTTGCATTATCATTTTGTAGACCAGGTGGGGCGGGGGCTTGAAGTTGTGAGGCATGAAGTCATTTGTTCAAAGTCACACGTAATAAGGAGTAGAGTTTTTGTCATGGGGGTGGCAGTGGGTGGGTGGAGGAAGATCTTGGACCCTGCCAGGCCCCTTTGTCCTTGATTAAATACTACAATTAGAAGTCCTATTAAATGATCCTTTCAGTGCCTGTAAATATATGTAAGGAATAAAATCAAAGTTCTCTCTCTCAAAAAGCAGTTGATCTTGCCATTACAAGCTTATGCTTTTGTTTGTTTGTGTGTCTCTCTGAGATGGTTTCTGCACATACTTTAAAGCTGTTTTGGCAAAGCATTAGTACTGCCTCACTGTATTTTTCTACAAGAATCCTTTAGGACAAATTGACTGGTACCAAGAAGCTTGGAATCCAAGAGCAGATGTTTCCAAAGTCTTGGGTTTGGATAATTTCAGAAATTGTGCCAATGTGTATAAAACCTGCCTTCCTCCAGACAGCGGGAGAGACTGAGGATGTGAGTGTGTGATGGGCAGAGTTCAGAAGGCTTGCCACACAGCACTTCCTGTGGTTTAGATTTCCATCTGTTCTTCAGCTGCCAGGGTGACGTGGGAAAAAATGACCAAGCTCTCTTGGGCATAGTTGCAATAAAACCTTCACCACTGCTTTTTCCTACTTCTTCTACCATTAAAGATTAGAAATATACTTTTGCAAGGAAGGAGTAATAAAATATAAAATTTTGTGAATATGACAGAATATGACAGTCTTTGTCCTAGTTTTTGGTCTAGTGGGAAATTGTCTCTGAAAGCTAACCACAGTCTCTATATCTTATAGTTATTTGGCATGCTTTGTAAACGTCTTTGCGCTATATGAATGCAATAAGCATTCATAACTGTAATTCAGCTTTTTCAGCTTCAATTTGAAGGATAGCCATTGTTCTTTCATAATTTGTTTCGGGGCTATCAGAGAAAGTTCGGGCAATCCATCTTGATATAGGATGCTTGAAATATTCCCAGTGTTCTGGGGTATAGCTTTCTGGAATTTCTACTAACCTCAGCTTTACCAATAAATACGTTCACCAGAGTTATTCCAATTGCTACTGGAATCCCAGTCAACAAAATGTAGAATCTCATTAATTTCAAAAATATCTGTCATAGAATCCAGAAGTCTTGATGATAAACAGTCTTTTCCAGTGGTCTCCACTGTGTCGCATAGGAGTGACAGTCTTCAGAAAGTCACGGGTGAGGAAGACCCCCAATCCAAGTCAAGTGCCAAGGCGGCGGGCCGGACAGAGCAGCCACTGCAGGGACCGAAGCCTGCTGCAATAAACTCATGGCCGCCATGGCTACTATCTGTGTTGCTTTTAGCTAGAACTAGAAATCACATCAAGGCTCTGGTACAACGGCCACGGGAAGCTAATAGACATTAAAAAAAAAAAAGTTTCCAAATAAGCTTTTTCTGAAGGCATGCTTTTACTACACCCGGAGACACAATACGTGACTTTTCAGTATCCTATCAACTGACTGGTACCTTACCAAGAGACATCACAAATCCCCCTGGCTGGGCAGAGATGCAAATAATTCTTTAAAAACAAATGTTGGACTTTGTCATTTTTTTTTTCTGTTGTAAAATCAGAATATCAGTAAGCAAAATCAATTGTAGAGGAGAAGTAATAAAATATTGGGTATATATTCATCAAAATACTTGAAAATATTTTTTCATGTGATAGTAATATCTGCTTCAGTTGGATTTCAAACAGTAATGGGTCAGAATAGAGGATTTCCCCCAAACCCTCTTGCCATATATTCATCCTTGATTTTTGGTACTTGACAAAGAGATACTATCAATATTGATTAACTATCAATTTTAGACTGTTGTGAATTTTTACTTTTAAAGCACATTGATAAACATCTAAATCATGCCCTAAACTGTTCATTTAATTTTCAAATGTTGTGATAGAGCTATCATTCTTAAATGATAGAATTCTGAAATTCAGGCGTGTGTTCTTCCATACCACTATTTTTGCAGTTGAATGACAGCTTTATTTATTTATTCCAAAGTTGATGCCAAACTCTCATTTCTGATTCTCAAGGAAAAGAATAAAAAATACGGGTCTCTCTGAACTCTGAAAGATACCAAGGCAGGTCCCACCATGACACACTCTCCTAACACTTAATAATTTTCCTTGACAACACCTGCCACAATTATAACTAATAAACAATTGTGTAATTCTTTATATGATGTTTTTCTTTCTCTACTAACATATGTCCCAGGAGAGTAGGATTCATATATACCTCATTTACCTTTTATCTTCAATGCCTAACATTGCTTGGTTCATAATAAATATCTGTTGAGTGAATGGATACAATAAATGTATGATATTGTCATTGCTTACTGAGCTTCCCAAGTTATATGCTTAACTCTGATATTAATTATTGCATAAATGGATCGGAAATCTGTGTCATATGGCATATCCCCACTTGAGAATATGTCAGTCTTAATAGTACATTTATAAAACTACTTTATTTATATTATTTGAACATTACAAGGAGGATAAAGTCAGAAATATTGGGACTAGGTATTAAACACAATCGATAAAACATTACATGACATAGAGAATACAGCATCAGTATCTAGCACTGTGAATATTAAATTAACAATGTAAGTACCAGACAGGGATTTTTCACTTAAATAATTTACAACCTTATTACATCATAATAAATGAGAATGATATGGCTTTTTATTCATGTATATTGATATTAAGAAAAAGTTATTTTATCTGCCTTTGAGATACATAAACCAAGATCCCAAAGTAAAATATTTACAGATTATTGTAATCAAGTTCTGATCATGACAATATATATTAATAACTACTCAATACATGTACATTGGATGAAAATGATATGTAAAGATACTGTGGAAGATACAAAGAAAAATGACATCCTTCCTGCCACAAGGAGACTAAAATTACTCAATGTGGGAATGGTTCAGAAAATCAGCCCTAAGGGTACTACCCATCCCCCCCTCCCCACTCCCCAACACCTTCCAACTCCTGCACACACCTGTACCTCCAACCAACCTCCCTCACTGCTACATAAGCAGGGTCAGTTGGTCTTGTCAAGGAAGGAATCAAGGGAAAAGATGGCTTGAGCTGCGATTTGAATGATGGTTATAAGTGAGATAAGCAGTGAGGAAATTCCAAGCCAAGGAAATCACTTTGAAACAAAGTTGCAGAAATAAAAAAAACATAAAGCGTATTGAAGATAATGAATAGGCCTATTGGACCATATGTCTTAGTAAGGGACATGCAGCAGACACTTTTGTGATAATAACTTCTATCCTCTTCTACGTGCTGAAAAACTTTTTTCCCCTTTCTGCCCCCAGAAGCGTATATATTTTTTTTTCTCTTTCAAGGCTGGCCTTGAAGAACAGCCCCACTCATGCTATTGAAGGATGAGGCAGGAATTGCTCCACACTGAAAAGCTGATGCCTGGACTAGAAACAGAAGTCTTACCCAGAAAGGGAGTGATCACTCTGAGACTGCAAAATCGACATGGACTTTCTGGAGGAATGATGTGAGGTAGCTCAGTGGCCCATTCCCAGGCCTCAGCTCTGTCTGATCACTCTTACCTCCTTCTCAACCCCCTTCTCAACAGTGTATGCACCAGCTTTGTACCATGGCTGCCTTCTCCCCTTCTCTCACTCTTATCCTGGCTAAACCATCTTTGGAAGATCTTATATAATTTTGTAATTATTTCTTCTTTGAATGTTAGAACTGGCCAGTGAAGTAAACTGGACCTCAAATGTTCTGTCAAAGACTGATTCAATGAACTTACCCTAATGATCATAGGACTATTATGATTTCCTATTGTTTATTAAGTTTCAATAAGCTATATTTTTCCAGAAATCTTTCCATTTCATCTAAATTTTCTAGTTTCTGCCACAAGTTTTCTTATTAACTTTTTAATTTCTTCTGGTCATTAGTGATTTTCTGTTTGCTATATCTTCTAATAATCTACCACAGGCTTTTATTTTAACCTTAATGTTAACATGTGTCCCTTCTATTTACTTGATCAATCTCTCCAGAGGCTTATCAATTTTATTTTTTTTCTCTTTAAAGAACTATTTTTGGCTTTATTAAGCCTCTTCATCATGTGTTTTTATTCTCTTTCATTAATTTGTGCTGTCACTTCTATTATTGCCTATCTTCTACTTTCTTTGGGTTAATTTTGCTATTGTTTTAAAAAATTTCTTGTAAAGGCTATTTAGCTTGTTAATTTTTTGATTTTTTAAAATCAATATAAGTATCTAAGAACATATATGTTCCTCAGAGTGCTGATCTAACCCAAACTCACAAGATTTTATATTTAGTATATGTGTTATAGATCAGTTCAACATATTTTCTAATTTCCATTGTGATTTTTTGAGTATTTAAATACATATTTTGTAATTTGAAACATATGGAAATTTTAAAGCTTCACCATTGATTCATATTTTCTTCATATTTTGAAATGAAATAAATGTTGTACAATTCCAATCCTTCGATATAATTTGTGTATTCCTCTTTGTCCAAGTATCTGTTAATTTTTATATCTGTTCCATATGTATTTTTTAACATGCATTGAATAAAATACAACTTACCAAAATTCATGGGATGCAGCAAAAGCCATGCTTAAAAGGAAATTTATAGCATTGGCTGCTTATATTAGGAAAAAAAGGAAGATCTAAAATCAATAATCTAAGCTTCTCTCTTGGGAAACTAGAAAAAGAAGAGTAAATTAAATACAAAGCAAACAGAAGAAAAGATAATAAGAACTAGAAGAATAAAAATCATGAAATTAAAAACAGGAAATCAATAGACAAAATCATTAAAATCAAAAGCTGGTTCTTTGAAATAATCAATAAAATTGATGTGCCTCTAACCAGGCTAGACAAGAAAAAAAAAGAGAAGACACAAAGTACTAATATCAGAAATGGAAGAAGAGACATCACTACAGATCACAACTCTATGTCCACAAATTTGATAACCTAGATGAAGTTGACCAATTCCTCGTAAGACACAATTTTCAGAAACACAGAAAAGAAATAGACAATCTGACTAGGTCTATTCTGTTTGACATTATAATGTAGACACATCAGTTGTAATTAATGTGCCATTGTCATGCAGGATATTGATAGTTGAGGAGTCTGTGAGTTTGTGGGGATGGAAGTAAATGGGAACTCTGTATTTTTCACTCAATTTTGTTTTGAACTTAAAACTACTCTAAAAAATTTTTATTAAAAAAAGAATACATGTTTTGTTGTTGATGCAGTGATCTCTACATATATGTAGAGATATATAGATCTCTTTTGTTAATTACATTGTTCAAATCTATATCCTTGCTGACTTTTTGTCTACTTATTATAAAACAACACACACTCACAAACACATATTTAACTTCAATTTTTCAGTTATCCTCACTCTCAACTACACATCCCACCATTATTGGAAGCAGAAGTTTGTGTCATGGCAATTTTTTACTAGTCTATGCCATTCTCCATTTCCTTCAAACAAACATTCATCCTGTCAAACTCCTACTCAGGCTTCAAGATCTTCCTTAAGTGTGACTTTTCCAAACTGGTTTCCTGACTGCCTAGCACAGCTAGTGACTTATGCTTTGTCACTCTATATGGATTATCATCATACTCTTGTCACCTGTTATTTATTCCTTCAAGGGCAGAATTTTTCTATATCCAACATCTAAAATGGTTACTTCAAATACTGTATACTAAACAAATGTTGGCAGCATAAATGGATGATAAAAATTCATTTGGCAGAATTATAATGGGAAAAATGGGATATTTGGCCAAACTCCCTCCAACCTCAATCCTTTCTCCTATTCATGTTGGCTTACAATTTTTCTAAGGTTTTGACACTTGTGTTTCTCCTGCTCAGATACAGAATTATATCATTTCTAACTTGGCTAAGCAGTCCCTGCTCCTGCTTCCTGCTCAGATTAGTGATGAAAGACCATGTAGAAAGAGAGGCCACAAGGAAAAGTCTGAAGGCAGCTCAGCAGACAAGTGAGGCTGTCTCAGATGTTCCAGCCTCAGCAGAGCTGCTAGCTGAATTCAGCCACATGAGTGAACCCATCAGAAGAACTGCCCGGCTGATTCCAACCAACCGCAGAATCATAATAAATAATAAATCATTCAAATGTATGGACACCAATGAGGTAAAGAGGCGGAGGGGTGGGGATGGTGGTGTGATTAATTGGGCAATTGGGATTGACATGTATACACTGATGTGTATAAAATTGATGACTAATAAGGACTGCTGTATAAAAAAAATAAATAAAATAAAATTCAAAAATTAAAAATAATAATAAATCATTGTTGTTTTAGTCCTAAAATAAATCATTTTAGGTTTTGGAGTGGTTTGTTATACAGCAATAGATATGGGAAATACCACCATATCATTCTGGGTATTTGAGGCAAAAAGAAATGTAATAAGGAATTTAGTTTTACAAAATCATTGGAAAGGCAAGATGAACCCCTCCTGGACTATGGAGTCCAAGGTTACGGATACACCTCCTAACTGTGATCCAGATGTCAGGAAGCTTCCACGGCTGCTACCGCAGGTGTTGTCACAACTACCTCTCAAACCTCAAAGCTAGTGACTGAAAACTAAGTGCTTGAGTCTGCTTCTACCTACTCATGCCCCCACACACACACACCGCACCTTGCATCCCAGCCACCACAGCAGCTGGAAGATGGCACGCACGTCATTATTGCCTTCCGAATCTCTTACAACTGTTTCTAATTGACACACCTTCCATCATATCCAGAATCCTAGATTCCAGAGACTTTGAAAAGTGTAGGTTCAGCTTTCCAACCTCAAAGACTGGAAGGTGCATGGAATGAATGATGAGAGAAGTCTAGTATTCATGACCACAGTCCTCTGGCTCTGAATTTAGTCAGTATGACACACAGAAATGTTGTAGGAATGGGAACACAGCAAATATGATTTCCCGTTCTGGTTCTGATGTTTATTAAGTGTTTGAATTTGGTCAATTAGGAAACTCTCATCCCTGATTTGGAGGGTTTTTCAAGAACTCAACACGGCTTTCATAAATTTCCTGGCAAAGTGCCTGGCACATAGTAGGTACTGATCGATAATGGTTATTATTAATGGAGGAGAAGACAAGTGAACAAAAAACTACAATATACAGAAAGTATTATTTGATCATGTAGGAAAGACATCTAACAGATTGGGAGAGAGAAAAGACACCTTAAAGAAGGTGATTTTGAAATTTGAGATGGGCCAGGCAAAAAAAGGCACAAAAGGGAATTCAATATATTGAGGTCTCTCTCTGGCCCCTTCCATAATTCTCTAGGTGGGACCATGACTCTGGCGGTTCTGTGCTTATTTCCAGAACATTTCATAAGAATGGTATTTAGTTTAATGTCATTGGCCTCTGATGTTTTCCCTTTCATGTTTCCAGTTTCATGGTATAGTATTGGAACAAACTTTGGACTAGAAATATATCTGGGTAGCAATCCTACCTTTGCCACCAAGTAGTTTTATCAGCAGCTGATCTGAGATACAGCACTTAGCTTCTGAGTTTTCACCTCCCTTTCTGTAAACAAAACCTACAACTAAAAAAGCAAAAGCAAACAAACGTGACTTAGATAATTTCTGTGACCACTTCCAACTTTGACAGTCTCAGAAATACCTTGATCCACTTATCCCCAAGCATAGCCCAGTGGTTTTTAACAGTTGACTCACCATCCATATATCAGGCACTCTACCTCTATCCAAAATAGGAATCCAACAAGAGAATACGTATCCAGCAACGAGATGAAAGCTTACTTAGTATATTTACATATTAACCACTGGGTTGGGCCTTCATAGATATACTTCATCACACGGATCAACATTGGTTGGCTAAATGTTGGAGCCAATGAATAAAAAAAGGGTAGTAAAAACCTGGCGTCTTTATGAAATATGTTATTGATCTTCAAGAGTCAGACTCAGACGCTTTCAAGTAGCTCCCATACAAAAATCTCTTTAACAGAAGATAGGGTACTTGGCAGGTGTTAGGGAACAAGCTCTTGTTAATGTGAGCTTGGAGCTTTGTGTACATGATGATGCTAATAGTACCCTTTTAAAATATACAAAAAGTACTTTGACTTTAGGATTTTTTTAGACTAGTTGCATAATAATTCTCCTATTGCTTTAAAAACTTTATAAAAATAGCTATTTTCTTCTTTTTGCCCCTCTAGCAAACAAACAAACAAGGAGAAAGGGGAGAAGATTCACGATTAGCTCAGAACAGAAATACATTTTCAAGTCTATACATGAGAAAATGCTAGAAGATAAAGCTATAAAAAATCCTAATCTAGTCATATTAATAAATTCTAATGATCACGTGGGGAAGAACAAAAGCCCACTGACTTTCATTTGAATAGGCATCTTTAATACTCGTCAAACTGCCAATTTTGTTTCGGGCTTTGGAAACGCGTGCACAGTTTGCATTGTTTTTCTCCATCTGCCTTCTCTGTTCTCAAAAACTGAGCTCTGGGCAATGGTGTTATATTTCTATTTCACTTCTTTTTAACACATCAAGGGCAAGGGTAAAGCAGAGCATACACACAGGAAATGGGTTACTGCAAGTGCAACTACACACCAAAACCACATGCCTGGGAAAAAACAGTGACAATGTTGGATAGACTTTTTTAAAAGAAAAATTTACTGGAAATAAAATAGTTTCTTTACATGAATTATATGCACCAAAAGCATGTTTCCTCCAACTGTCTTCAACCCACCTAATCAGGGTATGGAATTAATGCTTTGAAAAACTTTATAAGCATAGATTAAATATTAGTATGTTTCTTTCTGAGGCTGCCTATTAGGAAATAAAACACTTCCTTTATCTCTTTTAAATAATCACTTGGTATTTGTTAGGTGTATATTTGGTGTAACATTCTCTTAACTAGATGAAGAAAATGGCAAATGATGCCATGACTTCTGATTACTGTTAGCAACATCCAGTAGTGAAAACAACAAATTATATACATACATAAGTATTTGACTTATATCTAGAATATATAAATTAGACTTTAAAATGAATGAGATAGGCTGACAACCTAATTTAAAATGGGCAAAAAATTCGAATAGATTTTCTTTCCTTTTCTAATTCAGAGTTTCTCTCTGAGGAATTTGCCTATTTGAAGTATTTATCTTGTCAGTTGAGATCTTTGTATATTAGAAATATTTGCCTTTCTTGTTTATTTTTATTATAAACATTAACCCAATTATGTTTGCCTGTGGCTTTTTTATTTTTTCTTTTGCCATAATGAAAATTTAAGTTTTTATGTATTTAAATATTACTATTTTGTCCTTCTATAATACCTGGGGTTCCTGTCTTGATTAAGAGAGTTTCACTCTATTAATGAAAAAATAAACAGTAAAACATAGGCAAATTAATAAAACTCAAGACAAGTTCCTTGAAGAGACTAATATAATAGCTAATCCCCCTTGAGAACACAATTAAGGAAAAAAAGAAGAAAGTAAGAAATTCAAGATTAAGAATGAGAAAAGACTGGATAAAGAAGAACAAATTAAATGTCAGTAAAAAGAAATGACACAACTGAGTTAGTCTCTTCAACAAGTCAATGTTATTATCAAAAAGGAGGTGGAGAATGGTTTTAAATTAAAGACTTAAGAGACAAGACAACCAAATATCTTCTATGATTAAATTCGGGATTCGGCAAATCAGCTATAAAGTGTTTGGGGAACAACTGGAGAAATTTGAATATGAACTGGATGATAAAAGTTATTAAGAGATTGATTTCAGTGTGTTAAATGGTATTGCAGTTATGTGGGAGAATGTTTTTACTCTTCGGAGAGAAATGCTGAATTGCTTAAAGATGTAGGGTTATGATTTCTCTAATTTAAAATGGTTAATGATAGCTGGGGATTATATGGGTGCTCACTGTATTCTTTTGAAACTCTTTAGGCATGTTTAAAATCTTTATAATAAAATTAAAAAGAATGCAGGATGGGGGAAAATATATAAGTTAATGCTATGTGCAATTCTAAAGCAAAATGTTTTTGAAACCTGGAAAAATGGGTGCTATTCATTGTAAAACATAAATTATTAAGAATTAAAAGAAGATGTGTAAATCTTGCCTAGACCAATTACTATAGAAAAGATTTGAAAGTGATTATAGATCGCCCCTTAAAAAAAAATGCACCAGGAGCAGATGGCTCCACAGCTGGATTCTATTCAACCTTTGGAGACCAAATGATCCCAATGTTTTAAAAAGTATTGTAGGTCATGGAAGGGGACAGCAATTGCTCCAATCCACTTCAGGAAGCTAAAGAAATCTTCCTGGCAAAATGTAATAAAGTCACTTCCACAAAAGAAAAGATGACCAATCTCATTCATGTATAGAGCTGCAAAATTCTCAAAGAAATAATAGAAGACAGATTCAATTTTATGTTGCTCTCTTTAAAAAGTAAAAGAAATAATTATGTTATAATTTGTTATATAAGGTGTATTTCTGTGAGAATTGTGAATGCCTGGAGTAATCAACATATTGAAGAATAAGAGAAGGACATTGAAATGCCTAGAAGAATAAAATAAATACAGGGTTTAACTATGCATGTAAGAAATTGAAAAGTTCCCATTCTATGTTTACTAATCATTTCCTTCTTCCTCATACCAAGCCAAAATCTGCCTCTCAGTAATTTTTACAGATGGAGAAATAAAGGTCCTGGGACATTAATTCCCTAAGGCCAGACTACAAATTAAATCCAAAGCAGGATAGAAAGCCCATAGACTGGTTTCCCGTCCAAACTGTTCTTTCCTTTCAAGTATGTGCCTCTCTTTGAGATATGCCCCAAGGATTCTGGTGGACTTATTGTGCTCTGCATGTGGCATGTGGGCAAAATATACAGCCCAGCAGAGAGTTTCACATTCAAATCACATTATGCTAAGTGAAATTTTCTTCCAAAGAGTGATCTGTCTTCTAAACACAGCAACAAATCCATATCAAATTTAATTCCTTTGCCCATAAACAACATGGAGGCACTCAGCTTTGTCAAATGGCTCTAGCTCTGGCAAAGACTAATGGATGCCCATAAATATCACACCTCTCAAATCATATTTTCCTTGCTGCTTTTTAATATTCCCTTGGCGAGGTGAAGAAAAATGTACCTTATGAAATAGGATTCAGCCAAAAAACCACTGGAAATAAATTCAATTGTTTAATTTTTATCTTAATATTAGAGAACAAAGAAATGTTTATGGCAACGTATTTTTCTTATATTTTGGTTTGCGATTCTGATACTTTATTTACTTATTGCTGAATAGGACAAATTTTATACTTTCAATAGCCAAATACAATTGTTTTAATTTACCCACCCCAATGACAGTCACTACAGTGTCATGGAAAGTCACCTACTTCTATGGACCTCTTTTCCTATTATAAAAAGAGGATAAATGTACTTTTCCTTAGATAGGGAACTAGGAAGGAAGTCTTGATAATATCACAGAATAATTTTAGCTTAGACATTTGTACCCTAAGCCTTTTCTTATTAATTAGCAAAATGCTCCTCCTTCTAATTTCAATGTTATTAAATTATCTCTCAGTTTTATCTATGGACAATGGGGACAATATTTCATGCTTCATCTGCCTTTTAGGATGGATTATTTTAGAATCAAATGAAATAGTGACTATATTTTGTAAACTGTGTAACATTAGGCAAACTTGAAATGGTTAAACCTTGAGACAGGCTGACGGCCAGGCTGACACCTAGGGTGCAATAGACTTGGTATCACTTAGGAAAGGTGGCTTAATGCCATGGAATTAGTGCAAGGGGTATTGTCCTAGTTTCTACAATCTCTGAGTACCAAAACCTGGACTCACACCCAGGTCTTCAGACTCCTGGACTAACAACTAACGGAATTTTCACACTATTGTATCTCTAGATACAGTAAAGATAGTACAGTTTTCACTTTTATACTTATTATTGCTAAAGTTCCTGAGAGCTTTCCTTACTCATAAGACTAGTGTAATCAGCCCTGGGCAAAGTCATGGAGAAGGATGATAGGAGAGGACTATTGACAATTTCATTTTTCTAGTCGTACAGAGCTTCAAACTGTACCAGGGCAGGTAATCAGTGCTTACTGCATCTTAAGAAAGCCATTGATGCTTTTGAATAAGGAGGGAGAGTGCCTGAGCTTTAAAGAAGGAAAGGAAGGCAGGAAGGAAGGAAAGAAAGAAGGAAGGAAGGAAGGAGGGGGGGAAGGAGGGAGGGAGAGGGGGAGGGAGGGAGGAAGCACCAGAAAATCCCATATTATTGAGACGAATGCTTTCAATCTTAGAGCTCTAAGAATATAAAATATAAAATGTTAATATGGGTCCTATCTGAGAGACTCCATTTCCAGAATATTACCCTCCACCCATCACTAGTGTTTTATATCACTTTCTCTATTTGAAATTAAGTTATCTGAAGGCAGAGACCATTTGCTTTGATCCCTGCCCCCATGGCTTAGGTTGAGATGCTGTCCAGAGTTGAGAGTCCATAAATGTCTGCTATTGAAAGTGGGGTCATTTCTTTCCGATTAAATGGCTTGGTCTATGCCAACTCAAATAAAGAGGAGAATTAGAACTTGATAAAACTTGATTGCAGGCTATGTGTTCTAAATACTAGGAAATATGGAAGGGTAAAAGATTGAATTTAAGGTCATTGAGCAACATTTGTCACTTCATGACTTTTTTTAACTTTTAAAATTTTTATGGAATCTGTAGTTAACACCTTTTGTCATCTCATTGTAATTTCTTTCGTAAAATATTACTTTACTTATTAGTTTGTGAATAGGTTATTACACATGTGATACAAAATCCAATAAGCACACGGGGTGTATATATTAACATGTATATTAATATATATCGACACTCCTGTCTGCCAGCTGTCAAGTTCCCCTTCCCAAAAGCAATAACTGTAATCTGTTTCTTGTGCAACCTCCCACACGATTAATTTTAGAACATTTGCACCATCCCTCAAAGAGACTGTGTACCCATTAGCTGTCACTCCCCACCTTCCCCCAACCCACTCCAGCCCTAGTCAACCACTAATCTACTTTCTGTTTCTAGATTTGCCAATCCCAGGCATTTCGTTAAAAAATGTATCATAAATATGTGATCTTTTGTGGCTACCTTCTTTCACTTAGCATAATGTTTTCATGGTTCATCCACATTGTAGCACATACCAATACTTCATTATTTTATTGCCAAAAAGTACTCCATTGCATGGATATACCACATTTTATTTATCCATTCAATTGGTGGATATCTAAGTTTTTTCCACTTCTTAGATATTATGAATAAGGCTGCTGTGAACATTCTTGTATAATACTTTTTATGTGAATGTATGTCTTCATTTCTCTAGGAGTGGAATTGCTAGGTCACATGGTAACTCCATGTTTACCATTTTATCGAACAGCCAAATTGCTTCCAAAGCAGCTGTGCCATTTTATATCCCTACTACCAAAGCACAAGGGTTCCAATTTCTCCACATCTCCCACATCTCCCCAACACTTGCTATTTTCCATATTTTCATTATGACCCTTCTTGTGGGGTGGTATCTCATTATGGCATCTCACTGTGACTTTGATTTGCATTTCACTGATGACTAATGATATTGAGCATTGTCTATTTACATATCTTCTTCGGAGAAATGTATGATCAAATCCTTTGCCCATTCTTCCATTGGGCTATTTGTCTTTTCATTGTTGTGTTACATTGCTTTCTTTGTTTTTGTTTTTGTTTTTTTTAACTTTTGTTTTTAGAGCAGTGTTAAATTCACAGCAAAATAAAGAAAAAAAATACAGAGATCTCCCCCTACCTCCCCACATGTAAAACCTCTGCCATTATCAACATTCCCCCACCAGAGTGGTACATTTGTTGCAACTAATGAACCTATATCGACACAGCATAATCACCCAAGTGCGTAGTTTACATTAATTAGGATCTTCACTGCACTTTCATAGGTTTGTCTTTACAAAGCATCTTAGCCATGTCTCTCTAGGGAACTGAGAGATGGGTGACCAGCAAAGAGTCAGAGAATCCCAAATTAGCAGACCTGAAGTTATGTCCCTGCAGCAAAGAATGTGTGTGTCTATGCAGACACTCAGTACTTTATCCTTGAAATCCAGAAGGTAGCTTAACTAAAAGCTACATGACTGTCAAGGGCCGTTATTAAAATGTCCTGAGTGTAAAGGTCACTTACATTTACCCTCCTTCTCAGTGTGACCCATGGAGTGAACATCATACAGGGTAAGGGTAGGACAAATAGGCATCTGTTCATCAAATCCTCTCACACCAGTCCTCTGGGTAACCCCCTGAAGCTGGAGAAAGCAAAGTTTGTAGTAATAAAGGAAGGGCGAGTGATTTTCTGTTACTTGATACTGTTAAAGAATGGGTTGCATGGGATCTCAGTGTTTTGAAGCAGCTCAGTGCCTTGCTTGCCATACCAAGGACACATTCTGAGGAATTTTCAGGTACGCCAGCCTTCCCTTCCAGCACACCTTTCTGTCTGTCTCTACCTCAGGTACTCAGCTCTCTGACTGCACCAGCCCATCTAACCCTTGGGAAAGTCATCTGCAAATCAATATTACTGAGCAACTCTTGTGTTCTGAAACCATGGACAAAGACTAGATACCTCTTCTTGGGAAGCTCAAGTTCTTTCAAAAGTGCTTAATGAACTATCTCTCTCAAGAAAGTATGCATTTGAAAGCATCACCACAAGGCACACCGGTTAGAGGAGGTTGTGGTTGGAGGGAGATACTCCCATAGAGATCTTGTGTGTCACCACAAGGCAACCACCTACTTTGCTTACCCTTAAAGGTGACCTTGGTCACATACTGGGTACCAGTGTGAAAGCATATAATGCAAGACACAGTAGTTTGCTATGAAGGGTATAGTAGAGCCGACCGGTGTTTCATATGGCACTTCCCAAATCTTCCAGAGTCTCTGCCCGTCACAATTTCTAAATAGAATGTGCTGAAATGATGCCACACCAGTACCTCTGGCTAACTGAATCCCAGATATCAGAGAGCTGACTCAAGTGCATCTATCAGCCACTTAAGAGTTCTTTATACCCAAATGCAACCTTGTGTTAAAACTATATATTGGCTTGGGAAAAACGTCAGGGTCACAGATTTATAAAAAGCTGTTAAGAAAAACCTAGAATACTTGGAGTGGCTGCCCTGAATCTCTTCAGACTGGTATCCTAGGGGCGGGGGCTGCTCTTCCCGACCCCCAGCCCCACATGGAGCTGGAGAACCACCCTGGGGTGTGACTCAGGATGAGAATTCTCAGAAGACTTTAATCAGAGAGCTGGAGACAATGTGCAGGCCAGATGCATGTGTGGCAAGAGTGGGAGAAGAAAAACAACACAAATATCAGTCCACCCGCATACCTGACCCACACTACCTGGGAAGGCCACCGTCAGCTCTAGCCAGTTCACCCTATGTGATACTCCCCAGCTTCTTACCTCACATTAATTACCCTGATTTACTGGTTTCTAGTTTGTATTATCTGAAACTCCCTTGTTCACGTACTTGTATTCTTTTATTAATTTGGTTATATGCTGCCTCCTACCCCAAGCTCAAAAACCTCATCAGCCTCTCACAGCCTTAAGGTGGGGCTGGTAAGTTCCCCCTCTTAGCCCAGTTTCCAGAACAACGTGCACTGGCACATAGTAGTCGTTTCATGAGTACTGGTTGAGGCATCTATGAACTTGCAAGCTTATTCCAAGGCCCTGAGTGAGGACTTTGGGACAAGGAGACTTTGAAAGCCTGGCTCGGGAGATGCTGCGGAGATCCCAGCCACCAGAGCGTTTATAAGCCTCTGATCCGATTCTAAGGCTGGAAGGGCGAACTGAGCTGTGCCCGCGCCCACTCGCCAGCCCCGGAAAGTCGGGGCGAAACCAGCGAACGCGGCCAGAGCTCCAGCGCCGCATGGAGCCTCCAAATGGGCACAAGGGCGGTGGGCAGGCCCCGCCCGGAGCCCCGCGGCCGCCGCCGCCCCGCGCCCCTCCCCCGCCACACGCCGGTCCCGGGGGCGGCGGGCACAGCCGCGGGTGGCCTGCTGAGCCCGGGGGTTGGCGCGGGCTGGAGCCGCCCCACGCGCGTCCCGCGGCCCCCGCTCCAGAGGCGCAGCAGCCGGGTCGGGGCCGCCTGCCGAGTTGGCCGCGCGCGCCCGCAGGAGCGCAGAGTTTGGAAAGTCGTCGCGAAGCTTCGGCGGAGCGCAGGGGGTGGGGGGTGTCAGAGAGAAAAACCCGCCTCTTGCGAGTAGAACGAGGAAGGGGGGTGGGGGGAGGCTCCGAGTTCCGCTTCCTGAACGGCGGTGGGTAGAGGAGGTCGGCGCCGGCGAGGGCGGCGGGACGCGCCCTCCAGCCCGCGACGGGCGATGGCCAGCGAGCGGACCCGCAGGTTCACCCGGAGCCTGCTGCGACCCGGGCAGGCGGCCGAACTCCGACACAGCGCCGCGTCCGCCGCCGCGGTGGCCGTCAGCAGCCGGCAGCAGCAGCGGGTGAGTGCAGCGCGTCATCCGCGCCTCCCCGTGCGCCCCGGGCTGCTGGGGGCCCGAGCCCGCCCTCCCGGAGCCCTCGGCGCCCCGTTCCCTGCCGCACCCCGGCTCCCCCGCCCCCGCACGGCCTCCCCCGCCGCCTCGCCCGGGGCCGCCAGCGCCACCTCCGCGAGGCAGCGGCACCGACGCGTGAGGACCGGGGGCACGTTTGAGGACCAGGGATACTCAGAGGATCAGCCGCGCGGGCAACAGAAGCGCAGCGTGGGGGAGGATGTGCCTGGGTTTGGGGGTGTGAGGAGGTGACGGGAACGCATCGCGAGCCCCGTGGGCGTTAGGTTGTGGGGTGCCAGAGACCCGAGGGGTGGGGAGTCTACGGAGCGGAACCCCTCGGTCCTTGGGTCTCCGCGCCCCCTTCACCCCTAGCGACTAGGGAGCAGGAGGAGAGGGTGTGATACGAGGTCCTCGCCCGGGCTAAAGCTGGGAACCTCATCTGAACGCTCTCGCGGAAATAAATGCCCTTCACCCCCCTCCCTCCACGGGGTAAAAACCCACAAACCGCTTTATAGGAGTCCAGAAAGGGCTGAGGGAACTAGACTGGAGGAGACGTGGGTCGTTAAGTATCCAGTGGTTTCTGGTATTTTTCTAAGATGTTTGCAGGGTTCTCCCGCCAACTTTACTGGTTACTTCCTTATTGAAACGCCTTCTAAGAGAGCCGGGTGATTTCCGCGGGAAATCCCTGGGGCAGCAGCCAGACGTTCTCATCTGATGCCCAAATCATATCCATACCTCCCCAGATGTTCGTAAGTTCCAGTAGGTGTCACACTCCGGGTTGCAAGTGTCAGGAGGAAGAAAAATGAACTCTTGTGGGAAAGGGAAGCGAGTGGGAACAGACTTGAAGCAAGACTTGGGTTCAGCAGTGACACTCTTGGCCTGCCTTTGCTGGACCGGAATCCCACGTTGTGGGTTTCATTTTACTTTTTGCCAGGAAATATCATTAGGAATTAAACGGCTTCTTTTAAGAGTGTCAAAAAAAGTGTTACTCTTGCAAGTCACCCATCAGGAGCGAGCCAAGAGCTGCCCAGAGCCAGTTCCCACAGCCAGGACTTTTCTCTAAAGCCAGAGGTTGGAAAGTTGAACAGAACGGAAGCTAATTGCCTGGCAGAGGAAAGAGGCATCAGATGCCCAAGAGGGTGAGGGTGACTGGAGTGTGAAATGAGTCAGGAGTCAGTGGCCAGGGTGCCTTCTCTTTCACTTACCACTGGCTGCAGTCTGCAGGTACCCAGAGGGGATTTAACTGTTAGCAGACCCTGTGCCAGGGGCTGCCCTGGTCTTGATATCAGCATGCACATTTTCAAGGCAGGAAGGATAATCGGTCAAAAAGAACATTTGAAAAAAAATGTTCAGCTGGAGTAAAAATAGAGATAGTAAAATCTTCAAGCATGCATAGAACATAATTTTTACTGTGGAATGATTATTCAGGATTGTGGCTTTGTCATTGTCTGCCATTTGCTTTAAGATGACTTTATTTTGCAGTTGATTCATTTTACCAAGTCTCAGTAATGATCTGGTAAACAAGTGCACAGAAATAAGTAGCATTCAATTGGAATAAACAGCCCTAAATGTTGTTTTTGATTTTTGCTTTATTTTTAACGGGGTTCTTCTAGAGTTTTTGGAGCACTCGACTTTTCTCTAAAGAATATGTATCCTAGATACCTTTGTACGCAGACACACACATTACTTTCTCCAAATTGATGTCAGATTTGAAATCCTAGGGTACCTTGTCAAAATGAATAAGTCCAATGTCTTAAGAAGAGTTGGGGGAAGGGGTGATTCGCTGGGAAAGGGGTCCCTGCCCCCCTCCCCTCACTTCAGCACTGTGGCCAACACTCTGGGACCAGCTTTTGCCAAGACATGTCAAAGGATCTTACCCATCTAGTCAGGCAGCTTGGGCAGCGATTTTGGCAGCGCGGAGTCATGTGCCTGGCATCTATCCCATCAGTTAACTCTTAAAGGGAAACTGGAAAGTGATGCATTCTCCGAGTTGGCACCCAAACGCAGTGGGGTTCTGTGGGGCAGCGCATCCCCTTTGAACCTAAAACCTTGTGATTGGACTGTGCAGTGAAGATGAAGCTTAGCTTACATTGATCCACTTCCTTAAGACTCTTTGTGTTGGTTGCTTCAAGTCCTCAAATCCTAGTTGTCAAGGGAGAAAATGAATAGTCTGCGGGGAGAAGATTATGGGTAGCCCACTTCAATACAGGAAGTGGAATAGTGTGTATTGGAGCAAGATGTCGTCTACTGAAAAAACATTTGAGACACACTAGAAAGTCTTGCTGAGAAAACCTGTCTCACTGCTGGATTCATACAATGACCTTTCTGAAATCTCTCTTTTGGGGACCGAAAATATAAACACAAAAAGTATATAAATATATAAAAATACATATATATCGTACAAATATACACATAATAGGACAGGAAATCTTCAAAATGTGTTTGGATTATGGAGATCAGAGAACGAAGAGATGCTGAGTGAGGGCATTTACCGGGGGGCCTACTTTTAGGGCAGTTGCTGAGGAAAGTTGAGGTGGATTCCAAAGCAATCTTTTTTTTTTTTTTTTTTTTTTTGCGGTACGCGGGCCTTTCACTGTTGTGGCCTCTCCCGTTGCGGAGCACAGGCTCCGGACGCGCAGGCTCAGTGGCCATGGCTCACGGGCCTAGCCGCTCCGCGGCATGTGGGATCCTCCTGGACCGGGGCACGAACCTGTGTCCTCTGCATTGGCAGGCAGACTCTCAACCACTGCGCCACCAGGGAAGCCCCTCAAAGCAATCTTGATTTTAGTTTTAACCCAAGGCACTGTAGTAGCTCATATGCAGGCAGACTCCTAGTGCGAACCCACCTTATTCTGCATTCCTCTTAAGAATAATAATGAAAAATTATCTGCACTCCCAAGTTCATTGCAGCATTTTACACAATAGCCAAGATATCCCATTACAATGGATATATAATACTCCATTGTGTGTGTGTGTGTGTGTGTGTGTGTATACACACACACATATTATTTAACCTTAAAAAAGAGGGAAATAGAAGGAAATCCTGCCATTTGTGTACATTATATTAAGTGAAATAGGTCAGACACAGAAAGACGAATACTCCATGAACTCACATATGTGTGGAATCTAAAATGGTAAAACTCATAGATGCAGAGAGTAGAACAGTGGTTGCTGGAGTGGGGAGGGGAGCAGAAGGGGAAATGAGGAGATGGTCATCAAAGGGTACAGATTGCTCACCTCTGCACGATGAATGAGTTTTGGAGCTCCAATGTACAGCGTGGTGACAATAGTTGAAAATACTGTATTGTACACTTGAAATTTGCTAAGAGGATAGATCTTTAAATCTTCTCAACACACACACACACACACACACACACACACAATGGTAACTAGGTAGAGGTGATGGAGAAGTCATTTAACTTGATCGTGGTGATCTTCCCACGATACATCAAAACATCAAATTGTACTCCTTAAGTATATACAATTTTTGTATGTCAAAGGTCTCTCAATATAGTTGTTGGAAAAAACAAGAAATAAAAAGAGTGAGAACAATAAAGAACAATTATGAGCAAAAGCCATAGATTTTGAAAACAGAAATATTTCCTCCTTAGTTATCCTAAAATTTTTTCATAGAAAACAAATGAATCACAACTCATGCAAAGGCCAATCTCAGGATCAAGCACAGCTTAAGTATTTCCTGACCGCCCCCCTTTCATAGTAGTCCCACAAAGCAAACTTGTGTATTGCAGAATCTCAGTTCAGAAATGATTAGGAACATTTCTCTCATGTCAGGGCTTGAGTGTTTTATTTTTTTTGGTTGAATATACTACTGTGTTGGCCACAAAGTTGTAATGCCACTAATTAGAGATTCTTTTTTGCTAAGAAGCTCTTCTTTTAAAAATGTGTGAAGTGCATTTGTACTTTCACATGAATTAGTTCATCTAAATAGCTTTCTACAGTTGATTAAGCTATAAACATAGGATTGGTGCTCTTTTCTGCATATATATTATATTCGTTTGAGAGATATGGACTTTTATTTCTGGAACATGACTGGGTGGGTCACAGGAATGGAAGACTGAGTAACAGAGAGGGTAAGAACTATCTAGGGTCAGATGATGGGAAGGAAACACAGAGGCAGGTGGAGGTTTACCAAACACCAACTAATGATTTGGTCAATTTTTGCCTAATGCCTTTTAGGTGTTTCCTAGATGAGAACACACCACTTTATTTACATGTATTCTTTAGGACATTTACTCTGCTGTTACACAAAAATTGTTCTGCAACTTATGTTTGAATTGTATCCAAATTTATTAATTTCTTTTAAAGAGGAAACATCCTGCTAAAAGCAACTGTACTTAATCAGTGTGTTTTCTCCCTCCCCACCCAGAAAGGCTAAGAGAGGAGAGTATTGATTCAGTATTCCCCCAAATTCCATATCCTCGTTTTGATTTGGTGTTTCCTAACTACCTCTGTTCCCCAGCAGTACTCCTTTTGATATTTTAGGCAGCTTTGAATAAGAAGCAGAACCTTTGACTGACTAAAGATTTCTGGCTGAGAAACTATGAATATGGAAACATGTTTACAGGGGCAGGAGGAATTCTTAGAAGGAAGACTTTCCTTCCCTCTGAACTTTGTGATATTTAATAGTTGAGAGTAAGAAGGGTTTTAAGAAATTGAGTGGGAGATACTAGAATTTCCAAAAACTCCTATGCCTGGAGTAAGAGTCAGTGAAGTGATGTAGGAAGTGATATTGAAGAAAAATGAAACACTTGTTTTACTGTCAGTGTCTAGAATGAAAGCAGTATGCAAAGCAGAGGCCTGTTAGTTTAGCATTCCTAGCACCCTCTTGTTCTGTTTCAGTTTTTTTTGACAGGGTTCTTCATAACAAGGGTGTTTACATTTTAGCAGAAATCACAGGCTTTAGCACAAATCCCAATCCCACGTTTATGTTTTCAAATGAGGAAAGTCCCTAGCCTGGTGAAGAAGTCAACACAAACTTAGTTTACAAGATCAAGGTTGAATGTTATTATTGACTGTATCAACTCATGTTTCTGACTTCTCAAGGGCATTGCAGAGGTAACTTTAAAAATATATGGTAACAACGGTGGGCTCTAGAGAACTTTTACATGGGTCAAAAAATGAAAGACTGTATAAACATTTTCGTCTGTCTCTTTCTTTACAATCTTTTTCTCTAAGGCCTAGCATAAAAAAAGAGAGCAGTAATAGTTGTTATATAATAAACCATTTGTTGAGAACCTACAAAGTGCCTGACACAGCATTGTTTATTTAATTCTCAGAGCAATCCTATGAGGAAGTCATTATAGTTACAGATTACAGAGGAGGCCATTGAGACTCATAGGGTTAATACGTTGCTCTGAGTTAAGTAACTGACATGGGACCTCTTTTGCATCCTGAATAGCAACCAGTTTTGTAGCTGCTTCCAATAGCATCTCTAAGTTGGAAGACACAATGATTTTAACTTTGGTTAATGTTGCCTTTTGATGGGTAGCTCTACCTAAGGAAGAAGAACTCTGTCCTTCCTACTGGCATTTCAGAGTACCCGTGAGGGGTCGCTTCAGTTTTCCTCTGAGGTTAGAAGCCACAGGAGAGGCTGTTCCAGTTACCCGTGTTAATAATAGATCTTCCCAAGGCAACTGGAGCTCAGTGGTTAAGTCCTTAAAACATGAACTTACTTAGCTATCCCCATGCCATCTATCTGGCAAAGCCATAAGCGAATTGTGCAAGAGGGTGGAGTTAATTCTTCTCAAGTCCACTTCTCTCCCAGGACTGGTTGCTTCTCCATTCTCAATCACTTCACCCACTCCAAGCAAGGGCCTGAAATTTTCCAGTGCATCATGTGTCCTTGACGATGCATATTTCCATTTGACTGGGTTGTGTTGAGATTCTTTTCTCATGCTATCTTATTCAAAGGAGTGATTCCAAGTGTCTTACAAAGATGCATGTAACATAGCAGCAACGAAAAATATAGTAAGGAGGTAAAAAGCAATATTAGCAACAACAACAAAAAGCAGTTTTAGGAAAGGTAGATGTAGTCAGGAATAGGTCAGTGGAGTATGATCAGTATACAAAATGCCTAACCATTAAGTCCTGTAGTCTGGCTAAGGGTGCATCCTAGAGAACCAAGTCAAAGAGGAAAACATGACCAGCCATGAGATTAAGAGAGCCATAAGATAAAAGAAGATCATTTGCTCTAGACATGGTCAGCTTTAACTTGTACTGAGATAAGATAGTCTTTTTTCTGTAATTTTTCACAATGGGCAGCATGATGCAGTGATAGACCCTTATTCCTTAGAATGTGGTCCATGGGCCAGCATTGGCATCACCTGGTCATTAGAAATGCAGAATCCCTGGCTCTATACCTGACCTCCCGGATCAGAATGTGATTTTTTTTTTTTTTTTTTTTTTTTTTTTTTGCGGTACGTGGGCCTCTCACTGTTGTGGCCTCTCCCGTTGCGAAGCACAGGCTCTGGACGCGCAGGCTCAGTGGCCATGGCTTGTGGGCCCAGCCACTCCGTGGCATGTGGGATCTTCTCAGACCGGGGCACGAACCCGTGTCCCCTGCATCAGCAGGCGGACTCTCAACCACTGCGCCACCAGGGAAGCCACAGAATGTGAATATTAATAAGATCCTCTGATGACTTGTAAGCACATTGAAATGTGAGAAACACATACACACTCACACACAAAGCTACACTTTTAGCCGTATTTTTGCAGTGTATTGTCAGGTAAAGGCAATTGTGTGAGGGTCTAGTTCACCGTGGTTTATTCTGCAACTCTTTGAAAGAGTCTCTTGAGACAAAGATGAAGTTCAGACCACCTAAGGATAAAAATGAGATTTGTTCATTGCTAAGTGACTTTAGGGAAGTCCCTTGCTAATTTGCTTTGTATTTTCGCCTCCATCTAGCACCTTAATTGCAGAGTGAACTTAAGTTAAGCTTCTAGGTTAAGGAAAAAATTCTATAACATACATGACACAGTTGCAATGTGAATCTTCAGAAGTTCTCACCTTGGTTATAACCCTAAAGATGGGTTCCAGGATGAGGCCAGTGTCACCCCACTTACCAGAGAATTTGAAAGCAGAATCGCTCCAACTCAAGTAGGACATGCAATGATGATTACTTATTGCTTTAGAAGATTTATGTTGCCATCATCTTGAAACCCTTAGTTATTTGAAACTAATTGGTTATATCAGAATATCTGATTGCTAGAATCAGAAAAATGATGCACCTTTTTTCTTTCAGTCATTGACTCTCAGAAAAAAAAATGGTTTTTCTTGTTCTCATTTGAACGTCCTAAGGATGGAATTCCATGGAGTTAAAGACCTTGATTTCTCCACATGTTGTAATTAATGTGGTCCAGGACCCCTTTGATTGGCTGTCCTTTACCACCATCTTGGGACACTCTTTCCTCTCCACGACTGTCCAAGTTGAAGTTCCCTCATGCAGTTTGAACCATTTGGCCAGTTTGGGAGTTGGTGTAGTAAATATCAGATCCCGTGAGACTGGAGACCAGAATTCCATCCCTGGCTCTGTGACTCTTTGCTGAGTCACTTCCCTTTCTGGAGTCTCAGTTTCTTGATCTGTGAAATTAGGACATTAGATGATTGGATCCTTACATTTGCCCTCTCTCTGCCCCAGAGTCCTCATGGCTTCTCCTTGCCCCTCAGATTCTCAGATGGCATCTGCTCAGGAAGGGCATCTTGGATTCCCAGATGCAAGCATTTTGCCCAGCCTCCCTCTGCTACAGACATCTCTGACCCATTACTGTGCTTCACTTTCCTCATAGCTCTTACCACTATCTAAAGAGATCTTTCTACTTATTTAATGTCTTATTTCTCTTTTCCAGGCTTTCTGCCTTCAAATATAAGTGCCATTGAGGGAAGGGAACTTGTCAATTTCACTACTTTTACGCTATATTGACTATATGAAAATAAGGGGTGGGGGTCTCCCTTCCCACTGCAAATGAGTGCTTAAGGAAAGTCGGGAGAGTGGGCTGGGTATACATCAGTGAGAGACTGTAGTGGAGTTATGACTTCAAAATGTCAGGGTTGTCAGTATCTGTTTATGTTGTTCCTTGAGCCATCTTCTTCATGGTCTAGTTGGTAAGTGGCAGAAATGCAATTAAATAGAGAGATATTGAGCCCATCCTATGTGTCAGGTACTTGACTCGTACAGTCTCTTTTAATCCTCATGACAACCGTATGGGCAAGGATTTCTATTCCTATTTTATAGATGAGGAAAGAGATGCTTGGAGATCAGGAACTTGCCCCAGACCAAATGACTGGTAATTGATGCATCCAGGAGTCACATGCAGGCAGTCTGACTCTGGAGTCTGTGTTCCCCACGATTAGTCTATTCTGAAGACCAGGTCCACCAGGCAGACAGGCAGATCTCATTAAACATGCAGTTAGCATCCATGTGAGAGAACAAAGAGAGAAAAGGAAATCTCAGAGTACTAGCCATAGGAAGAGGTTTTTAAAAAGAGTTTCTCAACAAGAGAAGAGCTGTGGTTGCTTTTGCTCTGATGAACAATTTTTCATTTACGACATCTCAGCAGAGTGGGATACTGGGAGTGACACCAACTTTGGACACTCTTGTCAGTGTGGTTCTTTCCCAAGGACAGGACTGGCATGGAGTGTGTTAAACTATGCAAACAATGGCTCCTTCATCTCTTGAAAGGGGCATCATTTGATTCTTCTCCTTCTGTAGAAACACATTTCTGGCACGATATGCATGGCGTAGTTGCAGTTGCAGCATTACATCTGTTTCATTGTCTTTTGTAGTCTTGATTTGAATGTTCATGTTTACAAAGGAGAGGGTTTTTTTTTTTTCCCACTGAAGTGAGATTTGTTCGCCTCTTATCATTCACAGCAGCGTCAGTGGGCTGGAAAGGAAGGCTTGTGTTTGCTGGACTTGACATGTTGACGTACATTAAATGATGTAGAAATAATAAAATTTAATGAATATGACATAGTTAGTGGCTATAGAGCAAAACACTTGCCTTTGAAAACGTTAATATTTGTAACTGGATTGCAGTGGAAGTGTCTGCCTCTGAGAATAGCAGAATTAATGGACCCGAATCATCAAAAGTTCCTTTAATTGTGTTGCTAAATGTGAAAATAGTCAGTTTTCCTAATTCAATTTCAGCACAACCTCCTCCCCTGACATGTAGAATTGGGGAAGCGAGGCAGCTCTCTACGTTAAACACCAAAATGGCAGAGTTTAACGATAGGATGTGGAGGAGGGTCTATTGAAAAAGATGGCACCATTTATGATGACCACAGTGAGCTTTTCTTCATACAATTATTTTGGTAATTACCAATCTAAAAGACTAATTAAGGCTGTCAAAATGACCAGTGACTTTGGGGCTTTCAAAACACACATTCTATAAACAGAACACAGGCCTGAACATCTGACTTGGCAAACAAGCAAACAAAAAAACTTAACAAAATTCACTATTCAATGAAATATGATAATAAGTTATTTTCAAACACGGATTGTTTATTTGATTAGCTCTTAAAAGTCCCTTTGTCACACTCTTCAGAAGGAGAAAATGGGAATTAACTACAGCTGAGTAACCTTCACAAAAATGAAAGTGATGTCAGAGCTCAGTAACTTTTTTGGAGAAGAAAATTCAAAGCTGGAGAACTAATATTGAAAGTCATTTACTTTCATTTTTTTACATTATTTATTTTAAAATCAGACATTTATTCAAAAGAGGATTTTATTTTCCAATGAAAAGTGTTCCAGTTTACTTTAAAGCCTGTATATCTACAATAGCTATAAAAGTTCCCTGTGTAACTGCCAGTAATAAAATTTATTGGCATACCAATATGCACAGATAAGATTCTTTCAGGACCTTTCTGAGTGCTAACAGGAAAGGTTCATTTATTAACTTCCATTTTTTCAAAGTAAAAGCCATTATGAGGTTGCTATTCAATCAATTTGAAAAATGTATCTTTTTATCATTAGGAAGCAATGGTTTCCAGGCTCTGTAACCTTGGCCATGTCTTTAAGCTTCTTCAGGTTTTAGTTTCCTTGTCTTTAAAATGATAAGGTTGGACAGTAAAACCTTTAAATGTTCCTTAGTTCTAAAAATCTAGGGAGTTATTATTCTTTTTAAGAGGTTTTCATAGATGGTTCAAATTTTTTTCATTTTAATAACACCATTATTGATTAAATAGCTGATTTTAGCAATAGGTAGAATGGCTCCAAATGATCTACAACCAAATTTGTATTTCAGATATGAAAATGGTAGCACAAAGTGGTTATTTGAGGATGTAATGAAGGGAATAGCATTTATACACCCAAAGAACAGGGCTAGTGGCATCAGAATTGGCAGAAGGACAGCCAGCAGTGACAAAGGTGGGCAAGACAGGTTCCTCCCACTTGGTGGAGGCTCAGAGGCAAGCTTGTAACTTCATTTCCCGCTTTCTATTCCTGCAGAGAACTGTAGGCTCCATCTGCTTTAAGACCACGAGCTCTCCGGTTCTCATGCCCAGTCTTTGTAATTGCAGCTCTCTGGCTTAACGTCTGTGCCAGGCTCCTCTTAGCGCCCCCATGACTAGGGTATAGACCAGGGTGGAGGGAGTTTGAACCATCCTCCACGCTCCACACCTCTTCCCTGCCATCGAAAATCAGTAAGAACCTCTTTTTTTTTCAAGTTCTGTCTCCGTTGCCTCCTTCTCACACCTGAGAAAGGTAGTATGATCTTTCCCTGTGACCTGTCTGGTGTGATTTCCAAGCTGTTGAAAAGACAGCAAAATCTTCCTTCTCAGATCATTCTCCTAGCAACCTCTTCCCTAACAAGGTCCGGCGTATTTCATTCAGCAGTTAGAAGTCAACCTTAAAGATACAAGATGAACATTGACTTGAATTCACACCAAAGCGTAAATCCATTCCCCAGCAGGTGTACTTTGGAAATCACCTTTAGGATAAATGGGCGTAAGAATGGGAGGCTTGTACCAGAAATAACGTTTCATCTTTTACTGATAACTAGTCCGATCTCTGGCATGTAAATGCATGACACGTGTCCCTGTTGCCTCCCCTGGAAATGGAGAATGAAGTGTGATTTTTGCCCTCACATTTCCAAAACCCTGAGAGACCTTCTGGATAAGCACTGTGGTTATTGTTTCCATATTTCCAGGACAGCAAGATGGCATACAGTAGTATTTACGAAATGCTTGTTAAATGTAAGGAAGAAGGTCGCCCTTGGAGATGATGGAAGTACATGTTAGGCGTGTGAAAGGGAACCTAAGTGCCTGGTTGGCAGTAAAGAAATTCTCAGGTATGTTGTAGAAGAAACACTTTGGTGAACATCTGACTCGGCAAACAAGGGAACAGAAAAAGTTCACAAAATTTACTATTCAGTGAAATATGATAATTAAGTACAAGCATATGGAATGTGCTCAGTCGTCACAAATTGAAGTGTCCTGAATGGAAATGAATTCAAGATTCCCAACAAAGGCTATTTAAAGATAAAAAAATAATAAATTAAAATGTTAATTGGCCTAAACGGATCCTCTTGGATAAATAAAACTCAGCCCAGCAGGTGTCAGCCTTGTTCTCACACCCGCTCCTCCCCTTGTGGGCGCCTCAGTGGCACATACAGGCTTCACTGTTCGGCCAAGGGTGTCATTGTTATTCCCTCAGATGCTGTTAGCGGTCACAAGGCTGGGACAGCATAAAACGCTGGGCGGGCTGCAGAAAACGATTGATTCAAATGCAGGAAGTGTGGGCGACAGTTTGGACAGCAGTCCGTCCCCAGTCCCATGATGGAGAGCGGTTTATGGTTTCAAGAAAACACTTCATAAATCACCAGAGCTGTATGAGGTTATCAGTGAATGTGAGTGCTATTTTAGTTCTTAAGAACTCTGCAGCTTTTCTTTAGGTCAAGGAGCTTTCCTGACACTGTTTCAGAGGGTTGTAATAACTGTGCTCTATGTTCTCTTTTTAATTCCCATTTTCATCTAATAGTCTCTTTTTACAGCTGTACTTTGCAAACCTTTATTAAATTGATAACTCAAACTATAGATAATAATGGAAAAATAAAAACAATGATCACCCATAATCTCACCACCCACTGGTAACAGCTTTTGGTGTGTTTATTTTAAACATTTGTCTGTTCATAAAAATATCCTTTGACACACGTTTAAGCTAATAGTGAATATTTAAATTTTTCATGTGTGTTCAGTGATTCAAGCTAAAGTTTGTCCTGAGAATGCTTCCTTCTGGTGTTTATGTATACCAACTCCACGTGAAATGTATGTTGGGAATGAGAAAAGAGAAATTGTGCTACGTTTCTTGGTGTCCTACCATCATAAACATTTAGACCTAGAGGAAAAAGTCTAAAATAGATCAGGAAGTTGAGTCACTGGGAGGTTGAAGTGGATATGGTCAGGGTGACAGAGCAAGCTTGATGATCTCAGACCCAGTGCCTTTTCTCCCTCAGCCCAGGGCACCATCAGCAGCCAGAAGTATAATTTAATGTCATAAAATGAAAGTCTAGAATTTTACTCAGATTTCTATGGGGCTTTCCAGTAAAAGTGAGTAAACCTTAAAGCCAATAGAACACTGCTTTCAAAGGAGTTTAAACAGTAAACACACACTTAACCTGTGCATGCACACATGGCTTACTTCCTGAACATGTGAGGGGGGTGTTACCTGTTGCTGCTGAGACTCTGTGACCTGTGTTTAGCAGCAAGTTGAAGTTGTGGGTCTCTGATTTGTGAGCACACAGAAGGGTGCGGTTGTGCCCTTGGGCTTGTGTCGTTCCTGTAAGCTGACACTGATGCCTTTTGCTGCCACCTTGAGTGATATGAATGGTGACACGTGATCTCTCAGGGCCCAAAGAAATGATCAGAACTTGACCGAGTCTGGGCTTCTGTGACTTTGTGGAGCCACCAGCACTGTCACTAGATTTCTATTGCTGCCATAACAAAATTACTACAAATTTGTGGCTTAAATAACACAGATATATTATCTTCCCATAACATAGGTAGGAAGTCCACAGCAGTCTCCCCAGGCTAAAACCAAGGTGTCAAAAGGGCTGAGTACTTTTCCGCAGGCTGGAGGGGAAAATGTGTTTCCTGCTCATGCGGGTTGTTGGCAGAACTTCTTGTGACAGTAGGGTCAAGTTACCTGTTTTCTTGCTGGATGAAAACTGAAGGCCATTTCCAACTTCTAGACACCAACAGATTCCTTGGCCATGGCCTCTTCGTCCATCTTCAAAGCCAGCAATGGTGGATCAAGTCCTGTATGTATCACATCTCTCTGACTCATTCTTCTGTTTTCCTCTTTTGCTGTTAAGGACTCATGTGATTAGGTTGAGCCCTCTGGATAACGCAGGCTACTCTCCCCATTTCAATATCCTTAACCTTAATCACATTTGCAAAGTCCCCCTTTCCAGGAAAGTTAGCATACTCCCAGGTTCTGGGGATCAGGAGGTGGACATCTTTGGGGATCTTATCACAAATTCATTTAGAAGGATTATTAAAAGGACAAATTCTTCCCCAAGTACCCCTGAATTCCCTCTGTTGGAGGTCGGTTTAGGGCCTAGTCTCTGACCAGGCCTCATTATTTTATGTGAGAGTAACTCTGATCCGTGGTATATCTCAAACCTACCAGACCCTGAACTTCCTTCTCCATATTGTCTTTAGTTTCATATACTGAGGACCCTGATGGGCAGGACCAAATATTCTGTGCAGTAGTTCCAGACAAGCTGTCTACAACTTTGTGTACATGGACTCAATAACCATTACTCAGAAACAGAGGCTGGAACTACCTTTTATCATTTTACCTAATGGCTAAAAGAACCATTTAACACAAGCAGTCTTATTCAAAATGGCATCTTTGATTCATTAATAAGCAGAGACTCAGTACATTTTGGGGCACAGAAGAGTGGATCAAGAATTCCTCAATATATTTTCAGATCACGGAATACCTCTAGGGGAAATGGACCACTTAATGTTGGAATTCACCAGGGATCTAGCCTTAGACCTTCTTTTCTCTCTCTCCCCAAAAAACCTCCCTCCTTGGTTCATCCTCCCACAGATTCAACAACTCGCTTATGCACTGGTGTTTCCAACTCTGTCTCTACTTCGTGCTCTGCCTCTGAGCCCTGCCTATTGATGCTTGTATTTTGGAATCCCCTAGTTACTTCAAACTCAACAGGATCCATATCTAATACATTTTTTCTTGCCTCATAAATCTGTTCTTCTTTTTACCTGAGTTTTACATCTCAGTTGATCCTTTAATCTCAAACTGAAACCGTGCTGAATTCTTTCCATTCCCTGCCACCCTGCAGGGGATCATGCTCCAAGTGTTGACAGCTCTACATCCTAAGTATTTCAAGCATCGCCCTGACCACAGTGATCCAGGTAAGTCGCTCGCGATTTCTTCCCCAATGCAATTGTCTTTTGCAATGTCCTTGAGTTTTTTTTCCACCGTTCTAACTACCTCCCGTCTCTGGTCTCCCCACCTAGTCATCCACCTTCCACACTTCATCTACCTTATCTCATGAGCACAGACTTCTGATTATGATATGTTTCTTCCTGAGTGCCATTCATGCTCTTGATGACTGCCCAAGTGGATTCAATCTCACCTGGTTCCAAACTACCTTTCCAGCCTCACTTTCCATTAGGTTCTTTCCTCGCTATGCACTATAGCCACTTAAGGTTCTGGGCGTTTCCTACGGATGCTGTGCACTTTTATGCCACCGGCTGCTCTTTTTTCTCTTCTTGTTCAGCTCCTACTTGCCTTTCAAGACCCAGCCCTTCACCTGTTGCCCTCCCTAAATCTATAGGCAAACAATCTCTTCCTCTCCTGAGTTTCCATAGCACTTCTTGAATATGTGATTTACTTTTCATTGTAATCGTTTACTTATTGTCTCACCTCATCAGACAGTTAGTTTTATCATAATGTAATTAATGACTGGAGAGATGTCTGTGCATATTTACAGTTCTTTTAAATGTTCTCAGCACTCCATGTTCTTTTGAAAGGGAAATGCACTGCAAATATTGTCATACAAGAGAAGCAGTAAGGCATTATCTTTCTCTTCCTTACTTAGATGCTTAAATATTACCTAGCTTTGCAAATAATAACCCAGCATTCAGTCCAATGCTTCCGAAAAAAAAAAATGAAACCGGTTCAGAGATTTTTTAAAAGGACCCATTTTAATTATTGCCTTTCAAGACTGGATGTGGCTGTGAGGAAAAATTGCATTTTAGGTCTGTGATTTCTTTATTTTTCAAAGCGCACACCCTATCATTTCTCATTGAACATTTCTAACATTTCTAAATTTTTTTTTCTAGTTGCAGTTAGTTACAATAAACTGGACATTAAATGTTTATGAATTATCCAGTTTGCTGGGGGAAATACAGACACATTAAATTGCCCCAGTGCTAACATTGAAAATCTTTGATGTGGTAGTTCCAGACCCCAGCCTCCCTTTGCTCCCTTGTCAAAGGCACAGGGGCCACCTCTGAGCACCTGGTGTGCAACATGCACCTGTGAGGCATGGCCCTGACTGGGTCTTTCCCAGCCCAGAAGGCTCTTTTCTCCCTCACCTGTCTTCTCACACATCAGTTCCTCCAGGGACCCTTCCCTCATCTCCAGCCAAACCCTGGAAGCTTGAGTTGCACTGGGTACCGCCTTCTGTGGGAAATATGGGTTTCCTGGTTATAAACTATGAATGCTTCATGTATAAAAATAATATCTAGAGCATATGTTTATTCCTGAAAGACTACAGATGAAAGTGTTGTTTATGAAACGCTATGAGCAGCACCTTCACAGGCCTCCGTTTGCCTCTCCTCATTCCAAGCTCCTCCTTCCTGGGAAGTAGCCACTAAACAAAATGTCCTCAGTATTCATTCCCCTGCTTTGTTTTTTCCTTTTCCTTTTTTATTTTGAGGAACATTCAGATTTTTTTTTTAGCATCTTTATTGGAGTATAATTGCTTTACAATGGTGTGTTAGTTGCTGCTGTATAGCAAAGTGAATCAGCTATACCTACACATATATCCCCATATCCCCTCCCTCTTGTGTCTCCCTCCTACCTTCCCTATCCCACCCCTCTAGGTGGTCACAAATCACCAAGCTAATCTCCCTGTGCTATGCGGCTACTTCCCACTAGCTATCTATTTTACATTTGGTAGTGTATATATGTCCATGCCACTCTCTCACTTCGCCCCAGCTTACCCTTCCCCCTCCCTGTGTCCTCAAGTCCATTCTCTACGCCTGTGTCTTGATTCCTGTCCTGCCCCTAGGTTCATGAGAACCATTTTTTTTCTTAGATTCCATATATATGTGTTAGCATACGGTATTTGTTTTTCTCTTTCTGACTTACTTCATTCTGTATGACAGACTCTAGGTCCATCCACCTCACTACAAATAACTTAATTTTGTTTCTTTTTATGGCTGAGTAATATTCCACTGTATATATGTGCCACATCTTCTTTATCCATTCATCTGTAGACGGACACTTAGGTTGTTTCTATGTCTTAGCTATAGTAAATAGAGCTGCAATGAACATTGTGGTACATGACTCTTTTTGAATTATGGTTTTCTCAGGGTATATGCTCAGTGATGGGATTGCTGGGTCGTATGGTAGTTCTATTTTTAGTTTTTTAATGAACCTCCATACTGTTCTCCACAGAGGCTGTATCAATTTACATTCTCACCAGCAGTGCAAGAGGGTTCCCTTTCCTCCACACCCTCTCCAGCATTTATTGTTTGTAGATATTTTGATGATGGCCATTCTGACTGGTGTGAGGTGACACCTCATTCTAGTTTTGATTTGCATTTCTCTAATGATTAGTGATGTTGAGCATCCTTTCATGTGTTTGTTGGCAATCTGTATATCTTCTTTGGAGAAATGTCTATTTAGATCTTCTGTGCATTTTTGGATTGGGTTGTTTGTTTTTTTGATATTGAGCTGCATGAGCTGCCTGTATATTTTGGAGATTAATCCTTTGTCAGTTGCTTCATTTGCAAATATTTTCTCCCATTCTGAGGGTTGTCTTTTTGTCTTGTTTATGGTTTCCTTTGCTGTGCAAAAGCTTTGAAATTTCATTAGGTCCCATTTGTTTATTTTTGTTTTTACTTCCATTTCTCTAGGAGGTGGGTCAAAAAGGATCTTGCTGTGATGTATGTCATAGAGTGTTCTGCCTATGTTTTCCTCTAAGAGTTTGATAGTGTCTGGCCTTACATTTAGGTCTTTAATCCATTTTGAGTTTATTTTTGTGTATGGTGTTAAGGAGTGTTCTAATTTCATTCTTTTACATGTAGCTGTCCAGTGTTCCCAGCACCACTTATTGAAGAGGCTGTCTTTTCTCCATTGTATACGGTTGCCTCCTTTTTCAAAAATGAGGTGACCATATGTGTGTGCTTTTATCTCTGGGCTTTCTATCCTGTTCCATTGATCTAATTTTTTTCTGGTTTTATGTTTATCTTAGTTTAGTATTTAGAGTTTATTATCATTGGTAGATTTGTTTATTGATTTGGTTGCTCTCTTCCTTTTTTAATGTATATATATATATATTTTTTCCTTTTTCTCTTTTTGTGAGTGTGTATGTGTATGCTTCTTTGTGCGATTTTGTCTGTATAGCTTTGCTTTTACCATTTGTCCTAGGGTTCTGTCTGTCCGCTTTTTTTTTTTGTTTTTTAGTATAGTTATTAGCACTTGTTATCATTGGCAGACTTATTAAAAAGTAAAAGCTAGTGGAAAAATCTCATATACCCTTCTCACTGAGATTCCCCAAATCTTAACATTTTACCACACTTAATATTAATCATTCTCTCTCTCTCTCTTTCTCCCTCCAAGCTCTTTTTGCCTCTCTGTTTCTCTCTCTGTCTCTTTAACACACACACACATACACACACGCACACACGCGCACACACACACACAATATTGTTTTCCTGAAATGCTTGAGAATAAATGGCATACATGATACCCTTTTACCTCAAAATACTGCTTCAGGAATATTTCTTAAAGCAGTTCTCTTACATACCTATACTAGAATGATCAAAATCAAGAAATTAACATTGATACAATAATAGTATCTAGCCCATAGATCTTCTTAAGGTTTTGCCAATTGATCTACTTTTTTTTTTTTTTCTGGTCCAGGATCCAAGGATGACATTGCATTTAGCTGTCACATCTGTTTAGTTTTCTTTCATTGGAACAGTTTCTCGGTCTTTTTATGTCTTTCTTGACCTTGACACTTTGAACAACACAGGTCCATTGCTTCGTAGAATGGCCGTCAGTCTGGTTTTATACAGATGCATTCTCACGATTAGATTCAAGCCAAACTGTTTGGGGCAGGTATGTAGCAGAAGCCATGGGGTATCCTCAGTGCAGCCTGTGGAGTGGGGGGGGTGGACATGATGTCAATTTGTCCCATTGCTGGTCACTTAGTTGCAATGGTGTCTGCCATGTTTATCCTCTAAAGCTACTAGGTTCCTGCCTTAGTCAACTTGAGCAGCTATAACAAAACACCATGGACCAGGGGGTTTAAGCAACAAACATTTATTTCTCACAGTTCTGGAGGCTGGGAAGTCCAAGATTAAGACACAGGCAGATCTAAGTTCTGATGTGTGTTCTCCTCCTCATTTACAGAATGCCATTGTCTCAGTGCATCCTCATGTGGTGGAGAGCTGAGACGGAAGCAAGCTCTCTGGTGTCTCTTAAAATGTCATTAATTCCATCACTAGGACTTCACCTCCATGACCTAATTACCTCCCAAAGGCCCCATCCCCAAATATCATCACATTGGGAGACTAGGGTTTCAACAAAAAATTTGGGCCCGTGGGTGGGGGGACACAAGCATTCAGCCCATAGCAGTTCCCTCTGTAATAAACCAGTAACTTGTAGGGAGACCTCTGAGACCCTCCTCTGTTCCTCCTTATACTTTAGCCACTGTTGTAGCATCTGGAGATGATACTTTCCTAAAGTAGTTATTGCTATGAATGGACATTTAGGTTATCTCCATTTTTTGTTTTGTTGTTTGCTATTTTAAATCTCCTGGTGCACAAATGCAGGGACTTCTCCAGGGCACACCTTCTTTAACTTTAGCAATGCTGCCAGATCGTCTCCAAAAAAACCATATTGCTTTCTATTCTCACACACACTTCTTAAACTTACTATTAAGGCTTTTTGATTTTTGCTGGTTTACTGGGTAAGATGGCATCCTATTGCTGATTTTATTTGCATTTCCCTGTTCACAAAGTAGAGCATCTTTTTTTTTTTTTTTTTTTTTTTTTGCGGTACGAGGGCCTCTCACTGTTGTGGCCTCTCCCGTTGCGGAGCACAGGCTCCGGATGTGCAGGCTCAGTGGCCATGGTTTACGGGCCCAGCCACTCTGCGGCATGTGGGATCTTCCCAGACCGGGGCACAAACCCGTGTCCCCTGCATCGGCAGGCGGACTCTCAACCACTGGGCCACCAGGGAAGCCAAGAGCATCTTTTTATATGTTTACTCACTATTCTTGTTTCTTTTTCAAGCTGACAATTTAGCATATATTTGGGAGATTTGAGTTTGTATCAATAAGTATTCCAAAGATTAAAGGTAGGATGATTATTAGAAGTTTTTTGTAGAGGAAATTTTCTGAATTTAAGTTGCATTTTGAAGTTTTGTTAGCATTTTCTCAAAACTCTGTTGGTAATTAGGATCAGTCCTCTTCCACCATCAAGTTCATGGACTTCATTATTCACTACATAAGTGTCCTGTATAAAATCCTCATAATGAAATTCACAACAATAAATGCAAACAGGTGTTTCCATTTAAGAAAATTCCATTTATTTGAACTTTTGCTCAAATCTAGGGACAGAAGGGCTATTTGGCCCACAGACTTTCCTGGCCCCAAGCATCTCTTTTGCAAATGTTTTGTTTAAATCAAACTGAACTGAACAATATAAAAATGTTTGAGTTTGAAGTTGTAGTAAATACCCAGCCTGAAGTCTCAATTTTTTTCTTGCACAACTTCTGGTCAGAGTATATAGTTTTATATTAGAAGATTCTTTTAGACTTTCAGTTTAGGTTAACAGTTAAATTCTACACTTGTATGAAAATGTGTGGTTTTGCAAGTGAGTTTGATATAAAAGAATGGCTCGTTTTTACTGTCACAGGGCTGCTGTTCATCAGGATTGTGACGTGGAGCTGGGTGTCTGGACCTTATGGTATGGGTTCTGGCAAAATTAAGCCTTCAAGGAAAAAGTGAAAGGGCACCTTCAGAAATGGAGCTGGCAGCTCAGTCTGACCCAACCAGAGTAATGGACTGAGTGGTTAAGTAACTTGCTCAAGATTACACAATTTTAAATGGTAGAGAGAGCTCTCAAGCTCCAGAACTCACAATCTTAGCTACTCTCTTGTAAAATACTGTGTGTGTGTGTGTGTGTGTGTGTGTGTGTGTGGACATTACAACATTATGCATTTTGGAGCATAATATTAAAAATGCATAATTAGGAAAATGCCATTTTTAACGTTATTGAGTGTAGAATCCAACCTGATTTGTGTCTTTTTGTTACTTAATAATTGGAAAAGCAGTTTCTACAAAAGTTCATTAAAAATAACTTATTGAAATGAAAATATTTACAACTTTGTAGACCATCGTAAATTATTTAATGTCTGGGTCCAATCTTCGAGTTACGTGGTGAACTTCCAACTGATCAAGTTCCCAAAGTTAGCTCATGATTTCTCTGCTGCTTTGCCAATGTGTTCACCATCTTTTATCTTGGTCTTTGCTGTGACTCATCTGTTCTGCTCTATAGACTATATTGACCACAGACGAATATAAAACCATAACAGTTTTGTTATGCTGACATGTCAATTTATCTCTAGGAGTGGCCTTGAGATTCCTGAAGAGCACAGGCACTCAAATTTGTATGTCTTGGAGAAGAGCTGGGAGAGAAATAAAACAAACAAACAACAACAAACCTTTATGACTCTTCTACTCTCTATCCCAACTGAATTAGGAAATCAAATTGCAGATTCAAAAAAGCTAAAGTCTACCAATATATATGATCATATACAGGAAGTAGCAATCTGCTGCAAGTATTTGATGTGTGAACCTCACCACAGAATAGAATGAAGCTCCACCCCAGAGGGTGCAAGGTCTTCAGGGATAAATCCTCGCCGGAGTTTCTCTTTTTCCCACATTTCTCTCGCCTTCTTAACAACATGTTTTAAACAAATAACATTCATTCAAATAAACAGTAAGGGCAGTTTTGAATAGGGAAATAGTCATAAATGGGCATCTTGGGGTGGGTAGATAGGGCCATAGATTGGGGTGAGGAGGCATTAGTATTTGCATAGCTTAAGTGGAAATGAAAGACTGATGAACTGATGATTTACTCACTGTTTAACCAACTGCCTAGTACTCTTGTCAAGTTCTCTGATGGACATAGGATATACTGCTGAACACAGTGTATAGGATGTCTGCCATTTATTGGTCCCTGCCACATTAGCTGTTCAGCACAAGACACAGCTCTCCAACTCCCCTCGCATTCAGCAAACTCCCTTGACTTTTGCTCAACTCTCCCCCAAGTGAGTTCCTGAAACAAATTGCTGCTTGTTTTATCTTCACAGACGTGTTTAAAGCCAGTGAATATAAACAGTACATTTCTGTGTCACATATGCATTCCATCACATTTATGGAGTTGTCTTCATACAAGTGCAAGAGGGGTGTGTATGTGTCTGAAACACAAGATTCTTGGGAATCTAAACCAATTTTATTTTCTTTAATAGGAGGAAATGCTCTAGTGTATCTTAGAAATTAGATTGCTGAGGATGGAGATTGTCCTAAGTGATAGCAAATGTTGTTTCATTCATCTCATGTTGAGTTGCTTGCAACACATTTTTAGAAAATGACATCATTTTATGATTGCCATCAAGTTGACAAATTGTCCCTTAGGATCTTAAAATAGCTACCTCAGAGGAGAGAAATCCTGCAAAATCCATCATAGCCATCAATGTCACTTTTATTCATCCACATAATGTAATAAAGTATGATTTTTGGAGAACAATAATAAAGTATAGGGGAAGTTGCTTCTAAAATATTATATGTTGCTGTGTTAAATTGTTCAGCAGAAAAAAATCCTTTGTTTCGTGATTAGCTCATGATTTCTCTGCTGCTTTGCCAATGTGTTCACCATCTTTTATCTTGGTCTTTGCTGTGACTCATCTGTTCTGCTCTATAGAATATATTGACCACAGATGAATATAAATGTATGTCTTATTCTCAACAAAATGTTGAGGACATATAGTTCAAAGTGTTATGCCTCCTTTTTAAAAAATATGACATACTTTAATATCAATTTCAAGATTATTCACTTATGAATCATTACAAACGTGAGGGTTATAAAATCGGAGAGCAAAATAACATTAGATTGTTGGCAGTTTCAAATTATGAAAAGACATAGAGGTAAGTGTCTGTGTAGACAAATAGCTAAATATATGTTGGGTCTGTATCTGTGACTGAGCTAGATTCATAAGGAATTAGGCACGAGAACAACATATGGATGGCAGATATGCCTGTAATTGACACCCGTGTCTTCAGGCTTCAGCTTGTTGGTTTAGCTTTGTCAGTTGGTCACATCGCTTGACTGAAAGCATGGGAACTTACCTAAATTATTCTCAGATTTTGGCTGCTGATTCTCATCTTAATGGTCATGAAATCAGTAGACCATGCTTTGCAGAATGAGAACCTAACATTAAATACTTTCAATCTTTTTATTCACCCTCACATTCCAGCCTGATACCCAAGCCAGAGCTCAGGGCTGTGTTTGCTAAGGCGCTCCCAGCGATGAGAGGATAAACCATCCACTTCAGAATGGAAGACCTGGAGGCAGAGAAATGTGGAGCAGGCCACTGTGTTTGACAGCAAATAGTAGGCATTGAACAGCTGGACACAAATGGAAGCCAGGAGGGAGTAGATGCCAGGAATAGCAAAAATGGGTTTAAAGAAGAAAACCAGGCAGGAGCATGGGACGCTGAAGTAGGGTTGGCTTGGAGATTTGTATCTCAGCCAGGAAAACAAAATTAAACCATACCCTCTTGAGCTTTGAAGTTGCCAACCACCAAATTCACAGTTGTCTTCTTTTTTGTTAACCATGAGACTCTGCTTCAGATCTTGGAAACCTAGAGCCTGTATTAGTTGGGAAATGTGGTATTTCTCCATATCCATTCAGGAAACTACGACATCATGTGGTCAGGGTGACAGCCTTTACTCATTCAAAATCCCACACATCATAGCAGGGGTCCTGAGCATACGGAGGGCTGCACAGGCAGAGAACCTGATGAACAAACTGTAAGATGATTGGTCTCCACTGTGGCCCAACCCATAAGGCTGTTTTCTCTCTTACATAATTACCAAGTGTTCCTAACAATTCAAAAGGAAAGGTTTAGAAAATGGACAGGCACTCAAAAATAGATTGTTGCTAATTGGTAACAGAGCTTTTTATTTTTTTTAACATCTTTATTGGAGTATAGTTGCTTTATGATGGTATGTTAGTTTCTGCTGTATAACAAAGTGAATCAGCTATACATAAACATATATCCCAATATCCCCTCCCTCTTGCATCTCCCTCCCACCCTCCCTATCCCACCCCTCTAGGTGGTCACAAAGCACTGAGCTGATCTCCCTGTGCTACGCGGCTACTTCCCACTAGCTATCTATTTTACATTTGGTAGTGTATATATGTCCATGCCACTCTGTCACTTTGTCCCAGCTTACCCTTCCTCCTCCCTGTGTCCTCAACTCTATTCTCTACATCTGTGTCTTTATTCCTATCCTGCCCCTAGGTTCTTCAGAACCTTTTTTTTTTTTTTTTAGATTCCATATATATGTGTTAGCATACGGTATTTGTTTTTCTCTTTCTGACTTACTTCACTCTGTATGACAGACTGGGCATATACCCTGAGAAAACCATAATTCAAAAAGGGTCATGTATCACAATGTTCATTGCAGCACTATTTACAATAGCCAGGACATGGAAGCAACCTAAGTGTCCATTTACAGGTGAATGGATAAAGATGTGGTGCATATATACAATGGAATATTACTCAGCCATAAAAAGAAACGAAATTGTGTTATTTGTAGGGAGGTGGATGGACCTACAGTTTGTCATGCAGGGTAACAGAGCTTTACATACATTTACATGATAGCTTGGAAAGGCCTAGAATTCCCCCCCAATTTTGGCTGCAATTTGGTGCCCTTCCGTGAAACCAACTGAATACTCTGTGCTAGGGAGAGAGTGATGGTTAAGATGGGATGCACACTGCTCATTTCACAGCCCCCTGATTCAGTCCTGCAAGGAATGGCAACTCACCATTCCTTCCACACCAATCCCTGGGTCAGAACTTCTCCCTTTCGGCTGTTCAGAAACAGAGATGAACCATTTAGTCCCCATGATTGTGATGATACGCAGAAGAGAATAGAGGAGACTAAACATTTTGTTTAAAATATTGGTTATAAAAAAGGCTTCCTCAAGCACTGTATTTTTCTTTGAAAATGTATGAATTCAGCACTTGGAAAGCAAGTTGTCACCTCAGTAAAGTATTCCTTAAAGCTTTCTTTCTGTAGAAAATCCAGTCAAACTTGAGATGTGGCACAGCTCTAACCTAGGGGCCACCTCACTATGACCGTGAATGCATGTTATTCCAGCAGAGTAGCTGGCATAGAGAGGCAGGCAATGGGGGCTGGCAACCAGACAGTGACCTCTGTTCTCTGTTGGCAGAGATAAGGAAGAAGAGATGCAATTATAAATAGAATTAGAGACCAAACCAGGGTTCCTTGGATAACTCAGTCAACACAAGGTTTTGTTTGATTCAATTTTCTAGATGATTTCATCAATGATTAACCTAACTTTGTTAGTAGAGATCTAAAAAGAGAGCCAGCTTAAACATATTCAGCACAGCCAGCATTTCCTTTTTGCTTTTTTTGAGTGGTAGGCATATCTCCAAATATTGGCTTCTTTGGCTAGACAGTGCTGTTCACATTTTTTTTTTTTTTGACAAAGCAGAAAAAAAATCACCAAGAGACTCTGTTTAGAAATCTAAAAGAAAATGGACAAGCTGGAGAACTATTCGTGCTGAATAATTACCTTAGATGTTTTACCGAAATGGCATACCAGGCCAGACTGCCGAATCAATCAATCAGTCTTTGACTCTCTCTCTCTCTCTCTCTGTTGCCCTGTTTCTCTCACTACAATATCATTTTATTTCTATTTCTTCCTGTATAACTTGTGGCTCTTTGCATGAACAGTGAGATTTGTTTCTTTGGCTAAGCTGTCTTCAAAAATAAAAGTTGGATGGTTAATTCCATCCTAAACTGATCATTTTGATGGACTCATAATGTACAACCTTTGCAAATGCATATCAAAGGCCCAAAGCTGGACTGAATGATCCAACCACTCTTGCCATTTCCTAGAAGTGAAATTATTGGATAACAGATTTAGTTAAGAAATCCTTTCAAAAGTTTTTCTGGGTTTAATTTTAGTCTTCTTTGGGCTTTAGCTTGGAAAGTTAAAAATATAAGTAAGAGGATTTGCTATTTAGGAAAGAATGTACATTTAAATAATACCACCACCTAGATTTTTAATAACATATTTGCCTTCTTGCTCATATCAATCAACATGAAACTTTCTCTTTTTTAGTCAAAAGCTTCTATACAGATACAAATTATGACATATTATTAAAAGTCACCCATGTTTTGAGTATTAAATCTAAGAAGTTTTCTATATATTGTAAGTCCAAATAAAAACAGAAAGTCTTGACATGTAGACCAACTATTTTATTTTTCATTTTACTTGCATATTTTGTATAATAAAGGCCATAGTAAGACATTTAGAAAGCAAATTATATGCTAGTGACAAACCTGTTAACAAGACCCATTAACGCTATCTGGCTCTAATGAAGCATCCACGATAGACTTGAGTACAAACACAAATAGTACATAATGTTTTATGGTTTTATAGCTTGCAAATAATTTTAACATGGGATTATCTTAAAATAATCTCATTTAAGTCTCAGCAAAATCTCTAGGATGGGGAAACTGAAGCTTAAAGAGTCTGAGTGAAATTTCTGGCCCAAATGTTCTTATTCTGGCTGATTAGTTTTCTTTTTAGTTAGTGATATTTTATTGTATTTAGTTGACATTTCAAGGCCCCTACTCCACCTTTCCTATCCCTATCAGGTGTAAAGATTTTTAAAAGTCTTTCAAATAAAAATAGAAATGAAACAGAAACAGAGCAGTAAGGGGGACTGGAAACAAGAAACAGATGGCAGAACTGGAAATAGAACAGGGGTATTGGCTGTGAGAAATGGGTGCTCATTCAAGGTGGGCATCTGAAATCAGACTCAAAACTGGAAACCAGGAATTGGAATGGAGCTTCAGTGTCCTTGAATAAGCATGGAAAAAAACACCATCCCTGTCCCATTCTTAAGAGCCATATTTCTTAAACTCACCTTCTCAGCCTTGGCCAGTCTACCAGCTGGCCTGGATCTTGGGTCTCTCCAGTCAGCATGTGATGGAGTTACCAGGCCCGGGTGGAAAGACACCCCCTACAGAGTAAGACATGACCCCCTACTCTGTCTCGAGTCTGCATGCTAAAATGCCAGAACATGTGAGGAAAATGAATGCTAACAAAAGTGCCCCCTTAAATCAACAATCAAAAGATGAATTTAGTCCTGATTACAAGGAAATAATAGTGTAATCTGGAAAATACTTCTTTAAAACTATAGTAAAACCCTGCCATCATTGAAAAGTGGTGATCTAATAAAAGTTCAATCACACAAAGTGCAAAGTTGCATTACTGTAACAATAATGAAATATACTTTGGCTGTCTTCCAGCTTCTGTGGGAAAAAATAAAAGGAAAATGTTTTATTTATATATTTTTATTTATTGAATATATTAGTAAGTTTAAAAAAAAACAGTTCACTATTACAAATTTTGTATCACACACTAAATTGAGAAAATCCCAAATGATCATAAAGTGGTCACTTCCAAACTATGCCTTCCCCCACCGACCCAGACTCTCTGTTTCCAAGAGTCAGTAAGACTTTTATTCAACCTTCAGATGAGAACAGGCAGGTGATAGGAGATCAGTCACCAATTACATTATAACCACATAAAAGTATTTTGTGTCCCCTTACAATGGAGTTTACTTTAGAATATCCAAGAGGTAAAGAAGAATAAGTGGCTGTAAAAAGAATAACAAAACAAGAACATATAGATTTTTAAAATCATGGAAATGAAAATATAGCCCCTGAAATTAAGGAATAAACTTCAGACTAGACCCAGTTCAAGAGACAACTAATGTATTAAAAGACAGTACTGAATTCACACAAAATAAAATTCAGAGAAATTAGATCAAAGATATGAAAGAGAAAAATAATAAATTCAGTTACATTAAAATTCAGAGGAGAAATAAAATGTCGAGCTTCTAAACCAGCAGAGGAGAAAAAGAATTTAAAGCATATCTTTCCAAACTAACACATAATAAGAAAAAAGACACAAACAAAAGGCATGATTAGTAGACATCTCAAAATAAACTTTTAGACATTAACTACATCAATAACTAATCACAATAAATGTAAGCTGAGTAATCTCATCAATTACAAAACAATATACTTCATATTTATACTAATACTATGATATAATATTCTATAATAATAGCATAGCAACTTTTATTTAAAAAAATCTTTTCTATTTTTTATAAGGAAATGTCCGAACACTTAATTGGAATTTTTCAATAACTGAGGTTTTTCTCAACACAGAAACACCCAAAATATCATTTCAAAAATATTCATTGTCTCCAAAACATATGTGAGAAAATTATTTAGGCTACCATGATATCTAGTTACCCTAGGAAGTAGGTAATATCATTTGAAAATTCCCAGAGGCAAAATGTGGGCTTAAAATCCACATTTTGATTTGAGAATTTTTATTCCAAATGCTATAAGTGTTTGTTTCCAATGAGTTTTTAAGTTTTTTTCTTTTTTAAAAATAACCTTTATATTCTGACTGCCAGAAATTTTTTAATGATATTGCCTACTTCTTACAGTTATAAAATGTCATAGTAGCCAAAAACACTTTTCTCATATATCTTTTGGAGACATTGAGAAATTTCTGAAATGACATTTTGGATGTTCTTGTGTTGAGATCAGCTTAGTGGCTAAAAAAAATTCTAATTGAGTGAAAGGAAATTTTGGATTTTATCTAAAAATGCTATAATATATTAAGATAAGGAGATGATGCTCTAACACAGTTTAATTCTACAGTTTAATACAATATAAATTATATTCAAGGAGAAAATAATGCTAAGTACTATATATATCTAAAATTCTGAAATTCTTGGTGGCAGATGTCTTTAAAATCCCATCATTATTACAACCAAACCTCCTCACTAAAAGAAAAACTTTTTATGTTGGGAACTGTGAGGTCCTAGAAGAAAAAGGGGACATTCATTTCCACGAAGAACTCAAGCTGTTGTTTAATTTCTGTGCACTTTGATGAAACTCTGTCAGGGAGCCCTGTCATGCCTAGTGGTCCCCTACCCTGGCCGAGCTCAGGCAAACTCCCCTGAAGGGGTCGATATGGTTCTCTTACTGGGCATCCGTCTATCCCTGGTCTCGGAGACCACGTCGTATCTTGGGCTTGCACAATCAGCAGATGAGTTTGGGAAGCTTCAACCAGCAGGGATGAGTCTGATTTTTTTTTTTAATTCACCATGTCCTCATAAGAGGAACTAGACAAGTATATTTCCTAAAGATTTTAAAATTATGACTGTTGCCTAAGGGGAAGTTTGCTAAAATACACAAAAAAAAGGAAGGAAGAAAAATATGTAAGTTTCTTAAATGCTTGGAAAGCTCAATATTTCTTGAGCTACTTAATTACTTTTCCTCACCTGTTATTACCACCTCCTTTCTATCCCTCCCTCTCCCTGCCCTGTCCCGCACACAAAGAAGAGTAGCCCCCTGCACACACACACACCTACAGCCTGTGCTGACTTTTCTCTCTTAATTTTATGACGTCAATGTTTCTAGGGAGTCAGTGTTTGAACTGAAGAGAACCAAAGGAAATTGTAAATTCCTCTTTCGAAAACTGGCATTGAACACATGTAGGATGCTATCCCTGATGCCTGTTATAAAGTAAGGTCAGTTGCAGAGAGATTAGGTTGCTCCAAACCAAGCAGAGTGAAGTGTTGAAGTGCTTATTATCTAGATGATTTGAGAATCTAGCTTGATTGACACACATGTCCTAACTCTCCACTTTGGCCACAGCAATCTGACCTACATAATTTCCTTCATGTCAGAATCATGAACTTTCTTTTCATGATTTTACCGGTTAACAGAAACACAGATTAATGAATGGAGTTTAGTTATATTTCTCCTGGAACCATTTCTGAGAGATAATACTTTAGAATAAGCCTCACCATACCTTTCACAGCAGCACATTTAAATCTTTGAGCACCATTAAATATATATGGAATTTAAGAAAAAAAATGTCATGAAGAACCTAGGGGTAAGACAGGAATAAAGACACAGACCTACTAGAGAATGGACTTGAGGATATGGGGAGGGGGAAGGGTAAGCTGTGACAAAGCGAGAGAGTGGCATGGACATATAAACACTACCAAATGTAAAATAGCTAGCTAGTGGGAAGCAGCCGCATAGCACAGGGAGATTAGCTGGGTGTTTTGTGACCACCTAGAGGGGTGGGATAGGGAGGGTGGGAAGGAGGGAGACACAAGAAGGAAGAGATATGGGAATATATGTATATGTATAACTGATTCACTTTGTTATAAAGCAGAAACTAACACACCATTGTAAAGCAATTATACTCCAATAAAGATGTTTAAAAAAATGTACTTTTGAGTGATCAGGGACCTTTATATTCAGGGTTTGTTCATTTTTTAAACTAATTGTATTTATTTATTTTGGCTGCGTTGGGTCTTCGTTGCTGTGCACACGCTTTCTCTCATTGTGGCGAGCGGGAGCTACTCTTTGTTGCAATGAGTGGGTTTCTCATTTCAGTGGCTTCTCTTGTTGCAGAGCACCGGCTCTAGGTGCGTGGGCTTCAGTAGTTACGGCTCGCGGGCTCTAGAGCACAGGCTCAGTAGTTGTGGCTCACGGGCTTTGTTCCTCTGCGGCATGTGGAATCTTCCCAGACCAGGGATGGAACCCATGTGTCCTGCATTGACAGGTGGATTCTTAACCACTGCGCCACCAGGGAAGTCCATTCACGGGGTTTTGATGATGCTTGTTATCCAATATGTAAATGATTATTTTCTTGTTTTCCTTTAGAGTACAAGAAACTCAGTATATTTGCACTGAAAGGGAATGTGGTTTGATTTTAACAAAGAAATTATGTACTTTCCTTGGTGTTAATTAACTCGAGTATTAATCGAGACTGAATTATTATTTAACTCTGCTGTAGCTAGTCAGGAAAATAAATTTCTAAATGTTTTGATATGCAACAAAGGCTTATGAATATTAGAGTCTGTATGACTTGGGACAACTAACAGAATCTTTCTGGGGTTCAATTTTCTTTTCTGTAAAAATGGGGACAATAATCACACCTGCCTTACAGAGATTTTGTGAAGATTGAATTTTTTAAAAAGCAAATAATTGAAAATTTTTTCTAATATTTAAAATTGAAATATAGTTGATTTACAACATCATGTTAGTTTCAGGTGTACAACAGAGCGACTTAACATTTTTATTTTTTATAGATTATACTCCATTCAAAATCACCACAAAATAATGGCTATATTTCCCTGTGCTGTACAGTGCACTCCTGCAGCCCATCCACTTCATACATAGTAGTTTGTACCCTTCAATCCCATTCCCTGTCCTGCTTTCTCCCCATCCCCACTGGTAACCACTAGTCTGTTCTTTTTTTTTTTTTTTAATCACTTTAGAATGTATGTTTTATTTTATTTTATTTTTTATTAGTTATCTGTTTTATACACATCAGTGTATACATGTCAATCCCAATCTCCCAATTCATCCCACCCCACCTGAACCACCACCCCCAGCTTTCCCCCCTTGGTGTCCATACGTTTGTTCTCTACATCTGTGTCTCTATTTCTGCCTTACAAACCGGTTCATTGGTACCATTTTTCTAGGTTCCACATATGTGTGTTAATATACGATATTTGTTTTTCTCTTTCTGACTTACTTCACTCTGTTTGACAGTCTCTAGGTCCATCCACGTCTCTACAAATGACCCAATTTCATTCCTTTTTATGGTTGAGTAATATTCCATTGTATATATGTACCACATCTTCTTTATCCAGTCGTCTGTCGATGGGCATTTAGGTTGCTTCCATGACTTGGTTATTGTAAATAGTGCTTCAGTGAACATTGGGGTACATGTGTCTTTTTGAATTATGGTTTCTCTGGGTATATGCCCAGTAGTGGGATTGCTGGGTCATATGGTAATTCTATTTTTCATTTTTTAAGGAACCTCCATACTGTTCTCCATAGTGGCTGTATCAATTTACATTCCCAGCAACAGTGCAAGAGGGTTCCCTTTTCTCCACACCCTCTCCAGCATTTGTTGTTTGTAGATCTTCTGATGATTCTAACCAGTGTGAGGTGATACCTCATTGTAGTTTTGATTTGCATTTCTCTAATAATTAGGGATGTTGAGCACTTTTCGTGTGCCTCTTGGCCATCTTGTCTTCTTTGGAGAAATATCTATTCAGTTCTTCTGCCCATTTTTTGATTAGGTTGTTTGTTTTTTTTAAATATTGACCTGCATGAGCTGTTTATATATTTTGGAGATTAATCCCTTGTCCATTGATTCACTTGCAAATATTTTCTCCCATTCTGAGGGTTGTCTTTTCATCATGTTTATAGTTTCCTTTGCTGTGCAAAAGCTTTTAATTTTCATTAGGTCCCATTTGTTTATTTTTGTTTTTATTTCCATTACTCTAGGAGGTGGGTCAAGAAAGATCTTGCTGTGATTTATGTCAGTGTTCTTCCCATGTTTTCCTCTAAGAGTTTGATAGTTTCTGGCCTTATATTTAGGTCTTTAATCCATTTTGAGTTTATTTTTGTGCATGGTGTTAGGGAATGTTCTAATTTCGTTCTTTTACACGTAGCTGTCCAGTTTTCCCAGCACCACTTATTGAAGAGACTGTGTTCTTTCCATCCTTACCTCCTTTGTCATAGATTAGTTGACCATAGGTACATGGGTTTATCTCTGGGCTTTCTATCCTATTCCCTTGATCTATATTTCTGTTTTTGTGCCATTACCATACTGTCTTGATTACTGTAGCTTTGTAGTATAGTCTGAAGTCAGGGAGTCTGGTTCCATCAGCTCCATTTTTTCCCCTCAAGATTTCTTTGGCTTTTTGGAGTCTTTTCTGTCTCAATACAAATTTTAAGATATTTTGTTCTAGTTCTGTAAAAAAATGCCATTGGTAATTTGATAGAGATTGCATTGAATCTATAGATTGCTTTGGGCAGTATAGTCATTTTCACAATATTGATTCTTCCAATGCAAGAACATGGTATATCTCTCCATCTGTTTCTGTGACCTTTGATTTCTTTCATCAGTGTCTTTTAGTTTTCTGAGTACAGGTCTTTTACCTCCTTAGGTAGGTTTATTCCTAGGTATTTTATTCTTTTTGTTGCAATGGTGAATGGGATTGTTTCCCTAATTTCTCCTTCTTATCTTTCATTGTTAGTGTATAGGAATGCAAGAGATTTCTGTGCATTAATTTTGTATCCTGCAACTTTACCAAATTCATTGATTAGCTCTAGTAGTTTTCTGGTGGCATCTTTAGGATTATCTACATGTAGTATCATGTCATCTGTAAACAGTGACAGTTTTACTCTTTCTTTTCCAATTTGTATTCCTTTTATTTCTTTGTATTCTCTGATTGCCATGGCTAGAACTTCCAAAACTATGTTGAATAATAGTGGCAAGAGTGGACATCCTTGTCTTGTTTCTGATCTTAGGGGAAATGCTTTCAGTTTTTCACCATTGAGAATGATGTTTGCTGTGGGTTTGTCACATATGGCTCTTATTATGTCAAGGTAGGTTCCCTCTATGCCCAGTTTCTGTAGAGTTTTTATTATAAACGGGTATTGAGTTTGTCAGAAGCTTTTTCTCCATCTATTGAGATGATCATATGGATTTTATTCTTCAGTTTGTTAATATGGTGTAACACACTGATTGATTTGCATATATTGAAGAATTCTTGTGTCCTTTGGTTAAATCCCACTTGATTATGGTGTATGATCTTTTAATGTGTTGATGGATTCTGTTTGCTAGTATTTTGTTGAGGACTTTTGCATCTATATTCATCAGTGATATTGGTCTGTAATTTTCTTTTTTTGTGATATATTTTTCTAGTTTTGGTATCAGGGTGATGGTGGCTTCGTAGAATAAAGTTGGGAGTGTTCCTTCCTCTGCTATTTTTGGGAAGAGTTTGAGAAGGTTGGGTGTTTGCTGTTCTCTAAATGTTTGATAGAATTCACCTGTGAAGCCATCCAGTCCTGGACATTTGTTTGTTGGAAGAGTTTAATCACAGTTTCAATTTCATTACTTGTGATTGGTCTGTTCATATTTTCTAGTTCTTCCTGGTTCAGTCTTGGAAGGTTATACCTTTCCAAGAATTTGTTCATTTCTCCTAGGTTGCCCATTTTATCGGCAGAGTTGCTTGTAGTAGTTTCTTATGATGTTTTGTATTTCTGCAGTGTCCATTGTAACTTCTCCTTTTTCATTTCTAATTTTATTGATTTGAGTCCTCTCCCTCTTTTTCTTGATGAGTCTGACTAAAGGTTTATCAACTTTGTGTATCTTCTCAAGAAACCAGCTTTTAGGTTTTTTTTGTTTTGTTTTGTTTTTTGTGGTACGTGGGCCTGTCACTGTTGTAGCCTATCCCGTTGCAGAGCACAGGCTCCAGACGCACAGGCTCAGTGGCCATGGCTCACGGGCCTAGCCACTCCATGGCATGTGGGATCTTCCCGGACTGGGGCATGAACCAGTGTCCCCTGCATCAGCAGGCAGACTCTCAACCACTGCGCCACCAGGGAAACCCCCAGCTTTTAGTTTTATTGATCTTTGCTATTGTTTTCTTTGTTTCTATTTCATTTATTTCTGCTCTGACCTGCATGATTTCTTTCTTTCTACTAACTTTGGGTTTTGTTTGTTCTTTCTCTAGTTCCTTTAGGTTTAAGGTTAAATTGTTTATTTGCGATTTTTCTTGTTTCTTGAAGTAGGATTGTATTGCTATAAATTTCCCTGTTAGAACTGCTTTTGCTTCATCCCATAGGTTTTGGATCGTCACGTTTTCATTGTCATTTGTCTCTAGGTATTTTTGATTCCCTCTTTGATTTCTGCAGTGATCTCTTGGTTATTTAGTATGTATTGTTTAGCCTCTATGTATTTGTGTTTTTTACATTTTTCCCCTGTAATTTATTTCTACTCTCATAACATTGTGGTTGGAAAAGATGCTTGATATGATTTCAATTTTCTTAAAATTACTGAGGCTTGACTTGTGACCCAAGTTTACTGAGGCTTGATTTGTGACTCCAGGATGTGATCTATCCTGGAGAATACTCTGTGTGCACTTGAGAAGAAAGTGTAATCTGCTCTTTTCGGATGGAATGTCCTGTAAATATCAATTAAATCTATCTGATATATTGTGTCATTTAAAGCTTGTGTTTCCTTATTAATTTTCTGTCTGGATGATCTCTCCATTGGTGTAAATGAGGTGCTAAATTCCCATGCTATTATTGTGTTACTGTCGATTTCCTCTTTTATAGCTGTTAGCATCTGCCTTATATATTCAGGTGCTCCTGTGTTGGGTACATATATATTTATAATTGTTATATATTCTTCTTGGATTGATCCCTTGATCATTATGTAGTGTTCTTCCTTGTCTCTTGCAACATTCTTTATTTTAAAGTCTATTTTAACTGGTATGAATATTGCTACTCCATCTTTCTTTTGATTTCCATTTTCATGGAATATCTTTTTCCATCCCCTCGTTTTCAGTCTGTATGTGTCCCTAGGTCTGAAGTGGGTGTCTTGTAGACAGCATATATATGGGTCTTGTTTTTGTATCCATTCAGCATGCCTGTGTCTTTTGGTTGGAGCATTTTATCCATTCACATTTAAGGTAGTTATCAATATGTGTGTTCCTATTATCATTTTCTTAATTGTTTTGGGTTTGTTTTTGTTGGTCCTTTTCTTCTCTTGTGTTTCCCACTTAGAGAAGTTCCTTTAGCATTTGTTGTAGAGCTGGTTTGGTGGTGCTGAATTCTCTTAGCTTTTGCCTGTCTGTAAAGCTTTTGATTTCTCTGTCAAATCTGAATGAGATCCTTGCTGGCTAGAGTAATCTTTGTTATAGCTTCTTCCCTTTCATCACTTTGAGTGTATCATGTCACTCCTTTCTGGCTTGTAGAGTTTCTGCTGAACAATCAGCTGTTAACCTTATGGGAGTTCCCTTGTATGTTATTTGACATTTTTCCTTTGATGCTTTTAATAATTTTTCTTTGTCTTTAATTCTTATAAATTTGATTACTATGTGTCTCGGCATGTTTCTCCTTGGGTTTATCCTGCCTGGGGCTCTCTGCTCTTCCTGGACTTGCGTGGTTATTTCCTTTCCCATGTTAGGGAAGTTTTCACCTATAATCTCTTCAAATATTTTCTCGGGTCCTTTCTCTCTCTCTCTCCTCCTTCTGGGACCCCTATAATGTGAATGTTGGTGAATTTAATGTTGTCCCAGAGATCTCTTAGGCTGTCTTCATTTCTTTTCATTCATTTTTCTTTATTCTGTTCCGCAGCAGTGATTTCCACCATTCCGTCTTCCAGGTCACTTATCTGTTCTTCTGCCTCAGTTATTCTGTCATTGATTCCTTCTAGTGTATTTTTCATTTCAGTTATTGTACTGTTCATCTCTGTTTATTTGTTCTTTAATTCTTCTAGGTCTTCATTAAACATTTCTTGCATCTTCTTGATCTTTGACTCCATTCTTTTCCCAAGGTCCTGGATCATCTTCATTATCATTATTCTGAATTCTTTTTCTGAAAAGTTGCCTATCTCCACTTCATTTAGTTGTTTTTCTTGGGTTTTATGTTGTTCCTTCATCTGGTACATAGTCGTCTGCCTTTTCATTTTGTTTATCTTTCTGTGAATGTGGTTTTCATTCCACAGGCTGCAGGATTGTAGTTCTTTTTGCTTCTGCTGTCTGCCCTCTGGTGGATGAGGCTATCTAAGAGGCTTGTGCAGGCTTCCTGATAGGAGGGACTCTAATCTGTTTTTTATATCTGTAATTCTCTTTCTGTTTTGCTATTTTCATTCATTTGTTTTATTTTTTAGATTCTACATATAAGTGATAACATACGCTATTTGTCTTTCACTAAGCATAATACCCTCTAGGTCCATCCATGTTATATCAGATGGCAGAATTACATTCTTTTTATGACTGAGTAATATTCCGTTGTGATATCTATACCACATCTTCTTAGTCCAGTCTTCTGTTGGGCACTTGTGTTGGTTCCATGTCTTGGCTATCATAAATAGTGCTACTATGAACATTGGGGTGCACATATCTTTTCCAATTGGTGTTTTTGGGTTTTGTCAAATATATACTCAGGTGTGGAATTGCTGGGTCATATGGTAGTTCTATTTTTAGTTTTTTGAGAACCCTCCATGCTCTTTTCCACAGTGGCTGGCTGAACCAACATACATTCTCACCAACAGTGTACTAGGGTTCCCTTATCTCCACATCCTTACCAACATTCATTATTTGTTGGTTTTTGATGGTAGCCATTCTGACAGGTGTGAAGTGATAACTCATTGTGGTTTTGATTTGCATTTCTCTGATGTTTAGCGATTTTGAACATCTTTTAATGTGCCTGTTAGCCACCTGTGTGTCTTCTTTGGAAAAATGTCTATTCAGGCCTTCTGCCCATTTTTAAATAGGGTTGTTTGGGTTTTCTTTTTTTTTTATTTTGAGTTGTATGAACTGTTTATATATTTTAATTATTAACCCCTTATCAGAAATATTCTTTGCAAATATTTTTCCCATTAAGTAGTTTTTTTTTTCATTTTGTTGATGGTTTCCTTTGCTGTGCAAAAGTTTTAAAGTTTAATTAGGCCCCATTTGTTTATTTTTAATTTTGTTTCTTTTGCATTAGAAGACAGATTCAAAAAAAATATTGCTATGATTTATGTCAAAGAGTGTTATAACAGTGTTTTCTTCTAGGAATTTTATGGCTTCTGGTCTTACATTTAGGTCTTTAATCCATTTTGAGTTTATGTCTGTATATGGTATGAGAAAATGTTCTAATTTCATTCTTTTACATGGCTGTCCAGTTTTCTTAGCATGCCTTATTGTTTTTTTTCCATTGTTTATTCTTGCCTTTGTCATAGATTAATCACTTATAAGCACATGGGTTTATTTCTGGGCTCTGTATTCTGTTCCATTGATCTATGTGTCTGGTTTTGTATCAGGACCATGCTGTTTTGATTACAAAGCACTGCTTTGTAGCAAGTCTGAAATAAGAAGCACGATACTTTCAGCTTTGTTCTTTTTTCTCAAGATTGCTTTGACTATTCAGGGTATTTTGTGGTTCCATATAAATTCTAGGATTATTTGTTTTAGTTCTGTGGAAAAATGGCATGGGTATTTTGATAGGGATTGCATTAAATGTGTAGATTGCTTTGGGTAGTATGGACATTTTAACAATATTAATTCTTCCAATCCATGAACATGGGATATGTTTCCATTTATTTGTATCTTCAATTTCCTTCCTCAGTGTCTTAAAATTTTCAGAGTGTGGGTCTTTCACCTCCTTTGTTAAATTTTTTCCTAAGTCTTTTATTCTTTTTTATGCTATTATAAATTATAAATGGACAGTTTTCTTTAATTCTCCTTCTGATAGTTCATTATTAGTGTGTAGCAAAACAACAGATTTCTGTATATCAGTCTTGTATCCTGCAAATTTACTGAATTCATTTATTAGTTCTGATAGTTTTTTGGTGGAGACTTTAGGGTTTTCTATGTATAGTATAATTTCATCTGCAAATAGTAACAGTTTTACTTTTTCCCTCCCAATTTGGATGCCTTTTATTTCTTTTTCTTGTCTGATTGCTATGGCTAGGACTTCCAATACTATATTAAATGAAGTGGCAACAGTGGGCATTTCTGTCTTGTTCCTGATTTTAGAGGAAAAGAAAAAGCAAGTTATTTTTAACATTTTTTATACAGTCAATGTTCACAATTATTAACCATTATTACTGTTTTTATTGTTATTATTATGACATCAAATGAGATATGTGGTTTGTAAGCTGTAAATGCCTTGTCAACTCTAACAAGGTGTATATACTAGTTTTATTTTTAATATCTCTTTTTGATTATATGATGGAAAAGCTAACTTATATGGGCACTGTAATTTTTTGAAAGCTGAGTATAAAACTTAGAAAACAGATGTTGCTACACAAGTAGATTAAAGGATTTGGGGATTGTCTTTCTTTTTTTTTACTTTGAAAATAAAGTGAAAGCAGATGGAGTTGAGTATGAAATTATTAATGAAATAAAATGAACTTAAGAAGTATATCTTGGAGGATTTATATAGTCTCCCTAATTGTCATGCATGCCTCCAAATACTTTCCAGAGCTCCTTATTTACCACAGAGATGATTCAGGTTACTTCCAGCCTTTGCTTTGTGTGAAAGGATCCTATCTCATTACTATCCATTATGGTCTGGTCCAGAGTAGAGTCTAACCCAGGAGGAGAGCCTTCAGCCTTTAGTATAGCCTGTGGCCAGTTAAGTCAGTGTCTGGCTCTCACGTTTCCCTTCGTGCAATGAGAGGGGAACTTCATTCCCCTGCCTGCTGTGGATTTCACATTTTGAATGAGTGGGACCTCATTCTGAGAAATCTGGAGACATGGCATATATAATATTGAATTGTTACTGATAGCAATAATACCATGTAAAGCGATTTTCAAGTTCTCACTCCTTAATGAATTTGGGTGGCACTTTGTTTTTCTTCTCCCAGGGAGTACACATGAGCTAGTTTCCATTCAGATCATACCTGCATTGAGCGTGCTCCTCCACCGGGCTGTTCTCAGTGGAGCTCATCTCAAAGAGCAGCTCAGGCCCCGTTGACTCTAGATACTTCCACTCACGCTGTAGCTGAGAGCAGCTAGACCTTTCTTTCAGAGCCTAACATTTTGGGTGCCTGTTTATAATGCCAGTGGCAATTTGCATATTGATGTGGCCTCTGTGCCAGTAGCCAGATGTTCCTCCAAGCCCCAGAGTCTTCCTTTTACTCAACTCCACCCAGCTCTGGACTTGGCTGAATTTCTTTCCTAAAAGACAGAGACTCTTCTGTTTTGTTTACTCTTTAAGGATCAGAATTGCATAAATGCGTTTCATTTTAAAAACTATATCATAAATATTTTATTATATTAGGAAAGTCATACATATACTGAAGTCATAACTAAAGACCTCTGTTTGCCCTCTTGTTGGTTGGTGACACTGATCACAGTATTTCTAATAAGAGCTAAGTCTGTTTGTTTTTCACTTGTTTTTTAAGCTAACTTGATTATCCAACCTCTTTCCTCTAATGAAAGAGAATCCCTTTAAGAATCTAGAACTTGTAGTGTGAATACCTCCAGCAGGTTTGTTTGTATGGCAGATATGATGCTTTTATTTAATTTTCTTCCCAGAAGCAAAGAAAGAAAATGTTTCCTGTGACTTCTCCACTTTCCATATAAAGCCCTAAGTCCTTTCTGGCAACTACTGTGACATCGTCTTTTTTGTTTTTTGTAGTAATCTTCACTGGTGTGAAATCTTCTTTGAACCTGATCATTCCGCAAGACTTGCTTGCTGTGAAAAGAACTTGGACTATCCACATATGCTATTATAGATATCATAGCAATATTTTCCATCACTATTTAACATTATCAGAAAAGACATGTCCTGCTGTCAGGCACAGTGAGTCACAGTCAGGCTCACTTCAGAGACTTAAAGTATTTCACTGTGTTTTCCTTCAAAATATTTGACGTGTCAGCTGAGAGGATATCAGACCTTTATTCACCATTGGTTTGATTTAGACCAGTACAATGATGGGTCCATATGTGCTTGCTGTGCTGTATCACTTATTAGCTGGTCTGCTTCATACAGGCTAAATACTTCTTTGGAAGAAAAGTTTTTTTTGGATTTAGTTCTGTTTCTAATCCTGGATTAGTTGATGTCTCTCCTACAGAAAAACATCTGTTTCCTGTATTCTTTTTTCAAGGTTGAATCAATACTTCTCATTGACACCCTTTCATCCTTAAACAGTGTTGACCATCCCAAATTGTATGAACTATCTGGCTTGAACCAAAGGGTGAAGTGCCTGAACTGATCTTGGAACCAATAAGAACCTGAAGCTCCTTCCTGGCCCCACCTGGGCTTTCTATAGTGGTAGTTCTCAGTGTGTGCCCTTCATCCCTCTTCTCTCAGTGACATCAGCATCACTTGGGAACTTGTTAGAAATGCAAGTTAGCAGGCCCAACCCATCACCTCCTACTTCAGAAAGTCTGGGGCCAGGCCCAACAATGTGTGTCTCAGCAAGCCCTCCAGGCAGTCTTGATGAGCAGTACAGTTGAAAGCAGTAAAGTTGATTATCCCCTTTCTTCTTTCTCTCTTTCTTTTGCTTTCTTGATCCTCCTTCCCTTTCTCAAATTCCACTCTTCAAAAGAAACTGCTGTCAGATGTGTGTACCAGTGATTGAGACCTTTGTCTGTTTGCTTTGTGTGCCTTCCTTCTTGTTGGACCCTAGAAGACTCTGTCCCCTATCCTGGGAGATGGATTGAATTAACCTCCCCAGATCTTCACACTTCCCTCTATCTAGGTGCTTTGGGGGTGCCTTCCCACATTGCCTCTGGGCTTGGTGTCATGATTCGCTTTGGCCAATGAGACAGTAATAAACAACACACATACAGAAGCTTAACAAGCTCTTGAGTGCCTCTGCTTCCTCTTTTATTCCTCTGCCTTCATGATGAGAAAATGCCTGGGTTAGCTGCTGGAGGATGATACCTAGTAGAGAATAGGGGAGTCTGCCAAGACCCCAGAGATTCTCAGAGCTTCCTGGCTGACCTGTGGCTGAGAGCAGACCCATGGGTGCATTCCCAGCCAATACCAAAAGAACTGCCCAGTCAACTGATAGGCTCCTTAGCAATAAAAAATGGTTGCTTTTTTTTTTCCTAAGCTGCTGAGTTTTGGGGTAGTTTGTTACTCAGCAACAGCTAACTAATGCACTGTTAAAGGAATGCAATGCTTCAGCTAAGGGGAGAGGGCAACACAAAGACCCTTCTCAGCCTATCAGAAATCATGTCCATAGCAGCTTGCAGGAATTGACCGCATCATTACGTATGGGCAAAACCCTAGCAAACTCTTGAGCAAAATGAAAATTCGTAGCAGGTCTTTTTAAGTAGCTAGTTTGAATTCATTACTGTTAGAGAGTTTTTCTTTTTAGGCAAATTCTGAACATAGTTTTTCAGCCTTTTTTTAAATTCCTAGGACCTGCCTTTGTCCTTTTTCCCTTCACACCCTTCCATCTATATTTCTTCTCTGCAAACATTCTGCTAACTTCACCAAAGGCCACCCAGTGAAATGAGATTTGAAGGGATACACTGGAGCAGAGTAAATCATCTTTCACGAGAAGGATGATTGCAAAAGTCATCTCCCATTTGGTTGAAGCAAATACTTGTATTTTGTGGCTATTTTACACTCTTGTTTTTGAAATCTCAAAGAAGGAAATTCCCCAAGTATTTTTATTAACTTAGAAATCCAGCTGAGAGTGTTTTATTGTTCCGACAGCCTCCCTGCCTGGGGTTCACTCCTAGAGAACTTAATATCATCTGTTTTCAATATTTTGAGTCAATGATTGGTGTTTTATTTTGGTGGATAGAATATTACATCTTAGCTAAAAATCTAATACTTATTTTAGTTGAAAAATTCTTATGGGGACATGAAATTTTAACTAGACTCTTTAAACTCAGTCATCCGTGATCCCTTACTTAGGAGTCAACCTGGTTTTTCAAGTAGTTCTCCCTAGAGGGCGCCATATGCTCACTTCACAACTTGGTCTGGAAAGGTTGGCTGCCGGCCTGTAATATCATGTGAAGTTGAAGTCGTTTAGGTTAAAACATTGGAATCTTTTAGTAAATCTACCAGCAGTGGAGACTTCATTTTAACATGATAAATGCATAATTTACTGATGCATTTTGTTTAGGCATTATGGCGAATGAGACACAGTCTATGGAAGGAAGCGATAGTGTTTATTTGGCGTGTTTGTGGTTGTCGGTGAGTTCTAGTCCACCTCTATGGAATATTATAGACAGCTGGTGGAGTACTGGCTAGAATACTGAGGATGGACTGAGTGGACCTGCGCTCTCATAATCTCTATGTCGCTTACAGAAGGTACTTACCACATTTGTACTTCAGATTCCTCATTTGTAAGATTAGAGAGCTGGTCTTGTTTTTCTTCACAATCCCACTAGCTTTGTGATATGAACTTTGGTACATAACAATAGTTCTGTACAGTTTGGTAGAGGAAGTGATACGATAACTGCTAATTCTAAGGAAATTTAGGTAGTTACCCGGTGAAATTTTGGTCAGCCTACAGAAAATATCTAAAGTTTTGAGAAAAAAATTATAGCTTGATTATTGAAAACCATAAATGCTCATAAATATGTTTTTATGTCTCTTCTTGAAGCATGAATATTTTCATAAAGTCAGCATAAGGTATTGGTTTAATAACTGTCTCGGAAGAACAAGTGTCAACTAGCCAAGATCTATCACCATGTGTAACTAAGTGTCTTCACTCAAGAAATAGTTGTTGAATAAATGGCAAGAAGGCTAATTTCATTTTTGGTACAGCTTTTATTTCTAGAATATTCTTTATTATATATATATATATATATATTTTTTTTTTCGGTATGTGGGCCTCTCACTGCCATGGCCTCTCCTGCCGCGGAGCACAGGCTCCGGACACACAGGCCCAGCAGCCATGGCTCACGGGCCCAGCCGCTCCGCGGCACATGGGATCCTCCCGGACCGGGACATGAACCCGCACCCCCTGCATCGGCAGGCGGACTCCCAGCCACTGCATCACCAGGGAAGCCCTCTTTATTATATTGAGTCAGAATTGATTTCTATGAACTTCCAGCAGTGGCTTTAAATCTACTCCCTTGGGTTGTATTGAGCATATTGTATTTGCTATACATGGAGAGTTACTTTTATTTTTTTCCCACCCCACTATTAAAATAGTTTGATGGTAATAGAGTTTCTGAAAGCATGGGATTCATACCACTGGCCATACCCATAATTAGGCATAATTCTTTTTATACGGCCACTTTTAAGTTTTAGGTAATAATTCTCTTACTTGGTATAGTTACATCTTTTCAAAGCTAATCATCATCTTCAGAACTTCCTTATACGTGTTTTTTTCAATGTCTTCATCACTCTCTTCTAATGAGTCCTGGTTTGTTTGTATCCTTCCTACATGTCACCAAGAACTGAGCAGTTTTCAATGTTTCATCAATGCTAAGAAAACCAGGATTACCTTCACCTTGATTCTAAATACAGTTTTTCTGCTGATACAACTTAACATTACATTTTTCACCACATGTTGGTTCATACTAATACCCAAGTCTTTTTCGTGATTGTGTTGTTAAATCACATCTCTATATCACTGTGATTTTTTAAAGATTTAAATCAAGATCTTTTACTCTTCTTTGAAGTACATCTTCTTAGACTTAGCCTGCATGTGGGAACATTTTGGATTCTGGGTATGTCCATTTACTAATTTCTTCTGCTTCTACTTCATGTCATCTACAACAATACTGGCCCCATGACCTAGTCACATATTTCATTTGTGCATGTGTCTAATTTAACAGGGCTAAGAGAGCAGTGATGCTCACTGCTAGAAACCACACTCCAGGATGTCAACAAAAACATCTTTGAGGTCTTGTCACATGCCTTTATAAGATTCATTCCATCATTCTATCTCAGGCCCAAGTAAAAAGAAACAAAATTATTGTGACCTGATTTGATGTAAGTGATCTACCTATATTGACTCTTCATGACCACCTTTTCCTTTCCCAAGAGCCTACAAACCATCCTGTTAATATCCACTTTAGAAATTTGCTGGAAATAAACATAAAACAAGATGTTGGACAGCAGAATGCACCTCACGTTCCTTTTATGAATTTTGTGATGCATTTGTGCATCTCAAGTCTTCTGGCCTGTCCATACATCCACAGAGCCCCTGATGGAAGTTGAGTGAGTTCTTTCAATACACCACAAAGTAATTTCATGAGCTTAAACTTTGAGTCTTCAGAGCTATTGTTGAGGGCTTCATTTTCTCCTTATCAAGGTTCATTTACCATTTTTAAGCACGGATCACTGATGTTCAGAAGATAGAGGCAATATGAAAGATGAACTTTGATATCCATCGTCTTTTTCTTCAGCTCTAAGCAGCAGGTCTATCCCTTCTTGTTACTTCTCTTTCCAAATGTAAATTAAAACTATCAATAGTTGGGAAATATCTTCAAATAACTCATTTTGGAAGGTGTGTGATGAGCGTAACAGGAGGAATAGAAAGGCATGCAGAAGAGGGAAATAACTTTGGTCACAGGGCCTCAGGAAATCTACTTTTTGAGCTGGTCAAGGAAAAAATAAGTGGGATTTTGACTGAAAGGATTCAGAGGGAGTCTAAGTGGGAAAAGTGATAGGAGCAAAAACATAAATGGGACAGGGCTTAAATACTTAAGAAGTAACTAAGAAACAGTTAATTTACCTAGTAGATAAGAGCTGGATTAACAAGGGCCTTGTAGATTGCAACTCAGTTGAATCATCTAATGGAGGTAAGGAAGATTTTAAAGGTTTCAACTAAAGCTGGAATATAAGTGAATTAGTAAATTTAACCTGAAAGACTGAAAAATTGCAGTTAGAAAAACTACTAGGGAATTTTATAGTAACCCATGCCACTCCAACTAAGATTGCAGTAAATGGAAAGGATAGAAACAGTCCATAAAACAGAGATAGGGAGAAAAATGAAGATGCATTTCATATTAATCAAATATTTAAAGTATACATATATTGTATTTGTTCTGTTTTGAAAAATCACTTTACCTATCCTCCCTACCCCGAAATGTTAGTGCTCTATCCCAAGGTGTGAAATGCATACCAGTGATCATTCTCAAGATTATTTTAGGTGCTTTCCCACACAGCTTTAAATAACATTGAATCATACTGTGAAAAAGATATTTTCTTTTTTTTTTTGACATCTTTATTGAAGTTGCTTTACAATGAGGTGTTAGTTTCTGCTGTATAACAAAGTGAATCAGCTATACATATACATATATCCCCATATCTCCTCCCTCTTGCATCTCACTCCCACACTCCCTATCCCACCCCTCTAGGTGGACACAAAGCACCAAGTTGATCTCCCTGTGCTGTGTGGCTGCTTCCCACTAGCTATTTTACATTTGGTAGTGTATATATGTCCATGCCACTCTCTCACTTCGTCCCACCTTCCCCTTCCCCTTCCCTGTGTCCTCAAGTCCATTCTCTATGTCTGCATCTTTATTCCTCTCCTGCCCCTAGGTTCTTTAGAACCTTTTTTTTTGTTTTTTTATTCCATATATATGTGTTAGCATACAGTATTTGTTTTTCTCGTTCTGACTTACTTCACTCTGTATGACAGAATCTAGGTCCATCCACCTCACTACAAATAACTCAATTTTGTTTCCTTTTATGGCTGAGTAATATTCTACTGTATATATGTGCCACATCTTCTTTATCCATTCATCTGTAGGTGGACACTTAGGTTGCTTCCATGTCCTGGTTATTGTAAATAGAGCTGCAATGAACATTGTGACACGTGACACTTTTTGCATTATAGTTTTCTCAGGGTATATGCCCAGTAGTGGGATTGCTGAGTCATATGATAGTTCTATTTTTAGTTTTTTAAGGAACCTCCATACTGTTCTCCATAGTGGCTGTATCAGTTTACATTCCCACCAGCAGTGCAAGAGGGTTCCCGTTTCTCCACACCCTCTCCAGCATTTATTGTTTGTAGATTTTTTGATGATGGCCATTCTGACTGGTGTGAGGTGATACGTCATTGTAGTTTCATTTGCATTTCTCTAATGATAAGTGATGTTGAGCATCCTTTCATGTGTTTGTTGGCAATCTGTATATCTTCTTAGGAAAAATGTCTTTTTAGGTTTTCTGCCCATTTTTGGATTGGGTTGTTTGTTTTCTTGATGTTGAGCTGCATGAGCTTCTTGTAAATTTTGGAGATTGATCATTTGTCAGTTGCTTCATTTGCAAATATTTTCTCCCATTCTGAGGGTTGTCTTTTTGTCTTGTTTATGTTTTCCTTTGCTGTGCAAAAGCTTTCAAGTTTCATTAGGTCCCATTTGTTTATTTTTGTTTTTATTTCCATTTCTCTAGGAGATGGTTCAACAAGGATCTTGCTGTGATGTATGTCATAGAGTGTTCTGCCTATGTTTTCCTCTAAGAGTTTGATAGTGTCTGGCCTTACATTTAGGTCTTTAATCCATTTTGAGTTTATTTTTGTGCATGGTGTTAGGGAATGTTCTAATTTCATTCTTTTACATGTAGCTGTCCAGTTTTCCCAGCACCACTTATTGAAGAGGCTGTCTTTTCTCCATTGTATATTGTTGCCTCCTTTATCAAAGATAAGGTGATCATATGTGCATGGGTTTATCTCTGGGCTTTCTATCCTGTTCCCTTGATCTATATTTCTGTTTTTGTGCCAGTACCATACTGTCTGATTACTTTAGATTTGTAGTATAGTCTGAAGTCAGGGAACCTGATTCCTCCATCTCCATTTTTCTTTCTTAAGATTGGTTCGGCTATTTGGGGTTTTTTGTGGGTCCATACAAATTGTGAATTTTTTTGTTCTAGTTCTGTGAAAAAGGCCAGTGGTAGTTTGATAGGGATTGCATTGAATCTGTAGATTGCTTTGGGTAGTATAGTCATTTTCACAGTGTTGATTCTTCTGATCCAAGAACGTGGTATATCTCTCCATCTGTTTGTACCATCTTTAATTTCTTTCATCAGTGTCTTATAATTTTCTGCATACAGGTCTTCTGTCTCCTTAGGTAGGTTTATTCCTAAGTATTTTATTCTTTTTGTTGCAGTGGTAAATGGGCGTGTTTCCTTAATTTCTCTTTCAGATTTTGCATCATTAGTGTATAGGAATGTAAGAGATTTCTGTGCATTAATTTTATATCCTGCTGTTTTGCCAAATTCATTGATTAGCTCTCATAGTTTTCTGGTAGCATCTTTAGGATTCTCTATGTATAGTATCATGTCATCTGGAAACAGTGACAGTTTTACTTCTTTTCTGATTTGGATTCTGTTTATTTCTTTTTCTTCTCTGATTGCTGTGGATAAAACTTCCAAAACTATGTTGGATAATAGTAGTGAGAGTGGGCAACCTTGTCTTGCTCTTGATCTTAGTGGAAATGGCTTCAGTTTTTCACCATTGAGGATGATGTTGGCTGTGGGTTTGTCATATATGGCCTTTATTCAGTTGAGGTAAGTTCCCTGTATGCCTACTTTCTGGAGAGTTTTTATCATAAATGGGTATTGAATTTTGTCAAAAGTCTTTTTTGCATCCATTGACATGATAATATGGTTTTTCTCCTTCAATTTGTTAATATGGTGTATCACATTGATTGATTTGCATATATTGAAGAATCTTTGCATTCCTGTTGGATTGCTAGTATTTTGTTCAGGATTTTTGCATCTATGTTCATCAGTGATATTGTTCTGTAGTTTTCTTTTATTGTGACATCCTTGTCTAGTTTTGGAATCAGGGTGATGGTGGTCACGTAGAATGTGTTTAGGGGTGTTCCTTCCTCTGCTATATTTTGGAAGAGTTTGAGAAGGATAGGTGTTAGCTCTTCTCTGAATGTTTGATAGAATTCGCCTCTGAAGCCATCTGGTCCTGGGCTTTTGTTTGTACGAAGATTTTAAATCACAGTCTCAATTTCAGTGCTTGTGATTGGTCTGTTTATATTATGTATTTCTTCCTTCAGTCTCAGGAGGTGGTGCTTTTCTAAGAATTTGTCCATTTCTTCCAGGTTGTCCATTTTATTGGCATATAGTTGCTTGCAGTAATCTCTCATGATCCTTTATATTTCTGCAGTTGTTACTTCTCTTTTTTCATTTCTAATTCTATTGATTTCAGTCTTCTCCCTTTTTTTCTTGATGAGTCTGGTTAGTGGTTTATCAATTTTGTTTATCCCCTCAAAGCACCAGCTTTTAATTTTATTGATCTTAGCTATTGTTTCCTTCATTTCTTTTCGTTTATTTCTGATCTGATCTTTATGATTTCTTTTCTTCTGCTAACTTTGGGGTTGTTGTGTTCTTTCTGTAATTGCTTCAGGTGTAAGGTTAGGCTGTTTATTTGAGATGTATCTTATTTCTTGAGGTAGGATTGTATTGTTATAAACTTCCCTCTTAGAACTGCTTTTACTGCATCCCATAGATTTTGGGTCATCGTGTTTTCATTGTCATTTGTTTCTAGGCATTTTTTGTTATCCTCTTTGATTTCTTCAGTCATCTCTTGGCTATTTAGTAGTGTATTGTTTAACTTCCATGTATTTGTATTTTTCACAGATTTTTACCTGTAATTGATATCTAGTCTCATGGCATTGTGGTCAGAAATGATACTTGATACTATTTCAATTTTCTTAAATTTACCAAGGCCTGATTTGTGACTCAGGATATGATCTATCCTGGAGAATATTCCATGAGCACTTGAGAAGAAAGTGTATTCTGTTGTTTTTGGATGGAATGTCCTATAAATATCAATTAAGCCCATCTTGTTTAATGTATCATTTAAAGCTTTTGTTTCCTTATTTATTTTCATTTTGGATGATCTGTCCATTGGTGAAAGTGAGGTATTAAAGTCCCCTACTATGATTGTGTTACAGTCGATTTCCCCTTTTATGGCTGTTAGCATTTGCCTTATGTATTGTGGTGCTTCTACATTGGGTGCATAAATATTTACAATTGTTATGTCTTCTTCTTGGATTGATCCCTTGATCACTGTGTAGCGTCCTTCTTTGTCTCTTGTAATAGTCTTTATTTTAAAGTCTATTTTGTCTGATATGAGAATTGCTACTCCAGCTTTCTTTTTATTTCCGTTTGCATGGAATATCTTTTTCCATCCCCTCACTTTCAGTCTGTATGTGTCCCTTGGTCTGAAGTGGTTCTCTTGTAGACAGCATATATGCGGGTCTTGTTTTTCTATCCATTCATCCAGTCTATGTCTTTTGGTAGGAGCATTTAATCCATTTATATTTAAGGTAGCTATTGATATGTATGTTCCTATTCCCATTTTCTTAATTGTTTTGGGTTTGTTATTGTCGGTGTTTTCCTTCTCTTGTGTTTCCTGGCTAGAGAAGTTTCTTTAGCATTTGTTGTAAAGCTGGTCTGTAAAGCTTTTAATTTCTCTGTTAAATCTGAATGAGATCCTTGCTGGGTAGAATAATCTTGGTTGTAGGTTCTACTCTTTCATCACTTTAAATATGTCCTGCCAGTTCCTTCTGGATTGCAGACTTCCTGCTGAAAGATCAGCTGTTAACCTCATGGGAATTCTCTTATGTTATTTGTTCCTCTCCCTTACTGCTTTCAATATTTTTTCTTTGTATTTAATTTTTGATAGTTTGATTAGTATGTGTCTTGGCATGTTTCTCCTTGGATTTATCCTGTATGGGACTCTCTGTGCTTTCTGGACTTGATTAACTATTTCCTTTCCCATATTAGGGAAGTTTTCAACTATAATCTCTTCAAAAATTTTCTCAGTCCCTTTTTTTTTTTTCTCTTCTTCTTCTCGGACTCCTATAATTCAAATATTATTGCATTTAATGTTGTCCCAGAGGTCTCTGAGACTGTCCACAATTCTTCTTATTCTTTTGTCTTTATTCTGCTCTTCTGTAGTTATTTCCACTATTTTATCTTCCAGGTCACTTATCCATTCTTCTGCCTCAGTTATTCTGCTACTGATTCCTTCTAGAGAATTTTAAATTTCACTTATTGTGTTGTTCATCATTGTTTGTATGCTCTTTAGTTCTTTTAGTTCCTTTTTAAATGTTTCTTGTATTGTCTCCATTCTATTTCCAAGATTTGGGGTCATCTTTACTATCATTACTCTGAATTCTTTTTCAGGTAGACTGCCTCTTTCCTCTTCATTTGTTTGGTCTGGTGGGTTTTTACCTTGATCCTTCATCTGCTGTGTATTTTTCTGTCTTCTCATTTTGCTTAACTTACTGTGTTGGGGTCTGCTTTTCACAGGCTGGAGGTTTGTAGTTGCCATTGTTTTTGTTTTCTGCCCCCAGTGGGTAAGGTTGGTTCAGTGGGTTGTGTAGGCTTCCTGGTCGGGGGGACTGGTTCCTGTGTTCCGGTGGATGAGGGTGGATCTTGTCTTTCTGGTGGGCAGGACTGCATATGGTGGTGTGTTTGGGGGTGTTTGTGAACTTATGATTTTAGGCATTCTCTCTACTAATGGGTGGGGTTGTGTTCCTGTCTTGCTAGTTGTTTGACATAGCATGTCCAGCACTGTAACTTGCTGGTCGTTGAGTGGAGCTGGGTCTTTGCATTGTGATGGAGATCTCTGAGAGAGCTGTTGCCATTTGATATTACATGGGGCCGGGAGGTCTCTTGTGGACTAATGTCCGGAACTCTGCTTTCCCACCTCAGAGTCCCAGGCCTGACACCACTCCGGAGCACCGAGACCTTGTCAGCCACATGGCTCAGAAGAAAAGGGAGAGAAAAAAAGAAAGATAGAAAAATAAAATAAAGTTATTAAAATAAAAAGTGAAAATATTTTATTAAAAATTAAAAAATAAAAAAGTAAAAAAGAAGAAAGAAAGAAAGGAGAGAGCAACCAAACCAAAATACAAATTCACCAATGATAACAAGCATTAAAAATTATACTAAAAAAAAAACAAAAAAAAAAAACGGACAGACAGAACCCTAGGACAAATGGTAAAAGCAAAGCTATACAGGTAAAATCACACAAAGAAGCATACACATACACACTAACAAAAGGAGAAAAAGGAAAAAATATGTATATTTAAAAAAAAGGAAGAGAACAACCAAATCAATAAACAAATCTACCAGTGATAATAAGCTCTAAATACTAAACTAAGATAAACATAAAACCAGAAACAAATTAGATGCAGAAAGCAAACCCCAACTCTAAAGTTACTCCCAAAGTCCACTGCCTCAATTTTGGGATGATTCGTTGTGTATTCAGGTATTCCACAGATGCAGGGTACATCAGTTTGATTGTGGAGATTTAATCTGGTGCTCCTGATGCTGCTGGGAGAGAGTTCCCTTTCTCTTCTTTGTTCACACAGTTCTTGGGGTTCAGCTTTGGGTTTGGACCTGCCTCTGTGTGTACTTCACCTGAGGGTGTCTGTTCCCTGCCCAGACACGACAAGGTTAAAGTAGCAGCTGATTAGGGGGCTCTGGCTCACTCAGGCCAGGGGGAGCGAGGGGTATGGAATGTGGGGCAAACCTGAGGCGGCAGAGGCCAGCATGACGTTGCACCAGCCTGAGGTACACCGTGTGGTCTCCCTGGGAAGTTGTCCCTGGATCATGGGACCCTGACAGTGGCGGGCTGCACAGGCTCCCGGGAGGGGAGGTGTGGAGAGTGACCTGTGTTGCACACAGGCTTCTTGGTGGCTGCAGCAGCAGCCTTAGAGTTTCATGCTGTCTCTGGTGTCCATGCTGATAGCCACAGCTAGCGCTTGTCTCTGGAGCTCCTTTAAGCGGTGCTCTGAATCCCCTCTCCTCGTACACCCCAAAACAATTGTCTCTTGCCTCTTCGGCAGCTCCAGGCTTTTTCCAGACTCCCTCCCAGCTAGCCGTGGTGCACTCGCCCCCTTCAGGCTGTGTTCACGCCGCCAACCCCAGTCCTCACCCTGGGATCTGACCTCCGAAGCCCGAGCCTCAGCTCCCAGCCCCCGTCTACCCCAGTGGGTGAGCAGTCAAGCCTCTCAGGCTGGTGATTGCTGGTCGGCAGTGATCCTCTGTGTGGGAATCTCTCTGCTTTACTCTCCGCGCCCCCGTTGCTGCACTCTCCTCCGCAGCTCCGAAGCTTCCCCCCACGCTCACCCCCTGTCTCCGCCAGTGAAGGGCTTTCCTAGTGTGTAGAAACTTTTCCTCCTTCACAGCTCCCTCCCACTGGTGCAGGTCCCATCCCTATCCTTTTGTCTCTGTTTTTTCTTTCTTCTTTTTCCCTACCCAGGTACGTGGGGAGTTTCTTGCCCTTTGGGAAGTCTGAGGTCTTCTGCCAGCGTTCAGTAGGTGTTCTGAAGGAGCTGTTCCTCAAGTAGATGTATTTTTGATGTATTTGTGGGGAGGACGGTCATCTCCACATCTTACTCCTCCACCGTCTTGAAGCTCTCTCCCCGCTATTTTCTTTTTAATTCTCTTTCAATACTTCTGATTACACCAAGGATAAAAAGTCTCAGTTTAGTGTTGGTTTCCTTACCACCTGCCTAGCATTTGCTGTTCTACCACTTTTTACAAAGAGGGAGTGGGTTTGGACTTAAACTTCAGGAGGCAACAGTATTGAATTAGAATTGAATCAGAACATTTATTTAATTTTGCCCTTGTAGTTTAAAATTACTTTATTCTGATTTTGGCAACTGATATTGCCAAATATTCTGTTAATGGTCAATTTTTTTTATTAGTTTCTGCTTTATAACAAAGTGAATCAGTCATACATATACATCTGTTCCCACATCCCTTCCCTCTTGCGTCTCCTTCCCTCCCACCCTCCCTATCCCACCCCTCCAGGTGGTCACAAAGCACCGAGCTGATCTCCCTGTGCTATGCGGCTGCTTCCCACTAGCTATCTGTTTTACGTTTGGTACTGTATATATGTCCATGCCTCTCTCTCACTTTGTCACAGCTTACCCTTCCCCCTCCCCATATCCTCAAGTCCATTCTCAAGTAGGTCTGTGTCTTTATCCCTGTTTTACCCCTAGGTTCTTCATGACATTTTTTTTTCTTAAATTCCATGTATATGTGTTAGCATACGGTATTTGCCTTTCTCTATCTGACTTACTTCACTCTGTATGACAGACTCTAGGTCTATCCACCTCATTACAAATAGCTCAGTTTCGTTTCTTTTTATGGCTGAGTAATATTCCATTGTATATATGTGCCACATCTTCTTTATCCATTCATCTGATGATGGACACTTAGGTTGTTTCCAGCTCCGGGCTATTGTGAATAGAGCTGCAATGAACATTTTGGTACATGTCTCTTTTTGAATTATGGTTTTCTCAGGGTATATGCCTAGTAGTGGGATTGCTGGGTCATATGGTAGTTCTATTTGTAGTTTTTTAAGGAACCTCCATACTGTTCTCCATAGTGGCTGTACCAATTCACATTCCCACCAGCAGTGCAAGAGTGTTCCCTTTTCTCCACACCCTCTCCAGCATTTATTGTTTCTAGATTTCTTGATGATGGCCATTCTGACTGGTGTGAGATGATATCTCATTGTAGTTTTGATTTGCATTTCCCTAATGATTAATGATGTTGAGCATTCTTTCATGTGTTGGTTGGCAGTCTGTATATCTTCTTTGGAGAAATGCCTATTTAAGTCTTCTGCCCATTTTTCGATTGGGTTGTTTGTTTTTTTGCTATTGAGCTGCATGAGCTGCTTATAAATTTTGGAGGTTAATCCTTTGTCAGTTGCTTCATTTGCAAATATTTTCTCCCTTTCTGAGGGTTGTCTTTTGGTCCTGTTTATGGTTTTCTTTGCTGTGCAAAAGCTTTGAAGTTTCATTAGGTCCCATTTGTTTATCCTTGTTTTTATTTCCATTTCTCTAGGAGGTGGGTCCAAAAGGATCTTGCTGTGATTTATGTCATACAGTGTTCTGCCTATGTTTTCTTCTAAAAGTTTGATAGTTTCTGGCCTTACATTTAGGTCTTTAATCCATTTTGAGCTTATTTTTGTGTATGGTGTTAGGGAATGATCTAATCTCATACTTTTACATGTCCCTGTCCAGTTTTCCCAGCACCACTTATTGAAGAGGCTGTCCTTTCTCCACTGTACATTCCTGCCTCCTTTATCAAAGATAAGTTGACCATATGTGCGTGGGTTTATCTCTGGGCTTTCTATCCTGTTCCATTGATCTATCTTTCTGTTTTTGTGCCAGTACCACACTGTCTTGATTACTCTAGCTTTGTAGTATAGTCTGAAGTCAGGGAGCCTGATTCCTCCAGCTCTGTTTTTCGTTCTCAAGATTGCTTTGGCTATTCGGGGTCTTTTGTTTTTCCAAACAAATTTTGAAATTTTTTGTTCTAGTTCTGTGAAAAATGCCAGTGGTAGTTTGATAGGGATTGCATTGAATCTGTAGATTGCTTTAGGTAGTAGAGTCATTTTGACAATATTGATTCTTCCAATCCAGGAGCATGGTATATCTCTCTATCTATTTGTATCATCTTTAATTTCTTTCATCAGTGTCTTATAATTTTCTGCATACAGGTCTTTTGTCTCCTTAGGTAGGTTTATTCCTAGATATTTTATTCTTTTAAGTTTATGGAAAGAAATTAAGTCATTGATTCAAAGGATTTTGTTAGGTATATAAGCAGGTGATTCAACCATTTGGCAAAAATAAAGATGGTGGTACATGAGTAACTAGTATTCAGTCAGCACTGCTCTAGTAAAGGTACAGCTGGAATTGCCACAACTTTGCATGTTTTAAAGACTTTCCTCCACTGAGTTCACCAGTTATTGAAATCATGTTCTTGTGTCACTAAGAGCTGGCCTGGTGGCCTTTGGAGAATGGAATACTCTTAGATGTTCTCCATGTGGGGGAACAGCTATGGTGGCCTATTCTCCTTGGAGCATAAAATCATTGCTTTGACTAGTAGAGACTTGTAGTTTTTTTTGTGGTGCTGTCCTCCTCTGGTGTAAGGTAATAATTCTATCTCTTGAAAAAAAGTTTTTTCTAAAGAGAACAAGAGATCCCATTTCTCAATTCACTTCTGAACTGATTCTAATATATCTAATGACCTCTTTTCTAAAATTAGATTCATGAAGGGCTTGATTGATTTCAGGCTCTTTATAGATTGAATTTAATGTTCATTCTCCATTGTATTATTGCCCAGAATGCTTAAAAATGATTATATATATGATTAGAGAAATAAAGCAAGGCCAGGATTGCTACTTTGGGGGCCAAGTGTAGAGTGGCTTTATCCCTGAGTCGGGAAGCAGGGACACACGTAGACTGAATTGCTGATGAACAGACCGTAATGGCTCTTTTAATGCAAGCAATTGATTCTGAAGGTAGGAAGCTGCTGGAAAGGCTGCCCTGAAACTCTGCATCAACACTCTCGTCATTTTTGTTTTTTTCTTAGGAAAACAAATGCTCTCTAGACTGTTAAACCAGGCCTGTTGCTTTATGCTTAAGGCTCACATTTTTGAGTCAGAAAGATAAGTTCAAACATGGCTCTACCGTATATTAATGCTAACCATGTGACCCTGGGAAGTTATTTGACCTCTCTGAGCTTCAGGTTTCTCAACTTTAAAATAGGGATGCATTAGTGTCCCAGGGCTACCATAACCAATTACCACAAATGGGCAGGTTACAACACCAGAAATTTCTCACAGGTCAGAAGTAGTCAGCAAATCTAGCAGTCAGCAGGTCTGTCCTCCCTCTGAAGGTTCTTAGGGCAGATCTTTCCTTGCTTCTTTGTTTCTGGTGGCTCCAGGCATTCCTTGGCTTGTGGCTGCAAAACTCCAATCCCTGATCCATCTTCACATTGCCTTCTCTTCTTTTTGTGTCTTCCCCTCTTCTGTCTTTAATAAGGACATTTATCAGTTGATTTAGGACCCACACAGATAATCCAAGGTGATCTCCTCTTAAAATCCTTAACTTAATTACATCTGTGAAGAGTCTTTTCCCGAATAAGGTTACATTTGCCAGTTCCAAGGATTAGGATGTGGATGTATCTTTTTGAACGCCACATTAAACCCACTACAAGAGATAATCATATGCTTACATCACAGATTAAATAAGAAAATGCCTAATGAATAAGACATGTTCAAGAAATGTTAGTCATCATCAGTTTTAGGATTATCAAATAAGTTATTGGTTTTGTCATTCTAATATTTACTTTCCATAGACTTACCAAACTTAACAGTGGACTCTGTTATGATCAGGCCTGAGGAGCAGATATAAGTCTCTAGTTGCCTTTGAACATTTCACAGGAAAAAACGTGGCTTTTCTCCCCAGAGTGGCTTGGAAGTCATTGACCTTATATTATCAGGATAAATGCATATCATAGAACTTTAAAGACGATATTTCTTGTAGTTTTAGCAGAGAAGGAAGGTCATTAGGGACCAAGGATGCTAATGAAATACCATTGACTCCACTCCATAAAATTTGAAACAGGACTGCTTTTAGATAAAACCTTTTATTTGAAACTAAAATCAATGGAGAGGAGAGTGTGTCTGTGCTTTGGATATGTGTTTTTTGAACAAAAGTTTCATTTGATTAACGTGAAGTCGACAAAATCAGTAAAGCATGACTTCAGGATTGTGTGTCTCTACTCTGATTCTAATTGAGAGCATTGCACTGCCAGAGATAATTCTGCTGCTAAGATCCATCTTCTGGAGGAATGGTGGAACAAAGGCCCACCTCCCACCCTCAGAAAACTCAAACTGTCCTTGAGGATATTTACTCCAAATTCCAACTCCAAACTGTCACTCTAACCTCCTGAAATTCCTTTCCATTCATTTTTTTTTTACAACTTTATTGGAGTATAATTGCTTCACAATGGTGTGTTAGTTTCTGCTTTACAACAAAGTGAATCAGTTATACATATACATATGTTCCCATATCCCTTCCCTCTTGCGCCTCCCTCCCTCCCAACCTTCCTATCCCACCCCTCCAGGTGGTCACAAAGCACCGAGCTGATCTCCCTGTGCTATGCGGCTGCTTCCCACTAGCTATCTACCTTACGTTTGGTAGTGTATATATGTCCATGCCTCTCTCTCGCTTTGTCACAGCTTACCCTTCCCCCTCCCCATATCCTCAAGTCCATTCTCAACTAGGTCTGTGTCTTTATTCCCGTTTTACCCCTAGGTTCTTCATGACATTTTTTTTCTTAAATTCCATATATATGTGTTAGCATACGGTATTTGTCTTTCTCTTTCTGACTTACTTCACTCTGTATGACAGACTCTTGGCCTATCCACCTCATTACAAATAGCTCAATTTCGTTTCTTTTTATGGCTGAGTAATATTCCATTGTATATATGTGCCACATCTTCTTCATCCATTCATCCGCTTTTCCATTCTTAATTAGAGATGTCATTTGTCACCTTCTAAAACTTTCCCTGCTCATTCGTCGGTTCTTACCTGTCCACCCCAGGGCAGTACTGCATTGATATTGTCCTTACCGACTCTTCAGTGTGTTCTGAGCATCTAACAACACTCAAAACCCTCCCTGGGAGCTGTGGATAATGAGAGGCTATCTACTGATTCCTTTTCTTCTGCATGTGTGGATGCATCTTTCTGTCTGCCTAAGCCAATGACCAACTCCTTGAGGCATGGCCCAGCTGTTGTCACACTGTGATAAGCAGTCACTAAAACACTTTCTGTGTCTCAGTCTACTCGCCAGTTAAAGAGAGCTGAACAGTTGACCAAATCTCAGCCACTAAACCCGAAGAAATAAATGGAAGTAATTCTCTTTCACGTCTGTCAATAAAGGGCCCTAAGAAGAAACAGATTTATTTCTGCTTATTGAGAAAGCTTTGCGTGTGGTTATCGTTATTGTTATTATTGCAGTTCCTGGTCAGAGCTCACCTTTATTCACTGTACCACTTAGGGATGAAACTTGAAGAAATGATGCCGAGGATGACACTTTGGTCATTCTTACAGAGCAATATGGCAAAGAGGATGAATGTTGGCACTTGAGGCCTCTTCTCACAGTGGACACCAGGGGGCAGTGCTTACAGTAAGAGATTTCAGCCTCAGGCAGAGAAGTGCACTCATCTGCGTAAGTGGGATGCCTTCAAGAGGGGCACAGCAGTTCATGACTGAAACCCTTTTCCGCATTTGAGTTCCCAAGCGTCATTTAACCATCCTTCATAATGCCGCTCAAATCTTTTAGCCTCTAAAGAAACCATATCTAACTGTCCTGGCCGAATTAACTGCCCCTCTCTGACCGTCCATAGTATTGGGTTGGCCAAAAAGTTCATTCGGGGTTTTCATCGGTTCCAGAAAACCTCGAATGAACTTTTCGGCCAACCCAATACTTTGAATAAAACTCGATTTTAGGCACTTTGTTGTATACCGTTGCACACCTCTGGTAAGCCCTGCCTATGGCTTACCAACATCCCCAGCACCTGCTCTTGCCTTCTGTATACCTATTGCTAAATACATATACCCTGAAAGATTGCCGAAACTACTACTATTATTACTTCTACTATTATTAGCTAACCAGTAACTTTAAAGCTAATCATTTAAAAATGCTGTTAAGACTCACAGACTTAGAGAACGAACTTATGGTTACCAGACGGGAAGGGTGGGTGGAAGGCATAGTTAGGGAGTTTGGGATTGACATGTACACACTGCCGTATTTAAAATGGATGGCAACCAAGGTCCTGTTGTGTAGCATAGGGGACTCTGCTCAATATTATGTAACAACCTAAATGGGAAAAGAATTTGAAAAAGAATAAATACATGTATATGTATAATTGAATCACTTTGCCGTACACCTGAAACTAACACAACATTTTTAATCAACTAGACTCCAATATAAAATAAAAAGTTGAAAAAAAATTTTTAAATAAAAATGCTGATAAGATGCCACTTCTCATAATAATCTTTGCCTCCCCACTGTTGGCAGGAAACAGCACTAAACCGGTTCAGTCGGTTAACTCCTTCAATGCCAAATTAACACATCACTTTCTAGTAGCTGCTTTTCTTTCTAGGAACAGCTAGAGCACTGTTCCGAAGCCCCTTTCTCTAAAGGAAATGCAGAGAGGCCACGGCTGGCACATGGACTCACATTCCAGTCCCTTCCTCCTGCCCTGCTTTTGGCAAAGACACCCTCCAGATGTTGTGACTGTGTTGAAATTCTGTTGGCCTCCTAGCAGAATTGGCGATATTACTTTCCATGAGCTGTGGACAGGAAGTGCTCAAAACAAAACAGTTTAAAAGTGGGCTTGGTCACTCTAAAAAATACATCTATTTATTTTTTAAAGTGGGGAGGGGGAAAGAGGGGTTGCTAATCAATGGGTATGAAGTTCAGTTCTGTAAGATGAGTAGGTTCTCAAGATTTGCTGTACTACATTGTGCCCATAGGTAACAATACTGTACTGTACACTTAAACATTAATTAGAAGGGTAGATCTCATGTTGAACATTCTTACCAAAATAAAGAAAAAAGAAGAGAGAGGAGGAATAAAGTGGGTTGTTTCTTGCCCTGTTAAAGCATTTACCTTTTGGTCTTCCATACACAGAAAGCATAATTCCATTAATGACTGTAATAAACAGAATATATATTTCCCAACACTAAGAGTTCCTCAGAGGTCATGATTCTTTCCTTGTGTTTTTAGAAACCAGACCCACGAACCATTAGAAACTGCAGCAATGAGACTGAAGCATGACCTGTGAAGCTAGTAATTGTGTATGTGTGTATGTGTGTGTGTATAGCTTGAGTGATCCCAGGACTTTTTGATAAATAATAGGACATAATTTTTGTAGCTTCAGAAGACTCACCATGCATCAGTTCCTTGGGGCCAGCAGCATTTTTGCATATCAATTGTATGATATGAAAAGCCACATTTTCTTACCTTTTGATAGACCGTAGTTTTCTAATTTAAGGTCACTTGCCAATTTAACAGTGACTGCATCAGCACCTTTTGACGCCAAACAGGATGCGTTCTGAAGAGCCATCAGAGGAAACTTGTTACATCACACATAATAAAGCTTTCAATCCATCGCTGAGTTTTTCCAAGTACTTGGCATACAATAAAATAAATTCTAATATTTACTGCTGAGTATTGTCAGATTGTAACTATCAGGTTGGAGACCTGGGAAAACTTGCTTCTTTGGGCTTAATTTTTCTCCTCTGAAATTATGGACATTACACCAGGCAGTGCTCATTTTAGGCTAGAGTATCCTAAACACCATCATGGCATTTACAGGTAAGCTTTTCCTAAGAGGAAATCATATTTTATTTGAGACTGACATCAGAATGTGAGCCCCGAGGGGCAAAAGCTCTCATGTCCGTGTTCACTGCTCTATCCCCTGAGCCTGGGAGAGTGCCTGGCACAGACTCACCTTTAGTAAATATTCATTAAAATCAGAAAACTTCTTCCTTTCCTTTCTTCCCTCCCTCCCTCCCTTCCTTTCTTCTTTCCATGCTTATTAGGAAGGAAAGGAGGGAGGGAGGAAGGAAAGTTGACATATTAACACCTCATTAAGCTGATCCTGCTCCCTGGGATAGCCATGTGGAATCAACCTTGAAGGTCTGCATGTGAAATTTCATGCTATGAGTGATATTTCAAGAACAGTTTTGTAAGAGAAAAAGTACATTGAAGGATGTCAGCAATCTTTTTTCCATCTAGAAATCACATGGCTGGGCTGACTGGTGACCCTTCGGTGAAGAGAGTTCGATGAAATGAGTGCCGGTGGGGCGGGGGGTTGGTTAAGAAAGAATGGGAAAAGAGGAAGGAAAGAAATAGGGTCTTTAGATGGTGCTTTCCAGTTGTTTGCCTGTGAGGGAAGGCGAGAGAGTGCGGTAGCCATAGAATTTTCAGGGTTGAAAGAGGTTTTACTTTAGTTTGTTTATGTAATATGTGGGAGAAGCTTTTATGCTGCTGAGGAGAAAGAGCCAGTAGAGGGGGAGGGGAATGATGGACGGAGCAAGATGCTGGAGAGTGCACAGAGATGAGTGCACAGAGATAGGCCTTGCTTCTGACACTAGGGAGAATGTAGGCAGGATGTGAGTAGACATTTTAAAAGAACAACAATAATACAAATAACACCAAGGTGCTGAGCCAAGTAAAACCAGATGCTTCCGAATGATTTTAGTAACTTCGTTTGCCACTTGTTCATTCATTTTCATTCATCTGCTCGTGCTGACTCACAGACAAGCAGTAAGAGAAGCAAAATATAAAGAAAATACAGAGAAAACTTATAACTCATGTAACATTGAACTCTAATTGGAAATTGGAAATAGATTGCCATTTATTTTTAGATTGCCATTTTTAAATCATCAATGTCTGGCTCTTGGAATACCATGAGATTGCAAGTAATAAGAACTAGAGCTGGGGTTGGGTGGCGCTAGGAATTGAAACATGCAACTGTGTTCACAAGTCCCTGGGAGATCTGAGGGTACAGACCTTCACAGATTTTGGAGCCTATATTGGGGGAAACACAGACAAGAGATAGCTGGAGAGACACGTGTTTGTTCCACAGGATGTTGTTCATATACCCGAGCCTACACACCCACATCCCACTTGCTCTTCTGGAGCCCCGTTGGGTTCACCACTCTCTTTTGGACCCCGGTCTTGCCTCCGGGAATCTGTCTCCAGATCTAAAATCCTCTCATGGCTTTGGATGACATTGCATGTCTGGTAGTGACTCTCTCTGGATTCTACTCTCGGCCTCCTTGGCTTGCTGGGAGTCCTGGACTTCAATTCTCGGACTCACTGTTCTTGAGATTAGCCACGTGCATCATCAAGCCTGGGTTTTGCATGTATTCCCAGCACAGGCTGCTGTCTGATTCCTGTCCTCCTGTCCTCTGTCAGCAGCGCCTGTGAGCTGGACTTGTTGCGCATTGCATGTGGATGACTGTGAAGAAGAAGGCAGCAAAGATTACCCCAAAGTCTGAGGAACAATGGTGCAGCCGTTAAAACCCAGAGGACCACTACTACATATAAAATAAATAATCAACAAGGGCCTGCTGTATAGTGCGGGGAACTCTACTTAACATTCTATAATAACCTATATGGGAAAACAATCTGAAATAGAATGGGTATATGGATATGTATAACTGATTTGCTTTGCTGTACACCTGAAACCAGCACATTGTGAATCAACTATACTCCAATATAAAGTAAAAAAATAAAATTAAAAAAAAAAAAAACAGGACAGTTTCAAGGCAGAGGTGACTCAGAAACAAAGCCCAAAGGCAATGTTGAACTTGGCAGGGCACAGAATATCTAGATGGAAATGTGTAAATAGGCCTTTGGGGGGTTGGAATAGATTTTGAAAGTAGAAGTGAGGATTTAGGGATCCCAGGTATAGAGGAAATCTGGTTCTTGGGAGGCCACATGAACGCTAAGTTGGAACTCTTTTCTCTCCTTCTCCTGCCCCTAAGCTCAGTCAGCATGACTAATGAAGCCTCAGACCTTGTTCCTACCCCTCTTGCAGCCTCATATCTGGAGCCCACATCCCCTGCCAACCTGAAATTTACTCTCCTTGCAAGCTAGTCACCTCCATGAAGAACCAACATTGAAAGCTGCTCAGCACTTATTGTCATGTTGTTCAAACTGGACCCCTCGACCCTTAAGTCCTGCTCATGTTACTAACATTTATTGACAGTATTATACCAAACACTCACCTAAATGATTTCACATGGATTACCTTATCTGATTTTTTTTACCTTATTTGATTTTCATAGCAATCATACATGTTAGAAATTATTACCAAGGTGACCGTGCATCCGATTTTGTCTGTGCATAGCCCCTATTTATGCCTAAAGTCTTGGCATCATTATTAGTAGCACCCTTTAAAAGGGTCCTGGTTTGGATGGTCAGTTATATGGCCACTGTAACTGTTACCACACTTACTTTCCTCAGTTTACAGATGAGACACCGAGACGTGAAGTCCCTTATCCATCGTCACAATGATGATCCGTTGCTGAGCCAGGACTCGGATTCTGGCATCAGACCCCACATGCCAGCCTGTAAACCACTGTGTTCTGATTCATGTTTACCAGTCCCCTTAAGTTTTGATGGATGCCTCATCTTTAGGATTTATTTGCTGCTGATTTAGTTCTGATATTCTGTGTCGCACCAGGCAGCTTATCCTCTTTCACCCCCATCCCCACCCCTGGTGACCACCAGGTCCCACTGCATCTGACCCCCAGCCATAGCGTGAGCTTTTACCATATGGGGCTGGAATGGAGAGGAGAGAGACGGGGTGCTTGCTGGAGTGGGTGGAAGACTTAAGAGAAATTTATTTTAAGGGCTGGAAGATGTGAGCAGTTTGGTACAAAAGACTTGAGCAAGAATTTTATTGAAGGAGAAATGGTTAAGACAAGTAATGGCCCAGCCTTTTATTTTGGACAACTTACCCATTGACTCAAATTATCCCACAATCAATTCCAGTGAAACAAATAGTATCAATTACAAAACTGGGGAAAAGGCCTAGGAACAACTACGCCACGTAAAAGTGCACCTCATCTAAACAGACTTGGTTTTTGTCAAGTTTGAATTTTGAAAATCAGTAGTGTCCTTTTCAGCCTAAAGCGAGTTGATGGCCACAGGTGTGAGCAGTGCATACTTAAAAACCTTCCCTCATATGCAATACCTTTTCCTGAAAAAAAAAAAAAAAACACCCAAAAAGTTAAAAATGCAGCCATGGTCACTTTCCACATCCTGAAAATGATGAATTTACTAAGATTCACACAGTTAGCCATGTTTTCGTCACCAGTGTACCAACGTCCACTTCCTGTCATAACTAAAAGTTGTATTTCTAGGGCCCTCCTGATCACACACCATCTCATCCAGACTTTGTCACAGGTGGGTAGGTCTGCTTTTGCACGGAAATAGGTAGAAATCTGAAACCATGACTGTACATCAATACCAGGTGATGGGACCTTGTAGCACCGTTCCAAAACAGCTGTTAATATATCACGTATGTACTTTTACATGCATTATCTCTATTAATTCTCACAGCAGTCCTCTGAGGTGGGTCTGAAAGTGAAGAAGAGTTACGTGAGTTGCTGAAGATTTTCAAGCTAGGAAGACACAGACCTGACTTTCAAAACCAGGTTGAAGGTCTGCAGAGTCCTCCATACCCTGCACATATACTAGACAGTACTGCCTCTGATGACAAGGTTAAACTTGCTTCTTGGGGCTTCCCTGGTGGCTCAGTGGTTGAGAGTCTGCCTGCCGATGCAGAGGACATGGGTTCGTGCCCTGGTCCGGAAAGATCCCACATGCCGTGGAGTGGCTGGGCCCGTGGGCCATGGCCGCTGAACCTGCACGTCCGGAGCCTGTGCTCCACAATGGGAGAGGTCACAACAGTGAGAGGCCCGCATACCGAAAAACAAAAGAAAAAAAAAAAAACTTGCTTCTTAAGCTTATAGCCCCATTACCTCCTACAAAGGTGGTCATAAAATAAATTGTTAGGCTATTCCTTTCAAAATAAATTTGATATATTAAATGAATTACAAAGTGATCTGAACCGCTACGTACTTATTCATAGATGTGTAGTGATAGACTGTTTTAAACGCCAAAATATGTTCATTGGAAATTCCTTCTCTTCATCCCTTGGTTGGGTGCACATTAAATCTTTTTTAAGATTTGCACTGAGATATCTGGCATTGCCTTTGAGGAATGTAAGAGAATCCTACCCTGATCACACATATACTTCTAAAGACCTAAGGGCACAGGCAGTTGAATTTGGGAAATTCTTGTATGGCCAGGTTTCAAGGTTTTTCAGAGTAGAAGCGTAGCAGCGTGGAGGCTGGGAACTCAGCCTCACGGAATCCAGCAGCCCTTAGGAACATCGCCATTGGCACAGCAGCTTTGTTCTCTGGCAGCTCGGCCACCTACTGGGCTGCTTCCGGTTCCAGTAAGGACTGTGTAGTCTAGGCTGATGGTAAGCTGGCCACAGGCTGGGCAGGGCTTTTGTAGCCCCCTCCTCAGTGCAGGGCAGGACTCCTGCGTCCTCGTTGGGTAGGGGTCATAGTGGGCGAAGGGGAGGGAGGGAGAGACTTTCCCGTAGTTAGAATTCAGTTCCCTGAAATGTGTCTTCCTCCTGTTCCTTTCTGCTCCTGAATCGAAAACAGGATGACAATACTTTGCCTAAAGGGTAAACATGAACATCCTGTATTCTGTCTCGCATTCTTCTCTTCTAAAATGCTGCAAGCCCAGAGATTTCTCCTACTAGGGGAGGTTTCCTGTTTCTCCATGACTCCTAATGTCCCCCAGCAGTGAGAGGCACACTGCCTCACTGGGTGTGTAGCTGTCAACTCGGCAAGTCCCCGAGTTGAGTTCATAAATAGCAAAGGCTCTCTATTTATTGGGTCCTTACTCCGGTCCGGGCATGGTGTTGAGCGTGTTAAGTGCTTCATTTGGATTATCTCAGTTACTCCTTCTCATCATATAAGGTAGGGATACACTGTCATCACCCCCATTTCACTGAAATGGAAACGAAGTTCAAAAGGTTGTTTGCTCAGGGTCACAAATACAGGTAGTGACAAGCTCAGATCTGTGGGACACCAAAAGGATCAACCTCTGGAGAAAAGCCAACCAGAGCCTTCACTGTTACCATACCACCATCCTGCTTCCACTCCATAGGGCGTTGCTGTGTACCTATTAGAGCTCCTTGTGATGATGATTCTGGCTATTGGGCTGGATCAGGGTAGGGAGAAGGTAGGATAAAGTCCTGCTGGCTTCTGACTTGGCAAACGACTTGATCACCAAAAAAAGGAAATGGGTTTAGTTGGACCTCCATCCACTACATCAGTTCCAATGTTTTCCCCTTCCCCCTCACTCTTAGAGTGCTTCTACCTCTTTTTCAACATTGCTTGTGATTCACTGTAGCCTTTTAAAAAAATATTGGCAGGGGGAATGTGGGAGATACCAGCAACAACTCCTTCTGTCTCCCCCTCTTTTGTTTGTATGTTTACATGTGACTGACCCCAAAGTCCAGACATGTGTTATTGGTCTTTGTGAATCTGCAGTTGGAGAAAGCTTTTAGACCCTAGACCAAGAAGGAACCTGAGATTATCTATTCTAACTCTCTAACTTTATGGACAAGCAAACTTAGATCCAGAGAGAGAAAAGTAACAAGGACTGTCTGAAGTCTTCATTAGTGTCGGAGCCCAAACCCCATCCACTGCTGTTGCCATCACATCCCATTGGGATGCAGGGTACCCAAGTCACCCTGCAGAACTGAAGTAGCTTCATGTGTCAGTTGCAGCGACGGGAGATAATAGGAACACAGACTTGAAGAATCCACATCCTGTAGTTTAGGGTTTAAAAGAAGCTGAACATTATCTTATCAAGTTAATCTTTTGAATATAACTCCACCCCTCCTTCTCCTGCTCGGTTTAAACGTTGTTTTGTCCTCATTTCGTTTCAACAGCCCGAGCTGGGTGCTTTGCACCAATTCTAAAATTATATGTTGGGCTGCTCCCCTGAGTCCTGGCAAAGAATACAGAGTTGAGATTTGCGCAGGTTGACACGATCCTTTTCAGCTCTTGAATTGGTTTGGAAAGCACGTTTGTAAATGACTTAAAAGACTGCCATTTTCATGTTTGGAAAGCAACTCACGATTATTGTAAATGAGGTTTAACTTGGAATGTTTAGGACGGGGGTGGCTCATTCCTGCCACAATTCAAAGGGGTAAGAAATGAACACAGAAAATAAAATAGAACAAGTACTGAAAGTACAGTTAATAGCTCATTGATCCAGCCTCAGCTGAGAACATGTTTTGTATAGCTAACTTGTGAAGATCACAAAACGGACCCCATTTAATCATGAACTTTTCAAAACTAAAAGCAGTCGCTGGTGGAAGTTAATCTCGAATGTTTCACAGGTTTCTCTTCCTTCTGAAGCTGTCGCCCCTGGACATAATTTGACTTTTCCTGATGCATCAGTGTCATTATTGTGAGCTCTCATTATTGTCCTGGACTAGAACACTGTACAGTTTACGACCTTTATGATGTTTTTAGTCCCAGATGCTAGGGGTACTGATTTCCTTGATTTTTGTCAGTCTATTTTGTCAGCCCTTCCTTTTGTGGGTGCTTGTACCTTTAAGTTAGTTGGCCTCAGGCATGTATCCTGGGCTCACGAGCTGGTGAAAAGGAGCCAAGGATGCTTCCTGCCTCACCTCACTCTTGACCTTGCCAATTCATTCTAGTGCCAAGGCTCTCTCTCGTTTGTGTGTTTACATGTGACTGTATTAGCGTTGAATCTTGACTTACAGGACTGTTACTTACCCTCTTTGGCACTTTCTTGGAATAATAGTGATAATAAACATAATAGTTTTATTAATAATGCAGCTATGCCAGTGTTTCCTACATAGCATGTCTTTTGTTATAATAACTCTGCAAAAGAGGTCATCTTCGTTCCATTGTAAAATTGAGGAAAATAAGGTCCAGAGGATTCAAATTTGAATCACTTCCCAGGTACCAAGCTAGAACCACGAACCCTCATCTCTGCCCCAGATACACAGTCCGCAACCCCATCTAGTGGTGTGGGTCTCGGTAGCCAGCTGGTTTAATTGCTGGGACCACCGCGACCCTCTGAAGAAGCTAGAGGCTGTCAGCGCTCCATTCCTCAGCAGGGACATCCTTCCAGTTCTAAGTGGCTGGGCCCTGTTCCCACTGGACCAAGGCAGGTCAGAAGTATAGTGCTTCTGGTCAAAGGCTGTTGCAAGCTTAGTTCAGCAGCCTCTTTGGAATCCTGTCTAAGGTGGCTGCAAATGGTAAATGTACGAAGACCCCTCCTCTAAACCACTCCTGTAATCTTCCCAGATTAATGAATCCGGTGCTGTCTCTTTCTGGCCCTGCAGAGGTTGTTTCTCTTGCTTCCCGGGTCTTGGCTGTGATCAGAATAGTTGAGGTTGCAAAATGTGTGCCCTCTGGGTAAGTGAGGTATTATTATATTATTTCAAATGTGTTTATTCATGGAAAAGGACAGGGAAGGGGTTATGGAACTTGTCTCTTGTTACCATGGGAGCTAACTTCAAAGCACGGAGGAGGCATGCCCAATACCCCCATTCCTCCATCACACAGGGAGTATCATGTGTCACTCAACAAGGAAGAGTCCAGAGATTTTTTTTTTTTTTTTTTACGGTACGCTGGGCTTATGGGCCCAGCCGCTCCGCGTCATGTGGGATCCTCCCGGACCAGGGCACGAACCCGTGTCCCCTGCATCGGCAGGCGGACTCTCAACCACTGCACCACCAGGGAAGCCCCAGAGATTTTTTTTTTAAATACCACTTGTAAAAGGGACAGGGAAAAAGCAAGCAATGTTTCAAATCCTTAGATCTTCTCTCTTCTAGTAATAACTAAGTCGCATGTATTGAATACTTACTTACCATGAGTCTGGCACTGTGCCAGGCACTGACATGGCAATTAGATCCTCATGAGTACTCATTCATTTAACAGATGAGGAAACTGAGGTTTAAAATTTTTGCTTTAAGTCACAAAGGTAGCCAGTATCTCAACTGTGATGTAAATTTGGCAATCTGCTTCCTAAGCCTTGGTCTTACTGCTACATTATACCGTCTTCTGCTAAGAATACGAAAGATTTATTCTGACCTGACAAGAGTTCAGTCAAACATAGAAGCCTGAGAAATGTAAGGTATGATATTAATGGAACATTGACGTTATCCACACATTCTGCAGGAAGCTGCTGATGAGGAAGCCACCCTAAAGAGGGACGAAGGATAATTTTCTGATGCATCTAAATGTACCAACCAAAGAGTACTCTGCTTTTAAGCCGGACTGGTGCCAAAAGGAGGGAAATGAAGACAAAGAAGAGCTTGGCAGCAGCATCTGGATTTCTTAAATGAACGAACAGTGTGCCTGTTTCCAAAGTGATTAATTATTTGTACAACTCAATAAATGTCAGCAAGTGCGAAAGATGCCTGTAAAGAGGAGGCCACTATAATTAAGTGAAAATGAAGAGAGAGAAGCTGAAAGAAGAGAACTTTACAAATCACAGATGGGGAAAAAGAGGTCATGGTTACTATCAAAATAGACTTAAGTCCCAAGCTCTTGAGTAGAAGTAGCACCAGGAGAGGCAAAGATGCAAGTTGATAAAGAGCAACTGTGCCTCAGGGAGAATCACTTCGCTGAGTTGTGTTTTCCACTTTTTAGCTAAGAAAGCACGGATCGACTCCCTCCTATCCATTTAATTGAGTTTATATACCTGAGGGGACTTACCCATCTGGAAATAGACAAGTTAAAAGATTCATTCTAATGCCTGCCCTGGGAAAGTGGCCAGGTCCGTGACCTGGTTTTATTCAGCTTGGGGTTAAAGCTCCAGTTGCTTTTATTATTTTTTTTTTCTTTTGCGGTACGCGGGCCTCTCACCGTTGTGACCTCTCCCGTTGCGGAGCACAGGCTCTGGACGCGCAGGCTCATTGGCCATGGCTCACGGGCCCAGCTGCTCCGCGGCACGTGGGATCTTCCCGGACCAGGGCACGAACCCGTGTCCCCTGCATCGCAGGTGGACTCTCAACCACTGCGCCACCAGGGAAGCCCACCCCAGTTTCTTTTAATCTATGAGGGTTCTCCTCCTTTAGGGTCACTTTCACTTGGGAACAATTGCTGAGCCTCTGGAAAATTTACAAAGCAGCCCAACAGGATTCAGACCCTGAGGGTGATAATGATGAGGAAGAAGAGGGGGAGTTTGTTTTCATTACATAGTGATTGATTGATTCACTCCACAAAGCCCTGAGTTCCCATGGAAGGGCTGTGCTCTAACTTAAAGAAGTGGATGGAAGTTTCTACCTTGATCTCCAGTGTCTTTCCATCACACAACTCCGTATAGAATAGTGCTGGTGGTGATGGAGGGGACAACAAAGACTGGGGGCAGTTCCACTGCACCAATTTCATAGTCCCCACCAAATTCTCATGCCGGCCCAGAAAAGCAGGTGGCTGGTTCCCTGTGAACAGCAAGGTGTTCAGGCTGTCAGCTTCCAATGGATTCCAGGGGGAGTGGCAGCAGGCTTCTTCCTGGAGCCACGTCCAGGCTCAAAGCGTGTCCTAGGGTGATGGCTTCATTCTTGTTGGACCCAAAGTAGCCTCTCGGGGTATTTCGGTGTTAACCAGCATCTTTGTATGTAAGGACAGATGTTCCATCAAGGAGTTACAAAGCAAGCCAATCACGATTCCGTATTCGAACTATGTGCTTTCAGAGCCAGTTTCGACAGGTGAGTCATTTCTGCCAATGAATGCTTCACATAGTAAACACAACACATCTTTTTAAAAATTATCTTATCAAAAACATTACATTTCCAGATGTTTTAAAATGCAATTTAAATTATCACCCCAAACACCTTGCTAACACTACTAGCTGCCTTCTGAAACTGTGATCCAAGGAAACCTCACAAATTTTCCTCTGAAGGACAAACCAGCTCTCACAGGGGATGTTCCAGGGTTGCATCCCTACACTTTGCCATGTGCCAAATGTTTTTCTGGTATAAATCCACCTTTGGGCTGAGAATCCGCCTGCTGATGCAGGGCACACGGGTTCGTGCCGCGGTTCGGGAAGATCCCACATGCCGTGGAGCGGCTGGGCCCGTGAGCCATGGCCGCTGAGCCTGCGCGTCCGGAGCCTGTGCTCCGCAACGGGAGAGGCCACAACAGTGAGAGGCCCGCGTACCACACACACACAAAAAAATCCACCTTTGGAAGATACAAGGTTTACTTGGCATATATTTGACTTTCAGAATTGGTTTTAAAAAGCCCAGATCCTGTGGCCAGATCACCTCAATTCAAATTGTGGCTCTGCCACTTAAATAGCTGTGAGTCTAGGAGCAAGTCACTTAATTTCTCTGTGCCTCAGTTTCCTCAACTGTAAAATGGGGGTGATCAGAGCACAACCTCATAATGGAGCTGTAAATGAATCACTATGTGTAAATATTAAATAGAACAGTGCCTGGCACATAAGAAGTGCTATGGAAGGGCTTGCTTTATTATAAGTATGATTATTGTTATTATTATTATTCACTGAGCACCTACTGCATGGTTACCCAGGGCCTATAGTGAACGAAGCACAATCCCAGCTCTTACAGAGAGGGGATGACAGCTCTTAAAAATGAAATCCATCGGAATGTAATTTCAGCTTATGTGTTAGGAAAGAAACCCACAGGGTGCAGTAATAAGGACTGCACTTCCTGATTACCTCAGGCTGTGAGACGAGGTCTGTCAGGGGAGGCTTCTCAGGGGCAGTGTCATGTTTAAGCCGAACCTGGAGGCTTTGGGGAGGAGACTGAGCTTTCACTCTCCCCATCAGCAGAGGTAGTCTCACACTTGCTCAGTGAATGATGATTATGGGCCAGGCTCTCTATTGGTCTTTTTATTTATTTATTTGGTTGCACCGGGTCTTCATTGCGATAGGCAGGCTCCTTAGTTGCAGCTCGCTGGCTCCTTAGTTGTGGCATGTGAACTCTTAGTTGTGGCATGCAAACTCTTATTTGCAGCGTGCATGTGGGATCTAGTTCCCTGACCAGGGATCGAACCCCCTGCATTGGGAGCACGGAGTCTTAACCACTGCACTATGGGGAAGTCCCTCTTTTCCGGTCTTTTCAGATACTCTCCTCCCGCCGACATCCTGACAGGTGTAAAGGATTATCTCCATGTTACAGTGGATACTCTCAAGGCTCAGAGAGGTTAAACGACTTACTCGAGATCACACAGCTTATGGGTGGCAGAGCCTCAACTGAGCAGGAGTGTGTCTGACTCTGCAGCTCACAGGAAGCCTTTCTACTGTCTTCTGCTGCCGCCTCTTCCTCCAGGCTGCCACTGGGATCAGTTAGACTTGGACCGTGTTGCTCAGTACATATGCTCTTAGTTCCTCTATGAATAAATCCAGATATAAGGAGGGTTCTGCTTAGGTTGGGCAGCCTGAGTGTTCTGCCCTCCAGCTCTGGGAACAGGGAGAAAAGAAAAGTCCTAGAGGCCCCCTTCTTCACTAGGTTCAGACTGATACCTGACTCTCAGCTCTCAAGCTGACAGGTGTGCTCATTGCCACCTTTTCTTCAGAGTGTGTGTGAGCCAGGCGGGCAGGCTGTAGACATGCCCACCTCCACCGGCCAAGGGGAGCTGACACCTGGGCTACTTATTCTGGAATCGTTTGCCCTTCTGCAGAGACCTACTGTGCTCTAAAGTTCTGTCTGCTGGGGTGAGGGGTAGGGTCCATTAGCTACTCTCTCACACCCAGTGCCTACTTTCCTCGAGCTTGGAGGCGCCCTCCAGGGCTCTGTTGAAAACTGTGGCTCCTCTTTGCACGGCCTTCTCCTGCCCTGGAAGTTGTTATTCATTCTTCATTTTTGGTTATTGATCAATGTGACTATATTCACTTTTCATCTTTCAGAGAAACTCTGAAAACTCTCATCCGCTCGAAGATCCATCCCGCCCCCAACTTTCTCACTGTCATTAATATATTCCCTTTTATGCTGCTTTGTTGTCATTTCACTTGGACTTTGGGAGGAAGGGAAGGAAACATATGTACTTCATTTCTCAATTACAGTATTTGCATCTGAGTGCAGGTTTGTTTTCTAAGATAACGTACTGCTGTCAGCAATAGTGTTCGGTGCACATTTAATGCTTGAAGGCCAAATTAATGATTCATTTTATTAGTACTTCAAAGAAAATGGCAGACACCTGTGGGGAGTTGATTCTTCCTTTTTAAATATTTCCTGTGTGTCAACATCTATGCCAAATGTGAGGGAAAAAAGGTCCCTTATGTCTGTGGATTGATTTCTATCTCTTCCCCCACCCTACCACACCTCCAGCTTAATTTACTATTTCAAACTTAGAGCTCAGAATCCGATCCCTTTCTTGCAATTTTGCTGCATGCTTGAAAATTTTCATAAGAAAATGTTGGACTGTGTGTCCAGCTATTATTCTCTGGTTTTCATCCTTACGGTCTCTTGTCCATTGGGTAACTGTAGTGTGTAATGAATTCGCAAGAAACGAATTCTTGGAGGTTCCCTTTCCTAGATGATGGAAGTTAAGAGAGAGAGAGAGAGAGAGAGAGAGAGAATTTTGAGACTCTGTCCATAATAGCAGTCCATCAATAACAGGGATGAATTCCTCAGAGGCAGAACAGGGATCGATGAATACAGCAGGGCTCTAATAGCTAGAAAGCACATCATTTGTTTCCCCCAAAGACTTTGGCATCTGCCAAAACAACTGACTCCACAAGCCACCCCAGAGGTTTGCCAGACTTAGCGAGAGGTGGCTAGAAAGGAATTTGGGATCAAACTGCCTCTTCCCTGCCAAGCCCATGGTGTGCAACTGAGGCATCCACCTTCCCTTTCCTGTTCCCCACAGGAGCTGCTGGAGTGTTTAAGCACCTCCAGTCAGTGCCTTGCTGCATTCGAGCTATTCGGTCATGAGCAGATGACCAGAACCCGAGGGAATGATTGGAGAGCAAGAGGTCATGGGGTATGGGAGTGGGTGGACAGGGCTGAGCACCAACATCCAGGAAGCCCCGAGGAGCAATCCTATTTGAAAAGACACATTCATAATCATGGAAACCCACTCCATGCTTTGTCTCTGGTGGACATCATTTATATAGATATTCAATACACAAGCCAGACAGGCTAAATTGTAACCTCTCTTCTGTAAATGCCCTAGTTGTTTGGAGTAAAAAAATGGTTTAGATTAGCACCCGGGCACTCTGACAAAGGTCTGGAGGGAGTTCAGGGACTTGCCAGCATCATTAGCATTTTTTTCTTCTTTTTCCAGCCGCACTAAAATATGTTTGCTCAAAACATAGGGAGATGAAAAACTACTGGTAGCCAGTACCTCTTAAAAGAAAAAAAAATGTTTTACTTCTCTGGCAAACATACCAATTAAAACGAGGCTGTGTTGTGACAGATTATGGAGCAATTAATGCGTAATTGAGCCTTCTGCTAGATGCTTCTGTGAAAGCCACTTTACTGGGGTCACACCTTAGAGCAAAACAAACCTCCGAACTTCCTGCAACACCCTCTGCTCTGCGGAGCCCAGAAACCAAAGAAAACATTTTTGAATCTCCCAGAGTTACACCAAAAGGATTAACTAAACAGAAAGATCTCGACATTGAAAAATCCTACTGGGGATTTCATAGTTTCTTCATTTGTAAGCAAAATCTATTTTCCATGAGATATTTTTGGTGCAAGCATCCCCTGCTGTCCTATTCTCTTAGAGTATACCATTAGATCTTGAGGCCATTCCAAGCAGGTCACGTGACTTCTAAGCATCTCTCCGGTTCCCTCCTAAGTGACTAGTCTCACAAGAGTCAGGGAATACTAGACTCTTAACTACCAAAGACCTCAAAGTCCTTCCTGAAGCCTTGAATTCTTATTGATAGGATGAGAAAATGCTGTACAGCTGCTTTTTCTAAGAGGTCAGCTCGGTGGAGCTCCCTGCCTGACCTCAGTAACAGAGATATTTTCAGCCCTGCAAGCCGCCTGTGTAAATATAAAAATGTATTAGGCTGCAGAACTGCATGTGTGGGAACAGAACAAGCATGCTATTGAGAGGAAATCACAGGGGGAACACTGGTGTCACTCACATGGGTTTGGTTAATGCGTGCATACTTTTGATAAATCGTTTTGATTCAGCAGACTGCATGTTTCAGATGAGCCCATTTCATTTCTGGAACTTATGAGCTCTGATAAGTAAAACCCCAGTCACTTAGTAAGGTGTCTAATAAAATTTACTTCTGGAAGTTTTAACATTTTAAAACAATCATGTAACTCTTTGTATGACACTCATTTGCCTTAGAAAAAACTGTTACTGTGAAGTCAATTTTTCAGTTGTTTAATGTGAAAAAGAGTGATTTGTTTGAGGGTCTGAGAGGGAAAGATATATTTATTCAGACCTCTGAAACTAGAATCGAAGAGAATCACTGTAATGAACAGGAAACATGCTCTTGAAATGAACTGAGAAATGCTCTCTGAGCGAAATGCTCTAATATCCCTGAGTGTGTTCAGTTTCAGTGGATCAAATCTTTCCCATCTCTGCATCCAAGCTATTTGGCAGTGATCAGATGATCAGAGCTCAAGGAAGTGATTGGAGAGTGAGCTCGCTGCAGCTGCAATGTAGGCTTTTTTCAGGGACAAGGAGCCACTGTTTTCAAACATAGCATCAACATAGAAGTTATTTTGTGGGCTCCAGGATGCAGCGATGGGCTGCACTGCCAGCATTGTTCTGCTTCAGGCTTTTCGTTCTGTGGTCCAGAGGAGCTGTCCACACATTTGTAGACGACGCCAGGAGGAACCATCCCATGAAATTTTGCCTCTGGAAAGTGACGATGAAATGAGTAGACCCAGAACCCTCATCATAATGGTATGGTATCTGTGGCAAAGCAGCCTCTGTTGATTAAACTGTTATTATAGAAATGAGGTTGCCATTCGAGGTTTGGGTTTTCAGCTTTAGATAAAGAAATGTGTGACCTAGAGTTTACTACTGTGCTTTCCTGTTTGGGGAAAATCTTTCAAAATTGTTTCATGTATTATTCAGAGAACTGGTTTTCTTTCTCTTAGATCTGTCATGAAAATGTGCAGTTTATTGGTCTATGAGAAACTGTCTTCTGCCTAACATTTTGTATGCTGTTATTAACTTTTGTGCAGAAACAGAAAATTTTGAAGTCTTATTTAATTAAGTGGATTTTATTTTATAACTCAAATTTGAAAGTAGAACCTCAGATAGATATTTTTATATCACATGTAACCCATCAAGTTGTGTAAATGTTGGTAGTTAGATCTCTAACTTCAAAGTATTTGAGGCCTTTATTTCCGATGCTGCTATGGAAATGCCTTTCCAAAATGCTTAACGTACGCATAAAATCAGAATGAAGTTTCTGAGAATTTTGTGGAATGCATGGTGTTTTAATTAGAAAGCTGTTTCTTGCCACTTGTCAAATTACATTTTTGTCTGTGCTTTAATTATAATAGTGTTACTCCTTCTTTGTGTGTCTGTTTGATCAGCAAGAATAAAGTAGAGGTTAGAGTCTTTCCTTATTTTAGTTTCAGGAAGAGATTTGCTTAGTCACTGAAATTCAGTGTTGGGATGGAAGTAGTGTACTAAAGTTTCCAAAATTGGAGAGGCGTTGAAGTCTACGTGATTTCAGCACAATCGACTTTTTTCTCTTAGATTTCAATGTTCAGATATCAAGGATGCAGTAAATAATGAATGATAAGTACCTGTTACACTAAAAGTTTTTAAATGAAAGTCATTTGGCTTGGACTGTGCCTTTGAGTGACAGAATACTAAGCTAGAACATTCTATGCCAATTTCTCCAACAAATCAATATCTGTTTTTCAAAAGGGCAATACTGTTCTTCAACTGTTGGGCTATGATTATCTCTAAGAGGAAACACTTAGTGGGAATATTTTCATACTCATTTTCCCATAAGTTTTCACAAATTAAAGTTCAAAGGATTTGAGACATTTGTGCTCCAAGTTTAACTCTTAATAGCAGTAACACATTCTATAGCTATGTGTATTACTCGTGCCATCTCAGTCATTAAAACAGTCAGTTTTCCTAATTTTACTAATTAGACTATAAAACTTTGCAGCTAGAAATTTGCCCCCAAAACTGTATTTCAAAGTAATTGAGAAATAAAAAATAATAAATTCACCTAATAACAATGCCCTGTTTCTTTCAAAGATCCTTTTAATTCATATGATACCTTTACTGACATTAAATGAGGTGACGATGGATTTATTGATGAGCAAAACAGGTTCAGAAAGATTGAATACCTTGTTTATATCACACAGCTGCCAAATGCCAGAGCCTCAAGTCACACTTAGATCAATAATTCCAAAAGCCAATATACTTTTTCACTCTGTTCATATCTCTAAGGAAATAATGATAAAACTGAGAAGAGTGAATTTTTATGAGAAGTCTGATGGAAATGTTGGACCACTCAGAGTAAAATATGCTCATAGAAAGTTATTGTGCATCTTGAAAGTTTCCTCTGGGCCACTTGAAGCTTCACACATTCCACAACTATTTGATGCTGATGCACTATGGGCCAACCACTGTTCTAGGTACTTGGAATCCACCAATGAACAAACCCATCAAAGATCCCTGCCCTAAGTTGCAAAATTTTACTGTGATAGTATATTTTGCAGACTCATTATGGAATTACTATATTAGGGTTGTGATGCTTAATGTCCTAATTTAAGTCAATGAAACAATTTCCTATTTTCCAAGATGGTGGTTTGAAACCTTGAATGTGTTTCAAAATCACCTAGGAGTCCTTTTTTTAAAAAATTTTTATTGGAGTATAGTTGATTTACAATGTTGTATTAGTTTCAGGTGTACAACAAAGTGAATCTGTTATACATATACATATTTGCACTCTTTTTAAGATTATTTTCCCATATCGGACATTACAGAGTATTGAGTAGAGTTCTCTGTGCTATACAGTAGGTCCTTATTAGTTATCTATTTTATATATAATAGTGTCAATCCCAATCTTCCAGTTTATCCCTCCCTGCCCCGTTACCCACTGGTAACCACAAGTTTGTTTTCTACATCTGTAACTCTATTTCTGTTTTGTAGAGAAGTTCTTTTGTACCCTTTTTTTAGATTCCACATATAAGCAATATCACATGACATTTGCCTTTGTCTGACTTACTTCGCTCAGTATGACAATCTCTAGGTCCATCCAGGAGTTCTTATTTACACTAATCCTTGGGCTCCTGGCCCCAATGACTCTACATAAGAATGTCTGGAGTGCAGCCGAGGAATCTGCACTGTTAGCAAACACCCCCTGAGTGTTTCTGAGAATCTCAGATTCTGAGATTCTGATGGAGGAGCGTGTTGGATGACGCTCTGAGAAACGGCGCTCTGGAAACTGATCATCTAAACCCTCCACCTTGCATCCTCCTTTAACCTGATATGCTAATCGTCTTCTCACTCTGGCTACAAGCTTCTGAACAAACTGATTTTTTATTCTCTTACTTTCCCATCAACCACTAGTCACCAAATTTTGTATATTAATTGTGTGTATGTGGGGGGGGGGGGGGGTTGTGGTGTAAGAACACAGACTCTAGAGCCAGAGACTCTAGGCTGCAATCCTGACTTCATCCCTTATCGGCTGTGTGACCTTCTGCATACTTTTTCACTACTCTGTGCCTCTTTTCCTCCTCTGTAAGGTGGAGATAATAGTTCCCTCAGCCCAGAGCTGTTGTGAGGGTTTAATGAGGTAAGGATGTTAAGTGCTTGGAATCATGACTAGATATATTATTAAGATTATCAATAAGAAGGATTGAGGACATCCTAACTGAAAAAGTGACATTTGAGGGAAAGACCTGAAGGAGGTGGAGAGTGAGTCAGACCACTTTCTGTAGGGAAATGGCTCGGGCAGGAGGACCAGCCAGGGTGAAAGTCCCTGATACGGGAAGAAGCTTGGGGTGTTTGAGGACCAGTGAGGAAGCCAATGTGGCTGAGTGAGCCAAGGAGAAGGCAGTAGAAAGACGTCGTGGAGGTGACAGGGGACAGGTCATGTGAGGCTTGGCAGGCCATCGTGAAGACTTGGGCTTGTTCTGAGAGTGAGAAGGGACGCCATTGGAGGGAGCAGGCACAGAAGTCAGGAGCCTGGGCTGTGGAGCCAGAATGTCAAGGTCTGAGTCCTGTGTCTGCCCTTCCCTAGCTGTGTGATCTCGACTTGTCCTAAGTGTGGCTTCATTTCTTCACTGATGAAATGCAGAGAGTCACAGGACCTACCATGTAGGGCTATTGTGAGAATTCAGTTACTACTTGTAAAGAGCTTAGAACAGTACCTAGTGGGTAGTAATTGCTGTGTTAACTATAGGTTTGTTCATTTGGATGGCCTTGAGCAGGGTGGTAACAGGATCTATGGCTGCCAGGGGTCCAGGGTGGAAGCAGGGAGACCATGAGTCAGGAAGCTATTGCAATGATCCCAGCTAAAGACCCGGATGGTAGTTGCTGAGGTTGTGAGAAGTGGTTCGATTCGGATATATTTTAAAAGTAGGACCAGTAGAGTTTGCTTACAAATTGAACACAAAGAGTGAGAGAAAGGGAGGAATGAGGGATGAATGTATGGTATTTTGGTTTTGTTTTTTGTTTGTTTGTTTGTTTTTTGGCCTGCACAACCAGAGGACTGAGTTACCATTCAGAAGGAGAAACCTGCAGGGGAAGATTTGGCAAGCTAATCTAAGTTCTCTGTAAGACATGTTAAGTTTGAAATGCCTGTGAGGTCTATACATGGAGGTTTCAAATAGGAAATTGGATATATAGCTCAGAGTCCCAAAGAAGAGTCCCAAAGAAGAGAAGATATAAAGGCTGCCACTGTATAAACACCAATTAATGATTGATGAATGAATACATGATCTCTCCTCTAATTTCCTATAATACTTATAGTGTGTCAATCCCTTTGTAGTTAATCATATCTTTAGCTATTTCATTGAACTTGTTTATTTACCTTATTATTCATATTTTTTTATCCCACTGGTAGGTGGAAAACCCCATGTAGGCAGGAGCTAAGTTGGCTTTATACCCCAGTGGTGCCCAGCACCATTCCTTTTATAGACTAAAAGTTGAGTATCATCGATGATTTGAAATCTTTAAGCAATTGACACCAACTTGAAAAGTTCAACTGTTAAAGCTGCCTTCCTAACTCTTCGTTGAAATGTCCAGGAATAAGTTAAGAATGAAGACAGCTACTACAATAAATACAAGGGTTTGACTGTTCTGCAAAAGGCTTTTGCACTCAAGTCATCATTATATCAAAGAATCTCATTGCTGAGTCCAGGTCCTGAGTCTTCATATAGAGATCAGCTTTGGGCTGGCACTGATTATAGTTTGGCTGCATAGTCCTAAGTGGAGACACTTGGTACACATCAAAATAAATCACTGTAGGCCCTTGGCCTTTGCAAGGGACACATGAATCCTACCATCTGAGACTATTACAATGCCTATTAAAATTCAGCCAAATTTAACTGGAAAAAAATGAGGAAATTCCTTCAAAGCTCTAGTTTGTCTCTTCAAAAATTTTTGCTCTGATGGAAGAATTAACAGAAACCTTTCCATGAATTAGTTTTTCTTACATCCTTTATAGCATATTTTGTTGAAGGCCTCAGACACTAATTTAATTTATGGAGATCTGCTGTTTTCTGGGGAATGTCTATAATTTCTGATGTAATTTACTAATCACCAACCCTGGAAGTTGGCTTCCATTTTAAGGTCTATTTCCTCTTGCCCTCCCTGCCCCCCACCCCAAGAGCATTTATCCATTTATATGATGCAGGGTAGAGATAAAGTAGAAGGAGGACAAGAAGCAAGTGCTAGGCAGGCTGCTGGTCTCTCTCACTATATGACCAACTCCCAAGCACAATTTTAGGATCTTAACTCAAAAGTGAAATGTTTTTAAAAATCCATGAGCATGTGGGGCTGTCTCTGAAATAGTAGAAACCATGATATTTACATTTGTGAATGCCAGGGATCTAGTGCAGATAGCATGCGAAACGTGGCTTTGTCTTTAATTTTGGTTGAAAACAGAGGAAAATAAAAATAGCCTAACTTGTGGTGAGTCGGAGAGGTGAACTCTCTTCTGTGAGTCAAGGATATGCACTTATAGGATAAACATTTCACAGCCAGGGAACTTCAGGTACTGCTGAAGATCTGCATTACAAGTCATCCTTTGGTGGTTGCCAGGTCCAGGACTCTGATGAACTATGGTATATGGGTCCAATCCCACCCACAGTCTGTTTTTGTATGCCCTGTGAACTCAGAATGGTTTCCACAACTTTTAAGTTTTGTAAAACAAAACAAAAAAGGAAGAAAAAGAAGACCACTATGCAACAGAGACCATATATGGCCCCAAAACCTAAAATATTTACAATCTGGCCTTTTTACAGGAAAAGTTTTCCAACCCCACTCTGGTGAATGATGTGGGCTCAACCAAAATGGAAACTTCTCTCTTTTTTTTTTTTTTTTTTTTAACTTATTTGATTTCTGCAGTGTACTTGGTCTCTGCCTAACTAGGTGTAAAGGAACTTGGGTTTTTTCTGGGCACCTTTTGTTCACCTGAGGGTCTGAGAACGGTTGTGATTCAATGATGAATCTTAGATTTGGAGTCAGAAGGCCCAGTGTCTGAGTCTCAAGCCATCACTTAAAAGCCCATATGACCCAGACATGCTGATTCATTTGTCTGGGTTTGTGAAATGGGGACTACTCTCTATTCTGTCTGTTGGAAGCATCAGAATGTTTATTTTTATGGAATCACTTTGTAAATTAGTGAGCATTATACAAGGACAAAATCTTGCAGGTAGGGAGCTAACTTTACAATACCAGAGATGCACTGTAGGTCACTTCCCAGTGAGAGTTCATTATCCATTGGGTGACTCATCAGTGATGTGGGGAGGCAGTTTCCACTAGGGTTTTACTGTATTTGCTCCATGTCTACCCCAAAAGGGTGGTATAGTGAGTGTGGCCAGAAGAGAGGGCCCATGAGTGAACTCTCAAGCTTCTACTTGATTAGCATTTTTTTTTTTTTTTGGTACAGGGACCTCTCATTGTTGTGGCCTCTCCTGTTGTGGAGCACAGGCTCCGGACGCACAGGCTCAGCAGCCATGGCTCACAGGCCCAGCCGCTCCATGGCACGTGGGATCTTCCCAGACTGGGGCACGAACCCATGTCCCCTGCATCGGCAGGCGGGCTCTCAACCACTGCACCACCAGGGAAGCCCTTGATTAGCTTTTTGATCTTCAATAAATCTCCACATCTGTGTCCCCTCATGTAGAATAGGCATAATAGTCCTTCCTTCCTGGTCAAGTTCTTTGAGAACCTAAGATAAGGAAGGAAGTTAAATGAAGGACATCAATTATTTATGAAACTAATGATGCCATCTCTTTGAAACACACATTTGTTTACATTTATGTCCTATGAATAAAATCAAGACCAGAGAGAAATATACTATGGGAGCTACTTCAAAGGAAATAAAATAATCTCTCTTCTTACTCTACAATAATATTCTAATTTAATAAAACTTTATCATCACCAAAGGGATTTTAACATGTTTTGCCCAGTTTCTGCTTTATGCATGTGGAGGAAACGACTTCCAAACATTCTCAATCCTGAGTAAATGTTCTTATTTCATTTTAGTGAGGTTGAATTTTGGATATACTAATGTAAGATTCCCCAGAGAAAGGAAGCTTGTGAAATGGAGAGTGATTTGAAATGGTTTGCCATAGATAGATGGGTGTAATGTGGAACTTAAAAGCACAGGGAGTCTTTGGCAGTTATTTTTCCTTGGGCACTGAATTTGAGCTGAATCTCAAAGCCACAGAAAATGGATAAATGAATTGAATGGCTTCTCCATGGGTATAAGAATTAACTGAATGTGATTGAGGCTTAGTAATTAGCAACACAAATCTTTTTTGCGGTATGCGGGCCTCTCACCGTTGTGGCTTCTCCTGCTGTGGAGCACAGTCTCCCGCTTTGGAGCACAGGCTCCGGACGCGCAGGCTCAGCGGCCATGGCTCACGGGCCCAGCCGCTCCACGGCATACGGGATCTTTCCAGACCAGGGCACGAACCCATGTCCCCTGCATCGGCAGGCGGATTCTCAACCACTGCGCCACCAGGGAAGCCCAACACAAATCTTTGAGGCAAAACCATACTAGATTCAAATTACATCTGGTATCATCTTGTCCAAATAATCTGTCAACTTCTACTTCTCCAAATAACACATATTTAGAAATGATAAGGAACAAAGACAAAATATTCAAAATCTAAAATGCTTAAAATTTAAAACCACCACAGTGATAAAGAAAAGCAGAAAATCAGGTGTACAGGAGTAGAAACTTATACCAAAAACAATTAGCAAATTCAACTATAGATATAAATAGATATTTATATTATCGATAAAAATATATATTATAAGAACATGTAGAAGATTATGCTTTTAGTAGATATAACTGTTTGAGGGGAGACCATAATGTGAAGATTATAAAACAATTTATTACAAGTAGAAACACATAGTTATATGGCTAGAAAAAGTCAAGATTCGACAAATAAGTGGTAACAAAAAGTCCCTTAACTTTTTAAAATAATCAAATATAGAAAAAGCCTGGTTATGCTTGTTTTGTTTTTGTTTGTGTCTTTGCCTTCTAGAAGAGTAGATTTAAAACTTATCCCCAAGTTCCAGGTTTCAATACAGTGAAATCTTGTGCAAACTGAGTAATACAGTTGAGGATAAAAAGGCATCTTTTGGCAAACCAAATACAAATAGAGTATTTTTGTCATGCTTCAACAAATTTCTTCTGGGTAGTTCTTTTATTCTCTCATATTTTCTTCTCATGGAGCTGATTTACTCAGGGGCTAAAGTCTAGGAGTTTTGAAATTCATTTCCCATAATCTGCTTTATTCTTCTGGAATATATTTTATTCTCTAAGACCATGTCCAACAAATTGAACATGTGTCAAATGAATTTGGATTGTTAATTATCTAAACATCAGAAATTCAGTAGACAACAGGGGACAACTACACCTTATCTTTGACAGGCACAGATAGCAAAGGCTAGCCACTGCTCTGCTTTCATGGAGCTTACAGTTTGATGGCAGAGACAGAAAGGACTCAAAATGTAAAATTGTAATCGTGATAAGTGTTTCAAATGAGGGTTACATTCTACCTTAATACTATACCTTTTGAGCATCCAACCTCATCCACACAAGCAAGGAAGGCTCCCTCTAAGGAAGTGACAAGGTAGCTGAAACCTGGAGAGTGAGTAGAGGGAGGAGTGCCATGTGCCAGTCCTAACTTTTATTTTGTTGCCATGGGTTAAGAACCCTTGGTTCATGGACCTATTCCATCTTCAAAGTCAGCAGTATAGTGTCGTCAAACATCTCTCTGACTCTGACCCCTGACTCTCCTACCTCTCTGTTTCACTTACAGAGGACCCTTATGGATTACACTGGTCCCACTTGGAAAATCCAGGATACTATCCCCTTTTCTAGGTTGGCTGATTGGCAACCTTAGTTCCATCTGCAGCTTACTTCCCCCTTGCCATGTAAATAACATATTCACAGGTTCTGGGCCTTAGGATATGGACAACTTTGGAGGGCTGTTATCTGTCTACTGAGATATTTCATGGAGTTATTTTAAAGTTCAATTAGTGAATATAAGTAAAGGATCTATTATGTACCTGGAACTTAGAAAGACCTCAGTAAGTTTTAGCTATTATGATTGCTTCCATTGTCTTGTTGAAACTGAGAGGTTCACAAATTTAATATACTTTAAAGAGTTATTTTAGGAAAAAGAATTGAACTGCTAAAAGGAAACTTAATTTGTGCTTCATAGAATGTGGAGAAATGGAAATTCAAGGTTAGCGTATTTACAGGAGCACTGTAATACTTACTGAATAGATTATTCAAAGAACACCTACGTTTATTAGAGATGCTCTTCTACGTTATCCATCAATTGCCACTTTTCTAAAATTTAACTTTGTTTCTTTTTGTTTTCCCTTTATCATTTATAAAAGAATACTTCATCTTTCCAGTTCTCCAAATTATGCCAAAGATAGAAATAAGGAACAAAGAAAAAACATACAAAATCTTAAAAAGAAATGTTTAGAATTTAAAACCTCCACAATAATAAAATAGAAAATCAGGTGAGAGAGAGAAGAAAAAAGATAATACATTTTAAGTTCAGTAAGGACAATTGAAGTTATTAACTTAGAGATGAAGAATAGACTTCATCTTATCATTTTAAAGCTATTTCAGTGTTTCCTGATGTGAGCAGATTTTTTTATTATTATTATTACAGGTCTATAACCGTAAAGAAACTTAAGAATGCAAAACTATGGAATCTAGGTTCTTCAACAAATTGGTACTCAGTAAAAGGTTTGATGAATGAATGCATGAATGTAAGCCATATCTTACAGGTCATGAAAGTTATAAAAGTAGGAATCTGTGAGGTGAAAACAAAATATGGGTTCATTTGGTAAATTATCAGCATCCCTGCCATCCATTGGTCCCTGTGTTGTCAGTGGCCTTCTTGGCTCTCATGCACTTTATGAGAACAGACTGAATATCCCACAGAATATCTCCAAATTCTGTTTCGTGAGTCAGAGGAAGTAAGGATGGAAATCGCGTCCACAGAAGAGTGGCACTCTAGTGAGCACATCCAGCTATTTGTCAAGCATTTTGCTAAGAACTTTGCAGTTATCTTTTCTTATTGCCACAACAACTACTGGAGGAAATTATTTTTATTCCCATATCATTAAGGAAGAAATCAAAGCATATAGAGCAGCTCTGCCCAACTGAAATACAGCAAGCCACATAATTTTAAATTTTCTAGGAGCCATATTTGAAGAAGTAAAAAAAAAAGATGAAATTAATAATATATTTTATTTAACCCAGTATATCCAAACTCTTTTTTTTTTTTTTTTTTTTTTGCAGTACGCAGGCCTCTCACTGTTGTGGCCTCTCCCGTTGCAGAGCACAGGCTCCGGATGCGCAGGCTCAGCGGCCATGGCTCACGGGCCCAGCCGCTCCGCGGCATGTGGGATCTTCCCAGACCAGTGCACGAACCCGTGTCCCCTGCATCGGCAGGCAGACTCTCAACCACTGCGCCACCAGGGAAGCCCCAAACTCTTATTATTTTGGCATATAATCAATATATAATTTTTAATGAGATAGTTTACCTTCTTGTTTTTATCGCAAGTTTTCAAAATCCAGTGTGTATTTATACTTAACACACATTCCAATTGGAATATTAAATATTTATCACAAATACTTGTGCAGTATTTAGATTTCGTAAAATTTACATTTGAAAGAGTAAATTCACATAGCCAAGTTGTTTTAAAACTAGTTAAAGTTTTCCACTAGCTGGCTAAAGTACCAGTTTTTAAAGTTAAACCAAAATTAATTAAGATGAACTCAAATTAAAAATTCAGTTCCTCATTCACACTAGCCACATTTCAATAGCCACATATGGCTAGTGGCTGCTGCAGTAAACAGTGCAGGTATACCTAGTGGTTACTGAACTTGCCCAGGGTCACGCATCTGGTAGGGACTTGGACTGGCATTTGAACCCAGAGCGGTTGCTTGTAGCCACGGTGCCACACTGCCTCTCCCTTGACACACCAGGAAGTGGAGAGCAGCACGAGGCTCGGCCCGCCTTCACCAGCACCTTCTCTATTGCTTTCCCATGGGCGTTTGTTTCTCTGAATTAAATAAAACTAAATAACAAAAAATAGGTCATTTAATTTCTTTAAAGTGTATAGGGAGGGGGCAAGGGAGACCAGAGTATCTATTAATAGGAAGATTTGGGGTGAAGTAAAAATTTGTCATTTTTCACCTGTCTCTAGACAATTTTTCTAAGGTGCGTAAATATTGTTATCAGATTGGCAAATGAGTCAAAATAAATTTAGAAATTAATTAACTAGTTAATTAATTTAACATGAAAAAGCTACCCAGGCTAGAGATGAAGTCAGGGACAACCCCAGTGTGGCCCTTATCAAACCCGTAACTGCCACCTTCCCTGTGACCCAGAAACACCACTTCCCCCTTCCACTCCACCCTCCTCCCTTCTCTGGCTCTTATGCAGCCACACCCACCCCGCCGATTCACCCCCTTTCTCTCCACTCCTGCAGCCTGAGCGGGCCCACTTTCCGCACTGCACCCTCCTGCCTTCTGTCTCTGTTAACTCAGGGACTCAGGTCTCTGCCATGGCATTCTTCTGCTGTGTCCAGCGTGGCAAGCTGTTTGGTACTTTTCTTAAAAATTCAGAATTTTCCATGTAGATTATATAAAATAATAACATGTTATGAATTGGGGATCATAGAATTCAGCTGCCTCATTTGAAAGGTGAAACCCAGAGCCAGAAAGACAAATCGACATGTCTGTAGCTTTCATAAGAGTTGGTGACAGAACAGTGACCTTTGCCCAGGTCTCAAAACGATGAGACCCTCACTCTTTTAAACTACATACTCTTCCTTTCTCAATCCAGAGATAACGGGCCAGAGTAGGTGCACAGTTTTAGTTCAACCACATAAATGCTAACTGCAAAATAGTAATAACATCAGTAGCATAGCAAATTATATCCAGTCTCTGATTATTTTAGAAGAATAAATTGATGTAGGGATGGAAACCAATTTTGTCATTCAGTAGATAAGGGACTCTTACACCAAACTCTTCTCTTGACTTTTCTTGAAGGATGAAACACAAAGAAAATGAGTTCCGGTTACGGTGTAGAGTAAACCAGTAAGATGAGCAGATGCTGCAGAGATACAGCATCTTTTTGTCTTATGGTGTTTGGTCTCAGGGGTCCCACAGCAGGGAGAGCAAAGAAAAACAAAAGGCAAATCCCTTTCTTGTAATCTCTTCAGAGTGGATAGTTTACAGAGTTCCACTTTGAGAAGTGTATCTCTCCTACCTTGCCGAACTCTGAATCCCAAAATGCTGTGCTGTACCAGAAAGAATTATATAATGACAAAACATGGGATTCGATGTCAGACTTGTGCCCTTTGAAAAGTATCAGACTATGGGAGGATTCTGCGCATTCTTTAAATCTCAGGATCCCGACTTGCAGCTCAGTGATGATTCTTCAGAGTGCTGTCGACTGTCTGAATGAAAATTGAGGAAAAACACTTAGCACAGTGCTTCTGTCCCCTGTTCCTGAAGAGAATGTGCCTCTTTTTCATCTGTGAAGTGAGGAAAATATCTCCTGCCCACCTGCGTCATAATTGAAGTAATGACTTCTGTAAGTTAAACATACACTGTTTACGATTTCGTGTTAATTCCAAAGGAGACATTTTGGTATGCCTGACTGTTCATTTTTCCACCAGATAAGGCAACTAGAATGTTAAGAGACTTAGCAAGTAAACAAGAGTTATTCAAAAAGGGGACTCAGTGGAAAAGCCAGTGAACCAAATGACATTCCCCAAATGAAAGCCTTTGGAAGAAATAAGTGGACCAAAAGCTAGAGATCAGGATCAAGGACAAAGAGATGTAGGCAGGGAAGAGGCTTACTGAGCAGCGAGCGAAATGAAGTGTGAAATGCCTTTTCCTCTCTTAAATCAAAGTGGCCGTGAGGATGTTAAAGGGTCCTTTTGTAAGGTTTGCTTAAAACCAGTCTGCTTGGGCTTCCCTGGTGGCGCAGTGGTTGAGAGTCCGCCTGCCGATGCAGGAGACACGGGTTCGTGCCCCGGTCCGGGAAGATCCCACATGCCGTGGAGCGGCTGGGCCCCTGAGCCATGGCCGCTGAGCCTGCGCGTCTGGAGCCTGTGCTCCACAACGGGAGAGGCCATAGCAGTGAGAGGCCTGCGTACCGAAAAAAACAAGACAAACAAACAAACAAAAAAAACAGTCTGCTTTTGTACCACTCTAAAATAATGGAACATTTCAGTGTCATTCCTCCACCCTAGGTTTTTTCTTTTTTTTTTCTCTTAAAGATATCTGTTCTTTCATAAGGCTGCCATATTTCATCCCAGTTTTGCCCATGCTGTTGAAAAAGAATGCTGATGGGTTTTCAGTTAAAGATTGTGTGTATCCATGCTGTTCCTTTAGCTCTGAGTGTTGAGTGGAGTATGGCAGATCTGTAACTGATGGAACTGGCGTAGAATCACATCTTCAGGGTCTGATGCGATAGCCATTGGAGACTTTCGTTTTGACTGACAGGCAAATGAACCAATGAACATTTCCAGAAGTGTTGTCTCCATGAACAGCCCTGTAGTATTCATTTGCAAAGATACGGGGAATAAAGAATCTGATCACATATACATCTCTTTTTGCACAGCTAAAACAAAAAGAAATTATGAACCATACCTGAGTTTACCACAAAGCAGTAAACACCATTGGAATCACTTAAGTTTTCCTTTGGAAGCTTTTTAGATCTGTTATCAGAGCAAGTGTATTTCACTACAGATGTGGTTAAGGTCATGAAGGATCTTCAAGACTTTCGATTACTTACGTAAAGATGGAGATTGAAAAAAGACAGGATTGTGGGGTTCTAGTGTCACTAAGTAAAATTTAAAGTATTGGAAGAAGCCTGTTGCCTCAGTTTGGGAGGACTGCTACTTCGACAAACAGAGGCACGTTGTGAAAACTCCCTTGGCAAAAGCAGAGAGCCCAATCTCAAGCTGAGACCACAGAGAAGTAAAGAAATCATGGCTGAACAGATTTTCCCTGATGTTTTCCAGTGGACACTGTGCTTCTCTGAAGGTGTTACTGCCTGGGCTTGGCAAACCCTACTTTCATTTTACCCTCCCAACCTTCTGCCCCTATTTGGTTGAAGTTTGTATGGGTAGATCTGTGTGCTTGTGTGTGTCTGTGGCTCTGTTTGTTTTGCAGTCAAAGAAACTTTCCAACCCTGTGTTGTCTTTAAGCATTCAGCCTCATTATATCCATATATGCACAGTTAATTTACAGGTCTGCATCCATGTAGCTATACAGACTGATATGGATTCAACTATGATAGTACATCCATTAGCCTGATACACAGAGTTTTAAATGGAGCCTGGTGTGTGTGGAAAATGTAATCTACTACCTTATTTAGCCACTTAGGACTGAATCTGTTATTTCAGAACCTTGTGAGGATAAAGCCAATGAGGACACAATTTTTGAGCTACAATTCATAAATCTTAGCCGATATTCTCATTTCATCTCTTACCTTTCAGCAATAAATGTCGATTTATCACTGCTTTACAAAGAATGCTAAATATGCAATGTCAAATAGATCAAAAGAAGTAATGTGCTGAAGGCCACATAGGCAGTGGAAAATTGAGGCCAGGGGCCAATCAGCTGTAGGATGATGTAGTTGAGACCTGACTCACACCATCTACGGCGCGGAGAAGGGCTTACTGAGCCCCAGAACCTGCCCCACCCTAGATTATTTTGTGCTTAGACTCATAATACTTGTGGTTTAATGAATCCAAAGTTTAAACTATTCTTAGTTCTTAGAGGATATTTTCTGACTCTCCTCTTTAAATACCACATGGGAATTATTTCAGTCAGTAAAACTAGACGTATCATTTTCTGTTAGCTTTGTCCTTGCCACTTTTGTTTCTCACAGGCTCAATTTCCCAGTCAGTGCTCCCTTTTATGTGCCTGATCAGGGTCATAATTTAACATTGTTTTACTTTCCCGGTGGTTATCTGTCTCCACATGCCAAAGTACAGAATTAGATGAATCCATTCAAATTCAGCTAGTGATTTCTCTTTAGATGTTTCCCCAAAATATATAATGATCGTGATGAGAAAACTACAGTTGCAAAAGAGTAAAAACCAAGACAGAATAACGCCTATCAGTTTTTCTCTTATATATTTTTTTAAATTGTAAAAGAAGTGTATACCACGTGAACAATGTAAATAACGAATATCGGTATAAAATGAAAGAGTGAAAATATTTGAGAGATTTTATTCAAACTTCTTACACACATTCCCACATTCCTCTCACATCCCTACAATTAATCATTATTAACACCTACATATATGTAGTTTTCTTTTTTTACAAAATTAATATAACTTTTATTTATATTAATATAACTTTTTAACATAACCTTAATATAACTTGGTGAGATCTCTCTCACCAAGAGATCTATTTAATCACAAAGGTAAACATGATCATAACCCAGGACATGTGGACACGGAGCCAGTTTTTGGTTTAATTTCTTACTGTAATTTGGTAAAGTGACTTAAGTGACTTATGATAGTCACTGATATAACCTACTTTCTGTCATAGTCACCAAATAAAATGATAATTTTAGCTACTTGATTATAAAATAATACTTTATGTATATCCTACCCATTGCCAAGCCACTGGGCAAACCCTTATTTTTTACTTATTATGTAGATCATCAAGCCATTCTTCATATTGGATAAGACTAAAAGATAGATGAAACTTTATTTGTTTGATCCTGGCATATTCTGTGCCCAATGAAAGGGGTCGTTTCAAGAGCTCTTACTTTTTTTAGCACCTACCCTATTTTAGACCTAAGGGGTTCCCAAAGGTGTGTGTAATTCCCTCCTCTTTAATTTCAGTGGTTAAATGTGAGTCTCTATTGTTTTACCTGAATATCTGTTTAAGATGAAATATTTAACTCTATAACCATGAGTTAGCTGGCATTGAAGAGTTTAATCCATGTTTGTTCACAGTCTCAATAAAATATAACTGGCCATAAACCCAGCAAGTATTAAGGTCCCTTTCCAAAGAGGCTTGCTCTATAACCCATTATACTCTTTGCGACACTTAGAATTTTTCTGCATCTTTAGAATGAGGGTCCTTCTGCTTTGTCTCAGGAATGCTGTTTGACAACCACATGTGATCAGTTTCACAATTCACCTATCAGAGGTAGTGGTAATCTTAGTGACTTCCAGAAGGAGGAAATAAATACTTAAGACTTCTAGAAAAGAGGAATAAATCAAACATTTCCTTTTTGTTGCCCTGGGAATTACATCCGGGAACTTACAGTTGCAGAAAAGTAGAAATTCAGTCTTATATAAATCTTAACAGACCGTGTGATAGTTTTGTGTATTCAAAATAGCCACTGGATGGACCTAGAGATTGTCATACTGAGTGAAGTAAGTCAGACAAAGAAAGACAAATATCATATGACATTGCTTATGTGTGGAATCTAAAAAAATGGTACAAATTAACCTATTTACAAAACAGAAATAGAGTGACAGATGTAGAAAACAAACTTATGGTTACCAAGGCGGAAAAGGGGGGGGATAAATTGGGAGATTGGGATTGACATATACACACGACTATATATAAAATAGGTAACTAATAAGGACCTGCTGTATAGCACAGGGAACTCTACTCTGTAAGGACCTATATGGGAATAGAATCTAAAAAAGAGTGGATATATGTATAACTGATTCACTTTGCTGTGCAGCAGAAACTAACACAACATTGTAAATCAACTATACGCCAATAGAAATTAATTAAAAAATAAATCAGGAGAATAATCTCTGAAAAAAAATAGCATGTGTTACATCATTCTAGTACAAAGAGGCCATGATTTTCAGAGTAGCCTGTGTTATATCCTAATGCAAAGAAGCTATGCTTTTTATCAAATAGGGTTCTCTTTCTAAAATGAGCATAAGGTATAGAGCTAGAGCCATGACTGGGGCACCATCCATCTACTTTTTCCTAGCAGCCCACCTGATTTTTTGGTATTAAGAATAGGCAGGCCCTTCAGAAATGTCTTTTGAAAGAATTTGGAGGGAAAGAGAGGGCTGAGAGTGGACGGTATATAGGCTGAGCACTTTGTTTGCCAAATATCTGAAGGTGTCAGGGAGTCTGTTGTGCCCACTTGCGTTTATTACAGGATAATGCTAATCAGTTAGCTCAATTCTGCTATAGATAGTAAATATTACATTCCCTGGAAGCCACAGTGCAGTGATTAATAATACATTCTAATTTCCAAAAGTAGCATTTCACTCAGCATTTAAACATGGCTCTTTGAAAAGTATTTTTTTGTATACAAGAAACATGGGTGGAGTGAAATTGATTTCTCTGAAAATAGTCCTGTTAAAAGGAAAATATTATAAAGTTTTCTCTGAGGCCTTATGACCCTTCCTGTGTAAATGAGTACAATTCAAGTTGCTTCTTTAAGCATTTTCAAATAAATTCTTAAGAAATAGTGCTGTAGGCTTCAGAGTTAAATGTGCTATATGGGAGTTTTAGGGAAGCCACATAAATTCTTAATAATTATGGAGCACCTGCTGTATTAGAGTTCTGAGACTAAGCTCTCTCAAGGGTAAAAAGGTAATTAAGCCACTGGCTCTGTATCTAAGAAGACACTGCAGCAAGAGGGCATTTGGCCTGTACTAAGTGAGTACATTCTAAAGAGAAGTAAGGTAATTACCATGAGCGAAACACAACGTTCAATGAGGTTTCATTAGAAGGATAAGGAAGGCAAGAATCTACCCTAGAAGAGCTGGACTGTGGACTATATACAGCATCATACGGGAGACGAGGGCAGAAAAGTAAATTTGAGACCAGCCTTGAGTGTGAACATTGACCTTGCCGTAGAAGGACCCCTAACAGTGCCTGTTGTGGAGCATGCAGTCAGCAAACATTTACTTAATATTTTCTACATGCCAGGCTCTGCCCCCACTCCTACACAACATGAAATTTAGATACTTTCAGGATTCTGACCCGATCTCTTTAACCTCTGCACACACTGTGAAGTGAAAGCACTTGGCATCAAATATGCACTTTAAAAGTTTAAAGAGGAGCCGGAGGAAGATGGCGGAAGAGTAAGACGCGAAGATCACCTTCCTCCCCACAGATACATCAGAAATTCATCTACACGTGGAACAACTCCAACAGAACACCTACTGAACGCTGACAGAAGACCTCAGACCCCCCAAAAGGCAACAAACTCCCCACATACCTGGGTAGGTCAAAAGAAAAAAAGAATAAACAGAGACAATAGGATATGGACGGGACCTGCACCAGTGGGAGGGAGCCGTGAAGGAGGGAAGGTTTCTACACACTACAAGCCCCTTCGAGGGCGGAGACTGCAGGGGGCGGAGGGGGAAAGCTTCGGAGTAGCGGAGGAGAGCACAGCAACAGGGGTGTGGAGGGCAAAGCAGAGAGATTTTGGCACAGAGGATCGGTGCCCTCAGGCACACAACAGCCCGAGAGACTTGTCTGCTCGGCCGCCAGAGAGGGCGGGGCTGGGAGCTGAGGCTCGGGTATCGGCTTTCAGTCGGAGCGCAGGGAGAGGTCTGGGGCTGGCGGCAGGAAGAGACCCTGAAGGGGTTAGTGCTAGCCCGGAGGGAGTCCGGGGAAAGGGTCTGGAGCTACCGGAGAGGCAAGAGACTTTTTTCCCTTTTGTTGCCTGGTGCGCGAGGAGAGGGCATTCCCCTCCCTCCCCTCTGCCTGAGTGAGCCAGAGTCCCCGAATCAGCGGCTCCTTTAAACCCGTCCTGTCTGAGCGAAGAACGGACGCCCTCCGGCGACCTACGCGCAGAGGCGGGGCCAGGTCCAAGGCTGAGACCCGGGAGCTGTGAGAGCAGAGACAGGGAAATCTCTCTGTGCAGCCTCCGAGGCAGCGGATTAAAGCTCCACAGTCCATTTGATGTGCCCTGCGTCTGTGGAGTGCATGAATGGACAGCGAATCATCCCAAATTGAGGAAGTGGACCTTGAGGACAAGATTTAAGACTTTCCCCCCTTTTTTTTTCCTCTTTCTACAACGAATTATCTCAAATTAAGGAGGTGGACTTAGCAAGATTTCAGACTTTTCGCCCTTTTCCTCTTTTTACAACGAATTATCCCAAATCGAGGAGGTGGACTTGGAGAGCAAGATTTTTGATTTTTCCCCCTGCTCTCTTTTTGTGAATGTGTATGTGTAATCTTCTGTGTAAGATTCTCTCTGTATAGCTTTGCTTCCACCATATGTCCCAGGGTTCTTTCGGTCCGTGATTTTTTTCAATAATTACTTTTTAATTTTAATAACGCTACTATATTTCATACTTTATTCTATTTTACTTTACCTGCCCTTTCTTTTTTTCCTCCCTTCCCTTCCTCCCTCCCTCCCTCCGCTCCTCCTTTCCTTCTTTCTTTTTCTTTCCTCCATCCCTGCCTCCCTCCCACCCTTCTTCTTTCCACTTTCTTTTTCTTTCCTTCCTCCCTCCCTCCCTCCGGTCTTTCTTTCTTTCTTTCTTTCCTTCCTCCCTCCCTCCCTCTCTTCTTCCATTCACTCTTCCTTTTGCTTTCATTCCTCCCTCCCTCCCTCCTTTCTTTCCTTTCTTTCCATCCTTCCTCCCTCCCTCCTTTCTTTCTTTCTTCCTTCCTTCCTTCCTTACTTCCCTTCTTCCTTTCTTTCAATCTCTCTTTCTTTCTTCTACTAATTATTTCTTTCTACTTTTTCTCACTGTTATTCTGAGCCGGGTGGATGAAAGGCTCTTGGTGCTGCAGCCAGGAGTTAGTGCTGTGCCTCTGAAGTGGGAGAGCCAACTTCAGGACACGGGTCCACAAGAGACCTCCCAGCTCCACATAATATCAAGCAGCGAAAATCTCCCAGGGATCTCCATCTCAACACCAGCACCCAGCTTCAGTCAACGACCAGCAAGCTACAGTGCTGGTCACCCTATGCCAAGCAACTAGCAAGGCAGGAACACAACCCCACCCATTAGCAGAGAGGATACCTAAAAACATAATAAGGCCACAGGCACCCCAAAACACACCACCAGACGTGGACCTGTCCACCAGAAAGACAAGATCGAGCTTCAACCACCAGAACACAGGCATTAGTCCCCCCCACCAGGAAGCCTACACAACCTACTGAAACAACCTTAGCCACGGGGGACAGACACCAAAAACAACGGGAACTACAAATCTGCAGCCTGCAAAAAGGAGACCCCAAACACAGTAACATAAGCAAAATGAGAAAGCAGAAAAACACACAGCAGGTGAAGGAGCAAGATAAAAACCTACCAGACCTAACAAATGAAGAGATAATAGGCAGTCTACCTGAAAAAGAATTCAGAATAATGATAGTAAAGCTGATCCAAGATTCTATTTCCCAGATCCAAAATCTTGGAAATAGAATAGACAATATGCAAGAAACAGTTAACAAGGACCTAGAAGAACTAAAGATGAATCAAGCATCGATTAAAAACACAATAAATGAAATGAAAAATACTCTAGATGGGATCAATAGCAGAATAACTGAGGCAGAAGAACGGATAAGTGAGGTGGAAGATAAAATAGTGGAAATAACTGATGCAGAGAAAAATAAAGAAAAAAGAATGAAAAGAACAGAGGACAGTCTCAGAGACCTCTGGGACAACATTAAACGCACCAACATTCGAATTATAGGGGTTCCAGAAGAAGAAGAGAAAAAGAAAGGGACTGAGAAAATATTTGAAGAGATTATAGTTGAAAACTTCCCTAATATGGGAAAGGAAATAGTTAATCAAGTCCAGGAGGCACAGAGAGTCCCATACAGAATAAATCCAAGAAGAAATACGCCAAGACACATATTAATCAAACTGTCAAAAATTAAACACAAAGAAATCATATTAAAAGCAGCAAGGCAAAAACAACAAATAACACACAAGGGAATCCCCATCAGGTTAACAGCTGATCTCTCAGCAGAAACTCTACAAGCCAGAAGGGAGTGGCAGGACATAATTAAAGTGATGAAGGAGAGAAACCTGCAACCAAGATTACTCTACCCAGCAAGGATCTCATTCAGATTTGATGGAGAAATTAAAACATTTACAGACAAGCAAAAGCTGAGAGAGTTCAGCACCACCAAACCAGCTTTACAACAAATGCTAAAGGAACTTCTCTAGGCAAGAAACACAACAGAAGGACTATACCTACAATAACGAACCGAAAGCCATTAAGGAAATGGGAATAGGAACATAATATCAATAATTACCTTAAATGTAAATAGACTAAATGCTCCCACCAAAAGACACAGAGTGGCTGAATGGATAAAAAAACAAGACCCATATATATGCTGTCTACAAGAGACCCACTTCAGACCTAGAGACACATACAGACTGAAAGTGAGGGGATGGAAAAAGATATTCCATGCAAATGGAAATCAAAAGAAAGCTGGAGTAGCAATTCTTTTATCAGACAAAATAGACTTTAAAATAAAGACTATTAGAAGAGACAAAGAAGGACACTACATAACGATAAAGGGATCGATCCAAGAAGAAGATATAACAATTGTAAATATTTATGCACCCAACATAGGAGCACCTCAATACATAAGGCAAATACTAACAGCCATAAAAGGGGAAATCGACAGTAACACAATCATAGTAGGGGACTTTAACACCCCACTTTCACCAATGGACAGATCATCCAAAATGAAAATAAATAAGGAAACACAAGCTTTAAATGATACATTAAACAAGATGGACTTAGTTGATATTTATAGGACATTCCACCCAAAAACAACAGAATACACATTTTTCTCAAGTGCTCATGGAACATTCTCCAGGATAGATCATATCTTGGGTCACAAATCAAGCCTTGGTAAATTTAAGAAAATTGAAATTGTATCAAGTATCTTTTCCGACCACAATGCTATGAGACTAGATATCAATTACAGGAAAAGATCTGTAAAAAATACAAACACATGGAGGCTAAACAATACACTACTCAATAATGAAGTGATCACTGAAGAAATCAAAGAGGAAATTAAGAAATACTTAGAAACAAATGACAATGGAGACACGACGACCCAAAACCTATGGGACGCAGCAAAAGCAGTTCTAAGGGGGAAGTTTATAGCAATACAATCCCACCTTAAGAAACAGGAAACATCTCGAGTAAACAACCTGACCCTGCACCTAAAGCAATTAGAGAAAGAAGAACAAAAAAACCCCAAAGTTAGCAGAAGGAAAGAAATCATAAAGATCAGATCAGAAATAAATGAAAAAGAAATGAAGGAAACGATAGCAAAGATCAACCAAACTAAAAGCTGGTTCTTTGAGAAGATAAACAAAATTGACAAACCATTAGCCAGACTCATCAAGAAAAGAAGGGAGAAGACTCAAATCAGTAGAATTAGAAATGAAAAAGGAGAAGTAACAACTGACACTGCAGAAATACAAAAGATCATGAGAGATTACTATAAGCAACTCTATGCCAATAAAATGGACAACCTGGAAGAAATGGACAAATTCTTAGAAATGCACAACCTACCAAGACTGACTCAGGAAGAAATAGAAAATATGAATAGACCAATCACAAGCACTGAAATTGAAACTGTGATTAAAAATCTTCCATCAAACAAAAGCCCAGGACCAGATGGCTTCACAGGCGAATTCTATCAAACATTTAGAGAAGAGCTAACACCCATCCTTCTCAAACTCTTCCAAACAATATCAGAGGAAGGAACACTCCCAAACTCATTCTACGAGGCCACCATCACCTTGATACCAAAACCAGGCAAGGATGTCACAAAGAAAGAAAACTACAGGCCAATATCACTGATGAACATAGATGCAAAAATCCTCAACAAAATACTAGCAAACAGAATCCAACAGCACATTAAAAGGATCATACACCATGATCAAGTGGGGTTTATTCCAGGAATGCAAGGATTCTTCAATATACGCAAATCAATCAATGTGATACACCATATTAACAAGTTGAAGGAGAAAAACCATATGATCATCTCAATAGATGCAGAGAAAGCTTTCGACAAAATTCAACACCCATTTATGATAAAAACCCTGCAGAAAGTAGGCATAGAGGGAACTTTCCTCAACATAATAAAGGCCATATATGACAAACCCACAGCCAACATTGTCCTCAATGGTGAAAAACTGAAACCATTTCCACTAAGATCAGGAACAAGACAAGGCTGCCCACTCTCACCACTCTTATTCAACCTAGTTTTGGAAGTTTTAGCCACAGCAATCAGAGAAGAAAAGGAAATAAAAGGAATCCAAATTGGAAAAGAAGAAGTAAAGCTGTCACTGTTTGCAGATGACATGATACTATACATAGAGAATCCTAAAGATGCTACCGAAAAACTACTAGAGCTAATCAATGAATTTGGTAAAGTAGCAGGATACAAAATTAATGCACAGAAATCTCTGGCATTCCTGTACACTAATGACGAAAAATCTGAAAATGAAATCAAGAAAACACTCCCATTTACCATTGCAACAAAAAGAAGAAAATATCTAGGAATAAACCTACCTAAGGAGACGAAAGACCTGTATGCAGAAAATTATAAGACACTGATGAAAGAAATTAAAGATGATATAAATAGATGGAGAGATATACCATGCTCCTGGATTGGAAGAATCAATATTGTGAAAATGACTCTACTACCCAAAGCAATCTACAGATTCAATGCAATCCCTATCAAACTACCACTGGCATTTTTCACAGAACTAGAACAAAAAATTTCAAAATTTGTTTGGAAAAACAAAAGACCCCGAATAGCCAAAGCAATCTTGAGAACGAAAAACGGAGCTGGAGGAATCAGGCTGCCTGACTTCAGACTATACTACAAAGTTACAGTAATTAAGACAGTGTGGTACTGGCATGAAAACAGAAAGATAGATCAGTGGATCAGGATAGAAAGCCCAGAGATAAATCCACGCACATATGGCCAACTTATCTTTGATAAAGGAGGCAGGAATGTACAGTGGAGAAAGGACAGCCTCTTCAATAAGTGGTTCTGGGAAAACTGGACAGGGACATGTAAAAGTATGAGATTAGATCATTCCCTAACACCATACACAAAAATAAGCTCAAAATGGATTAAAGACCTAAATGTAAGGCCAGAAACTATCAAACTCTTAGAGGAAAACATAGGTAGAACACTCTATGACATAAATCACAGCAAGATCCTTTTGGACCCACCTCCTAGAGAAATGGAAATAAAAACAAAGATAAACAAATGGGACCTAATGAAACTTCAAAGCTTTTGCACAGCAAAGGAAACCATAAACAAGACCAAAAGACAACCCTCAGAATGGGAGAAAATATTTGCAAATGAAGCAACTGACAAAGGATTAATCTCCAAAATTTATAAACAGCTCATGCAGCTCAATAGCAAAAAAACAAACAACCCAATCGAAAAATGGGCAGAAGACTTAAATAGGCATTTCTCCAAAGAAGATATACAGACTGCCAACCAACACATGAAAGAATGCTCAACATCATTAATCATTAGAGAAATGCAAATCAAAACTACAATGAGATATCATCTCACACCAGTCAGAATGGCCATCATCAAGAAATCTAGAAACAATAAATGCTGGAGAGGGTGTGGAGAAAAGGGAACACTCTTGCACTGCTGGTGGGAATGTGAATTGGTACAGCCACTATGGAGAACAGTATGGAGGTTCCTTAAAAAACTAAAAATAGAACTACCATATGACCCAGCAATCCCACTACTAGGCATATACCCTGAGAAAACCATAATTCAAAAAGAGACATGTACCAAAATGTTCATTGCAGCTCTATTCACAATAGCCCGGAGCTGGAAACAACCTAAGGGTGGATAAAGAATGGATAAAGAAGATGTGGCACATATATACAATGGAATATTACTCAGCCATAAAAAGAAACGAAACTGAGCTATTTGTAATGAGGTGGATAGACCTAGAGTCTGTCATACAGAGTGAAGTAAGTCAGAAAGAGAGAGACAAATACCGTATGCTAACACATATATATGGAATTTAAAAAAAAAAATGTCATGAAGAACCTAGGGGTAAAACAGGAATAAAGACACAGACCTACTTGAGAATGGACTTGAGGATATGGGGAAGGGGAAGGGTAAGCTGTGACAAAGGGAAAGAGAGGCATGGACATATATACACTACCAAACGTAAGGTAGATAGATAGTGGGAAGCAGCCGCAGAGCACAGGGAGATCAGCTCGGTGCTTTGTGACAGCCTGGAGGGGTGGGATGGGGAGGGTGGGAGGGAGGGAGATGCATGAGGGAAGGGATGTGGGAACAGATGTATATGTATGACTGATTCACTTTGTTATAAAGCAGAAACTAATAAAAAAAAAAAAAGTTTAAAGATTATGTTTTGGAGAAAATGCATGTCATCAGATACTAGACATAATTGTTTCTTAAAATCAACCAGTAATTATTAATATTGTTTCTAGCAACTAAAAAGCTGATTAATAAGAGTTCTTCTCTTCTATGAAATGAGTATCTCTTATCTGATGTAATGATACTGGCATAACCCACCAAAAAGAAGCATTTTTGCTCTGACATCCACACTAGGTGTGACTTGGCAGTGTAAGTGGGCAGGATGGCCCTATGTCTCTACCTTTAACCATTCTGCAGTCTTCTTTCTCCTAGTCTTGTGTCCATGAAGTATGAGTTCTTACAACAGCACTAATCCCTTCTAAGGGAGAAGAAAAGAAGAACAAAATAATGAAGGGGAGGGAGTTCTGCATTTTGGAGGACATGTTGCTGAAGGGAAAATGTAAACTTCCATTTGTTGATGATATTCAAGACCATCAATTGTACTTTCTTAGAAATATGTAAAGACCTATATTTAAACCCATGGAATAATCATGAAAAATCATGGTTTTATTCCTGGTCTCTTGGTTACTATGCTTCTTTAAGCCCTCAAAAAGGAATTATTGGTGAGTCAAATGGTATATATTTCAAAGAGCTTTGGTTGAAATATTAAGCTGTATTAAAGAATCATTTGCATTTAGAAAGTGAATGACACATTACATTTTGAATGAGTATCAAATGGCTTTTATTTTTACAGCAGCTTACCATTTAAAGAGTTTTTGTGATTCATGTTAAATTCTGTGGCATATTTTTTATTACATCCATCTAAATGCAGAGAGTCTTGTAAATTTCACCACGGAAAATTCCCACAAGAGGCTTATTAATGTGTTCTAACCAACTGCATCCTGCATTGTCGTCCTCCCCTCAAATATAAATTTTTAAATATTTTGAAAAGTAATGTGGAGAAAATGGCTCTTTGAATTTCAGACCAAATTGTAAAAGCATGATGATTTCAGACTGAATAGTCTTTATGTCCCTGACACACATCTAGTTGAATCTCACACCAACCACACACACATTCCAAGTGCCTCCTTGCCTCCTTGAACTTTTCCGTCCTACTTCTCTTTGCTCTGCAGTGGATGTGAATATTATATTATCCCTCTGCAATTATTTGCATATTAAACCTTGCTTTGCAGGCAGTAAGAAACAAGTAGGTTTTGTAATAAGGAGCTCCAGATATCTTCCAGGGCCAAACAGTCCTTCCCTGAATTAACCCACATAGGAGTAACTGTACTCCCTACATGTAAGGCCAACCTTATTAAATTTTATAGTAGGAGGATTAAATTTAAGCCTGGGAAGTTGCTAATTGTCCATTGTTAATGATATATCAAAACAAGTTGGGGGAAATTAGCTTGAACCTGCACTGGAGAACTTCAGAACTTCATTTTAATTTTGACTCTCTCCCTTCTCAGTTGCTCATATCATCATTGCTATTGTTTTTGTTTGTTTGTTTGTTTGATTTTTTGTGGTACGCGAGCCTCTCACTGTTGTGGCCTCTCCCGTTGTGGATCACAGGCTCCAGACGTGCAGGCTCAGCGGCCATGGCTCACAGGCCCAGTCCCTCCGCGGCATGTGGGATCTTCCCGGACCTGGGCACGAACCCACGTCCCCTGCATCGGCCAGCAGACTCTCAACCACTGCGCCACCAGGGAAGCCCCTGCTATTGTTTTTGAAATAAAAATTTCCCATTCTACATTACACTAATTCCATATTTTCAGTTACTTGTCATTCATGGTTTAAGAAAAGCTGGGAGCAATGCCAGATTCTTATTAACATTCTTTATTTTCTTCATGATTTATTAAATTTTTTCATGCATCTTTTTTTTCTTGCAGAGGGCAGAATTTGGTTTACAGTCCAATTGACTGTTGAAACAGTGAAGCTAAGCTATATGCATTTGTCATTTAATACAAAAGACGTCAGCAAGAAAAGTCTTGGCATCATATTTGGATTATACTCCCAGGACAATTTAAAGTTGTGTTGTTTAGTGTTGAGAACAGAGAGGCCGGAAGGGTACTTACTCCACTGGCAACCTGGATAGGGGCAGTGAGGAGTGATTCACACCTGATCTCAGCCATCCCAGCCGGGAAGCCATGACTGTGGAAATGGTGGAATAGCCAAGAAAATGGCATTGGTGCTTTGGAGGGAGGATTTCTGGGATAAATCCGTTACTAAGTCATGGATTATGACATTTCTCCTCCTGTGGCAGGAGAAATGTCAATATGACTGTGTAGTTGCTAGAAACTATGAGGTATGTCAGAATCAGCCCTTGACGATCTTTCAAAGTGCAAGAAAAATGCAACCATAGCATATCTGGAAAGAGTACCATGAAACCATCAAATTATTTGAAAGACTCTTGTGGTCTCTCATCATGACTTACATGATTACCAACACGGGGACCCTATATGAAGAAAGGAGACTAGTATTCTCTTAGTTTCCCAAGGATAATTGTAGAGAATAAATAAGAACATTTGTTAAGGCTTCATAGCTATACTCTCATACCATAATAGAGCTTTAGATCTAGCTAGTGTTTTCAAGATTATTTACAATCTCATGTGTTTATTTCATTGAATGAGGAAAATGATCAACACAAGTACTGAGTTCCTTATCCAGATATGTGATATAGTCCTTAAAATGTACGGTAGAAATAATTTTAAATTTATAAATACCTTAGTAGTATCACGATAACCATTAATATTAAATCTCTAATCGTTCCTTCATCGTTAATATGAAATTACTGCTTGAAAAATTTTTTCTTCCTCTTTAAAACAAATATTTCATCACTTCTTCGAAGTTTTGCTTAGCATTATGTTCCCATCTTTTATATGAAGAAGTGTTGAACCATGCCATTAATTGCCACACCAATTTCTCCCACGAGCTGACTCTGCCTCAAAATGTTTTTTATTTTGAAAAATTAAAAAAGAAATTTAGTGCTTTCTATGGCTTAATCAATGCCAGAAATATTCTCTTGTTCCATACATGCAAGGAGAGGGTGTTCTGGCAGGACTGTTAGAACCAAAACACAGTTTTATTACTTCATTCAAGATATTGGTGCATTATTCACACACGGGGAATTCTCAGGAGTAAATTAGCCATCTAATATAGACCTGGATTAACTACAAATATATTGGCAGTAGAAATCTTTAGGCTTGTTGTTTAATGTAGAGGGATCAAGCAAGGCTTCCTGCAGATTCCCAGTTACAATAGTCTTACTAAAAGTCATGGTGTTTTTTTTTTTAATTTTTTACTGAAGTATAGTTGAATTACAGTGTTGTGTTAATTACTGCTGTACAACAAAGTGACTCAGTTATATATATATATACATTCTTTTTCATATTCATTTCCATATGGTTTATCACAGGATATTGAATACAGTTCCCTGTGCTATACAGTAGGACCTTGTTGTTTATCCATTCTGTATATACCAGTTTGCATCTGCGATTTCCAAACTCCCAATCCAACCCTCTCCTACCCTTCTCTCCCTTGGCAACCACCAGTCTATTCTCTATGTCCCTGATTCTATTTCTGCTTCATAGATAGGTTCATTTGTGTCATCTTTTAGATTCCACCTATAAGTGATATCATGTGGTATTTGTCTTTCTCTGTCTGACTTACTTCACTTAGTATGATCATCTCTAGTTGCATCCATGTTGCTGCAAATAGCATTATTTCATTCTAAAAGTCATGATCTGAAATGTGACTTTAAGTCAAAGGTTCCAAACTCAAATGCCTACAGGCCTTGCAGGGAACAAGTGAATCAGGCTAGACAAGGAGACAAAAGGGAGTGGTGGGAAGCAGAGCAAACTAAAGAAACTATGGCCCATCCACGGGGTACGGCCACTGCTCCACTTGGGCAATGTTTTCAATGTCAGAAGGGAGGATTAGTTATAGCACAGGGAAATCTACTCAATATTCTGTGATAACCTATATGAGAAAGGAAGCTGAAAAAGAATGAATATATGTATATGTATAACTGAATCACTTTGCTGTACCCCTGAAACTAACACAACATTGTAAATCAACTAGACTCCAATAAAATTTAAAAAAAAAAGAGCACACACACACACACACACACACAAGAAATGAGGATTAGTATGAGTATATCTTGAATTTTCCAAGAGAAGCTAATAACCAGGGCTTTTTATGTAAAATCTTCCCATTTTTAAATGCTGGCAACTAATTCAAATATTTTAAAACAATGTTGGCAGGAAAACACAATTATGGGACCAGGTTGAGCCATAGGCTGCCTGATTGTCATTCTCTTATAAATTTGCATCAGTTTTACTTTAATTCAAGGTTCCAACTTCAAGGAGTCAGTGAGAACTACACTGCCTGTAATATGTTACAGTATGTTTGGCTGGTCTGAGTGGAAATTGATTTTGATATTAATGTCCATGTAGGGCTAGAGATTATATTTTGACTTCGAGAAATTGTGCACTCCAACTCCTAATTCAGAAGGATTTCCACAGATATAATTGAATAATAACAATTCAGACTATCCTTTCTTGACTGTAAAACAATAAGAGGGGAATGTGGTAATAAATATCTGACACTTAATGTAATTTTCAGCAACATAATGCAGGTGGAAGATGTGGATACTAATGCATCAAATGCAACAAATCCTTTTAAAAATCTGTTTACAAGCCAGACTAGAGATATTGCCAACTCTTGAAGGGGAAAGGTGGAGGGCAGGGATGGAGGGAGGATTCAGACATCCATATTTTCACCTTAACTGGGTCATGAATTATTTTCCATGCTGACTACAGTGCTTATTCAGTGCTTACTACACAACCATGAAAATCTGTCCCAGCCTTAACCTGTTAAGCTGAGATTTCGCAGAGGTTCAATAAACCCAAAACCACATACCTAAATAGATGTTACCTTTGGTCCAATTTAAGCAAATTGTTTTAAGTACTTATTTAAGTTGTGTGTTTCTCTAACTGATGTGCACAAGTAGCTTGGTTATACTGCTCAGAACAGTCACTCCTGGGAGAAGTGGACGTCTGGGCTGGTGCTTACTCTGGGGAAGGAACAGAACCAAATTTGGAAAAGGTACAGAAGTCTTACCCCGAAGCCACCAGCCACCCTGTCACCCAGCTACCATGCTGTCATCTTTCTGTTTTAGCACCAAGCAGCCCAGCACCTGCCCTAATTCAGACTTTCCTGCTTTGTCAAGCAAACCCCTGCAATTTCTCTCAACTCTGGAAAAGAAGCCGCTGTCATCTTCTTTTTCTCAAATATTTTAAATTCTGTCTCACCCGGTGGCTCACTATGAATGCAGGTTGCAGAGACCATTTCTCAGACTATGTGACACAGAATAATAAATGCTCTGTAAGAAAATGCTTTTGTGCAAAACTCAGTGTGGGAAATATTGCATAGTGCACACTCCTTGAGAGATTCACGTTGCACATTGGAAATTTAAAGCTCTGAGAGTTCTTCCGTGAAAAGTTTAGCTTTGTTCAATCTGTTGTTTCTCAAGTTTATTTGACATTGAATATTTCTTATCTGGAACACTGGCCCACACATCTTGAAGTTCTAGAGCACAGTTTGGGAAGCACGAATATGGACAAGGGGGATGCCATTTAAAGCTTCTGACCTGGGGAATGACGTGGTCAAACCTGGCTTTAAACAGGAAAATGGCTGCAGTGGGAGGGATGATTAAGAGAGCATATATAGGGCTTCCCTGGTGGCGCAGTGGTTAGGAGTCCGCCTGCCGATGCAGGGCACAAGGGTTCGTGCCCCAGTCCGGGAGGATCCCACATGCCGCGGACCGGCTGGGCCCGTGAGCCATGGCTGCTGAGCCTGCGGATCCGGAGCCTGTGCTCCACAACGGAAGAGGCCACAACAGTGAGAGGCCCGCGAACCGCAAAAAAAAAAAAAAAAAAAAAAGAGAGAACTACATAATCATTAGGTTTAGTGATGAGCTGGTTATGCAGATGTGGGATAAGCGAAGTTGAAAAGGAGAATCAGTGGGAAAAGAATCTGGAAAGGAATGGATATATGTATATGTGTAACTGAATCAGTTAGCTGTACACCTGAAACTAACACCACATTGTAAATCAACTAGACTCCAATATAAAATAAAAATTAAATTAAAAAAAAGAAAAGGAGAATCAGGTCCCCAATTTTATCACCTACATGGATGATGGTGTTATTAGCGTGATGATAAAGTCATGTGAAATAGTATTTGGAAGGAAAGGTAATGAGCTTTTTGTTGGTTTTAGCACTTAAGAGAATATTTGGAGAAAGAATATTGAGATTTTTCTTTGTTTGATTTTTAGGGCTTTCTAATACAAACGTCTCATTACAGCATGTGCCCAACTATCTCCTCTAAGCTCTGTGAAGGCAAAGAAGTTATTTTACTTTTCTGGTTTCCCTAAATACTTAGCACAATATCTGCCCCCATTCACAGAGGAAATAAACAAATGGTTGCAAAAAATATATGGTTACCAACAAAAAATGGCTTGAGCTAAATCAAGGGGAATAAAGAGTGAAGGTGGAGCAAGCCCATCAGACTGAGGCAGAACTCACCAGAAGGCCTCGTAACACAGGAAGTAGGAGGAGGGCCCCTGGATCTGTAACGTGCAGGGTTTGGGGCAGGCTTTGGTACCTACCACAGCTTTGTGTCTTTCTTCTCAAGGCTCAAGTTCAGAGAAAACGGTCTTTTTAATCCAGGTGTGGTCAGAGCACTTGTTGGATGAGCTCTGGAAGATGAGGGGTAGAGGAGATGTCTCATAGGAAAGTCAAAGACTATCAGTACAACAAGTGGGTATGAGAACAGTGCCCAAATTCTTTTAAACGGTCTGTTTATGAGCCATGTCAAGGACAATGTCATCTAGTGAGAAGGCACAGCTATTGACTTCTGAAATGAAATTTGGCTGGAACAGGGAATGAAGCACAGGTAGCGTTTGGGGGTACACCATCTGGACTTGGCGTGCAGAAAGAGGTGCTCTGACTGCAGGTTGCTTTCCTTTCCAATTGGCCATTGAGGTTAAAATAAAACAGACAAAAAGCTTATTTTCTCAGCCCGGTCATCAGACTATCTGAAAATGGATAATACAAGTTTTATTTAAAAACATAAAAATTTTAGAGATGAAAAAGCCTTTAGGTCAAAGAAGTCCGGAGAGGTTACTGCTTTGCCCAAGGTTGCTTAGACCATCAGTGAATGGACTGATTCTTGAATGCAGGAGTCCTGACTGTCATCCGATGCTCTTCTCACTGTGAGCACAGATGCACTCTGCCTAGAAGAACAAAAGAAATGACTTCTCAACGGCAGTCTCAACTCAGCTGTTATGGGCACAGAGAGATAAGAAGGGAACACAAATTCAAAACTGTTTTCTGAAACCATCACCCTGAATGCCAAGCAAAGCAAGAGGGAGGCCAATTTTAAATGCTGCCAAAGATCTTTTGATACAATCTAGGTAATGTATCTCCTTCCCAATCTGTGACATCCTTGCAAATGGGAGCAAAGTCAGATTACATGTCTCCCTGTCAGTGTACTTTAATACCTTGCTGTGGCCTCAGAAAGTTGTGGGAAAAGAGAAGCAGAAGAAAGAGAAAAAGAAAGTGCTATGCCCTTTTCTCTGTTCACAACATCAAATTGGTAATTGCAGTGTTGGTATTTGCCACATGCCAGTAAGGGACCCAGCACGGTTCAGACATAAAGACAACACTGTTCATTGCTCTGGGAATTTACAGTCTCGCTTAGGCAGAAAAGTAACCATGAAAAGATTGAAAAAAAAATCATATGATATTGGTTAAATCTTGACTTTCTTTAACTTCCTTGGCATTTGGGTCTTTTGTGTGGGATGAAGGGAAATGACAGAAATAGGATAATTGGAAGCTTTTGTAGCTGTGCACAGTGGGGATTTCAAAATGAAATCACCAGTATTGCAAGACACGGCACAAAGGGGTCACTTGTGGAAGGATGGAGTGTGCATGGGAGGAGGGGCTTTTTAACCTAATTATCCACATCCAAGCCAACGGGGTCTCCTAGCCACTCCCTCCATTTTGGGAAGGTCCTTTCCCTTTTACTGCTGCTTTCAAAGCAGCTAGCGCCCTTCTTGTGCTCCCACCCCACCTCTCCAAGCTCAGTGTGTGAACAGCTGGGACATCTGCGCCCCCCGCCCAATACACAGAGCCCAGCTCAAGACCCCTCCTCACCCCAACCAAACTTAGAGCTAACATCTTCTGAGCATTTTCTTGCAAATATTCTTTTATTAAGCTTCACAGCGCTCAGTGAAACAGGTACTATGGTTACCTTCATTTTACAGGTGAAAAGCTCAGGTTCAGAGAGGTTGAGACACTTGTCTGGAGACCCTCAGCAAGTAAGCAGGAAGGCCAGGAATCAAACGCAGGCTGACTGACTCCAGCACAGTGATCTTACCTACCATGGCAAACACCACACTCTCAGCTTTATCCTTCACACCGTTAAAATGTCTATCTTCATCTCCACGTCCTTGGGGCTTTGCCTAGGTGGCCAGCTTGCCTCTTATGATGTATCATGCTAAGTTACTGAAGATTCTAATGGCTTCGGCTCTTTTCCAGAAAAGTGATAGCTGTACTTGATTAGGGACACCCCAGAAACCCAGACTCACAGACTACTTCCGATAGTGGGATTTTGAGGCATATAGAGAATAAGAGAGGGGACTGACTTGAAAGTCAGTAGCCCCGGGGTTCCTCCAAGCAAGGAGGAACAAAAGACCCAAATGCCAAGTGATTCTCAACTTGGTTTTCCGTAGGAGCTAACCCTGATCTGAAGAGAAATTTCCATCATCTGCCCCGAGATCTCTGGGCCTGAAAGCCATCATCAAAGCAATACTGGGCAGAGTAATTTGCATTAGGATTTGGACCAGAGATTTTCAAGCAGGAGTGATTTTTCCCTCCTTCCCCCACCCGCCAGAGGACATGTGACGATGTCTGAAGACATTGTTGGCTGCCACAGCAGGGGACCAGGGGGGTGTTACTGGCATCGAGTGGGTAGAGGCCAGCCAGGGTTGTTGCTAAACATCCTGCAATGCAGAGGACAACCCCCTACAAGAACGATCTGGCCCAAAATGTCACTAACGCCAAGTTTAAGAAAATCTGTTTAGACAATAATTGAGAGGCCAGTATGACCAGGGTTACAAACGTCCAAGCAGAGAAATGGCCAATGAAGAAGAAACAAAGTGAAATCTAAGGACAGAGGGGGCACGTCTAAGGCCCAGTTTTCGACAACTAGTTACACGCCAGGGTTTTCTCCTCAGTGTCCTAAATGTTTAGGGCAATGTAGCTGATCAGTTAATTCTGCCTCTTTTTGAGTATACCTAAGAGAAAAGGAAATATTTGATTTTACAAATAAGACTTGAGTCTAGTAAAGAAAATGAAGAACAGTTAGCACTGGGAGTGATGCCCCATTGGATCCTATTATATGATTCTCTGACTAAGAAAACAATCAGGTGGACCAGCTTCTGAATCATAGTTTCTCAAGATGTGGTCTGTGTAGCATCTTCAAATGAATCACGTGGATGTTTGTTAGCAAAGCCAGATTCCTGGACCTCCTGTCAGACCTACTGAGGTCCTGGATAAGCCCAGGAATCCGCAATTTTAACAATCTTCCCGTGTGATTCTTGCATCTACTGGAGAATGCCTCCTTTGGGGGTTCTTATGAAGGTGACTTTCAAAGTCCTACTGATCTCAGGTGGCCTTGGCCTGCAGGGAATGGAAGGAGGATTTTGGTTCCCGGCCAGAGATTGAAGTCAGGCCGCAATAGTGAGAGTGCTGAATCCTAGCCACTAGACCAGTGGCCAGTGACAAGGCCCTGGCCCTTTGGCTTTGTAGAAATGAATTCCCACAAAGACAGAAACTAGTGAAACAAGTAAAGTGTTTATTAGGAGGAAAAAAGAGTCCGTGTGAATAGGCACACATGGGTGGACGCAGAGAGAGAGGGAGAGTCGCGCCCTCATGGTAGTTTGAATCACTTATATGGGGCATTTCTTCCAAGTTTCCGTTGGCCAGTCATCTTGCTTTGCCTTGTTCTGAGTCTGTATTTTGTACATCTCAGGGTCCTCACATGTGTGTGGGCGCATCTCTTAGCCAAGATGGATTCTAGTGAAGAGACCTATACCTAGGTTGACATCACCTACTATGGGGTGCCGCCCCTCCCTTTTTGACCTTCAAGCACCTTTCTGTGCTTGTGTAGTCGGGAAGGTCTCCTTGGCTTCGAGAATGATGAATACGTGGGCTTTTATCTGTTATCTGGGGAGGGCTCAGCTCCTCTCATTATCCTCCTGCTATTATCTTCCTCTTGGAGCATCTCTCCACAAGGGACAAGCTCCAGCTCCTCGGCCTGGGGCCCATCTATCTCCTGTCTCACTACCATTGTCCAGGCCCAGACTCAAGTCTCCATGCCTGTATAAAGTCCCCCTTGACCTTAACCTCGTGCTCTTCACTCATAGTCTTCACTTGACACTTCATGTCTGCGTTCTTAAATTTCTGTAGTTGTTTTGTGTGTACGGTGATCTCCCGCCTGGACTGTGCCTGGGCACTCTGACTTAATCCCCTCTGTCACTGATATCTGGCACTGGGCCAGGACTAGGATATGTCCTCAGAGCCTCTCAGCATTTGTACCCATTCTCATAAACCAGATTCAATAGATAACTAGTGCCCTTTTCAGAGCCATCCAATCTTCATTTTCCTGTTGTTTTTCCTTTGTCCACCTGGAGAGGTGCAGAACAAAGAGCAAGAAGTCAATTAGGGCTTCCCTGGTGGCGCAGTGGTTGAGAGTCCGCCTGCCGATGCAGGGGACACGGGTTCATGCCCCGGTCCAGGAGGATCCCACATGCCGCAGAGTGGCTGGGCCCGTGAGCCATGGCCGTTGAGCCTGCACGTCCAGAGCCTGTGCTCCACAACGGGAGAGGCCACAACAGTGAGAGGCCCGTGTAACACACACACACAAAAAAAAAAAAAAAAGAAAAAAAAGAAGTAAATTTGTCCTTGAATTGGGGACCTTGATGAGCTACCGCACATCCAAAGGTCAAGAATGTACTCTAGTGTGCACAGCTAAATAAAGAAAATCCAGCAATTAATCCTCTGTAAAACACAAAGAAGCTCTTGATTGAAAAGCCAAGACCCATCCATTACTCTCCAATTTCTACAATGCAGGGCATTAAACACTTAAATCAAAGTATTGCATTAGCTTTTTTAAGGCCTCCTTACAGAGGCCTTAAAAAAGATAAATGCATTATGACACTACTAAACAAATGGTTTGTGGGGCATACCGGTTGCAGAAATTGCAGCTAGACTATCAGTCAGCTCCACTAGCAAGCAGTCCTTGGTCTGAATGGTTGATCGCTTGCATGTTCAGCGTTTGACATGTACGTGGCAATCTATTTCCTCGTCAAAATTACTTAGGTAAGAATGCCTCATCGCCCTCCCTTTGTAAAGACACATCCATCTGCAGTTCAAACCAAACTAAACAAAACCAAAAAGACTAACACAAGACTAAAACATACGTAATACTGATGTTATATAAATTAACCAATTTTTCCATTGGAGCTTCACAGATTTGAAAGACCTTGGCTCTTCCATAAAACACGTGATTTTCAAGGTAATTATTAAACATTGGGTGACATTCATATTGAAAGCAAGGTAATCAGCAATTGGAAAGACTAGAGGAGGGCAATTTGGGGTGCTTCTTTTATTTTAAAAGAAATAACTCAGGTCTGTAGGTAACTTTGCCAGCAGTGGGAGGCTCGCATGGGATCCAGCCAGCCAGCAGAGAGATGCATGTGTCTCCAGGGAGAAATTACTATCGGGCAGTAGTCCTTAGCAGATCAATGATAATAGCATTGATTTGGACCCTCAACTCCCATTTGTGTGCTTTCACTTGATCATTTGTGAGAGCAATCATCTGCCTCGACCCAGAATGCCTTTCAGTCTTCGTTAAAAGACAGGGGAAACATAGTCCAGGGAAAAGAAGTTGCTTGGTGGTTGATTATGTTTTTAATGAAAAAAGAACACTATATTCTAGGTGTAGAATTAGCTGCATGACTTTTTAAACAACATTTTAAAGAACATTAACAATCCAGGCTGTATTATTCGTGTGAGACATAAGCTTAAAAATCATATGTTAGCTTTTGTATGTTTGTTGTTGTTATTGTCATGTTGTTATGCTCTGGCTCTGAGTTTGGGGGCATGGGGGAGTGAGTTAAAATGTGGTCTCCAGAAGCATGAATTCTTGCTTCTTAGGGATTTCCCATTTTGCACCAGACCAAGCTAAAGCTGACTTCTTGAGGGTGGTTGGGTGCCTTTACAATAAAGCAGAAAAAACTTCAACATGGATGATAAGTACCTATATACCCATCAGGAAACTGAGAAAAAGGGTAAAATTAAAATCAGTTTTCCTCATTTCCTAAATATTGTATCAAGATGCTTACTGGTAAGATATATGAGTATATACAGGTTATAATATTTTTCCTAGTGGAAGGCTGTGACCAATGTTAAAGTCCATGATTAAAAAGGAAAAATTAAAACCCCTTCACTGATTGCTATTAGATTCTAAGATGGGCTCACTAAACTGTAAGCAATGAGTTCTTTACCCCCCTTGTCCCCATGAAATCCTAATTAAGTGGGAATTCTTACCTCCTGAGACCTACATAAGTTCACTAATATAAACAAATATTATTACAACTTAATACATGTTTGAAGGGCCATGAAAGGAATACTCTAAATTATTTTAATGCAATAAAGATCGTTTATGCTATGCACATGTACACACACACAACAAACATGTCATACACTCAGCACACACCATGCACGCACACAACTGCAGTCTGTTTCTATTTTTGGCATGTCTACATTCTCCCTCAGTGCAATTCATGTTGCAGGGCTCTCTTTATTTTCTGTGAAATTTCTAAATATTTCATACTAAGACTAATGTGATTTGCATTAGAGTTTAGCAGACACATAAAAAAACTGCTGAATTCCACAGACATTGCCCACTGAAAGCTCTGCACTTAGAAATACGAGGTTTTGTCATATTCAGTGAAACACCCCTGAGCTATCTAAGCCTCTCTCATAGGTAACTCAGAGCCATTCAGCCTTGACCTTTGTAGCTAGAAGTAGTAAGCCTCAGTGGTACGAGTTGCAGAAGCACTTCTGCCTGGGGCCAGGCTCAGGAGAGACCACAGTGAGGGAGGAAGTAGCTACTGGTGCTTTACTTCCTTTAAACAAAGTAGACAGTGGTGAGCAGAACCTAGAGAAGCCCTGTGGACCAGCCTTGTTTCATCCTATGAGAGAAAGGCTGTAAAGCACACAAACCCTCAGGCAAAGGGAAAATCTACTGGAAATGGAAGAGAAAAATGAAATGAAATGAGTTATCTAAACGTTCTCTACAAGGAAGTATAAATGCTGAAAAGCTCCACAGGTAAAGTAAATTGGAATAAAGATAAGATGGGTTGAGAAGCAAGTAAAGAAAGCAAGTGGAAATGAACAGAAAGTACTTTACCAGCTTCTCAAATTAGGTTTTGTGGGTTCAAGTATGATGTCGTGTGTGGCTGTGTAAGTCTTAACCACCAGGGTTTCAGTTACTCTGCCTATACCCTAACGGTACTTTCTCAGTGATGTTTATTAAGTAGGTTCAGATGCGTTTTCAATGAAACAAAAATCTCTGTCCTCTGGTTTCTTAGATTCCACGAGGACATCATTTGCTGTTTGTACAGCCTATTCAAATACAGTGCAAACATAAACATTTTAGAGATGACCTCAGAGCTTGTTGCCTTTAGCTTATTGCCTTTGTTTTCTGTGTTTATGTATTTGATTACTTCACCAATACCCATCATCTAAATATGTCTCTTTGGTTCTTCCCTCCCTCCCCACAGCTATGATTTTCTTTCTCACCTTATTTCACTGCCAACTTTTTCCAGGAAGTGACCTATAAGCCAAATGTCTATCTCCTCTCACTCATTTCTTGCCTCCACTGAAACCTGCATCCCACCTCACTCTTCAAGAGAAAACCAAAGGCCAAGTACTGTCCTGCCTACACCTTCTTCTCAGTGCATTCTTTAATGTTAACATTGTCTTCAAAAGATAGGTGTAAAAAGCAAGCTGTGGTCCAGAATAAGACTGTGTGAGAGACAGTTTTCTAAAGATACCTCTCCCCCTCAACAAGGCTCTCTGGTGCTTCAATGAAACACTCATCTTAGTACTGCTGTGAAGGCACTTTGTGGATGTAAATTAAGGTTACTTATCAGCTGGCCTTAAAATATACAAATTATCCTAGATCGTCTGGGTGGAACCAATCGAATCATGTGAGGCCTTAAGAGCCAACACTTTTCTCTAGCTAGAGTAGAAAGATGCAGAGAAGAGATATTTAGGAGAAAAGGAAAAGTCAGAGAGATTTCAGAAGGGTTCAACCCATTGTTGCTGGCTTAGAAAGGGGCCATGGGCCAGAGAATGCAGGCGGCCTCTAGAAGCTGACAATGACCCCTGGCTGACAGACAGCAGGAAACTGGGACCTCAGTCCTGCAACTGCAAGGAACTGAATTCTGCCAACAACCTGAATAAACCTGGAACCAAAGTCTCCTCTGGAGCCTCTAGAAAGGGACACCACCCTGCTGACACTTGGATTTCAGCCTTGGGAGGCTCCAAGTGGAGAATCAGCTGAGCTGTATCATACCCAGATTTCTGACCCACAAAAACTATGAGACAACAAGTGGGTGTTGATTTAAGCCAATAAATGTGTGGTAATCTCTTACAGTAGCAATAGAAAACTAATACAGACTACTAGAACTTTCCCCCAAATTTCTGATATCTTAGCATTCAAATTCCTATTTCTTCTAAAACATGGTGAAGACTTACCATCTTAATTAAATTCCAAATACCCAGACTCTTATCTACTGAAAATTGCAAACTTAGTTTATCTTTCTGGACACCATGGAGCCAGACTTTGAATACACATATAAGAATTTGTGCATCTGTGTATTTTGTTATATACATGCATATGCATATATAGGTGTGTCTATACATGAATACGTACCTAGCTAGACCTGGTAAATACCAATCATAGTCAATAAGTAATACTTTACATATATGCATATACAGGAATCTTAGCAATTATATATACACATGTGTATTTTTTTCCTCAATGCTGAGTAATAACATATATTATTTCATGACAGTCTTGTAAGCTGTATACTAATTGCTCCATTGTAAATATAAGAAATAGGAAGACAGATGTCAAGTAACTTGCTGGAGGTTATCTAGTAGATGGCTGAAGAGGATTCAAATATAGATCTGTCTGGATCCAAGACTGCAAAGTCCTTAGTTTTCATCTTACTTATCTCCTCATGCTGGATCTTTTTGGGCATCCTCGGGTCTTACCTCCATCTCTGCCCAGATGCCGTGTGTCACCCTCCTTAAACTCCCCTCCTCAGTGCATCTGGACACCACACTGCCCTGCTAGTTTCCCCCCAGTATCTCTATGCCTTCTCAGTTTCCTAAGTTGCCTTCTATTTATCATATATAAAAGAGTTTCAGGATTATGTTCTCAATTTTATGCTACTCTGTTCTCCAAAAATTCAGTTTACTTTTAGATTTTCAATTTTAACTCTTTCGATGACTTTCACCTGGATATCTCCAGTCCTGACTCTTTTCTGAGTGCCAGGCACACGTATAACAGTGGTGCTGAAAATGCCCATTTTCTATCTTCTTGACATGTCTAAATAAGCATCAGTGGAAAAGAAGTCCTCTCTTCTTGCCACCCTTTTTCCCTCAGACATATTATCCATCTCCTTGATGGCCAGACTCAGAAACCTGCTGGCATCTTTGGACCTCTCTTCTGGTTAGAGCATGAGCTCTGGAGCTGGACTGCCTGGGTTTAAATCCCAGCTGTGCTACTTACTTGTTTTGGAACCTTGGATCAATTGCTTAACTTCCCAAGACTCAAGTATCTTCCTCTGTAAAACTAAGTGGTGATAACAGTAATAGTAATACCTACCTCACAGGGTTGTTGCATGGTTTAAATAAGGCACTATAAATATTTAGATCAGCACCCAGCACCTAGTAGTTGCTTGATAAATTTCAACTATCATTCATTTTCCATTTAATTGCCAGATATGCATCTGTGAAGTCTATGGTTATGATTCTGATGCCAAGTTTTCTGCCCTCCACTACTCTATGTTAATATCTGGGTTAATGCAGACTACTACTCGGGATCATATTCCCCAAAATCTAGCCTACGTGTAATTATCAGATGAATCTTCCAAAGGCACTATTTTAATCATAGTTCAAAAATCCATGGGACAAAGTGAGAGAGTGGCATGGACATACATACACTACCAAACGTAAAATAGATAGCTAGTGGGAAGCAGCCGCATAGCACAGGGAGATCAGCTCGGTGCTTTGTGACCACCTAGAGGGGTGGGATAGGGAGGGTGGGAGGGAGGGAGATGCAAGAGAGAGGAGATATGGGAACAGATGTATATGTATAACTGATTCACTTTGTTATAAAGCAGAAACTAACACACCATTGTAAAGCAATTATACTCCAATAAAGATGTTTAAAAAACAAAACAAAATCCTTCAGTGGCTTTCCATGGCTTTCGGGATACGATGGAAACTTTCATCATCTTGGCATTTAAAGCCTTCCATGAGCTGGTCCTGGCTTCTATTTTCAATTGTTTCTGCCTCTACTCTACTACTCAGCCCTTGACTATAGACAAGCTGGACTTCCTACTTTTTCTTAAATATTCTTTCTTGGTCTGCCTCTTAGTTTCTGTGATAACGAACAGTTATGGTAACTATACCAGGCAATGTGTTGAAATTTTAAAGTGTCATCTCATTTATACTCACAAAAATTCTGTGAGGTATGTACTATGCTCTCCCTATTTTACAGATGCGAAAACGGAGGCCTGGAGAGGGTAAGCATTGGCTGAGAATATACAGTTAGGAAGCATGGACCCAGGAGCTGCCTCTAAGCAGATTCCAGATCCCATGGTTTTAACCATTGTATCTTATGCCTTCTCTATGCTACATTCCTCTTTCCTAGAGTAACATTTACCCTTCTCCCATCTATATGACTCAAACCTATTCAAAGTCTCCCTTAGGTCCTGTCTTTATTATAAAGCTTTCTCAGTCTCCTTTACACTTTAGTGAACTCCTCTGTCAGGTACAAGCTTCTCAATGCTAGGAAGAGTATTACATATTTCTGATAAAGCACAGCAATGCCTTGAGTATAGTAATTCATTCTGATCATTGACTGGTATGAGATTTCTTTAGTAATGAACTTGACAGTGATTCCTTGTGGTTGAGCCAGCTAATCTCTGGTTTCTCTTTATTGCCCATTCTTGCCCAGTGCCCTAGTTAGGTTCTTTGATTGTCAACAAGTGTCCGAACTTAAGCAGAAAAGGAGTTTTTTGGAATGGCATGGGGTATCACAGAATGCTGGGGAAACAGACTTGGTCTGAAATCAAGGAGGGCGAAGCTCAGTAGAAGCTCAGCTGTGCCATCCCATGGAGCACTGAACTCCATGCTACTGGATTTTCTCCTCCTTTGCAGTCACCACAGGTTATGTCTTTCTGACATCCCCACATACTGCCCGGCAATGCCTCCTTTTGCCAATATTAAAGGTAGCTGCACTCAACAGCTTAGCAAGGAGAGAAATAAGTCATTCTCACATTACAGACGTCGGAAAGTGGGAGGGACTCCAGGATAAAGAACTGTGGCGCCTAAAGAGGAATAGAGCAGAGACGAGATGCAACTGTTAGAAGAAGAGGAAGTCACTTACGAGTTGCTCAAGATTATTAAATGCTTCGTTATAAGACAACGTTCCTATCTTCTAAAACTATGAGCTAGGGATTTAGGGTAACATGAATAAGCGGGTCCCCAGATGGACCTCAGAGATTGGTGACCCCCTACCATGCACACACATTTTCTGAGTCCTTACATTTTCCTGGTGAGTGAGTCCAGTCTTGTTAGATTCTCAAATAGGTCCATAATCCAAAAGAGTTGTGAAATACGACTTTCAGCTATTAAAATAGAAACATAATCTTACATACTCGGGAAATCAGGTGACCCCAAAAGGCAGACTCTCATCATATAAGGAAGAAAGTTAAATCTGAAAATTCGGCATGTGCTATAATGTACCTGCTCATCCATCAGATGCCAAAGAGTTACTCAGAGCGTGAACGTTGATAAGAGCGAAAGACAGACAGTGGAATTTCTATATATCACATGACCATGGATCAAAAGGGCTTCTGCTCTGTGGTATCTTTGGATGCCTACTTAAACCAATTACAGAATAACAATATAGTTTACCTCCTCAGTTGTTATTTTTGTAGCATCTTGCTATTTTTCTCAGTTTTTGAAAGAAGCTTCCTTGGTCTCCATACTTTGGCAAGGAATGAGCAGTATCTCTTTTTGCCTGTCTTGCACAAATCTCTGCATGAGAAGGTAGAGGTACACAAGAGGCTAGAGTCTGGGGGATACATATGTGCATCAACTAAATCTGGTCTTTATTGGGGAAATACTATTGGGAAATGGCCTATGTCAGGATAAAGCAACCATGATAAAGGGGAAGGCTTATTACAGATTAAATAATAATCAATAATGAGGCTTATTAAATAAACAAATGGCATCTATTAGTGCCTTGTCTTTGGAACTAGCTGGTTAAATAAGAGCTTCCCTGAGGATAGCCACCTTCATTACAGAATCAGAACTATGTTTGCAGAAGTGGCTTCTCAGGGTGAGAAGCCTTGTCTAGGGCCCCCTCACCACCACCCCCCCCCACAAAAAGGCAAGGGAGGAGCATCCAAAGGCATCAGAGGAGGCTTTCTGAGGAAGAGACATTTCAAGTAAAGACTGAAGGAAGCTGAGGAAAAGCCACATGGATACGTGGGACCATACGCTTCTAGGTGGCAAGTTGGCATCATCCATGGGAGACATCGGGGCCTGCATCTTTAACCGTGTTGAGCTCTAGAAAGAGAAGGCAAGGCTCTGGAGCCAAAGACCCCCACAAAACCCCCGACTCATTGTGTCTACTCATTGTTCCCCTCCTCTGGTCGCTCTCCCCATTCCCATCTGTACCCTGAATCCTGCTTCCAGCTAAGACACGAATGCAATAGCAGCCTTGTTATTTTTCTTTCTTAAAGTTCAAAACTCCCAGAATACTGAGAGCCTTTTGCAGAAATTACTCTCCTGGTTAAGCTTCTTGCTTGCGTCCACACTGCACATCACACTGTGCAAAGATGCCCCAACAAGTGTCTGTGGAAGTGACTCCCTGACAGTTACTCCCTTCAAGATGCCCCTTGCTCAGGACTCATCTCCTGGGAGAGCTGGTAGGAGCTTGTGTCTCGGTGGTTGTGAAGATCAGTCCTCAATGGAAATATTCCTTCAATCATCTTTTAAACCCCAGAGTGCTTCCTAGACAAGCAATGGTTCCTTTAGCACCTACATCACACCGATGGACACCTCCGTTGAGGGGGTCCACCCTGCAGATGAAGAAACAAACTCTTGAAGAAACTGAATGAACGTCTCCCACAACAATCGTTTTTTAGAACGCAGCTTTCTAATATTTAATCTAATCAATTATTTCCTAGTCCTGTGGCCTCCAAATATTTCTTATCTCATGCACTTCGTAGAAAAAAGTTGGCTGCACTCCCATCTTCTGTGTGTATTTATAAATTATATAGCCCCTGCCAATAGCTAATATTTCAAAACACAATATACATAGGGGACAAGTTTCATTGTTAAGCACAATATATATGTCCTTCATTTATTATTTTATTAAACAATTATATATATACTGAGAATCTTCTGGAAACCAGGCATGGTTTTGATCACTGAAGACACAGTGAATGAAACAAAAATATTCCCACACTCTTGTGGCATAGGATCTAGTGGAGGATGACAGTCCATAAGTAAAATATGGAAAATGTATAGTAGTGTCACATGCTAGTAAGTGCCATGGGGAAAAATAAAACAGAAAGGAGCACTGGGGTGGGTTTGAGGGGAGAGGTGCATTTTAAATTGCCCCAGAGAAAGGGCATAAAGATCTAAAGATTAGGGAATTAACTGTTTCACTATTTGTAATCATTTGACGTAGAGAATGAAGGTGTCCATGTCAATGTGTTATGTTAAATATTAGTAAAGCACAGTTTCTCTATCGAGATAACTAATATAAATAGAATTCTAATATTTTCCCATTGTGCCTAAGTGATCCTCTTGGGCACCTCCCTGGAAAGACCGTTAATGTAATCTACGCATACATGACCAACTGATTATTACCATTCACCTTTGAGATCTAGCCACAGTGATAAAATTTGGATGGCTGTTACACTGACAGACATGGCAGCCTACCATAAATTAACTCTTTGATTCAGTCTTGACTTGGTTCCAAGGGTGAGTTTACATCCTATGGTTTATTTAGCTGTGAGCAATTCTCTTAAACATCCAAAGTCATTTTGTGTTTTTCATCTTGCTTTAAAGCAGGTGATTAGGGAGAATACATGCACAAAAGCGCTTCTGAACAGCTGGTAGTTACTCACTCACAGGAAGCAGTAACTTGTTGGTTTTCTTTTCCTTTCTGTTCAGTTATGTTAATGTAGCATGAGCATTTCCCTTTTTACCAGAGAAGAAAAATTTGTTCGGCCTGGTGAAGCTTCAGAAGGAAGAGGCTTAAAGAAATTGATATTTTTAAATATCTTGCCACTCAAATAACAATACAATGAGCTTCCGAGGAAAGGTTTTTAAACGGGATCCCAGTGAATTTTGGAAGAAGAGACGAACAATGAGGAGAAAAAATCAAGAAGAAATCCACAGATTTAGTTCTGTAGGTATCTGAATGTTGTTTGCTTTCCATCTTTTCTTAATACTTAAAAAAAAAAAAAAAAGATTAGCTCTGGAGTGGTATGCTAACCTAGGCTATGGGCAAAGTCTTAGATGGAACATAATATTCAACCTAGTTCATAAATATCCTTTTTTACTTACATCATTATTTTTAATTACTTCCATCATTAGTTTAAAACATATTGGAAGAGGTTGGAAGTAGCTAAAACATTACTGACTTATTTGGAATATTGGAATTACTTCCATCATTATTTTAAAAAATGTTGATACAGGATTTAAATACTTAAAATACTACTAGAATATTCTCTTTTTTAAAGAAAAGCCTACCATTGCCTCAATTAAGACCCCAATTGATGACTTGTATACAGTTGTGTTTTTTTTTTTTAATTTATTTTATTTATTTATTTTTGGCTGTATTGGATCTTCATTGTGGTGCACGGGCTTCTCATTGCAGTGGCTTCTCTTGTTGCGGAGAACAGGCTCTAGGCACGTGGGCTTCAGTAGTTGTGGCATGCAGGCTCAGTAGTTGTGGCTCGTGGGCTCTAGAGCACAGACTCAGTAGTTGTGGCACACGGGCTTAATTGCTCCACGGCATGTGTGATCTTCCCAGACTAGGGCTCGAACCCGTGTCCCTGCATTGGCAGGTGGATTCTTAACCCCTGGGCCACCAGGAAAGTCCCTACAGTTGTGTTTTTTAAAAAGTCTTACTGCTCTATTTTTATCATGTACCACTCATGATTTGTTTTAAAGTTCTTAGAAAGAGCAACCCAAAATAGGAAAGGAAATGTAAATAAGTATTTAATTAAATGAGCCAAGGAAGAGAGGAAAAATTGGTAAGTTTTAAAGGTAAAAAGATTTGGTTTTCTCTATTGTTAAAAAATGTTTCTGCTTTAGTATTCTTAAACAAAATGAGAAATCTGGAAAAGTGTATTTATTACAGAATTCTAGATTTCTATCTGTAAGAACTATGGGTAGCTGAGTATCAGGGTGGATGGCTAGAGCTTCAGTGATTCACATGTAATGTGGCCCACTTTATATGTTAAATGGCTACAACAACATGACTGGGTAGCTCTTTTTACAGGAATGTTTAGTTTACCAGGTGGTTCAAGTTTTGCTTGCTTTTCTTCAAGGCAGGGGTTCTTCAGCTCAGCATACTGTCATTTTGGGTTGGAGAGTTCTTTGTTGTTTGGGGCTGTCCTGTGCATTGTACAATATTTAGTGACATCCTAGGCCTTAACCACTAGATGCTGGTGGAAAGCTCTGCCCCATTTTGACAAGCAAAAATGCCTCAAAACATTGCCAAATGTCACCTTGGGCAGGGAGGGTGATCTTCCAGGTGGAGAACCACTGCTCTAGGGGTAAATAATCTTCTTGTTTATATAAACACCTTTAATCTAGAAATAGAACAGCTTAAAATATATATATACCTTTGGTAATATAGTGATTGTATATGAATAGTCATTGAATAAATATGAATAATCAAATTAATGAATAGTCACTCAGTGTTTGATAGGCCAAAATCAGGTACAGAATACTCCATCTCAAGTAATAGTGGTTGTCTTTATACTTACAATCTGTCTGGTGGTAATTTAATGGGAGTAGAATTTACTGGAGGTCTGGTTCATAGGATTGATGCCTTGCTATTTCTACCAGAGGATCTTAGTAGTACATGTCTCCTACTGGGAAACATGGGTAATTGACCCCCTTAACCTTGTTCTCATGGGATGTGCCTGGGTCTTTCCACTCAGTGTTTCATAATGGGAATCTGCAGAGCTTGGAACCCAACCTCTTGGTCCCCACTGGCCCCAAAGGATGCTCAGTTGCGACTTCTCTACCAGCCCCATAAAAGCCTCATAGGTTGTTTACCATCAGCCTGTGAAAGAGGATAAGTGTTTGAAAACTTGTTTGGTTTGAGATTATGTTAACCTTCAGACCAGTCCAAGTAACGTTAATTTCCTAGCTGCCTTTCTCTCAGTGGAATTTAGAAGTTCCAAGGGTTATGTCACCATAAGGTTTACTTCTTTTTGTGTCCACTAAAAGAGATAGCACACAGGAGAAGAATATGTCTATCTCACAGAGACCACACACAGGATTTGGCGTTAGGACAGTCTCTGGTGTGTCTCCATATAATGAAGCTAATCACTCCATGAATTATCTTAATTGCATTTGAAGGTATTGCTGCTGAGAACTATGGGGAAAGCAGCCAGTAAGGATGGAGTGATTTCCCACAGCATTCAGTAGCTGTGCATTCACATTTAATTAAGATCATTCATACAGTGATTCGCTTTCTTCTGTAGAAGGCCCTGGGACTCGCTGCTGCTTTTGCCTGCTTTTGGTCCTCCTAAGATAGGCATATCTTCTTTCACAGGTTGTCTCTTCTGTTGAGTAGGGGATTGCTCAGTCCATCCTTAGGTATTATCCCGGGCTTTCATTTTAGAAAAAAAAAAAAAGAGAGAGAGACTCCAAGAAAGTGAAGCATGTAATTAGAGGGCTAAGGGGTAATTCTGACTCTCTCGCCCATGGTCCATGTGACCTTGGGCAGGTTACTTAAATCGCTCTGAGCCTCAGCTGCCACTTCCGTAAAATGTTCCTAACAATACCTGCCCTGTCTTAAGATTGTTTACTGGAATTAATTTTGATCATGTGGATTCTGAGCATGATTTGAACGTTGTAAAAAGTTATGAGTTGCAAGTGTTATGGAGTATTAATAAAACCAAGTAAAATGTCTCCATTTCCAAGGGCAGATGAAGTGGGGTATAATTGTGGAGTGAGATTGTCTTTTCAGTGACTGCAACATTGAAGCCACTGGGCTATAGGTGACTCCTTCCTCCTGGGACCCTTTTTCAATGACAGAGCCACTCAGTAGACAAAATTCTGAATTGCATCAAGCTGAGTGCTCACGGGGGTCCCAGATCACTCTGTGTGTCAGTGAGGTTTGCCTTAGAAATGCCATTTCCCACCCTGGCTCCCACCAAAGCCCAGCTTAGCTGAAGCCCATCCAGAACCAGATTGGACTTTCCACAGACCATTCATCTAAGCTTTTTAAAAGCTAAACCAACATCTCTAGACCTGCTTCTGAGATGACTGGATAGGTAATAAGGAAGAAGCAATTCAAGTGTCAAAATGCCCAACAAATGAAGATAAGGCTTACAGTTAGGTCAGAGAATAAAACAATGATTTCTTTTGAATTTTTGGATATAGTTATATATTGTGGTGAAAGGAGAAATAATGATCGCTGGAAATAATTATCACAGATTGTGTTTTTATAATGATTTTGTGGATTTTGAATTCAACAAACCATTTCTTGCTCTAAGACAAATTTAGAAATGGTTTAGTATCATAGTAGTCTAGAATACTTAACCGGAAGTCTGTGACTTCCTTAGTGGTATACAGCCCAAACTTTATACTCTCATGACCCAGACTGACAATTTTGTTTATTTGACTTTCTTCAAATGTTGTTTATTTAACTCTGTTGGAATTTTTTATTGTTTTGGAAGCTGCCCTTATTCATCCAGTTTTATGGTGTCTTGTCTAAGAAATCCCTTTCCATGTTTTAATCCACTTATCACAGACAACATACAATACCAGACAGTGCAACTGCATTATAAGAAAAGTTTGAGGAAAATGGAACTTACTTGTTAGATCATCAAGTAGAACTACTTCCCTTAATTTTTGAAGTGTGTATGGTGTTCTGTAGTTGAAGGTTTTCTCTTTAACTGTCTTTCTATGTTTATTTTTATTTTTTTATCCAATCATTCAGTATGATCTCTGGTGCATAGGGCAGAGGTTAATAAAAAGACAGTTTCCTTCCTAAGTTGCATATCCTAATTTAGAAAGATTAAATATACTATTGAATTGAGTTATGATATCAGTCATCTGTACCATCAGAAAAAATGCAAAATTTATTTAAGTAAATGTGAGTTGTTATTTTTAAGTTGTTACTGGCTTGTGGATAATTAATCTGCAGGATTTCAAAGTGTTTAGAAGACTTTGGCTACAAATGAAAATCCCTCCTCCTCTTTAGTCATAGACTGTTAGCACTTTAATAGAAAATTGAAAATTGTAGAAAACTATAGATGGAGGATGTAATCTGAAATATTTATATCTCCTACATATGTCATTTTATTAAATGTCTTGTGCTCTTGTCTTTCAAGTCTGCTTTTTTATCTTTACTCTTCCACGTTAATGTGGACAGCTTCTCCCTGGTCATCTGTGCTTCCTTACTTACTGATACTGTTTTATACAAACATTCACAGTTACCTACTTAGACTACTTTACAATGAACCAGTTAGCTGAAAGGAAGCACAGGATGAAGTCCCAGAAACCAGGATGATGGTTCCAGGAAACGATGAAATGAGATGGAATCAGGGTTGGAATACAACGTAAAGCAGGGATGAATGCTATAAATGGACAAGGTGGAAGGAAGCAAAGAAACAGGAGTAAACAGGGGATCTGAATTCAGTCCAGACCACAGAAATGGAGAAGTGTAAGTTGAAACTGGATCTGAGGACTCTGCCTGTGGCTGAAGAAATAGGGAACAGCTAGCTCAGACGCTGCGTAGCTGCAGAGAAGACGCTTTCAAAATGGACTTCGGATTAGTACCTGCAATTGAACCAAGAATGATCTTACTTTCCTCGAGACTGAGTGCTAGGTGAGGAAGCAGAGTTAAATCCAGAGAGAGACAAGGTGGAGGAGAACTGCCAAGCCAAACTGGGCAGAGCTTAGCTCCATGATGATATTCTTTACAACTATCTGAGCAGGAGGTGGACCATTTGTCAGAGGCGGGTGGGGAGGGGCACAGTGGACAGAAAGTAACACCATGATCCCCCCATCTTTTATTTCCCAGCTAACAGCAGTACAAAACTTTCTTAATGCAGAGAGTCCCTCAACTGGTGGCAGTTTCCACTGTGGTTTTTGACACACTTGTTATCTAGCATTCTCAGTTGGAAAACGTCAGTTTTCCACCTGTCTTCTCTTTCTTATGTGTCTCCTTTACTCCTCATACAAAACACTTCATTTCTGACGCCTCTGGTCACCAAATGTGTGGAGGTTTTTCCCCACACCAAGAAATTCTGTGTGACACCAGCTGGGTGTCCTAAATTTAACTCAGTTCTAACACCGCCTACCTGGAGATCATGTCAGATCTCACAGGTTAAGCTCAGTCCTACGAGGCTACCCCCAATCCCACGTCAGATGCCAACCACAAGTCTAGGTTATCACCTGTGCTTCTGACCAACTGACTATAGATTGGAGGTTCCAGCCACCCCCTCCTTTGACTTCAGACGCCAGGTGCAAGTCCAAGTTATCTGTACTTCTGATCCACTGGCTATAAATCACAGGTTCCCATGATCCCCTCTCCGGTTTGAATAATTTTCTAGAGCAGCTCACAGAACTCAGAGAAACATTTTACTTACTAGATCACTGGTTTACTATAAAAGGGTATAACTCAGGAGCAGCCAGATGGAAGAGATGCATAGGGCAAGGTATGGGGAAAGGCACCAGTCTCCCCCAGTCTCCAGGTGTTCACCAACCCAGAAGCTCTCCAAACACCATCCTTTTGGGTTTTTATAAAGGCTTCATTACACAGACATCGTTGATTAAGTCATTGGCTCTCAAACACTGATTTAACCTCAAACCCCACTTGATCTCCCCAGAGGTCAGGGAGGTGGGACAGAAAGGTCCAGCTCTCTAATCGCGTGGTTGGTTCTCATGGAAACCAACCTCCCACCCCAACCCTGTCCAAAAGTCATTCTTTAACTTAACAAAAAACACCTTCATCATGCTCTTAGGAAATTCCAAGGGTTTTAGGAGCTCAGCGCCATAAAGGAGGATGAAGACCAACTTTATATGTCTTATTATAAATCATAAAATCACACATTCATTATATGATTCCTTAATATACCTTTTCATCTCCTTTTCTTCATCTACCTTACCATTTTGTAAATGTTTCTTAGTCCTCTATCCCTACCACTTCCTCCCCTGAGGTGCCCAGTGACCTCCCACCAGCCCCCAGCCTTCTAATTTCCCTCATTGTGGAAACTAACAAAGGGAGCAGGAACAGTACCCAAGCTACAGCTCTATTGTAGAATCTTCCCAATAGGAAAAAAAAAAAAAAAAGTGTTTCTGATTCTTATTCCTGCAAAGCTATGACCTTTGCTGGTAGAGTGTAGTGGAGGGGACCAAAGACTTTATGCTAAGCTGGATTGAAATATCAGTTCTTCCATCAAATTGCTTGAGCAGGTCCTCAGATTCCAAGTTTCCGCATTTGTAAAATAAAGCAATGATGACCTCTTCTAGGCTTGGTATGAATATTCAATGAGAGAAAGTGTTAAATACTTATTATAGGCCTTGCCATTTGATCATGATAATAGTAGTAGGAAAATAAAAGCTATCATTAGCATATATGGGGTAAATGATAAAAAATGGTAGTGTCTAAAGTTACTATTAGTATTAAATTGTTTGGTGTGACTATGTTATTTCTACAAGTAAAAATATATGAATTGGTTTTAATACAACAAATATAGCAAATGTTTTCTCTTAAGATGAAAATGACAGAATGAAGGAAGGTGATACAGGGCCAACAATGGCTTAGAGACACCTGGTCGGTCATCTTTAACACAACTTCCAATGCAACCTGGCACCTCCTATAGAGACAAAGTTATAGTTTGTGACAACATCAGCACTGAAAGAAAATGTGGACATAAACTTATTTTTTGGCCCCAGTTGCTCTTGTGACATCAGAGAGCGATGATTAGAATGGATTATGCTTAGTGGAAAATTAGAGATGAAGGCTGCACTGAGTTTATCACCTTGGAAAACCAAGAAGGTATTTGTCCCCCATTCTCAGGATGCATGATACCTGATGTATTTTTTATAGAGTAGGATGACGTTGGAATTCATTAGTAACACATGAGTTTACTAAACCTACATCCTGTACTTCAAGGAGTCATTGGCTACAGGAGAGGTTCTCCTTTAAGATGATTCAAATCCAAACAAAGGTAAGTTGAGGAAATAATAGTCCCTTATTGTAGGTGCTGCTCCTTGTATTATATCATTTTAGATTCTTTTAGATGCAAGCAGAAGAAACCTTCCCTGGTAAACAAACATATCCAGAGAAAGGAACAGAGGGAAGAATGGAGAGACAGACTGGGCAAAGAACAAGAATGGACTTAGAGCAGCTCGGGGCAGTGGGAAACAGGGATGGTCTTGGTATTTGGAACTAATGGACGGTCATGTGGGATTTTGGCATCTCTCCTTCAAGATTCAGAGTCCTGGAGGGAAGTGTTGAATGGGCTGGGGTCACGTGGCCTTGATCACAGAAAAACAGGTCTTTTTAAATTATCAGACCCACCAACACTGCTCTTTACAGGGAAGGAGAAAGAAGTAAGCCCTCAGAAGGAAATTAACATGCTAATACTAAAAGAAAGCAGGATGGATGTTACTTAGGTCAAAAAATAACAAATGTCCACTATGCATATTCAGTTTCAAGTAACCAAAGATTAAGAAAGGAAATAAAAGAATGAGCTGACCAATCATTATGGGAAGACTTATTGAACATATATAATTCATGTTGTTGACAGGACTATTTACATTCATGTATTCGTGACATGTATGTGTTTATGTACACATACACACATACCTCTCACATTTGACTCATTTGTGTGCCTGTTAAAGTACTAAAATAGTATCAGAGTTTAAGCTGGTGGCAGCTTTCATCACAGACTTTATATAAATTAATCTAAAAATCCTGGCAGCTGGCTCAAAGGTGTTAATTTCCCTGGTGTCAGGCGGACTTGTACTTGGGTTGTGATGTATTTTTAATGATATTTATTATCTTTCAAATGTTTCTAGAAAACTAAATGAAACATGTAATTTAATTTGATTTAGATCTTCTTTCCCACTTCTTTACAAGTACCAGTGTTAGGCAAAGAAGCATGCACTTTTCTTTTTTCATTTGCTGAGCAAAAATGAGTGGATTTTGACATGCTCCTAAGAGATATATGTTGTTAAGTTGCCTTAAAAAAGAAAATAAGAAAGAGAAAGACAAATACCATATACTAACACATATATATGGAATTTAAGAAAAAAAAATGTCATGAAGAGCCTAGGGGTAAAACAGGAATAATGACACAGACCTTCTTGAGAATGGACTTGAGGATATGGGGAGGGGGAAGGGTAAGCTGTGACAAAGCAAGAGAGAGGCATTGACATATATACAGTACCAAACGTAAGGTAGATAGCTAGTGGGAAGCAGCCGCATAGTACAGGGAGATCAGCTCCGTGCTTTGTGACCACCTGGAGGGGTGGGATAGGGAGGGTGGGAGGGAGGGAGACGCAAGAGGGAAGGTATATGGGAACATATGTATATGTAGAACTGATTCACTTTGTTATAAAGCAGAAACTAATAAAAAAAATAAAAATTAAAAAAAAACAAATTAAAAAAAAAGAAGACTGAAAGATTTAAATTCAGTTTGAAACTATACCTTATTACATCCTATAAATCTCTTCGGGTCCTTAATTTTCCTAATGAAATTAAGGGTTAATAAAATAGAATATCCTGATTTTTCTAACTATAATGTTTGTTTTGAATATGATGACTAATCATCCTTCATATTTGCAAACAACTTTGTAATTTACCAAGTTTAACCTGATTTATATCACTGAAATGGACTAAGACATTTAAAGAGTTACTTTTGGCTGATTTCTTCTGAGATCTATGTCCCTTTTTGTTACCAAGGGAACTGTTTCCAAATTCAGCTTAATCTGAGTTTGCCCAGCTGTACAGCTCTTAACTTTGACTTAGCTGGTGTTTATCCATTCTCATGAAACTGTGTAGTTGAAGACAGAGAGAAGGTTAAAGGGTCAGCATAAGATGGCTTATTCCTTACTTAATCATTTCCTTTTTGGTAAGAAAAGTTTGTCTTGCTTTCTGAAGCTCAAACATTTGAGAAGTTGTCCAGTGGAACTCCCTTTGATGAAAGGCTGAATTAAATCTGTCACACGACCACAGGCTGACAGCTGTGGCTATGGATCCAGCTGTGTGGGGTCTTTGCAAATTTCTTGTTTGTTTTAAACACAGGTAGTGTGGAAGTTGGTTCCATTCCAGTTGCACAAATGCCAAAGGGCCCTGGATGAACTTAAGATCTAAAGAATCCATGTGTCATTTAGATCTCTTATTTTCTTTAAGAAATGTAATCAGTCATCTTGGTAACATTGAAATTAATTAACAGCTGTGTTGTTTCTAATTTGTTTGGAGATGTCGAGCTTGGTATTTTTCTTTTAGGGTCTGTCTAAAGACCGTTTGGACCCTCACTGTTCCCTATTTGTTTGTCTGTAGGTCAAGATGTGAAGAGAATGTTTAAGTAATTGGCATGTCATGCCCTACTAGAGCCTTCTGTACTGGTCCTGAAGTACATACCTATTTTTATTTGTTTTTCTGGGTCATTAGCCCAGATGAATAGTATTGTCAGCTGACGAAGGCATTCAGATATAAACTTAATTCTGTTATAAGTACTAAAATTAGAATAAAGATTCAGATATCTGAAAGCGACAGGGGTGGTTGAGGAAAATAGAGGAAGTCTAGACTAGCATCACAGTAGACACTGCATGTCACAGAAAAAGTACGAAACATCTTGAAGGTAGGGGGAAAAACTCTTTGCATAATACTGTTTCTTGAAAAGATCAGATTTTTTTGAAAAGCAGAACCAAGCAAGTAGTTCAGATCAGACTAACTAGAGTAACCCTAACGGTGAGTAACCAGTGCTTGGCTCCCCAATTACACTTAACATTTACAGCACAAACATGTGGCCCCAAACACAAGGGGTTTGCTATAGAGATTGTTCTCCATTTCTCATCCCATCAAACCCTTTTCCTGATTTTAATCCTTAGTGATCCTATTAACTCCCTATTGCTCACAAAATTGACTTGCATGTGTGTAGGTTAGAGCTACAGAAAGAAATTCTAAATATCTTTTGATAAAACTTTGATTGTTGTCTAGGTATTTATCTTGGCAAAGCTAATGAGTTTAATACTAAACTAATCCTAAATTTAATCCTTTTCTTTTGATCTGAAAACATAAGTACAAGAAAATATTTTCTAGGTTGGTTTCCCAAGGAAAATAAAAGGCAGAATTTCAAAGTCACTTTCATTTGCTGATATACATAATTAGATTGCCTTCCTTCTTCCTACGGGTCATAGAGCGGCCTGACTTGATTCAGGAGATACACAGAGTTGATGCTTCCCTTTTCTAAATTTCAGTGCTTTTCCTTATGCTTTTACCTCTTTTGCTTCCAGTAGAATCACTAATTATCAAGGTTTATTTGTTTGTTTGCTTTCTTTTTAAGGAAATTTAAATAACAAACATAAAAGCATGTAGGATAGTTTCTGGTACATGAAGAATTTAGTATCACCAGTTTGATTAGTTGGTTGGTTTGACTTGGTGTTGGGATATATTTGGGGTTAAACATATGTGGTAATTTTCTATCATTTTTGAATAAAGAAGAATCTATATTTGCCTCGCTTTTGGTGGTTCGCTTAACGCCCTCACATACTTCATCTCTTTGATCCTTATGACAACACTGCTGTAAGCAGGAAGTTGCCCTTCGATTCATTTGAGTCAGTCTCACTAAGTCTCAGTTTAAATGACTGTCCAAGTTACTTAGCTGGGAGGTAAAAGACCCCGGACTTCGAACTAGAAATTCTGACTTCTAATCCTTTGCAAGAGTGGCCAATGCATAGAGCTGCTTAAGTAACTTACCAAATGTTTATGGTTCCCTACAGAGCTCAAAATACTTTCGTTAATAAATTGCTAATTGTTCTTCCCTTTCTTGCTGACATTAGCTTCTAGAATCACATACATAATCTGTAGTTATTTTCCCTGGTCTCTTTTCACCAGTGTTTTATTTCTCTTTTTTAAATTAGTTGAAGTTGTTAGTGGTTGAACTTTCATGTGCTTTTCTACTTTCCCTCTTCGGTGGATTTTCAAAGGGTAAACAATTTTAAAACCAAGCAACTCGGGCTTCCTTGGTGGTGCAGTAGTTGAGAGTCCGCCTGCCAATGCAGGGGACACAGGTTCGTGCCCCGGTCTGGGAGGATCCCACATGCCGCGGAGCGGCTGGGCCCGTGAGCCATGGCCGCTGCGCCTGCGTGTCTGGAGCCTGTGCTCCGCAATGGGAGAGGTCACAACAATGAGAGGCCCACGTACTGAAAAAAAAAAAAAAAAAAAAAAACCAAGGAACTCCCCAGTGTTTTCAGAGACATGAGAGTTTTGAAAGTCCATGTTCATTTTTCACCATGATGAAAGAAATATATGTTCATTACAGAAAATTTGGAAAATGCAAAAATTCAAAATAACAAAATCCTAAACATCATAGTCCCATCTAAATATAATTGATAATATGTGGATACAGATTTCTAATTCTTTTCTTTAAATTTTTAAAATTTTGTGCAGTTATTCAGTGTGCAGTATTTATTCCCACTTTTACTTAACAATACATAAGCAGCTTTGCTTGTCATTGCAAACTTTAAAAACTCAGTTTTAATAAGCATGTATTGTTTCTTAGAATGTATGTGCCATAATTTCCTAATCATTCTTTACCTTTAATAATTTATTGTTTCCCATTTTTAGCTCTCCTTGTCCTTCAGGCTTTATTACCCCTCAGAGATCTAGCTATTCTGGACTCAATTCTAATGTCATAATATTTGTTAATCTAGAACCATTGTCAGGATGAATTTGACTTCCTTTCCTTCCTCCTTTCATTGTCTTCTTTCCTTTTGCAGCAATACTTGCCATCTTGATCATGGACCCCAGCCTCCTCACGTTTCCCCACAAAAGCCAATCACATGCAAAATGTTGTGAGCTAACTAGCTTTACTGAATATTTGAAGAGTTACAAGGAGAATTACAGCATGTACCACACAATTTTTCATTGATTTTTTTCCAACTCCTATCCTATTTTCAGTATCCTTCCCAAAGCCCATTATAGCACTAAGCCTTTTTCCACTATATACGATTCTTGGAAAATATAAATCACTTTTCATGAACAACAACTCTGGTGTCTTCACCTTTTAGATATAGCCTCCACCAGCCCACCTGCCTTTCTTAGCCCTCTTGCATTAAAGTGAATGTATTTTCTCCATCTTTTTACAAAGGTAATATTGCAACAATATCCTTGTATATTTCTTGGATTATATGTGTGATTATTTCTTTAAAATAGAGTCCCAGAAAAGGAATTCCTGGATGAAAGGATATAAACTTATTTACTCAACAGATATTTATTGAGCACCTATTATTTGCTTTCTGTACACATTAAATTTACAATACAGGTGCCTTAAATCCATGACTAGTGAAAATTTAAAACTCATAGCCTTTATCTACTTAACACTTATGTAATGAGTACTATGGGTATAGTGTTGTTCTAAGAGCATAACAGATATTACCTCATTCAGTCCTATGATCTAACTCCTACTAAAATGTCCATTTTACAGATTGGGAAACTAAGGCACAGAGATTCTAACATGCCCAAAGTTCCATAGCCCGTAAGTGGCAATGCCAGGACTAGGAGCCCAGGAAGTCTGGTTCTAGAGTGCATGTTACACTCTCTGTTGCATCTCAACATAGAAAACCTATAATCACACTTCCCTAAAATGAGGCTGTGTGGTCTAGGTTATTTCTTAGATTCTGGAGAGATGTCTAGGTTGATCATTTAGTCATTTGACTTTTTTCAGTGTTACATACTTCAAATGCTTAGATCTTCAGTGTCATTTCTACACCCATTTGCTTTTGAATTATAATTATGAAAATAATTCAGATCTTTGTGGTAGCACACCATGTTCTTGAAATTAGAGTCTTTAGCTAAAGCATGGACAGTCTGCTTGTTTTGGACCAGTAAACAGCTCCTGGCAGCTCAGGTTGTTACCAAGATGGCAGGTTCACCAATTCCGAGGCTTAGACTTGCATTGGCGTTCCATGAGAAGTTGTGGAATAAGGAGAGGGGAAGAAAGCATTTGTTTTTGTGACAGGAGCCCATTCTTCTGCTGTGAAGTCGAATTGGAAGAGAGCTGTGGATCTGGGGGAGTAGATCAAACAAATGTCTTAATACTGTATCAAAAGAATAGCCCTATTCCCACATCAGTGCAGCACCAGCCCTGCCACATAATGACAGGCACTGGTGGTTGCCTTTTCCCATGCCTGGAGTGATTTTAGAACAGCTAATAAAATTCATTACTCATTTGAGAGAAAAAGAGTAAGAGTAAAAAGCACTATAAAAGTCCAATCCAATTCAGGGTAATTTTGGCACATACCTTATCCCAATTGGTGCATTTCCAAAGGAAAGAGGCACATTAAATTCAGGAGGGACAACCCAACTGTTGTAAAGCTGTAAATCAATGCTTCTCAGTTCCCAGTTTCACTCAAAATCTCTGTAAGGAGGAGTAGTGAGAAATTAACCGATCCCATCATCTTTGTATACATCTGTCTCTTTGACCAAAACATGGAACTCACAGCTATCTTGCTCCAGAGAAGACTACTGGTTGCATAGCCTGGATTCTCACCATCACAGATGCATAAAGCACCCTTGGCAAGCATTGCCAAATTCTAAGCTCTAGGTACTGTGGAAGATATCACTGTTATTTTTATTTATGAACCTCATATTCCCCTAATTATGAAACATTGAATATCTTGAATGTTGCACACTATTTAACAAATTCCCTGGAAAGATAGAATTTTACTTATCCCCCAGAGGTCAAAACTTAATAAATTATATGAAGCAGATCTGCTAGGCTTTGCAGCCCCAATTCAAGATAACCTCAGTGCAATATTTTAAACAGGAAAGGCTTAGTAAATCTCCTTTGTTAATTGGCTGGCAAGTCATAGCCTGAAGTGAATAACTAAAAATATACCTTCCAACAGATGCTTACAGGCTATGCCATTTATTGTGTGTATCAAGGAGAGTTTAGGATTTAGTTTTCCTGTGGTTTTATTAATAACCAGTGACTTGTGGACTCTGATTTTCCTATTGTACTAATTTAGGTGGGGTTCATTTTAGGTGGCGTTTGGGCCCTAGTAAAAGTAAATAAATAAACAAGTAAGTAAGTAAATAAATAAAAAAATACAAAGATCTTTGAAGGTCTTCTTGACCTGCAGTTGTTCATTAATGCTCAAGGTTTCAACTAGTGGGAGATAAAATTAAAATGATAGTGAGAACAAGACTGTAGAAGGCCTTCTAAAACATCCTTATGTCATTTGCCTTTTTTTTTTTTTGAGGCTTTCTCCATTTTATTTCTTTGGGAAAAGAAAACGACGTCTTTCCTTTGCATGTGGTAGAGATATATATTTATATATAATTTCTTTTGTGTTTGGAAATCCCAAAGCTGAGTCTGTTCATATTTTTTTCTGTTGTTTTTTCCTACTAATGCCTCCTCTTCCCCCTGCCTCTCTGGCCCAGGCCCAGGTTCTGGGGCAGGTGCTGTGAAGGGTGAGTGGAATGGGCATGATTGCCAAGACAGCCCTCCACCCAGCTCAGAGATCTGGTGAGGGGCACCGGAAGGGGCTGTGCAGAAGGACAGAGGCCACAGGGGCACTCCTGTTTTTGTGGCGGATGCACCCCTCATTAAACAGTCACCAGTCATGGGAGGAGGCTGGTCAGGGGTCGGGGGATTGCCGACAGTATTTAGACCTACAAATCCCAATGCACACCAAGCCACACTGCTATGCATGTTGATGTAAAGAAGGGAGAGAAAAGGGAAAGTGTTAGTAATCACATCATGAGCTGTTGGTAGAAGGACATCAGACACTTGAGCTGAAGAAACAGTGAGGAAACCAACTCGATGGCAGAGATAAGAGCTTCCTGACCGTTTTACAATGCATTCTGTTTTATTTGCTACGTTTCATACACAAACACAATATAAGGGGGAGAAAAGAGATTCCAGAATAAGCCAGGTGTTTCAGACTTGCAGGCTTATTGGGGCAGCTGGTAATATATTATAAATGTGACATCGTGATACAAGTGAACTTATTTACAAAACAGAAACAGGCTCACAGACTTAGAGAATGAACTTACGGGTACCAGGGGAGGAAGGGTGGGGGGAAGGGATAGTTAGGGAGTTTGGGATTGACATGTACACACTGCTAAATTTAAAATGGATAACCAGCAAGGACCTACTGTATAGCACAGGGAACTCTGTTCAGTATTATGTAACAACCTAAATGGGAAAAGAAGTTGAAAAAGAATAAATTCATTTATATGTATAACTGAATCACTTTGTTGTACACCTGAAACTATCACAACATTGTTAATCAACTAGACTCCGATATAAAATAAAAAGTTAAAAAAAAATTTTTTTAAATGTGACATTGCAGGGTAAGAGGTGATAGGCTACTGAGGTCTGTTGCTGACCTGGAGTGAAATACCGCTACTCAAAGACATTCAAAGCCAACTAAATTCATTAAGATAAGTGAGCCAAAACAAACGTCTGGAGCCTGCATTTGCCTCTTGAGCTATCAATCTGTGCTTCTTGGAATTAATTTTTGCCTGGGAAAATAGGGAATTGGAACCTAAAAGAAGTCTAAAATAGAATAATTATATCAGAAGGCAGAGAAAGGGCTTTCCTAGTGGCGCAGTGGTTGGGAGTCCGCCTGCTGATGCAGGGCACACGGGTTCGTGCCCCAGTCCGGGAGGATCCCAGGTGCCGCGGAGCGGCTGGGCCCGTGAGCCATGGCCGCTGAGCCTGCCCGTCCGGAGCCTCTGCTCAGCAACGGGAGGGGCCGCAGCGGTGGGAGGCCCGCGAACCGCAAGAAAAAAAAAAAGGCAGGGAAAGGATACAAGAAGGACTTTTTTTTCAATTACCCATCATGCCATAGTGTCTCTGTATCTTCTACTTGAAAATATTGAATGTCTCACAGCTTTCACTAAATGGATTATGTTGGGCAACTAAATTTCTTCTTTTCTCCAAGCGTGAAGTCCTGTGTTTTTATTTACTAAATCAGCAATCTTCATTGAACGGCCCTTCCAGAGAGAATATTCACCTTTCATCATCCTCAGTTTACTTAAGCATTTGTAAAATGGGTTTGTTTTTGTTCTGTTTTGGTGCAGAAAGTACATGGAAACCCTTGTTGTTGGCCAACCATGTTACCTTTTGTTTTGTTTTGTTTTTTATAGTTGGAAAAAAACATTGACTGCTGCTTTGAGGAGCTCATTAGCAATTATTAAAATGTTGGTAACAGTTTCTGGAGCTTTACCAGCAGAGATCTTCCAAAGAAGGCTTTAGAAGTTGAAGCTAAATCTGTGGGCTTTGCAGAGCGGGGAGGGGTGGGGTTGGTGGGAAAGTGTCTGCTGATGTCATTGACATGAAAAATAAAACAATTTTTTTTTCATTTATGAGATCACTTTAGCATGCAGATTTCATGTTGACCACTCCAGCTTCCAGGAGCCCCAAAATAATCCAAACAATGATCCCTTTTTATTTAGGTTGCATGAATGCTTCATCCAAGGGCTAAGGGAACTTAGACTGTGTCCTTGGTCTTCTGTAATATTTTATTATTTATTTTGGGCTCCATCTTTCTCACTTTAAGAGTTCTATACAGTTTGTCGTAAACATATCAACCGTAGACTGAAACAACCACCTTTCTCCCACTGGCATTTATCTCTTGGGGCAGCTTCTTTGAGGGAGGTGCCTTTACCCTTGGCTTTAGGAATTTAATGTGGTGAGATTATTGAGCCATTTTTTCAGACTCTTCTCCATTTTCACCATACTGTTTCCATATTAATTGTGTTTTTCAATTCTACTAAAGAATTACCCAACTTCTCTCTATATCGGCAAAGAAGCTCAGAGCCAAGCAATTAATCCTGACACAGGATCCATGTTTCAGTGATGACTAAGACAGTCTGTCTTACTTCGATTGCTAGCAGGGAGCCAATGGTTTAAAATAGACCCAAGTAGACCTCAAAGGAAGTATCTAATTCATGAAAAATGATGATCATCATAATAATATAGCAAGTAGGGAGAAGGTCTTTCTCCACATTAACAAAGATCAGGTTTACATAAACATCTACTCTATGGATGTGACAAGGCTGAATACCATGTGCCCTGGAGGCTTGGTGCTTAAATTACTGAGTGAGATGTCAGGTATTTCAAGATCTTCTCATATTATTTCAGATCTGGAAATAATAGTTATGTGGCTTTGCCCCAAATGCCTGGAGTCTCCATGACTCTCTTAGAAGGGTTGCACGATATCAAAGCTTTGGTGATTCTAAGAAATGAAATCCAACCAGATGTTGAGAAAAAGCAAGATTCTCTGTTTCAGTGGTTAATACAATATTTTCTTTGTCTACAGCAAGAAAAGCCCAGGCTTCTCCAGCCTTTGGATTATGAAACTGTCATTGAAGAACTTGAAAAGACCTACCAGAATGATCCCCTTCGAGATCTCCTATTCTTCCCCAGTGACGACTTTTCAGTAAGTGTTGTCTTTTCAAGCCATCTAAGTTCAGAATGACCCCACAAGGTGATAGTACATCCTCCCACACTGTGTCGCTGTCTTTCCTTATAGATTTGGGGAGCTCAGCCCTCTTCCTGTGGGCACCCTACATCACCAGCATCACAGATGGAATGCATATCCAGCAATAGAAAGTGCCCAGGGCCTTCTAGAGTTGGAAGATTGGAGGCTCAGTGATACTGTGGCCACTTGGGATGGAAGGGGCATGGGGGGCTGTCTGGCTCCAGGTGGTACTTGTGTCCCTGCCAGGATCTTGGTTTCTAACCACTTACCTAGCCTCACAGAACACTTCCTCCCTTAGGCCATTTGCAACTGAAAGCTTCCAAGCAACTGGAACCAACCAAAGGCAGAGGCGGGACTCTCTTGGCACAAAAGGTGTAGGTCTTAAAAATCACCCTTAATCATGGTTGTCCCTTGTTTAGCCTTGTGGGCAAGGAAAGGTAGGCAAGCGCATCTTCATGGAAGGATTTGTGATCTGAGATGTGTCCCCTTTAGGACAATGCTCACTGGCACACAGAACTCTCCAGAGGGTAGTGCAGGGAATGAATAAAAAAGAAATTCATTTTGGAGACAAGCACAGTAAAGTTATGGATGATGAGCACCCATGTGTCCCAAGCATTCCATCCGTGGTCATCTGAAGCATGTTTAATTTGTTAGTGAATATCTGTATAAACAGATATTACCACAAGCAGATAGTAACCTTTCCTTTTTTTGTAGGAGAAAGGTAGTCTCAGACATCACAAACATGAACATCTTTTTGTGTGTGTGTGTGTGGTTGGATATAATTTCTTTCTTTTTTTTTAACATCTTTATTGGAGTATAATTGCTTTACAATGTTGTGTTAGTTTCTGCTGTATAACAAAGTGCATCAGCTATATGTATACACATATCCCCATATCCTCTCCCTCTTGTGTCTCCCTCCCACCCTCCCTATCCCACCCCTCTAGGTGGTTACAAAGCACCGAGCTGATCTCCCTGTGTTATGCAGCTTCTTCCCACTAGCTAGCTATTTTACATTTGGTAGTGTGTATATGTCCATGCCACTCTCTCCCTTCGTCCCAGCTTCCCCTTCCCCCTCCCCATGTCCTCAAGTCCATTCTCTACATCTGCATCTTTATTCCTGTCCTGCCCCTCAGTTCTTCTTAAAGCAGATGAAAAAGCGGCTCTGAGGTAACCTGTGGCACAGCCACTGTCTGCGGAAACCTCTGACGAGTTGCTGGGGCTCCAGGGCTTCCACTTCCTCAAGCAGCCTCAAACGTCCATTCCTTCTCTTATCTTGGGGGCCTATCTAGCTTCTGGCTTCTAAAGGTTCATTTTCTTCACCATTCTCCATGAATGAATAAAAAACAAGGTGTGTGGAAGTCAACAATTTTCTGTTCCAAGTAGCAAGAATGATGGAAAGAAAGGAGACGATTTGTAGACAGGAAAAAAGAAACTCTTCTGGGCTTCCCTGGTGGCGCAGTGGTTGAGAGTCCACCTGCCGATGCAGGAGACACGGGTTCGTGCCCGGGTCTGGGAAGATCCCACATGCCGCGGAGTGGCTAGGCCCGTGAGCCATGGCTGCTGAACCTGTGCGTCCGGAACCTGTGCTCTGCAACGGGAGAGGCCACAACAGTGACAGGCCCGCGTACCGCAAAAAAAAAAAAAAAAAAAAAAGAAACTCTTCCCATCTGTTTTTCAGACTTTTAAATGTCTCTCGCTTGAGTGTTTGACACACTTTAAAAGAGGCTTATCTCGGACAGAAATCTCGTTTCCGTGGTCGGACCAGGCCACGGAGCCTGAGCTGCAAGCACAAAGTTGAACCACGTTTTAGTTTTTAATTCCGCATCCTCATTTTCTTTCAGACCGAGGGTAAACCTTGAAACAGTCTCTTTCTGTCAAACAGCACACACACAAACAACTTGACACTTGGAGCCCCTTTTCTTCTAGCTCTGTTACTCAGAAATACATCAAAAGCTCCTCCAAGTTCCCCCAGCTCAAGAAGAGAATGGAGGCATGTAGATGCGATGTAGCATTTGTACTGAATTTGAATTCATTTTTTGGCATCTTTCCACACTCATTTAAGTTAAGACTGGTCTGATTACTCTGTGTCCTTTGTTATCCTTAATGGTGTAAACAGAGCATATAATAATGTGCTTTGTTATTTTCCCAATGTAAACATGCCAATAAATACACTGAATCCTTTTATCTTGGCCTTGCTTAAGACCCATCTGTGGCCACCCCCATTGCCTTCAAAACAAAGGGCAAACACTGTAGTATTTCCCGAGGGTTTCTCCATGATCTGGTCCTTGCCCATTTCTCAAGGTCATGGTCTTCCTCCCCAACCCAACCCCCCACCCTGTCATACACAGTCACCCTCATTCCCAACTGGTGTAAAATACTAGCACAATTCTGAACGTAACATTCTATCACCCCTCACACGATGTCCTTCCTTTATTCATTCAACAAATATATAAGGTATAATACCGAATGTTAGGTATTAAAATATCTCAGAATGGGAAGACAGCAGTGATGAGACAGAAATTTCCTTGTTTTAATGAAGCTTACCTTCTGGTGGGAGGAATCAGGCAAAAAAAAATTAATTAATTAATAAATTAGCAAGATAATTCAGATAAAGACCAGTTCTATGAAGAATGAACCGGGCCAAGTAATAGAAGTAATGAGGGGAAGAACTGAGCTGGACTGGATGCTCAAGGGCACCTCTGACAAGCCGACGTTTGAGCTGAGCTCTGAATTCCCAAAGAAGACCAACCCTGCTAAAGCCTGGGGAAGGAAGGAGGGTTTGGGGCTGCAGGAAGCTGCTCTGAAAGCCCAGGAGAGGTCTGAGATTGAAGAGCGGTATGGGTGGACAGCCATAGTGGTCAGAGTTGAGGTCAGGCAAGGACAAGATAAGACATTTGCATCTTATTTGAAAGGCAAGTGGCGAGTCACTGGAGTGTTTCAAGAAGGGGAACAAGTGACCTGGTGCATATTATTAAAAGCTCATCTGACCTCTGCACGGAGAACACATAACAGGGTGTAGAAGAAGCTGGGAACCAGCTGGGAGCATAGCTCCCAATTGGCAGGTGCTCAAGAGACATTTGATGCCACCGTATCATCAGAAAATATTGTATTAGACAAACAGCTAAATTTTCATTTCCACGAAATGATATTTTGACAAACAAAAGGATAGTATTAAATATTATTACCACGTAAAGTTGCCAGTTTTTGAACAACATTCAGATGGATTGGTTTCCTGCTTTCCTACTCTACAGAGTAAGGGTTGACAAACAATGGCTCATGGGTGGCCTGTTACCTAATTTCGTATGTCCCGTGAACTAAGAATGGTTTTTATGTTTTTTAAACACTACCCTGTTTTATTTTCTTCATAGAATTGATTAAATAGTTGAAGGGAAAAAAAGAATATTTTATAACCCATGAAAATTATATGAAATTCAGATTTTGGTATCCACAAATAAAGTTTTATTTGAACCCAATGACACCCATTCATTCACCTGTTGTCCATGGCTGCTTTCATGATACAGCTGCAGAGTTACAACAGAGGTGCAGTAATTGCAGCAGAGAGAGAGGGCCCTAAAAGATTTACTATCTGACCCTTTACAGAAGAAGTTTGGGGATCCCCGCTATACAGTACAACCATGCTCATTTTGGGGGGGTTTCCTCTCCCTCCATGTGGAGTAAAACCCTTCTTTAAATGCTCTCTGACACAGTCTGCTCCATCCACAGCCTGCATCACATTTCAGGGGTGTTGCTCGCCAACAGCAAGGCTTCTGTTCACCTGGCTAGGGTATCATTTCCCAGGCCCATCCTTAAGCAATGGATAAGGATGCTCTGGGATATGTGTGCACAGCCCCCAGGCACCCAATGGGAGGTAGTAATTGAGTGGCCACTCCAATCCCAAAGCATCTCAGGATGGAAGGAGGAGAGTGGCCCCAAACTCCCCACCCTCCCTCCAATGTTCTTCCCAGTTGTGCCCCACAGATGGAAGAATCTAGCTCACTTCTGTGTTTCCGTGTTACCAAGCACCCACGCTTGCAGGAGACATGATTCATTATTTGGTTTGTTTAATCAATATTTATTCAGCACCCACAAGGCGCTGAATATAGAGCAGCACTTTCTAGACAAGAGAGACTGACAAGAAAAACAAAAGCCCTGTGTTTAAGGAGTATGTGCCCTAATATGGATAAAAACTAAAATTGATTACGAATGCTTATGGTTAAGAAATAACGAGAGGGCTTCCCTGGTGGCACAGTGGTTGGGAGTCTGCCTGCCGATGCAGGGGACACAGGTTCGTGCCCCAGTCTGGGAAGATCCCACATGCCGCGGAGCGGCTGGGCCCGTGAGCCATGGCCACTGAGCCTGGGCATCCGGAGCCTGTGCTCCACAACGGGAGAGACCACAACAGTGAGAGGCCTGCATACTGCAAAGAAAAAAAAAAAGAAAGAGCAAGAAACAAAGTCTTCACCTGGGCCTCTATACCCCTTAAAGGAGATTATTTTTTAAGACAGGATTCCATTCACACTGCTGGCCCAAGCCATCAACATCCTTTTTTGCCTGGATCCCCAGAAGTGGTCTTTAACTGGTCTTCCTGCATCCTTCTTTGCCTTGATTGATTTATTCAATGGAAATACAAGTCAGATAATGCCACGCCTCTAGTTAAAACTTTCCAGTGGTTTTCCATTGCCTTTAGAGTCAATCCAGCTTCTCACCTGGCTCCTGATAATCTCTGAGCCGTTTTCTCCGAGGCCTGTTTCCCTTGGTCACTACACAGATACCTAGCGTTCTTTGTGTTCCCTGCATTTGCCCAGCCCGCCCCCTCTGTGGGGCCTTTACACCCCTCGCACAGCTGGTTCGTGTTTTCCATTCATGATTCAGTTCAAATGCTACCTCTTCAAAGAACCATCTCTGATTTCCAACCTGCATTACCCCACCTCCACCCTGTGTTACTCTATCACATCCCCCTGTTTGCTTCTCTTTATAATACTTACCACTACCAAGGAAGATCTTGGTTTGCTTTTTCACTCTCTCACCATCAGTGAGTAACCTCAAGCAGGACAAGGATGTACCTGCCTTGATCATGGTAAGACCCCCCAGCAACTAGAATGGCACTTGGCACCAAGCAGGTGGAAAATGAATATCTATTTCACGAGTTGTCTTTCAGACACATGTATGTTATTATTTTAGAATATAACTTTGAGTACCTTTAGGAACCAAAAATCCTATTCTGAAATGAAATTTGAGAATAAAGAGAATGAAGTAATTGGTTTTTCTTGAGATCATTAATATGATACTTTCCTCTTTGACACAACTTAACACATCACCTTAAAAAAACAGCGCTAAATCCGGATCCCTTTCCCCAGAGGCTCATTCCATCCGATACAGTGACTGGCACTTAGCTGCTATCAACAAAGGCTTATTTCCTCCCTGTAGCACCATGTACTTATTCACTTGCTTTCTGTTACTAGGCAAGGGAGAAGTCAATTCTTATCTGTATTTTAAGTACCCAACACGACGTCTGGCTCATGGGCATTCAATAAAGATTGTTGAACATTGAATTGAAATCATCTTCTTCCAGATTAAGAAAACAAAGTAGAAGCATTTTCCTCTTTCTTGGCCCACGAGGTAGAAACCCTTCCTCTGGTGCGTGGGTTCTGGGAAAAAGCAGTGTGATCTTCTGTACTGCTTGCATCGTAATAATTACTTGGAATAAGCGGTCTAGATGCATTTATTAACTCATTCATTTCAAAACCATGCACTCCTTCAGTAATTGTATTTGCTACTCTTGTTTTTCTCATCTTTCTTTTTGAAGCTGGTAGTAATAGAAACTTAAGACCAAAAAATAAAGAACTTAGTCACCAGATTGTGGCTTCACGAAGTAAGAAAGGAGAGTAAGAAAGGAAAACAAGAGCTAAAGAACAGTTTGCACAGGGATATCAGCTCGGTGCTTTGCAATGACCTAGAGGGGTGGGATAGGGAGGGTGGGAGGGATGCTCACGAGGGAGGGGATATGGGGACGTGTATGCATATGGCTGATTCGCTTTGCTGTGCAACAGAAACTAACACAGTATTGTGAAGCAATTATACTCCAATAAATATCTATTTTAAAAAAAAGTTTCAAGGACATAGTGAATCATATCGGGGAGTGTTTCAGTCGAAGGAGAAAATGATACAAAATAGCAGAACAAAAATTGAGAAAGGCAGAAATAAGTTTCTTGGTGAGAGAAAGATACAGAAAGCCTCAAGTGGCATCATTTCTGGAAGATGTAAAAACCTTAAAGAAGAAAGTTCAGAGGTCCAAAAGCAATACTGACGCTGTGGAAAGGCCACCTGATCACCTGTATTTCCATACCGCCCACCCCTGTCAAACTGCTCTATTTCCACTCAGTTTCCTGGCCCACCTTCTGTGAGCTACTTGCTGTAGACAGCAAGGACACCGACATGAACAGGAAACAGTACTTCCGCTTGAAAGGTTAGACTTTCAACACTGGTCAGTGGCATCTTCAAAGTCAAAGGTCTACATTGAACATCTGAAATAGCCTGTCGAGAAATAGCCTGTCGAGAGAGTTAACATAATCTTCGCAAATCCTTTCTTCATATCAGTAGTTCAGAAGTAGAGTCTCAGGGCTCTCCAACGCATCCTGAAATTTTCATGGCTTATTAACAAGACTTCGTGAACTGTGCTTTCTTAACATTTATTCTTTCATAGCATGTTTTTAGCTATAAAAAGCAACTGGTATGTGGGGACTTCCAGGCTCAACCACATGGGTCATTTTGTGAGAGGAAGCAGAAAGACTTTAATATCTTTTAAATGGAAAAGCAGAAAGGCCGTGATCATTTATTTTTTTCTTCTTGCATCTCTTACTGAGACACAGCCTAACATTTTATAAGAATGTCAACCTCTTTTTAATCCTTGGCTTCTCAGCCTGAAAAGCAGACTTTAAATGGCTCTCAGTGTTCATGCAAGAACACTGTGATTGCAATTTAAAAGCTAAGTAAGAGTCTTTCTCAAACTAGGTTATTCTTAGTTATAATATTGCTCTCGTTTACAAGCTAATGAAGCTGAGATTTGGAAAGGCTCATATTCAAGGATGTAGAGTAACTGTGATGACAGAAATCAAACATAAGCACCTTGACTTTTGCTATTGGAGTTTCTGTCTAAACAGCGTGCTCTGAGCCTACTGCTTCTTAGAAAAATAAGGTGCATGACTTGGGGAAAATATTAACTCCCTGAATCCCACAGTGAGTGGTACCATTACAATATTGCAGAGAAGGGATTCTAGAGAGCTTACTTTAATTCAGTAAGGATATGTGGAGACTGCTCTGGACTTGATTGTGCTAGGAAGATATGTCCACATTAAGACTTCTATGTGAATATTCATAGCCTCATTATTCATAATCCAAAGTGGAAACAACCCAAATGTCCATTAACTGAAGAGTGGATAAAAAAATATGGTATATCCATTCAGTGGAATATTATTCAGCCATAAAAAGAATGAAGTACTGACAATATGGGTGAACCTTGAAAACATTATGCTAAGTGAAAGAGGCCAGTCCCAAAAGTGTACCCACGGTATGATTCCGTTTACATGAAATGTTCACAGTAGGCAAATCCATAGAGACAGAAAGCTGATTAAGGTTGCCTAGGGCTGGGGAGAAGGGAGAAAGGAAAGTAACTTCTAGTGGATATGGGGTTTCTTTTGGGGGTGATGAAGATATTCTAAAATTAAATAGTGATGGTGATTGCATAATCCTGTGGATAGACTTAAAACCACTGAACTCGCTTTAAAAGGGTGAATGTTATGGCATGTCAATTATATTTCAATAGCAGTGTTATTTTTTTAAAAAAGGATTGTTCTAAGCATTAAGGTAGGGATCATGCAGGTGGTCAGAGACAGGATACCAAAAAAAATCATAAAGACACATGTCTGCATTCAAGTACTTCATTCTTTAAAAGGGATAACAAAGTATACCAGAGACACAATAAAAAACATGGCAAAACATTTCATGTATAGTTATATTTTATCACCAAAGCAGATTTAATGTGGCTTGCTTACATACAAAAGTACACACACGTAAAATGACTGGCTGAATTAATCACTTGCAGAGCTTTGGGGTCCACAATATTCTACAGTTAAGCTGCAGACTTCATGGGTAATACAGACAGTAAATCATATAGTTCTGAGAAGAGAAGATGTATGTTGGATGAATTAGAGGAGATTTTCTAAAGAAGGTGGCATCTTTGTCAAACCTGAGATGAGATTAGGAAAGAATAAGGAAAGAAAAGGGTTTTCTGAGAGGAGGAGAATGGGCAAGGTATGTGCAGGCGTGAGCCCAGTGTGGAAGAAAGAATGCCCACAGCCACAGGAAAAGGTGCCCTGGCGGCTTGGCTGCGGTGGGTTGGCTCACGTCTTAGGCCTGTTGCTCCTCATGGGGCCATATCTGCAGGCCTCACACAGAGCAGGCTTCTTCACCGTACCTCCTAGGAGAGTGAGCTTAGATCATAACCTCTGAGTCCTTGCCAAGGGGAGACCCTGGTGCAATAAATATATTCCTGTTGTTGGAACAGTGTGTTCTATTAATACTCACATTTTTCCATATGTAAAACGTTTCATCCTTACCGCCATGGAGGAGGTGAGACACATTTTGGAGCCTGGAAAATGAAGCACAGAAAAAAGAAAGGAAGTGACTTGCTCAGTGGTTTGCCTGTCCAAGACTAAAATGTCTTGAAGCAGGTCTCCAAAGTTCCCTAATTATATACTTAAATACTATGATGGATGAATCACTGTGCTTGACTTGGCTGGATGATGACTAGGGTCCAGTTATGGGCAATTGCCCACTATTGGTGCACTTCCCATACAGTTTAACCTCAGCAAAACAAGAAGGACCTTTCCCTTAAAGCACAATGAAAGTATTCATGTGAATTCTCATGTATGTAAAAAAAAATAAAATCACAATACTCTTCTGAATGGGGTAAAAAATGTTTTTCAAGCAACAAATGTAGTGTAAGTGTCTGCTCTACTCGGATAAAAACCAATATCAGTGTTTTAATTTGAGAAATTTAGGTGAAGATTACTTTTAAACACAGGCTTATGTTGGAATTGACCACAAAGGGTTAGTTAATAGCCCTTATTGTGAGGCTTGCTGGCTTCTCAAGCTCAGATTGATGGGTTACTCTAAACACCATCATTTTTGTCCTCTTTTTGAGCAGCTGGGATCTATAATACTGTCAGAGGGAGCTTTGCTCAGCTCCAACATAGGAAAAGCAACTTCTTTTTTAGAATTTGACAGTGGCCTTTGGCCAATTGAGAAATGGCCCCTATGTGCTTGGAATGAAGTCTTCTGTAGTCATTTTAGCCACCAGAATGGTAGCTGTGACAAAGCCCCAAAAACTACCCACTGCAGAGTAGAAAGAATCAGAAAGTGTCAGGGCTGCCGTGGAGGATGCCTGAATGTCATGGACCTGAAACTACAAACACAGGCCTGCATGCCTCATTTCATATATAAAAGGACAGTTTTTATTTCCAAATGCCTCATCTCTGGACAATAGGCCCTTATAAGACTCTCCCACCCGATGAGGAGCTCGGCTGAGTTCCAGTGCAGTCTCGGATCTGTCTCATGCTATTGAGCTCTAGTGATCGTCGACCAGAGGGTTTAGTAAAGAGAACAGGAAGTCTGTTGTGGCCAAGGCAATTTGTAGTGGTCTGAAAGCATCTAATTCTCAGAAAAGCAATTATTTGTAACCATGCTAATTCCCTTACTTAACAAATATGACTCTGTATACTTTTTTCCTATTTGATCGATTTATTTTTGCTTCAGCAGAGATACATGAAAGAAATTTAAAATGAGCAAGATGGGGTTAGGGGGTTAAGAGGTACAGACTGTTATGTATGAAATAAATAAGCTACAAGGATGTATATAGTACAACACAAGGAATATAGCCAGTATTTTGTAGTAACTGTGAATGGAATAGAACCTTTAAAAATTGTGAATCACTATGCTGTACACCTGTAACTTATGTAATATTATACGTCAACTATACTTCAATTAAGAAATGAAAACAAAAGGAATCAAAAATGAGTAGAAGCAATACAGTTCTTAAAGTTGAAATTGTATGGAGGTCTTCGGCTTTTTCACTCAAGTTCTCCAGCAGTATGACAAACTATAACTGAGGTTAATAGCGTGTTATTATACATGTATTCCTTTTCTTGTATTTGTGTACTCTGTGCAAGGTATTAGATGTGCATGTTGTAAAATATTGTTTCAGATTTATCACGTGGTTACATGAGGGTGATTCAGCCCCAGATGCCTTATTTAGCAAAGAATCAACATCATCTCATAACTAGAGGTCATCAGGGATCACACATAACCATTGTACCTATGATTAATTTTTATTACCCCAAATTGAAGGAACTTCCAATCTCATACATTGAATATGAGCATTAGCCTGTGTATTTGGGACCCTAATCATGGCATCACAAATCAAGTAGTCATGTAATTATTATTACTGGAAACCTAAGCCCACCTTCCAGAAACCTACTATTAAGAAAAAAAAGCTTCTTAAACCAGCTCAGTATTCACTCTATTGAACTATACCACAGAGTACTGATCTTAGTGGGACGATAGGTTATGGTATAACTAAACAGGAAACTAAACTTTGGGCCCCTTTACTCTCCATCAGACTTAGAGTATTTTAAAGCAGCTATTATTTTTTTTAAAGGCAAGAAATCAATAAACTGTGGTGGATAATGAAAAAGAGGAATCTTTTGCTTTTTTATATAAAAATTTTATTATAAAATAATGACTGAAATATAGAAAATTTTTTCAATTGGAGGAAAAAAATCCTTCATCTTGCCAGTAGATCACAATATGTAATGTTCCCTGAAAACGCATCGTTACACTGTGTATCTGCAAATTATCTGTCCAAACAGGAAATAAGTTATCCCCAGATAATTGAAATCCAGCAATAATCCCCAAAGCTCAATTTAGGCATGGATTTTCATCTTCTACTCCAACTTTTCAATAGAGTTTATTTACTGTTTATCTTCTAACAGAATGAATAACATAAAAGATGCAACTAGCAAAAGGAAATTCAAAAGGAATCAAAAATGTAAAATCTAGATAATAATAAATCCTAAATTGGCTCCAACACACTTCACGTGGGAGGTAATGGTTCCCTGTGCGTGTATCTATACTTGGCTTAAATCAACAGCCATGTCCTGTGAGCACTTCCAAACTCTCTTCACACAAACTGCAGTCAAATCTTGGGGCAGATGCACTGACCGAGGGGCTCTATATCTTTGTTTCAAGATGAGCATTTATTTTTGCTATATAATGTATCTTGATTACAGTTTTCTTATTATATTTTGTCCTCTGATCATTACTTTTGTCCTCTGATCCTGTTAGAGTCATATGACATTCTTCCTGTTTCAGTGTCCAAATCCCATCTACCCAGTATGCACGTACATGCGTGCACGCCCCCACACACAGATACACCCACACACTACACCCACTCACACATGCACATATACATGCTCACACATGACAGACACACTCGCCATGCATACAGACACACGCTATCAAGTACAGCATACCTTCCTGCATAATCACACCAGGCACACATCACACACACACATTCACACAGACATACTTACATGCTACATGCAACCACACAAGCTCACACAGACGCACACCGCCCACACACCACATGCATACACAGAATGCACATTTACATACTCACACACATTCAACACACTCAACAAGTAAGTACTGAGCACCCAACCAGGCACTGAGGTTATAGCGATGAACAAGACAGACCAAATTTCTTTCCCACAAGGAGCTTATATCAAGAGTGAAGAAAAAAGGGGATTTGAAGAAAATATGAGGCTAGGATTGGAAGAAAAAGAATGATGCTGCCCTTGGTGGCAGAGCTTGCAGCTGCAGCTGTGACCTCAGAAGACTAAATTCCCTGGACCCCTCTCCTTCCCAAAAGTATGGGTTTTAAGACTCTCATCTGTTTTAATAATTGGTCTAGAAAAAAATGCCCTTCATCTAGAACAGTTCAAGTGAACCTTATTTTGTGCTTTAGAAATGCTGATGAATCATTTGTGGGTTTGGGGATGTACAAAATAAAAGATCTCAACTGTTGGTACCATGTATGTTAACAGACTCATCATCCCAGCATCCTTGTAATCGCCAAGGAGTACAGACTAAAGGAAGCTGGTGGCTGTTAATGGAAAGTTACCATTTTATGGCATCCCATAAGATATATACAGGGGAAACAATCTATGAATTCTGTTTTAAATGTCTTATATTAAGAGATTCTTTATATTTTTAGTTAATGTATATTCATTTAATTAAAAAGTTGTTTGTTTAGCATTGAAGTTGAAAATGTTTTATTTATTTCAGTGAAAATAAAGACACTAAAAACATGACTTATTTTCTTCAAGGTGCAGATTTACTGAATACCCTTTCTTCTCTCCCACTGTAATTATGGCTACACACACACACACACACCCACACACACACACAGGGCTTCTGAAAGGGGATAAATTTACCCTGCGGATATTCAAGAGATTGTTTACAGTAGGATTAAATAATGCAGATCTTGTAGGTTTTCTTTTTCATTTCAAATGTATTTTATCAATAGCATTAAAACAAAAAAGATACCAATATAAATAAACTAGTCAAAATATACAGATGCCCAAATTTTTGTGTTCTGCAGGGAAGGAAACAGCTTAAAATTATGAGCTTCACAGATAAAACAGTAATTGCAATACAGTGTTGTAATCCTCCCTTATACACTGGGGATACATTCTAAGATCCCCAGTGGATGTCTGAAACTTCAGACAGTACCAAACTCTATCTATACATACTGTTTTTTTTATACGCACATACCTATGATAAAGTTTAATTTATAAATTAGGCAGAGTAAAAGATTAACAATGATAACTAATAATAAAATAGAACAATTATAACAATATACTGTAATAAAAGTGATGTGAATGTGGTCTCTTTCTCTATCACAATATCTTATTATAATGTACTCACCTTTCTTCCTGTGATGATGTGTGATGATAAATGCCTAGGTGATGAGATGAAGTGGGTTGAACAATGTAGTGACATAGTATTAGGCTACTATTTATTAACTTTCTGACAATACATCAGAAGGAGGGTCATCCTGGATCATGGAGCCCTGAAGATGTCGATGAGATGGGATGGTGGGGACAGACAGAGTGTGACGACTTGAGATATCATCATGCTATTCAGAACAGCACACAACTTCAAACTTACGAATTGTTTATTTCTGGAAGTTTCCACTTAATATTTTTCGACCCTGGTTAACCATGTGTAACTGAAACCATGGAGCAGGGGGGACTAAGTGTAATGCCAGTGGTGGTAATCCAAAGAGGTTTGAATCTTCCTTCCTAGAGATTAAATTGGTAAGAACTATGGAAGTTTCTCTGTCTTTTCTTATCCTTAAATGCTAAGATCTCATACAATTCTTTATTGTGACTTTGGTATAGTGGTCTGCTCAGTGCTTTAATATGGAAGGCTTAATTTCCTTTCCTTGTTCCTCTCAGACTGCCACAGTTTCTTGGGACGTACGAACATTGTACTCAACAGTACCCGAAGATGCAGAACACAAAGCAGAAAATTTACTGGTGAGAGAGGTAAATGCAATGCTTCCAATCCTTTATTTTATAAAGCTTTGCTTCCTCCCATTTAGTTCTTTTTTTTTTTAACATCTTTTTTGGAGTATAATTGCTTTACTATGTTGTTAGTTTCTGTTTTATACCAAAGTGAATCAGCTATATGTATACATATATCCCCATATCCCCTCCATCTTGCGTCTCCCTCCCATCCTCCCTATCCCACCCCTCTAGGTGGTCACAGAGCACCGAGCTGATCTCCCTGTGCTATGCAGCTGCTTCCCACTAACTATTTATTTTATATTTGATAGTGTATATATGTCAATGCTACTCTCTCACTTCGTCCCAGCTTACCCTTCACCCTCCCCGTGTCCTCAAGTCCATTCTCTACGTCTGCATCTTTATTCCTGTCCTGGCCCTAGGTTCTTCAGAACTATTTTTTTTTAGGTTCCGTATATATGTGTTAGCATACGGTATTTGTTTTTCTCTTTCTGACTTACTTCACTCTGTATGACAGAATCTAGGTCCATCCGCCTCACTACAGATAACTCAATTTCATTTCTTTCTATGGCTGAGTAATATTCTATCATATATATGTGCCACATCTTCTTTATCCATTCATCTGTCGATGGACACTTAGTTTGCTTCCATGTCCTGGCTATTGTAAATAGTGCTGCAGTGAATATTGTGGTACATGTCTCTTTTTGAATTATAGTTTTCTCAGGGTATATGCCCAGTAGTGGGATTGCTGAGTCATATGGTAATTCTAGTTTTAGATTTTAAGGAACCTCCATACTGTTCTCCATAGTGGCTATATAAATTTACAGTCCCACCAACAGTGCAAGAGGGTTCCTTTTTCTCCACAACCTCTTCAGCATTTGTTATTTGTAGATTTTTTGATGATGCCCATTCTGACCGGTGTGAAGTGATACCTCATTGTAGTTTTGATTTGCATTTCTCTAATGATTAGTGATGTTGAGCATCCTTTCATGTGTTTGTTGGCAATCTGTATATCTTCTTTGGAGAAATGTCTATTTAGGTCTTCTGCCCATTTTTGAATAGGGTTGTTTGTTTTTTTGATATTGAACTGCATGAGCTGCTTGTATATTTTGGAGATTAATCCTTATTTGAGTATTCTTAACAAAAGGATTTAATTTTATTTTCCTTGTTTAGATTGAGTTGTAGGAAAGGCCATAGTATGTGAGAATTTTGGATAACAGAGTTTCTATTTTAAGAGAGATATTTCTTTCAAGTATTAACTATAGAAATAGTTAATGGGAAAACCATGTGGACAGCTTAAAGGGACTGATAAAAGTCTGTTGGTATAGCATCTACTTGCATTTAGTTGGTGTAGGAGGGGCCTATAAAACTGCTACTTCTTCTAACCAAGCTGCAGGTGGCTTTGGGGCAGGGATTGGGCCCACACTTAACAGCTACTTAGTAGATGTATATTGAATGAATAAACGAAGTCAGTCCTTCCTTTACAGAATATGCAATGATACCATTTAGCCCAGCACAGGTCAGACTGAAAGTAGTGGGATCTAAATGCAGTCTTTAATCCTGAGAAAGTAGTGTATCCCAATTAGGATTTAAATGAAGCTACATAAAATAGCAAAACCCTTTCTCAGCTCTTAAACATATTTGTGCAAATAGAAGCTAGCTTTATTAACGTACATACTGATCCTAATCTGATTAATCATACATATTTTATTTTGGACTATTCAATCCAGATCATCTTTGCCATAGATTTGCCATTTTTTCCCAATTCTATCATTTCATATTTATTTTCTCAAAGTTCACATTGAATTACCCCACCTCCTAAGAAGGTTAAAAAAAAGAAAAAAGTGCAAATTCAGATAACATTAGGATATCTGAGTATACTGTTTTCACATTTACTGATAAAAATGTTACGTCAGTACCATAATATTTTGTTTACAGTTGCCTTAGAGGAAGTCTTAATATCTAGTAGGGCATCACTGTTTAAAAAAAGAAAAGAAAAAAAAAGAGTTGATAAATCATTTTATACACAAGCAAATCAGAATCATTGAGACCAGGTCTGCAAAAGTCCTGCAGGAAATATGTGTTGACTTAGGTAAGATTTGAAATGTTTATGATATTGAATTCCTAACAGGGAATATTTAACTAGGTCTTTTTATGTGTTCTTTACTAAAATATTTCACTTTCTTCATAAAGACCTTTAACTTTGTTGTTAAGTTTATGTCTATGTATTTTATAGTTTTGTTGCAAACATGAGTAGAGTTTTTAAAACCCATTTCCTTTTCTTACTGTTCATTGCTGATATTTTTTAAAAGCTATTGATTTTCAAATATGGATAACTAGCTTACTAAACTCTCTGATCCTCATAGTTTTTTCTTTAATTTTTAGGTGTGTAGTCACATCATCTGCAAAAAATGTTTAAATTTCTTTTTTTCTAATAAGTATATTGTTTCTTTGATTTTTATCTTATTTTATTATCTAATAACTCTAAAACAATATTGAATAATAATGCTAACATCAGGCGTATTGTCTTATTCTTGATTTGGTGTTTTATGACAGTTTCAAGTACAAAAGAACTGTCTAAGAAGGGTCTTTCTTGGTCTTTATCATGTTTAAGAAGGGCCTTTCTTGGTCTCCACAGTGCTTATAAAGACAGGCTACCCTATGTTGTGAAATTCATATTCTGCCTATTGACATAATAGCTTTTTTCTTGAATTCATCACTGTAATAAAATTAATAGGCTGCTCTCCTATGAATTCATACTTGTGTTTCTGGTATAAACTTTCTTGTTCAAGTTATACTATTACCTTAATATTTTACTACATCAGAATTGCTAATTTTTTTCAAATTTTTGCATTTATATTCATAAGTGAAATTTTGGCTCTAGTTTTCTTTTTTCCTTTGTTATTAGAGAAAAGTTAGCTTTAAAAAATAGAGACATACTCCATCTTTTCCTGTCTTCTGAAATTAAAAAAAATAAGCCAGTGAAATGAAACAGAGTATCTAGAAACAGTTCCAAGTGCATATGGTTACTTAGTAAATGGTAAATATGGCACTTCAAATTCTCTGGGGAAGGGTAGACAATTCAACAAATACCACTTGGCTATCCATTTTGGACAAAAATAAAGTTAGAGTTGTATCTCACAGTACATGTAAAAATTAATTCCAGATGAATTTTTAAAATCTTAATTTTAGAAACGAAATTTATAAAAATGTAGGAAAACAGTTTTTTAGTGGAAACTTATGGAAAAATGAACACATTTAACAAATGTCTTAAATTTTTATGATGAATGGAACATAAATCAAGCCAAAAGAAAATAGTTAGTGAACTCATTTGCAACTCATGTTCTTTTGCCACACCACCCCACACACATTTCTAATACACAAAATTCTACAAGTTAATAAGAAAAAGGTAAATAACCCAAGAAAATACAAGCAAAAAATAGAAGCAGGAAGTTCAAAAAGAGCAGGAGTTCCAGACTAAGTTGGTCAAGAGGTGTACAAAGTTGCCCAGCTACGGGGCTTCCCTGGTGGTGAAGTGGTTAAGAATCCGCCTGCCAATACAGGGGACAGGGGTCGAGTGCTGGTCCGGGAAGATCCCACATGCCTTGGAGCAACTAAGCCCGTGTGCCGCAACTACTGAGCCTGCACTCTAGAGCCCGCGAGCCACAACTACTGAGCCCACGTGCTGCAACTACTGAAGCCCGCGTGCCACAGCTACTGAAGCTCTCATGCCTAGAGCCCATGCTCCACAACAAGAGAAGCCACCGCAATGAGAAGCCCGCGCACTGCAAAGCAGAGTAAACCCCACTGTCTGCAACTAGAGGAAGCCCACACACAGCAACGAAGACCCAACGCAGCCAAAAATAAATTAATTAATTTTTAAAAACTCAAAAAAAAATTGCCCAGCTACACTTGTAATCATAAAAATACAAATTAAAACAAAAATGATGTATAATATCTGAAGGAAGAAAAATTTAAGTTGAATATCATTTAGTGATAGTAAGACTATAGGGAAATAAACACTATAACACAGTGTTTGTAATTCTCACACGTCTATAGCCTTTTGAGATATTCAAATGTATCTTTTTAAGTCATACATATAAGTATGCAAAATGAATATTAGAAAACCAAACACTAGAGCATAAAAATACAATTACAAGCATGAGTATTGAAGCACCAGACAATTTGTAATATCAGTTGATAAGGGTGGGGTTGAATATATTTTGGCACATCTATATTTTATAATAATAACTAACTGAAAAAAATTACATACATTTAAGTGTATTAACTGGAATGCCCATGAGACGCTGTTAAGAGAAGAAAATTGCAGAATACACAGTACATCATTGGAGAGTTAAAAAAAAATGTGAATATGTAAATATGTTATGTAAGCCTAGAAAAAGTATTAAAAAATGCACATTAAACTCATAACATTGGTTACCTCACAAGTTTGGGATTGTAGGAAGGAGGTAGAAATTGATTTTCAGTGTATATATTCTGTATCGCTGTGATGTTACAAACAAATTTCTGTAACTAAAAAGTATTTTGAAAAAAAATTACTTAGAATATATCTAAAAATGCTGCCAGAATTGGAAGCAACTCAAGTCTATTTCTTAAAAATGTCTCCAAAAGTTAAAATCCAACTTTATTCTTCAAGTTATTAGGTAGTCACCTTAGAGACTTCATCAGATTCTTTTATTATTATTATTATTATTTTAGTTTGATAATGAAAATATCATATGGAGTGATCAAAATTCCATATGTGTTTTGCTTTATGATTCTATCTGCTGGGCTTCTCTGTCCATGATAGAAGCCAATTAGGTTCCTCTGACATAATCCATTCTTAATCATTTGTAATATAGTATAATTTGAATAGACTTATAAACATTTCCATGATTTTCGGGACTTTCCTTTCTTGGTCCTTGCACCTCTTTTGGGGTATATAGAGTATTACTGTGTTCCAGATTTTCTGCAGTCTCTCTCCTTTAGGCTGTGGAAAATTGCTCTCACATGAACCAGGGTTTCTTAGCTCTCCCCTGTGGGTCTCTAGTACCTGAGGCTTTCAAGGCCTTGGATTTGGTTGCCAGCCTACTTCAGCTTTTTTGCCTCTTAACACTGCTTATTTTATTGCCTGGTAAGCCTTTGGGGTAGGGCCAATCAGCTCAAAGACGAAATCCCAGAACCTAATCAGAAACCACACCCCAATCTCTGGATCCAACCAAGGTGTCAAGTTTAGCTCCTTTCCCGGGGGAAAGGATGACCTGAAAACTAGATCAGTACAACACTGGAGACTTCTAAGGATATTCTAGGGTTCTTAGAGGCCTTTAGTTTTGTTTGTATTTTCATGAGCTTCTGCACCACGACTTTAAATGGCCAAATAGATCCCTTTATTTCTGTAGTTCTCTAAGAATGTCCACTTCAGCTGAGAACAGGTTGGCCACAAAATATGCCTTTGTCTTGCTATTTCTCCTGAGGAGGAATTTTCACCTTCACCTTTATTGCTATATTAATTTCCTTCCAACCACTTGCAGCTGGGATTATTCCTCCTTTACTCACTTCCACCCTCTGCTTCTCGATTCTCTTAAGAACTTCTCTAAGGAGAAGTCAGGTGGAATGTCTTTTACCTCAGATACCAGGCAACTGCCAAACTTCTAGATTCCAAATCTCAGGGCAGAGCCTCAGACTTGGCAACATGAATGAATCTTCTTACCATGTTTTTCCCAACTGTGTGGATCTAAAGTAGAAAAAAAAAAAGAAAGTGGAGAAAGCCTGGGAAGAAACTCTTTTATTCCCTGCTAATTTTTCTGGATCACTAGCCATGAAAACCCTGTGGAAATTCCCATAGTTGTACTTGTTTTTAAGGATGGAGATAAAGTGAAACTTGTGCCTCAGGATAGAAAGAAGACAAACATTACATGATGATAGTGGAACATGAATAGTTGAGCCTGGAGACAGTAGATAGAAAGAAAGGGGTCACCAGAGAGCTGGATTAAGACTGAGAAATGACCCCAGAGAATTATGCTGGCAAAAAGTCTTGACCTCAATAGCTAATAGCCGCTGATGTTTATTGACTACTTAACTCTGTGCCAGATATGCTTCTCAGCCCTTTGCTTGCAGTAGTTACAAATATATGTTTCGTCATTATCATCATCATCACCTTTTAATGATGATGAAACTTTCATAGAAAAATTAAGGAACGTGTCCAGCCTCATACAGCTGGGAATAGACAGGTCCGGCATTGCAACCCCTGCCATCTGGCCCCTGGCCTCTTAACCATGATGCCGACTGCCCATGTGTGCTTTGCTATAGCTGCCCTCTGCAAGGAACACTTGTCTCAGTCTTCTTCCTAACCACCCCACTGTAGCTTTGTAACCCTGATGCATGTAGTTAGTGGACCACACTTTGAGAAACATTGGCTGGAGTTTTGAAACCAGAGTAAGCCGGCACTGAAATGAATTCATTGATATTTGTAGGGTTTCGTAGAAACCCATGTTTCCCTTACAGTGGCTGCTGCATTGCAGTAAGCAATCTTTTTAGTCTACCCTGTGCTAAATTGCCCTGCGGCTCCCCACAGGGCAGCAAGGACAAATACCCTGGTTGCTAGGCAACAAACTGGCATGAATCTCATTTAAACACATGGAGTTCAATACTAGTTTTGAATTCTCCCTCTACACTCTACTTTGACAGTTCTGAGCCTCTTCGGAAAGGCAGTAGGCATTCTTTCCTTTTTAAAATAAGAGTATAGGTGTATTTAATATCCACTAAAGCACTTCACACTTAGGTTAAACTAACACAAGTCAGAGTTCAGCAACATTCTATATATATATTTTGAACATCCTGTGTTATAAGTATTACTACCTCATTTTACAGCCTATGAAGCAGGTCCTGAACAATTAAATATTTGCTCCAATACATACAGAACCAGAATTAAGCCCGGATCTCTCTAACCCCATGGTCCATGCTCTTACCAACTTTGCTACCTCTGACCCTTTGAAAAATGCCTTTAAACCACGCACTTTATAGCCTGACCTAATGGGGATACTTCCACTGTTCATAAGGGAATATGTCCTTCATTTTGACAAGCATTTAACCTTTTTGCCTCAATTTCTCCATCTTTAAGTGAGGATATTAATAGTGCCAATGCTGTGTTTCTAAAAATAAATATAGCAATTGTATGAAAACTCTTGGAAAATAACAACTGGTGAGCCATGTCTTTATCTGATCCTCATAAATGACTTAAAATCAACATCTATAACCATAAAAAATATGAAACACTTCTGTGATAAAACAAGCACCACTTCCTCCCACTGGGAGTCAGGGGAGCAATTAAAGGGATCTATGAATAGGGTGCAGACTTCTTAAGCAAAACTTCTGTAGCAAAGTTTTCATTTTAATATACACAAAATACTAATTAACACTAAGCTCTCGGTTTGGTCTCTCTTAACAAAGAAGATGAGAGAGCAGAGAACTGAGAATAATACAGTGGCCCAACAGAGAGCAAGGGTCCAGGGACAGCTTCACCTGAATGGCTGAGAGAGATACTAAGTACTAAGGTAGCAAGTTACTCTGCCAACAAAGCCCCCTGTAATTTCTAGAAACCAAGCTGCAGCAGGAGTAGAATAATGAAGAAGTGAGGAGTAAGTCACGAATTCAAGAATCCAAGTCTCACTTTGGTCAAGGCACAAGACACTTGAGGACTTAGATTTGTGGAAACGTTAAAAGAATGGAAGCAAAATATCTATATATACTTCTGTATCCAAATATGTCTGTATACACACACATGCACAGAATGATGAGGTACTGTCCTCATCCCAAAAGTACTAAGTTACTGAAGCAAAGACAAGTTTGGATTTTAAGCAGCGTTTCCAGACCAGAAATAGTTGAATTCTCCAGGAAAAATATAAAATAGATAACTAATAAGGACCTATTGTATAGCACAGGGAACTCTAGTCAATACTTTGTAATAGCTTATATGGGAAAATAATCTAAAAAAGAGTGGATATATGTATATGTACAACTGATTCACTTTGTTGTACACCTGAAAGTAATACATCATTGTACATCAATTATACCCCAATACAAATTTTAAAACAATAATGAAAACAGGACCCAAGACTGAATAGGGAAAACAAACTAGGTTCAAAGAAGACAGGATAAATGTTGTTGAAATCTCTAGGCTTCCATAGAAAGTGCACACTAAAATCCAGGGGAAAAAATGGTTGAGATCAGAGCAGGACACCAATTTCATAGAGGCACAGAGTGTTTTGCAGAAAGCTGCAGGATGTTCACAGGTCTCACATACATGCACACACACACACACACACACACACAGATTCTTGAAGGGAATATGGAATGAATTATTTCCCAAGTTTATTTTACCATGGAGAAATTCTATTTCCCCCCAAGTATCTTGAGAAATATATTTCAGAAATGATGTATTGTAAATCTGATGGAAGGAAATCATCAGGAACTAGGGGCACAATACAGCTCAAGTCAAACAGAATCAGCTCTTGGGTGAACTTTGACATGCATTTCATTAAGGCAGATGGTGAGGAAGAGAAAGGGAATATTAAAGCCTCTGAAAGAGCAAATTAATTGTTTCTTTCTTTTTATGGGCACATCCATTCTTAATTCTTATCATTAGTGTCAAAAATGTCTACCTTTTTCCGGAGTAAACCTCTTACGATATTAAAACACAATCCCAGATACACCCAGTGATGGGAATTCTATAGATTTATCTTCATGCAGCAAATTGTAAGTATTAACAAGGTTAATTTCAAAGTTGGAAGTAAATAATAATAATCATAAAGCTCAGAGTAACACATTTTTCAGCCCTAAATTTCTCCTCTCAATCCCCTATCCAATTACCAGATTATGTTTTCTCGTGTCCTAGAGGTAAATGCAAATTCAGTGACTTAAACAAGCTGCCCCTTTAGATATACACAGAAACTGCTACTCCCAGTCTAGCTGGGTGGAGTTGATTATCTTTCCAAATGGCTGAATTCTTTATATAGAAAGTTCCTCACTTGCTGATTTATATTGTTACTGTGGATCACATACAAAGTGTATGAAATAAAGGGCCTTGTCCACTGCATGAAAGATTGGACTGGGTTTATTATTCACCAACATTTATCACTTACTAAGCTACTAATACCACCTGGATGTAACATAGTCAAGAGCTCAGCACCAGGCGGGAAATGACAGGCCTATGATCAGATTTTTGCAAAACAACTAACAAGAACCCTTGGAGTGTTACTGTAAAATAGAGAAACAAGGTCAGGTTCACATGTTAGAAAAAACAACTAAAGGCAGACAGAGAATGGATTGGTTGGCTTGTGGGGATGAGTAACACTGAAGGGAAGTTGGACAGATAGGAGACTATTTATTTTAATAGCCCAGCTGGGTTAAAGATCTGTGCTACCGTATGGCAGCATGGTTGTGGTGACAGTAAAGAGCTGTTAAGGAGACAGAATTGACAGGAGTTGGGGACGGAAAAGAAAGTAAAGGAGAGGACTATATTGGCAATGACTCCCACGTTTCTGTCTTGGGCTATCAGCCAGATAGTTGTGCCAGTAATTTAAATAAGGTATCCAGAAGAAAGTACAGATTGCTCAAGCAGGGATGGATGAAGCAAGTAAGGTAATCTCTCCGGCTGACATGCAGAGAGAGATATCCAAGAAGAAGATACATATATAGGTCTCAACGTAGAAGGAAGGAGTAGGCACTGGCTCTGGATTTGAAAGTTGAAGCTTTGAGCCTGGAAGAGCTTGCCCAGGAATGCCACGAGGCAGGTCACTGAGTGACGCTCCCACATAAGGGGCTGGCAAAGAGGGCCCAACACAGGAGGTGGAGATGGAGTGGACCGGGAGGTAGGAAGAAATCAAGGAGAGATTGATTTCTCAGAAACAAAAAACTGTCAATAGCCAGAGTGAGCCAATGGCGTAAAATGCCAAAATGTGTCAAGATTGGGTAATTCACTGGATTGGGTAATTCACAGCCATTGGTGGTTCTTTAACAAAGCAGTTTCAGATGCTTTGATCACAACCCGATTACAGTGGGTTGAACACTGAAGAGATGCAAGATGTGTTATCTTATCAAAGAAGGTGCTAGTATATTGTTGTCCCTTTTCCCTAGAAAGTGTTCAGCGGGCTCAGCAGCCATGGCTCACAGGCCCAGCCGCTCCGCAGCATGTGGGATTTTCCCGGACCGGGGTACGAACCCATGTCTCCTGCATTGGCAGGCAGACTCTCAACCACTGCGCCACCAGGGAAGCCCATCCCTAGAAAATGCTTTAAGGGTAAAACCAGTAAAACTATTGGAACTCTTCAGGCAGAATAAGCTATGCATTCTGAAGTTAAAAATAGCTCAGGAGACTGTTAAATAATGTACCGAAATATTGCTTAATTTCTTAAGAAGCAAAATTTTGTAACTATGAAAAACAACATATGACCAAGTGAGTATAATATTGAAAATGAATTTCTTCTTCCTCATCTACCATTTGGACCCAGACAAGTGGCATTCAATTAATTCGAGAGAAAATTATAAATAGTCAAGGTAGAAGCTGCATCATGTCGAGAAGTAAAAGTGATTTTAAGCAACGTGGGTCCTAGGCATTTCAAAGAAAATGATGAGGAGAGGAAGGCTGGCCATGATTTCAAATGTATTTCATGCTGCCCTATTTTGTTAACTGAATGAAACATATCTAAAAAGAATGAAATGTATCTTTTCTGAAGAAAACACATGGAATTTCATTTGTTCTATGGTTGAAATAATTTTATACGCTTTATGTTTAATTTTGGACTGCATGTTGTGTACATTGATAAAGAAACCATTCTTTTAGCCAAAATGCCTTTGTACTTTATACAAATTGTTTGAATCTCATATGTAGAATAAGGTGCAGTTCATCTTACCCAGAAATAAGAATGAGTCTTTCAGTAAATGATTCGGAGGTGTTTGTTTGTTTTTTTTTTGCATGTATAAATAAATTAAGTAAAAATGGATACAGTTTTCTGATTCTGATTCATTGGACAGCAAGTGAGTGATTCTAATGCATTTGTTAACTTTAGACCAGAGCACGGTAAACATAGTTTCCTTCAATCTAGAAGTAACCCCTCTGCTGTGACATCAAGGGTACATGCACAATTTCAGTTACTGGAAGATATTAGGGAAAATACAACTATAAAAATTTCTCCAAATTAAAAAAAGATCTTAATCCTTTCTTAATAAAATTAATCCAAATAAAAGATTTTTGTTTTTGTTTTGAAGAAGGAGACTCCTAATTCACTAGTGAAGGTCTTGCTGGAAGTTAAGGGACTTTTCATTTTGTGTGTACTTTTTAAAAGTAAATTTATAAGAAGAGCCATATTTATTTTGCAACTTCAAGAATTTAATGGAAAAATGATATCAAAATCTGTTGTCCTTTATATAGTTTAGTCTTAGATGTAATGATTTTTTTCTATTATAGTCAGAACAAAATGGATCACCCTATTTTTTTTAACACTAAATGTATGACAGTAAAGATAATAAACGTACAAATGTTGATTAAGCTAAATTCAAATGCATTTACTCTTTAGTGGCATTAGAATAAAATGTGTATGGAAAACACTGTTGAAAACAATGAAAACAAAATATTTTTGTGTTTCACATTAGTCACCTTGAAGAAATTTATTTTCTCTTCTCTCAAATCCCTAGAATAATAGTCTTGTTTCCAAACATGTAAAATGGTTCCCATCTAAATTGGCTTCCTCTAATCTTCTCCACAATAAAAGTCATCCTACAATGTTTGGTGGTAAGTGAATAAAGACAGAAATATAAGTCGGGGACCCTGGAGTATAAAAATTTTTTAAAAAATCATAAGTTTGAACATAAAATTTCAGTTTCATTGAATTAAAGCCCAGATTTTATGACTTACATGAAAATAACAAGTAGATCATAATATTATCAAGGTTTTTTTTAGTACCATCCATTATTTATGTCCTGACAAAATACTTGTGACATCTAGCTGGGAAATTAGAGTGTAGGTCCCCAGATTGGGCACAGGTGTGATTTATGAAAGTCTAATTTTAAAGTTTGTTCAGTTGCCTTAGTGCAATGCATTTTGAAAAGACAAACCAAATACCCTGATTCACTTTCAATTTAAAATCAACAAAGGTAGCAATTTAGTCTACTCTATAATTCAGACAAAATAGTTTAAAAATGATTTACACTTACGGTTGGCATTTGATGTGACATTCTGTTTTACATGATACATGCATATTTATAAACATAGTAACACTATCTAATATCAAGTAATATTTTAAAAAAACAGACTCAAAAATCTATTAAATAAGATTGTACCATGATTTCTGAAACTGAATCAGATCTATAGTTACATCATCTATTTTGTCAATCTCATTTTCATTTCTCTCCCAAGAGTGTAGTATAAGTTTTAAAAGATCAGTAACTGTTCAGCTTATTTTTATAGTACAGAAATTAATGATTGCATTTTAAAGGAATATATAATGTGGTCAAGTTAAATTAAAAAATGTTTTCAGTGCCTTTTCCTTTCTTCTAAAATATCAATGTATTTATTGGATGACCAATGTCCTGATTTGCAGGAAGTTTCATATTCTACCTGTTGGCCTGGCTAATAGCATCTCCTTTCACTTTGAAGTGCCTCAATGTGGACAATAAATTATTCAGCCACTCTTTCAATACATAATTTATCTGAATTCACTTAACTTTGTGATGCTGCATTTTTTAACATTTATAAAATAGCCACAATTACTTCTAAACTTTGTAAAGAATGGCATTAATATGAAAACCACCACCATCGTTTTACAAATACAGAATTAATCCCATTGGTGACTAAGGGCCAAAAAGAACACCTTTTGTGGTTGCATAAATATTTCTGGCAAGAAAGTAGTCATGTAATTAAATAACCTCTATAGCCAGAAAAAAAAATAATTTTGCATCTAAAAAACAATCTATTACCTGCTTATTACTCTGTAGCCAGAATCTAATAATCAGCCTTTTAAGAGATGGACAAATTACATTGCCAAACCTAAATTGCTATTTGAGGTAGGTAACATGATTTGAATTGATTCTGATGATCTTCTAAAGAGGAAGGGAAAAGGGGAAAAATGATATGTTTTGTTTAGAGTATTTTAGGGTACTCTTTATAGTTGCCCAATCTTTTCAAAAGTATTTAGATTTTTAGAACTTTTAAGGTGTCCTGTTTAGTTATTTCTAAAGGAAAAGAAAGAATATAGAAGATTCATTCATTCAACACATATATATTGAGTTTCCACTATCAGTAAAACCCCACGCTTGAGTTGATATGCTCCCTGCTCTTTTAAAAGGATGTGCCTACTTAGGGGAAAGCTGGAGGGTCACCTCAGTTACTAGAGTTCCCTGTGTGAAGCTGGGACCCTAATGCTTTCAGTTCATAGGCAGACAGCATGACAAGGACAGAGTCACACTGTCACTCCAGTGGAATGATGCATTTCAAGGCCCCCTTTAGAGATTCTGATTCAGTGAACCCCCTGTGGGACCCAGGAACCTGCATTTTAATTAGCAAGCCCCATGGACACAATACAATTTGGGCAACACTATCCTAATGATTTAATAGCCTTTGACTAAGTTGACTGGGCTCAATTTTTTTTGTGTCTAAACATATAACAGGCAGAGATGGCAAGATAAAGGCTGAACAAGCAAACATAATAAATGAATAAAATAAGAACCAGGACATTGCTGTTTGGAAAAATTAACCAGCTCAGCAAATGTTTGCTGGATATTCAGCCTTCATCTTTGAAGCAGACTGTGGCAGTCTCCCTTTCTCAAGGGGATAAGAAGTGGGTAATTTGAAATCAGTGTTCTGAGATAGGTAGTTTTTAGGGGGGAAATGGAGACTTACTAAAACAAGCAGAGTTGTAGCCTGTGACTTTGAATTTGCAAAAGGTCATTTCAGCTTAGTTTTTGGACAAAGAGGAATTGTAGTCATAATTATAATAGATCTTAATGATCTTCTTAGAGTGAGTGTGTGGGTTGGAACAAAGAATGGCGAATAATTTTCTATGCGTAACATTTCCAAAATGCCTAACTATGTAGGAGAAATGTTTATGTGTTTGTAAAATGCACTGGCTTTCTCAGAATCAGAGAAATCACAGATTTACAGGGATATTTAAGGGTCCTCTAGTCCAACCCTAATCCTCATCTACTTACCACCAGATACAAGAAACCTAGCAAATAAATTCAGAAGGAATTTGATTAAAACAGAGCTCTGTGATCATCAGAGCTAAGATAGCTCTCCAAAACTATACTTGAATAAATCAAGAAAAACAAGTTGTTATTATCAACTGTCATGAATGTGATTTATAGATTGAGTCAAACTTGCTGAGAAAACTGATTTTTTAAAAACAAGTATTTGTTAATTACTTACCCTCTGTTAGGTGCTTTATAGGAATCGATCCTAATGAAGGTGGTATTATTTAGACAGATAAAGAAATAGATATTAAATCACTTAATTGAGACCTCACAGTTAATACCAAAATTCAAAACCAGGTTTGTTTGACTCCAAGACAGAAACAGAAACACCATAGAAAACCTCTGGAATAGTGGTCCAGATGTGATTTTTTTTTAAAGGCTTCAAAGTCTGCAAATATCAAACAACTCATAAATTAGTTGAATAGACTTTTTGAGTCAGACAAATCCAGTTTGAAATCCTACTTCTATCACATGTGGGATCTTGGGCAAAAATCTGAGCCTCTCCTTGCCTCTGTGATCTATAAAATGGGAATATAAAATCTCATGGAGTGCTTATTAAGATTATATGTAAAGCACCCAGTAGAACAGTATCTGACAGGCACTTGCCACTGCCAAAACAAAAAAGAGGTAGTTCTTTACTAGGCTGTACTAGTATAAGAAATAACCACCTTCATTTTTGGTCAGTGGAATTCAGGATTAACATATCTCAGATTTGGTTAAGCCTGTGGCATCTCATGAACAGTGTGTGTAATATGCGTGACGTTTATCATGGTTACACATAGGTACTATCCATAGCAAGACAGGGCAATAAGACAATGCACATTTGTCCCATCAAAACCCCCAGATTAGGAAGTGTAGCAATAGATATTATGAGAGAGAAATTTCTAATCCAGTCTAATATACTGAGTGTTCAGTTGCTAAATCAGAGATCCTAATAAACAAAGTGATTTGACAAAAATCATGTTGGAATTCAGTACTAGTTCCAGACCAAGAATAAAGCCCTGTAGCTCCTGGTTCAGTGTGGTACCCTCTGTTCGCATTTTTTTGATAAAGAATATACATTGGTTTGGCAGTTTTTATCAAGAATCTTTAAATTACTTTGAGTACTCTATCCTAAGAAAATAATCCAAAATGGGTCAAACTTGGGGGAAAATGGGAGGACCAAATTCATGAAGAAACACTCTGAAGCATTTGTTTCTACAATGGCACAAAATCTGAAGTAGCCATAGTAACTGCTCACTCTGTCATCTCCTATAAGTCTTTGCTCAAATGTCACCTTCTTTGTAAGACTTACCCTAACCATTCTATTTAAATTGTCCCTCCTTCCCCAGCTCTATCCATCCCCCTTCTTCTGCTTTATTTTTCACATGACACTTAGCATTTCCTGATACATTACACAATTTACTTATTTTTGTGTTTGTTGACCAGCTCTTCACAGGGGCACACTTTTCAAGAGGGCATGAATTTTTGTCCCTTGTTCACTGATGTATTTGCATCCCCTGGAAAAACACCGGGCACACAATATGGGTTCAATAATGTTTATTGACCAAATTAATGAATGGATGGTTTCCAAAACTAAGAGACCAGGTTGGTAAATTAGGGTATGAGACTTTATTCTACTTATTTAAAGTGGTCATAAAATTTAGAAAGCAAAAGTTAAAAAATCTTTAGAATATGCCTTTAAGTGAATAAAAACAATATTCCAATTCAAATATATACTTAGAGGAGAACTAGGTAAACCTATGCACCAGAAAAAAAAAGATTGAAAGGGAATGCAAAAAAGGGGTGGGTTTTATGCTTTTTGTTTTCCATTTTGTATCATTTGAGAACTACAGGAAAGTGTAAAGAAAGGAAAGTAAGTGAGAGAGGGTGGGAAAGAGCCGTGATCATGAATGTTTTGCCCTCTTGGGTTGGGATGCTGTGGATCTTTGTGCTCCTTGCCTGAATTCCTGGCATCTTTATCGAAAATGAAGATGGAACTTTTTAGCCAGGGAGCATATCAAGGTCCAGTTTTCCTTTTATTTCCAGAAACATGTGGTTTGCACAGTTGGCTCAGGAATTGACAAGTTAAGAAATTTAATTTTAGCTAAACATTAAGTTTTGTTCGTATTCCTCTTCTCCATCCAAAGTCGGTACACATCCCCCGAATCCTCTTTGACTGTTATCCACATCCATTTGTCTTGTTGCCGTTCTGTTTTTAATCTCTTCTTTTCTCCTGTCCCCCTGCCGCCATCCCCCCACTCCTAACTTTGTCCTAGTCTCATGCATTGTTTGCCCTCAGTCTCCATTTGCGTTGGGGTGTTTCCCTGAACAGACAAAGCTATGGTGCTGAGGAAGTTCAAGGCTAGAGAAATCCAGTGTGGCTAAGGACCCCTAACCCTTCTCCCTGCCTTTCCTGTGCATCTTGAGCCAGGTGCCCACACCCTATGTTCTCCACCCACCTTTCTACACCCCCCTGTGAGCCACTCCCTCCCACTTTCTGTTTCTGCAAAGACAGTGCCCGTGCTTTCTTTGCCCTAACCTTTCCACACCTTGAGTAATGACTCTCATGAAGAGCTCTCATTTGCAGTCCCCTTCTTGGTTACAAAGACGATCAGAGGTCTTATCTCTCACATTGCAGTAAGTTTATTACTCCTCATTTTTTCCCACTAATGCTAGAGGACAGAGTCTCCTTATAATCCTGGTGTTGCTGTTTAATCCCCAGATTTATGTAATTTTAGAATCTAAAGGAATCTTAAAAGCCAGCTAGTGAAATCTCTATTACCTCTGTGGTCAGTACTGTGCCAGGCACAGGGTCGGTGTTTGGGAAATATTTGCCATGAGTAAATACTGTAAGCTCAGCCATCATGAACCACTCTAAGATAATTCTTTTGTGCTATTAACACTGTTTTTTAAAAGTTTTTTGGTCATCTTTTATTCACATATATTTATAAAGTTGATGAATAATCAGGGAGAAGGTTGGGCTCAGAAGGCAATGAGGTAAAACTGAAAAACTCATTTCAAGCTGACAGCAGGGTTGATATAAAGAGGAAAAGGATAGGTTACTGATGCAAGAATAAGAAAAAATGGGCTAAAATTATGATGAAAGGGTGGCATATAAATAATAACATATTTCACTGCTAAGAACTGTTAAATAAAGGAAGGGTTTCCAAGGAAAGCTGAAAAATGATGATACTTGAGGTTAGTGACATATCCGGTTATGATTCAGAGGATGATTAAATTAGGCTTTCCTTAATGGAGAAAAATAGAATAAATATGTTAAACAGTTCCTCCTCTAAGAGTCTGGAAAGGTTAGATTTTCCTTTCACTGGAAAATGAAATGATTATAATGCTCAAGCCCCTTATCTACCTTAAAATTGCTAGCATAGCTACCTAACATTAACCCGGAGATTATGAGCACTGAATTCACTGTGCTTCTTTATCAAGACAGCTGCTTTTTGAATGATAATTTTTAATTGCCATTGTTTTCCTTTCAGGCTTGTAAATTTTACAGTTCCCAGTGGTATGTGGTAAACTACAAATATGAACAGTATTCTGGAGACATTCGACAGTTACCTCGGTAAGAACCTATTATGATTACTTCTTGGGTTTTTCCATATATAAGCTATGTTCCCTAAATTCTGCCACTGTTCATGAATACATGTACGTTAATCTAGTATCAAGGTATGTTTTACAAAATTTTAAATAAAAGTCACGATGGAACATTTTCTTCAACAGTGTATTGCTTGTAACCTCACAGAATTGGGGTGAGAGATACATATACTCATTTAGGTTTTGAACAAAGTTTTAAGTACCATGTCATTCTTTTGTGAGCTGTCTTTTCAATAGCAGATACAAAAGAATTTAAAAAGTAAAATTGGGACCAGAAATTTTTTCTGACAATATTCTGTATATGGCATTCAGATTTGCCATTGGTTTCATGTATTTTCACTCTGGGATATCAAAGGGCACGAAAATAAATAACCTCCACAGGAATGATAAATGTCTAAGAACAACAAAAAGGAAAAACAAACACCTAATATTTCCCGGATTATGGGGAAATAAAGTCTTTAGGAAAAGGTGATATTGTTCTGCAACTGCCCAAATGTCACCTCTATAAAGAATTTGCTCACCTGACCAACTACCTGACCTAGAGTAGTCATTTATTCTGTGTCTGTGTCTCCCACTAAAGTTAAACCCCACAAAGGGCAGGGACTCTTCCTCGCAGAATCCCCTGCAGGCCTAGGAGAATGCCTGGCACATAGTAGGTGTGCAATAATTACTTATTGGATAAGTAAACTGAGAGAGTAACAAATTTTAAAATATAATAATCCTGGATGGGCTTGGAGTTGCTTAAATTCAAAGAACTGCAAAGAACTGGAGTCTCCCAACACACTGGTTCATCAAACTAAAATGATGCACATCATACAGAAAAAACACTTAAGACAGTCAAAAGTTAATTTTTTATTAACACTTCCCTCAAGTGAAACTTTGAGGTCATACACATTGCATCTAATGTTTTAATGGACACATGGTTTAGACTTGGGCACCACTTTCTAAGATTTCCCGTGCCCCCAGAAACATCTTTTCCAGACTGGGATACTTGGAAGTGCTGCTATCAACTCCTGGATGCAGAATTTGAAGTGGAGGCGGTGTTATGGAGTAGCTCTGGGAAGGTGACATTTGGGCTCAGATCTGAAGGAAGCGTGGCTAACAGCACTGCAATCTCCAGAAAAGGGTTCCCAGAGGAAACAGCAGGGGCAAAGGCCATGAGGTGGGAACCAGAGTGGTCATTCGAGCAGAATGACAATCAGTGGGGCCGGACCTAAGGGTTGGTGAAACCATGCAACTAGGCAGGGGACCTCATGGGTCCTGAAAAGGGGCTGGATTTTATTCTCATTGCAACAGAAGACTAGAAATTTGTAACCTGGAGTGTGACATGATCTGGTTTACCTCTTTAAGAAATTACCTGCTCTACTCTATGGAGAATGGGATTGTAGCAGTGAGTATTAAAAAAAAGAAGAAAAAAAAAAAGAGAAGCAGGCCATTTCTTTTGGAGTAGCGTTACTGTGAAGAGCAAAGCAATGTTCCTCTAAAACAGCAAGTCTTTATTCAAAACAGTGACTGTTAACTTTCACCAAATCTCTGAACGTTCCTTTAGATTCTGGTCACTCCTAAAAGATAACTTCCATAAACTTCATGTTGGGAAGGTCTCATCACAACCTAGGCCTTCATGAATAATTATTACATTCAGAATGTCTGGGCCTTAGTCACACACTTTTTGTAGCTGCAATTGAAAAGCAAAGCATTTTTTAACATCGAGACTTCTTCTTTCTAAAAACAGTTCTGAGAAGTGGTTACAACTTGTAAGCCATGTCCAAGCACTTGGAAGACTGCATATAAAGGGAGAGAGTGTAGAAAGGGGTGTTCAGCTGCCATTTGGTATAAATGCCTTCCTGCTGTCCTTAGGTCTATTGAAATCTTTAATGGCTTTATCCCCATACACTGTTCATCTTTTCTTGTATTCGTGATGCCATAAAGAAAAATAAATTAATTAAAAAATTCACATGCACTATATTCTTCCTCTATGAAAACAATAGAGAAGACACCTCCAGTCAGAACAGGGTCTGGATATCATTGTTGAATTGGAATTCTTGTAGAGCACGAGAAGAATTCTCATGAGAAGAAATGCAAAAGTAACCAAAATATTGCTGAAAATTTCCCTGACTTTAACTAAAGGATGTGGAAGTTGATACCAAGAAAGGGAAGCATAAGAATGCCGCTAAGTAAGAAACTGTAATGAACTCTATATGATATGTTCAAAGTGAAAATCAGAAGTTCTAGAATAATCCTCATGTATCTCCTGAATGAATGAAGACTGTAACATTGAATAGTAAAACTATTTTTTAAATGATTTTACAAAGCTAGGCACTCCCCACTAAAGACTACACATATTTAGGTCAGTAGTGGGAACATAATTTACTTGGGCCTTCTGAGACTATTAGAAGTAAATCATTTTCATACCTCCTGGATTAGAAGAATTCTCCTATGTCTGCTACCAATTTAAACTGATCATTTCTTTTTATGGATTGCTGAGGCTTTAAAATAAAAACTTGGAATTATGGGGAAGTGAAAAAAGATATGTGTTTATCTCCCTCATTTTTAGTCTTTAAATTTAAAATTGTGCTATTATTCACTCTTAAGAACCTTATTTTTTTAGTGTCGGTTCATAGGAAGATATTGGAGAGAGACTTTATTTCAGGCTAGAATGTAAAATGTAAAGACTTCACACATTAGAAATAAAAATTGGCACTGAAATTGGTGTTCCTAAGAAACAAGAATGAATGTCATAAAAAAGTATGATGTCTAAGGAGCCAAGAATATACAATGGGGAAAGGATAGTCTCTTCAATAAACATTGGGAAAGCTGACAGCCACAAGTAAAAGGATGAAACTAGACTACTATCTTACACCATACATGAAATCAACTAAAAATGGATTTACTACTTGAGTATAAGACCAGAAGCCATAAAACTCCTTGGAAAAAACACAGGCAATAAGCTCCTTGACATTGGTTTTGGCAATGATTTTTTTGGATCTGACTCCAAAAGCAAAGGCAACAAAAGCAAAAATAAACAAATGAGACTACATCAAATTAAAAAGCTTCTGCACAACAAAGGAAATCATCAAAAAAAAATGAAAAGCAACCTACTGAATGGGAGAAATATTTGCATATCATATACCTGATAAGGGGTTAATACATAAAATATACAAAGAACTCATACAACTCAGTGGCAAAAAAAAAAAAAAATAGCCAACAACGATCTTATTAAAAAAATAGGCAGAGGATCTGAATAGACATTTTCCCAGGGAAGACATACAGATGGCCAACTTGTACATGAAAAGATGCTCAATATCAGTAATCACCAGGGAAATGCAAATCAAAACCACAATGAATTATCTCCTCACACCTGTTAGAATGGCTATTATCAAAACAACCAGAGATAACAAGTGTTGGTAAGGACGTGGAGAAAAGGGAACCCTTGTGCACTCTTGGTGGGAATGTAAACTGGTGTAGCCACTACGAAAAACAGTATGGAGATTCCTCAAAAAATTAAAAATGGAACTACTGTATGATTCAGCAATTCCACTTCTGGGTATTTATTTGAAGAAAACAAAAACACTAATTCAAAAAGATATATACACCCCCATGTTCATTACAGCATTATTTACACTAGCCAAGATACAGAAACAACTTAAGTGTCCACTGATGGATCAAAATGTGGCAAATATACACAATGGAATACTATTCGGTGATAAAAAAGAATGAAATCTTGCCATTTTTGACAACATTCGTGGACCTGAAGGGCACTATGCTGAGTGAAATAAGTCAGAGAAAGACAAAAGCCATATGATCTCACTCATATATGGAATTTAAAAACAAAAAACAAAACCAGAAAAAAAAAATAGCAAGCTCACAGATACAGAGAACAGACTGATAGTTGACAGAGGTGAGGTGAAGGGGATCCAAAAGGTACAAACTTCCAGTTATAAAATAAATAAGTCATGGGAATGGAACGTACAGCTTGGTGACTAGAGTTAACAATACTGTATCACATATTTGAAAGTTGCCAAGAGAGTAGATCTTAAAAGTCCTCATCACACACACAAAAAAATTCTTAGTAGCTATGCATGGTAACGATGTTAACTAGACTTACTGTGGTGATTATTTCACAGTATATACAAATACAGAATTGTTATTTTGTACACCTAAAACCAGCATAATGTCATCTGTCAATTATATCTCAATTTAAAACATGTGAAACAAACAAAAAAATATGATGCCACAGATTTCATTAATCTGCAGGCTAAAATACAGAGATAAATGACATACCTAAAAGTTTTACCACAGCTGGGTGGATATACAGAAGAAAATTTCATAAAGTATATTTTGTGATAGATAGAAGATCAATTAAAATGGAACCTGTAGGGCTTCCCTGGTGGCGCAGTGGTTGAGAGTCCGCCTGCCAATGCAGGGGACACGGGTTCGTGCCCTGGTCCAGGAAGATCCCACATGCCGCGGAGAGGCTGGGCCAGTGAGCCATGGCCGCTGAGCCTGCACGTCCAGAGCCTGTGCTCCGCAACGGAGAGATCACAATGGTGAGAGGCCCACATACAGCAAAAAAAAAAAAAAAAAAAAAATGGAACCTGTATATTTGGGCTGATTTGGAACAGAATTTTTTTTAAATAAAAGAACACTTCTTAAGTGTCGACAGTGAGCCAGAATGTGCTGGGTGCCATATGTACATTATCTCATTTAACATTCATGACCCCACAGAGAAGAAACTGTTTTCCCTGTTGTATAAAGGAATGCAGAGCATCGAGAGGGTTAGTAACTTGCCCCCAACCTCACTCCACTCAAGCATCCCCACACTCCTTATATGAGGTATAGGAGGTAATTTGGGTATAGAAATGAGAAATAAGACTGACCAGAAATGAAAACTAATGTTGGGTCCAATCACCGGAAGGTGAGGCCCCTGCTGAGCCCTCTGTCTCTGGAGCCCAAAGGCCCTTAGAGACCCACAGTGGTCTTGGGGGAAGAATTTTACCTTCAACAGGTAAAATTAAAAATTTTTAATGACATCCAGAAGAGAGAAAGGTCATGCTTAATGGCCCTGCAGATATGAGACTGCGTAGTGATGATGGTTACTTAAAGACAAGGAGGCAGTGCCCTGTGGGTCAGTGGGAAGAGGGACGGGAAAGAAGAGTTCTCAGTAGCACCCATGTCTAAACCCTCCGCCAAGTGTGCTCCAGGGCATTTTCTTACAAGGCTGACCTCCCCTCTTGTCTCTCTCCCTCCCTCACTGTGCTCCAGCCCCACCAGTGGTCCACTCTTGGATGCTGCAAGCCTGATTCTTCCTCAAGACCTTTGCTCGCCATTCCCTGTGCCAGAATGATCTTCCCCCAGATCATCACATGGCCGGCTTCTTCTCATTCTCAACCAAAATGGCCATCTGTGACCACCCTTTCTAAACCTGGCTTCTGCCGCCCCTACCTGGATCACTCTTTTCTCTTCTCCTCTTTAATTTTCTTCCCAACCATTTTCATCCAGGGAAATTACCTTGTTTATTTATGCTTAATTACCCACTCTCTCCTCCGTTAGAAGGCGAGTTTACTCAGCTTGGGGATTTATCTTCCAATACATGGTTGTCATTATTGCAGGTCTTCTATGTGACAGGTACTATCTGGAAACCAGATCATTTAGTGATGAGGAGGAATGGCCTCCAAGAATTAACACAGCTCTCAACTCACAGTGAATTTGATCAAGCAAACAGATTTAAGAAAAGCCAGCAACGAAATATGGGATGCACATTCACCCATCCCACACCCCTAGATATGACCTATATTGACACTCCCTGGTCTGCACATTTTTTTTTAATGAACAATAAGGTCTGCATGAATATGACTAAGGATTAATGTAGTTGGTTGAGTTTTGCTAGTGACCTCATTGGTCTTATCTATCATATCTTATGATTTATTTTTGAGTCATAATACTTAAGTGAAGTGTAAAGGAAAACTTAAAGAAAATTTGGTTTTATGCAAGAGTTTGGAGACCTCACAAATTGTAATACTGTAACATTTGGGAAATTAAAAAAAATTTTTTTAGTATTTGTATGAAGCTGCCTTCTCTCTTTTCAAAATCATCTGTCCTTCAAAAATACCAGGGGAAAGTTCTTGAGAAATTCATACTCACTATTTTCTTTGAGAATAGTTATATATATATTTTGCACAATTTCTTAAAAATTTGCTTAGTATTAAAAAAAAATTCAGGAAATGTCATTTTTTTTCAACACCTTTAAAAAAAATCACCCCTATATTTTACTATGCAAATTTTCAAACATACAAAAAATCTTGGAAAACTTATACAATGAACACCCATATTCTCACCATCTAGAATATATCTTGTACATTTTGCTGTATGTATTTTATGATATTATGCATCCATCCACCCATCCCTCTTGCCATCCACCAGCCCATCTTATATTTTGACCATTTCAAAGTGAGTTTAAAGTACCAACACACTGTCTGCTGCCTTTCTAAACACTTTAGAATGCATACCATTAACTAGAAACATATATGTTTACAGTTTACTTTTTTTTTCTTTTGAGGGAAACTTCAGGAGGTGAGACACAAGTCGTAAGTGAACCACTGGATGACTTTGACTATGTGTACACCTGTGCACCTGAAACCCCTACTGACATAAGGCATGTTATCATCACCTTCAAAGAGTTCATTGCTACCCCTTCCTTGTCAGTCCTCACCCCTACTTCTCTCTCTCCCCAGAGACAACCACTGTTCTGATTTTCTTCACCACAGATTGCTATTACATATTCTAGAACTTTATATTCTAGAACTTTAATTTTTGGAATCATGCTATATGTATTCCTGTGTTTCTGACAGGAAACATGCTTCTTTGACTCAGCATGATGTTTTGAGTGATATCCACGTTGTTGCATGTATCAGTAGCTCCTTTCCCCTTCTGAGTAACATTCCTTTTGTGTGTGGATCTACTATAATTTGTTTAGCCATTCTCCTGTCAATACAGCATTTTCAGCTAAGTTGTGCATAAGCCACTTTAAAATCATGGACTTTTGTGAAACTTTGGCTATCATTTATAGGCTATCTCAGTTGTTATTTTCAATTCTCTGATGGGAAATTTGTGGAAAAACCCTCACAAGTATTTAACCTTATACACTGAGATTCATGAAAACCCTATTTTGTTTCCTTAATTGTTTGTTTTCTCATTGCTAGTTTGGAAGGATGTTCCTTCTCTCCTTTCTTTACACTTTTATAATTATCTTTGCAGAAATAAGAGTTGGACTGTGGAACATGGCCTCTATTGCAAGCCACAATTATCAAGAACAAATGCCTATAAAATTATTCTTTGGTAAGAAAGAAAAGAAAGGATAAACCATGCTGGCAAAGAGGACAGGGTAAAGAATTCAGAAACGAATAGAACTGTCTCAAGGTCAAAGGGAGACGGGCAGAAAAGGACTAGAATATAATTTAGGGCCACCCCGGAGCCAAACATTGACCTTCCAGTTCAAGTTTGTCTTTGCTGCCTCATCCTCAGTTTTCCCTACTCATCCCTTTATCTTTCACTTGGGATGTTTCCTTAATAGTGCCTTTACTGCCCTGCCATCATTTTAAGAATCCTGGAACACTCATGTCTCCTCTTCTGCAGACAAAATACTTTGAGTAATTGCTCTGAAATAAGCCCTTTGAACCTGCCTCTGAATCTCAGGCAGTGTGTCACCTCTCGAAGGAGCAAGGGTTGAGGAAAGGGTTGTGTTTAGGTGCTTTATTTTGCCCATCAAATGAAAAGGCAAAAAGAACTGCTTCTGGTTCAAGGAGTGTCAAGATGTTGTTAAGGAGAAGAGGAGTATTTTTGGTGGGATGGGGAGAATTTCCCGGTGGTCCCAAAATAACAGTGTGGTCTGTTACCTGTCCTGCCTTCATATAAGGTTGACCCTAACCAAAAGAGGCAGAACAAGTTAACATCAGTGGCAGTTGGCCCAAACTTAGTATCTCTAAGGTTCTGCAAGAAAGAGAAAGAACTACAGGTACACCAGGATCCTTTGCAAGAGAAAAATGGCTGCAATCATACTTAACATGCTTATTAAAGATGGTTTGGACTAATCCGTCCTTAATACAGGAAGTATCGTTTCAGAGATAAGGCTTCTGACCCCATCTCTTTCACTATGTGTTTATGTGAGTAACTGTTATGGACTTTGTTTTCTTCTCAGCAAAACAGCAAGATTAGACTAGATGTGGATTCCTAGTATTTGTGTCCAAAATTCCGATTATACTCATATACATTTGAATAAAAATATGCTACTTAGTACATATTTAGACTTCAGTACAAAATCTCTGTTATCTTGGTATATATTTTTGAGCTTGCAAATAAATCATGGATGAGGAAGGTTGTATTATATATTAATATGTTTTTGAAGTTTGTACTAACACATACCCATGCAAGTAAATTCATACACATTAATTAACAAGTATTTATTGATCACTTACCCTTACCATGTGTCTGAACCTGTTGTGATGATAAGCTCAAAATACACATTTCCTACCACTCTTCTTTCAAGCCTCTGGCTTTGAAATTAAACTGTTACCATCTGCAACTACTTATCTGTGGGTCTTGGGATGTCCTATCAAGACTGTGGAACCGAAACAAAATAGAGAAATAAATTGGAATTAGGACTGAAGTGAGACTCTAGATATCATTTATAACACTCAATATCAAGTACTGTGTACCCCAGAATAGATTTATTTTTATTAGTTATGAATTTTAGTAGCAAGGGACTTTCATTAATTTGAATTTATAGGATAAATTCACAATAATAAGATACTTTTTAAAAACGTATTTAACATGTTGGAGGTGCCTCTTAGGATTTTGATCACCAAAAATGTGTCCTACTGCTAAAAAGAACATTGCCAAGATGCCTTCCAAAAACGAAAGTCTAAGTTATACCTTTTCATATTATCTCACTTCTGTGATATCCTTGTTCACCTTGCCTCTCAGTAATTCAGTCAGCAAATGCATATTGATCATGTCTACAACAGGAAAGAAAAAAGCCGAGTGAGATGTAGATGGGACTTCATTAGAGTCACTGGCTTTAAGAAATGTATAATCTGCTGGAGGACTAAGACAGGCATCCAAATAACAGAACCAGGCAAGCATCATAAGAGACGTATGCTCAGCATCTACAGGAAGATAGTCCTAATTCTGTAGATCCAGGATACCTTCATGGAAATGAGTTTGGGAGCACAAACTCTCACCAGGTTACAATGGAATATTGTTCAGCCTTAAAAAGGAATGAAATCCTGGTACACTCCCCAACATGAATGAACCTTGAAGACATTATGCTAAGTGAAATAAGCCAGCCACAAAAAAAGACAAATATTGCATGACTCCACTCATATGAAGTACCAAGAATAGTTCATTTCATAGAGATAGAAAGTAGAATGATAACCCGGGGCTGGGGAAAGGGGAAAATGGGGAATTATTGTTTAATGGGTACAGAGTCAGTTTGGGAATAAAAATGGTCTGGAGATGGACAGTGGTGATGGTTGTACAGTGTGAATCTACTTAATGCTACTGAACTGTGCACTTAAAAACGGTTAAAATAGTAATTCTTCTGTTATGTATATTTTACCACAATAGAAAAAACATTGATCAGGTATGGAGGATGTGGTTCTGATCTCAGGCTTTTCCACAACTTGATAGTGAGGAAGGTGTTCTTTTTGTGCTCTTTCTCTGCTGTGAACCGGGATGGGCATTTCTATGTCTTTCAGAAGGATGGTACAGAATATTTTGAATCTGTTTGAATCCACTGAATCCCTATGTGAATGCACGTCTTGGTGATTTTATGAGTACATATAATATATATATATGTGTGTGTGTGCATATACTTATACACATGTATGTATAGACATATATGAATACATATAAAGAGTCCTTGGTCACTCACCTTGCTATCTGGAACACCATCAACATAAGAAACCATTTGTAATAGGAATACTGAATGTGCCCCTGGGCTTTTTTTTCAATAGTCAACTTCTGAGATTGCTTCTACATAATATAAATCATTTTAAAGAAAACAAATCTCCCATGCCAACACTCCGTGTAGGATTTTCTAGTTAGGTATAAAGGAATGCCTGAATTTTGGATGATACTGCCTGGTTTCCATTCAAACATGTGTTATGAGATAGAATCAAGCCAAGGAAAGTTTTTTCTGTCTTATTTTACCACTTATAGGGCCAAGTGTACGCTCTTGCTCCTCTGGGCTGGTCAGTGATGCTCTGACTAAGAGGCTTTTCTGTGATACCATGGAAATCCCCAAAGTGAGCACAATTGCTGCTAAGTCACGTTGGTGCAGGCTTCTGGGAGAGGCCAAGGTTAGGGGAGCAGCGCAGCCTGGTGGCTAGAGCACTGGGTGATTCTTCAAATGACTGTCCTGTAGCCTTGGACATGTCACATAAAAGCAAAGGGAAAAAAAAAAGATAATGAAAATATCAGTACTTTATATTCCACTTCAAAATGTGGAGGAAGGAAAATATAAATCACCAAGCCCTTAAAATTGTCCCACTTACCTTCATCTAATTAAAAAGGACATGTGCAAATCTGTACAAATAGTAACTCTGTGGTTTAAAATGGAGATTTATTTACTGGAGATAAGATATAATGGTGTAAGGAGAAAGTTAATACTTCCAAAGGAAATGGGCCCCTCACAAGATTATATTATTTTATAAAAATGTGTAAGAAAGCCACCACAATAGCTGTTACCCAGCTGAAAGCAATGTCTCAAATGACAAATCAGAATCTTTTTTTTTTTAATATCAGAGCAGAATACAAACCAGAGAAACTTCCTTCACATTCCTTTGAGATTGACCATGAAGATGCTGATAAGGATGAAGTAAGTAAATGGTTGAAAGTGAAATGTTTAAAACATGAGGATAATTAGCTCCTGTCTTTCACTAGCGTGTTTCAAATTCAGACCAGTTTCTCCTAAAGCTGCAGTAACTGTTGGTGTGAAAGCTTTTAGATAAAATGAATCACGTGTGTTTTGAAATTGAACATGATTTCTTAAGATGAGTCAAAGAGAGAAAAAGGAGTCTCATTTTTAAGTGCAGTGTCTAAGATCTGGGATCCACAAAAGATGGCTGTGATGCTAATGATGCCTTCTGTACAGGATACCACTTCTCACTCATCCTCCAAGGGCGGAGGGGGAATGGGAGGAACCGGAGTTTTCAAGTCTGGCTGGCTCTACAAGGGGAATTTTAACAGCACCGTGAATAATACCGTTACTGTTCGGGTAAGGAGACATCAAGACTCATCTTTGTTTCTGCCACCTTTCTTCACACCCTCCTCCACTTCGGTCACAGAACAGAGGAGAGCCATTTGCATTGAGTTTGTGTTTCATTTCATATTTTATTTATGAGAAAGGAGGATGTTCTTCTCTAGAACAGTGCCCTAGAAATGTAGCACTCTTGAAGGAATTAGAAGTAGTCTAATTTCTGTGAATTTGAACTACCTCCTTATATTTTTTCCCTTTATTTAGTCATTCAAAAAGCGCTTCTTCCAGCTGACTCAGTTGCCAGATAATTCCTACATCATGAATTTTTACAAAGATGAAAAAATATCCAAAGAACCCAAAGGTTGCATCTTTTTGGATTCCTGTACAGGTGTGGTACAGGTGAGTAGAAATCTCTTTTCCCCCGAGTTTTTTTAATCGAAAAGTGTGTTCATCCAATCATTATTCATACATTCCAGAAATATGTATGGAGTATCTGATATGAGCTGAGAACTGTTTCAAACTCCAAGGATTCAGTGGAGAGCAAGGCAGCCTACATACCTGCTTTCACAAAACTCATTTCAATAAAGGAAAACAGAAAATACATAAAGAAAGAAATAAACAGAATGGAATGATTGGTAAAATCTGGAATAAAGAAAATAAACAGGGCTACAGAAGGTAGAGAGACGATGGTGAGGTTGCAAAGGAATCTTTATGCTGCAGAAGTGAGAAAAACATTTATGAAGAGAAAGTATTTGATATAGAGATTAAAGAATAAGCAGGGGCAGCAAGTGCAAAGGTCCTGAGGCAAGAGCAAGTCTGCTATACTCAAGGCAAAGAGGAAAATGACCACCTGCATGGCTGCAGTGTAGAGATCCACCAAGCTAAAGAATTCAGTAAGACTATATGTAAATCACATAGTTCAAAGAAGGCTCTTCATGAATGTTATCTTTATTATTAGGTAATAAATAATAAGATAATAAATTTACAGTGTATAAATACATCATCCTTCTTTGAAGAGCAGGTTTCTTCAAAGGCAAGGATTACATTGATTCTCAAGAGTTAATCTCAGAAACAGACACAGTGCCTGTAACAGACAATACTGTTCTGCAAAGCCTTGGTCCTCAAATTATTGTCCTTAGTATTAAATTTGACATGGACCACGGTGGCAAAGGGAAGGAAAATAATTCCATAGGCCTCACTTGGACATCTTATTTTCAAAAATTTTATTCTTTCTACTCTGATGAAATAGCTATCCTTATTCTCTCTCATGTAAAAATTGAAGCAATCACGTGTTTTAGCAGTCTTCCCTCATATTTCACATTAAGACGCTGGCCCATTTAGGTTGAGGACTCTGTTTTTGGTCATAGGCCACTAGGAACAATTCTTTATCTTATCACCAAACCACAGGCATTCACATAACTTGCTACATGGCTGAGATTACATTTCGGATTAATACCAGGGTCACTCAGATGTGTGAATGCAAAATAGAGTTCTCTTTAGTCACTCAAGCCTAGTCTATTTCTGGATGGTTTATCCATTAAAATCTGGAATTTCTCCAGAAAGTAATAATGCTGCACTTTAAAAGGAAAGAATTAATTAAGTGTTGCTGAGCCCTCCACTAGAAATGAAAGATAACTACTTTTTAACACAGATGCCAACTTTCCTTATGGAAAGGGCAATAAGGATCTTAATGGAGGGTGGAGATAGTTTTCTATTGTTTGGTCACAAAGGAGACTCTTTGGCTTTAGAAATATGAAATAATATATTAGCAATAGGTTAAAGATCAGTAACTACATTTTATAGATATTGAGCTGAAAAACTTATTTTCTTTTCTATTTGTACTTCCAAACTTGCTCTAGCAAATGAGTCATCATCTTCTAAGAAGTATCATTGTAGCCCTTGTTAGGTATTAAGTTTGCAGAGATATGAATTATTGTGTAATTTCTTCTTCCAAGAACCTTGTAACTCTGTTGAATACACAGAGTTAGTTAGTGCTCTAATCTGACCTTCCACTACAGGTACCTTTTCTCCATCACATCTTAGACTGTGTTTCAGTCTTTGCTTAAGCAGTACATTGAAAAGAGAATGTCTTCTAAGGAAAACGTAAGCTTGGGGTTTTAACTGGTCGATGTTCGAATCCTAGTTTCACCATTTACTATCTGAGAGCCTTGAGTAAGTTACTCAAGCTCTTTGATTTCTGGTGTCTCATCTGTAAAACTAAAATAAATGTGCTAACGTGTGATAAGGATCTGGGAGATAGTGTGTCCTCAGCCATCCTTTCCTAGTCTTTCCATTAATTACAAAGGTCACAGTTTTGAGAGATAAACACCCCATTGTGGGAAAACCCTTCTAGAAAATATTGATTCGCCTTCCTGAAATATCTACCTAAACTTGCTAATTTATCCATTCCTTTCTTCATTCATTCATTCATTCATTCATTCATCCAGCAAACTTATTTAGTGCTTATGACATGCTGGAACTGTGCTTAGGCATTAGGAATTCCCTGCTGAAATCATGACCAGAGAAGGACATAGGCTATAACTCACTATTACACAGTGTCTCAAGAGCTATAATGGAGGTGTAAATGGCACTTTCTATGGAATGTTCTAGGAGCACGGAACAGTGATAAACTCTTCTGGGTTGGCTAGGAAGGATGCATAGAAACAATGGGCATATAGGTAGGAATCTCCAAGGTAGATTTTTCACCTTCAAGCACAACTGAATAATCCTACTTCACTTTCCAATAGATAGCCATTCAAATACCCGGGAACATGTATTTTATCTTTTAAAGGGTTCGGCTCTGTATCCCTATATTTGTATTCCTCTTTATCAAGAGCTTGTTACCCTTTATAGAGGGAGGGACCTTTATCTTCTTGAGATCACTTTGGGAAGGTAAACATCTGGGTCCCTTGTCACCTTATGTCTGCCAGTTCTTATGAATTTGCTTACAGCTCTTTCTAACTTGTAAGTTTTGCATCTGGAAAAAAAGATACTGAATCAGATAGTGCAAGTTTAGTCATTGTTCCAGCAAGTTCTCAGGAACAAAATGTGCCTGGAGACGAAACACGTACACACAGAAGCACAAAGCAAATGAATAATAGGATGAGTCAGACCTATTTTGTCAAGAATCATTTTCACTTTCCTTTGAATAAAACAGAGAAGAGAAACAAAGAGTTTGCCTCAGGAAGTGCTACCTACCACCCAGCATTCTCAGGGCATTCATGCACATAACAGTCTTGAGTGAACAAGCCTTTTACTTTGCTTCATTCAGACCCATTCTATATCACTGTGCTTTCCTAAGAATAATCCTTGGAATTCTTAGAAATATATTTCAAGAGCGACTTCAAATAGACAGAAACTCCTACCCAGAGTCTTTAGGAGACGTTTATGATTGGAAATTTCCTGGATCTTGGTAAAATAGAGACCTAACAGTAGTTTTCCACTTTTTTGTAATGTCATCAAACAGTACTAGATCTGTTTTACACCCCTCATTCTCAATCTGAAGCAGAACTTCCAATTTTTGCTACTTCAGTTTTGATTTGAGACTAAGGGCTATTTGGACTTAAGCTATCCTATCTTGTTCCGTAAGAGTCTTCTCATTCATTCATTCATTCATTGGTCCATCCATCCATCCATCCATTCCAGATCCTGCCACTGCGAAGGGAGTGAATAGCCCAGGAATTCCAGTTATCTAGGGTCCCTACCTCAACAGTGACAATGGCTGATGTCACGTGATACATAAAGGCTTCATTGGGGGTGGTGTGGTGCTGAATGCTGTTGATTTCCTCCTAGGTGCTGATCTTCCACCTTGTGGATGTGAGTTCTAAGACAACGGCCTTAGGGACTTAACCAGAGTCTAGAAATTCAGATGCGTTCTGCAGCTCAGGCCACTACAGGAAGGAAGTAGGGTCAGCTGTGAGATAACAGGAGCAGCTCAGACTGTGTGTGCCCATATAAAGGCAGTCAAACTGGGAGGGAAAAAAATGTGTACCTCCCAAGGAAAATAAATGTAGAAGCCAACTATGACCTATAAACCCCCCATTAGCAAACCTTGGCTGTAAAGAATCTCACTTCCCATGATAACAATAAAAACCAGGATGACACTTGTAATCTTCTTCATCTAATACATTATTTGACAACAGTTGATGGAACATGCATTATTATTGTCCCAATTTATTAAAATAAAACTCAGTGAGATAATGTGGCTTGCTCAAGTCACAGAGCTAATAAATGGAAAAATTACATTTGAGGCAGAAGAATGTCCAAAGTTACAGAAAGATGCCCAAGGAAATGCTTTGGTGATCATATATCCAGTGGGCATGCTTGCATAGATACATACATTCATCCTACATAAGCCACATAGGCAGAAGAAACACTACAAAGATAGATGCCGGTGTGTCATTTAGGCAGTGAGTTTTAGATGTAAGATTTATTTCAGCAAATATGTATGGAAACTTTTGCTTTATGCAAAGCACTGTGGGAAAGCCAAACATGAATTAGATGTGGTTTGTGTCTTCAAAGAACTTCCGGCCTGTGGGAGGATGCACCGAAAAACACAGAACAGATATAGCACATGCCTGAGTAATTAAACATGAGTGACACATCTCAAACAATAGGTTCTGATAACATATGTAAGAAGGATATTACATTTATCACTGCATGATGCTACCTTATATTATACATATGTAATATATATATTGCTTATTTTTTCCTGACATTACATAACGCTAGAATGTAAGTTCAATGAGGGCAGGCAGTTCATTTGAACATTTTTAATGCTCTGTACTTGGCCCATAGAAGGTAGCCAATATATCTTTGTTGAATGAATGAACAAATAAGCATACAGAGAATGGAAAGGACTGCATGGATGGTAGCCATCAATACCAGTAACCTGTTTGATGTTGTGTGTTTCCTCTTAAAACTCTTCTTTTGTTTCGGCAAAATTCTGTAAAAGATGCTAGGCACATAATAGGTACAATGCCATATTTTTCTTGAATAACTTCCTTCAATATTCAGTCCTCCATTGGCTTTGGTGTTTTTATTGGGGTATCTATTTCAAAACTTTTCCAGATGAATATTGTGGAAAGAGACCAGTTTGCCACAACTCATTAAGCACATCATGTGGCATTAGGACATATTTCCAGTTTCCTTTTTTTAATGAAGTCACATAGATAGACTGTGGTGAGCTTGAATGAACAAAGTAGTTTCATTGGTCGCAAAGGATACTGATTTCAGGGAAATAAAGGAAATTTGAGGAGTAACAAGAAAATGATTACTTCTTGATTATCATTTTAATGACTTAAAATTGCATTTCAAGATTATAAAAATGTCCCATTGGTTTTCTGCTTTGGGTTTTTCTTTTTTGCTGTTTTATGCGCCATTATCTTGGAGATTACGGAGAGTGAGATGGAAAACCACTTAGGCATCGTAATCTTCCCCAACATAAGGTCCTCTACACTGCAAGTAGTTCTGTTTCACTCCAAGGAGAAAAAGATAATTTGGCTTTTGAGAAGTTGTGAATAGAATATTTATTTCATTTACAAGTATTCCTTTTTGAGAAACAAGGGCTTGTTATACTTTGCTCAAATTTTTAAAAAAATTTAATATGTAATACTGTTGAAGTTAACAATCATATCTAATTCATTTAAAGTACAGAAGGCAATTTAGAAAATCAAGTTTTGTTCTTATTTTGTCACGTTTGTTATTAGTTCCTTGACAGCTGCATTTGCAAGCAGGTTGCAGCTCAATCCACTTTTAATTTGGACCCAGTATAAGCATTGTACATAGCTTTGCATCTGCCTGTCCCCATTGTTTACAGCATCAAATTAGTCAAGCAGATTCTTTCTTTTATTTTCAAGACAACACTGAGATTTGTTTGCATTCTGCTATGCTCAGATGCTTTAGATCTGCTCTGAACTCTGGACACTTCTAGTTCTTCCCTGAGCGTCTATTTCTGTTCCTGTTGCTTTTTGAAGGATACAATACTATCATAAAAACGTGTCTCTTTTATACCTGCTCTCGGCCATCTGTCTTTGCCCTCAGACCTCTGTGTCAGTGCAGGTCACAGGCGGTTTTATGGACCTCCTTCTTCAGCACCCCAGGAAATGTGTGGGAGGGTGAGTGGAGGGAGTCTGCCCCACTCCTCATACGGCAAGCATAGCTTTTAAGAATTTGCATTCTTAAAGAAGCTACCTGGAGGTTTGCTTTGCACAGGACCACCCCGCCTCTGTTTACACTGCAGCCAAAATGATCTCAAAATGCAACTGTGGTCTTTTACTAGTCAAGTCTTCCTTTCTGTACTCTCACAGACACAGAGGGTGCTGCAAGAATAGTATTCTCAACACACCATTGTAAAGCAATTATACTCCAATAAAGATGTTTAAAAAAAAAGAATAGTAGTATTCTCATGTTTGCAGTAACAATCCTGTTCTCAAAAAGAATTTTTATACCTTGATTTCATACCTTTTCTTCAATACATGCATACAAAAGTTAAGTACAATTATCTTCCAATTTCACATTGGGGTGATTAATTGGTTAACACCCATCTGCCCTGTTCCAATACGTTGTCTGTTTTTGCCCAACACAAAATGTAAACACGAGAGAACCTCTTTAAGAATGAATACTGTCACTGCAGTGAGGATAACTAGTGAGCGTCTGCCCTTATCAGGCTCATGGGCTATTGAAAATGGCAGCCTGCAAGTGAGTCATTACAGGGCAAAGAAATAATAAAAATTGACAATAATACGAAAGTATGGACATGAGCAAAGAGCTTGTCCTTGGCAGAGTCTAGAAAGTGCCATTTGAGCTGTGAGATTCCACAGTGAGGATCGCAGTTAGCTTTTTAGCTAATTCTTCTTTCTCCTTCAATTCCCAAATTTTACTTTTTTTTGAGTCTTGTACGATGCCCCACTGTCTACTTTCAGAAACCAGAACATCCCAGGCCATGGTTACCCATTTGGTGTGTGATTGTTCCAGGCAGGTGGCAAAGAAGGAGAATGGCATCTGATGAGCATCTTCTTTGTGCCTGGTCATCTCAGGGGATGTTAAAGGATAAAGGGATTATTTCCTGTCTCCACCACTTGCTGTCCTTGTATCCCAAGCATATTTTCATTTGCCTCCCCAAGCCTCAATGTTACCATATGTTAAATGGAATGATACAGTTTCTCTCATAGAGTTATTATGATATTTAAATAAAATGGTGACTGTGAAATGGTCAGCACAGTGCCAGGTATATAGATGGCAAGTGTTTAGTAAGTGTCATGTTTGTAGTAGTAGCCGTACTGTTGTGGAAGTTGAAAGGAGAACGCTATTTGGGGAAGTTTTTAAGAGCCTCCCAAAGAAAGAGAACACTACCAGCAGTATATTAAAAATTATTCTTTCTTGCCACCAAGAAATAGCAGTCCTGTTCTCAGAAAGAATTTATACCTTCATGTTTAGCCGCAACCCCGCACTATAGTGTCGCTCTCATCTTAGTGTTCTACTATTATTTGTATTTTACTTATCTTAATTGTGTAACTTGCTTTATTACAGTTGTGGGTTCTCTAAAGGCTTTAGAACAGTGTGGGTAAGAGTTGAATACTTGTATCGGAGGTACCTAGGAGTGAATTAAATGTGGAACATCTTCAGAAATTCTTACAGCCACCGCAGGTTATATAACACTAGTTTATATCATCAGGGGAAGTTTCTACTTTGCATTTATATTTCTGATCTCATGGCAGGAATATATAAAACTGCTGTAATAATCTGCTTTTGTATTCCCTCTACTTTATTTTTTTTTATTAGTTTCTGCTTTATAACAAAGTGAATCAGTCATACATATACATCTGTTCCCACATCCCCTCCCTCATGCATCTCCCTCCCTCCCACCCTCCCCATCCCACCCCTCCAGGCTGTCACAAAGCACCGAGCTGATCTCCCTGTGCTCTGCGGCTGCTTCCCACTATCTATCTACCTTACGTTTGGTAGTGTATATATGTCCATGCCTCTCTTTCCCTTTGTCACAGCTTACCCTTCCCCTTCCCCATATCCTCAAGTCCATTCTCAAGTAGGTCTGTGTCTTTATTCCCGTTTTACCCCTAGGTTCTTCATGACATATATATTTTTTTTTAATTCCATATATATGTGTTAGCATACGGTATTTGTCTTTCTCTTCCTGACTTACTTCACTCTGTATGACAGACTCTAGGTCTATCCACCTCATTACAAATAGCTCAGTTTCGTTTCTTTTTATGGCTGAGTAATATTCCATTGTATATATGTGCCACATCTTCTTTATCCATTCATCCGATGATGGACACTTAGGTTGTTTCCAGCTCCGGGCTATTGTGAATAGAGCTGCAATGAACATTTTGGTACATGTCTCTTTTTGAATTATGGTTTTCTCAGGGTATATGCCTAGTAGTGGGATTGCTGGGTCATATGGTAGTTCTATTTGTAGTTTTTTAAGGAACCTCCATACTGTTCTCCATAGTGGCTGTACCAATTCACATTCCCACCAGCAGTGCAAGAGTGTTCCCTTTCCTCCACACCCTCTCCAGCATTTATTGTTTCTAGATTTCTTGATGATGGCCATTCTGACTGGTGTGAGATGATATCTCATTGTAGTTTTGATTTGCATTTCTCTAATGATTAATGATGTTGAGCATTCTTTCATGTGTTTGTTGGCAGTCTGTATATCTTCTTTGGAGAAATGCCTATTTAAGTCTTCTGCCCATTTTTGGATTGGGTTGTTTGTTTTTTTGTTATTGAGCTGCATGAGCTGTTTATAAATTTTGGAGATTAATCCTTTGTCAGTTGCTTCATTTGCAAATATTTTCTCCCATTCTGAGGGTTGTCTTTTGGTCTTGTTTATGGTTTCCTTTGCTGTGCAAAAGCTTTGAAGTTTCATTAGGTCCCATTTGTTTATCTTTGTTTTTATTTCCATTTCTCTAGGAGGTGGGTCCAAAAGGATCTTGCTGTGATTTATGTCATAGAGTGTTCTACCTATGTTTTCCTCTAAGAGTTTGATAGTTTCTGGCCTTACATTTAGGTCTTTAATCCATTTTGAGCTTATTTTTGTGTATGGTGTTAGGGAATGATCTAATCTCATACTTTTACATGTCCCTGTCCAGTTTTCCCAGAACCACTTATTGAAGAGGCTGTCCTTTCTCCACTGTACATTCCTGCCTCCTTTATCAAAGATAAGTTGGCCATATGTGCGTGGGTTTATCTCTGGGCTTTCTATCCTGATCCACTGATCTATCTTTCTGTTTTTATGCCAGTACCACACTGTCTTAATTACTGTAGCTTTGTAGTATAGTCTGAAGTCAGGCAGCCTGATTCCTCCAGCTCCGTTTTTCGTTCTCAAGATTGCTTTGGCTATTCGGGGTCTTTTGTTTTTCCAAACAAATTTTGAAATTTTTTGTTCTACTTCTGTGAAAAATGCCAGTGGTAGTTTGATAGGGATTGCATTGAATCTGTAGATTGCTTTGGGTAGTAGAGTCATTTTCACAATATTGATTCTTCCAATCCAGGAGCATGGTATATCTCTCCATCTATTTATATCATCTTTAATTTCTTTCATCAGTGTCTTATAATTTTCTGCATACAGGTCTTTTGTCTCCTTAGGTAGGTTTATTCCTAGATATTTTATTCTTTTTGTTGCAATGGTAAAAGGGAGTGTTTTCTTGATTTCATTTTCAGATTTTTCATCATTAGTGTACAGGAATGCCAGAGATTTCTGTGCATTAATTTTGTATCCTGCTACTTTACCAAATTCATTGATTAGCTCTAGTAGTTTTTCGGTAGCATCTTTAGGATTCTCTATGTATAGTATCATGTCATCTGCAAACAGTGACAGCTTTACTTCTTCTTTTCCAATTTGGATTCCTTTTATTTCCTTTTCTTCTCTGATTGCTGTGGCTAAAACTTCCAAAACTAGGTTGAATAAGAGTGGTGAGAGTGGGCAGCCTTGTCTTGTTCCTGATCTTAGTGGAAATGGTTTCAGTTTTTCACCGTTGAGGACAATGTTGGCTGTGGGTTTGTCATATATGGCCTTTATTATGTTGAGGAAAGTTCCCTCTATGCCTACTTTCTGCAGGGTTTTTATCATAAATGGGTGTTGAATTTTGTCGAAAGCTTTCTCTGCATCTATTGAGATGATCATATGGTTTTTCTCCTACAACTTGTTAATATGGTGTATCACATTGATTGATTTGCGTATATTGAAGAATCCTTGCATTCCTGGAATAAACCCCACTTGATCATGGTGTATGATCCTTTTAATGTGCTGTTGGATTCTGTTTGCTACTATTTTGTTGAGGATTTTTGCATCTATATTCATCAGTGATATTGGCCTGTAGTTTTCTTTCTTTGTGACATCCTTGCCTGGTTTTGGTATCAAGGTGATGGTGGCCTCGTAGAATGAGTTTGGGAGTGTTCCTTCCTCTGATATTGTTTGGAAGAGTTTGAGAAGGATGGGTGTTAGCTCTTCTCTAAATGTTTGATAGAATTCGCCTGTGAAGCCATCTGGTCCTGGGCTTTTGTTTGATGGAAGATTTTTAATCACAGTTTCAATTTCAGTGCTTGTGATTGGTCTATTCATATTTTCTATTTCTTCCTGAGTCAGTCTTGGTAGGTTGTGCATTTCTAAGAATTTGTCCATTTCTTCCAGGTTGTCCATTTTATTGGCATAGAGTTGCTTATAGTAATCTCTCATGATCTTTTGTATTTCTGCAGTGTCAGTTGTTACTTCTCCTTTTTCATTTCTAATTCTACTGATTTGAGTCTTCTCCCTTCTTTTCTTGATGAGTCTGGCTAATGGTTTGTCAATTTTGTTTATCTTCTCAAAGAACCAGCTTTTAGTTTGGTTGATCTTTGCTATCGTTTCCTTCATTTCTTTTTCATTTATTTCTGATCTGATCTTTATGATTTCTTTCCTTCTGCTAACTTTGGGGTTTTTTTGTTCTTCTTTCTCTAATTGCTTTAGGTGCAGGGTCAGGTTGTTTACTCGAAATGTTTCCTGTTTCTTAAGGTGGGATTGTATTGCTATAAACTTCCCCCTTAGAACTGCTTTTGCTGCGTCCCATAGGTTTTGGGTCGTCGTGTCTCCATTGTCATTTGTTTCTAAGTATTTCTTAATTTCCTCTTTGATTTCTTCAGTGATCACTTCATTATTGAGTAGTGTATTGTTTAGCCTCCATGTGTTTGTATTTTTTACAGATCTTTTCCTGTAATTGATGTCTAGTCTCATAGCATTGTGGTCGGAAAAGATACTTGATATAATTTCAATTTTCTTAAATTTACCAAGGCTTGATTTGTGACCCAAGATATGATCTATCCTGGAGAATGTTCCATGAGCACTTGAGAAAAATGTGTATTCTGTTGTTTTTGGGTGGAATGTCCTATAAATATCAATTAAGTCCCTCTTGTCTAATGTATCATTTAAAGCTTGTGTTCCCTTATTTATTTTCATTTTGGATGATCTGTCCATTGGTGAAAGTGGGGTGTTAAAGTCCCCTACTATGAGTGTGTTACTGTCGATTTCTCCTTTTATGGCTGTTAGTATTTGCCTTATGTATTGAGGTGCTCCTATGTTGGGTGCATAAATATTTACAATTGTTCTATCTTCTTCTTGGATCGATCCCTTGATCATTATGTAGTGTCCTTCTTTGTCTCTTCTAGTAGTCTTTATTTTAAAATCTATTTTGTCTGATATGAGAATTGCTACTCCAGCTTTCTTTTGGTTTCCATTTGCATGGAATATCTTTTTCCATCCCCTTACTTTCAGTCTGTATGTGTCTCTAGGTCTGAAGTGGGTCTCTTGTAGATAGCATATATATGGGTCTTGTTTTTGTATCCATTCAGCCAATCTTTGTCTTTTGGTGGGAGCATTTAGTCCATTTACATTTAAGGTAATTATTGATATGTATGTTCCTATTCCCATTTCCTTAATGGCTTTGGGTTCGTTATTGTAGGTATAGTCCTTCTGTTGTGTTTCTTGCCTAGAGAAGTTCCTTTAGCATTTGTTGTAAAGCTGGTTTGGTGGTGCTGAACTCTCTCAGCTTTTGCTTGTCTGTAAAGGTTTTAATTTCTCCATCAAATCTGAATGAGATCCTTGCTGGGTAGAGTAATCTTGGTTGCAGGTTTCTCTCCTTCATCACTTTAATTATGTCCTGCCACTCCCTTCTGGCTTGTAGAGTTTCTGCTGAGAGATCAGCTGTTAACCTGATGGGGATTCCCTTGTGTGTTATTTGTTGTTTTTGCCTTGCTGCTTTTAATATGATTTCTTTGTGTTTAATTTTTGACAGTTTGATTAATATGTGTCTTGGCGTATTTCTTCTTGGATTTATTCTGTATGGGACTCTCTGTGCCTCCTGGACTTGATTAACTATTTCCTTTCCCATATTAGGGAAGTTTTCAACTATAATCTCTTCAAATATTTTCTCAGTCCCTTTCTTTTTCTCTTCTTCTTCTGGAACCCCTATAATTCGAATGTTGGTGCGTTTAATGTTGTCCCAGAGGTCTCTGAGACTGTCCTCTGTTCTTTTCATTCTTTTTTCTTTATTTTTCTCTGCATCAGTTATTTCCACTATTTTATCTTCCACCTCACTTATCCGTTCTTCTGCCTCAGTTATTCTGCTATTGATCCCATCTAGAGTATTTTTCATTTCATTTATTGTGTTTTTAATCGATGCTTGATTCATCTTTAGTTCTTCTAGGTCCTTGTTAACTGTTTCTTGCATATTGTCTATTCTATTTCCAAGATTTTGGATCTGGGAAATAGAATCTTGGATCAGCTTTACTATCATTATTCTGAATTCTTTTTCAGGTAGACTGCCTATTACCTCTTCATTTGTTAGGTCTGGTAGGTTTTTATCTTGCTCCTTCACCTGCTGTGTGTTTTTCTGCTTTCTCATTTTGCTTATGTTACTGTGTTTGGGGTCTCCTTTTTGCAGGCTGCAGATTCGTAGTTCCCGTTGTTTTTGGTGTCTGTCCCCCGTGGCTAAGGTTGTTTCAGTAGGTTGTGTAGGCTTCCTGGTGGAGGGGACTAATGCCTGTGTTCTGGTGGTTGAAACTCGATCTTGTCTTTCTGGTGGACAGGTCCACGTCTGGTGGTGTGTTTTGGGGTGCCTGTGGCCTTATTATGTTTTTAGGTATCCTCTCTGCTAATGGGTGGGGTTGTGTTCCTGCCTTGCTAGTTGCTTGGCATAGGGTGACCAGCACTGTAGCTTGCTGGTCGTTGACTGAAGCTGGGTGCTGGTGTTGAGATGGAGATCCCTGGGAGATTTTCGCTGCTTGATATTATGTGGAGCTGGGAGGTCTCTTGTGGACCCGTGTCCTGAAGTTGGCTCTCCCACTTCAGAGGCACAGCACTAACTCCTGGCTGCAGCACCAAGAGCCTTTCATCCACCCGGCTCAGAATAACAGTGAGAAAAAGTAGAAAGAAATAATTAGTAGAAGAAAGAACGAGAGATAGAAAGAAAGGAAGAAGGGAAGTAAGGAAGGAAGGAAGGAAGGAAGAAAGAAAGGAGGGAGAGAGGAAGGATGGAAAGAAAGGAAAGAAAGGAGGGAGGGAGGGAGGAATGAAAGCAAAAGGAAGAGTGAATGGAAGAAGAGAGGGAGGGAGGGAGGAAGGAAAGAAAGAAAGAAAGACAGGAGGGAGGGAGGGAGGAAGGAAAGAAAAAGAAAGTGGAAAGAAGAAGGGTGGGAGGGAGGGAGGGATGGAGGAAAGAAAAAAAGAAGAAAAGGAGGAGCGGAGGGAGGGAGGGAGGAAGGGAAGGGAGGAAAAAAAGAAAGAGCAGGTAAAGTAAAATAGAATAAAGTATGAAATATAGTAGCGTTATTAAAATTAAAAAGTAATTATTGAAAAAAAACACGGACCGATAGAACCCTGGGACATATGGTGGAAGCAAAGCTATACAGAGAGAATCTTACACAAAAGATTACACATACACATTCACAAAAAGAGAGCAGGGGGAAAAATCAAAAATCTTGCTCTCCAAGTCCACCTCCTCGATTTGGGATAATTCGTTGTAAAAAGAGGAAAAGGGCGAAAAGTCTGAAATCTTGCTAAGTCCACCTCCTTAATTTGAGATAATTCGTTGTAAAAAGAGGAAAAAAAAAGGGGGGGAAAGTCTTAAATCTTGTCCTCAAGGTCCACTTCCTCAATTTGGGATGATTCGCTGTCCATTCATGCACTCCACAGACGCAGGGCACATCAAATGGACCGTGGAGCTTTAATCCGCTGCCTCGGAGGCTGCACAGAGAGATTTCCCTGTCTCTGCTCTCACAGCTCCCGGGTCTCAGCCTTGGACCTGGCCCCGCCTCTGCGCGTAGGTCGCCGGAGGGCGTCCGTTCTTCGCTCAGACAGGACGGGTTTAAAGGAGCCGCTGATTCGGGGGCTCTGGCTCACTCAGGCAGAGGGGAGAGAGGGGAATGCCCTCTCCTCGTGCACCAGGCAACAAAAGGGAAAAAAGTCTCTTGCCTCTCCGGTAGCTCCAGACCCTTTCCCCGGACTCCCTCCGGGCTAGCACTAACCCCTTCAGGGTCTCTTCCTGCCGCCAGCCCCAGACCTCTCCCTGCGCTCCGACTGAAAGCCGATACCCGAGCCTCAGCTCCCAGCCCCGCCCTCTCTGGCGGCCGAGCAGACAAGTCTCTCGGGCTGGTGTGTGCCTGAGGGCACCGATCCTCTGTGCCAAAATCTCTCCGCCTTGCCCTCCGCACCCCTGTCGCTGTGCTCTCCTCCGCTACTCCGAAGCTTTCCCCCTCCGCCACCTGCAGTCTCCGCCCTCGAAGGGGCTTGTAGTGTGTAGATACCTTCCCTCCTTCACGACTCCCTCCCACTGGTGCAGGTCCCGTCCATATCCTATTGTCTCTGTTTATTCTTTTTTTCTTTTGACCTACCCAGGTATGTGGGGAGTTTCTTGCCTTTTGGGGGGTCTGAGGTCTTCTGTCAGCGTTCAGTAGGTGTTCTGTTGGAGTTGTTCCACGTGTAGATGAATTTCTGATGTATCTGTGGGGAGGAAGGTGATCTCCGCGTCTTACTCTTCCGCCATCTTCCTCCGGCCGTCATTCCCTCTACTTTAAATATGCTTCTTTGATCGTTAAACAGCTCACTTCCTTTTACAGATTTCACCTTCTGTGAAAGTTCAATCTAAAGTAGCTACTCATCGCATCAGACCATTTTAATTCTCTGCACAACAGATAATCTTTTTTTTTTCATTTGTTTGTTCATTTCTTCAATCATTCATTCATTCCCAAGGATAAGAACCTCTTCTGTCCCATTTATAAGATATGACTGTTTTGAACACACTGTTGTTGAATCCTTCTGTGTGAGAGCACTGGTACAGGACAGAGTGGTGACCCAGCTCTCATGGAGGCAGATGTAAGGGAGGAATATACTGTTCAAACAAACAAATGAAAGTGAATAAGCATGTAATCCCAAATTGTTGTGAGTGCCCTGGAGGACAAGAACCTTGTCCTAACTGGGGAACTGGGGAAGGTTCACTGAGCAAGGATAACTTCACTTGAGATCTGAAGAGTGAATACAAGTCACGTAAGTACTTGAAGGGCAAACATCGTGCTGTGTGCATGAACCCATGCATGGTGATTTGGGATGGGAGGGTTGTTTCAGGCCTTTGTGGCAGCAACAAAGCCTATGATGGGAGCACATCCAGGGAACCTAGAACAAAGCCTCGTGGGTTGGTCACAAAATGCAAAGTAGAGATGTCAAGTTAGAGAAAAGTCTGGAGGTTGGTGGAGAAGCCAGAGACAGAGAAAGGAATTGGGGGTCCCTGGCATATGGATGTCATTTAAAGCCATTGGCCCAGAGGAGAAAGAAAGGAGTCTAAGGCAGAGCTGAGGTCAGCATGACAAGTCACCAAGATAAGGAAGAGCCAGTAGAGGTGACTGAAAGGTGGTGGCCATTCAGGAGGAAAGGAAACTAACATAGAGTGTAGTCATGGAGAAACCCAGAGAGAGATGGGTTTCAAGAAGCCACTGTGTTAATTCTGATGAGAGGTCAAGGAAGATATGAAGAAAGAGATGTCCTTGGGTAGTACAACAGCATAGAGTTTGTTGGTGATCTTGGCTGCCTCTGGGATATGATGAGGTCAAAAACCCAACTGGAGTGAGTTGTAGACAGAACACAAGGTGAGGAAGTGAAGGTAGCAACTCAAAGCAACTATTTGAAGAAGCTTAGAACATACTCCTCCACCTGCCTGAAGATGAAATTTTTGAGCCAACATGCTCATCCAATCAAGAAAAACATAAATAAGCCAATCAAGAAAAACGTACAAAAAGGCTTGAAAGAAACCAAACGAAATGATTCTTATCCAGCTAAATTTTTGTCCTGTTTTGGAAGATCTCCTTGATGTCACCTACTCATGAGGAAAGACCCCATAAAAAACGTCTCCCACTCTCTAAGACTTGGTATCTGGTGTTTTTCTTTCTTTTCATGCCACAGAATAACAGACTAAGAAAATATGCCTTTGAATTGAAAATGAATGACCTGACCTATTTTGTGCTGGCGGCTGAAACGGAGTCAGATATGGATGAATGGATCCACACCCTCAGCCGCATCCTGCAGATCAGTCCTGAGGGGCCCCTTCAGGGAAGGAGGAGCGCCGAACTCACGGAGCTGGGGCTGGGTGAGCGCTTGCAGACCCGCTGCCCTTCCCTCGCGAAGTGCGACCTGCGCATTTGGTTCATTTCAGCTGCTACTAACCCTGGTAGCTGTCAGGTCTAGCTCTTCCAACCCTGAGCTATTCGCTCCAGGAAATCATCCATAAACCTTTACTTTTACTCAATAGTGAGAGTCACCACACAGAGGTATGATTTTGAGTTGCCTGGCAATGCTTTGAGGCTGACATCCGGCAAATGATGTTAAGAACCATTGGTCAGCGGTATTAAAAATATACCCATGGGGCTTCCCTGGTGGTGCAGTGGTTGAGAGTCCGCCTGCCAATTCAGGGGACGCGGGTTCGTGCCCCGCTCTGGGAAGATCCCACATGCCACGGAGCCTTGGCCGTTGAGCCTGCGCGTCCGGAGCCTGTGCTCTGCAACGGGAGAGGCCACAGCAGTGAGAGGCCCGTGTACCACACACACACACACACACAAATATATATATATATATATATATACACCCATGTCTGATGGGGTGTTAGAAGGGAGATTCTGTGTTTTATAGCCTTTCATTAAATTTAATTAATGAACATAATACTCTGTAATGGCAAATATGCATTCTTTCCTTTTAGTTGAAAGGCATCTTTCACGTGTGCTTTTGACCCCACTGAGATCAGCCTAGTTGTGGAAGTTCCATAAATTTTGCATGGTGTTAGAGATTTTTATAAGACAAATTTTTTTTCTGCCCATCCTAATTCTTTCATATAATTCTAATCCAGGCTAGGCAAAAAGAGAACAACAGAGAGGAAAGAAAAGATGAAAAGTAGGGGAGAAAACAGGTCTATAGCCACATCGAAGACAAGTTCACCTTCAGAGTCAGTCACTCCTAAAGGAAAATTACTTTAAGACATTTTTTCATAACACATGATATGTTATTTTAAGTCTTTAAGTTCTGATAGTCTATGTATCATATGAGAGAGTCATGAGATAATAAGGAAGAAAATTATGGTTGATTTTAATACAACTGCTATATATCATAGTAAGTGTTTTACATTCATGATTTGCTTAATAATAATCAACTAGAATATTAATGTTTACAGAGTCTTAGAGAGTTTAACTGAAGCTAGAATGTGGGTTTTACATTCATGGCCTAAGAGTCAGAATTATCCAAAATATATTCATATATAAGAAAACTTTAATATGCATTAAGGAACTGAGACAAAACAACCTCAAGTATAAATGTAGTATTGTAAGGGTCCAGAGTTCTTATGGGCACAGGATGGTGTCATGGAGAGTGTCCCAAATTGATCACCAGGACATCTGATTTCCAGGCCCAGTTCATCTAATAATATGGAATACTAGAGCCAGGACACAGTGAAGGCATCTCCCCACCAATATCCATCCCCCATCGCTCTTGAGTCTAACCCAGTTGTTATATGTCACAGGCTAGAGAAATGAATGATTCATGAGGACTAGTTAATAACCCAGTCTTCTTCTATCTTTTCAAGATTCCCTGGATAATTCTATAACTTGTGAATGCGCACCGGAGGAAACAGATTCTTCAGAGAACAACCTACACCCAGACTTCACAAAAGTAATAAAGCTGACATTTTTCTATGAAAATAAATTCGAATTACTTATTGTTTATTGCTTTCATGGAAAAGATATCAATGCTTTCTTTTAAGATTTAGACTAAGAAAGACAACAGTCAAAAAACAAAAGCATGTTTCTATAAGATTGTGGAGTGTTAATGGATGATATTAAAGCAGTGCTGCTACTGAGGGGCTATTTCTTGGCCATGTGGATGGAGCTGGGCTGTAAGTTTCTGGCTATTTAGATACTAAGAACTAACACAATTTTCTCTGTAGTACCTCACAGAAACTGAAGAGATTGTCAAAGCAACTCGAAACACGGAGAGGTTAAATCTGTTCTTGCTGGATCCAGATATAGATGTAAGTCGGAATTCTCTCTAAGCAGACATGAACTTGATTTGTACAGTTGTGGTTTATAATTTAGAATCTATTTTCTTATGATGAGTGTTTGTTGAGTAAAACTTTCCAAACTTTTTTAGAGCTTGAAACTTCAGAAGAAGGATCTTTTAGAACCTGAGCTTGTGATCAAACCATTTGAAGAAAAAGCTGCCAAGAGAATCATGATCATTTGTAAAGCTCTCAACTTAAATCTTCAGGGATGTGTTACAGAGAATGAAAACGATCCGGTAACAAATGTAAGTTTCTCTTCTGTTACATCCTATAGATTGGCCAACTTCACACCACCCTCGTTAAAATCTTTTATTCGCTTCTTGATCTTTCCAGGCACTGAGTTCACACCCTCAATTGTACCAAGGGTATGATTGACAGCATTTTTCCACATGAAAAAATGCATGTTATGAAGTGGAATTGTCAATATACTGCCATAGAATATCCCTTTTAACTTAAAGTAGTATCGAAGGGATTATGCTCTAAGGTTCTTTCCATTAAATCAGCACAGTGGTTCAGAGTTTCCAAAGATATTGTTTGTATCTTCTTGGAACTTGAGATGGCTTTTAATTGATATTTTTATTTTAATATTTATATGTTAATTTTCATGTATATTAGAGAATATTTATAATGAGCAAATCAACCCTGTGTTTTCACAGCTACTACTGCTTATGACAAGGCTAAATAGTGAATCAAGTAAAATAATATTATATAAATATTAAATAAATAATACATGTAAATGGTAGGGGAAAAAAGGTGCTTCACTGATATTTGGGAAACATCACTGTGCTCATTAAATCCATACAAGATTCCTCTTCTTACCAAGTGGGCTCTCTTGAGAGTTCGCTCTTAGTATTCTAGTGGACAATTCTATACTAATTGTAAATGTATGTGTGGGAAGGAGACATTTTGTGAGCATAAATATTATTAAAGGTTGAACTATAAAAAAGGAAATAAAAAGCACTCATAATCCTAACATCAAAAATCGTTGTTAATATATTGAAGTGTTCCCTTTCATTCTCTGTTAATTCATTCTTTCCTCATTTCTAATAAAGCATCCCTCAATTGTCATCTTTCACCTTAAAGAAGAAAACTTATTTCCAGATCCATGATACAAGCCACATTTGCTTTTAGAAGGTAGAAACAGCATTAAGTTTTCTCTGCAGATTGCACACACAATCCCCTACATGCCTTTATTTATGATGTAGTAAAACGAGCCTTGTTAGTTTGACAGTGAGTAGCTGGCAAAATGGGTGAACTCTTTCAAAAGACTGTAACCTACTGCTCTTGGGTCTTCAGGCACCTCACTGGTTGTCTGAGCCTCCTTCTTCCTGGTGTAATAGCAGGACAACGGTACATGCTATGGACCTCAGGAGAATAAGGAGAATCAAGTAACAAATGCCTGACTTTCCCACTTACAAGTTGTTCCATGCTGGGCAAGTGGCTTAACCTCAGTCTCCTCTTCTGAAAATGGGAAAAATAATAATACAATTTCAAATAGCCATTGTGAAGATTAAATATGGTGCCCGGCGCATAATAAGCATTCATTAAATATTAACTGTTATTCTAATATATGGGAAATTGCTTTGAAATTTGTAAGTACAATGCATGCAATGTATTGATGTTTTCAATGTTACCTGTGAGATTCTTGTTGACAAGTAATTGAAATTTGTTGCCAGTAAGAATCTTCCTCCAAAATGAAGCTTCCTCATATTTTATAACTGTAACTGTGCACTAGGTTATGTGAGACTGAAAGGAGTTGAAGTTGAGTTTATTCATTCTCCAACAAATATTTATTCAGTGCACCTACTAGACCCAGACTTGCTCTAAGTACTGGAGAAACAGCAGGGAACGAGATCAACAAGGTCCCTTGAAGATTCAAGCCTCTTGAAGATTAGATTCTTTTGGAAAAGGACCGAAGTAAATAAGGAAACAAATAAATTAACAAGATAATTGCACATTGTGCAAAGTTCTTTAAAATAAATCAATATAAAGCGATGTGATACAGAGGAACTGGGAAGAAGGCTGCTGTAGATGGGGGGCCATGGGAGGCCTCTCTGAGCGGGTGACATTTGAACAGAGATCAAAGGTTGAGAAGGATAAAACGTCAGGTCAGGGCAAAAGATTCCAAGCAGAAGAAAGAACAAGCGTGAATGCCCTGAGACAGGTAAGTCTTGGCAAGTTCTGGGAACTGAAAGGAGATAGTGAGGGGAAGGGCATACCAAGATGCAGTGGATTAGGCTAAGATTAGGTAGGGTCTTATAAACTGTAGCAAAGAGTTTGGATTTATCCTAGGTGTGAGTGGAGGCTATTCAAGAGTTTAAAGCACATTAAAATGGTGTGATCTAATTTGTGTTTTTAAAAAATCCCATTGGAAGAATGGATTGGAGGAAACAAGAGTTGAACAGGGAAAGCAGTTAGAAGTCTATTACTATAGTTCACATCATGGCTTGCACTAGGGCTGGCAAGGAGGAGGGATTTGACTGCTGTTTTGTATATTGAACTGACAGTTTTTTCAGATACATTGCATATACAGGATAAGGGGAAGGGAGATCTGAAGGATGAGTCCCTAGTTTTTGCTTTAAACACTTAGACACATGGTGGTGCCATTACTAAGAGGACAAGACTAGAGGAAGAGCAGATTTGGGGGATACAGGCCAAAAAGTACATTATGGATATGTGAAGCTTAATCAGCCTATTAGATATCCAAATAGAGACGGCCAGTGGGCAGATTCAAATATAAGTTTGGAACTCAAAGGAATGGCATGAACAGAGATACAAGTTTGGAAGTCTGGTACAGGCAGTGACCTAGAGGGAATCATGTAGGAATTTCTATGTGTGTAGGAAACATTTAATGGATGAATAGAGAAGTGACCAAAGAAGAATCAGAAGGAATGGTCATGGATGTAGAGATAAACCAGGAAAGAGTGGGTCATGATGCCAAGAGAGAAAGGGTCAGCTATGTGGAATGGTGCTGAGAAGCTGAATAACATGAAGCCAGAGAGCAGCATGGTAGATGTGGCCACATGGAGGATGACTATAGCAGAAAAAACTTCCTTGAAGTGAAAATGTTAGGAGCAGTAATCAGAACATACTTTCATTTGGGAGTAAAAAAAAAAAACTAGAAACTTAGTTCTTGAAACTATATTTGGAAATATCAGGAAAATTTAACCTAAATTATAATGTCACTTAATCTAAATTTTATTAAATAAAAATAAATGCTTTTTTTGACTGGGTACATCCTTAAGTGTGATTAAAAACTCAAATTTAGAAACAGAAACTCAAAGATAATGGGCTTTTCTTTCCAGTGCCAGGGGCATATGGCTCCTTCCACATGGCTTCGTATCTTTATACTAAAGCCCATATTCAGAAGCTCAATGTGTGTATTTGGGCCAATCTCGCCAGGCAAGAGAACACGTGCAATTCAAAGAGCAGCTTTTGTGAGCCCTTTCTTATGTGTCAGGCCATAGGAATAAGTCAGTTCCCAGTGCTCTGTGTGTCTGTATCCTTTTTAATTTATTTTACAGTTGATACAAATGTTTAAAAACTAAGAAAATAGTTTTAAGAATAATTTCATAGTGCTTATAAACAATAATGTAGAAAAACTGAGAAAACAACCTCACCTGAACTCAACTGCAATTTTATATGTAATGGCATTGTTTTAAAAAATCTTTGTGTGATTATTCAGTGACACTCATTAATGATGCTATTTTTAAATTCATTATTTTTAACTCAGTGAGCATGCTTTTAAATTAATTGAGATATTTCTCCAAGTTGCTGAAGAGCCAGCAATTCAGTAGCATTTAATGAATGAGCTTCTAAAAAGACACCCTAAAAGAACTTTTTCATGATGGGGAAACAATACTTGACAGCATGTAATTTTTTAGTCAGTCAGTTGAAAACCAAATTCAAGTTGATGGTTTTAGAGTATAAAATATTTCTTTGAAAATAAAAATTGATTCCAAAAATCTGAACTAATAAAACTGCTTCACAGCTGAGCTACATTTAAAATGCCATGTTTTTGAATTTTTTTAAAGAGAAGTACAGTATTCTAAACTTCAGAAACCTATGACTTAATTTGTTAGGCTTTGAAGGTTCTTTACTAAACAACCCTTTATTGAAAAGCTGGTGATTCAAAAGTAAGATGTGAATGGCCATCATCAAAAAGTCTACAAACAAGATAGATAGTGGGAAGCAGCCGCATAGCACAGGGAGATCAGCTCGGTGCTTTGTGACCGCCTGGAGGGGTGGGATAGGGAGGGTGGGAGGGAGGGAGACACAAGAGGGAAGGGATGTGGGAACAGATGTATATGTATGACTGATTCACTTTGTTATAAAGCAGAAACTAATTTTAAAAAAGTCTACAAACAATAAATGCTGGAGAGGGTGTGGAGAAAAGGGAACAATTTTGCACTGTTGGTGGGAATGCAAACTGATATAGCCACTATCAAGAACAGTATGGAGGTTCCTTAAAAAACTAAAAATAGAACTACCATATGACCCAGCAATCCCACTACTGGGCATATACCCTAAGAAAACCATAATTCAAAAAGCCACATGTACTGCAATGTTCATTGCAGCTCTATTTACAATAGCCAGGACATGGAAACAACCTAAATGTCCAATGAGATGGATGGATAAAGAAGATGTGGTACATATATACAATGGAATATTACTCAGCAATAAAAAGGAACAAAACTGGGTCATTTGTAGAGATGTAGATGGACCTAGAGTCTGTCATACAGAGTGAAGTAAGTCAGAAAGAGAAAAACAAATATCGTACATTAATGCCTACATGTGGAATCTAGAAAAATGGTACAGATGAAACTATTTGCAAGGCAGGATAGAGACACAGAAGTAGAGAACGGACATGTGGACATGGTGGGGGAGAAAGGAAGTGGGATGAATTGGGAGATTGGGATTGGCATATACACACTACCATGTGTAAAATAGATAGCTAGTGGGAACCTGCTGTAGAGCACGGGGACCTCAGCTTGGTGCTCTGTGATTACCTAGATGGGTGGGATGGGGGGGAGGGAGGTCCAAGAGGGGGGGATATATGTATACATATAGCTGATTCACTTCATTGTACAGCAGAAACTAACACAACATTGTAAAGCAATTTTACTCCAATTAAAAAATGGTAAGATGTGACATTTAAGTTGAAAAGGTGGATTGGAAGAAATAAGTGAAGCACCATATGAGCTTTAATTGCTGATGGATTATCAGAGTAGGTAATTTATTTCCATTCACGAAGCAGAAATGAAAATCAAAAGGCAGCAATTCACAAAAACTTAATAAGGATTTTTTTTCCTTTGACCTTCAATGTGTTTGGGGTTCCTACCTGAGTTATTTTCACATAATTTTGTATTTTTCAACTCTTAGCAGACTACCACTGCCACAAACCAAGAGTTTTTCTTAAGCTAAATTAAATTGGTAAAATATGAAACTTTTCCATTTTGTCTTATTTTTAAAAAATAACGTGTTGAATTTTATTTTATGTGTAATTGTAACAGTAAGGTAGCTGGCAGTTATTGCTAATATTAAGAAATTAAACTAATACCCCTGTTATAAACTAGCCATAATCCTGCATTTCAAAGAACACAAGATACTTATTAAACATTCAGCAAAATCCACAGCATGAGTGAGTCTGTACAGTGATGAACTTGGTCACAATGTATTTTTTGTATATAACCTGCTTAGCCACAGAATCCTGGTGGGTGAGAGGCATCAATTCAAAATTAAGTAACATAAACAAAAGTTAAAAAACTCTTTATAAGTATATTCATTCTAAGAAGCCTATAGTTATTTACATATGTATGTATTTACATATATGTGTATGTATATAATTATTCATATGTGTATTTATGTACATATGTCTGTGTATATAATAACATATACATATATTGGATTGGCCAAAAAGTTCTTTCGTTTTTTCCATGTTACAGAAAAATCTGAGTGAACTTTTTGGCCAACCAATATTTATTTCAGTCCTTGTTTTATTTAATTTCTCTTGCATTTGACATTTTTCTAGTTGAAAATTATTTCTTTCTGAAATCTTTCTTCTTCTGTGTCTGTGATAACTCTGGCAGCATTAAAAAAAATTTTATCATCTTGTTTTTAAAAATCTCTCTCCACTCCCCCATCTCCTTTGTAAGCTGTTTTCCCTACTCCAGTCTCTATCCTGTGCATGTTCATATTTCCTAGGATGCCATTCTGATTCTCTTCTTTTTATTTAATGCCTTGAATAGGCACCCACATCCCCAAATCTTTTGGGTTCATATCTCCAGCCCAATTTCCTTGACTGGACTCAAAACTCATATATCCAACTGCTCCTGGAATGTCCTACAGATGATTCTCTGTACCAAAGAATTCATCTTTGTATCCTCATCCTATATATTAGTGAATGGCATTGTCATTCTCTCAGTTTCCTATAGCCCCAAACCTGGGGATTTTCTTTTATTCATGCCCCTGTGAACCCTCTCTCCAATCAACCAACACACACACACATGCAATAGATTTCCAAGGCTTTTGGTTGTACCTTCCTAACGTTTCTCAAACGTATCTTCTGCAAACACATCCTAATATTTTGTTTCCACTCTGATCTCACTCTAAATCTGTGTTTTTTCATGTCTTTGTGACTTTGCCCATGTCACTCAACCTACTAGAAGCCCTTTATAACTTCCCCTTTACCAAATTTCTACTTCTTTAAAACTCAAGCAAGAAACTTTCCCTTCCCTTTCCATCTTCTTTACCTTCGCATTTTCCCTTTACTTCACATCTTCCTCTTCCTTCCTAGCATGGTAGTAAGAGGTTAAGAGAGTAATTGCACAGAGGCTTGGAAATTGAGTGAGCATAAGAATTCCAGATGATGCGGGGGAGAAAGCCACGTGGAGGTGCAGAGGTGCCATGCCCTTGGATTTGTCAGGATCTGGGGCACTGTGCAGGCTGGTGCAGAGGAGATAGCTAGAGAAGATGACTACTATGGTTGGGAGACTGGTTACTTTGAACAATAAGTAAACTAATTGAACAAATAAGTAAATAAATTAATGATAATGAGTCAGGTTTTCACTATTGGATGAAATACTTGCAAATATGAAAAGGGAAAGGCTAGAAAGAATCTTTGAGGATTTGGATTGGAAATGGAGGTATGACATGAACCCGTAAATTTTTAATAAATATTCATGTACTGATAGAGATAGAGACATCATTGTAGCTGTGAATATTGTGTATATGTATATATATATATGTGTGTGTCCCAGAAACAATGAGCATAACAAGCACCCAGATCTTGGTTTCTAAGTGTCACCCTCACTAACAGGAACCAAGTCTCTTTGGAGGAATGGCTGGGACATGGAAAGTATAAGATGAGCCTGGAACATCTTGTTGGGTAAAGAAAGAGGTGCTCCAAAAATGATGCTCATCTGCCATAAAGACACAGGAGCTACACTGAAGGGTGTACCTCTAACCAAATCTGAGACAAATCGAGTATCACTATAAATAACGACAGTAAGAGATGGAAATTTGTTGAATAAAATAGCAATCCATGAGTCTATACATACATATATATATATGTATGTACGTGTGTGTATGTGTATATAAATATATATATATATGAATAAAAAATGAGGGATAAAGGAAAGCTCATTGTTACAGTAAAATACCCACTAATAAATGTAGAAAGAATAATGGAACTAGAAGATCACCATTGGTAGCCATCATAGTGGTAGTTGGTTCCAGTGGGAGTTATGAATGGTGGATTGGGTTTGATGAGTAGCAGGACATTGCTGTAATCTCAGAAAATATTTCCAAAAAGGCTAATCACTTACCAAAGGGAAAATGGTGACATTATAATGGAGAAAACTGGAAGATACCAACAAGACCAGAATATTTAGGTTAATATTACCTAAAGTGGTGGGAAAGTTGACTTTTTGTACCCTTGATATAATGAACTATGAAAATCAAATGTCACACTGGGGTATTACTGCCCCCAAAAGCATGACCTGAGTCAGATCATGAGTCATCATCAGGGATACTGACATTGCAGATATTTCTGAGAGAGTAAAGGAAATAACTAGAAGGTTTTGTAAGGTTGAATCATACATGTATTACAACGTATGAAAAAGAATATTTGGCAGGAAAAGTAGAATGAAGAAACCAATGAAATACAGCTCTGGGATCTGAGGAATCTGATAGTGGAAGGGATTCTGGGAACTTTCCTACAAATATTGTATTTTATATGTTATATGTAAAATATATAATATATGCAATATAATATATAGTATTATATCTATTATATCTCTATAATATAGCATATTATATATAGAAATATTCTACTATATATAAATAGTAGTATTTTATCTACTGCCTTATTAAATAATGTACTTAAGGAGGCTATCCCCTGTGTAATGATTTTATGTCAAAACCATCAATTCTTTCTTTTTCTCCAAAGATTGAGCCTTTTTTTGTGAGTGTGGCACTTTATGACCTCAGAAACAGCAGGAAGATTTCTGCTGATTTCCATGTGGATCTAAACCACACTGCTGTCAGGCAGATGCTCTCAGGGGCTTCCGTGGCTTTGGAAAATGGAAACATAGACACTGTCACTCCAAGACCATCAGAAGAACCTCATGTCAAGGGATTTCCAGAGGAATGGCTAAAATTTCCAAAGCAGGTTGAACTTTTGTTTATCTATCATGGGAGGGAAAATGCTTGTTCCATTTTTCTTACCAATAGATTACATAAGATGAGCAGTTTTCCAAATAAAAATCCCCCTTAAAGCTGTGCTCTAAAAAAGTAGAATTTGGGGGGCTTCCTTGGTGGCGCAGTGGTTGAGAGTTCGCCTGCCGTTGCAGGGGACACGGGTTCGTGCCCAGGTCCGGGAAGATCCCACATGCCGTGGAACGGCTGGGCCCGTGAGCCATGGCCGCTGATCCTGCCCGTCCGGAGCCTGTGCTCTGCAACGGGAGAGGCCACAACAGTGAGAGGACCGCGTATGGCAAAAAAAAAGTAGAATTTTGTAAATGTCTTCAGTGTGGTTTCCTAGATGCTTATTAGCTGTTTTCTTTGTACATAGGCTATATTTTCTGTAAGCAATCCACATTCTGAAATTGTTTTGGTGGCCAAAATCGAAAAGGTACTGATGGGAAACATTGCAAGTGGTGCTGAACCTTATATTAAAAATCCAGACTCCAACAAGGTAATACATGATCTTTTTATAAATAATTTCAATTACTTTCAAGAAATAAAATCACACTGCCTTGATGAATTATCAAGTTTGATAAATGTAAGTCTTGAAATATTCCCTTGTTAGTGAAATGAGTATCAAACAGGAAATGTTTAAAGTGTATATTCTCGGCTTATGTTTTTTGATCCTGCAATTTCTGCTGAGACTCTATTGGTAGAAATAAATTTAAATGTGGATAAAACTTTAACCCCCAAAGACTAAAGTGTTAACAATAATGAAAAGTTAGGATTAATCTGACTGAAAACAAGGGAATACAGTTTACTAAGACATCAGCAATGCTTATTCTGAACTAAGTAAAAAAGTAAAATAATTGTTTACCAAATTATAATAACACCTAAATGAAGAAAGAAAGAGGGAAGAAAATACCATAAGTTCTTTAAATGGTGGGACTGCAGGACAATTTTTCTGCTTTCTTTTTTCAATTACCATATTTTCTATAATAATTGAATGTTATTTTAATAGAAAATAAATACAAAAAATTTATATTATCCACACAAAGAAGTATATTGGGAAAATAATGCATAATAATTGAATTTGAGGGTGTGTGACAGTTTAGGGCAGTGTTTAACATATTTATGAGAATCCTTTAATTCAGGGTTTAGCAAATTATGGAGTGCAGGCCAAGTCCAGCCTGTCACCTATTTTTGTAAATAAAGTTTTATTGAAACACGTTACACTCATTCATTTAAGATTGTCTTTCCTGCTATAGCAACAGAGTTGAGAAGCTGAGACAGAGACCACATGGCCCACAAAGCCCTATATATTGGATTGGCGAAAAAGTTTGTTCGAAAGAACTTTTAGGCCAATCCAATATTTACTGTGTGACTCTTTACAGAACAAGTTTGCTGACCTCTATCATAACAAATAAAAAGAAATACAGGACAGCCTGTGAATGTAAATTTCATAACTCTTTCCATTCAATATTTTAAGGTCTTTAAAGTCAGAAAAAAAGTTGGTATTCCAAAATAAGGGTGTTTTCTACATTTGAAATTTCTAAACTAAAAAGAAAGAAAACGTTATACAATAGTTTGAACACAGAGGACATCATTTGTCTCTTTACAAGGTAGAATCTGTAAGCCAGTAAAGCAGAATTTTACTGAGTTTCAATATAACATGGAACAATATTTATTAATATTTTACATGGACTGTACAGTGATGTTCTAAACAACATTTATATTTATTTTTTTTCTTAGTATGCACAAAAGATACTAAAATCCAACAGGCAGTTCTGCAGCAAGTTGGGGAAATACCGCATGCCATTTGCTTGGGCGGTGAGGTAGGTTGACAATTGCAACCAACAGAATAGAAGTGCATTTATTGTCTGCATTGAAAGCTTCATTTTTGAACACATCTGTGTTACCTGTTATTTTTAACGTACCAACACCTAGAAGAATGCTAGTGTGTTCATCTTCAAAAATACCTTGAGCTCCCCAGAAACATGTGTTTTACAAGATAATTTAGCAAGCCAGCTCATAATAGACTGGGACCATGACATGTGTACAGTGTATGCATGACCAGGTATGCAATGGGTTCTTGGTAGGATCAAAGCCAAGTCATAACTTCTTTATTATGTATATTTGGTCTAACAAACTCTTGATGTTTTATGAGTCCCAAGGGTTTGGTGCGCATAAAATTCAGATGGAAGCACTGTGATTTCTTATGCAGCTGCACGTTTTCATCTGTGCAGAAAACATGGGTCTATATATGGATGTTCAAATGAAACCATCAAATTGATCACTTGAACTCTCTTTGATTTTGGTACTGACTAGAATAGCCACATTTCTCAGTACCAGTTGACTCTCTGATAGAAATGCTGAGTTGCATGGGCACTGATGGTGGAACCATCCACCCGAACATATAACCTCTACATAAAAAACAAAAAATGCCTTTCAGATCTGTTTAAACATCAATTACTATTGTCCTTGTCAGTCTCTTTGTGTCTTTATCAGTACATGAATTTCTTAAAGGAGGAAGTGCCTGGTATAGACATGTGGGAAAAGGTCAGCAATGGAAAATCTGAATGAACTAAAAAAGATAAATTAGTGCCACAAAAAAAGCAGCCTATTAGGTATCCAGTTGAATGTTGATTATACCCCAATGCAAATAACTTGAAAATCCAGAAGGAAGGGAGAACTAGTTAGTTATGTCATTTTCAGGTCTCACGGTATCCAGTTGTGGTGCATAGCCAGAGTAAACTCACCAATATTTTTCATAATTTTGATGTAGTTTTTGAAAGTTGGAGACAGGTACAGGGAGGAGGAATGTGGAATTAGGGGCAGTGGTAAACCAAGGTAAACTCATGCTGTCTCTAGGGATTAATTTGCCCCAAGGCAGCCCTCTAAGTTGAGGAGGAAGAGACCAGGCCCAGGAATCTGAAAACGTGGTCCAGGTCAGATACCACTTATAGATTGTAGCTTTGGTCAAGTTTCCTTTCAGAGTCTCAGGGTCTCCATTTGCAGAATGAAACTAACAAGACCGCCTTATGAACAGCAGTGCAATCACAAGTGCAAAGGCATCTGTCATAAAGTAGATCATAAATATCATTTTATCTCCCTTTAATATCTCTCCTTACAGGGATAACTAATGCTAGGATATTCTGCATGAATAAAAGATATTATTTAGAAATACTGAACCCTTTATGATGAACTTAATTCATTTTATTCCTTGTAAGCTTCAAGAAAAAGGATAACTAATTATAATTCGCAGGTCAAACTTTTCATGTTGATAAGTATTCTCAGTTCCCACAAGATAATCAGTTGGGGCAGTAGAGGGTAGAGGCAGGATGTCCTTTTGCAAAGTGAAATATTCCAGTATAGCAAAATTATAATAGTGAACACATATTCTCTGTAAGGATTGAGGATTATTCTGAGTATTGTTATAAGCAGACATTTTAGAGCCAGAGCTGGGTTCCCTATCTCAACTCTGTTTACCAGTGAATTTAGCAAGAACTTATAGTCTCAATTTTTTTGAATGTATAAAGAGGAATTCTAATACCTAATTTACTATTTCAGGGATTAACAAGTACTGATATTTATTCAATAAAAGATAGCCATTATTAGAAGCCATTAGTCTAATATGATTATTAAAAGTCCCTGTGGAGATCATATCCACCCAAACAAGCCTCCTTTTCAGGTAAATTTGGGGCAGTGAAGAATAATGTGGGAGAAAGAAGTAAAAAAATTAACCATTATTGAAAGAACCTGAGCAGTTAGGAAAAGCAGTAACATCCCTACTTTGAAGTTGTCTTAGTCAAATGTGCTGGAGGAAAGATAGATGAAGTTTCTAGGGAGGCTGATAATATTACCAACTATTGAAGTAATTATGTCTAAGGCAGGAAAGCCAACAAAACCACAAGTTCATGCTACATGAATGCCTGATCACTGGTTTGGTTATAGACCAGGAAACAGTATACACCACCAATTTGTGCCCATAAATATATGATTTACATTTACATAAACATCTCTAATAACTGAGAAAAATAATTAGCAGTACAGTTCTCAAGATTTCCTGTTAGACCCCTTGGAATGTATAACCACAAAAACAAGTACAAGATCCAACCAAAGACGATTTTAATTTTCCCTCCACAGTGTGGAAACTTCTTCAAATAAATGTTGACCAAATTAGAGAAGGGCTCTTGCTACTCATGTCGTTTTGACATAAGCTAGCCTGCTGACATATTCCAATACTCTATTGATACTGCTGGTTCTCTGGCTCCTTTTCCTTTCTATTATATTTTCTCGATTGCAGCTTATTTCTTGACGTAGCTTTGAGGGGACTCTAAAACCCTTTGGCCCTTAAAATCAACTGCCACTAAAAAGCATAGAATTGACAATTAGCTTACAATCATATTTTTACCCGATCCAGTCATCCCACCAGCTGCAAAACACACAGATACTCATCACTGTGAACATTTTATCTAGAACATGCACTAATTTGGTGCATGTTCTTATTTTGGGCACCAGCTGTAGCACCATTTTATAGCAAAAGAGGTTATATTTGGGGTAGGTAAACAGAATGCACTCAGATGGCTACAGAGGGCATTGTACACTCATTGATTCAGGAGAAAGTCAACCTTTACAAGTGTGCCATGTTGTTAAACTCTTTCCTCATGTATCACCCCCAGGATTATGTGTGCCTAAATCCAGGACAGGATGCTTTTTGATTCCTTTTTCTCTGTCCCATGCAACATTCCAAATGGAACCGAGTAAAAAACTGGATTTTCTTTAAAATTAAACGAGACTAAAATAAAAATTTCATTCTTATATCTATACATTTATAGAAGGCACACAGCACAACAACAACACTCAACAAATGGTTGTCCAACCTCTGTTCAAATCCTTCCAGTGACGAAAACTCAAGTGCGTCCCACCGTGATTCTTTCTGTCTTTTATAGCTCCAATGATTAGATAATTCTTCATATATATATATATATATATATATATATATATATATATATACACATATATATATACATATATATATATATACACACACACACACACACATTTTTTTAACTGCTTGACACTTTTATGTTTTGTCTTCCAAAGCCACAAAAAATGGGCCCAATTCTTTCTATATATCACAGCTATTCATGTTGCTTATTTTTGTTAATATTTTTGTAAAGTCTTTATTGAATTTGTTACAATATTGCTTCTGTTCTACGTTTTGTTATTTTGGCTGCGAGGCATGTGGGATCTTAGCTCCCCGACCAGGGATCAAACCCGCACCCCCCGCATCGGAAGGCAAAGTCTTAACCACTGGACCGCCAAGGAAGTCCCTCATGCTGCTTATGAATGAAGCTCTCAGGGATACCTAAGCTTCTTTTCCTTTAGGCTAAACACCACATTTTTTTTTCAATCACACTCCAAACGTCATGGCTCTGAGACCTTCATTGCACATGGATCATTGCTCAACTCTGGCAGTTGGAACAGGTCATGGTGTCCCAGCCATCCTGAAACCATCTGTGTAAATGAATCAGTTCTCTGCTCTCCTGCCAGTTACCATATTTATGGAGTAGGGACAGAGTGTGAGTGCTGTGACCAGCACTTCTCTGTGCTGCTGTGTTCTTCACAGCGTGTCCCATGTAAGTGAGGTGTTTCCAGGACAGAGCTGCTGCGGATAAGAGCAAAAGCCAGTGATACAACTCAAGTCTACTGATATATTTGAAGTGACTGGCAAAATTTTTTTAAAATACTACTCAATTTAACTTTTTCCCATGTTGGGAAAAATGTCACACACTCAAACACCATCCCTAAATAATATTTAAATAAAAATTATCTTCAAGTTAAATATTTTCATTCTTCCTCCCCCAGTGTTATTTGATAGGGGACCTTTTTCCCCTCAGTTACTACTTCACAGAAAAAAAAACTGAGGAGAAAGGTTGAAGGAGTCTAAAAATATCATTCTGGTAAATTCCTGGCCCATTTTCTAAATTATTTGACACTAAAGCTCTATGATCAGATAGCCATTTAAATGGCCTTTTCAGCCTGTGTACTGAAATCTTTGGCTAATGTGAAGAGTAGTAAAAGAGTCTCGTTAAGGTCCTTAAGTTAGAAGAAATAAAGATTCAGCATTTCTCTAACACTGAAGAAAAATCAGTTACACATGGGTCTAATTTTCCTTTGATAGGCACAGAGTATGATGAATCATGGGGAAGAAAAACGACATTAAGCATGCTAGGTATACTTGCCTTTCAGGAAGTGTTGCCCGGCGTTACTATATTATTTGGATGAAAACAACTTATGCATTTTAACTGAATCTATATAGTCCCATTGAAATGAATCAAGGAAGAAAATAAATGGTTCAGGTTCACAGTGTTCTCTTTATTTAATACAAAATGCTCATTCAGGTGTTCTCCATTTTATCTTTGTCTCTGCCCTAAAATTTAGGACTACGGCACATTTATCTCCATGAAAATGTTTCAAGAGTCTGGCTCTCTACACCCACATATACAACCTCATACCCTTTCACTATTCATAAATTCTAACGGCACCACCCAAACTGACATGACCCAGGCTTGCCCAGGAAATAATGAAAAAGTGATAACATGTGTTCCTATTCCTCTCCAACCCCCTAATACTCTATGGCTTTGACATGTTACCAAATCATAAATAAATGTAGTTGTAATATGGGCTGCTGTCACTTTAGATACCAGGTTGAAAATAAGAAATTGAAGATAATAAATACAGTGTATAAATGACATTTTTTCTAAGAAGTTTTCATGTCTTTTTATTTTGTAAGTTCCTGGACTTTCTTCCATTATAAATGGGAAGTTGAATCATTTTAGTCAGCTTAAAAATACATCTTCGTAAGTAATATCCAAATACCAAGAGGGGAGCATTGGTGGTTCAGTGGTAGAATTCTCCCCTCCCTCCCATGCCAAATGCCAAACTGAATAAATATTGTTTTCTTTCAGATCAGTATTTAAAGACAACCAGGGAAATGTGGACAGAGACTCAAGATTTTCACCATTGTATAGACAAGAAAGCAACAAGATTTCAACTGAGGACCTACTTAAACTAGTGTCAGATTATAGAAGGTAGGATGTTTTGGATACTCTTGAAATTAACATGAATCAACTACATTGCTGCTGTTGATTTGTTATCTCTGCATAAACAATACTCCATAACCAGATTCCCAAATATCCATACTCCCCCAGAAAGCAGATGCTTTGCAGATGACCTCTCATATGCCCAAATGACACCCTAAGAGTAAATTTGCCAGAATGATGTGGAAGGAGTGTGAGACATTAAACTATGTCAGTTACCTACAGCTATGTAACAAATCACCCCAAAAATGAGTGACTTAAAACAACAACATCACTTATTTTTCTCTTGAGTCCATAATTTGAGCATGGCTAAGTGAAGACAGTTTGTCTCTTCTATACATGGCATCAGCTGGAAGAGGTCCAGTGGAGTCAGAGGATCCATTTTTGGGATAGCGCATTTGATGACTGGCAAGTTGGTGCTGGCTGTTAGCTGGAAGCTCAACTGGAGCTGTGGGTTGGAGACCTTGGTTCTTCTCTGCATGAGATGCTATGGCTTGGGTTCTAAGAGTAAGTGTCCCATGGGACAGACAGAAAATGTTCACTGCCAGTTTCTTAAGATGGGAAACTGTCACAGTGCCATTTCTGCTATAACATACTGTCAAACTGTCACAGATCCCAGATTCAAATGAAGGGTATATAGACACCTCTAAATGGGAGGAGTGTTAGCGGATTTTAGAATATGTATGAAACACCACAGAGCAATTAATTGCTGTGAGTACAATAATTCATAATAGTTCTGTCATTCAAATGCTTTTGGAAGAGACAATGGAAGTTAGAGCTAAAAGAAGAAAAAACATAAAAGTCACAACATTTTTAAAATGAGTCACCATATATTCAGCATCTGATGATGGTAAGATCTTTCATGACAAGTGGCTTATCTTAAACAGTTAGTCCCCTGACACAGTCAGGATTCTTGTTCCCTTTGTCCCTTTCCCAAATATTAACTCTCTGCCTCTCCCATCTAAGAATCAACAATTCCTTATCAATTAAGTTTGTTTATCCAAAACAAAAATTATTTATTACTATGAAACAAGCATGATTAATATTTTCTGTATCTTCAATAGAGGATATATTTCTATTTAACTAGAAGGGAAGTTTGCCCAGTGTTTTTTTTGTTCTGGAAAAAAATAAACCATAGGAAGCAAAATAAAAGTGGAATTGAACCAATATTATTTTTTTGTGATTCTACAGGACCACTCCTTACATGGGGAGACCTTCCTTCCCCTTATCAAACATCATGGTCAAAACCCCTATATCCACTAAGTGGAAATTAAGAATGATTTTCCTCTTTACTTTTTCCAAATTTACTAAAGCCTGAAAAGTTGTAACACTGAGCAGAAGGGAATAGGCAAAACAGGAGAAGACCATACTGTCACAAAACCCATGTTATTGGTGTTTAGCCAAGAAAGTTATCACTATGGCATTTAGAGGGCATCTAGAATACCCAATACCATACTGGTGAGACATTAAATTATTTCATGGATGCCTCACACGTAATGACATTTATTCTCAGTAGTGTGCTGATAAATGTCTACCGCTGACCCTCTAGGAGGAAAAACACTGATTTGTATTGATGGCAAATTTCTCTGGTGTAAATTATCCTACCATTGCTGATTTCAAGCTACCAGTGGGGTTTTGCCAATAATGGAGCTGGAAAGAAATGTGCACACCATCATATAACATTTCCACCACACAGATAGATGTAAATAACCTCAAGAGCATGGATCCTCTCACCATGTAGTAAAACAATTACTAAGTGATGAATTTTCAGTAATTTTTACCTTGGTATTTAATGTAATTTGTTTAATATAATTTCATTTTTTAATAATGACTGTGTTTTACAGATGGCAGGCAAAATAACTGAAAATATAACAATTAGCTGTCACAGGCTGGGAAGAGCTGCCTCTCGAAGTAGATTTCCTGAGAGGGGTGACACTTGAAACTGTTCTTAGCAACTTTCACCTTACTATAAAAGAAGATACGGGAGAAGGTTTTAGTAAAGAGGGAGGAAAAGAAAGTCAAGGATTCATGAATTAGAGTGACTGTGGGCACAGGGATAGGTGGTGAAGAAGGGTCTACATACACTTACGAGGGATCAGGGAAAGGGCCCTTGTCCTCCTGGATTGTTGGTGAAAAGGGAAAAAGCAAACTGTCCACTTAGCAGTTGTGGCAAAGACCATCCTTGCTCTCAAAACTTCTTAAAATTCCTCATGAAAGTGAATTATTTAAATCGGTTCAAATACTAGTACTTTTTGTTAACAAAATTAAATATTTACCATTTACCAAAACTAATGATTTACATTGCACTCGTTTGGCCATATAAATGTTATCTGAAGTGGTGCAAATAAATTTAAAACATTCTTCAGAATATCTGTAACTTGACCCCTCCCTGATTTTTAATTTTTATTTGTAAAATCACATAAATTTTAGTTTTCAAAATAAATCTAACTAAATGAAATTATTCACAAGATTGTTTAGGGTCCCACTGTTTATCCTTATCAAAGCTCAGAACTACCATTGTCTGGTTTTTTTCCTTGACAACTAGAATAATTCACTGTGTGTGTGTGTGTGTGTGTGTGTGTTTCTATGCTGGTATACTTTCACAGAGCTGACAGAATAAGCAAAACGCAGACCATTCCTGGAAGCCTGGATATCGCTGTTGACAACATTCCTTTGGAGCATCCAAGTATGATGATGATGTCATGGCTTGCTTGTAGAGTTTTGAATGTTTAGTGGCTTTTTGGTTGGTTGGTTGGTTGGTTGGTTGGATAGTTGGTTCGTTACAAAGGTTTGTTTGGGGATTTTTTTCTCAAGGTTTAGGATAACTGTAATTCATTATCCTATAGAAATTTGGGATGTCTTATTTCTCCATTAAGACAGACTGTAAGTGTTGTAGGACAGGAACTATATTCAGGGTGACCTAATATTCATCTGGTATACACCATGCACCGAGCAGGGTGTTAAATTGTATCATTTAATCCTCAGAACCCTGAAGGGTTGCAAATGAGGAAGTCCAGTTCAGATAAATTGATAAACCAATAACCCCTAATGAACAATGCCACACTGAGCTGTCAAAGGGCTACTCTGAACACTGTGCATTGCCACCCAAGTGGCCATGCAGTAATTATAGCCAGAAAGTTTTTAGACTCTGTTATTACACAGAGAGCATATATCATTTCCAGAATATGGTCAAAAGTTCTATTTATTTTAGTGAAAATTTAAATTTCAGAAGCAGTTTTATTAACTTATAAATAAGATTTTTCAGAATTTATTTATTAAGTGGTGAGATTAGTTTATTTGGTTTTATTTTTCTTCGAATTACACCTTTTAGTGACTTTCTCAGTGATGCAAAGAATGAATAAAGGCATTCTAAAAAGAACTACAAACGGAGAGGATTATTACCACAGATATTTGAATTACCATTAGCACTATTAAGTTTTCCATTCTTATGACTTTTCCACAAATCACTTTAATATGAAATAAAATGAGCATTCTAACTTAAATCATGGCTCCAAATCACTTTTGTATTGATTGGTGTGAAAAACCAGATGACAAAGTAAGCCATTTCCTCTACCTGATTTGTGGAAGGTTACTTTTATTACCTAGGGAAAAGAAAAATAACAAAAGAGAAAGCTAAAATATTCTCTTTGAATATCCTATGATATTCTCTGATATCATAGGATATCAGAGAAATTTGAACATATAATAAAAATATTCTAATTGATTTTTGAAGAAAAAAACAAAAAGCCTGTAATCTGATTCCCAAGCATATAGCTAAAGGTATAGCTAAGCATGTAGCTAACCATGTTGCTTGTTTGAACACAGGAAGATTCCAAATGGGGTAAAGGAAGGTAGAAGGCCTTGCTGTCTTTCAGTGCCACAACTTCAGCCTCCAAACTGCTTAGTGTCAAGTTTTGATTTATAAATTCTAATGGTCTTTTCCCCCCTTAGGCTGTTTTTACAAGGTTAGATTTTAAAAGATTGTGAAAACTGAAGAGAAAAATAAAATTGTAACTATTAATGCAGAGGGGGATTAGGGCCTATGTTGTAAAATCGTTCCATAAGGGAAATTACTGTTAAGCCAAGTGGTACTATCAGTAATAAACCCATTGGACAGAGTTTTCTTCCATCATAGATCAATATTTATAGTATGATGGCTAAAGTCAGTGAGCTCGTCTTTATCTTAGCATACCTGGTTAGTATGTTCAGAGGATCTCTAGCTAAAATTTACATTTTATATGAAACTTAATACAAAAAGAAAATAGTTATAAATCCAAAAGATTTACCAGTTTTTTGAGATATCAGTTTTAATGTTAAATATATCACTGAGTATCTATCATGCTTACCTCCTACAAAGTTTTCAGGCCAGCATAATTTAACATAAATTAGTATATAAGCATACAGTTTCTATTTTGAGTAGATTCATTTTAAAATAGGTTAAGTATTGTTCACTTACAATCATATCAAGTGACAAACTTTTCTTTTCTGATTTTTAAAGACTGTGTAACATCGTCCTTTATCCCTGTCAAGCCTTTCAATGTGATAGCTCAACTAGAGCCCACAGTGGAAGTGGAAGAATTCGTTTACGACTCAACAAAGTATTGCCGTCCTTACAGAGTATACAAAAATCAAATTTACATTTACCCCAAGCACCTCAAGTATGATAGCCAGAAATGTTTCAACAAGGTATGATATGTTTCTGAGATATCATCCTCTCTCTCCACCCTATTTAGACCATATTAAGACAGTTTCTTGAAAGTTCAAATACAAATTACTATAGACTAACACTTTAGAATAGAAAACCATTTGAAGAAAATGTTTAATGAGAGACAGTGATGAGTTTCACCTTAAAAGTGTTTGAGGATGCACGTTTTATAACATATGAATAAAACTTTCTGAAATCAGCCCTAAATAATTTTGTTCCAAACTTTATTTTTGGTTTATTAAGAGACTCTGAAAATAGCCTACCTGCACTCTTTCAATATGAGTCTTTTCTGCCCCTTTAAATAATCTCTCCAAATCTTTCTGCTATTTCTGAGTGCTATGAGTAATGTCACAAGAGAATTTTGGCTATTCTACATTTTTCAGATTTAATTAGAAGCTACTTATTTTAGGCACTTGGATTGTTTTCTGATGTTATCTAACAGGAAATTACAATGTCCATTTTCCCTCTCTGTAATTTCAGGCACGAAATATAACTGTGTGCATTGAATTCAAAAATTCCGATGAAGAAGATGCCAAGCCCATGAAGGTGAGCCAAGCCCATGAGGGAATACAGCACATAGGGGCAGGCAGGTACCCCGGTTCTCCCCACCACCGAGGGGCTTTTTAGTTTAGTGTGCTGGAAAGAGGAGCAATTCAGTCCATTTGATTTAGATTTCCTAACATGTACCTGATTGAGCAGCTACCATTAACTAGATCTATTAGAAATGCCAGTCTCATGGCTCTGCTTAGCTTTTCATGATTTGGAAAAAAGGAAGCCGTTTTAGTGTGAAATCAAGGCAACGATTCCCCTCTGGAAGACTTTGCCATTTTCAAAGATTAGCCCGCATCTCATGAATTCAGCATGCTTGATTTCAAATGCAGCATCCCAGCTGGGCTTCATGTGGCCTCTGCAGAAGGGCTGCTGCCTACTGGCCTGATGGCTAACGCAGGGGGCCAATGGGGCGCTCACATTTATGGAAGGTGCGTGTGGCCACTTGCCCGAAGACCTCGGAAATGGCTCTGGGAAGCTGGTCCCTGCTGTTGATCACGCGACTTAATAAGATCAATAAAACTATGAGTTTTGTAGGAAGTGGCTGTTTGATCCTATAAAACTGCAACTGGATGGCATTTTTCAGAGTTTGTATTTGATATATACTGTTTTTATTTTAGGGACTTCAAACAACGTAAAGAAACTTATTAGAATAGAGAGGAAAATTCTTTTCAGTGGGCCTGTGGCCAGATCTTCCCAGTTTTGGTGAATCAGAGGAAGGAGATATAGTAAAGGACAAAACTAATTTCTAACTAATCCCCACAATTATCTGAGGTCATCTCTTAAAGCACTCTGTCAGGTACCAATTGTGTTCTCTGTGCTCAGAAGGGTTGTAGCATTATTTAGAATAACAGTAATCAATCTGAGTGATTGAATGAATCGTGCACAATAGAGAGAAAGAGTTCTTTACAATTGTCCTGAGGCACTCTCAGCATCCCCAGGTTCCAAGTTCCACAATAGCATTAGCAGCAGGAGAGAAAAAATAAAATGAAATGCAATTGTCAAGCAAACAAAGGCAATGACCAGACGGCAAACACACCAGGCCTGCTAGAGAATCGCTTATGGGGAAAAATCTAAAAAAGAGGAGTACTCGCAGGTACATGTGACCTCGGTTCCATTGCATTCTAAAGCATTACTCAAGAGATACAGCTGACTTCAGTAGAGGGACTCTGAGCCTTGGGCTAAAGCGGCTTTTATGACAAGTGCCGTATCCCATCCCCTGGCCTGATTAGGGGCTGGGACGGAAGAATAACACAATACAGTGGAACCTGGAACCAGCCCTACGCTTCCAGCTCTCATTCTTGGTTGGGGACTGGCATGTCAGGAGCTGGGGTCAAACCAAGCCTTGTATCACTAAGGACTGATCGCCTTAAACTCTAGACCAGAGCTGGGTACCGTGGGCCACAGGAATCAGAATTGAACAAAGTATCTCTTATCTTCTAGTAATCAAAAGTTAGGTAGTAGTTAATTGATTCAGGTATTCAGTATTGATATAGTATCTACATAATGAATTAAAGCCTTCAAATTTTCTTCAACAGTGCCCTGTTGTATAATAAGTACAGGACAACAGATCAAAGAAGTTCAAGGTTAATTAGATGTCAGCTAAGTCTGGCAAGTTACCACAAAATGCATCTTTGTCCCAGAAGGGGTAACTGAAGAGTTGTGGCCTTTTTGTGCTCAGGGTTAATTTCAGACACTCATAACTTTTTAAACAGTGTATTTACGGAAAACCTGGAGGGCCCCTCTTCACCTCAGCCGCCTACACTGCAGTTCTGCATCATTCCCAGAACCCAGATTTCTCCGACGAGGTAAGCCAAGCCCCCACTGCCCCCAGCAGCTCCTTAAAAGATGGGTGAGTGGGTACGATAATACATGATGACAAACACTCTCTCTAGACTACTCCTCAGACTAAGGACATACCTTAGTAGGTGTTTACATAACCCAGTTTTAAAAACCACGTTAATTGACAGTTGCTCCAGGACTATGCTGCAAATTCATGTATTTCAGCACAAGATTTTAAAAATGTGATGTTTTTGTTATATCATTTCTTTCAAATTAGACTAATTTTTTTCTTTTATTTTTCATTGATTAAGGTAACAAACATCGTGTTAGATAGTTTTTACCAATCAATAGCGGCATTTCATATCCTAAGGGAAAAAACAAAAAGGGCTAGAGTATGAACCAACATTATTGCTTATAACCCTCATGAACTTGAAGGAACTTGGACTGCCTCACCTCAAGACCTGCCCTGCCAACTCTCAAGACTCTCTTATTATGTGCCAGGAAGCACGCTATACTCTAAATATATACTATCTCACTTGATCCACATGGCTTTCTCCAGAGAAACAGAGCCAATAGGAAGATGATAGATAGAGAGATACATAGGTAGATAGATAGATAGATAGATAGGTAGATAGATAGACAGATAGATAGGTACAATTCAATATAAGGTATCAGCTCACATCATTAAGGAGGCTGAAAAGTCCCACAATCTACCGTCTTCACCCAGGAAAGCCATTGGTGTAGTTCAAAGGCCTGAGAACCAGAGTGTCTATTGTAGAGTCCAGTCGAGGTCTGAAGGCCCGAGAACTAATAGTGCCAAGAACTGGAGAAGATCGGTGTTCTAAGTCAAGCAGTCAGGCAGAGAGGAAATTCAACCTTACTCTGCCTTCTTGTTCTATTCTGGACCTCAGTGGATGAGGTGTGCCCACCCACATGGGGAGGGCCATCTACTTTGCTCAGTCCACCAATTCAAATACTGGTCTCTTCCAGAAACGCCCTCACAGACACACTGAGAAATCATGTTTAGCCAGCTCTCTAGGCATCCCGTGGCCCAGTCAAGTTGACACATAAAATTAACCCTCACACCTTCCTAATTTATGGATAAGGAAGCCAGCGATCAGAGAAGCAACTTTGACAAGGGCACATAACTATGAAGTCACAGTCAAAATTTAAGCCAGCCCATGTGACTCCAGAGCCTGAAGCTTCACTGCTCTGCTATAACCCATATAAAAAAAAAAACTTATTGGATTAGTAGTAAATGACTATACATAAGTCAGCTTGTATTATAAACAGCTTTAGACAAACAAGTTTCAGTGATTAAATTTAATTTCTAACCGTGAAGCTAAGGTCTGAACTAATGCAACCTGCCAATGTGATTTCTGGGATTTAAAATATCACATATTTTGTATTAGTTTCCTATTGCTACTTTAACAAATTATCACAGTTTCGTGGATTAAATAACCCACATTGATTACCTTATGGTTCGGTGGGTCAGAACTCTGAAATGGGTCCCACAGGGCTGAAATCAGGTGTCAGCAGGCCTCCATTCCTTCTGGAGGTTCTGGGACGAATCCTTGCCTTGCCTTTTCCAGTTTCTGGAGACTTCCCATACTCCTTGGCTTGTGACCCCTTCCAGCAATGTCATTACTCTGACCTCTGTTTCTCTCCTCACATTTCTTATGACCCTGACTCTCCTGCCTCCCTCTGATAAGGACCTTTGCTATTACATTGGACCCACTGGGCTAATCCAGTTTAATCTCCCCATCTCAAGACCCTTAATTTAATCACAGCTGCAAAATCCCTTTTACTGTGTAAGGAGACATATTCATATATTCTGAGGATTAGGACTTGGGGGACATCCTGGAGGGCCATTATTCTTCCTATCACACCTTGTTATACGTCAACCATTTATAAACTTCTTAAAAGAACACCAATGAAACCACAGACCTCACTAACCTCATCTCCTTCCTCCACATCCATTTAATGCTCTTAAATTTTTTCCCTATAAATTCAGGACAGAGGTAAAAAAATAATAATAATAAGGGAAAGGGCTATTACTACATTACAGAATATTTACTACATTGGTTGACCGCTTGACAAAGCCCATCTGAAAGGTGCAACCTCTGTCGACATATAAGATTTAATGAAAAAAAATGTTCTTACGGTTAAGTCTGGCTTTTAATCTCTCTCACGCTCATGTGCTTCCCGGAATCCTTGTAAAAGCCATGAGCTTTTCCACAAGAGAACATGTATATAATGAACTGCCTGGTGAACTCTTCAGTGCAGATTCAAAACCATTTTCTTCTTTTTTATTGCAAAAGATGATTGCATTAATTATAAACATGAATATAAATTCTTCTAAGGCACTGCTAAAATATAATGTGAGTATTTGCAGTATTTGTTACCAAGGAGTGTTAGCATTAATGTGTAGTTTACTGGAATTCTTGAACACTTGCTTTGGTCCCATGTATTCCAACTAAAAAAAGAAAATTTCATTCTACTGTATTGTTAGTTATTGTATGTTTTGAACTGTATATTGGCTTTTGTTACCAGGTTAGCATGCTGGTATGTAATGAATATATGTAAGCTGTAAACCATTCTAATTCAGGAGTTCTCAAACCTTACCAGGCAGAGAATCACCTGGAAGGCTTGTTAAAACACAGATGACTGGAACCCACCCCAAATTTTTGGATTCCATATGTCTGGGATGGGGCCTGAGAAATTGCATTTCTAAACAACTTTCTCAGAGATGCTGATACCGCTGTTCCAGGAATGACACTGAAAATCTGTGTAATAAATTCTCTCCTGAACAATGTGAAAATAAAGTAACTATATATATATATAGATGCACAGAGAGTCTCATAAAAACTAGTAGATAATTTGCTTGGCTCTTTATCACCTTATTGCTTGATTTGACTGTTCAAGAAATTACTTAGTTGCTAATATTGAATTGAATGTCACTTACCTGCATGGGATCCTGGGATTCCAGTGTGACATGTGTTCTTGTCCTGGAAGATCCTATTAATTACTGACTAGTCCATCCTCCTAGTGACTCAAAGCCCCCTAACATCTTTCACCTTGGTTGTTACCTCTGTATCATCCTACTTAGCAAGACCGTGGAGGGAATTAAATGACAACCTATGTGACAGAGGTGTGGAAACTGAAAAGCACTATCACATGTAGAGGGTTCCAAAACCTTTCTTTCCAGGAACATGGAGGATGCTCCTCATTAAGTAGATTCTTCACCTATATCAGTTTTATGTTTTATGTTTTTTTCGTAGGTGTTATTTACAGAAGAGAACATGACCTCTTTACAAAATGGCTCATTACTTAGTTACCACAATGTAATTTTTTACACAATACATACCACATATCTTTTTTTTTTTTTTTTTTTTTGTGGTACGTGGGCCTCTCACTGTTGTGGCCTCTCCCGTTGCAGAGCACAGGCTCCGGACACGCAGGCTCAGCGGCCATGGCTCACGGGCCCAGCCGCTCCGCGGCATGTGGGATCCTCCCAGACCGGGGCACGAACCCGTGTCCCCTGCATCGGCAGGCGGACTCTCAACCACTGCGCCACCAGGGAAGCCCCATACCACATATCTTTTTGTGGTTTTTATAATGGATAGATTCCATACTCCAGTTACATCATTTGCAACTACCATGTTTCTCAACAATGTGCCTGTGGATCATCTGGGGATCTTGCTAAATACAGATTTTGATTCCATATGTCTGGGGTAGTATCTGAGAGTCTGCATCTCTAATCAGCTCCCAAGTGATGCTTATGCAACTGGTCCATGCACACACTCTGGGAGGCAAGGACCTACTATTCACTCAACTCATGTCCCTTGATGATAGGTCCTTAATCTGTGCCTTATTTACATTCTACTGTCATGTCTGTGTGTGTGTGTGTGTAATTCATGGTGGTATAAATTATCTAATGAGAAACTCTAGCTATTCTAAGTTATCACCACAATAAAGAAGTAAAAATAACATCTTAACACATTACTGCTAGTGGGATGGATATTTATTGAGAGTTAAATCGTACTTCTAGTGCTGACTATTAAATTGTGGACCTAGATTTCAGTGAAAGACTTTAAAAAATGCTAACATGCCTATGCTTTGTCTTGTCCTGACACTGGGAAAATGATTTCAATCTTAGCCCAGCTATTATCTCTTTCATTGCAGGTGAAAATTGAGCTACCAACACAACTTCATGAGAAACACCATATTTTTTTTTCTTTTTATCATGTCACTTGTGACATAAATGCAAAAGCTAACGCCAAAAAGAAGGAGGCTCTGGAAACACCAGGTATTGGCAGGAAGCAATCTGAGATAGCTGTGCATGTTATCACTGGAACTTAAATTGGAGAGTCTTTGAAAAGCTCTGATTTATTGAGTTTTTTAAAGTGAAGTTTTGTATTCATAAATGATAAATAGCTTTATTTTTACTCCTCGCCATGAAGGTTTGTACTGAAAAGTTTTCCCTTTGTTGTTCCTTTGCACAGTTGGATATGCTTGGCTTCCTCTCATGAGAGATGATCAGATAGCTTCTCAAGAGTACAATATCCCAGTAGCAACAAGCCTGCCTCCGAATTATTTAAGCTTTCAAGATTCTGCAAGTGGAAAGGTATTGAGTGATGTATAACTTAAGAGAAAAAATACATGGGCTAAATGGCATGAGGTTATCTTCTTTCTGTTGTTTAAATTAACCCAACCTTGGTGTATGCATCCATTGTAATAAGGAATCAGGTGTACCTATGATATGTCAAATATCTTGTTTAGTTTGTGGCCAGTAGAAATGATCTGTTCAAAATGATCCCCTGGAATCACATTGGTATCATTTACCAATATTACTAAATGTATTTGCATCTCTTATTTTCCATCTCTATAGGACTGTGAGGTTAATGGATCAGGATGACAAATTAACGTAAACTAAATAACCTGTTTATTTCCTCTCTCTCAAATTGCCACAGTGATAGTAACACACTCTTTTTTGCAGCATGGTGGGAGTGACATTAAATGGGTCGATGGTGGCAAACCACTTTTCAAAGTATCGACATTTGTTGTATCAACAGTGAATACTCAGGTGAGCATGTTGTCCTGAAATATCAAAATCTTCTCTAACACTTAGAATCATAAAGTGTCTCCTAGATTTATAGGAGGAGACTCACCATTCCACAAGGTGTCAGAAGAGCAGGTGATCAAAAAGGAAGAATGTTTGTGGCAAAACTGTATCCCTCTTCCAGAAGAGATCGAATGCCCTAACCCATAAAAGCTCAGGCACTATGAAAGTGCTCAGGGCACTTTCCTTGGAAGATGGTTTGCTTCCCATTACAACCCCCAAGTGTTAAAAATATGAAACGTTTAAAATAAAGACTTTGGACCTTTACCTTAAAACTCAGTCTAATTCACAATCCCTACCCAAGGCTCCTCTCATGGAAAGGCCACGAGGTTGGCAGAACTGTATTTGAGAGTCACCTCGGCCAATTTCTGGCCCAGTGACCCTGGACAAGTCACCTCACCCCTGCAGTCCTGTGTCCTCAGCAGGAAAATGATAACAATAAAAAATCTCAACCTAAGGTGGTAGTGAGGCTCAAAATGAGAAACTGCATGTGAAAATATCTCATGAACTGCAAAACGCTGTACAAATGTAATTATTATCACTGTCAAATTACCACAAACTCACCCCTTCCATTGCAAGGCAGCTTACTTTACCACACTGTGAGGACTTTTGTGGTACTAATTACAAACAAACTATTACAAATACATAGACTATGTATTGCTTCTTTCTTAAATTCTATGTGTACCTGGGGGTTTTTTTATGTGTGCTTTTTTGTTTATTTTTTTGCTTTATCCCTAGCACATACTTGGTTACTAAGAAAAATGAAATAATCCAGGTAGCACCATATACTGGATCAAAATGTCTTTCCGTAACCGCTGGTGCCTCAAGCCAAACTTAGTCCTCTTCCCAAGTCCTATGCCCATGATTCCTTAAACCCATCTTTTCTCTGATTCCATCAGCCCTGGTCAAGTCCCACAAAATGGTCATTCTCCACCAAATCCTGCTTTTATATCTCGCAGAATGCCCCAAGTTTCTCTTTCCCACACCTCCAGCTGCTTTTCTCCAAACTACCCAGGTCTCTCTGTGCCTCACCACTACTCTCCTTTCTGCACATCAGCTTCCACCGCCCACACACTCGTCACCCTGGGGGACACCTTCTTCCTTCCTCCATAGCGGTATTTACCTCAATTTTCAAACACGCCAGGCCCTATCCTGCACTGTGCCCTCTGTCTGCTTCATACCTCCAAGATCCAGGGATTTTGTGACACTCAGCCTTTCGTCAGCCAGGAGGGTGATCTCTCCCTCTCTGCCTACCCTCCCCTGATTGGTCTGGGCAGCTCCTACCCAACCTTCAGATCTTGGCTCAAATGTCGCTTCCTCAAAGAAGCCTTCCCTGTCCCATAACCCCTCAGATATGCTGTATCATCTTGTCATACACCCATACAGCACCCTGCTTTCCTTTGAAGCACTTGTCTAATTATGAGCAAATAGGTATGTGTGAAAATCATGGCATGGTACCTGATTCCCAGGCATAATGGAAGGACCACAGAGGGGCTTTTCCTTGCCCCTGGCTCTGTCCTCTGTGCCTGACAAGGACCTGACACATAGTCAGCTTTCAATAAATAACTGTCAAATAAATGAAGTGAAACTGAAAATATTACACACACATGCACACGTGCATGCACACACGCACACACACACACACACACACAAATGCCCCGACTTGAGGGGAACCCCAACCACAGATGCCCTCTAGAACTGACAAAGACCGGAGAAACCCCCAGAGAGTGCACCTACACTAAAAGTCTGTATTCCACTTCCTGACTTCATAACTCTGACCCTCAACACAGAACTTAGGCATTTCCAAGGTGACACCCTTTTCAGGAAAGAGCATTAAAGGGCAGATTAGTTTGCTTAGGCTGCCATAACACAATACCAGACTGGGTGGCTTAAACAACAGAAATGTATTTTCTCACAGGTCTAGAGGCTGGAAGTCTGAGATCAAGGCGTCAGCAGAGTTGGCTTCTTCCAAGACCTCTCTCCTTGGCTTTCCTCTGTTTGTGCACATCCAAGTTTACTCTTTCATGAGGACATCAGTCATATTGGACTAGGGCCACCCTAACTAATTACCTCTTTAAAGACCTTATCTTCAAATATCATTACATCCAGAGGTACTGGGAATTAGGACTTCAACATATCGGTCTGGGGAGTCAAGTTTTATCTCATGATGTCAGGTGGACTTCATAATTTTTTTATTAACTCTGACATTTTAAGTCTGAAACTATCCCTATGCATATTAAACTGTACCCATTCTCATGTGTGTTAAAGAATATGTAAGAAAAATTGGTAGAAGTCTGTGGAAGGAAGATGACAGAAGACAATTTAAAAAGAAAGAAAGGAAAGAACAGAGACAAGGGAAGTAATTCTCTAGCCATTATCATGTGGCCCGGAAAGAAAACAAATCTCTGAGAGTGAAATAGGAGAGGGGGTACTTTGTAGTTCAGGTCAAGCCCTCTGTGTGCTGGAATGCCTATGAAAATGAGAGGTCTGTCATTATGCCTCCTGGACAAAGCACCTCACATAAAGGCATCTTGTCCTACAGAAGAGCTCACCTCCCATCACCATGATTGTTCCACAGCTTACATGTCATCAAAAATCAAGACTTTCTTTTGCTGTTTCAGGATCCACATGTGAACGCATTTTTCCGACAATGCCAAAAAAGGGAGAAAGATATGTCTCAGTCACCTACCTCGAATTTCGTCCGTTCTTGTAAGGTAACATGACATGCAAATAGCTGCAATAGTCTCCAGGGTAGAAATGGGCAAAACAGACCTTTACATTTTGCATTGAGCAGCAAACTAAGGGGTAATTATTATCGAAGATTTTTAAACACCTTATCAATTCAGAGACTAAATGATTTTATTTCACAATTCCTAAAAGATGTCTGTGTGTTCATTAAAAAATAAGCAAAGATCAGTTTCTCCAAAATAAAAATGATTGAAAATCAGAATCAATTGACTCTAAATTAGTTAATTACATGTAGGGTCCTTGCAACATTACCCCCATGCCTGTATGTCATGCTAAATGCCATGAAAAATAAAGTCAAACAAAAGTGAGGTACAGTAGACATATTCAAGTTCTGAAGAATGTCAGTAAAATAATGTGCTTTAAATTTAATCAATGGCCTTTTTTTTTTTTTTTGTCCTGCCAATTTAACAGAACTTACTGAATGTGGAAAAGATTCATGCAATCATGAGTTTTCTTCCTGTAATCTTGAATCAGCTCTTCAGGGTTCTGGTGCAGAATGAAGAAGATGAAATAAGCACAACTGTGACCAGGTATCCATAGCACAGCCTTAGGGGAAGAGATTTTATAAGCTGTGGTTACACACAACTTTGATTATAACCGAATGGCCACCTGATTGTGTATGCTTGCATTTTGTTTGAATACGTATCTCAAAGTTAAGTATGTCTCACTCTTGAGTTCTTACCTTCTAATCATCCATTACTATCATTCAAGTAAAGTTTTAGACCTCTTTTTTAACTTTGTGTTTTTAATTAAATATTTTATTTTGAGATAGAGGCACATGCAGTTGTAAGAAATAATGCAGAGAGAGTCCATGTTCTCTTTAGATGTTCCCAATGGTGGCATCGTGCAAATCTATAGGACAATATCACTCCAAGAATATTAACATTGATAGAATCAGGAGACAGAACATTCCCATCCCCACAAGGATCCCTCATGTTGCCCTTTTAATGACACACCTACTTCTTTCTCATCTCAAACCCCACTCCTTACCCCGGGCAACTACTAATCAGTTCTCCATCTCTAAAATTTTGTTACTTTAAGAATTTTATATATATTATATTGAAATTTTATATATAATATGAATATATAAAATTTTATATATAATATGTTAAAATGTACTCTATGCACCACATATTTATATAATAAATTGATGAGTTTATTATACTATTTTAAATTCATATATAAATTATATATTTATATATATATATATATATATATATATATATATATATATATGGATATGGAATTATATAGTGTCACAGTATGTAACCTTTGGGGATTGGCTTTTTTCACTCAGCATAATTCTCTGGAGATTCATCCTGGTTGTTGCACCAATCAATCAATAGTTCTCTCCTTTTTATTTCTGAGTAGTATTCCACATCAAAAAATGTTTAAAAATTCACCTGTTGAAGGCTAGCTGGGTTGTTTCCAGTTTTGGGTACATATAGCGTAAACATAAGTTTTCATTTCTTTGAAATGAGCGGTTGTTGGGTCATATGGTAGTTGTATGTGTTGATTTTAAGAACATGACGAATCTCTTGCATTCCTATACACTGATGATGAAAAATCTGAAAGAGGAATTAAGGAAACACTCCTATTTACCATTGCAACAAAAAGAATAAAATACCTAGGAATAAACCTACCTAAGGAGACAAAAGACCTGTATACAGAAAACTATAAGACACTGATGAAAGAAATTAAAGAGGATACAAACAGATGGAGAGATATACCATGTTCTTGGATTGGAAGAATCAACATTGTGAAAATGACTATATTACCCAAAGCAATCTACAGACTCAATGCAATCCCTATCAAACTACCACTGTCATTTTTCACAGAACTAGAACAAAAAATTTCACAATTTGTATGGAAACACAAAAGACCCGGAATAGCCAAAACAATCTTGAGAAAGAAAAATGGAGCTGGAGGAATCAGGCTCCCAGACTTCCGACTGTACTACAAAGCTACAGTCATCAAGAGAGTATGGTACTGGCACAAAAACAGAAATATAGATGAATGCAACAGGATAGAAAGCCCAGAGACAAATGCATGCACATAGGGTCACCTTATCTTTGATAAAGGAGGCAAGAATATACACTGGAGAAAATACAGCCTCTTCAATAAGTGGTGCTGGGAAAACTGGACAGCTACATGTAAAAGAATGAAATTAGAACACTCCCTAACAGCACACACAAAAATAAACTCAAAATGGATTAAAGACCTAAATGTAAGGCCAGACACTATCAAACTCTCAGAGGAAAACATAGGCAGAATACTCTATGAAATAAATCACAAGATCCTTTTTGACCCACCTCTTAGAGAAATAGAAATAAAAAGAAAAATAAAGAAATAAGACCTAATGAAACTTCAAAGCCTTTGCACAGCAAAGGAAACCATAAACAAGACAAGAAGACAACCCTCAGAATGGGAGAAAATATTTGCAAATGAAGAAACTGACAAAGGATTAACCTCCAAAATTTATAAGCAGCTCATGCAACTCAATATCAAAAAAACAAACAAACCAATCCAAACATGAGCAGAAGACCTAAATAGATTGCCAACAAACACATGAAAGAATGCTCAACATCACTAATCATTAGAGAAATGCAAATAAAAACTACAATGAGGTATTACCTCACACCAGTCAGGTTGGCCATCATCAAAAAATCTACAAACAATAAATGCTGGAGAGGGTGTGGAGAAAAGGGAACCCTCCTGCATTGTTGGTGGGAATGTAAATTGATACAATCATTATGGAGAACAGTATGGAGGTTCCTTAAAAGACTAAAAATAGAACTACCATATGACCCAGCAATCCCACTACTGGACATATACCCTGAGAAAACCATAATTCAAAAAGAGTCATGCAACACAATGTTCATTGTAGCTCTATTTACAATAGCCAGGACATGGAAGCAACCTAAGTGTCCATTGACAGACGAATGGATAAAGAAGATGTGGCACATATATACAATGGAATATTACTCAGCCATTAAAAGAAACGAAATTGATTTATTTGTAGTGAGGTAGATGGACCTAGAGTCTGTCATACAGAGTGAAGTAAGTCAGGAAGAGAAAAACAAATACCATATGCTAACACATATATATGGAATCTAAAAAAAAAAAAGTGGTTATGAAGAACCTAAGGGCAGGACAGGAATAATGATGCAGATGTAGAGAATGGACTTGAGGACACGGGGAGGGGAAGGGTAAGCTAGGATGAAGTGAGAGAGTGGCATGGACATTTATACAATACCAAATGTAAAATAGATAGCTAGTGGGAATCAGCTGCATAGCCGAGGGAGATCGGCTCAGTGCTTTGTGATCACCTAGAAGGCTGGGATAGGGAGGGTGGGAGGGAGATGCAAGAGGGAGGAGATATGGGGATATATGTATATGTATAGCTGATTCACTTTGTTATAAAGTAGAAACTGACACACCATTGTAAAGCAATTATACTCCAATAAAGATGTTAAATTTTTTTTTAATTTTAATTAAAAATAACATGCTGAATTGTTTTCCAGAATAGCTGTACCGTTTCTCTCCCACTAGATCTTATTTTTTTATGCTAAATTTTTCTTCAACTGTTCTCACTTTAAATTTGCCTGTACTATATTCTTTCAACATTACTAATCTGTCTTGTGACTTTGGCAGTTACAGTTTCCTCTTTCTAGAGGTAGAATTCTTAATTATTGAATCAAATATTCCTAAAGTTCACTTTTTTTTAAATATTAGTCACAGCATTCTGGAAAAAAATTACTCTTCACATTGAAATGTTTCCAGTACATTCATAACTCACAGGCATATTATTAGCCTCTTTCAGAATGAGAGTCTTTAGCGTCAGTTTTTTGTTTGTTTGTTTGGCTGCGTTGGGTCTTCATTGCTGCATGCAGACTTTCTCTAGTTGCAGCGAATGGGGTCTACTCTTTGTTGCAGTGCACAGGCTTCTCATTGCTATGGCTTCTCTTTTTGCAGAGCATGGGCTCTAGGTGCGCCGGCTTCAGTAGGGCACGTGGGCTCAGTAGTTGTGGCTCGCGGGCTCTAGAGTGCAGGCTCAGTAGTCGTACTGCACAGGCTTAGCTGCTCAATGACATGCAGGATCTTCCCGGACCAAGGCTCGAACCTGTGTCCCCTGCACTGGCAAGCAGATTCTTAACCACTGCGCCACCAGGGAAGTCCCCTTTAGCGTCATTTTTAAAGTAAAGCTCTGAAGCTCTAGAATAAAGTATCTCTAACAGTTCTACAATCAGGCAGTTCTGTACACAGATTAGAAGTCCCCAACTGTGCCTTCAAGTTATGCCTTTTTCAACATGAGTATATGCATCTGTGTTGGCAAAACTCCTAAGTATTTCAGCAGATAGATCTGTTGAAATTCTGGGCTGTTCCTAAGCCCTACAGCCGTGGAGTAACTGGAAGTATTAATGTGAAGAAATCAACCCATACCACAACTGCTACTGGAAACCCTGACCCAGCTAAGAGGGAAAACCCAAAAACCTGCATTTTAAACTCATTAGTTTTTCCAAAAGCATGTATATAACACCTCTAGGTTGGAAGACAAGCCCTTTTAAAGTGGAACATGACAGTTGGAGGTTAAAGAAGTTTTAATAAGGTACTAAAAATGATCCCTTTTCCAAGAAAACAATGTCAGCAAACACATAGAACATAATAGCACATACAACTTGGGCAAAAATGTCTCCAGTATGGTATTGCAGCCATAATACATTACTTATATCATAGTGTTTAGAGATTTCATGGTTGGAAACGGCTAACGGGTATTGTAGATGTTAAACATCCAGTATTGGGGGATAAGGGGGGCGGGGAGAGTCTGAAATTGGTTCATTCATTCACTCAACAACGATTAAGCACCCAGTTTACCAAACACTCCAGTGACAAACCAAGTGGTATTTTCCTGCCTTCTCCAGAAAGTCCACTGAACAGCATTGCTTTTCCAGGGTTCTGACTGACATCGTGACCAAGTGCCATGAGGAGCAGCTGGACCACTGCATCCAGTCCTATATTAAGGTACAAAATTGCCACCTGGGCATTGGTCATATCCCCTTGTGCTGTGTGGCTTTTCTCATTTCCTGTCTGCAACAAGTGGGAAGTTTCCCCCTTTAGCTAGACGGTGCCTACCACAGTCGTATCAGACATTCCCCGTAGCTACTTAGAATCCCTTCTTTTTGCATTGATGGGCTCAATGTATTGTTTCAATGTATAAATGTATAAATAATGTGTACATGTGCAAATGATTATTTATATGGGGAGAGAGAGCAAAGAAAGAGAGGAGAAAACTAAAGTATTGTCCTTTGAAGTCAACATTACAAATAAATGAAATTCCTCTATAAATTTAAGGAAGATGTTTCCTGTTGGTTTGTTCAATGTGCTATGTTTCTTCTGTAATGTTTTCTTAGCTCTTTTTATTGTTTTCTCAGGCATTATTTCATTTTGCCAGTTACTGTATATTTGTACCTGCTTCTGGTATGTTAAGTCCTTTATCCTCTGGCATGAACCACTAGCCCATCCCATCAGTGTGCACTGCTTCCTCCAGTGGCCTTCGTCAGATGTTCACTTGGATATGTTTATATTCTCATTTTCAGTTGGCCTGTGACTTAATGCCAGTGAACTTGTGATGATGTTTGCACATTCTAGTTCCAACCTAAAAGTCATCTTGAGTGAAGAGAAAAAATCCATCCAGAGAAAAATGAAAGTACCTTATATTCCTTTATGATGCATAGAGGACCTAACTTTCAATATTTATGCACAGATTGTATCTTTAAGAGACATAGACCTTTTTATTAAAAGATATATCCATTAATATATAGATAGACATTTATCCATATGTTTTAGGTGTCTAGAAAGATGACTAGAAAAGAATTTGGCATCTTCTGTGACAGAAATGCTCCTGTAAAAGGAAATAATTAGAAATTTTATTCTGGAGTGAACCCTTCTGAGATACCATCAGTGAGGAATTTTTCTCATTACAGTTTTATATTTACATGTTTTCTACTTGTCAGAAATGTTAGATGCCTTCCCAAATATCTAAGTATGAGTGTGTGCCATTCCTTAAAATAGCCCATATGCCAAAAATAGTTTCTTCATAATAATTTCCCTACGGTAAAATTTTACCCAATAAGATCTACAATTCAACTGCAGAAGGTCAGTTCCACCTACAAATGCCTTTTTAGTTTGCTCTCTAAGACAGAGTCATAGCTTACTTTTATAGCATATTGAAGACTTTACTGTTCAACAGAAATCTATAGAATTTTCATTCTCTCGACACTTACCCCAGTTTTCCATTTCAATTGCCAAAGAGGCTGAGAAGAAAAAAAATTCCCCAATCCTTATTACACAAAGTCATCTCCTTTTCCACACACATATTATTTACCTTGTTCCAATGGAATCACTGAAAATTGCATTGAGAACCCACTGATGTTGTGGTTATTTTTGTGACAGCCAAGGCTAGTTCCTGATGAGAGCCTTAAATCAGCTCTCAGATGTTATCTGTGATGTTCTTGGAGCATTGTCCTGGAAATGCACCCTGGAAAGGTCTTTATTTTTAAGCAGGATGTTTGAAATATCCTGATGAGACCTTTTGATTTTGTAATGTAAGAAGCTGTGTATTTAGTTTGCTTTGAAGTGGTTCAAATCTAGAAATACACCTATGTGGAATTTCAAGCTGATAAAAATTCCTAAAGATATAACATAATTTCATATATCTAAAACAAATACAGCTGAATAAATATAACCAACTGGAATTTTACCCTGGAAAGAGCATTAAAGTAGCAAATGGAAAACTAGATTCTAGTTAAAGTTAAAGAGTTAACTTGGAGCAATCAGCCTCTCTGAGCCTCATTTTTCTCCTCTGTGAAGTGAGATGGGGGAGACCATATGAATATCTAGGGCTATGATTCTGTGATTTGACTCCTGCTGCAGTACATGGCTGACAACCTGACCTTGACCAAGGAGTATGATTTTTTTTTTTTTACCAGTGGTGGAAAAAATTATTTTGTAGTACATTAAGCCCCACACCTAAGACTATAATGAAAACTGGTACCAATACGTGCTTTGATGTCCTTGAAAGATGGGATAGCTGATATAATTCAAACCTATTCAGAAGTAATCTAAACACCATTTCAAGTTCAGTGGTGCTAAATGCTGCTAACTCACTCCATCTACGATATCCAAAATGCACACATACACCATGTCTTTTTCAAAAATGTATACCTAAAGTCAATCTAATTAAATGCCATGGTTTACAGCAATTCGTAGGACTGATATGGTCTAGCCAAAATTTTTTAAATTTCAGAGCTAGTCAAAATGCCCTTGGGGCTAAATTACTGGGCATGGGATTAGACAGTTGATGACATTTCCCTCATATGAGTCATAATCCATGAGGGGGAAAATCATACTACTCTTGATTTTAGCTAGTTTCATGCATTTCTTAGCCTTGTTTTTCTCCTTTGGGATGAGCGTGGAGAAGTTAGGCCCCATCAGAATGATTTAGATGTCAATGGCCTATGAAGTTCAAAGAAATAATTATAGACCCAAATGCAAAGTGCCTCTGCTTTGTTTCTTGTCTGCCTTCATCCTTGACTGTAGTGAAGTCCAAATTTTAAATATTATGAAGAAATGACCTTCCTTGAGGCAAACCCAACTCATAAGTAAAATATTATAATTCAGTAATAAGCATTTTGTATTTTAAATATACGTGCATGAATTGATACTTAAAATATATGAAGAAATATGGAAAACTAAACCATGACATGCACTCAGTGGTGAATGCCAACACCAATCTTTTAAGAAAAAAAAGCGAGAAGCATTAGTTATCTTACTGATGGCCAGTTATTATGAACCTGTTGGTTGCCATGTCTCAGCATGAGATGGTAGTGGACCCTGGGCTTGTGGGCAGCTCACCTGCTGGCCTCTGGAAGGTGCCTGCTTCCCCACTTGGCTATTTGAGTGGGTGCTCTACCCTTTCAGGATGAAGAAATGCTACCATGCCACCCACCTGTTGCCAGTGGAAGGAAGGAGAAGGGGAAATGTATCCTAAGTAGGTGGGTCAAAGCCCTCCATGTTTCCTTGAACCCTCTAAATTGCTCTCTGATCTTCTTTGTGATTTCTACAAAGAACGTTTCAAGGAGAACTTAGGTGAGCAAGGCTCTACCAGTGCAAAGCCCTCAATAGGAGCAGGTGTGTATTACACTTATCATTGGGCCTTCATTTATTTCATGACAAAATCTGGCATGAGCAGATAATTTTGAGACATGAGTTATTCTTGGAATGTAATTTTTGATGCTTTGTTTTTAAGTATTTAACTTTTTTCACTTTTTGGATTTTCTTCAGTTTGTGTTCAAGACCACAGCATGCAAGGAGAGAACTATACATGAGGAACTGGTCAAAAATGTGACTGGTCTTTTGCAATCAAATGACTCCACAACAGTCAAGCATGTCCTAAAGGTAAAGAATTTAAAGACGGTCCTTTCATTGAGATGGCTTACACTCAACCCTAAAGGTGATAGGATTCATTGATTTTTTTTTTTTTTTTTTTTTTTTTTTTTGCGGTACACGGGCCTCTCACTGTTGTGGCCTCTCCCACTGCGGAGCACAGGCTCCGGACGCGGAGGCTCAGCAGCCATGGCTCACGGGCCTAGCCACTCTGCGGCATGTGGTATCTTCCCAGACCGGGGCACGAACCCGTGTCCCCTGCATCGGCAGGCGGACTCTCAACCACTGTGCCACCAGGGAAGCCCTGGATTCATTGATTTTTATAGATCATTTCTCTAATAGTTTCTGGTATAAGCTTCATGTTGAAACGGTAACATATGAACCTATTAAGAAAAAGAGATCCATGTCAAGAGAACAGATCATTTTAACAAGTAGAATGGACTCAAGTTCAGTCCTTTGGCCTAAAGGCAGAATGAATGACTATTAAGAATGACCCAAAACATTCAAAAATGCTAAGTGTACCCAAAATAAAGTTTATTGGGTTTTCAGGCACAGTAAGAGGAAAACTACCAACAAAAGGATTAATGATGTAGTAATGAATATACTGACAGCAGAGAAGAGGCAGAGAAACAGCCACTCTTTGACCCCCAAAAGTTGAAACACATGCATTTGTAGTAATATAAGAAGAGATGGTGAGAAGCTGATAAAGATGTAACTTATAGACCTGTGAATTCAGTCCGCTGCTAAATTAATTATCTATCATGACTTGACAGATAGATGATTGATTAGTAAGTAGCTAGAAGGGGAGGCTGAAGGCTGGATCAATAAGCATCAGCAGGAGTTCACTAAAATCAAATTTTCCTAGGCCAAGCAGTTTGTTTGTTTAAATTTAAATTAGCCGTATGAGTATATTCATTCAGTTTATCCAACAAGTATGTTCCAAGTGCCTTCCTTGTGACAAGCACCATCCTCACCATCCTAGGCATTTGGAATGCATTTAGAGAATATAATAAAGATCTCTGCCCTTGGGAAGCTTACATTCTACTGCGGGATAAAAACAGTAAATGACACACGTAATAGCAAAGTTAATTGAATTGTACGTTTGGAGGTGAGAAGTAGCCTAGGAAAAGAAAATGTCGAGCAGGTAAATGGAATGGGGAGTCCTGAGTATGCAGGGTGAGGTTTGCAGTTTTAAATAGAATGGTCAAGGTAGAGCTCATGGAGAAGGTAATACCTCAGCAAAAAATGTGAAGAAAGTGAGGGAGCTGGAGATGTTTAGGGTAGAACATTAAAGGTAGAGGGGAAAACATACCGTATTTATCTTTGTCTGACTTATTTCACTAAGCATAATACCCTCCGAGTTCATCCATGATGTCACAAATAGCAAAATTTCATTCACTTATATGTGGAATCTAAAAGGTAAAACAAACAAGTGAATATAACAAAACAGAAACAGACTCACCGATACAGAGAACGAACTAGTGGTTCTGAGATGGGAGAGGAGTTGGGGGAGGGGAAAAATAAGTGAAGGGGATTAACAGGTACAAACTGTTAGGTATAAAATAAGTTACAAGGATGTAATGTAGAGCGCAGGGTATATCGCCAATATTTTTATAATAACCTTATATGGAGTACAATCTATAAAAATATTGCACCATTATGTTATGCACCTGAAACTAATATAACATTGTTAAGTCAGCTATATTTCGGGAAAAAAAGGTAGAGGGGAAGACCTGTATAACCCTGTAAGGCAGCAGCGTACCTAGTGGATATGTCTGAAAGAGGGCAGGGAGGCCAATGTGGCTGAAGCCACGTGAGCAAAGAAAAGCGGAGGCAAAAAAAAAAAGAAAAGCAGAGGCAAGTTGAAGTCAGAGAGGCAGCGGGAGGTTTGGCAGGTAATGTAAGGCGTGTGGGCCATTGCAAGGGTTTTGGTTTCCACTCAGAGAGAAACTGGTCAGAAGACTTTGAGTGGAGGAGTGACTTGAGCTGTTCTCGGTTCAAAAGGATCGCTCTGATGGCTGCTTAGACAATAGACTGTAGTGGGGTGAAAGAGGAGATGAGGCTGCTGAAGAAGGCTGCCTGCCTAGCATCCATGTTGCCACAAATGGCATTATTTCATCTTTTTAATGGCTGCATAATATCCCATTGTATACATGTACCACATCTTCTTCATCCATTCGCCTGTCAATGGGCATTTAGGTTGCTTCCATGTCTTGGCTATAGTAGACAGTGCTGCAATGAACATTGGGGTGTATGTATCCTTTTGAACCATGTTCTTCTCCAGATATATGCCAAGGAGTGGGATTGCTGGATCAGATGGTAGTTCTATTTGTAGTTTTTTAAGGAACCTCCATACTGTTCTCCATAGTGACTGTACCAATTTACAGTCCCACCAACAGTGTAGGAGGGTTCCCTTCTCTCCACACCCTCTCCAGCAGGGTCCTCTGGGGAGAGTCAGTGTTCAGTTAAAAGACAAGGCAAAGGGAATGTTTGGAGGAGAAGTTCCATCTTCAGGAGATTTTATTGGTGATGGACCATGTGTTCCAGACCAAAGGTATGGTGGGTGGGTTTCAGGAGATGGGAAGCAGTGAGATACACAAGGGGATGTGCAACACCTCCAGAGACCAGAAGGCAGGAGACGAGTGAGGCTTCTTCTGTCATCAGACGTGAACAGAGGCAAGAGGCTCAATGGGATTAGTCCTGGTGGATTCAAGGTAAATAGTGTAGGTGGGGCTGAGTGCTGAGGGGTAGAGAGTGACAGGTGTCAGTTAACTCAAGAGCCAAATGTTAGAACATTTGGCATGGTGGTTAAAAATATTATTTAGGACAAGGTGGGGTGCCTTGTGTTAATTAAATATTCCCAACAGCATGAATTTCACTTCCAATATCAAGTTTACTAAGGAATGACACCCTTTTTAAGCCAGAGCTGCCCCTTTAGAGCTTAAACGCCCTTTCTTCCTCATCTCAGTCAATCTTCCAGCGTTAGAACCCGGAACTCAAAAGTTCTTAACAGCGTGGTTGGTATCAGCCTAAAATTGGATATAGTTCAGATGCCCATCCACAGTAGAGCAGATAGGTAAATTGGGATTATATATGTGATGCGGTGACAATAGAGGACCCCCAGCTACCTAGCTCCACATAAATAAACCTCAGAACAGAATTTGTTGAATGAAAAGGCAATCACAAGAGAATACATACAGGATGATTCCATTTATTTAAAGTTCAGTGGCAGGCAAAACTGAATATTACTTCGATGTATGATATTGGTAGCAAAATTATGAAGGAAAGCAAGGGAGTGATGAGCACAAAATTCAAAATTGTTATCTGTGCTGGAGAGGCTGGGAAGGGAAGAGGCTCAGGGAAGTGTATTCTTTGTAAGTGTACACAGTATGTGATATATTTTTTTGTATCTGGGTTAAGCAAGACCCTTAGACCCAAGAAAGAGGGGCCTCCACTCTTGAATATGCTTTGATCTTCTCCAAATGCACCCCTTCTCATAAGAAAAAGTATGAGAATAGCCAAGAGCAATGCTCCTGGGAGCCCCTACTGCCTCTTCAGGACCTATAAGAATCCCCAGGAGCCCCTACCTAAAGGGTTTATAGGTTTATTCCTGGGCATGCTTAGATCTCTTTCCTAAGTCCATTCTTCAGAGGGAAAATCTGGAGTGTAACCCAAGACCCAAGGGGGGAGCAGTGTTTGGTGGGAGAGAGGGACCAGTTTGTGGGCAACACCTGGATTTGCAGGCTGGACAGTCACCCAAGTGCCCCAGGCCCCTCAGTGTAGGGCAGAGCCTCAGGTGAGAAGAGGGGTTGGGCCCCACGTTCTGGGACAGCATTCCAAGTTGTCATGAAGTTATATTTGTCAAGATAGGAGGATCCAATATATGTTATTTAAGACTCTGTTAACTTGACTTTGAACTTTTAGATATTTTCACACGTGGCTTCCATTTTCACTCTTGCCTCTATCCCTGGCAATGTTAGGGGTGGGTCTGCTACACCATATTTTAAGGTAAAAAAGTTTTACTTAGTTTTTTTTAACTAAGTATAACAGATAGAATGCCCAATGAATACGTATTTCATAAGACTACTGTCTACTCAGCCATGTCTAGCAAACCAGTATCTTGTTTTAGTTTAAACAGTCTTTGAGATGACTGAGGAACAGAAATATCTGGTATTTACTTTTACCATTAGAACTTTGCTAAGGATGATCATAATGGAGAATATACTATCGTTCTGATGCACTTAATTTCAAAGAATACATTTTAAGATAAAGGTTTTATAAAATTGCGTGTTGTGAAGAATGGAATTATCATTATTTTGCTATAAGATGATAAATTTCTGGTTGTCTTTTCTTTTCCTAACAGCATTCCTGGTTCTTCTTTGCAATTATCTTAAAATCCATGGCACAGCACTTGATTGACACAAATAAAATTCAGGTACGTTCATAGGTAATGGAATAGCATCCAACAAATGTGAGACATGATTGTGCGTATCAGTACAGGTCCTTCAGAAGCAGATGCCAGGACAAGATTAGAAGTACAAAAATGACTACAAAGGATAAAGGGACAGGCAAAAGGACTAGGAAGTTCTGACACCTGTGAAAGGAGATGCCAAAGGAAGGAGGATCGGCTAGAAAGAGGCTTGCAGTGAGAAAGTTGTAGGTGGGCCAATGGGCTGTCTGAGAGCAAAGAATGTTCATGAGAAAAGTCCTGCATCAGGCAGATGGCCTGGCTCCATTACCACTGCAAGCTCAGTAATTACTCAGAGCAGCCGGAGAGAATGTGGCCTTGGCATGAACTCTTGAGTGGGTCCCAAAGGCTTCGTAGTTATTTCATTCATCCCAGTAGACTTTTTCTCAAGGGAGTATCTGAGCTATGCACATCCTTGACTGCCACCCGTGGTCCACAGTCCACAGCTTACACTACCTTTCACATATGATTATGAATCTTCTCCTCCACAGTTCCCATGGGCCTCTCCTTCCTGAAAGGAAACGTACAAGAGGGAGGCTAGTGGGATTAACTGTAGCCCCTGTTACTATAGTTGGTCTCGGAACCCCGTGCAGTTCTCATCACCTCCCTCCTCTACCATCCATTCTAGATTGCCCTCACCCTCAGCCAGCAGCTCTGAAGATCTTGGTGACTTACTGTGTTGTGACCCAGACCCTCATTCCAGAGTGGTCCAAGGTGGTCTCAGCCTCTGGGAGTCATACTCTACTCAGACCATTTATAGTTACAATTGGGTAGGGAGTATCAAGAAGCACCCAAGTGGATTGCCTGAGTTTCACACGTATTTCTCTTGTCCTCACTGTGGGTAAGACTGAGGGGAAACCTCTGACTCTTACCCCTCCCTCACTGGGAGACTAAATCAGAACAATATTGCATGGGGTGGGAATGGTGGTGAATAGCAATATTGTCTCCATTTACACTCTTGGCTGGGGAGGGGCAGTGTCAGAGGCTTACACTTGGCCTTCTCCACCAGGATAGCTCCACAGGTCAAGCATCCAGTTTGTGGTTACTCTAGATGCTAATTATGTCAATACAAATTATACATTTGGACCAGGTAAATGACTGTTTGGTGGATTTTTGAACCCAGTGGACTCTCTGCTAACAGAACTTTAGGCAGTGAAACTTTATTAATCCTGTGAGTTTCCACTCTAAATGGGTGGACATGGTGGTGCTTTGGTCTCCAGATGGCAGTATCAACTCAGATCTTCTGGCCAATAGTTCTTGAAATATATGAATATTCCCTTCCACCTAGTATTGTCACCTGAGGAAAGCCTTTGGAGAAGGACTGGTAGAATCATTACAGTATGTACTTATCAAAGGTCTGTAGGGGGCTTTCTTTAGGGACCCTGCCTCCTCTTCAGTCAGTATGTACCAGATCTGAAAATTGACTGAGATCCAAGAACAGAGAGAGGATTCATGTCTATTTACTGGAACAAACATCCTCATCTCCTGATTGTCCAGCCTTGCCTTCTTGGTGGACATTAAGCATCGCCATTGTTGGCTGCTGATTGTCTCGTCCCTAGGGCTTCCAACATGTCATTAATCAGCTCTGTAGCTCCCTGAGAGTCAAGCCCCCTTGACTGCTCTCCAGATTTGCCATTTGTTTTGGTAATCGCAACCCCCTGGCCCCTGGAGATTAGGTGCAATCACATGGCCTCTGTTATATTGATGACCTTCATCCTCATGACTATTAGTGAGCCAGCACTGTGACTGCCTCTCTCACCTGCAGATGGGAGACACCACTGAACGGTCTTAGGGATGTCGGTCCCCAGTACCTTCCTGATGGCCTTGGTGGATAGTGGGTCTTCTGGGCTCATATTTCCATTCCTACATGTCCACCTTCGTCTGCTTCTTTATTCCTTCCTCATTCATCTTCCAGGCAACCTAGGCATTTCCATTCTGCTTAAAATGAGCCATCTCCAGGATTCTAAGAGCCAACTAACAGTGAGTGGTCCATCCCCTGAGGTCTTATTTAAGCCCATGTCCTGACAAAGTGCCCTTATGTCAATGAATTTGAATTTATCCATTCTTATGTTCTGGCCATCTTGGTCAAACACACTCAACATCCAATCTCAGTGGTACTCCCACTGTGGCTTCGGCTGGTACATGCTAACTAATTCTTATAACTCCCTGGGGTATACGCTCTTCCTTACCTTATTAGGCCCAGCAGGTTCACAGCTGAGTTAAGCTGGTGTTTAATTCCAGTTCATGATCTGAGCTCCAGGAGAGGAGGAAGGACAGCTCCTGAGGGGTTTGCCTGGCCTCTTGCAGGGAGATACCTTTGCAGTGTATTCCCAACCAGGAGAAGTGCTGACTCTTAATAGAGAGGGATGGGGCACTGAGGATTCAGGGGAGTCTGCCAAGCCACCATCCTCGGGTCATCCATCCACATGCCCCATCCATGCCTCCAGACCTCAGGCCTTTCCAAACATGGCCTTGACATAAACATAACAGACCTGCCTTGGCTGCACATCTAATCATCTCTGCTATTCTATAACTCTTAGTTATTAAGTCCTATGTTTGCTTTTCAGCTGTGTCTGCTCTTCTACTTCCAAAGATAAGAGCCTCCTGTCCGGGAGGAAGAGCAAATCTAACATGAAGCTAAGAATGATTCCTATCTCTCTGTTCTTAAGCTATATCAGGAAACCTCACCACTGTGATCCTTGCTCTGTCACTAACATGTTAGATGATTTAAAAAAGAGACACTAAACATCTCAGAGTCTGTCCTCCCATCTGTAAAAAGAACAAATTGGACTAAAATCCTTTAGTTCCCACCAGTATGTATCTGCTAAAATATATAGGTCACAAAACACCCTTATGAACAGCCTAAGAATAAAGGAACTCATCGTAAACAAGAGTTTATCTTCACTGATTCAAGTTCCCTTTTCATTACCCTCTTCCATAGCAATCACCATACCCGGTTTTCTTCCAGAGGTGCATGGCCTTCCAATTTTCTAACCATCTCTATTTATCACAGTAGAAGACCAGATAGTAGAAGACCAGATACCATCATTTGACTTGAAAGCATTCACAATAAACATCTCCCAAGCTATTTGCATTTTCTTTTCTTATTTTTTAATTGTGAAGTGAATAGCTTTCTTTGCTATTAAAAAAAGCTTCCATCATCAAGGAGATGTGAGGAAGTCAGATCCTCTAATCCGGTCTTTTGAAGGACAGATAACACCTCCCTGTGACTCCTGCTTTCTTGTCCAAGGCGAACTCCTATTTACTAGGAAGTGCTGAATATCTTCTCAACACTGAGCTCTGGTAGCTAAAGTTTTCTTGTACTGGCTACACCTTTTGTTTCCCATCAGCCTCTTGTTCTTAACGAAATTCCCAAATGCCTGAAATTCAGCCCCTGCATTCTGCACCTGATCCTTGTGACCTCCAGCATACCATAGCCCAGGTTCTCCAACGCGTTCCAGCTCTGCAACTTGGGATTCAACCATGCTGTCATCTTACCCCCCTTCCTCCCCTGTCCTGAGACAAAAAATCCACTGTCCCCAGCTCAGGAATTCTCCCGCCTCAAGCCCTTGGGATAGACTTCCAGAGAACAATTAAAAATATTACTCATGTGTTTACCGATTGGCATGTCTTTGGGTTAAGAGTGGGAGTAGGCTACAAGGGGAGTTTGAAAGGAAGGCAGAAAAGACGGAGGAACAGAGGGATTATCAAAGTCCAAGATATTACTGTATGTCCCTGTGATGAAAATGCTGACATTGATATGTTTAATGTATCTTAGAGTACTAACACAATGAAAAAAGGAAAACTACAAATGTGCTTTGATTATCTAAAAAGTGATTGTTACTTTCATAGATGAATTGTTTACCCTTATTTCCCCAAGGTACACAGAGCAGGATGAAAAATGATGTCTGCAATTAAATCCATTAGGTTTATTTGTTGTTAACTTAATTTGATTTCAACAATAAGCTTTGAATATATACGGGGGGTAACCATGAAATCCTCAAAATGCCTATACAGTCATGTCCTAGTACAATGGCGTAAAAAAAAGCCAGTCCAAGTCAGCTCCAGCGTCCAACAATTAATCACTGTTTGTTCTATGCAGTTCCTGTAATTTTAGCTTCCATGGTTTTTATTCTTGCCTCATGGAATGCTGGGTGCTCAGAATTTGAGAGAATATGGCACTGTCTACCTCTCAATTGTCTGTTTCTGTCTATAGTGAAAATGCGAGTCTAATTTTAAAGCCAACTTGTAAAGATGAATGAATCTTACCTATCTCATGCAAAGAAGCTGTGTAAATTCATCAAGTAGAGACTGAAATGGGAAAACTCAGCTGCCTGAAACTTTCCTTTTATGTGCAGGAGTTCAAATGGGGGGGGGGGGGTGTTGGACTCCTGGACTGAGGGCAGTCTTTCAGGGCCTATAGAGTCTTATTCAATGTATGTTATGTAATCTCACAGCCAAATCACTTTTTATCTTGTGGCAAAAGCTACTTGACTGTGAATTCCCACAGGCACCTGCAGTGGCATATGCTGGGACCATTGAGTTAAGACTAGCTTGTGCAAACCTTCATCTATAAGATAAATGATGTTTGAGCATCTAATGGAAAACATGGTGATTATAGTTGATAACACTGTATTGTGTAATTGAAATTTGCTGAGAGTAGAACTTAAATGTTCTCTCCCCAAAAATACGTATGTGAGCTGATGGATGGCTTAATTAACTAGATGAGGGGTGGAGGGTGGAATTCTTTCACAATGTATATGTGTATGAAAGCACCACAGTGTATGCTTTAAATATCTTATAATTTTATATGTCAACTATAACTCAATAAAGCTGAAATAAATGTTTTTAAAAGACTAGCTGGGACTCACTACTTATTAGAGAACATTACAAACCGATATCTGTACTCATTCAGTTATTCATTCACTGATTTCTTATAGCTGTTTATTGGAGGATTCCTAGTTTTAAAAAAATCAAAAAAATTGATTTTTAAATTAGAGAACTGTGAGTCAAAGAAAATCTAGAATAATAGTCATTAAACCATTGACAGTAGTTATTTCAGGAGAGGGAAAGGAGGGGAATTAAGAGGTTATAAAAAAAGTTACATTTCTACATTGTCTGAATAGTCTGCAATTCATATATGTTATAATTTATAATGAAAAAGTGAAAAATTTATTGGCCAAAATAGAAGGAAACATTAAATGAAAATGATGAAAATCATGACCTTGAAATTAAAAGGGCTTCTATTTTATTATTGCTTTCAAGTTTTCAGAAAGACTTTTTGTTTGTCGTAAGGCTTACAGTTTATGTTTCCCAGGCTTAGTATTTCACAAGTCACATTATAAAGAAATGATCCATTCTTTCCTTAGCTTTCTCGGCCTCAAAGATTTCCTGAATCTTACCAAAATGAATTGGACAATCTTGTCATGAGCCTAGCCGACCACATGATTTGGAAAAACAAAGATTCACTTGAAGAAACAAGAAGGGCAAACCACAGCGTTGCCAGATTTCTTAAGGTACAATTATACAAGATCACCGTTCTATTCAAGCCTCCGTGATAGTGGGTGTGAGATACTCTAAATGTCAATTTAAGTCACAGTTTCATGTATGATGAAAAGTCAAGACTACCAGGATTAGATGAATACTTTCATCTATACATCTTTCTTGCTTGAAATACTTTTTGATATTTTTTCTAATTTGGAGTCATACAGAACAAAAACTAAGGTTAAAGAAAAGTATCTACTTGAGTGTTACCAAATGTAGTACTTCTAAATATTTTTAAAGAGAAAAATGAGATTTTTAAAGAAGCTGCACTGTGACAATATTATTCTCTTGGGCTTTTCTGCCCTTGAAGTGATGTTTTGGATTGGATACAGCTCTAACAGTGATGCCAAATAGCCACTTTGGGAAAATTTGGGGGAATTTAGCATTTTTGTTATATTACCTCTAGGCTCTTTTTACATGATGAAAATATTGTGCATTAATCGTATAAAAGGAAAATTATCAAAGTATTGAGCAACATAAAGTGAATATATATATACATATATATATATACATACATATATTTAGCATCATTTCTTTGAATTACAAGCATTTCTATTTAATTGAGAGGAAAAATGTGCTTAATCCAAGAAAAGCTAATGTAGAATGATGGTGTATCATTTAACAGATAATACATTCAACCAGAAAGATAATGTTTTTCTTCTATTCCTTCTTTTGCCCAACTATTGACTATTGATGAAGCCACTTCACTTGTTTCTTTGTGGTAGACACCAGAACATACTGGATAGGTGTGGGAATTTATAAATAAATACTACTAACATAAAGTTAAGAGGCTATTGAGGTAGATGGAAAATTTGCTTAAGTTGTCTTTGGTGAGTTTTAATTCAGTCTAATTTCTTTTTTAATGTGTTAAATGCAGTTTCAAATTGCATACTATATTTGTTCTCATCTTGTATTTCTTTTTCTTCACTGTTTTGCCTCTTATTTTTGCTTTTTTTCTTGCTTCAGAAAGAGTAAGGGATGGTCAGAGTTGAGGAGGAAAAGAGTAAAGGAGAAAAAATTACTCTAGTTTTCTACATGTTTTTAAGACCTATGAGAATAAAATTTATTACTCTGCTAGCAGTTTATTTGAAGTGCTTGATGGAAAAGAAAATTTGGAAAATAAATGGCACATTGTCCGATTTGTAAGCAAATTACATTCAAGAAATATCTTCAATATTCTTCCCAAAATTCCAAAAAAAAAAAATGTTGCATAAGCAAGTCTCTTAAAAAGGGAAAAGACCTCTTATCCACCCTTTTTGGCTTAAATGCTCTGTACTTATTAGAATAAATATATGTTTTCCTTGGAGCTCATTTATGCAAAATTGCTTCTGATGGTACATAAACTAATGTCTAACATGAATGTCCAAGATGAAAAAAGACACAAAGTATAAAGCTAATGGTGATACCAGTGGTTGTGAAATCTGTGGGAAAAAGCATGGATTGACAATAGATAAAACAAATATAGTCTATAAGATATGTGGATCCATGAACTGCAAACTGAAAGCAATACTTATATGTGAAGTTTATAAATGAAAACATTTGTTTAATATATTGTACATTATAAAAGTCCATCGTACAAGCATTGTACGATGCTCATCTGACTAATCTCGACCTTATTTCAATTAGCACTTGGAAATCATTTGGAAATCATCTAATATAAAAAACAGACTTTGGTAGCAAATTATGTTTAAAGAAACATCTATGATAGTTCAATTATGAAAAAAAAGATGGATAAGCAAGTCAGTGAAAAGGGAAAGTCTTCATATCTACTCTATTTTACTTAAATGTTCTGTATTTGTGGAATAAATAAATGTTTTCTAGAAACTTCATCTATGCAAAAGTTGCTGTGGGTGGTACATAAGCTAATACCTAGCACAGGGGCAAAGGAAAGGAAATGATGGGCCCAGAGGTTTTGTAAAATATACAGGAAAAGTCACTCAGGTAGTGTGTTTTGCAATTTAGAATTTCATAACTCATCACTGAACCATCTATAGAGTAAAACTGTGACTTTCACAGTTGATTAGACAAAATAAACACTTTTTCATTACAACAGCCATATATACAAAAATATATGTTTGCATGTAATTTAGAATATTTGGCTTTTAGTTTACTAAGCCAAACTGAGAAAAAGTCTGATAGAGTATGTTATCCTTTATATCAAGAATCTGCAAAATTGTTTTCTATAAAGAGCCAAATATTAAATATTTTTTAGTTCTGCAGGACATATAGTCTCTGTGACAACTACCCAACTCTGCAACTGTAACACAGAAACAACCATAGACCATTCACCATAGACAATATATAAACAAATGGTTGTAGCTGTGTCAGTAAAACTTTCTTTAGAAAAACAGACAGTGTGCCAGTTTTGGCTCATGGGCCATAGTTTACCAGAGCCTGTTATAAATTATTTTCTACTCATATAGAAGGTTAACATAAATTATTTTAAAATAAAAGCAGAGAGGTCCCTCCACCCCTCAGCAATGAGCAGAAGAGCCTCTTCACCTGGGGTTAAGAAGATGCTGGGATGGACCAGACACAGGGGACTGGTGACAGGAGAGACACATTTGATGAAGCTTGATCTGCAGGAGGGCTCTCTGCAGGAAGAAGGCTGATTCTGCTGACTTTGTATCTTAGGAATGACCCCTCCTTTTCCCTCACTGTCCCTTAGAAAGCGAATGACAAGTTTACCACATAGAAAGTCTTCTTAAATCTCAAGAAACTCTTAAGTGAGTTTTCCTAGATCCCCAGGGTAAGCAGCCTTCTTCTCACTTTCCCCATTCATGGCTGATGGAGTTAGGCCTCCTTCAGAAGCTCACAGATTGGCTACAGTAGTCCCTGGGAGGTGGCAATTGCCACTACCCTTGTTCAATGACAGGACTCACCAACCCCTTCTCTATCTAATCAAAGGGCCCTGTGTCTTCACCAAAGGGCTTCTTTTCTCTTGCTGTTTCTTGAGAAGTTTCTAGAACCCACAGTTATACTGGATGGTCTTCCTCTCTCTGCAAGGTGAGACACAAGCTTCTTCCCAGCAGGAAAGAGGCAGCAGAGGTCTTCTGGGGAGGGAGCTCCATATTGGGGAGAGTCCAAGGGTCACCAGTCAGGACTTCCTTCTGCAGATGGAGAGCCTGGGAGGATTTGACACACTAGCTGGGAGCCTGCATAGTGCAGGAGACACGAAAGCCCTCTTTTCCTCCCATCCTCCCCTTATAGGTGCTCTACATGTTCTGCACTTATGATTATGCTCTGCTGTCTACCTTTCCTCACTGTTCTTTTGGGAGGTGGGAGGACATGGGAGCCATTTACTTTTTTCTAAGGGGAGAGTTATTGAAAGAACTTAAATCCATATTGAAAATGAAAATATAAATGAAGCAGTATGCTAACACAGTAATGAATAGGTAATGAAAAAAAAAACTCAGAAGAAGACCAAGAAAAATGGAAAAGGAAACAAAACAAACATATAAATGACCAAACAACTGGAAAAATGTTATTAGAGAAAAAAGCTCATGTTTACACACAGCCGTATTTCAGTGGGAGACTTTCCACTTGGTAGGCTACCTATAACAAGATTTTATGTTCAGTCCTTTCTGAGAAAAGAGATTTGTTTGTAAAATTGAGGAGGGATTAAGGGATGCAAAACCAGTACAATGGACCATACAGGGCTCTTTGGATGAGAAAGAAGGCTTCTATGCTGAGTGATGTAGCAGCTGAGAAATTTTTCTCATGTAGTACGCATGCTCACACACATGTGGCTGGGTAGAATGCAACCCCCACACACGCAGTGATGACCCCATATGCCAATCTGCTATAGTGCCTCCCCAAGATACTGCATCAGTAAATATGGTCCATGCCCACTTCACACTTTTCCAGTGCAGTAATTGGCCACTGTAGCTTGGTTACTGGTGACATGGCCATGGGCCTTTGGGAGAGATGGAAGGTGCTGTACCAAGTTGGAATGCTTGCCTGACTCCTCCAAACCTACCTACTGTTTAAGGCTCTCGTTTTTCCAGTTAAGAGGGATTGACAACATAATAAAGAGGCAGTGAGCAGCCCACTGATAGAAGTCCCAGGATCTCTTACCTTCACTCTTCAAATTCAAGCTGCCTTGGCTGAAAAAAAAAGCTATTCTGTTGAAGGAGGCCAGTGAGATTTTATTTTATTTTTTTAATTAATCTTTTGGCCAGTGAGATTTTAAAAGGTTTTCCTGACATGTCTCTGCCCTGTTCCTACCCAATGTTGCACAGCAAGGTTCTTCACCTGAGGAATTATGGAATCGAATTACTAAAAGAAAATAATAATAATATGTAACTAAGTAGTTTTAAAAAATAGACAAATAAAAGCTAAAACTTTCTATATTAAAAGGAAAGGGCTCATTGCAAAGCTCCAAGAGATGTTTTATAAAATTGATAAATATGGGTTTGTAACTTTCTGGTGTGTGTACTGTATCTAGTATTTTAATTAGTTGCCATATGTGGATGAATGCTTAAACATATTGCAGAGGTTTTTAAGACATTTATTATACAGCACATTTAGTTAAATGTTATTTTACTTCAATATATTTAATCATCTTTAATGATCCTTAAAGTAAAAACATCTGAATTTAGAATTTTACTTTTTTAGCGCTGCTTTACGTTTATGGACCGGGGTTTTGTGTTTAAGACGGTTAACAGTTACGTCAGCATGTTCTCCTCTGGTGATCCCAAGGTAAGAACCACGTACAGGAGTGCTTGCTTTCTAAACTGCTGCATTATAAATAAATAAACTGGTCTCTGTGTATATCTGTCTAAAACAATAACCTATCCATTATCCATATCAAAAAATAATTTCTATACCAATGAGAGGCAGCCTTTTAAAACAGTTCATGTGCTCAGTAAGTCTACCCAGTCCTTCCTTCACGGGGGACAAAAAAGGAGTGTGGAATGAAAGTGTTTACATTTCACTTTTATTTCCTGTGGGCGGTGAAAGGAGTGATTCTTTCCACTTGCAATTCTTCTGCCTCAGGTTTACTCGGAACTGTCTTGGTTTTAGCACTGAAAGTCCCACTTCCCTGGAAACCTTCAGTCTTGGGCAAAATGGGACAGTTGATCACCCTACCTAAATAGGGGTTATGTTTTGGGAGATAGGGAACAGTACTGTCTAGAGAGCAACGATTCTCAATGTGTGGTTCCTAGACCAGTGATCTCGGAACAGAGCTACCACGGGTGGAGCCCAGAAATCTGGATTGCAACAAGACTTTCAGGTAATTCCTATGCATTCTCAAGTTTGAGAATCACTGAGCTACGTAGTATGGCATATGCTAGAGGGAAATAAGACTGGAAGTGGGCCAGACCATAAAAGTTTTATCAGTTAAGGTTCTTTGTCTTGCAACAACAGAAGCTTACTCCAGTTTGAGCAAAAGGGAAATTTTTGGAAAGATATTGGGGTAAACAGCATTGATGAAAGAGCTGGAGAACTAAGTTTGGAAAAGAGCAGTGACCAAGGCACTTCCAGGCACAAGAGTAATCACAAAGGATGAACCAGTAGCCAGGGTCTGCTGCTGTCTAAATAATCAAATGGGACCATTTTCTCCTTCTTAATACTCGGCTTAAGATTTACATTCCAGAGAGGAAGCATGTGACCAACCTGCTTTGGGTCACATGCCTGCCTCTTAAGGAGGCAAGACAGGGCACCTGAATTAATAGTTCCCCATTAACCTTTACCCATTGGGAGGAAGATAAGTCCCCAGTGGGAAATTATCTAGGTATTGGGAAAGAGTAATGAATATAGAAAAACCAAAAATAAATAATGATCTTCTTGGAGCCTTTCATGTTATGCTTAGGAGCCTGAACATTATTTTTTGGCAGTGGAGATTTACTTTAGGCTAGGAGAGTTACATGGTTATATGTCAGTTGATTTTGAGAATCCAATTCTCTCTGTAAACATTTTTTGGAAGAATATCCTTCATTAGTGCTCCAATTATGCATGACATTTGCAGAATATCATTTTAGGTATAATTCCAGTGAACTTAAACTATATCTTTTATCAAAAACCAAACAGAATATACTCAGTGAAGAATGACTACCATGTAATTTAATTATGCTTTGTTTCACTTGGATGTGCAAAGGATTAAGATACTACCCTTGTTTGAGATGGCAGTATTTTAAATTATTGACTAAAGTTGCCACAAAGTATGATTCTAAAATATCTGAGCAAATGGAATATATTTTATTTTGTTAGCTGATGTTAGTGAATACAGTGAACACAATCTGAGTCTTAAAAATTGATTACTTAGTTTACATGACAATGAAAATAGAATGGTTATGAACATGCTAATTGTTCCTATTTATGTGATTGTGTTAAGTTGTCTTAGACCATGTCTGCACTTCGTTTATCTCTGTCCTACTCAAAACATTATTGAAATGACAGACCGGTTTGCTAGGGCAGAGAAGAGGTGGAATTAGATAATGTACTCCAAAAATAAATGACAGGTGGAGAGAGATTCACTCTAATTTTAGATTATCTGCACCATTGTCTTCCTTAGCACTGGATCTTAGGAGTTGATTGGAGTGATACGTTCTTTGAGCTGAGTGTAGTTGAAGACCTCTGTACATGTGGTGAGGACCTATTTTTCCCAGAATAAACATGTTACATACATGCCAAAAGAAGCAAAAATAGATCTGAGTAAGACTGTATCTCATAGAAGCTCAATGTAGGTTGCAGACGGGATCATTTCCTGAACAGGCCTTGTCCAATCTCCAAAATAGGGGGCCTGACTACATTTACCACTTCAGAGAGGACAAAATCCTTTAAACTTAACAGTGACCCAGTGGTCACACAAAAGTAACTCCACCTCCTTTTTAGATATAAGATTCAAGTGTAGATTTTCCATTAACTTTCTTAGTGTGTGAATAATAGTCATTTCTTTGCCTCTTTTTCAGACCTTATGCCAGTATAAATTTGATTTCCTTCAAGAAGTATGTCAGCATGAACACTTTATTCCTTTGTGTCTCCCCATAAGATCAGCAAACATTCCAGGTAATAATTCCCAGAATTTTGTCTGTTCCTACAATGGAAACAAATATATTTTTTTGTTTATTTTGCCTTTGTTTGTTTGTTGTTGTTTTCCTGTTTCTTCAATGTTGGTTTTGTCTGAAGTTGTCACATGGGATTAGACCCAGGTAATCAGGTTAAAATGCAGAAGTTGGTGACATGTGGTAAAGAATATAGCTCTGTATATCTCAATTTTTGTCTATGTTTCCTTTTTCATTAATGAGAAGGCCAAGAAAACCATAAAATTGATGCTTGTAAATCAAAGAATTTTAACCTAGACCCATACTGTCTTTCACCATACTGGCTCCAAAAGACAACTGTCCTTTGATTTTTGAGAGACATAAAATTACAGGGAGGAAAAGTTATACTTTGTGAGTATAAATTCATTTAAGATTATCAATGTGTGTACATTAAAATGCAATTCCTCAAAATGAGTTTTATACAAAGAAAACTGTTACCTTGAAAGGGAGAAAAGAAGGCAGGCAAATGGGCAACATTGTAAATACTCAATACCTCTGGGTCAGAAAGAGGCAGAGATGGGTACACAGGTAAAAATGGGACCTCACATATTATTTACTATACTTACTATAGTATAAATGGTCTATAGACAATATTTTCATTTATTACTCTGTTAAAATAGGTATATACACACAAGTATCAGCATGATCATGGTAGAGAATAAGCATCACCCATCTAGACATCAGAAACTAATCAAACGTCAAGCTACATAGAAAATACTTAAATGATTTATGACCTTAAAATACTTTACCTCTACTTTGTAAGGTGTACATATATCAAATCATGTGGTGCACTTGAAACTAATATAATGTTATATGTCAATTATACCTCAACAAAATAAGTAAATTGATTAATTAAATACTTCTAAGCATGAGTAAATTACAAGGCACAGTTTTGATTTTCATAGAAAGCAGAAACTAAGATGGTAAAGAGCCTCTTCATATGTATTACAGCTCACAATAATATTTTGGAAGGAAAGAGAAAGTAATGTACATTATCAAGCCCATAAAATTTTGTCATGTCAATCTTAAATAGAAGCTGTATACATTATTCCATTCTTTTTCCAATTTATGAAATACATTTATCTAAATGCCTTCATAGAATAAAGGTGGAAAAGTTATTTTGGACTGTAACATTTTTTGCTTTTTGTTTTGTTTTATGTTTATGAACTAGTGCCAAGATATTACTGCATTAGGCAGGCTGGTTACGACACTCAAGAGGATCAAACCTGTTTTTGTCATTTGGATTCTGGTTGTTTACTACTTATCAGTAGCTCAGAAAAAGGCCTGACAGTCTCTGTGCAGATATGATATTATCAACAGTGAACATAAAAATATGTTTTGTTGCAAGCAGATTTCTGATAGAACAAAAAGGTGTCCAAGAAGAAGGCTAAGAATTAAAATAATTCTGTTCATGGCATTCATTTTTAAGGAAAGAAGTAAACAACCTAAGGTACTTGTCTTGAAAAACAAAGCTTTATTGAAGGGACTGACTCATACTTTAGGACAGTGTATTTTAATTTTTCAGTATAAATTACACATAGTTAATGAATATAGTGCATATCTGAGTATGTATATATCTGAACTTTTTGTTTATTTATATTAAATCCAGATCCTTTGACACCTTCAGAATCAATACAAGAGTTACATGCATCAGGTAAATAATGATATTTTATATTACACTATCTCAGCATCAATAACCACATCATAATTTGATAATATTGATGAGTATAGATACTTCAGATTTCCAACTGGAAATTCCAGATGCTAATAAATAGCCATATGTTTAATATCATCTAATCAAAATAGTCCAAAAGTTGATTGAGCTTTTCTCTTGTCACAGATAATTAAATGCTTCCCCAACTTGAATTATTTCATACTTTATTCTCCAGAATTGGAATTTTTTTAATTTCCCAAAGCATCTGAAATTTCCTTAGAGCGCATCATAAATAAAATTCCCAATTATATGTAATAACATGCTTGCTCAGTGAAACTATATGATATTTCTATCAATAAACCACACCCCAGTTCAAACCATTCTCTCAGGATTTGAGATTATTAGAATCATATAAGTTTATTTTTACCCCAGACAAGTTTATAACTTCAAATAGTCCTGGCAATTTTTTTTCTAGCCATAGATTGGGAATCGGAAAGCTTTGTTCTCTTTCTGGCCCCTCACTATTACTCAGTATTTCATGGAAAGATTTGTTTAACCTAAGCCCTTTGATCTTAGTTTCCTGAACTTCCACATTCCCCGTACTTTTGCCCCCAGCAGTATTTTTTAAAAATCAGTGTGTTTACTTTGCTCCTGGTCAGTTATGACCTGGAGTATTCTAATAGTTCATTCTTCTTAACGGGTAGTTATGAGGAGTAATGGAGATAACGCTTGTGAAGTGCTTAGCTGAGTGTTGGCACACAATACCTGTTCTATAGGTTGGACGCTAGTCCTGCTATTAACAGTTATGTTTAGAAGCACATTGGACCATTCTCAATAAATACACTATTACTTGAGATTTTACCATTCTTTTCTCTATAGTTCAGACTCACAATGGTGCAGCCCCCTTTGGTTTTCCTCTCTCTTTGCTCTTTTACGTCCTGCAGCTCACTTGTTCTGGTGATTTTACTGCTACTCCTTGGGTCCTGCTACCCCAGGTCCAGATGCCTTCTCACCATCCCCACTTCCCTGTTCCTCCAGCCTCCTGGATGGTAGCCCTCACCCCACATCTCCCTACAGTCTAATTCCCATTTATAACCTATCATATGAATGGATCAATAAAGCATAGGTCCGATTGGGCCACTGATCTCAAAGCTGTCAGTCACTTAACATTTCCTATAGAATTACGTGCAAATGGTTCAGGGACCTAGACACCAGCTTAGGAATTTGTATTTGATTATGTCCATCATCCAGTCCCAGTATATCTCTTAAGTCTTAATTCTCCCCACTCCTCTTTTGGCTGCTGTGCTTACTGGTCTCCTCCATACATGTACTCCCCACATAACTGTGCTTTCAGAAGTCTGTGCCACTGAAACCCTATCCCTTCTCCCAACCTCCTCTTCTCCACCCACTGCCTCCAACTGCCGCACCCCTGCCCCCGGACTCTGCATCTTCAACCTTGAGCACCCTCAAAGGTCCATCTCAACATATTCCCTCCGGTCACATCTCCTGATTCCTCCAGGCAGAAAATAAGCTTTTCTCCTTTCAACTCCAGTAGTACTGTAGACGTGCCACTTTTATGGAATTTGACATTTGACACTGAGTACTATTTGGATTAGTATAAACAGAATACTTGCTGAATGCCTCTCTTCACATTTTTCGTCTCTGTAGCAAGACTGTATTACTGAATCACTTCTAGTAGTGAGAGGGGTTGATAGTTGTTTGCTAAATCTCTCTCAATTATCAAGTGATCAGTTGATTTTCAATAACATGATCTCTTTACCTTCGTCGCAAAGATATGCCTGAATATTCAGTCACGAATGAGTTTTGCCGCAAACACTTCTTAATCGGAATTCTGCTCCGAGAAGTTGGCTTTGCTCTGCAAGAAGACCAAGATATCAGGCACTTGGCTTTAGCTGTCCTAAAAAATCTAATGGCTAAGCATTCATTTGATGATCGATACAGAGAACCAGTAAGTGGTCTTCCTCTCTCCCTTCCCTAAACACCATTTAATGGTTCACTGCATTAAATGCATATCAAACCTACAAGTCTATTGATTTTTATGTGAATCATTTCTTTTGACTACTTTTTCACCTAGGAGAAGCAGGCCCAGATAGCAAGTTTATACATGCCCCTCTATGGCATGCTTCTGGACAATATGCCAAGGATTTACCTGAAGGACCTGTATCCTTTTACCATCAATACATCGAACCAGGTAAGTCTGCAGAATATTCCAAGTGTCTATCTTAATAAAGAATTTGCCTTTTTTATATTTTTGCCAGAGATAACAATTTTCCCCCAACTGTGAGCAAACTAAGGATTAAGCAGCACTTCTTGCTAGGTGTTTTGAGACGTTTACATAGTGTCATTTGTTCCAGATTGGTCACTGACGCCTTCCACTTGTCCATCTTTTCAGCATTTTGTTTTCATTGTCCTCTGTTCTCTGCATCACCTTCCAATTCTCTCCAGTTTGTAACAGGTTCCTCGGTTGCATTCATGTCCCCATCCTCAGTGTACACCTTTCCCCACCAGCTTTCTGCATCGGGTTTAAGCCCATCTGGTGTCAGTAGAGCTACGTGCCTTATTTGTAGTCACAGCCCAGGGAGTGGCCTGTTTTGTCACCCCTCCTCCACTGAGCCAGCCTAGTGACTTCACAACGACCCTCTTGAGATCCTTTGACTGTGTTCAACTCCCAGATGAGTTGACGCACTGCTGATTCCAGTACTAGACAAGATATTACCATCTAGAAGTTAGGAGCTATGTCTTTGGAATTTTTTTTTAGACCTTGTTCAAATCCCAATAGTGTCAGTTACTATCTATGTGATCTTAGATAAGTTATCCAACTTCTTTAAGCCTCTGTTTCCTCATTTATAAAATGGAAGAGAATACCTGTATCACAAGGTTCTTAGGAGGATTAAATTGTGGAATAGAGAACATTCATCATAGATACTGGCCTATAATAAGTACCTAAAATCTAGTTTTTAATAATAGTAATATACATAAAATAATCAATGATAATAATGATATATAATCTACAATATAATCAATGAATTTATGATATCACTTATAGGTAGAATCTAAAAAATACAACAAACTAGTGAATATGACCAAAAAAAAAGAAGCAGACCCACAGATATATAGAACAAACTAGTGATTACCAGTGAGGAGAGGGAAGGGGGGTGAGGGGCAATAGGGGCACGGGATTAAGAGGTACAAACTATTATGTATAAAATAAGCTGTAAGAATATATTATACAACATGGGGAATATAGCCAATATTTTATAATAACTGTAAATAGAGTATAACCTTTACAAATTGTGAATCCCTATATTGTACACCTATAACTTATATAATATTTTACATCAACTATACCTCAATTAAATTTTTTTAAAATCAGTGAATTTACCAATAAACATTCCACTCATTTAGTCTATATCTAAAAGATAGTTTCTACTACATTGTTAAAAAATTTTTAAATCACGTAAGAAATTAAACTGTGACTAAGAGTTTAGTTTAACTATATTAATTTTCATTGCCTAGTTTGGCAGAAGATTTTGCTGAAATATAAAAGATCAAATTGTGTATCATCTAATTGGAAGTGTAACAAAGAAGGCATATGTGGGTTTACAATGCTGAAATATGATGATTCCCACTAATTTCTTCTGTGCTTTGAATACAGGGGTCTAGAGATGACCTCAGCACCAATGGAGGATTCCACACCCAGTCAGCTATGAAATATGCAAACTCTGTGGACACATCATTTTCTAAAGATGTTTTAAATTCCATAGCAGGTACTTCAAACCTTCCAGACAGTTGTGTTTAACTATCATCCGTATTTACCCTGTATATCACTGTGCTTTTTACCCACTCCATAATTCATTACACCTAATCTATGTGACAAAGTATACTGCATTTACATAGCTGAAGAGACTTGTTACATATTTCTTTGCATGCCGTCCAGCAACTTCCTCTTCTACTTAGTGTTCATTTTTACTTGGATCGAGGAGCAGTCTTCTCCGATGTTATCAAATTGTTTTATTCTGGAGACAATCTTGAAGTTTTCATTGCATATGGCCTTTTAAAGTATAATAGCCCTTCAACTTCAAAGATTACTTTTAAGAACTATTTTAGAAATGTCATCTTAATTTCTTATAAACTGTCAAAAATTAAAAGCTTCTTCCTCCAAAGCATCATTAGGAGCTTTTATTATGCATTTTAAAACAGAAACATTCTTAAAAAGCTTTTTAAGAAATCAAAGGAAAAAGATTTATTTCCAGTTAAAATGGTCTAAATTTTCCTAAATCCTTAATTCTGGCATGGCTGTTATAATAATATTTTAAAAGTTGCGTATCTTTCATGCCAATCCCAGACTCTATTATGTCAACTTTTCACAATACTGCTACCACCTGAATGATCAACATCTTTTTGGTTCATCATTTTAGCTTTTTGTGTTGTGTGCCCATGCATCTCATTACCGTCTGTGTGCTGTGGCTTATGTTTACAGCATTTTCATCAATAGCTATTTCTACAGTAAACCATGCTGATTCCAGAGCTTCGTTAGCAAGTCTTGACTCCAACCCAAGTACCAATGAGAAGAGCAGTGAGAAGACTGACAACTGTGAAAAGGTACGGCTTCCCTCCCAAACTTACCGAGCATATTACCAGTCAGCAATCTCCTATTCTTACTCAATTCTGATTGGTTCTTCATTCCTAGATCCCAAGACCCTTGTCTTTGATAGGCTCAACTCTTCGATTTGACAAGTTAGATCAAGCAGAAACCAGAAGTCTTCTTATGTGCTTTCTTCACATTATGAAAACAATTTCAGAGGGTAAAGAGAGTTCTTTAAATTTAAATTAAAAGAAAAAGAAAAAAACTTTGAATTTCAAAGAGTCTCATGCTATTCAATGTTTCCTTTCAGAGACTCTGATTGCCTACTGGCAAAGAGCACCCAGCCCAGAGGTGTCCGACTTCTTCAGCATCTTGGAGTAAGTTTTAGAGTTGATTACATAACACTTTTTCTAGAATCTTCAAAATACTTTAGTATACCATTTTTCATTCTAGGTACCACATGGTGAATGATCTATCAGTAATAATGCGTAAACTATTTAAAGAAAACTTAATATTTTTCTTTTAATATACTTGGATGAACACTTTGTATAAATAAAAAGGCATGAATAATTAGAATGTGACTTTTTTTTCCTTTCTAGTGTTTGTCTTCAAAATTTCAGATACCTAGGAAAACGTAACATAATAAGGTAATAATTTTAAATTCCAAAAGTTAGTCTGATATTTTGAAAAAAAATTATGACATATTATTAATGGATCAGGTTAGACTTAGAGATTTATGTTAGAAATCTTAAAATGCAAATAAGGATTTTAAGTTTGACCTCACATTAGACATAGAAGTTTGATGATTACCCTATAGCCATAGTAGATCTAGGAACAGTTAAATCTGTCCAGGGAAAAAGCACAAAACACATTTCTGAAAGGAAACCACATTTCATGTAACTTCTCAACTAATTTATCCATCTTTATATGAATATAACTTGAAAGATACCTATTTAAGAAAATACTTCCAATAAACAAAAAAAACAATTAATCTGGAAAACTGTGCTGTCATCCTTTTCTCATGAGAGACAGCAATGCCCCTGGCATCTTCCCTAAACCCGCAATTTCGCATTTCTAGAAGAAAATGTGATTTTATTTTTCATAGCATGTGGAATATTTCATTGTTCAGTAATCGCTTTGTCAGTTGCCTTTTTTTAATTCATATATCAATTACAAACACTGAGCTAGTATTAAAACTTCAGTTTTCCTTGCAGAAAAATTGCTGCTGCGTTTAAATTCGTGCAGTCCACCCAAAACAATGGAACTCTCAAAGGATCTAATCCATCCTGCCAGACTTCTGGCCTCTTGCCACAATGGTACTGTCACATTTGCTTGATATTTAAAATTATATTATGAGTGTACATGTGTGTGTGTGTGTGTGTGTGTGTGTGTGTATATATACCCCAAACCAAAAACAGATCTCAAGTAACTCTGTATGTTTCTCTGAATAAACTTTGTCAGTACATCCCTATCTGCCCCACTAGCTTGTGAAAACCTAAGAAGCAAGGATTATGCCTTATTTATGTGCACCTAGCGTACAATGCCTTGTATAGGGTCAATGAGTATCTTAATTTAATTGAACCTGAAAAGACATAATTCCAATAAATGCCTATTGTAATGTTTGCTAATCTAGTGACAAAGTAAAATGTGAGGTCATATCTCCCCTTTCCTCTTAGTAATTGTAATAATTTATCAGTATTCTTAGAGCTTAATGTGCTTTTAAAGGGTCAAAAGCAATAAGAAGCATAGCTGGCCCCATAAGTTCATTTTAGATTTTTTAGTCATTAGAATAGTATATAAAGCCTAGGGTCACCCTTCATTAACCTACTCTACAGGAAACATTTGCCCTAAAATCCTACCTTAAAGCTCCTCTGGGTCTAGTAAATCAGAATTCTTTGCTAAAATTTTCTCCAGTTTGATTTATTCTCCCCAGGAGTATCATAATAATGTATAATATGAAAATGGCTATATTTTAGAAAGAGCTTTAGAAAGAAATATGACTGTAGTATATAGCTAATAAACCATAAAATAAATTTTGCCTGTTTATCCATGGGGACCCCTTGAAATGGCCCCCTTATGAGAAAATAAATGGCAGTTGAGTAGAGGACTATAAACAATTACTTTAATGACAGTCGTAGCTCACCTGAGGTCACTGCAGTTTTGGAGACGTCTGGTGGGTTAGACTTTAGGCTCCTCCCTAAGCCATCTGGACAGGTCCTGATCGTTCCCACGACTCCCCTCCCAGAAGCCATGGCTCTTCCTCCAGGAGTTACAGATTGAAGGAGACTCAAAACCTGGAAATAATCCAGTCCCAAAGGTCCAAGCCATACAGCCCCAAACCATACAGCCCCAAACCCATTATTCCTTGTAGCTACAGAAATGACCCAGACTCTCCTGGCTACTGAAAGCCAAAGTTAGATCTCTAGGGTCCCAATCCATCCAGAGCATTTGATTTAGCCAGAATCGAATAAGCCTTGAGAAGTAAGACAAAGAGAAAACGTTGTTTCTTTTTCAGGCTTGACTCTTCACTATCTCCTTTTGCCTGCTTTCCTCAAAGAAATTTTCTATGACCTTGGCCATCAGATAGCTTAAATGAAAGCTTAAATGAAATGATAGCTTAAATGAAAGTCGGAAACAGGAAATATTTCTACTTCCTCATTCCCCCAGTTAGAAGTGCCAAGGGGCATTGAATAAGAGCCCTGGCCATTGTCCCTGCTCTGGGAAAGCAGCAGCCCAGAAGCGCCCTCAGCTCTCTCCCCAACAAGGATCATATGTCAGCCCTGCTGTGGGCATGACACAAATGCAAAGACAAATCCTGTAAGAATTTCCAAATGCAAAGAAGTAGGAGACAAAGGGTTGTTTTAGACTAGATTTTACTTTTTTACATTTTACCTCCTAAAAATAATTGATACAATTGAACTATATAATATTATACTTTTTTAATGTCTACCACTATGCCTTTCTGATCAACCAATAACCACCTTAACATGCATGGAATCCCATGATTTCATTAAATAATAATGAATATGTTTGTGCAGAATTTAATTCAGCATCTATTATTTGTCTGTTACCCTTTAGTATCCATTATCATTCTGAATCCTTCTTTGGCTTAAATAAAATTCGTCCAAAAGTACTTTTAAAAGTTCTTCTCATCATGTCAGCTATAATTAATATTTTTAATAAAAAGTCTCTATTCAAAAATTTTTTAACATTTGACTCAATCAGGAGAATTTGAATGAAAATTTGGTTATCATATCCCTATGACTTTAAGCATTTTTGTCATTTCATTTTCAGGATGCACACCACTTCCAGTCATGAAGGACAGAAGCAGCACAGATCACAAACTTTACCGATAATTCGAGGCAAAAATGCACTTTCTAACCCTAAACTCCTACAGATGTTAGACAATACCATGACGAGTAAGTATACCAGAAATAATAGCAACAAGATGGTTATCATTTTTCTCTAGATGTGTGCAGGACATAAAATGCATTATGTTTCAGAAATGTAAGGAATGTTGCTGTGCCCCTGAGACCACTGGTTTTCAGGCTTGCTGTAGCCTGAGAAACATTTCTGGGAGGAGAGAATCAGCCGGAAGCATCTAAAAAAATGTAGTGTCCTTATGAGGAGAAAGGGGAAAAGTAAAACTCTCAATATAGTGTGCTCACTGTAGCTCCTCTGGAACCAAATGACTTGGCATTGTGAGGGGTTAGGGTGGCCTCTCTCAACCGGATTATTGTCCACTCTTTGGGAAGGGGAGAAAGTTGTCCATGTCCTAGAAGCAGCAAGTGTGCCATCTCAAATCCAGTGTTGCACACACTCCAGGTGTGAATGAGGAGAAAATGGGATCCAGTGTTTTTGTATCATGTAAGTGTTCTTGATTATGGACACGTGACCACAGTTAGCTGTTTGAAGGTATTTGCCTTAACCTATAAACACATTTAATCCCTTTCTGACGAGGCCATTAATGCAGATCATCCACTGAGACTCTACGTTTGGTCTATTAATCTGGGACCATAAAACTTGACCCAGACTGGTTATGGAGGAAATATGACTCTACCAATGGCTGAATCAGTGGAAAAGTAGTGAGAAATAATGGAGAACAGACTACTCTGGTCCTTTGGAAACTCTATAGCTGACAAAATAAAAGGGCACACACACTGTCTTAATCAGTTCGAGCTGCTACAACACAATACCACAGACAATGTAGCTTAAACAACAAACATTTATTTCTCATAGTTTTAGAGGATGAGAGATCCAAGATCAAGACGCCAGCAGATTTGATGTCTGGTAAGAACCACGTTTGCAGATGGCCAACTTCTTGCTGTGTCCTCACATGACAGAGAGAGAGAGATGATCTCTCTGGTGTCTCTTTTTATAAGGGCACTAATCCCATTCATGAGGGCTCCATTCTCATAACCTAATTACCTCTCAAAGTCTCCACCTCCAAATACCATCATATTGTGGATTAGGGCTTTGACATATGAATTTGCGGGGACACAAACATTCAGTCTATAGCACCCACTAAAAACTCTGTCTCTGTTTTGGCTTCAGCCGATAAAGAAATTGAGCAAATGAAAGCACTTTGATTTAATAAAATTACTCATCAAAACACCAGTAAACATTGACTATGTTGTAATAGAAAAAAGTTCTTTATAGGGTACAAAAATTTGTCTCAGATATTTATGCATTTTCTACTTTATTTTGTAGGCAACTCCAATGAAATAGACATCGTGCACCATGTGGACACAGAGGCCAATATTGCTACAGAGGTTTGCCTGACTATTCTAGACCTACTAGCCCTCTTCACTCAGGTCCACCAGGTGAGTGTGACTGTAACTTCTTCTGTAATATGATAAAATGAAAGGTGGAAAAGTCATGTGAAGTCAAGAATATGTTTTTAAGGTTTTTATGACATTTAATGAAATGTATTAACCTTACATAAATCAACCTAAGTGTGAGTGGAAAACACGTTAAAGAAGAGATTCAGAATTTATCAAAAGTTGGCGAATGCTCAGTTGATATACACAGAGCCATATTTCCTTATTGTCCAATAATAGACAATCTTTCTTCCTTGTTTCTCTTGCTTTACTGTCAGGCAAGTTGGGCTGAGCGAGAAGGTGACTCTACTTTTTCAGTATCAAAGGGAGAGACAAGGGCTTCCCTGGTGGCGCAGTGGTTGAGAGTCCGCCTGCCGATGCAGGGGACATGCGTTCGTGCCCCGGTCCGGGAAGATCCCACATGCCGTGGAGCGGCTGGGCCCGTGAGCCATGGCCTCTGAGCCTGCGCATCCGGAGCCTGTGCTCTGCAACAGGAGAGGCCACAACAGTGAGAGGCCCGCATACCGCAAAAAAAAAAAAAAAAGGAGAGACAAGTGACAGCTAGATACAACAGATAAACAGATACAACAGCTAGAGAAAACAGAGTGACAATGTTGAGCATCTTTTTGTGTGCTTACTTACCATCTCTGTATCTTTGGTGAAGTGATTCCACTACCTACCATTAGAATGGCTGCAGTTAAAAAGACTGACCATACCAAGTTTTGGCGAGTATATGGAGAAACTGGAACTCTCATTCATTGATGGTGGGAATACAAAATGATACAAACACCTTGAAAAAAAGTATGCTGGAATGAAGGTTCAACATAATCTATCATGTGACCAGCCATTCCAATACTAGGAATTTACCCAGGAAAAATAAAAGCATTTGTTCACACAAAGCTTTGTACATCAATATTCATAGCTTTGTTTTTTAATAATTAAACACTGGAAACAACCCAAAAGTACATCACAGGTGACTGGATTTTTTAAAATAGTGGTATTAAAACATATCCATACAATAGAATATAAAATATAAAATTTTATAAAATATGAACTATAGAAATTATGTCAATTACACCTCAATGAAGTTATTAAAAATATTAGCTCAACCTAATGAGCTTTCAAATGTTAAGGGTTAAATTAGAAAAAGTTGGGTCGGTTGAATAGTCTGCACCAAACAGAATGATTATAGCAATAAAGTCTTTATTTTCAAGTAAAATGTCAGCACGGCAGTCGAAAAAAAAATCCACATTTTAATTCTTTATTGCTTGATGGAAATGTCAATCAAATCTCATACATCTTACAGGCTCTATCAGTGCCTTTGAGGACCTGCCTGTCTGTGAGCACATCTGCTACCTCTCTCCTGACCCTGCCCCACTAACCATGCTTAGGCTACACTGCTCTTTTTTCTCTTTTTTTTCTTTTTTCTCTTTTTTCTCTGCTTGAACTCATAAGCTCCATTCCATCTCAAGTCCCTGGTACCAACTGTTCTTCCTTCCTTGGACAATCCTCCCAGATCTGCCCATGCATGACTTTTTCAGCTCACATGTCAATTCATCCATTAGAGAGGTCTTAACCACCCTATATAAAGTAATCTTATCCCCCAAAGCAATTACTTTCCATCATATATTATTCTACTCTATTTTCTTATTTAGTAACTTTTTTCAATCACTGCTATATGTAAGTTTCATTGGGAACATAGAGCTTATTCAGCACTTTATTTCCACACCCAGAATTGTGCCTATCACATAGTAGGACCAGAGTAAATATTTTTTGAGAGAATACAGGTGTCCTTTCACTCATCCTAAATAACTGCTGTGTTAAATTTCCAGAGACAACTCCAACAATCTGAATGTCAAAATTCAATGATGAAAAGGGTCTTTGATACCTACATGCTCTTTTTTCAAGTCAACCAATCAGCCACAGCACTGAACCACGTATTTGCCTCTTTGAGGCTATTTGTATGCAAGGTAAGGGTCCTCCAAGTTCCAAGAAAAGCTCAGTGAAGTGTTTATTGCTGACAATAAACACATATTAATCCTTTCATTTCTCAGTATTGAGGGAAGAAAGTTTGTATTCTTCTATTTCATTTATTTGGTTTTATTAAACTATTTGATTCATGGTCTCAAAATAAGTTCACAGCCTTGGCACCCTAGCTGCTGGATATCACAAGGGAGTAAAATTAGCACCTCGCCATCAATTCTTTGGGTTCTCAGTGTTTGTGGCAGAGAGTTAGGTAAAATATACACCATCAACTGTGATGTCCGTTCCTGCCAAGTCAAAGGTTCTGCATTAGATACAGGAGAGTCCACCTTTGAGGACCCTGGTGGTTTTACAGTGTTGGGTGAATAGAAACTCTTTCAGAGCTCTCACTCCATTGCTTTGGGTAGTCATCCATTACTGATGCAAGGGATACTTACAACGTAGAGAATGATTATTTCTAGGAAAAAAAAAAAGAAATACTAACATAGACTTCAGTAAATAAGATTATATCCTCTTCCACCTGCAAATGGGAGAAAAAGTCTAGGTTGAGAAAAAGTCTAGGTTATGAAAAAAGAAAGAAAGATTTTATTCTAAGGGATTTTAAAATTTGAGAATAAACAGAGCAAAATGAAGGAATTTGCTCACTTCACCAGCACTTCTGTTTTGTAGTTTCCTTCAGCGTTCTTCCAAGGGCCTGCCGACTTGTGTGGATCATTCTGCTATGAAGTCCTAAAATGCTGCAACCACAGGTCACGGTCAACTCAGACGGAAGCGTCAGCACTTCTATACTTTTTTATGAGGAAGAATTTTGAATTTAACAAGCAAAAGTCAATTGTCCGGTCCCACTTACAAGTAAGTGCTGCCAATTTCCATTAATGTTTTTGTTAAAACCACTCATTTGTTTCAGCGTTGATAAAAGCCTACTGTTTCCAGGGCAACCAGTTCCCAACTCTTCCATCAGATTCCTCCTTAAAGATGCCCAACACACTGTGTTCTGATTCATAGAAAGAGTGCAGCTGGGCAGAAATCAGCAAAACCCATAACTCCACCTGTACTTTTCCTTTCTTCTGCCAGGGAATAGAATCATAGAATACATAACTCAGGGACCATGATTGTTTCTAGGATGCCAAATCCCACCAGATTCTGTGCACATTCATTGGGCCTATAGAGAGAAATTAATGATACATTCATCCAACTCAATGGATTTCTTTACAACTAGTATTTCGGAGTTACTTGCTTTTGAGGTTTCGTTTTCCTTTTCTCTTTCAGCTTATCAAGGCCGTAAGCCAGTTAATAGCTGATGCTGGAATTGGAGGCTCTCGGTTTCAACATTCCCTTGCAATTACCAATAATTTTGCTAATGGAGACAAGCAAATGAAAGTAAGAAATGCTTTGTGGACTTTTTTAAAGAATTGGGAATAAACTAAACTGGATTCTTTTCGCGAGATACCAAAATCATAAAAAATACAAATTCTGTATTTTGTTTATTTACCCTTTGAGTACTTATAGTGAGTCCGCTTGCTTGAATGGATAATCAGCTCTTACACTTTCAGCATATACTCAGTTAAGTGGAATGTCCAAGATATGGGGTTGAATGATACTTAACAAGAAAACTAACCACAAATATCAGATACCAAGAAACACAGTGTTTCTCTCATAATCCCATTCTTGGTCAAATTCATTTTATCTCTTTTAAAACTTTCTGGAGAGGCTTCCCTGGTGGCACAGTGGTTGGGAATCCACCTGCCAATGCAGGGGACACGGGTTCGAGCCCTGGTCCAGGAAGATCCCACATGCCGCGGAGCAACTAAGCCCGTGTGCCACAACTACTGAGCATCCACTCTAGAGCCTGCAAGGCACAACTACTGAAACCCATGCACCTAGAGCCCATGCTCCTCAACAAGAGAAGCCACCGCAATGAGAAGCCCATGCACCGCAACAAAGAGCGGCCCCCGCTCACTGCAACCAGAGAAAGCCCACACACAGCAACAAAGACACAACGCAGCCAAAAATAAATAAATAAAACAAATTAATTAAAAAAAAAAAAACCTTTCTGGAGACTTGTCCTTCAGTTATAATATTGAAAAGTTCAGGGATAGAGCCTGGTGTCAGGCATGGCTGAACCCAGGGATTAAAAATGTTTTCAGATCCCCTTCCCCTACTGCCTCTATTTTTACTTCTCTCTTTGCCTCTCAGTTCAGTTTTCTTCTTCCTTTACTTCATTTACAGGTAGGCTCTCCCCATGAGCTTACTCTCTCAGAAATTCTGAGGACAATGGTATATTCTATGGGTGGGAAAAGCACCTTGTTCTATATCGCCAATTAAAGTCCCAGGACTGAGTCTCTTTGATCCAACCTTGTTTCATATGCGCATCCCTAAGCCAATCACAGTGACCTGGAGTATAAAAGAATATGATTGATTGGCCAGGCCCATATCATGTGTCACCCCTGGTGCCTGGGTATGAAGTAGACCCATTCAAATCATGTGAACTAGAGCCAGAGAGGATGCTAGAGGATGCTGGGATGCTATTACTAGAAGAAGGTAGGCTAAGAGACGAAATGGAATCTACTACAATTCATCTTCAAATGGGTACAGCCGCAATCACAATACACAGAATTTGTCCATAAAGAATATACATTATTTGTGAACAATATTTAGAATGCACTAGACTGTGATGCCAAGCCATAGCTAAAAACATAACTTGAAGTGAGTTAATTTGTGAGTTCTAAACAGATAATGACCCAGCATCTCTGTTTTCCAAAGAACAGCAATTTCCCAGCAGAGGTGAAAGATCTGACTAAACGTATAAGGACTGTTTTAATGGCCACGGCTCAGATGAAGGAGCATGAGAAGGATCCCGAGATGCTGGTGGATCTCCAGTACAGCCTGGCAAACTCCTACGCAAGCACCCCCGAGCTACGGAGGACCTGGCTGGAAAGCATGGCCAAAATTCATGCGAGAAACGGAGACTTATCTGAGGTGATTAGCAAAGACTCAGTCATTCTTCATTAGGTGCCCTCTTGATCAGGATAATTGGGTTATCATTTACAGCAGGAATATAGAAAGTTACCATATTTCCCCACTAAAGTTGATATGACCTAATTATATGTTATGTGCATTACATTTGCATGTAGGATTCGAGGCTGCCTAACTCCATGTAAATAATATCAAATAAAAGCTAGTGTCTTGGGGGCCAGCTGCAGTTGTAGGATGTGTAATGGAGACCAAATGCTAAAAGCCTGAGGCTAAGGAGGATGGTTGTAAGGGTGTCTGGAAATTGAGTTATATAAGTTGGTGTTCTGTGTGTTAAAACTTCTTCCCTGGAATTGGGGTTGAATGGGGAAACTCACCGTTGAAGTGAGTCAACTTAGGTTAGGTTAATCTGTCCTCCTGTGCAGCTAGCCTGAACTAGCATTGGAAAGGTTAACACCCCTAAAAGCCACATGAGAAGAGGCCACTGTGTGATGGTTATAAATCAATAGGTAACTTTTTATCTTTTTAAACATCTTTATGGGAGTATAACTGCTTTATAATGTTGTGTTAGTTTCTGCTTTATAACGAAGTGAATCAGTTATACATATACATATGTTCCCATATCTCTTCCCTCTTGCATCTCCCTCCCTCCACCCTCCTTATCCCACCCCTCTAGGTGGTCACAAAGCCCTGAGCTGATCTCCCTGTGCTATGCGGCTGCTTCCTACTATCTATTTTACATTTGGTAGTGTATGTATGTCACTGCTGCTCTCTCACATTGTCCCATCTTATCCTTCCCCCTCCCCGTATCCTCAAGTCCATTCTCTAGTAGGTCTGCGTCTTTATTCCCATCTTGTCCCTAGGTTCTTCATGACCATTCTTTTGTTTGTTTTTTAGATTCCATATATATGTGTTAGCATATGGTATTTGTTTTTCTCTTTTTGACTTACTTCACTCTGTATGACAGACTCTAGGTCCCTCCACCCCACTACAAATAACTCAATTTCATTTCTTTTTATGGCTGAGTAATATTCCATTGTATATATGTGCCACTTCTTCTTTATCCATTCATCTGTTGATGGACACTTAGGTTGCTTCCATGTCCTGGCTATCGTAAATAGAGCTGCAATGAACATTGTGGTACATGTCTCTTTTTGAATTACGGTTTTCTCAGGGTATATGCCCAGTAGTGGGATTGCTGGGTCGTACGGTAGTTCTATATTTAGTTTTTTAAGGAACCTCCATACTGTTCTCCATAGTGGCTGTATCAATTTATATTCCCACCAACAGTGCAAGAGGGTTCCCTTTCCTCCACACCCTCTCCAGCATTTACTGTTTGTAGACATTTTGATGATGGCCATTCTGACTGGTGTGAGGTGATACCTCATTGTAGTTTTGATTTGCATTTCTTTAATGATTAGTGATGTTGCGCATTCTTTCATGTGTTTGTTGGCAGTCTGTATATCTTCTTTGGAGAAATGTCTATTTAGATCTTCTACCCATTCTGGATTGGGTTGTTTGTTTTTTGGATATTGAGCTGCATGAGATTCTTATAAATTTTGGAGATTAATCCTCTGTCAGTTGCTTCATTTGCAAATATTTTCTCCCATTCTGAGGGTTGTCTTTTCATCTTGTTCATGGTTTCCTTTTCTGTGCAAAAGCTTTTAAATTTCCTTAGGTCCCATTTGTTTATTTTTGTTTTTATTTCCATTTCTCTAGTAAGTGGGTCAAAAAGGATCTTGCCTATGTTTTCCTCTAAGAGTTTGATAGTGTCTGGCCTTACATTTAGGTCTTTAATCCATTTTGAGTTTTTTTGTGTGTATGGTGTTAGGGAGTGTTCTAATTTCATTCTTTTACATGTACCTGTCCAGTTTTCCCAGCACCACTTATTGAAGAGGCTGTCTTTTCTCCATTGTATATTGTTGCCTCCTTTATCAAAGATAAGGTAACCATATGTGTGTGGGTTTATCTCTGGGCTTTGTATCTTGTTCTATTGATCTATCTTTCTGTTTTTGTGCCATTACCATATTGTCTTGATGACTGTAGCTTTGTAGTATAGTCTGAAGTCCAGGAATCTGATTCTTCCAACTCCGTTTTTCTTTCTCAAGATTGCTTTGGCTATTCGGGGTCTTTTGTGTTTCCATACAAACTGTGAAATTTTTTGTCTAGTTCTGTGAAAAATGACAGTGGTAGTTTGATAGGGATTGCAGTGAGTCTGTAGATTGCTTTGGGTAGTGTACTCATTTTCACAATGTTGATTCTTCCAAACCAAGAACATGGTATATCACTCCATCTGTTTGTATCCTCTTTAATTTCTTTCATCAGTGTCTTATAATTTTCTGCATACAGGTCTTTTGTCTCCTTAGGTAGGTTTATTCTGAGATATTTTATTATTTTGTTTGCAATGGTAAATGGGAGTGTTTTCTTAATTTCACTTTCAGGTTTTTCATCATTAGTGTATAGGAATGCCAGAGATTTCTGTGCATTAATTTTGTATCCTGCTACTTTACCAAATTCATTGATTAGCTCTAGTAGTTTTCTGGTAGCACCTTTAGGATTCTCTATGTATAGTATCATGTCATCTGCAAACAGTGAAAGCTTTACTTCTTCTTTTCTGATTTGGATTCATTTTATTTCTTTTTCTTCTCTGATAGCTGTGGCTAAAACTTCCAAAACTATGTTGTATAATAGTGGTAAGAGTGGGCAACCTTGTCTTGTTTCTGATCTTAGTGGAAATGGTTTCAGTTTTTCACCATTGAGTACGATGTTGGCTGTGGGTTTGTCATATATGGCCTTTATTATGTTGATGTAAGTTCCCTCTATGCCTACTTTCTGGAGGGTTTTTATCATAAATCAGTGTTGATTTTTGTCAAAAGCTTTTTCTGCATCTATTGAGATGATAATATGGTTTTTCTCCTTCAATTTGTTAATATGGTATATCACAATAGGTAACTTTTTAATGTCTGTTTAAACACTGGGAGGATTTATGTGCAGCAATTCACAGCACCCAAGTGGCTTCCAGACACCAAGTGGGGAAGTTCTGCTTTACTGTATTCCCAGGATAGTGCGCTTTTTGGGAAGAGATGAATTTGCTTAGGAAAACTGAAGTCCTTCTAAATACATGTGAAGGACTCTGGGATGGAAGTAGATCTGACCAGAAGCCTCACTTGGTAGCAGTTTGGTGAGGACAAAAATAGCAGCTCCAGTTCCCTTGGACCACCCTGAAAATGGAGGAGTTTCTCCATAAAACTTCAAAAGGCAAAGTTGAAGTCATTTGAACTCTTCAACAGGTCAGGGTCTACTCTGTGTTCAGCAGTGTTTGAGGGCTTTGCAGGAGATTTTACAGAACCAAAAAATGTCACTCAAATAATCTGGTTGAGGAAAGCACACGTGATACATTAGTTCACACTATTTTATCAAGTGCCGCCTTGTGCGGCTACCATTTTAAAGGCATTAGAAATTCTAAGGGGGACATTACTGGAAGTAGAAAAAAGTAAGAAGACGGCTTATTTTTACTTCTAGTTTATATCCAGGTGCTATTTAGAGAGAGAGGGGAGACATAGATATTATGGAAAGAAGATAATTCTATGGGAAAATTCTTCAGACCAGCTCATTCACCCACCTGAAAACTTCATCAAGAAAAACAAACCAAAAAAAAATCCCAAATAGACATTTTATTCTTGATGGTGAACTTTTTGGAAATCTAATTGATTCTTATTTCCGGTTCTACCATGAAAAGGATTTCACTACATATTCTGACTTGGAATACTGACTCACCTTGGATTAGTCCTAATAAGATAGATAGTAAAATCTACAGTATTAGATAAGTAGTAAAATCTTCCTCTCAAACTGTTTTCTTTTTTCTTACAGGCTGCTATGTGTTATATTCATATAGCTGCCCTCATCGCGGAATACCTAAAAAGAAGGGGTAAGACAACCTTGTGAGGGGAGAAAGTCCATAAATCAACATGTTGAAACCTAACTTAAAATGTATTTATTAATTTTAAGTTTTATTAATCTTGATTTTTTAAGCAATGTTAATTTTCACAGATATTTCTAATTATGCTGTACTTTTAAGTTTTAACTCTCTCTTCCATGCCATTATCATGTTTATTTTATGTACAACCAGGCTAACTGGTCCGCTTCTTAGTTCCAAATGAGAAAGCTTCATTGGTTAACATAAGCTTGAATTAACATAAACATGTGACAATGTCCTAACCTCATCTTGCACTACCATAGGTTACTGGAAAATGGAAAAGATTTGCACACCATCCTTTCTCCCGGAGGATATCCACCCCCGTGATAGCAACCTATTACTAACAACTCCCAGTGGAGGAAGTGAGTGATCTAACTGGGTTCCTTTATCCCCAGGGAATGGTGCTGAGAAAACCAAGTCACTGCTTCAATTATTTTTCAGCGAAACCTTAAATGTATTCCTAGAAGCAAAAACTATCTCAGACCTACATAACTTACTCCGTAAAAACCTAGAGTTTCTACCATTCAGAAATTCCATCCATCCAAACTTTTATGAAGTTTAGAGACCTAAAGAGCTCTCAGCAAACAGAACTGCATTTTATCCAATATTATGGCCATGTTTTACTACCAATTATCATGGTAGTCTGTCTTCGGGATTTTATTCTGAAATGGATGAATTGTTTAAAATTGCAGGAGAAATCCATTCAACTGTTGAAATGTAATACAACTGCTTATTCAAAATAAGGGGTGCAGAAAGAGAGACATATAAATATAGTGTATATACAGGACTACACTTATAATCAACAGGCTCCATTTTCTTTTTGTAAAGCATACACTGATTCTCACAATTTATAACATATAATAATTTACAGTATGGTTTTCCTTCAGTTAAAGATATTCCATCTTTAACATTTGATAGAGATTTTCTAACAATAACTAAAGAATTACTCTTTGTTTAAAAAAATTTGTCAATGTAACCTTGCAAAAGTTTGTTCAAACCCAGAGTTTATGAACCGCGGTCTCTTTCACATCACTATCTTAACTTTCAAAATTCAGTGGAAAACTCACTGTATGAACAACAGAAACAGATCTTTAGATGTTAAGATTAAAATACCTAAACAAAAGGGAAAAGGACTTTGGTTACAATATTTTGGAAACATAATTGGTCCCTTATTCTTTTAAATATGTATTTATTTCCTAAAGAGTTTCAGTGGATTTTTCAAATAAGATATTTGAACCAAATGACCAGACTGAATTCTGAGATGGTGAGCTCACTTGTTTGAGGGCCTTGGAGAAGGGACCAGACCTGGCTTTATGACTCATGTCCACAGTAAAAGTCAGGGATCTTCTTGCTCAGTTTCACACTTCCTACTTAGCCCTATTTTTATAGGCAAGTCATCAAAACCATCATTGTTGTATTTAACATGCCCTTCCTCCCCATCTAATTATTTTCATAATCAGATACCATACAGTTTTATAAAAGCTATTTTATATTCTAACTGAAACAAAATTGGAGAAACCAGATAAAGCTAGGTGTCAGTTTGAGAAGTTGTAGGTTATGATGTTTCTAAGTCAAAGAATTAAACTGTCCCTTCACTACAATGCACACATGATAAGAATGCAGTCAAACCTCCATATCCGGGGGTTCCAGATCTGCAGATTCAACCAGCCACTCCATCAGTGAGAACCCATGGATATGGAGGACCAATTGTACTATGCCATTTTATATAAAGAACTTGAGCATTTGTAGAATTTGATATCTGATATCTGTGGAGGTCCTGGAATCAATCCCCTGCAAATACTGAGGGATGACTGTATAGGTGAATTGAGGTGACTCCAGAAAACATGGCTTCCTCAGTTGTACTAACAATCATCATCATCCCACAGAAGTATGTCATGACTTTTCCTGCTCCAGTCAATGCTCATATAGTTAATGTGTTTAATTACCAAAGAAAAATATTAATAAAAAGTAGGAAAGTAGAATTTTTAATGCAAGGATTCAATTGCAATCATTATTATCATCATTTCTAGCATGTTTGGGTGTGATGTTAGTCATATAGCCAATGATCTGATTATTAAAAATGGAAATATCTATACAAGTATTAACTATAACTTAAAAAGCACTTGCTCCAGGGCAGCCACTGCACTAAGCTCTGTACTGGCCATATCTCCATTAGTTGCCAATAAGGAGTCTGAGTTAGGTGCTGTTATCACCTCATGTTTACAGGTGAGAAAACCTAAAGAAGTTAAGCAACCTGCCGCAGACTCCCTTGTTAGCTTGTGATGGGGCTGAAGTTCAAGGGCTGGTCTGTCACTTCAGACTGTGCTCTTAACCTCTGATACTCCCCGACGTTCTGATCTGATCCCTTGATTAGCACATTACCCATTATCAACTGTTTTCATATGCATCCGCAGAGCCAGATCTTTTTTAAGCTTGGTGGCCAAGAGGCTAAGAAAATTTGAGATGTTTTCTAGATAATGCAAAAGAGTGAAAGTTAGTAAGTACTGAGTATTGTCTTTACAATGCACTGATGATACCAGGTGTTTTCTCAAATACTAACACTTTGAATCCTTTCAACATCTTTTGAGATAGATATCAATGTCTATGGTTTAACAAATGAGGGTTATAGACTCCAAGAGGTTAATTAAACCAGAACATTGGAGTTACATCAATCTGCAAGCCTGTGCTCTGTCCATAATCCCATGCCAGCTCGTTATAGAAAACAGGTCACATGAAAATGATAAAAAATAATTATAAAAAAGGGGAAGATTGGTTGCCTAGAAGAGAATATTTATCAACAATCATAATCTAACCATCTCATTGAGTGTGTGAGCTTTATAACCACCACATGTCACATCATGAAGAAAGGCACTGTCTAATCCAAGCAGGATTTGTCTCAAATAATGATACATTTTGCTTTGTCCTCTCAAGGCATGTTCTCTATGGGCTGGCCAGCTTTTCTGAGCATTACACCAAATATTAAAGAAGAAGGGGCAATGAAAGAAGATTCAGGAATGCAAGACACACCATACAATGAGGTTAGACCAAAATGATTGAGTGTACAGTAATTGAGTAAAAAGATGCATTGAATTGTAACATTAAGCTAAATAGGGGGGAGAAAATCTTACTCAGAAATCAAATAAAGTTATCCTATAACATGACTTAGGCAAAATAAAATGCAGGCTAAAATTAAACTAAGATTAATAGATATCAGATTCCATTGATAAAGCATAATTTTCAATGAAAATTTAAACTAAATTTTACTTCTCTAAGATGGAGCCAAATATATACGATCAGCTCTTCTACAAAATATAAAATCTTTAGTCCTTCAGTAAATGTGGTAAGGGATGCTGAAAATTTGTTGAGCTGGTCACAACTTTATTTAATGCATTAGAAAATTTATTAACAAATAGACTTGAGCAGAAAATAACACTAGTTTCTGCAGAAAACCTTCTGGTATGCAAACCACGGTTATTTTTCAAAAGAAGCTCTCTACCTGGAATTACTTAGCAATAACTCAGGTGAAGAAAATAGAGCTCCCCTCCTCAAGTAAATAAAATATTTCATAAGCTAATTTTTTATTCATAATATTACATAGACTTAAAAAAGGATACAGAAAAAAATCTGGGGTAGATTTTAATGAAATTTTATATATGGCTGTACATTAATTTAATGTACATTGAAAATAAATAGTAAATGCAATTATGTATTTATATGAACTATTTCAAATAATGTTTAAAATCTTTTCTTAAAAGACACTGAAAACATTCCAGCAATATTATCCACTTGCTTTAGAGAGTATATAATTTGATTCAGTTGAACATTTATTAAACTACTAGTATATGAGAGGCATTGAGACAAAGATAAGTAAAGCAAATGTATTTGGGAAGACAAAGATAATAAGGCATAATCCCAGCTCTTAAAGAGTTCAGAATCTTGTGAAAGACAAACTTCCTTCAGGGTGGGGCGTAACCAGTCTAAGACCCAGTAACTATAAATCTAGGTATCATATATAGCAGCAATTAAAAGGGGAATAATTTTTTACATGAAAGTGATTGGAATGCAGATGAATGGGGCATAAATAAAAACTCTGCAGACTTTTGCACTGTCTTGACATTTGATGGGACCTGAAGGTGTCAAATAAGAAAATAAGCTTCTTATAGGAGCAACAGCAACTTCACAGGCAAAAGTGTGAGAATTGTAAAGTATTCTGAGAATGGTGTGGTACAGTCTGGTATAGCCAAAGTGTAAAGTCAGTGCAAAAGTGTTGAAAGAGAGTGGCACTGAAAATGAGGTTGGTGCCTGATTCTGGAGCTCCTTCAATGTCATGCTAGAGAGTTTGGACAGCAGTTCATAGCCACTGGAGTGCCTCCAAAGGTTTAGGGTAGTGGCAAGCTCATGGTCAGGTTTATGTTTTAGAAACAAAGATTACCAGGGAGTAACACATAGGACCAACAGGACCAATTGGCGAGGGAAAACATTAGCTTGAAGACTACTCCAGGGATCTGGGAATGAAGAAACGGGGATTTGATCTAAGCCAGTGACTGTAGGAATGGAAAAAAAAAACAGACAGATCTGAATACTTGTTATAGATTTAAATTAGCAAGTTTGAGGCACTAATAAGGAAAGAGAAGACTGCAAGAAGACACCACCATCCCTCCCAGGATGGATGTAACTGCCAATTGCACAGATAGGGAATGCAGAAATCGCACTATGAAAAAAATGGACCGTTCAACAGTTTTGAAAGCAAGTTTCAGGGATGAGCCACAATCTTCACAGTGTAAAATCTCATTTCTGTTTTCGGAATTGCAGAATATCCTGGTGGAGCAGCTGTACCTGTGTGTGGAGTTCCTGTGGAAGTCTGAGAGATATGAGCTCATCGCTGATGTCAACAAACCCATCATTGCGGTCTTTGAGAAGCAGAGAGACTTCAAAGTAGGTGTTCTAAATATCCTTTAGTTAGTTCAAATATCCTTCATTACATTGGAGAATTACTTACAATTTCCAAAAGTAGAAACTCCCTATTTTTGATATCAGTATCATCTTCACGAAACCCTTCACTTCTGGTTTCAGAAATTATCAGATCTCTACTATGACATTCATCGGTCGTATCTGAAAGTTGCAGAGGTGGTGAATTCAGAGAAGCGGCTCTTCGGTCGCTACTATCGTGTGGCATTTTATGGGCAGGTAAGTTTCCTACAACCAGCATGGCCTCTAAGTTCTATTAAGTGGTTGATTGCTGTTCTTCATTCTTTACAAGACATCTAACTACATGTGCCAAAGGATTGAGGGGGTGGAGGTGGAGGTGGGGATGTGTCTAGGTATATTTGAGTGTTTCTCTGAGTGTGAGGGTCTATATGTTTGGCCAAAGGAACATACTAAATTAAGAAAAAAATGAGCGGAGACCTCCATGGGTCTTAATACACATTGAGGTAAAACAGTGATTTCAAACTTCTTGAAGAAATAGGGCACTTCTTCAACGCCCTCCTCCTCCAGTGTCTCCCAAAATGTCTAATTATAGGTTTGCATCATATTTGAAAATGAAATTTAAATGAATATATTTTTTGCAATGAAATCCATAACATTCCAGGAAATAAAGAATTCCTAGGGGCTCTACCATATCAAAGCCATGAACTTTTAACTTTAAAATCATGCATTTTCTTTTCTCCTACTTTCAAACCATCACTGCTTCTAAGCAGAGCATAATCTGGTTGTTTTGTTTCTTATATTGCAGGTCAATATAATTTCAAAGTGATCTTTCTCAGCTTACTGCACGAACAATGAACAAGACTGAAAATATTAGCGAGCCATAGCATTGTCTTAAAAGCAAAGTGAACTTATATATTAATTCGGAATGTCTCTGAGTAGTGCTTTAAGTAGGATATACCCAGTCACCATCCAGGCAGGCTTATAACACTAGTATATTTCAGCAGCCATATTTCAGACTATTGTTTTCATGGAGAATCATTCCATTCTTTTATTTTCGCAGTGGTAATGACTCTCAGCCCTCTCATTTCCTTTTTTTTCTCCCCTCATGTAAGGCACAGTTTCACATGGCTTCTTGTTCTCCTCAGAATCTTTTAAGGCTGCAAACAAACGTGTCAAATCCAGCATGGTCATTCTAGATCACTTCCCACTGAAGTCTTTTAGAAAATATATATTGAAGTCTTTTGGAAAATATATATTGTCCTCTAATCACCAAAGGCAGCTTAAAAACTAATGTCTGAATTAATAAAGGCAGCTGCTCTCTCCCTGGAAAGGAAAATGTCACTGGGCAGCCACTTACCATAAACAAATTAATTCAACCGAGATTTCCCCCACTGCACTGGGGGAGCATCAGGACTGTGGAGACAGTCTACAAAAAGAAGCTACATTTACACTTTTGGGGGTTCCCTGGAAAAGAATCTGACCTATCTGAAGTGATAGTGTATATTGGGGAGGTAGAAATGTGAGAATCTGCAGGAGAGGAGGAGAGAGAAAAGGAAATGGTATCTTGCAAGTCAGCGATAAACAGAAAATAAATAACCCTTGACCTCAGTGAAACATTAGCAAGAAAAATGGCAGAACACCTCATCAGGAAGGGAATGTGGGAGCTGAGGGATTGTAAGGGAAAGGCAAAGGTTTCCTGGGAATGGCCACAGGCTAACTGAGCAGCATGGATGTAGCTCACAGGACGTACGTTCAGCAAACCTAGGTTTGAGTTTACAACGCTTCAGGCGATCTTTCTAATGAAAAAGTGATGAATTGCCATTAAGAGTCTGGTCATGGAAAGCAGATTGCCTACCTGATGGTTTCTCCAACCAACATCTAAGATACTGGTTACTAAGCAGGTGGAAACGAAACGATCATGCTCCTTTCCAATGAGATTTTAATGCAGATGTTTACTCTTTTCTTCTTTTGGTCTTGATTGTTCCAGGCTGTGGTAAGTTCTCTCTCTCTCCACTTGCATGCTCTAATAAGCCTCACACTTCCCTCCCTATGGTTTTACTGAACCTTAACTTTTTTGTGCAAATGAACATTTGAGATAGGTGAGATAATCCTGCTTCCATTCATTTTGGAGTCATCCTGCATTTCTGGGACTAAATTGTGTTTATTCCATTTATCCGAATTACAAAAATGTATCCTTTATTTTTCATATATAATATCTTTCTGCACAAAGGTCGGTGTAGTCTGAAAACCTGCATACACACACACAAACACACAGACACACACACACAGATAAATATGGGCACCACATATTTGAAATATATGGATAGCAGGCTCAGTATTGGAATTTGCCTGCTCAGTTCAGGCCACCAGAGTTGCAGCTGATTAAGAAGCGCATGGTGGGCAGAATCTCAAAAGTTATATTGGTGGCCCTTGGTGGGCACCTTCCCGGGGTCCTGAAAGGACCCTGCCCTTTTCCAAATGAGTATCCTGGAGAAACAGGGCTCTCTCTCTTTAGTTGTGAGCTCTGAGCATTCTCGAAAGTGATGGTATTAATTCCCAACATAAATGATGAACAGTGAATTAAACCTTTACCCTGTGAATCAGGTTAAGTCTCCTGAGATGCAAAAAGAAGCTGTGTAAGAATTTTAGAGGATGAGCTGAGGGGCAATAACATGCCAAGACCTAGAGCTCTGTGACACAGAATTTTCTCTGTGTTATTTTGAACCATATGAAATTGCCCATAATCAACCTTTTTTTTCCTTACAAAGATGGCAACTTCATGTGGTTCAATGTAATTATTGCTGAGTAAGCTGGAAAAGCAAATTCTTTCAATATCCACATTGTCCACAGTCAGCTCTGCTTCTCTGACCAATACATACTTTTTTGTAATTCTTTAAAATCCCTTTCCCCCATCCATACTATATCAGGATTTTCTACCTTCATCTGTAAATTTGGGGTCCTGTGTCCTTAACTCACCTACTAAAAGAATACTTGGAAACCCCTCTAGAATGGGGGAGGTGGGCAATGGGGAAGGATGGGGGAGAGCTACTTTCAAATGACCTAACTTTGTTCTTTTTGCAGATTCCTCAGTAAAGTGTGCTGACTGTGCACCTGACTTTTGTTTTTAATGTTGCCAGTATTCTCAATTGCCTTTTATTTAAAAGTACAACCTGAGCTTAAAAGGCAAAGTGTCTTGTTAAATCTGCAGACCTGAGGACATGCCTAAGCATGGTACTCTGTAAACTCAAATCCCAGCTGCCTTTGAACAAGGAGAACTAATGGAGGTCATTCTGATAAACAGTCATTTAGAGCCTGTCTTCATTGTTCAAATGATATTCAACTACCTATCCCAAGACACCAAATGGAGAGGGTGAACTGTTGTATTCAAATGGGAGCAGACAGCACACATCACTTTATATTTGATGATAAAGAAATAGCAAATAGATTTGCACATCCCCCCAGATGTGTGCAGAATGAAGGTTCTAAAGATCTGAGAAAATCTTGACTATTTCATTAGCATAATCTCCATGGTCAGAAAATTTTTTTTCATGATGGTATCTTATGTACTTGTAAAATTCACCTTTTAATCCAAATTGATGTCTCACAATCATATTCCAAAGATTATGGGAATATAACATGCAGTCAGCTCTTTGCCTCCACAAAGGCCTTTGTGTAAATATTTTAGTGTCCCCCGTGGACTAGTACTTTCACTTTGTAGTACTGACTAGAGTAGTTAATATTATGTCTGCAATGAACCAGACCCTGGAAAACAAGTTGAAAACTGTTCTTTTGTGGCGAGAGCTTTAATAAAAACGCAAGTCTTGCATAGCATGAATTTTCTAATGCAACACCTGGCATCATTGACTATGGAAATTTTACACGGAGCAGCCTATATAAAACACCCCCTCAAGTGTCCCTGAAGTATTCATTTCCAGAGTAATGAACCGCCAGTAGTGATCAAACGTCAACTGTAATCAATGAAATCCTTAGGCTCTGGTATTTAGCATTAAAGCAAGCAAGTGAATGCTCATTGAATAACTTGAAACATCAGACGGCCCTGGAATGAATTGAGTGAAAAGCTTGGGAGGTTTTATTCTGTTCATCAAAGGATGTAAACTCCATGATTCTCAATCATGCCTACATGGGTATAGATGCACCTCAGAATCTTGATAGAAAAGGGATTGGGGGTAGGAGGGAAGGTGCCTGTGTATTGTGTACAGCCATCATCTCCATATTGGGGTGTGATACACCCTTCTGGCTCCCCCCCATATGAAAGTCACTGAGATATATATATATATATATATATATATATATATATATATATATATACACACACTAATAATTGGGTTCATATTTGGGTTCATGTTTGTATGAAACCATTTCTCTGCATCTGTGAAGTTTTCCTTTTCCTAACATTTGGCTTATTGTGATTTTCTGACCCATCTTTTATACACTAGATTCCTCTTTGGATGCATTCCTTTGTGAACGTTGAATTGGTGGAATATAATAGCAGGGGCAATTATATTTGACATCCCAATAATGATCCAGAGCTATTTCAAGATTCTGAAGTACCTGCAAAAACATCTAAGAAAGAGTCAATAATTTCCGTTGTCAGTTTATTGAAGTACATTTTTATCATATCTGTCGCCTAAAAGTTTCATAATCCATGCATGTTAACTACTGACTCAAAGTCCTTGCTTAACTAGGATACGTGCTGTTTCGTAACCATGGCACATCAGGGCGTTTGTTGCCTTGTAAAATGACATTTTAAAAAATCGAACTATGGAAAATGCACAAGTCACATTTCCTGTTGCCTTGAAATGCAGTCTTCTCATCACTTTGGGGCAAAAGCAAAAGGGAAACTGCCCCTAGGTTTTCATCACCTTGTGTCCCTATTTATAAATTAATTATTTCACGGACAAAGCATTAAGCTTCCTTAAGATAGTGTCCTGTGCCTCACTGGGCTTTGCTTTGATTTCCCTGGGTAAAAGATAAGCTCTCATCCCAGCCATTTTCAGAGCCTCCATCCATTTCTCTGGTTCCAAAAACTCTTACACGATCCCTGTAAGGGATTAAGTACTATATTCTGCTACACCAGCTCCTTTCTATTCATTTTATAAAATAGTCTCAATGGGTTTATAGCTCCATGTTCTGTAAATAAATTGATTAATTCTAATCACGATTCCTTCTGATCAATCACTTACCAAAATATGAAAATAATCATCAATAGTCCTTTTACAATAAGGAAAAGTGTAGTGCCCAAGTAAGAGAACCCAAAGGTATGTATTTTTAAGCACTCAAAACTCAGTTAATGGGCTTCCCTGGTGGCGCAGTGGTTGAGAGTCCGCCTGCTGATGCAGGGGACATGGGTTCGTGCCCTGGTCCGGGAAGATCCCACATGCCGTGGAGCCATGGCCGCTGAGCCTGCGCGTCCAGAGCCTGTGCTCCGCAACAGGAGAGGGCACAACAGTAAGAGGGCCGCGTACCGCAAAAAAACAAAACAAAACAAAAAAAACTCAGTTAAGCTGTTTCCCAGCATATTAGCCAGAACTCAGATTGCTTTACTGACAGTTTTTTCCTTTATTATTGTCATCACTACCATTCTCCTCATTATAGCTAACACTTACCAATGGCCTTTTGTGTCCCGGACACTGTCCTTAGGGTCTCCTAAGTCTGTACTACTTCCCATCCTCCAGACCAAGGAGTAAGGATGAAAGGAGTCACAGGGCATGACCAAGGCCACAAGGGTCATAGTAACGACAATAAAATACTGCTCTCACCCCTCCTTTTCTGCTAATTCTGGATTCAGAAATTTGTTAGGGGAAAAAATTCACAGTTAAAGTATCTTTGTGCTAGTTTTCACACCATGATGAGAAAATCTTTTCCTGGAACTTGGAGACATTTTTCTGGTTGAAATGGAAGTTGTAAATGTTGCTTCAGCTATTGCCCTGTGGGGATTCTGGTTGATGGCCTCAGAAGTCTTAGTTCTCTTTTGTGTCAATCTGTCAATTTGAGCCACTAACCTCTCACCTTGAATCAGACAAAACTCCATAAAGACAGCAACAGAAAAAACCTAGCAGGCTGGAAGTCATGTGGGGATAGGGCCAGACCTCACCACCCCTACGAAGTCTAGAAGAATGATAAGGAGAGACTTTTCATGCTTTTAGCATCAGACATCACTGTTTTAGCAGTTTGGAGTCAAGGTACTCGTCATTAACTGCGTTGGTCTTGAACATTTCTCAAAGAAATTTGTTCAATAAAAACATCTGTATTAAAAGCAATGGAATCTTTTCCAGTTATACTTGATACAAATGTATCCTTTTAAGATGTAGCCCTCTGAGAGCTATCTTATTCATCTGTTTATTCATTCAACTAATGTACAGTGATGTCTCTCTAGAGACCAGGCAATGTTAAACACTGGACATGCAGTGCTGAACAAGATACTTTCCTGCCTTTAAAAAGCCCAAAGTCAATTAGGGAAACACAAGGAAACAAGAAATTACCTGCTGAACAAGAACTGTGCTGGTGAATGTGCCTTTTTCCTTGCCTTCAGTTATAGCCCAATTATGATACAAAGTATACTGTTCATGATAGGCATACTTACATGGATGAAAGTGCTTTACAAGTATAAAGAACCATACAGATGTGAGCTGTAATCATTATTCTTAGATTGCCTCACATTAGCCATGAAAAAAAAAAAGCATTGGAACATTTTACCCATTTTTTTTACACATAATGAGTAGTTTTTAAATAGCCAAAAATGATTTTAAAAATATATATAGGTAAGATTTTTTTATGACCTTCAGTATCTTCACTCAGCCCTCAGAAGTCATTTCCTTAAGGTAAACTGCAGTCAGAAGATACCAGAGACATTTGGGTCCTTAAACTGCAGACTTACTCCAATATTCTGAGGTCACATTTATTCCAAAGGAAAAATGCCTCTGTGTCTCTTCAGTGAGAAGGAATTATAAAGATTGCCTCAATTATCCGCAATGGAATCTTCCCTTCCCCCTGTTTCAAACCAGATAAATAAATTAACAGAGGTTAAAACCTACTTGCTCCTATGACATAAAAATGATAACATGGTTACTTTACTACTTTCACTCTTATAAGGTCTAGCTTTGCAAGAACGTAAGGGATCTATTAATAAAGTAAATTGAAGGACAAAATTGCATATAGCCAAGTTGCATCAGACCCCTGATGAAATATTAAAAATAACAGTACTTGCGAGCATAGCACATGTAATTTCTGTTATGGCTTTTCATCTAAGATGATGTGGGAGGCATATCAACCCATTTAGATACTTTTACCTGCTCTATAGCATTAATATTTCCTATCCTGATTTCCAAGACTTTCTTAAAAATGTTACTGCTCTTTGAAAAATACTGTTGAAAAATACCAAAAAGTACTCCAGGCTTTGTGTTCTACACCAGGCTACCACATGAGGGCATTCTTCCCCTAAAATATATGCAAGCAGGTATTACCAATGATTTCTTCTAATAGAGAAAAATATGTGTAAGTTGCTTCATGAGGCTCTTTGGCCTGACTAAGCACTATTTACATTAATGACTGATTCTAACATGATATTTTGTTTCCTTCACTTGATTTTTCTCTGAATTTGAATTTTATAGGGTGCTAATCTATGGCTTGGATGACAACCAAAATACTGGCTATAATATTTAAGTAAATGTTTTTTGTTTTGCCCCTTATTTGCAGTTGGAGTTCTCTAATAAACTTGGCGGTTCACTGTATGTCTTTCATAGGGTTTTTTTGAAGAAGAAGAAGGTAAAGAGTATATTTATAAAGAGCCTAAGCTGACAGGTCTCTCCGAGATTTCCCAAAGACTGCTCAAGCTTTACGCAGATAAATTCGGAGCAGACAATGTGAAGATAATACAGGACTCCAATAAGGTAGGGGAATATCAATATTCAGGCAAATGCAAAGAACTAACTTCATTTTTTTTCTCTCTTAACTACATTTATTAATGTTTTAAATTTCTGCCTGACTATGCAAAGTAAACTACCTAAACTATTTTGGGCGTTTCAGTTGTTTATTGGTTGATGGATTGGTGATTAGGGAGGGGAGTGTCAAAAACCTTGTACATGTTTATTTGAGTAACTTTTAGGTAATCTTAGAAACAACTTACTAAACCCTCCATCGCCCCCATAGGTTGTTCGCATTTGTGTAGCAAACAAAGGGTTAAAGTAATTGGGCCCAGTTGTGGGCTGGGATGAAGGAGCAAAAAAAGTATTTATTCAGTCATGAAGGTCTTCCTGAAGGAGCTTTCCTCCGAGTCATACAGGGAAAGCTTAGGGCTGGGGGCTCCCTGAACAGCTCGTTCTTGGTTGGGTGATGCTTCACAGAGGGCGTGATGTTTGAGCTGGGGATTGTAGGGTGAGAAGGTGTTTGCTGGAAGCGTTCTAAAAGCCAGCACATGCAGTGACAGGAGGAATTCAAGGGAGAGGTGTGTTTAGAGAACGGCAGGTCTTTGAAACATAGATTGTATAGAAGAGTGTGTCAGAGGTGGAGCTAGAAAAGCTGGTTTGCACCCAACTGTATTGACCTCTATTAGGCCCAAAAAAAGGTCTTTTTTTCCTTTTCCTCTTTTGCAAAGCTAGTGTTTGGAGGGGTCTGGGCATGAGATTAGATTTGCTGGATCTGGACAGAAATTGTTAAAATGTGTTCATCATTCTTAGCTTGGAATGTACAAACCCCTTCCCCATAAAGAGGGACAGAGCTAGACCCGCGGTCATGGTGGCCCTCCTACATGGAAGGTAGAAACAGTTCCCAGCAGTGAGAGAAGTGCCAATGTTGGTGTCAGAACAACTGTTGTCTTCATTCCACCATGCTACCACTTATCAGCTGGCGATCCATCTTGGAGAAGTTGGGTGGTCACTCTGAGTCTCCATTTTTTAATCTGTGAAATGGTTACAGATATACCCATTTTACAGTGCCATTACTTGCAGCATTACAAATAAATTCATGAGCCTCCTCCAATCTCTGAAATTGGATAAACAGTGGATGGGTGAATGGATGGAGAAAGTTGGAAAAAGTCTGAAAATTCTTCAAGGAATCATTAGGAAAGAGGCTGAGGCTCATCTCTTCCACCCTGAAGGAAAGCAAGAGCCATTGCCTGGCTTTTGGGGGGGGACCCCAATCCTGTCTTCCTTGCTATTTGTCAAGCCTATTCACCAAAGCCGAGTTAGTTTTAAAAATTATATAGAATGACTTATTGCAGATTAGAGAAGGAATTCGAGAAATCGAAAATAAAAATATTTGCAGTCATGCGATAGGTAATCAGTTAATCTGCTAAACAGACCAGGAACCTCCTTTCACATTATAAGCCTGCAGCCGATGGTCCCAGTCTAGGTACACAACTGAATCATAGAGGAACAGAGAGATATATTTCCACTCTCAACAAGCTTGATTCAAGACAAAGGTGAAGATATTCAGTACAGAAGAGAAATAAAATAAAAGGTTAAATAGTACGTCATAGCCAAGTACGTATGTTTCAAAGAGCTCCAGCTACTTGGCAAGCTGGCTCCCTCCTGCCTCTGCCACCATCTGGCTGCTTGACCACAGTCCAGCCAGCTACTCTTTCTGGGCTTTCCGTTCACCCAGCTCTCACATGATGTGATGGACCTTTCTCCTCTGAGAGGGGCAGCTCCGGATGCCAAGCTGGGGGGATTCAGGGTTCCCCACCTTTCTTTCAGGAGCACTTCACGGCTCACCCCTCTTTCTCTGCCCATAATGTGTTGAAACAGGTAAACCCCAAGGATTTGGACCCCAAATACGCCTACATCCAGGTGACCTATGTCACGCCGTTCTTTGAGGAAAAGGAAATAGAGGACCGGAAGACAGACTTCGAAACGCACCACAACATCAACCGCTTTGTCTTTGAGACGCCATTCACGCCGTCAGGCAAGAAGCACGGTGGCGTGGAGGAGCAGTGCAAGCGGAGGACGGTCCTGACAAGTAGGTGCTGGCCCCCAAGCACGTGCTTCCACGCAGGGCCCTCGCTTAGGCCGGATTCGCGTAAATCAAGACATTTCGATCTCGCAGACAAGTACCCAAAATGTGCTGACTTGGAAATGTTTGCCAGGAACATTTCTTTATTTTCTTTCAAGACAGAGACCCTTGACAAGTCAACCAAAACAGAAACTATCACAGGGTCACTTTACCCACCTCTTCCCTTTAGACCGTACAGTGTTGTAGGTCCCGGTGTCTTGGGAAATGCACTCTGAACTTTCCTCTCCTCTCTCCCTGAAACTACCCCCCCAGTTACTGCAGAGTTAGCCACTCTCGGAATTATGTGCTTTGGGGCAAGATTCTAAACCACCGTGGAATTCAGGTTCCTCATCTGTGAAATGGATGCAGAGGGGTTTCCTCCAGCATCCCTTCCAGTACTATCTAGATCTATCCTATGAGTTGGTCTTCCTCTCATTCCACAAACATTCGATAAGTGCCTGTAGGTGTCGGGCATTGTTCTGACAAATCAAATAAATAAAACACAATTCTTGCCTTCAAGGCGCTTACCATCTGGTAGGAGAAAGAGCCAAGGAAAGCAAGAATTTCAGGTGAGCCCAGCACGAGAAATGAAATGGGAACCCAGCAGAGGGGGACTTAGGGCAGGCTGAGGGGGAAAATGAGCACAGGCATCTGAATGAAGGAAACCCAAGCCATCTTCAGTGGTGAGCAGTCCTAGATTCTACAGTAGATACGTGGGTAGCAGCCACATCCAAACTATGGGAAAACATTCACCTTCAGTAAACTTTTCCAGAAATTTCATAATTTAAAAAAAAAACTAGAACAAAGCTATTATAATATACGCTATTCAATATCTATTGAAGCATTCTTGATTGTGATTTAGTGTAGTTTTCATTTGAATTTTAAGTTGTGGTGGAAGCTATCATTTTTCAGTGTTTAGAGACTCTATAGCTCTAGTCCAGCCTTGGCAATGAAGACATGTTGGCTAGTGAAGCATGGAAGAACGTGCCAGGGGAAAGTAGTTGGGCTCCTAAGAGGTATATGAGAGCGTGGAACATAGGAGAAAAAAAAACTCACATACACAGAAAACATGCAGGATGGAATGGTCTGTGTGCAAAGAAAAGACACAGGATCGTCCTTTCAAGAGAACCCTTGACTCTTCACTAAACCTCAACCTTGAAATGCTCTTGTATTGCTTTTGTGCAGCGAGTCACTTGTTCCCCTACGTGAAGAAGAGGATACAGGTCATCAGCCAATCGAGCACAGAACTGAATCCCATTGAAGTGGCGATTGATGAGATGTCCAAGAAAGTTTCCGAGCTTAATCAGCTTTGCATGATGGAAGAAGTGGACATGATAAGACTGCAGCTCAAACTCCAAGGAAGCGTCAGCGTGAAGGTAAGCATCGCCCAGAGCTGAGATACTCATGGCCAGTGAAACCTGGTACAAAATGCCCCTTGACATTTTTTGACAAAGGGTATAAGAGACATTTTTCTGTTTGTGGTACCATTCAACACCTTTATCTGAGTCTTTAAAATTTTGTTTCCTTGTGAATGCACGTTCATGGTGCCAAACAACTAAAGAGAAGCCTTTCTTAGGTTTCGCTGAAATAAAATTTCTTCTTCCTCAACCGTCCTTTCCCATCTGCTCTGCATAAACTGTGTTCTAAATTCTAACAAAGAATTAGTGAATGAGTAAGCATGGCTCTCTTGTAAGTCTCTGTCATGAAAAGCCTTATAAAACTGTTCAAAAACAAAACTTTTTAAAATGTTTATTAGTTCATAAAATGTGCATCAGTATTTATCTGACTGTCAGGGTCTTGAGAGGAAGCAGAGGGCCTGTTCACAGTGGGTGACTGAAGAAAACGTAACACATGACTCTCTGAAAAAAGCATTTAGGAAAACCAAAGTGGGCAGACACCGGGGCGTAAGAGTGAGGGGCTGTCACCCTCCCCAGACCTGAAGACTCAGGGGAGAGAAGAGTTAGTGGAAGCAGAGAGAGAGTGGGGAGAACCAGCTGATGATAGACAGACAGACAGATAGACATGGTCTGTGCTGGGGGATTGCAAGGAAGAAGCCCTGGACCTAAATAAACCCTGACAGGACTGAGACTAGGGTGAGGTGAGTGAGGCATTTTCCGTGGGCACAAAATTAAGGGAGCATCAAAACACTCAGTAACCAAGATAAAATTATATTTTAATGCAATATTTTTAAAAATCAAAAATAACTTCAAAAATCCATATTGAACAAAGTATTAAAATTTTAAATAGGGCTTCCCTGGTGGCGCAGTGGTTGAGAGTCCGCCTGCCGATGTAGGGGACACGGGTTCGTGCCCCAGTCCGGGAAGATCCCACATGCCGCGGAGCGGCTGGGCCCGTGAGCCACGGCCGCTGAGCCTGCACGTCCGGACCCTGTGCTCTGCAATGGGAGAGGCCACAACAGTGAGAGGCCCGTGTACCGCAAAAAACAAAAAAAAAAAAAAAAAAAATTAAATAAAGGCAAGCCAGTAACAGTGCCACCCAGAGCTATGCGGGAGCCTGAGGCAAAAAGAAAACTCAGTACTGTTGATCCTGGTACTGACCTGGCTCTCCTCTTCCATGCCCACCTCTTGTCTGTATCCCATGGCTGACTCAAAATAATAATAATATATTTTGAAAAGCCAGAAGGTAAAAGAACCATTGTTATACTCCAAACGGGACAGCTTCCCCCAGCACACAGCTGAGCAGAGGAAGGTGGAGTTGCATCTGGAGAAACAAAGGAAAGCATTCTGTACTCACTCTGCCACACTGGCAATACCTGGTAGGCAAAGCCATCTGAAGATGCCTCAGGTACAGCACTGGCTTCCTTCTTCTTTTACCTTATTCCTTCCAAGCCCCACAGTCACATGCAAAGACTGTTAAGCCCTGAAGAATATAGACTCCTTCACTAATGAGAGCCTACGCATGCCTGTGAGTGTGAATAGGACTTGGCACTGTGCCTTCATTCAGCAAATCTAAAAAGTCCCTTTTGGACCACAATCTCAGCCAGACTTTTGAGGGAGATGCAATAAAGCAGTGATTCCCAGGGTGATGCCTAGATCACGACCACTGTGGAATGTCTCTTATTAATAGCTATGTGTTTGCTTGAATGTTTGTAGGGGAAAAACTAGCACAGCAAACATTTGATTTCACAGATGTGAAATTTATTTAAGTAAATCAAGGTGAGTCTAGTTTTCAAGGTTATTAAGAAAATAACAGTGCTAACAGAATGAGGATGTGGCAAAATGTGACATGGTGCACACATGACTGAAGTTGGGGAAGGATGGCAATGAAGTGTGGAATTCAGATGCCTCCTCTTAGTAAGTCATTAACCAGCTGAGAGACAGCAGATAAGACAGATAACAAATTAGTACACTACAAGGCAATGTCAGAGAATAGAGGGGCCACATGATGGGCGCTACTCCTTCCAGGCTTGGAGAAGGCTCCATGGAGGAGGTGGGACCATCCTCAGCCAATTCTCTTCTCCCCAATAGGTTAATGCTGGGCCAATGGCCTATGCACGGGCTTTTCTTGAAGAAACCAAGGCAAAGAAATACCCTGACAACCAAGTAAAGCTTTTGAAGGCAATCTTCAGGTAAGATTTTCTTTGTTGGGCTGTTCTTCCTTGAATCCCTTCAGACAGGGAGTCATGAATGAATGCCCCAGGAAGCCATCTGACCGATCCTCTTCTCGGTGGCTGAGTGTATCAGCAGCCTGACTTTGAGTTGCCACTTTCTCTGGCTGTTAATTTGCTTATTGCTGTCACTAAAGGCAGTTTGCAGATGCGTGTGGGCAAGCCCTGGATGTGAATGAGCGCCTCATCAAGGAGGACCAGCTGGAGTACCAGGAGGAACTGAGATCCCATTACAAGGACATGCTCAACGAACTCTCAGCAATCATGAATGAGCAGGTGAGGCTTTCCCTGGGGCAGCCCGAGCGGTCCATTCATAGAAAGTGCCCATTTTATCACCAATGCCAGAAGGACCGGAAAGAGTCTCTTTGTTTTCCTGCTGCTGAAATCCCTGTACTTTCATGAACACCATGTTGCTGAGCTGTTCTCTCCCCCATGCACAACATCCCCTGTCTCAAAGGAGAGGGATCAGGTTAGAGAAAAATCTGTAGGAAAAGAAGATGAGAACCCAGTTGCTGTCCACAGTTTTCAGAGATGTTTATCCAAACAATGTGTGTTGGTTTTCTAGAACAGATGATGCCTGTTACACACCAAGAACATTGGTGGCATTCCAGCTAGAGTTTGCTGCCATACTCAACACCCCTGATTCAGGATCTCACAATCCCCAGGCTGGGATGTGGAGTTCCACAGTTCTGCCACTAGGGGTCTCTGCATCATACTCAAGAAGAAAACCAGGGTCCTGGGCTTTTATTTATTTATTTTTTGGGGGGGGGATTATTATTATTATTATTATTTAAGTTTCTGCTTTATAACAAAGTGAATCAGTTATACATATACATCTGTCCCCATATCCCTTCCCTCTTGCATCTCCCTCCCTCCCACCCTCCCTATCCCACCCCTCCAGATGGGTCCTGGGCTTTTAATGGTCAAGACTGCCTCTGGAAAATAGGCAGAAGTGGGATAAAAGTCAACCCCCCACCCCACAAGCAAGTCATCCATGATTTCTGACATGTATTCAGTATGTTCTGTAAGACTGTGCACAAAATGTGGACATTCAATAATCACAGTACTTTGGGGGATACTGAGAATCAAGCGACCGAAAGACAAGTTCTGCTTTTTTTTGGCCCACTTCCCAGCATCCATCAACCCTCACACTCTACCTGGACATCTCATCACCCATGGTCCCCTCAAGGAGTTAGATGTGTTCTTTCCAGAACAATTGAGGGGGAGAACTTGAGTTAACTTCCCAATTGTGCTTCATGCACAGTAGCAATTCACTAAATATCAGTTCCCTTTCCTTTCCTTAAATGGCCTAGCACTATAACAAAACATGAAATGTGTCATATGCATCTTATATTCTAATTGCATTTCCCAGATGTTCCTTTTTCTTCTTTTCCATCTCCTCCTACCCGCATTTTAAATTCTCCATAGCAGTTAGAGAAAGAAATGGTTAATTGACTTATGTTGCAAAGAAAACAATCTCCCTGGGTAGGATTCCTAGTGGAAGTATTGGTATGGAATTTTTCAGGGGTAATGGGAATTAAATACTCAGGAACAACGCCTTAACAGCATGGGGAAATCATAAATTGGAGAATGAAACAAAAAGAACAAACAGTGGATCTGAAAGGTGGAATAGGTGGCAAAGAAATGCTTGTTTCCAACTGTAAATTGCATCTGACCTTGAAACTTTGGGCAAAAATGCTTTTCTCTTTTTTTCCTGGCAGCTCTGTCGTGGTCCATGTTTATACAGCTTCTGTTCCTCTGTGTCTAGTATTTCCCTCAGTACTGTAAGCAAAAGCGGTATGTTTTTCTTTCCTTATGTCTACTCTGTCCTTTGTGGCCTTCTGGTCTACCTCTGCATTTTTCCCAGATGCCTCCATAGTGACTAGTGTTCTCTAGATGTTTACTTAATTAGAACAACTTTATTTCTATTTCAAGGTAGGTCGATATGAAAATTAAAAAGCCTACTAAAATGAAAAAGCTAAAGTTAACAACTTAGCTTTTAAAAGGAAAATGTATATTCTGTCAACTTCTGAAATACATTTGAGCTCATTTGTATCCAAAACAAAGATTCATTTTACCTCCAAGTGCTAAAACAACAGTACAAAGACAAGGACCAGGTGATTAAGAGGAGAGAAAAATAATTTCTTTTCCAGAAAACCTTTCCTAAGAGAAGCAAAATTTGACTCTGTGCTTTCTAGAAACTGATGCAAAGAAAAGAAACTTATGCATTACACAGGTCCTGTTATTTAGTAAAAGAAATAGATCTGTTGGCAAGAAAGACAAATTTTCTTCTGGTCCTGAGCTTCTATGGGGATTTGTCACATAGGTTTTTATGTATGGGACAATGACTACAACATTCATGATATCCTAAAAAAAAAAGTTTTCCTTAAAAACGATTTACTCTATTATGTGGCCATTCCACATTTCCACCTTAGATTAAAATGAGGGCAAAATATTAACTTCTAACTCTGTAGAGGATATTCTAAATTAACTACTTAATTGATGATTATCAATCATAAATTTAAATTAACCGTAGCAAAACTCTAAGTCATCTACAATAAAATAAGCTATTTTCATGACAACCATTGATAAGTTTTTTGAGTTGGTTGTAATGTCAGAAATAGCTAGCAAAGGATAGGGGTCCTTAAAGTCCAAAGTATTTTTAAAAACTGGGTATTTATCTCAGTTCAGATTTATAACAAAAAAATTGTTTGCTTCTTTTCTCAATTTTTTAATAAAGCATTTGACCATAATGTTTGGGTTTGAACTCTAGCAGAGGGAAGGGTATTCAAATTTTAGCATAACCCTGTAATGCATGAATGAACCATAATCTTTAATGTATGAATACCTTTACATACCTAGATACTCATCCACATATTCTGGAAACAGGTACATATATAATAACAGTAGAAGACAGAAATTTTACCATGAAACTTTTAAAACACAGAAACAGAGTTAGAATGGATAGACAAACATAGAAATAGAAAAACAGGAATATAATTGATTATGCAATTCACTCCAAGAGTGTCCAGAAAAGTCTTAGCTAAAAGGCTAAGACTGAAGCCACTACTTAGTGAAAGAACCTTCAGTATAAGGAGAGAGATGGAGCCGGATTAAGTGGATGCTAGTGTGTAAAATGGAGATGTGGCGATGGAACAGCTTCAGCTGCTAGAGTGACAGGCAGGCTGTAATTATCTTTACAGGCAGTCAGAATGCCACACTATTTTATAAACAGCCAAAATCCATAAAAGCCTCCTTTGATGGAGGCCAAAGTCATACATGTAACTATTGGATGAAGCGTAAGATGCTGATTCAGAGTCTGTTTCAACATTTAGAAGGATGACAGCATAGTAAAGTCAACGCTGGTAATGGATATCAAATATAAAATACAGGGAAAGGAACACATCTACTCTGTTACAGTGCCAAGCAGGCGAGATCCAAAGGCATGTTGATTTTAGAATTTCTTTGATACATTGCCAATTTATTTAAGCAGAACTTGAGACATTGATCAAAAGGAGAACTTATTGGTAGTATAGGATACATGGATGCCAGGTGCTTGGCAGGGAGAGAGTGACCATTCCATCCCAGAAGAGTAGTAGAGCTAAAGCATGGTAATTCAGGAAGTTAGTGGGAAAATTGTCATAACCAAGAATTTTAAATATTCATAAAGTCTCTTCTGCACAGAGGTTTTAGAGGTGCCTGGGGTTTCTGTGATTGTTATTGTGTTCACATATCATTATTTGAACAGATCTGACGGAAAAGTATGATTTAGGCGTATTAACATTATTTTCAAAAGTAAAATCAGGTCAAGGTATATTTTTTCCCTGTATTATAGTTCCATTAATGCAAACATTTAAATGAGGCTTCAGCTGTTTCCCTTTGGAGGCAGATTTTGACCATACAGTTTACAAACTTTGTAAATAAAATAAAATTCCAGAATTACTCAAACACATTCATAAGGTTCATTCAGACATTTAAAAATGTATATCTGATAGTTGAAGAGTATCGGAAAGCTACTTTAAATCTGGTCAACATGACTGAGACATGGGTTGGGGAAAAAATTCTTCAGATCTGCTTTGATAAGTGTATTTTTCAACATTTGCAGATCCTATAGGGAATTTTTAAAAATCACTGTTCTGGGTTTAATTTTGTGTTTGGAGATATTAACACAGACTTCTCTGTCATCATTTTGTTTTGTCACATATGTTTTGTCCTGTCCCAAGATTACGTACCAGGACGACCCATCAAAGCGAGGAGTGGAGCAAACTTGCACTCGAGTAATTAACAAGGCGGCTCCTTCTCTGCCCACCCTCTCTGTCTCATCCAGTGCAGAAGTTTGAGGGAGAGTCTGCAACGTCAGACACGCCTCCAAGAGAACTCTGAATTTGCAGCTAATCTCGGGGAAGAGAAAGATACATTTAATTTATTTGAAGTTTTTATGGTGTTCATATTTTTTGTTTTTACCTCGCTAGCTTGAGAATTTTGCCAGCCTCCAGATTTGCACATTTCTTATATCTTTTTTCTTTGAGCAGCGTCGATCAAGCCAAGCTGAATATTTGCTATGAAATTCCAATGAATGTGTAGCTGAAAAGCCGACTGTAAGTTTGCTTTCGGTTACATTATGTTCAATACCCAGTCCTCGTACACATATTTTAAAGGTCAAAGTGAATGTTTTTTAACATTTGAGCATATTTCAGATGTAAATAGAAGATTGTAAAATATATGGTTTTTACCAAATTTAAAAAACTTTTTAGTTAATACTTATGACAGTGCTAAAATTATATGAATAACATTTCAGATACCATTATATTAAAATATTTGTGTATGTGTACAAAAATGTTGATAAATACTAATCTTTAAAGTTTGTGGAGTTTCTTTATTTGTAATATATGTGCTCTTAAAAGCAATGAGATGTGAAATTATGGAAGCCTTTTGTTGTTAATAGAAATAAAAAATACAGTTACTTTGCATTTGGTTTCCTCTTGAAGAGTGGGCAAGTTGCTACTAAAAGTGGTTCATGGGATGGGCCTCTGCTGAATGCAATCCTACTCACAACTTTTTTTGTTTATTTCATTTTGGGGTGTTTTTGTTTTTGTTTTATTCTTTTTCAAATTCTTTTCCCAATTAGGTTATTAGAGAATATTAAACAGAGTTCCCTGTGGTATACAGTAGGTCCTCGTTGGTTATCCATTTTAAATATAGCAGTGTGTACATGTCAAGCCCAAACTCCCTAACTATCCCTCCTCCCCAACCTTCTCCCTGCAGTAACCATAGTTCGTTCTCTAAGCCTATTTCTGTTTTATAAATAAGTTCATTTGTATCATGTTTTTTAGATTCCACTATAAGCACTATCATATGATATTTCTTTTTCTCTGACTTACTTCACTCAGTATGATAATCTCTAGGTCCATCCATGTTGCTGTGAATGGCATTATTTCATTCTTTTTAATGGCTGAGTAATATTCCATTGTATATATGTACCACATCTTCTTTATCCATTCTTTTGTCGATGGACATTTAGGTTGCTTCCATGTCTTGGATGTTGTAAACAGTGCTGCAGAATATTGGGGTGCATGTATCCTTTCAGACCATACTACTCACCACCTATGATGCCTTAGCAAGAAGTCAGGAAAAGGACTTGAACCTCATCTGGACAGTTCCTCCTAAGGTCAACTAGACAGGCCAGGGATTTCAAATCCCAGGAGATAACTTGACTGATTTGGAGAAGATTTAATGAATCAGAATCTTGAGGGTTGTGGTAATTATTAGGACTTTTCACAAACATTCCATCTGTATATTTTATAAATTTGTAGTGGTATTGCACTTTCCTGCCTCTTTTCAAGTTAGACTTGACCATACTTTAGCCATTGAACTGTGAGCCCAAGTGACATGTGTCACTTTCAGACAGATATTTAAAAGCCAGTAAGATGTCTGCCCCAGCAGACATCATTGAAGGACAGGAGATGGAGACTCCATCAGTCTGAGTCCCCGAATAGCCACAGGAGCAGACACACACTCACACCACTCCCCCAACATTGTTGGACATGGAGTCTGAGTGAGAAAAACATTTTGTTGTATTAAGAGTCCTGATATTCAAGGATTGTTTGTCACTGCAGCATCCTGAGCTTATCTTGGCTGATCTGTGTTTTCATCAGAGCTGTGACTGATATTCCTCCATGTGTGGGAACCACTGACACATCCCACTCCCTCCCCCGCCAACACCAGCAGCAGTTCAGCTGAGCTGTCTCCATATGCAGAAGGCAAGCTCCAGAATATCATTTTATATTGACCCTCACCAGTCATTCTAAAGGCCCAGACTCCAGTTAGGAGACTTTACCTGAGCTCATCTTTCTGCCCTGTAAGCTCATCGGTCAGTATTAGCACATGAGGGCCAGAAGGGAAGATAGGGCTTGGAAGACACATGGAAATATTATATACACAGAAGTGATAAAAGAACATTTTAGATGAGAACTCTGATCCCTTGAGACTCATATAACTGTGCTTTTTTCAAATAAAGTCCACTGTTTCATTAGAAAGAGGAAGGAAGGAAGAGAGGGAGGGAGGGAAGGAAAGAGAAAGAAAGAAAGAAAAAGAAAGAAAGAAAGGAAGGAAGGAAGGAAGAAAGAAAGGAAGGAGGGAAAGAAGAGAAAGAAAAAGGAAGGAAGGAAGGAAGGAAGAAAAGAGAGAGAGAGAAAGAAAGAAAGAAGAAAGGAAGGAGGGAAGGAAGGAAGGAAGAGAAAGAAAAAGGAAGGAAGGAAGAAAGAAAGAAAGAAAGAAAGAAAGAAAGAAAGAAAGAAAGAAAGAAAGAAAGAAAGAAAGAAAGAAAAAGAAAGAAAGAAAAAGAGAGGGAGGGAGGAAGGAAGGAGAAAGGAAAAAAAACATGGTGTGAGCTGCCCTCTGGCTCAAAGCACCCTCCCAGCTTCGTTCTGGCTCCCGCTTAGGGTTTCTGACTGCCTGGTCAGCATCTTGGCTTCTCCCCTCTCGTTTCCCCTTTTGGATTTTTAAGCTGCCCTCGAGAGGACTACTGCCCCAGGAACCCAGGAAGACTCTGCCTCTGCTATTGTCTCCCACCCAGTTCCCACCTTTAGGCTCATTTCCCCATGCCCATCTCAACCCACCCATCCCCCCTGCCCTAAGGACACCGTCAGCATTAGATTGCCTGTCCAAATCTGAAAATAAAACCTCTAAGGAAGTACTCGAAAATAATAGATCTTTTTACTCATGTTAAATGCCAAATATTCTATTTTTTGCATCACAAACAGCCATATGTTAGATGGCTTCACTGTGTTTTGCCCCTGAAATGGTTCATAGTACAAGAAGTTTAAGGTCAGCTGCTCTAGAGAGAATCAGCTAAGACCACTGTGCTTTAACAACACTGAACTCACCCTGCAAATCCCAGTGCCTTCTATTCCTCCTTCTTTAGAACAGATGCATCAAATTGGCTGCTCAGAGACTGAATTCAACAGATGCATTTTATCTGTCACACAGAGTGTCTTTAATTTTTTTCAGGCACACACCAACACTTAAATATTCAGAGACTTATATAAAATTCCAGCTTTCTAGCATCTGTGAAAAAATGAAGCTCTCTGGTAATTCTGGATTCACATGCCCACCTGACAACAATCAGTTAAAACTGAGACCCCACTGATCGCTTTACAGGTGCTCTCCTCTTTGCCACAGTCTGCAGCAGGCCCTGACTGACTTACGCCAGGTCAGCCACTTTTATGTATGTTTCCTGCCTAGATCCCATAGGCATGTGCAGACTGCAGTTCAAACATTTTATGTCTATCAAAGTGTAGTGATTCCTAGATGTGGACAGCAAATCATCTGCTTCAGCATCAGGCATGTCCCATGTTAAAATGCAGAGTTCTGAGCTCTATCAAGCCTTCTGAAATAGAAACCCCAAGAAGTGGTACCCAGCACCACATAATTCTTAGACGTACAAGGGTATAAGCATTCTACTGCATCCTGTGCTAATTAACCACCCCTAAATATTTACTTTGCAGAGGACAATGCCTTGTAAACCAGTGACCTGAGTTCGAATTACCAAGACTGAATTCTTCTTTTATGTTCTTTTGCATCTTTATATTACCTTTTTCTCAAAACAATCTACAACATTTTACTTTAATTAGTAACTCATCAAAATAAGCTCTATAAAAAAAATGGTAGCAAATCTCCCAGTTCTTCAAATGGAAAGACTGAAACTAAGAAGACAAGGGACATTATTTTCCTGTGATTTACCCTGGAAGGTATCCAACGCAGAATAAGTAGATCTAGTACTTGGGATTTCAGTCTTGGCTCTGTCCAGCCACCCAACCATCAACCCACTCAGTAGCCACCTCTCCATTCTCATTTCAAAGTGCACAATGCCCGGACTGCAAAAAAAATTAATGTATCCCTTCATTTTTGGCAACAACTACCTTATAAACAAGTGCCCAATATCCAAACCTCCCATAATATGTCCCTATTCTGTGCTCTCGTCCGTTTAGAAAACAATACAAATGGACCAATAAACTTGTTTCCTTCTGAAGAGATGGAGAGTACGTATGGGAAGTATCAGATTTCATAACCTGAACATTGCTCTGCAGAAGAAATTTACCATATTTGCAGACTGATGGCTTTTCATCTTATAGGATTAGTCAAACTCCAGAAAGAAAGAAAAAATATTTATATATATATATATATATGTAAAATTTCAGTACTCTTATGAGCAGTTAGGAAATGAAACCAATTTGAAAGTGAACGTGACAAAATGACCCTAATTTAAATTTTAAATTTGCTCGTATTACAAGTGGCCCCCATATCCTCCCCCCATGTTTGTATCAGTGAAAAATCATATATATATATGCAAATATGTATCATATTATATGCCGATAATGTGATATTTTGTTCTGAAAATGATGAAACGCAGGCATGAGTAGCATTCAAGATTCTCTGCTGGAAGCCCCTTCCCCTCCTCTCAGGTTCACGTCTTGCCTGCTTGCCTACGCACACCCTTCACTGGGGCCACATTGTTCGGCTCACTTAAAAAACCAAAAAAAACCTTGCGCCTCCACCTGAAAGTTTGCTTTTCTCCAACCGTATAAACCCAACCCATATACATGAGGACTCAGCTGAATTCACACCCGTGGTGACCACTGTGATAGGACACCCAGAGCCACCCTTCAGGACTGAGACCCCCATTCCCCCAGCTGCTCACTCTCCTGGTAGCTGATGGCTCTCAACTGAGTTCCTCTTGTCCAGTGTGAGCCCAGACGAAGCTCACATTTAATGACTCGTTGATGATGGAATGTACAAAGGCCTGGCCTCATTGCCCCAGTTCAAGACGACTCCGAAGGGCCATCAGGGCTCCCCAGCTCTGACTGAGAGCAACTTGTAACTACATCACAGTTCAGCTCCTTCTGCCTTTGAAGAGGATTCCAAAGAGACGTGGATTCCCAGTACATTTCCTGCATGTAAATCTCCACATCAGAGTCTATTTCTCGGGGGAATAGATCACGTCCATAGATTTTCCAGAAGCTTTGCTTTTGACCCCAGCTCATCTGGATATCTCATTCTCTGCCCTTCATTGGCACATACGCCTGTGTCACCCATTTTTCTCTCCTTAATTATGTTGTCAGTTATCATTTCACGTGTCTGCATTTTCTTTCCAATCGTTCCATGGCTGGCTTGAAGGCAGATTGTGTCTTAATCTTCTTTGCGATGTTGGCAGTTCAAACTCTTGACCTGCACTTCAGAGTTCTGGAGTCATTTCTTCAAGTTCTGTTGGAATGGAGAAGTTCCAGAGAAAATGCTAGGGCAGGGAACGGAGAGCAAAGGGAGAAAGAGTAGATTGTGGGAAGATGGATTTGGAGCCAGAAGTCATTGTAGGAATGAGTGTCCTTGAATCTCTTTTATAAGGGGATTTTTTTTTTTTAATATCAGTGTTGACTGCTTTGGGTTTCTTTTCAGTTCTCAGCCTCAGCAGGGTTTGCCACTGAAGTACTTGGCACTGGATATGTACATCTGTAGGAGCAAACTCGGGCAGAATTATTAACAACACGATCTTTTCATTTGGAAGCTTCCCCACTCCTCTCTGCTCCTAGCTCCTTTGTATTCTGGTGCCCTGCCCACCACTCAGTGACCTAATGTCACCTCGCTGCAGTCCCTGCTCGAGCCCTCCACCCAGTCCTGTCTTCCTCAAGCAGAATCCCCTCCACCTCTCTCCATCTGTGTTTGTCTTGCTTCCAAGTGGATTCTAATTCAAATACCAACTCCAATCAATATGAAGCTGTTGGGAATTCCCTGGCGATCCAGTGGTTGGGACTCTGCACTTTCAATGCCAAGGGTGTGGGTTTGATCCCTGGCCAGGGAACTAAGATCCCACAAGCCACCAGCCAAAAAAAATTTTTTTTTAAGAAAAAGGAAGCTGTTGCCTGGGATACTGGGTTGAGAAGGATTATGTGAGACCACCTCTGCTCCTGCAGTACGGGCAACTGGTGATGTGCTGGGCACTGGAGTTAGGGTAGGAGTGGCTGCCCAGTTCCTGTGCATTTCCCATCCTTGCATGAAACCTGCTGAAAGGCTAACATCAAGTTGCCTCAAACTTTTGATCCAATGACTGATTATAGGAAAGAGTGCTATGGTTTCCTGGGAAAATTAGTATCTTCAAAGGACAATCTTTAACTCAAAAGAATGATTTTTTAAATTGAAGTATAGTTGATTTACAATGTTTTGCTAATCTCTGCTGTACAGCAAAGTGACTCAGTTTTACACATATAGACATTCTTTTTTTTAATTCTTTTCCACTATGGTTTATCACAGGATATTGAATATAGTTCCCTGTGCTAGACAGTAGGACCTTGTTGCTTATCCATTCTAAATGTAATAGTTTGCATCTATCAACCCCAAACTCCCAGTCCATCCCTCTCTCTCCATCCCCTCCCTTGCAAGTCACAAGTCTGTTCTCTATGTCTATGAGTCTGTTTCTGTTTTGTAAATGGGTTCATTTGTGCCATATTTTAGATTGCATATATAAGTGATGTCATATGGTATTTGTCTTTCTCTTTCTGACTTATTTCACTTAGTAGGATAATCTCTAGTTTCATCCACGCTGCTGCAAATGGCATTATTTCATTCTTTTTTATGGCTGAGTAGTATTCCATTGTATGTATGTACCACATCTAAAGGAATGAATTTTTAATTGTTGGAATTTTAGGTCTTCAGATAGTCTGCCACTGAAGTTCTTCCACAAGCCACATCCTTGTCCACCATCATACTAAATAAACCATCATCTCTATCTAGGCCTGAAGTCATCTCTGAACACATTTGGTTAAATCATATCTAAGTGAAGTAGTAAATGAGTTACAAGGAACCATACCTGGTTACAGTCTGAAGGCTCAAACAAGTATGTCCTTGGGCCAATCACTTTAACTCTCTAAGGGAGGGTCATGAGTGCTACCGAACAAGTGGTTCTGAAAATTAAATGCAAAAAACAGATGTGTGGGTGCTTTGTAGAATGGTGTACATAGACGGCATATGTTCATTGAAAATTTTCAATTAGCCATCCTAGCAGGTCACTCTATTTTCCCACATCATTCCAAAGCAATCAGCATCTGATTCTCATGATCCTCAGACAACATTCAAGTTCTGCTGGCTACTGAGAGAGCCACATGTGTATAGTGTCAACAGGAGAAGTTTGAAAATATGAGAAAGTTTATATGGGATCTTGAATTTTCTAAGAGGGTGAAAATAAGTTTAACAAGTGCTAACAGTTGGCATCTAAGAGCACCCTTGGCATGTCCTCTGCAGCTCCACCTGGTTATGTCCCAAGATTTAACAAGAAGATCCATGGTCTACTTAGAGAACAGAGTCCCATCCTGACCAGAAGTTCATTTGCCTGAGATGGAACAGGATAAGTGTCAATGTCCTTATGGGCACATGAGAGGAAGTGCTATGAAGAGAGGACAGATAAGCAGATAAATATGTTTGGGTTCAGAACACGGCTGATTAAAGTGCTCCAGGTGAATAATGGAGATGGGGAGACATCAGCAAAATAAAGAAATTCCCATAAAAGCTCTAAACTCCTTTGCCTTCCCCTTGACCCTTGATGTTCCTGTAGGGAACGCGTGTGGTTGGGCATGGGAGGTAAGAGAAGAATAATTTGATGGAGAGATCATAAACCACGAGTCTCAAGCGAGACGCTACAGCAAGCACATAAAGTTGATCTGAGAGGGATAAGGAGTGAGAGATAAATCAAAACATGCCCAAACGGGGTTCATGAAGGTCATTTGGAGAAGGTGATGGTGATTGAGCCTGAGTAATTGAGCAAAGATTTACAAAGAATAGCTTTAAATAACACTAATGTCAAGGATTCTCCAGAGGCATCTGCTTGTAATTTTCTTTTATATCATTAATATTAATACCCAACTATAAAGCCATTGTTTCTTGGATATATTCCTAATTTATAAAGAATATTTACTTTTGAAGCTCATGACTTTCCTTGTATTTCATCAAAAGCCACACAACTGTAACTACTAAATCCAGGATAGGTTGACATTTTAAAGTTACAAATAAGACAGTGGCATCTGCAGGATATTTTATTGAACAGAATGGCCCATGAGTGAGAAAGTCCATTTCATAATACTTGCATGAAAATTAATGAGTTCCTTTGGATTTCTATGGGACTTATCTTCTGCAATGTTATTTTTCCCTTTGGATGAGCAATTATCTTTTTAAGAAATAAAGAATAAAAGTAAAGTTCTAGAAATCAAGTTAAATCAATTTAATGACGGCAACAAAAAAGAATTTTTGCTTTTTAACAAAAGTGAAGTACAATGGAAATCTAGCTTGAAAAGACTCTGGAGTGTTCTACAGAAATATTTCCAGCCAGTGACCCAAGCCAGGGCAGAGGTCTTTCACCACCTCAGCTCAAAAACACCCCTTTGGATTCCGAAAATCAAATTGACCCATCTCAGTCTATCAAGTGGTTTCCAGTTTTCAGCCTCTCCCTTTTGAACAGCTGAGCAAAAGACATTGCTGCCTGAGGTTTATTGAATTGGTTATTTTTAAGCTAAAGGATTTGCAAAATGCATTGTCCCTTACTTTGCCTTTAACATTTAGAAGGGCTGAAAATAAGAGTCCTTCCCAGAAAGAAACTGTTTCCATTAGGATTTTAAGCCCAAGATGCTAATGATGATTCAACACAATCTATACTCTTTTTTTGAGAGAGCTTGGTTCTGATACTATGGATTTTTATAGTCACTACTGGGAAAAGTTGAGAATGAACAATAACAGCCTTTTATAAACTGATATTCACTGTCTTCTGTAGTGTAACTTGAGTGTGTAACTGTGCTGAGTCAGAGACTCTCTTCAAAGAAGCAAAACGTATTTTTCCATCTTGCTTTCCTATCTACTGCTGGTCCTGCGCAGAGTGAGTCAGAGTCCCAAGAGGTGGTGGGTAGGTGCCACACCCCAGAAATGTGGATTTCCTAACATCATACATTTGGCAAGAATGAAATGGGAAGTTTTTAAAATGCATGAAATGGAAATGAATCTAGCCCAGCAGAGTAAGCCAACACTTCCCTGACTCTCAGACAGATCACCAGCCCTGGGGAGTCTGAGGTTTCCAATTTGCTCCCATACCATGAGGCATCTGCTTGTTTCTGGGAGATATCATGGCAACGTTGTTTTACACCTCTAAATAGCTTCCATTTGGCTTTAGTCATATGCACTTCATTAAAAGTTGGAATTTTTTTTTATCAAGTTGTTGATAACAGGATGCCTTAAATTTGAATAATAGGTTTTAATCTTCTGGTCACTATCGATGTTTACACTCTCATCAAATATGCACTTTTCTACCCCTTTCAATAGAATCTGAGAAAGAATGTCTCTGGCAAAAATGCAGGACCCCTGGAGGGCTGTGTAGCTGCAATTCAGTTCTCTCTTCTGGAAGCCATAGAAATAGCTCATGACTGGAATTACAGATAATTGCCCCATTCTTTCACCTCAGAAATGGCCTTGAGTGCAGTGTTCATCTTGGGTAAAAATAATGCTTTATCTTCTAATCAATTTTGTCCCTCTTGGAATTAGCAACTTCTTGGGTTGTCTGTTTAACATATCAGGTGATATGCCCTTTGAAGTCTAAATGTTAGCACAGTCTCTTTTTAAGAATTAGAAAATAATGTTTTCCTTGTCAGAATTCCCCACTTATATTTTCTGTGCTGTGATATCTTGACATTTGAATATGTAATTAAAATCAGAGCAGAAAGACCTCTTATAGCAGTCCATTGCCAAGGGTCAGCAGCAAACACCTCCTCCTGGACTCATAGAGCTAAGATGTTGCATGATTCAAGAGTAATCAGAAGAGAAATCCTTAGGACTTCCCTGGTGGCACAGTGGTTGAGAGTCCACCTGCCGATGCAGGGGACACGGGTTCAGGCCCCGGTCCGGGAGGATCCCACATGCTGCGGAGCAGCTGGGCCCATGAGCCATGGTCACTGAGCCTGCGCGTCCGGAGCCTGTGCTCCGCAACGGGAGAGGCCACAACAGTGAGAGGCCCGTGTACCACAAAAAAAAAAAAAAAGAGAGAGAAATCCTTAGAGGGAGACAGAAAACAAATAGTTGAATCCAAGGATGTAACTCCTTGAAGGCAAAGATTGAATCTTGTGTGCCTTTGTATTCCAGAGGCTCAGCAAAGCGCCCAGCATAGGGAAGGGTCTCAGTCAACACCGGCTAGATACAGGGGTGAATGAATAAGCAAATGAATCAAAAAAGCTCTAAGGTTAGACTTCCCTGAGCAATTTCACACTGACTAATGACTCTTTAGTTTCCCTCTAATACCATATTAAATCCGAATGGCATAGTGGTTTTTAGCATGGGCTCCAGAGCAATATGAGAACCCCAGCTCGACTGCTAATTGCCTAAGTGGTGTTGAGTAAGTATCCTCACCAAATCTCAGTTTCATCATCCGTAAAATGGCAATAATAAATACACTGATTTTGCAAGGTTATTAAGAGGATTAAATGAAAGAACAGAAAATACTTAGCACACAGCCTGGCAACAATAAGCACTCAATATCTGTGAATTATAATTATTAATATCACACAAAACAAGCAACCCAAGTGGGAAGTTAGGGGTTATGACTTTAAATTATTTTAAAATAATATTTATTAAAAGAATGATTGAAATAAGTGAATAATTAATGAATGCATAAATTAGAAAATGAGTAATTCATGTTGTCTCCATACATAGTCACTAATGAACACGTAATACCAGCTGGAAGTCCCAGGTGGTTTCCCTTTATGTGAGATGGCTGAGGACAGGGAAACATCTCTTTTCAGAGACTGCTGGCATAGTGCACGCCGTATTGTAGGTACTCAGAAAGTGTTGTCGAAGTGCACAAATACTACTTATTATCTGCTTGTATCCTTAAGGAAAGATGCCACCTATTGGTTCTGCTTTGGATAAACCCTCTGAAATTGCCCATAAAAGACAAAAGTGAAATTAGCATAATCACTGACAAAGGATATGAATACAGAAAAGGCATGCTTTCTAAAGTCCAGCTGGATGAAATAGTTATTTGCTGAAGAACGTTTTTTTTTCAATTAGTGATATCGAAAATAATTTAGCATCAAATTTTCCTCCTCTGTTAGAGGATCAACTTGGTCATCCTTAGTGACAGAAAAACATTAGGAAGATGTGAGGTTTGGTAGTATTAAAAATGCCTAGAAGCTATGTAAAAACTAGACATGTATAACGCTGACCTGCTGTGTGTTTCAGAACCTGAGATTGGAGACCTATTGAACTGATTAATGTTCACAGGAATAATTTACTGTAATTACATCAAAAAACTGGCTCTAACTATGGCAATAAATGGAACTGATAGCTTTTCAGAGCAATGCTGTGAAATAAAGTATACACATATTATTGTGAAAAATGTAAAACAAAGTTCAAGTGGAAATCATGAAGACATGGGGAAGTGAGAACAGGGAAGACCTAAAGTAAACTATTCATTTTCTGGTTTATTCTGAAAGTTAACATGTGTGCACACAAACACATAGGGAATACTATAATTATTTTGACTAGAGAGCAAGAACTTATGCAAATCACAAGTGGAAAATATAAGAAAGAAATGAATAGAAAAATGAACTTCGCAAAGCAACTCATATTCGGGCTTCCCTGGTGGCGCAGTGGTTGAGAATCTGCCTGCCAATGCAGGGGACACGGGTTCGAGCCCTGGTCTGGGAAGATCCCACATGCCGTGGAGCAACTAGGCCCGTGAGCCACAACTACTGAGCCTGCGCGTCTGGAGCCTGTGCTCTGCAACAAGAGAGGCCACGATAGTGAGAGGCCCGCGCACCGCGATGAAGAGTGGTCCCCGCTTGCCACAACTAGGGGAAGCCCTCGCACAGAAATGAAGACCCAACACAGCAAAAATAAATTAATTAATTAATAAACTCCTACTCCCAACATCTAAAAAAAAAAAAAAAAATACTAAAAAAAAAAAAAAGCAGCTCATATTCTACAAATTGGAGTAAATAGATTGATGGCATATAGTTCTGCACATGCACAGTCTACTCAGAATAATGGCAGAACTTCCAGCCAGGAGGCTTTCTACTCTACCCTGGCGTAACTCAGCGAGCTACATGGAACCTACTGTTACATAAGCTGATGTTTATGCTGTGCCTCCTTGTGGTGCTTTAGGAGATTTTGAAGTCTGTGGGAAAAGAAGAATAGAGAGAGAAAGAAAAAGGAGAAAGAGAGAAGGGTAGGGCCAAGGATAGAAGTGGGGTTTAAATTAATTGAATGTCCACCATCAGCACGAGGCTAAGCAACTTTACCTACATGGTCCTGTTAATGTTCTCAGCACCACTGTGAATAGGTATCCTTATCATCATTTCAGAGATGAAGAAATGCAAGTCCAGGGAAATGAAGAAATTGGTTCAATATCATGATGGAATATAATAAAAAGCAGAACTAGATTGTGGTCAGATCTGTCTGCCTGTCCACTGCTGTTCTTCCACCTTACCACTTGTTTGAATTTGCTTGAACCTAAACCAAAATCCTGCCCACACTGGCCATACCGAGCCATTGCCCCCATGTCATCAGATGTCCTTTCTGAGAATGTTCCCAATCACCTGGAGGACGATAGTCCTTGATACCTTGTGAGGTTAGAGAGATGCTGTTGTTGACCCTCTCTCACTCTAGGGAATTCACATAATGATGTTTTTCAACCGAAATGCTGCAGGTTTTTACAATAAGAAATATCTTCTGAGTAAACTCAAATGTTAGCATTGCCTTTATTACATAACCTTGCTAGGCGAGGAATTTTGTTCTGAAGGGCAGATTTATCACCAGCAGGCTGCATAGGGAATGTGGCATCAGGTATACCAGAAATGGATATTTTTAAAGATACTTCATTCAAGCTGAGTCTAATAAAGCCTGCTGAAAAACACTTTGACTTGTTTTATTTGAAAAGTTCTTTCGCTCTCAATTGTGCACCTTTCTATAAACTGAACTATTCACATTTACTTCTCTTCCAAAAACTGTGTCCATTAAACCCTGAGAAAATGTATTTTTCACCATCTTCCCTTTGCCTGGAGTTCTAGTGACCATTCTGATTTCCGTCCCTAACCCATTAGTGCTTGCACTTCATTTTCCAATTCTCTTTTGAGATATGTTTGTATTCAATTTCTATAGTCATTTCAGTTTGCCTCCTGTCGGTTTTTGATTTTATGTTGACTTCCATCAGAGATGCTTCACTGTTTACTTCTGAAATTCATATTTGCAGCAGAGATGGCCAGCTGCTCACTAAGTTCTACCCATCTTTCTCTATAAAACAACCATGATTTTATGCAGGAGATAAAAGTACTGAGCCAAAAAGACTATACTTCTCAGCCAACCTTGTGTCTATCTGATTAAGGTCTAGCCAATGAAGTACAAGTAGAATTTGTTGGGGGACACATCTAGAAAGTACCTTAAAAGGGTAGCATGTAGCTGGCGTGGACCCTTTTTTCTCTTCCTCACTTCCTCCCTCGTGCCTGGTATGTGAGCCTGAGTTCTGGCAGCAATCTTGGACCCTGGGGAAAGATTGGTAGCCACACATTAAGAATGGCATAGAAGAAATATAGAAAGATACTGGGTCCAAGATGATGGTGGAGTGCCATGCCAGTCTTAGAATACCTATTTCTGGAGAGAAAAGTTAAAAATTCATCTCATTAGCCCAACATTGCTCTTAGTAGCATCATCATGTTATTTCTAACAAATGTACTCCCCAGAAGATATAAAGTCCTCTTTTGGTCACCTATGGCACTTAACTACTTAACTTTTATCTAATCCTTTGATGTATGACCAAATAAAATGTTATAGGGTATTGAAAGTATTTGGTTAAAGACAAATTCTACTACACTAAATTTAACTTTGAATCAAACTTCTACAATACCACAGTACTAAGAGAAATTTGGCAAACAAACATTTCAATACACAACTTAAGCATCATATTTATTGAAATGTCCATTGTCTCAAGGATTGATGAAGATTTACAAAGTGAAAGGTAATCATTAAATATTCCATACATGGCTGTGGACTTAAGGATGTCAGGTTACAAGAAACAGCTTAAGAAGAAACAGAAGTATTGGTTTACCTAACAAAAAGTTCAGTGATAGAAGTGGTTTCTAACATGGCTGAATCTTCAGGATTCTATCTCTCTTCAGCTTTCAGCTCTGACTTTCCTTTTATTGACTTTATTCTGAGGTAATCTTTTCCTATACGGCTGCAAAGTTAGCCACTAACAGATCCAAGGCTCTAGCTTACTAGCTTAAAAAACCAGTGGAAACATACATACAATGGAATATTACTCAGCCATAAAAAGGAATGAAACTGAGTTATTTGTAGTGAGGGGGCTGGACCTAGAGACTGTCATACATAGTGAAGTAAGTCAGAAAGAGAAAAACAAATACCATATGCTAACACATATATATGGAATCTAAGAAAAAAAAAAAGAGGTCATGAAGAACCTAGGGGTAAGATGGGAATAAAGACACAGACCTAATAGAGAATGGACTTGAGGATATGGGGAGGGGGAAAGGTAAGCTGGGACAAAGTGAGAGAGTGGCATGGACATATACACACTACCAAACGTAAAATAGATAGCTAGTGGGAAGCAGGCGCATAGCACAGGGAGATCAGCTCAGTGCTTTGTGACCACCTAGAGGGGTAGGATAGAGAGGGTGGGAGGGAGGGAGATGCAAGAGGAAAGAGATATGGGGACATATGTATATGTATAACTGATTTACTTTGTTATAAAGCAGAAACTGACACACCACTGTAAAGCAATTATACTCTAATAAAGGTGTTAAAAAATAAATAAATAAAATAAAATAAAATAGTAGAGAAAAAAAAAAAACTGTGGGAAAAAAAAGCACTTTTTCCCAGATACAATAGATTATCATTCAGTAAACATTCATTACCTCACCTTCAACTTTCGTGAGAGATTTTGATGTTGGTATTGATCATGTGATATGCTTTGGCCAATAGAATATTAGTAGATGTAACTGACCTGAGTTAGATGTATAATAAGCTTGCACAGTGGGACCTGGTCACTTGCAGTTCGACTTTTATTCTTAGAGGACCAGGCTTTGAGTTGAGGCTTTGAGCCATTGAACCAGGGAGGATAAAAGACACGTGAAGAGCTTGGCTAAACCTGAAGCTTGGAGCCAAATCCAGCCAAACCCAGATTCAAACAGTCAAATACCAGCCAGTGATCACACGCATAAAAGAGAAATAAGTACTTATTGCTGTATGCAACTAAGATTTGGGGTACTTTTCACACAGCTTTTATGAAGCATCAGCTAACTGATGCATGTGGCGTTTCAACAAAATTCTCAGACTTTAATCTCACGAACTCAGAGCAGTGGTTCTCAAAGTCTCATCATCAGCATCACTTAGGAGCAGCACCAGCATCAACCTGAAAACTTGTTAAAAATGCTTAGGTCTCAAACCAAACCGACAGAATCATAATCTCTGAGGGAAAGGACCAACAATTTTTGTTTTAACAAGCCCTCCAAGTGATTCAGATCTACCATAATGTATGAAAACCACTGACTTGGAGCATATGCTCACTCTTAAACCAACACAGTGCATAAATCATCAAGCCTGGAGCTGTGGGGTGGGCCAGCAGCACCAGAATTATTTAATCCCGTGGGACAAGACCTGAAGATGTGCATTTCTAACAAGTTTCTGGATGCTGATGCTGCTGGTCTGAGGCGCACTCTTTGAGAATCACTAGACTAAGACTGCAACAGGAGTGGCTAATTGGGAAATCAACATTCTCTTAACAAAAGAAAGAAACAAAAGAGGAAGGCTACTGGCTGGAGAGCAAATGTCAATCACAGCTGCATTCTTATTAAAAGGAAAAAGTTCTCATGGAAGAGATCAGACAACCACCAATATTCTCCAACAATTCTGCAGGCACAGGCAAATCTGAGCCAAAAGAGAAATCTCATCTGTCTTTTAGTTCATGAAATTGATTGAGACATGAACTGATTTTTTCTTCTCCTCAATTTTGCTGAAATTCAACACAGATCTGAGGAATCAAATAAAAGACAGCAGTTTTTGCTACAGAGAGCCATGTATCATCCCAAATGTGATCTGAGTTGTCACACAAATCTTTCTTAGTACAATTCACTGAAGATAAATATAGTGCTTAAGGAGATGTCTATATGTCAAACAACTGAGTCATTTTCATCCATTCTCATGAAACCAAGACAACAGCCTATAATTTTGAGCAATACAAAATACAAAATAGGATCACAGACCCTGGTTATTGCTGCTATTTTTAATCTGTTCCTGATATGTGCAAATTAAAGAATTTTAGAACTCAAAGAACCTTAGAGATCATCCAGCCCACATATTGCAAGCCCAGACAACAGGCCACATTCCACCCAGAAATGTGTTTATTAGTCCTGCACAAAAGCATTTTTCTTTTAATTAAAATTATCACCATATTTAAAATTTTTCAACTTTTCTTGGCAAGTTTAAAGATCCAGCAACACATAATATGGACAAAAGTCTAGTCTCCTCATGGCACAGTACATTGGAGCTGAGGGCTGGTTTCCTACTTTTGAAGAAGCATATACTCTACTCCCCAGTCTGACAAAGACATTCCACTCTGTTGTTTTACAACCAGCCGGCCTCACTCATTTTCAGGGCCTGCCTGTGTCCTGTAGGCATGTAGATTTGCCATCTCTAGTCTAGACAAACTCCTTTGTTTTAGTAACTAGAACACTGAAGTTCATGGTGATGACCAACTTTCATTCACATTATCTCTTTAGCAGCAGACAAGTTTGCACTGTCAGTTTTTCACTATTTCAGAAAGTAGTTTCTCTTACAGACACTTATTCACCATGGAAAATGGGGTTGCAAAAGTTCACCATTCAAATTCTGCCCAGTTAATACTGAGGCAGGTGGCTCATTTCAGTATATGGCTAATTTCAGAAAGCTAAAGAGTAAAAAAATCCATGATCAGTGCAAGAAATGATCAGCCACAATACTTTTAATGTGAAATAAATCTTATTCAGATTTTGTGGACTTTGTGCCCTCAATATTTTCAACTCCTTTGGTGAGAAAGTGGGGTTTTTTTCAGTTAAAAAGCAATTTTTAAACACATTTATTTGGATGACTATTATTTAAAAAAAAAAAAAAGACAGAAAATAATAAGTGTTAGCAAAGATGTGGAAAAAAAAATCCCTGTACGCTGTTGGCAGGATGGTAAAATGGTGCTGCCACCATAGAAAACAGTATGAAGGTCCCTCAAAATATTAAAAGTAGGATTACCATATGGTCCAGACATTCCACTTCTGGGGATGTATCCGAAAGAACTGAAAGTGGAATTACAGTGAGATATTTGCACACCCGTGTTCATAGCAACACTATTCAAAATACCCAAGAGGTGGAAGCAACCCAAGTGTTCATCCACGGATGAAAATATTTTTTTTAATGTTGTCTATATGTACAATAGAATATTATTCAGTCTTTAAAAGGAATGAACTTCTCTAAGTCTGTGAGTCTTTTTCTGTTTTGTGAATAAGTTCATTTGTATCATTTTTTTTGTATAACTAAATCACTTTGCTGTACACCTGAAACTAACACAACATTGTTAATCAACTGTACTGTAATATAAAATAAAAAGTCAAAAAAGAAGGAAATTCTGACACATGCTACAACATGGCTGAACATTGAGGTTACTTGGCTAAGTAAAATAAGCCAGTCAGGAAAAGACAAATATCACATGATTCCACCTCCATGAGGTATTTAGAGTAGTCAAAATCATAGAAACCAAAAGGAGAATGGTGGGTGCCAAGGACTGGGGGAGGGGGGGAATGGGAAGTGCTTGCTTAACGGGTCCAGAGTTTCAGTTTTTCAAGATGAAAAGTTCTGGAGCTTGGCTGGCCAACAATGTGAATATACTTAACACGACTGAAGTAAACAGTTAAAAAATGTTTAGGATGGTAAATTTCATGTTATGGGTTTTTTACTACAATAAAAATAATTTTTTTGAAAAAGAAATTTCTTAGTCAAGTCTGCTAGGTTTGGGGGGATCTGGTGTAATTATTTCAAAGGCCAGAGTGATGATATTCAAAGATGAACTAGAAAGACGATGTGTGTCCTATCCTGCAGAGGCTCTTGTGAAGGAGAACTTCCATTCACATCAGCATGGTTAAGCAAGTTCAAAGACAAAGTCAGGCTCTCAAAAGATCCTCTCAATCGATGAGTAAAAAAATGCTCTCTAGAGCTGGAACTGATAAATTTTTAGATGACAATTTTATCTCATTCTGAAAACTACAACAAAAAATTTTGCATTTAATATGTTTCAGATTTACTCTAAAAATGAGTTAAAAAGTGAGGAATTTGGTTGTTAAATCTAATAAAATTCAAATAAAGAGAGTATAAAATATATTTTATGATATTTGACTCATCTTTATCTTGGGAATTAATAATCTGTTTTGGGTTTTTAATACTCCTCTCGGTATAGATTATGTACTCCTATTTGCTAATCCTAGAGGTCATTATTCCTGGAATTAACAGCAAGGACTGTATTAGCTGCTCATATTGTAATAGTTCTCTCTCCCTAGGGCAATCAATCACTGAAGAAAGGTAAGATCAGTGTCAGTGTCCCAAAAGGCAGTCCCAATGCAAACCACCCTCTGATAATTTTGTAATTGTTGGTCTATTTTTATCTGCTGAATCTGGGTACCTTTAAACTGCTAGTGTAAGTATCATTTTGTTTCACCAGCTTTCCACACCGTCTCAATGTATCTAAAGACTGCCAAGGAAAGAGCCACTGTGCCAAATGCTCCAAATGCATCTCAATAGACTGAGTTTGGTTCACTGGAGATATTTCAAATGGAAACTGGAATTTATCCAGGAAACAGATTACTCTAGTGCTCTAGGGCTAAACCACCTTTAAAAGACAAACTTCAGCTTTGTCTGAAAATTATGGAGTCACAGCTGTTATATGTGTCTTGAAACTTATCCTCTCCAACTAACATTATCAAATACTGACACATTATCATGGTCCTCTTGTAAATTCTGTGAGTGTTAGAGAAATGACACTGGGGAGAGGGAAAAAACAAAACCCAGTGAGACTAGTCTTTGCTCTCAAGAAGTTTAGATCTTAGTCAAGGAGATAAATGCTATGTCCATGGTTCCAGAAAAGTGCATGACAGTATGTCATCATGTCAAAAATGTGTGATGTCTGCTACATTTATTAAAAGAATTCAGAAATGGAAAAGACCAAGGTGATATGGAGTATTGAGAAGGGTTTCATGAACCTGATAGGATTCCAAGAGGACCTTGAAAGAAAGATGGTATGCAGAATAGAAAGCAGACCACTTGTATGTTCTCACTTCAATTCTGCAACAAACATTTCCTATATTTGCTTTATCACACATCTACCCATTATTCATTCCTATAACCATCCATGATTCCATCTCATTTTTAAAATACTTGTTTAGGGTAAGTTGCTCACATCAGTATATCTCACCCCTAAAAACTTTAGCATGAATAGCATTAGAGTTCAATAGTTATTCATAATTTGGGAGGGGTAAAATTTACATAAATAAAATGTACAAATCTTAAGTGTACTCTTGGATGTGTTTTGACAAATGCTTGCTCCTGAGTAATATAACACTTCTTTCAAGATACACAACATTACCAACACTCCAGAAAGTTCCCTCGGTGCCCTTTTCCTATCAATACCCACCCCCCTTTAACTCCCTTGAGGCAGCCACTGTTCCAATTTTCTATCCACAAATTACTTTTGCTTATTGTAGAACACCAGGTAAATGGAATTATAAGCTAACTTTTGGGTAAGGCTTCTTTACAGCATAATGTTTTTGAGAGTCATTTAAGTTTTTGCATGAATGAGTATTTCATTCCTTTTTAGTGCTGAGTAGTATTCCACTATGTAAATCGACCATAATTTTTTTATCCATTTTTTGTTGGTAATCACCTGGGCTATTTACATTTTGGGGCTGTTATGATTAAAGCTGCTTTAAATCTTTCTGTACAGATCTTTTCATTTCCCTTATGTAAGCACCTAGGAATAGAATTGCTGGGTCAAAAATAAGAAGATAAAAATAACTTTACAGCTTATACCAGGACCTCATTTACAATAGAGGATAGACTAAGAATAAAACTGGATGATGGGTTTTAAATTAAATTTTATTCTATAAAACTCTATAGATAACCATTAAAATTATATTTGTTTCTGAGAGAATGCTGGGAGAGGTATGTTATAGAAATATTCAGTCCCGTAATTTGTATTTCTTTGCTTCAAAAAGCTTCTAGAAAAAAACCTTTGCAAAGAATTGTTACAAAAATTGCATCCTATCAGGGAGTAGTGGGGAAAAAAAAGAATGAAATTCAGTCATTGGGGATCATTACTTTTTATATTAGTCCATATTTTATGCAATCCTTCTCAAAGTTTTAAAATTCACCAAAATGTAGAAACGTGCAACTTAACTAATTTTTTCATTCTGTCTTTCTATTTAAAAAAAAGTGAGAACATGCAATGATCATTATTATGTTCTGTGTAAATAGTAATTCTTTCATGCTAGTAATTGCAGGTAAGAATTTTCCTAATAACACCAGGGTAACCTAGAAGAATTAAATCCATTTGTCATGTTTACTGGTGATTTTTCTAAAAAAATTTTTAACTTAGATTTTTTTTTCAAATTATAGTATAATGTATCTAATTTTATAGTGACTCAGATTCTAGGAAGAGTTAGATACCCCATCTTAGTAGTTTTGGACTTCTTGAGTTTGCTTTATGATGAGAAAAACTGACGCAGTTACTAAAAATACTGATTCCCAGGTGTTTCCCCTGGAGATTCTGCTTCAGTAAGGAGAAGATGAGGCCAGCAAAGAGCCCTCCAGAGACTGTAGACAGCACATCTGAACTTCACTAGTCTATTTCGCCCTCCCTCGGCTCCTACACTCTTGGAATGAGCAGGCCATTGTACCCCTGTGGGTTTCATTCCCTTATTTGTTAAAAAGAAAAAAAAAGAGCATTAGTACCTAGAAATGTACTTAGATCTTGCCACTCCTGCCACAACCCTCCAATCGATGCATGTACCCTTAGAATAGAACTGGAAGCCTTGCCATCACACTGTCTGCAAGGCCAACATGATGGGGCCCCTGACTCACCCTGTGTCCTCCCCTTCTGGCATTTCCCCCAGGTTCACTCTGCTGTAGCCACACTAGCCTTCTGGTCCTCACACATGGCAAACTGACTGCTAACTCAAGGCTATGCACTTACTGTTCCATTTGCCTGGAAAGGTCTTCCCCTAGGCAGTTGCATGTCCTGCTCCCTTGCTTCATTCAGTTCCCTGTTCACATATTACTTCCCCAAAGGGGACTTCTCCGAACTCCATGGCTGAAACCCAAAGCCGCATTTTTACCCTTCCTTCTGATCATTCCCTACTTCCTATCCTACTTTTTGTTTCCCCTAGTATTTATCACTACCTGGAATTACACAATACATCAGTTATTTATTGCCAGTTTATTTATTTATATGTGAATTTGTTTATGCGTTATGCTCCATGAAGGTCAGTATTGTTAGTCCATTCAGGCTGCTCTAACAGAAACACGATAGGGCTTGCCTGGTGGGGCAGTGGTTAAGAATCCGCCTGCCAGTGCAGGGGACACGGGTTCAAGCCCTGGTCTGGGAAGATCCCACATGCCGTGGAGCAACTGAGGCCTTGCACCACAACTACCGAGCCTGTGCTCTAGAGCCTGCGAGCCACAACTTCTGAGCCTGTGTGCTGCAGCTACGGAAGCCCGTGCATGCCTAGAGCCTGTGCTCTGCAACAAGAGAAGCCACTGCAATGAGAAGTCTGCACACCGCAACAATGAGTAGCCGCCGCTTGCCGCAACTAGAGAAAGCAGCACACAGCAATGAAGAACCAAAGCAGCCAAAAATAAATAAAATAAATAAATTTATTTTTAAAGAAATTTACAAAAAACACACAATAAACTGAAGCCTTATAAATGACAAACATTTCTTTCTCCCAGTTCCGGAGTCCAGGAAGTCAGAGACCATGGCGCCAGCAGATTTGGTGTCTGGTGAGAACCTGCTTCCTCATAGACAATGCCTTCTTGCTGTGTCCTTACATTGTGGAAGGTACTCTGGGGTCTTTTTACAAGGGCACTAACTCTAATCATGAGGGCTTCACCCTAATGAGCTAATCACCTTCCAATGGCCTCACCTCCTAATATTATCATCTTGGGGTTAAAGATTTCAACATATAAAATTTGGGGGCACATAAACATTAAGACCATAGCAGCCAGGAATATTCATCTCTTTTGTTTAATCTACCTTGAGAACCTCAAACAATATCTGATTCATAGTAGGCCCTAAATAAAATTTTTGTAAATTAATGTCAGCACTCATGATCTTGATGAGATCAATGTGTGTCATATAAAATCACTTTGTAAACGAAAAACACCCTGTTCAGGTATTTTTTTACCATTAAACTGCTATAAAAATATATATAACTTCATCTACAGATATTAACTATTTTTTCACAAAGAATATATTTGATGTCAATAGTAGTTAATTAATTTGTCCTTCAACATTCAGTACCTTTATTAAATAAGTGAAATACTGCACAACTATTGCATGCAATAAACTCCTTTTAAAAGTCAGTAGTTTAAATTATCAGTTAATAAATTCTGGAAAAATCTGCAAATAATTAAAACTTTCTTGTGATTGCTTTCATAATTTCAGTATTATATAAAAGCAATCCATCTTCCAATCTGAAGAATTTAGAATTTTATGCTTCTCTATGTAGAATTCTCTTTATAGTTGCTCCTGCTTTTATGCATTTTAATAATTCTGTTTATTGACATTAACCTGAAGGTCAAATTCTTCCCAACTTCTTTACTGACACTTTAACACAAATAATACTTAGGAGAAAAATAAAGCTGCATTAAATTTTGTTTCTTTTCATTGAGCCTGTTCAATGTCCATGTTTCCATTGCTCTCTTGATGGATCATATGGTCAAAGTGCTCACTGACAATAAACAGCCCAAAATGAACCTCATTAGCCATATACACAGAATTCTAATGTATATGGCCAGGAATTAATAGAGACCTTTCCCTTTTTGTTGACTATTTACACTCATTAGTGCAATACTTCTTGTTCCATAAACACATACAACTGGGAATTTTGTATGAAACACATACAACTGGGAATTCCCTGGGGGGTCCAGTGGGTCCTCTGTACTTCCACTGCAGGAGGCATGGGTTCGATCACTGGTTGGGGAACTAAGATCCCACGTGCCATGCAGTGTGGCCAAAAAAAAAAAACAAAAAACAAAAAACAATAACACATACAACTGGACACTATGAATTATATAAACATCAGGACCAATAAGAGTAATAATCATTTCCCTCATTTGAAAATTCACCATATGCCCTGCACTATTCTGAGCATTCAGTTACACCTCACAGCCCCCCTCTGGTAGGAATTATTCTTGTGCCCATTTTATAGAAGAAGAAACTGAGCCACGAAAGTAAACATCACACACTTTGTATGAAAGATAGAAACCCCAGCACTCAACTCTGAATAGATATGTTTGTCTACAACTAATTCTGCCTCAGATGGTTTTAATGACCTAGTTTTCCATTGGAGCAAAGAAAAACAGCATGTAATCGAAGAAAAGATACTGCATGGTTGATGTGGTTAAAAAAGAGTTACTTCAAATACAGTTGTTATATTTAGGGGAAAAGGCAAATTATGAAGTTAGAGGTAACCTAGAAACCAAACACTGTAAATTTATAAATTAATTTTAAGTAAATGTTTTCATGCAGTTGTTGCTCTCCTGTCTGAATGGCAAGATTTTTAAAATTTAGTTAAAATTTAACTGTCTATTGGCTTTTATGTACATTTTTTTTATTGAGATAGAATTTGCATGCCGTAAAATTCACCATACATGCTACAGTATGAATGAATCTTGAAAATACTCTGCTAAGTGACACAAAAGGCCACATGTTTTATGATTCCATTTATATGAGATGTCGAGAATATGAAAAAAATAGAAACAAAAAGTAGATTAATGATTGCCAAGGGCAGGGAGGGAGGCGGGCATGGGGAGTGGGTAAATGGTTTCTTTTTAGAGTGATGAAAATGTTCTGGAATTAGATAACAAGGATGGTTGCACAACCTTGTGAATGACAAAATTTCAAACAAATCTGAGATAGTATCAAAAGTGTCATCGGTCATTCTTTCTTGAGGGGGAGCACTATCCTTAATTTCTTAATCCTTTCATGGAAAACCTATAAACATATAGGTAAAGGAATGATAGAAAAACATGAAAGTGCCTTTCCAATAACAAAGCATAGCAGAGCTATTCTCAATGGTTAGAAAATAATACACTAAAAAAAGAACCCAAAAAACAAACAAAAAAAAAGATAGGGAGGGTGGGAGGGAGATGCAAGAGGGAGGAGATATGGGGATATATGTATATGTATAGCCGATTCACTTAGTTATAAAGCAGAAAGTAACACACCATTGTGAAGCAGTTATACTCCAGTAAAGATGTTTAAAAAAAAAATCCCTCTATGAACTACTTGCATTTACAATTATAGCTAAATGTGTTTCAGTACTTACTCTCTGCATTTATTTTTTTAAAAAACCTGAAGAAAAAATAAATAATAACCCAGCAAGATTCCTATTTCTGTGTCACTTCATCACCAGCCAATATCTCCAAACCATTGCCTTTTAAATTAATTTCACCTGACTTACATAAAAGAGGCAAGACTAAAAACCCAGGCTAATACTTTCCTGACCAAAAATAACTAAAAAAGGAAGAACAGAGGACCCAAAATGTCAACTACAAAACTACAAAAATAATTTGATTGACTATTTAGTTCAAAATAAATAGGAAAAAAAATGGTAATGGTAACATAAACACAGAGACTTTGAGGAAAAAAAAATTACTGGGATCCTTTAATTCTTCTGATACTTTTGAAAGCCCAGCTTCCAATACATTGCTATTCTCTACATAGCAAAACACTGAAAAAAATCACAGATGAGGGCCACATCTCTGAACAAGAGTAACCCGTTTTCCTGCTTCAGTCACAAAAGCCTAGGGCTGGACAAAACCTCAAAGCTGCTTCAGCAGATGAATGGCTATCTAGAAAAAGAGATGGCTATTTACTTCATCTATAAGCATCTCCAGAGACCAAGAATTTGCAATGAACAAAAACAAGAGTAAGCTGTTAAATATTTGATGGAAAGTAATTTTTAGCAAAATCACACATACAACCAATAACTATATTTTGATTGCTTATTGACTTTGACCTATACATTTCTACATTCATTGAACCAAATCTAATATAAATCTCTTATAAAAATTAGACCAGAAGTGAATCAAAATTGAACAACATTTTCATTGAGCTGTAATCCTGGCAAACTCAAAAAGAGCACTGGGCCCCTTCACACCATTGTAGGTAACAGCCCCATAGTCAAATGACTCTTCTGCCCTGTGAACCCGTTTCCTTGGGCTGGCATGTGAACTGTTGCTGTGAATAGGAGGTCTGCGTCAGTCTACCTTAATGGCAGTGGAGTTGGGGAATGGAAGGGCTCGTGGGAACTCTATTTCAAGACCTGCAACCCGGCCAGACTGCATAAAACCACATGCCAATGACTTCACAGAGATTTCATCCAGAGTCAAATAGTCTCAACATTTGCATTATTCATGCCTGTGGAAGAACCAAACACAGGGCCCACTTTTTAGGAAACGAGCCAATTTTTGAAGAACTAAATGAGCAGGCATTCATAGTTCTATTCCTATTGGCAGACTACCTTCCATTTATTTTTAAAATACATTCAGAGAAAATTACTATTCATTCATTCTTTTACCAAACACACCCTAATAGTATAAGGAAAAAAGAATACTCTTTGTTCTAATACAGTGACACTAGTCAAAATAACACAGTTTATTTTGAACAGTCTCTAGTATAAACTAATAAGAGAACAAAATGTAATAGTCCATTTATTCCCCTCTATAGAGTAAGACTTTCCCATCACCACCCAAATCACAAATTTCAGTGAGACATTTCATCCTCAGATAAATCCAAAGATGTCTTTCCACTTAAAATAATCAGACACAGTAAATAATATTCTTGAAAATAAAAGTATTTTTTCCACCATGAGCAAAGTAGTCTCCCAGAAAGCAGGACCCTTCAGGCAGGTTACAACAAGATCACTGCTGTCAACTTTGGGATTGAAAACTACTCAAATGTCTCTGGTAGGAGAAATTCCTTATTTGACATTACATATTAATAGATTACAAAAGTATTTTTTCATAAATCATCCTCTCTTTCACATTTAATACCAGTTACTTAATAACTGCTCTAATCCATTCTTCACCCAAAGCCAATAGATCTTTTTAAAATTTAAAGATTTAAAATAAAAGCCAAAATATAAGGGTTGCAGGGGGTGGGGGAGGATTATTATGGAATTATATGAAATCATGTGTGTGAAACTTTCAAAAATTGTAAAGCACTATAGAATTTAAAGAATCTTCCATTTAATTTTTTAAAAATTAAAAATAATAAAATCACATTCTTCTGGTGTCAAAAAAAAAAGCAAGCCAAACTCTTCCATGTGGTATGTAAGGCATTTTAATATTTGGCTGAGTTTTTTGCAGGGCTCCTGTGTTCTCATTCTTTATGCTCTAAGAAGCCTCCCCTGACCATCTTCCTTAAAGAAAATTCTGCTGGGTGACTTCTTCCTAATACTAATCATAATACAACTTACAATTTATGTTTTGATTATTTCATGTATTTATTTGGTTGTCTCACTTTTTAAGGCATAAAACCTGCCTGTCTCCTGAGTCCAGTATAGCACATTAGATAGATAGATGCTTAATAAGAACTTGCTGAGGACTTCCCTGGTGGTGCAGTGGTTGAGAATCCACCCGCCAATGCAGGGGACACAGGCGGGTTCGAGCCCTGGTCCAGTAAGATCCCACATGCCACGGAGCATCTAAGCCCACGCACCACAACTACTGAGTCTTCGCTCTAGAACTCTCAAGCCACAACTACTGAAGCCCACATGCCTAAAACCCGTGCTTCGCAACAAGAGAAGCCACTGCAATGAAAATCCCACGCACCTCAGAGAGTAGCCACCGCTTGCTGCAACTAGAGAAAGCCTGCGCGCAGCAACAAGGACCCAACGCAGCCAAAAATAAATAAATAATTAAAAAAAGAATTTGCTGAATATATAAATGAATGCAAAATGAATACATGAATGAATTGATTCAGCCTCTCAAAAAGAAACACACAGAGGGTTTCAGCTTGTAGTAAAGAAAACTTTGCTTGCACCACGAAGTTAAGAATTTCAAATACATTGTTCACTTTTTGCTAAACTACTCAGTATCCCATCAGCCTGAATTTAAAAGCACTAAATGATGAAGGATAAATGACATCCCTCTGTCAGCAGTAGCAGAAGCACAGTTAATATTTATTTACTGACACTGTGATATACCTTGACTGAATCCCTCCATTTGGGCAGCCAACGAGAAAAAAAAAGAAAAAGAGATTGAAAGAATGAGCGTGGAGGGTTTGGAGAACAGGCCATTTCAGAGGCCAGGCTTGGAAGAAGCATATCTACTTCTTCCCATATTCCATTGGCCAGAACTCAGTCACTTGGTCCCACCTAACTACAGGGGAAGCTAGGAAATGTAGTTTATATGTGAGCTGAGGGGGAAAAATCAAATAGATGTGGTAAATGCATTATGCATTTAAGATATAAGTTTTCCTCTGAGGATTGTTATAGTCAATCCCACAGACTTACCATTCATTTGTAATAATTTTAATTTCATTTTCATTTCTTTTGTAAGACGACAGCTTTTAATTCTATATGGTCAATTTATTGAGGGTAGGATTAGAAATCTTTCCTTTTGTTACTATTAACTAATCTGCAGAGACTATGACCCACACGTTTCTGCTATATTATTTTTAATTTTCAAAGGTTCTTTTTTTTTTTTTTTACCCTTCCCCCTCCCCATATCCTCAAGTCCATTCTCTACTAGGTCTGTGTCTTTATGCCTGTCTTACCCCTATGTTCTTCATGACATTTTTTTTTTCTTAAATTCCATATATATGTGTCAGCATACAGTATTTGTCTTTCTCTTTCTGACTTACTTCACTCTGTATGACAGACTCTAGGTCCATCCACCTCATTACAAATAGCTCAATTTCATTTCTTTTTATGGCTGAGTAATATTCCATTGTATATATGTGCCACATCTTCTTTACCCATTCATCCGATGATGGACACTTAGGTTGTTTCCATCTCCGGGCTATTGTAAATAGGGCTGCTATGAACATTTTGGTACATGTCTCTTTTTGAATTATGGTTTGCTCAGGGTACATGCCCAGTAGTGGGATTGCTGGGTCATATGGTAGTTCTATTTTTAGTTTTTAAGGAACCTCCATACCGTTCTCCATAGTGGCTGTACCAATTCACATTCCCACCAGCAGTGCAACAGTGTTCCCTTTTTTCAACACCTTCTCCAGCATTTATTGTTTCTAGATTTTTTGATGATGGCCATTCTGACTGGTGTGAGATGATATCTCATTGTAGTTTTGATTTGCATTTCTCTAATGAGTAAAGATGTTGAGCATCCTTTCATGTGTTTGTTGGCAGTCTGTATATCTTCTGTGGAGAAATGTCTATTTAGGTCTTCTGCCCATTTTTGGATTGGGTTGTTTTTCTGTTATTGAGCTGCATGAGCTGCTTATAAATTTTGGAGGTTAATCCTTTGTCAGTTGCTTCATTTGCAAATATTTTCTCCCATTCTGAGGGTTGTCTTTTGGTCTTGTTTATGGTTTCCTTTGCTGTGCAAAAGCTTTTAAGTTTCATTAGGTCCCATGTGTTTATTTTTGTCTTTATTTCCATTTCTCTAGGAGGTGGGTCAAAAAGGAACTTGCTGTGATTTATGTCATAGAGTGTTCTGCCTATGTTTTCCTCTAAGAGTTTGATAGTGTCTGGCCTTACATTTAGGTCTTTAATCCATTTTGAGCTTATTTTTGTGTATGGTGTTAGGGAGTGATCTAATCTCATACTTTTACATGTCCCTATCCAGTTTTCCCAGCACCACTTATTGAAGAGACTGTCCTTTCTCCACTGTACATTCCTGCCACCTTTAGCAAACATAAGGTGACCATATGTCCATGGGTTTATATCTGGGCTATCTATTCTGTTCCATTGATCTATCTTTCTGTTTTTGTGCCACTACCATACTGTCTTGATTACTGTAGCTTTGTAGTATAGTCTGAAGTCAGGGAGCCTGATTCCTCCAGCTCCATTTTTCGTTCTCAAGATTGCTTTGGCTATTCGGGGTCTTTTGTGTTTCCATACAAATTGTGAAATATTTTGTTCTACTTCTGTGAAAAATGCCAGTAGTAGTTTGATAGGGATTGCATTGAATCTGTAGACTGCTTTGGGTAGTAGAGTCATTTTCACAATGTTGATTCTTCCAATCCAACAACATGGTACATCTCTCCATCTATTTGTATCATCTTTAATTTCTTTCATCAGTGTCTTATAATTTTCTGCATACAGGTCTTTTGTCTCCTTAGGTAGGTTTATTCCTAGATATTTTATTCTTTTTTCTGCAATGGTAAATGGGAGTGTTTCCTTGATTTCACTTTCAGATTTTTCATCATTAGTATATAGGAATGCCAGAGATTTCTGTGCATTAATTTTGTATCCTGCAACTTTACCAAATTCATTGATTAGCTCTAATAGTTTTCTGGTAGCATCTTTAGGATTCTCTATGTATAGTATCATGTCATCCGCAAACAGTGACAGCTTTACTTCTTCTTTTCTGATTTGGATTCCTTTTATTTCCTTTTCTTCTCTGACTGCTGTGGCTAAAACTTCCAAAACTATGTTGAATAAGAGTGGTGAGAGTGGGCAACCTTGTCTTGTTCCTGATCTTAGTGGAAATGGTTTCAGTTTTTCACCATTGAGGACGATGCTGGCTGTGGGTTTGTCATATATGGCCTTTATTATGTTGAGGAAAGTTCCCTCTATGCCTACTTTCTGCAGGGTTTTTATCATAAATGGGTGTTGAATTTTGTCGAAAGCTTTCTCTGCATCTATTGAGATGATCATATGGTTTTTCTCCTTCAATTTGTTAATATGGTGTATCACGTTGATTGATTTGCGTATATTGAAGAATCCTTGCATTCCTGGAATAAACCCCACTTGATCATGGTGTATGATCCTTTTAATGTGCTGTTGAATTCTGTTCGCTAGTATTTTGTTGAGGATTTTTGCATCTATATTCATCAGTGATATTGGCCTGTAGTTTTCTTTCTTTGTGACATCCTTGTTTGGTTTTGGTATCAAGGTGATGGTGGCCTCGTACAATGAGTTTGGGAGTGTTCCTCCCTCTGCTATATTTTGGAAGAGTTTGAGAAGGATAGGTGTTAGCTCTTCTCTAAATGCTTGATAGAATTCGCCTGTGAAGCCATCTGGTCCTGGGCTTTTGTTTGTTGGAAGATATTTTATCACAGTTTCAATTTCAGTGCTTGTGATTGGTCTGTTCATATTTTCTATTTCTTCCTGATTCAGTCTTGGCAGGTTGTGCATTTCTAAGAATTTGTCCATTTCTTCAAGGTTGTCCATTTTATTGGCATAGAGGTGCTTGTAGTAATCTCTCATGATCTTTTGTATTTCTGCAGTGTCAGTTGTTACTTCTCCTTTTTCATTTCTAATTCTATTGATTTGAGTCTTCTCCCTTTTTTTCTTGATGAGTCTGGCTAATGGTTTATCAATTTTGTTTATCTTCTCAAAGAACCAGCTTTTAGTTTTATTGATCTTTGTTATCATTTCCTTCATTTCTTTTTCATTTATTTCTGATCTGATTTTTATGATTTCTTTCCTTCTGCTAACTTTGGGATGTTTTTGTTCTTCTTTCCCTAATTGCTTTAGGTGCAAGGTTAGGTTGTTTATTCGAGATGTTTCCTGTTTCTTAAGGTGGGATTGTATTGCAATAAACTTCCCTCTTAGAACTGCTTTTGCTGAATCCCATAGGTTTTGGGTCATCGTGTCTCCATTGTCATTTGCTTCTAGGTATTTTTTAATTTCCTCTTTGATTTCTTCAGTGATCACTTCGTTATTAAGTAGTGTATTGTTTAGCCTCCATGTGTTTGTATTTTTTACAACTCTTTTCCTGTAATTGATATCTAGTCTCATAGCATTGTGGTCGGGAGAGATACTTGATACAATTTCAATTTTCTTAAATTTACCAAGGCTTGATTTGTGACCCAAGATATGATCTATCCTGGAGAATGTTCCATGAGCACTTGAGAAAAATGTGTATTCTGTTGTTTTTGGATGGAATGTCCTATAAATATCAATGAAGTCCATCTTGTTTAATGTGTAATTTAAAGCTTGTGTTTCCTTATTTATTTTCATTTTGGATGATCTGTCCATTGGTGAAAGTGGGGTGTTAAAGTCCCCTACTATGATTGTGTTACTGTCGATTTCTCCTTTTATGGCTGTTAGTATTTGCCTTATGTATTGAGGTGCTCCTATGTTTGGTGCATAAATATTTACAATTGTTATATCTTCTTCTTGGATCGATCCGTTGATCTTTATGTAGTGTCCTTCTTTGTCTCTTCTAGTAGTCTTTATTTTAAAGTCTATTTTGTCTGATATGAGAATTGCTACTCCAGCTTTCTTTTGGTTTCCATTTGCATGGAATATCTTTTTCCATCCCCTCACTTTCAGTCTGTATGTGTCTCTAGGTCTGAAGTGGGTCTCTTGTAGACAGCATATATATGGGTCTTGTTTTTGTATCCATTTAGCCAATCTGTGTCTTTTGGTGGGAGCATTTAGTCCATTTACATTTAAGGTAATTATCGATATGTATGTTCTTATTCCCATTTTCTTAATTGTTTTGGGTTCGTTATTGTAGGTCTTTTCCTTCTGTTGTGTTTCTTGCCTAGAGAAGTTCCTTTAGCATTTGTTGTAAAGCTGGTTTGGTGGTGCTGAACTCTCTCAGCTTTTGCTTGTCTGTAAATGTTTTAATTTCTCCATCAAATCTGAATGAGATCCTTGCTGGGTAGAGTAATCTTGGTTGCAGGTTTTTCTCCTTCATCACTTTAATTATGTCCTGCCACTCCCTTCTGGCTTGTAGAGTTTCTGCTGAGAGATCAGCTGTTATCCTGATGGGGATTCCCTTGTGTGTTATTTGTTGTTTTTGCCTTGCTGCTTTTAATATGATTTCTTTGTGTTTAAATTTTGACAGTTTGATTAATATGTGTCTTGGTGTATTTCTCCTTGGATTTATTCTGTATGGGACTCTCTGTGCCTCCTGGACTTGATTAACTATTTCCTTTCCCATATTAGGGAAGTTTTCAACTATAATCTCTTCAAATATTTTCTCAGTCCCTTTCTTTTTCTCTTCTTCTTCTGGAACCCCTATAATTTGAATGTTGGTGCGTTTAATGTTGTCCCAGAGGTCTCTGAGACTGTCCTCTGTTCTTTTCATTCTTTTTTCTTTATTTTGCTCTGCAGCAGTTATTTCCACTATTTTATCTTCCACCTCACTTATCCGTTCTTCTGCCTCAGTTCTTCAGCTATTGATCCCATCTAGAGTATTTTTTATTTCATTTATTGTGTTTTTAATCGATGCTTGATTCATCTTTAGTTCTTCTAGGTCCTTGTTAACTGTTTCTTGCATTTTGTCTATTCTATTTCCAAGATTTTGAATCTTGGAAATAGAATCTTGGACCATCTTTACCATCATTACTCTGAATTCTTTTTCAGGTAGACTGCCTATTACCTCTTCATTTGTTAGGTCTGGTAGGTTTTTATCTTGCTCCTTCTCCTGCTGTGTGTTTTTCTGTCTTCTCATTTTGCTTATGTTACTGTGTTTGGGGTCTCCTTTTTGCAGGCTGCAGGTTTGTAGTTCCCATTGTTTTTGGTGTCTGTCCCCAGTGGCTAAGGTTGGTTTAGTGGGTTGTGTAGGCTTCCTGGTGGAGGGGACTAGTGCCTCTGTTCTGGTGGATGAGGCTGGATCTTGTCTTTCTGGTGGGCAGGTCCACGTCTGGTGGTGTGTTTTGGGGTGTCTGCGGACTTTTTATGATTTTAGGCCACCTCTCTGCTAATGGGTGGCATTGTGTTCCTGTCTTGCTAGTTGTTTGGCATAGGGTGTCCAGCACTGTAGCTTGCTGGTCGTTGAGTGAAGCTGGGTGCTGGTGTTGAGATGGAGATCTCTGGAAGATTTTCGCCGTTTGATATTATGTGGAGCTGGGAGGTCTCTTGTGGACCAGCGTCCTGAAGTTGGCTCTCCCACCTTATAGGCACAACACTGACTCCTGGCTCCTCAATTTGGGATGATTTGTTGTCTATTCATGTATTCCACAGATGCAGGGTACATCAAGTTGATTGTGGAGCTTTAATCCGCTGCTTCTGAGGCTGCTGGGAGAAGTTTCCCTTTCTCTTCTTTGTTCTCACAGCTCCTGGGTCTCAGCTTTGGATTTGGCCCCGCCTCTGCGTGTAGGTCGCCGGAGGGCGTCTGTTCTTCGCTCAGACAGGACAGGGTTAAAGGAGCAGCCTGTTCGGGGACTCTGGCTCACTCAGGCTGGGCGGGAGGGAGGGGCACGGAGTGCGGGGCAAGCCTGCAGCGGCAGAGGTCGGAGTGACGTTGCACCAGCCCGAGGCGCGCCGTGCGTTCTCCCAGGGAAGCCGCCCCTGGATCCCGGGACCCCGGCAGTGGCGGGCTGCACAGGCTCCCGGAAGGGCCGTGTGGACAGTGACCTGCGCTCGCACACAGGCTTCTTGGTGGCGGCAGCAGCAGCCCCAGCGTCCCAAGCCCGTCACTGGGCTCCGCGCTTTCAGTCGCGACTCGCGCCCGTCTGTGGAGCCCCTTTAAGCAGCGCTCTTAATCCCCTCTCCTCGCGCACCAGGAAACCAAGAGGGAAGAAAAAGTCTCTTGCCTCTTCGGCAGCTCCAGAGTTTTCCCCGGACTCCCTTCCGGCTAGCTGTGGCACATTAGCCCCCTTCAGGCTGAGTTCTCGCCGCCAGCCCCAGTCCTCTCCCTGCGCTCTGACCGAAGCCCAAGCCTCAGCTTCCAGCACCGCCCGCCCCGGCGGGCGAGCAGACAAGCCTCTCGGGCTGGTGAGTGCCGCTCGGCACCTATCCTCTGTGCGGGAATCTCTCCGCTTTGCCCTACCCAGGTATGTGGGGAGTTTCTTGCCTTTTGGGAGGTCTGGGGTTTTCTGCCAGCATTCAGTAGGTGTTCTGTAGGAGTTGTTCCACGTGTAGCTGTATTTCTGGTGTATCCGTGGGGAGGAAGGTGATCTCCGCGTCTTACTCTTCCGCCATCTTACCCGGAAGTCTGTAATTCCTTTCTCTCAAAGGTTCTTTATTGTTCTAAATGTTCTCTTTTTATATACATTCTCTTTTTGTGTCATGAATACTATTCTTCACATACTTTTCCAGGAATATTAATTATAGTTATTTACCTAAATTTTCTTCTTCTCCCTGTGTTGCCTCTGTTTCCTATGAGCACTTTTATTCTATTTGCTTGTTGTGGCCTTTGTCTTTCAAGGTAGATAATTTTCTTGATTGTTAACTATTTACTATCCATTCATATTCAAAGTGGGGTACTACACAAGCTGGCATTAAACTCAGTGTGTGTGTGTGTGTGTGTGTGTGTGAGAGAGAGAGAGAGAGAGAGAGAGACAGAGACAGAGACTAAAAGAGAGAGAAATTGCCTTTCTATTTAGAGGAACCATCAACTGACAATATCTATAGATCTTTCTGGTTGGGCTGGTCAGTGTCCCAGAAACCAGAGAAAATTTAGCTAAAGGTTATAAACCTGTTTTTCAAAAAAAAAGAAAGTTCTGGTGTCATCACCATTCTGTGAGTAGATGCTCATTTAATCCTCTGTTTTCAGGGTGGCATTCATACTCTCAACTTGGTGTGCCCAGTTCAGAGCCCCTTTGGTTCATCCTCTCCAGATAATAACTCTCCAGTTTTATATTAGCACCTGAGTTAATCAGCTGGGTCTGTGAAGTGAGGAGTGCCTCTAGGAATCTGTTTCAATCAATTCTCCTTGTTTTAACCTTCCCACATCTGCACATTTATAGATAACTGATACTGCTTCCATCCTTCATTAAAGAAAGTGCTAATAAGCAAAAGATTGGCATCACAAAGGCTAGGGAAGCAATCTCCTCCAGGAACTGGTAGCAGAAGTAAACTGTCCAGGTGACACTACCTTCCAGTGCTTCTAATGGCAGAAGCCGGTCCTGGAGAAAAACTTTGTAATACTGTGCAACATGAGTCAATGGAATGGAACCTCTTGGGGGAAGAAGAATCATCTTTTCCAAAGTAAGGGGCCCTGATGCAGACATTGTAGTCTGTTTAATGCTATTAGAATTAATGAGGCCAAAGTACAGGCATCGTGCTACGAAAGACTTTAAGTGAAACTGGACATTTTTTAAGTCCCATTTCGTTAATAATTCATGGCAAACAAAGTTCAGCAAAACCACAGATTTCTCTTCATCTACAAAATAGGAGAAACATTAAAAAAACAGACTTATTTCTGGCAAATTACCTTCATAAAGCAGAAGAGTGGCTAAACAGGTCACACTTTTTTGCTATTTCTAGAACGGTTTTCATCTTAAGAATAGAACTTATGGGAATGGCCTCCTGGAAAGACATAGCATTCCGCTGACTCTGTAATCTTCACAGAGCTGAACATAAGGGTGGATGATCCTGAGATCATCATCACATGATCATAAGGAAGATTATCGATGCTCACAGATTATTTTCAGGTTTTTTCCAGCCCGACCCACCTAGGAGATCAAATGAGATGGTCTCCATTAGTCACAGTGGCTCTTTGTGACAATAATTTTTAGAGAGGAGAGGGAGTTTAAAAACACAAGCATGCAAACACACACATACAGCCTAAGCTGAGAAAGGACGGGGGAAGGAGAGGAAGAAAGTTGTACAGGTCAGGAAAAAAGAACTGCCTGCTGTAGAGGCCAGCCTGACCAGCACTGAGGGCTGTTGCTAAGAGAGATCATGTTGCATTTTTCAAGCAGTCTTTCCATATGGTTTTATTGATCTGTCTGTGAGTACGTACACACACACACACACACACACACACACACACACGTACACACATACCATATTGCCTAACATAAATAAACTACTCTAGAACAGCATTGTTCAAAGACCCTTCCAGGATGATGGATAAGTTATATCTGCACTGTCCACCGTCCAGTACAGCAGCCACTAGCCTCATGCATCTACTAATCTCATCTCAAGATTCCTAATTTAATTATATGAGCAAGAACCCTTTTTCCAAATAACGACACATTTACAGGGTCCAGGAATTGAGATACAGATGTAGCTTTGGGGGCCACCATTCAATTCACTCCAAGTACCTCATTGGCCTGGTGGCCACGGAAGGATACGCACAGACCTCCCGTATGAGAACCTATTGTGGGAGGCATTGTCATCCTGCTGCCCAGCTGAGCCTCCACACCCTTGGAGGTGCTGCAGCAAACCTGCCCAAGCCCTGCTTCCCTGGGTAGCCCCAATCTGTGCTGAGCCCGGCAGGGTAATTTGTGCTGGATTCTTCTGCTCAACACAGAATTTCTCTAAGGAGAAACTTTTGCCTGGGACTTCCATTGGCCTGACCAAAATTTTCTCAAAATTGTGCTTCAGTCTAATGCTCTTCCTAGCCCACACTTCCTTTCCTCTCTCCTTGAATTCCCCTGCAGATTTCTGCACCCCTCTCCCCTTTATTCTTCACAAGAATTTCCCCTAATAAATCTGTCATACATCTCATCCTGCCTTGGCGTTTACTTCTTGAAAAGTCAGGACTGGCACAGCCAAATACTGGGAATGCAATGATGAATGAGACAAGCCCAGCCCCTGCCTTCATGGAGCTTAAAATAGAAGGGGAGAGGCAGATAGAAGAAATAATTTTTATCACCATTTTGATAAGCGTTCCAAAGGAAACGTACGGCGTTTTATGAGGGAACGTGCTGTGGTCTCCTAAGCTGGGCAGGAGGATGGGAAGAGGCATCTCTGGGGAACGGTACTTAACCTGGTACCAGGAAGATAGGTAGGAATTTGCAGATGAAGATGTGGATGGAGTTTTCAGGCCAAAAGCAGCAAGATGTGTAAAGACCCTGAGATGAGAAGGACCTTCATACATCTGAGAACAGTCTGTATGGGGAAAACATGGTGAGTGAGGAAAAAGTGACATGAAGATGAAAGTGAAGTGGTAATCAGGGCCCAGGCCATTTTATCCAATCTTCACAACAGGTTTGTGAACAGATCATAGCTTCACTATGAATAATGAGCAGGGTAAATAGTGATAAATCCATATCCTAATGAAATATACAAAAATCAAAGATTATAAAGACCATCTAAAAATTACCAGAGGAAATAGAAAAATTACTTGTAGAGAAATGAGAATTAAATTTACAGCATACTTATTAGCAATAGAGGCCAAAAGGCAACCAAACTAAGTATTCAAAATGCTAACTTTTTGCTGAACAAATGAATTTCTCTTTATTCAGAGAGTCCATACAAATGCTTCATAGGGACAATTTTACTGGAGACATAAAAGTTGAATCAAAACAGAGAACAAATACTGGCCACACTTCTTCATAGCTGATGGTTGTTATTCAAGCCATGATGTTTACACTGTCTGGTTCCCTTTACAACAACCTACATAGAGAGAAAATGGAAGCAAATAGAAGAAAGAAAATATCCAGGGTGTTGAAATCATTACACCTGCATCTCTCTGCTGTAGCGTTCAGAACTGTTCCATGATCTTGTAGTTGATAGGTGGTGTTTTGAAAAAAAAATTCAGTGACATACAATTATGGCTGGGAATTTTCAAGAAGACTTATACATATTATAGAATTTTGTACCCAGCTAAACCCTCATTCACAAGTGAGGATAAAATAAAAGCATATCTATTGACATTTAAACAAACATAGTTTATATATTCATAGACCTGCATTAAAAGAATTGGTTTACAGCTTCTCTGGTGGCGCAGTTGTTGAGAGTCCACCTGCCGATGCAGGGGACACGGGTTCGTGCCCCAGTCCGGGAGGATCCCACATTCCGCGGAGTGGCTGGGCCCGTGAGCCATGGCCGCTGAGCCTGCGTGTCCGGAGCCTGTGCTCCGCAACGGGAGATGCCACAGCAGTGAGAGGCCCACGTACTGCAAAAAAAAAAAAAAAAAAAAAAAGAATTGGTTTAAAAAATGCAAGTAAGAAAGAAGATTAACCCCCCCATAAAAAGACAGGTTAATTACAGAAAAAGTTAAAGCATATTGTTAAATTTAATAATCTTATGATTGCAAAAAACAAAGAATGTTTTTTCAAACCAAATTCAAAATAACTATAACAAATAAGAAATGTTAAAGTTAAAGACTTTCAGTTTTTGTAGTGGTCAAGAGGGGGAGAAAAATATTACATAACTTTTCACGTTGTTAAAAAATATGTTGAAAAATTAATGCTAAATGTTAGAAGAATAGAAATACAGTCAAAAGCTTGATTCCAAACTAGCAAAAAGAGTAACAAACACATTTTGAGTATTTCCTATATGCTGCCACTGTTCGAAGTGCTTGAAGCTATCCTCACAACCACACTATGAGAGAACAGCTGACAGCTGAATTTCCAACAGATCTGAGTCTAGGGCACAGAGAAGTTAGGTAACTGACCCAAGGTCACATTGCTAGGGAGTGGTAGAGCCAGAACTCAAACCCAGGGAGTGTGCTTTCAGAGGCCGTGCTCTTCAGCATCTGTGTTACCTTAAGGCAAGTTTATTAAACAATCTGATGACAGTGGTAGAGGGGAAAGTAGCAGCTAAGAAAAAAGAATTGCAAATAGAGAATAAAAATAGAAACAAACCCAAATATATAAACAATAACAATCAATGTGAATGGATCTTAAAAGTTTATTATTTGGAAATATAAGCCAAAGTCCACCCAGTAGCCTACAGAGCCCTCATGATCTAGCTCCCCGCTACCTTCCTGACTCTTTATGTTGCATCTATTTCGCATACCATCCAAATCACATGATGCCCTCAAACATAACAAGAATACAGTTCCATCAGCGCCTTTGTTCTTTCCATTCACATGACTGAAACTTTTCCCAAAGGTTTTCTCCCTCCTTTTCCTCGGGTCACCTTTACAGTGACTTCTTTCCTACCTGCTCTGTTTTTAAATGAATTTAAACTGAACTCTCACTGCCCTCACGTGGCATTCTGTGCCCCTTTATTTTTCTCCAAAGCCCTTATCTCTTCTCACATGCTTTACATTTCGCTTACATATTGTGTTTCTTTGCTGTCTTCCCAACTAGAATATACATTCCATAAAGGTAAGGATTTCTATCTCTTTTATTCACTAGCTATTGTCCAGTGCTTTGAACGGGGCTTGGCACGTGGTAAGAAGTAAATAACTATTCATTGAATAAATGAATGAGGTGATAACAATAGGAATTACAAAATATTTAGAGCTAAATGATAGTGAAACAATAATGTAATAAAATAAGTGGAAGACTTTCATGGACATAACTACAAAACATTCTTGAAGTACTTAGAAGTAGATCAGAATAAATGGCATAATAAAGACTCAATATAGTAAAGATGCTAACTGTTCCCAATTGATCCATAAATTCCAAAAGGGATTTTAATGAACCTAAAAATACTGGGGCTCAGCAGAGAGGAACTGTCTGCAGATATACAGGTACCCAGGGCAAGGTTAGACTCAAACCCCGCAGATAGTTTCATTCTCCTGCAGTCATATGCCTCTCCATCCTCCCTCTCTCCTCCCCTATGAAGCCCCCTCCCTACTTGTCTAATGCTAGATAGCGGATAGAATATTCAACCAGCAATCTTTAATTTTAAAACCTGATGTTACTCAACTAACATGTATTGAAAACTTACTAACTTCAAAGCACTTGAGTATTTATCATTATAAATTCATTCAATCTTCACAATGACCCATGGAGATAACTGACCTTATGTTCCCTTTACAGATAAAGATATAGGCTCAGAAAAGAGGAACAACTTGTTCTTGCAGCTGAAAGTACATAAAGCTAGATCCTTACAGGATATCCTGCTGGAGGCTTAAACTTGGCCCTCAGTAATGTTGACTAGAGCAAGTTGATCTTGGAAAGCTATATTACTTTTCTGGTCCTTATTTTCTCACGGGAAGAAGGACTCTGTCTCCTGGAAGCCACACACATTGGAAACCAAGAGAATGTATCCATTCCCTCGAACATGTTTTGTTGGGTCTGTACAATATATTTGAAAGGTTGGATTAGCTGCCCATCTTTAAAAGTGTAAAGATCTCTCATGATATCTGGATTCCAACTTCTTTTGGAAATTCTAAAGAACTAGAAGGAGTAGAGGTGCATTTCTTCATGGCAATTGATGGCTGGAGCTGACTAGTTGTTCAACTCATATCATTCATTTATTTTACCTGCCTTTATTTTATAAGATTTAATAATGAGATAGTGGCAGAGTAGGAGTTAGGTCCTTAGGACCCAGGATCTCTACCCTGTCCATTATATCAGTTCAAATTTCTTGCACATATGCCAGTTTCAGGGAAGCCTTGAAATTCTTATTCTCATTGGAAACTCACCACAGGCCAGTGGCAGTCTGTCAGATGACGGATGTTCTTTCTCATATCTGTCTCCATGAAAATATCTTCATGCACACAAAGCTGGCTAAGCCAAGCTCATCTCACATCTGGCTGAACAGGGAGGTGGCTCATCACTTCCCAGGGCATTGAGTTGACCCAGGGCATTCTTAAACATCCCTCTCATAAGCTTATCAGTATTTCACGGACACTGTGCCCGTCAAAAACTTCTCATCTCCTCCTTCCTTTCCACATGACTGCTCTGCCACTGTGTGGTACTCAGATGTCAAAAAGATGACGAGAAGGCAGACTGTCAAATCCAGTCCTGAGTCTGGGCTCATGGCAGCACCAGATGCTTCCGGTCACCTGGGAAATCACTCTGACAATAGCTACATATCAAGTTCAAGGTCAAAGTGAATTCTCAGCAAATGCTGCAAAAGTAGAATTTCTGAGCAGCTGCTTAAATAATTTATAACAGCAGAGTTTATGCCTGCTTGAAAGGCGAGACATAAGATTTCATGTAAGTGACATTTTTCTACTATGTCTTAGAGGGTAAGGCATTTGGGTACCTCCACACATGGTCGAGTGATGATAATGCAGTCAAAATCCCTGAGTTCTAATCTGACCTTGCCCATCCTCTGTCACTGAATTAAACTGAAGTTTCTGACAGATAAAGAAGCCACATGTCAACCCTACACACCATATTCTAACAAGGCACAATTTTATGTCCAGAAAAAGGACATGATGTGTCATCATCTATTCGAGGAGGATGGAAGGAAGGCACTTGGTGCCAACTCTCCGTTCTCTGGAAAGCAGATGTGCTAATGCAGTTCATCTCCTTTTTTAAACCTTTGCCCACAAATGTGGGAAAAGCCAAAGATTGACTCCATTCCCACAGTGTCAACTCATGCTGGAGGCTGGAGGCATGTGGTTTACTAGCTGGTGTACAAGATGAGGGAATTAGCTGTGTGGATATCTAAGGGGAAGCCCTTTCAATCACAGGGACAGCTGGGACCAGGGTCGTAAGGCAAGAATGTGCCTGGAGTGTTTATGGAACCAAAAAGGCCAGTGTGATTGGGGCAGGGCAGAGTGGTGGAGCAAGGGAGTGGTAGCAGATGAAATCAGAGTGGAGCCAAAGACAGGGTCACATCAGACCTCATGGGTGACCCATGTGGGGACTTGCCTTCTACTCCCATTGAGCTGGAGGATCACTGGAGCCTGCTCTACAGATGACTGACTGATACCCAAGTGTGTCTCAGTATGTTTGTTTGGAACCACCTGGGCATGCAAATCGACCTTTTCAACTGTCAGCTTGATGAAATCTGAATACAGATCAGGTATTTCCAATAAAAAATTAGTGTCTGAATTGTGACAGGCTCTCAGTGTAAAATGCACACTGAATTTTAAAGACAGTGTGAGAAAAACTATGTAAAATATCTCAGTTGTAATTTTTATATTTATTTGCATGTTGAAATGATAATATCCTGGGGCTACTGTGTTAAAGAAAACATGAAAATTAATTTGTTTTCTTTACTTTTTTAATGTGGCTACTAGAAAATTTGTAATGGTGTATGCGGCTTCCATTTTATTTCTATTGGTTTTTTAAATTTCTGCTACTGTTCTAGAACAATTGTCGTAAAACTTTAGTATGCATAAGAATAATCTAGGGAGCTTCTTACAATGTGATTTACCAAATCTACCACAAGAGAGTCCCAACGGGTCTAGGGTTGGGCCTATAGACCTGCATTTTAAGCAAGCACTCCCAGGTGATGCTGAGGGGTCTGAGGGTCCCTGCTCTAGAAAAAGGGCTTACAGTCCTGATTTTGGTAGTTCAAGAAAAAGGCCTAAAGTGCCATCAAGGAGTCACAGTGGCAGTGGCTGTAGCTCTTCTACATGCCAACAACGCCCTGCTATGCCATCCTTCAGCCTGGATCCCCAAGCAAGTTTCTTGATTGGATTATTACCTGTCAGTTACTGCCGTGGTCTTCAGACACTTTTTTCCTCTTGCCATTTGGACTTCCCAGAGCATGCTGTTGGAATTTTCCTTCAACCCCACTCACCACTTCTCCGCCCTTCTTACAGGACCCAATACCCCATCTACCCCACTATACAAGTGAGTTCCTAAAGCAGAACTCTCTGAGCCCAGCCTGTCCCATTACACAAGACATCCATCCACACCCTTAGAAATGAATCATGAGTAATTATAAAACCATCAATCCTAGCATTTATATAAAAATTTACTAATTCTGAACAACTTTCACTCATATATCCAATTTTAAAACTGCTATGACAACTATTAAAGACTAAAGCTAATTTGGTAAGAAAAAAATTCCAGTTCTCACTAGTCATTTGACTTAATTGCCATTTGACTTAATCAAACATCAACAAAGTCCCAAGAAAACGTAATGTCAGATCATTTAAATAAATTTCTTTCACATTTTTTATTACCTAAGTTTTTCATTATGGATATCTTTCATGTAACTATAGGATTTTTAAAAATTCATATAGCATATAAGGGTAAATAAAAATCATCCAAAATCTTACCACAAAGAGATAGGAATTGTTTTCCTTTCAGTGCATTTCTTTCTAATGCTTTTTACATGGTTTTGATTTTACTCTATAATATATACTACTTTTTCACTCAACATTTTCAGTTTCAGAATACTATTATGTTTTAAGGCTCTATCATATTTTATATATTTATTCTCCTCTTTTGTACACTTAGGTTATTTCCAATGTTTTGCTATTAAAGTAATGCACAATGAGCATCCTTTTATAAAAATCTTTAAATATAATTACTTTCTTAGGTAGAGTCTAGAAGGTAGAATTTAAAGATCTACAGTGAAGAATTTTTTTAAATATCCTTGATACTTATTGTAAAACTGCTTATCAAAAAGACATGCCATTTATTAGTAGTATTTGCATTCATTTTATTCATTTTTCAAAATCTGTGCTAGCTTGTTAGGTCCTTCCAAAAAAGGTATTTCATTGTTTTAATTTGCAAAATTACTAGTGATGTTGAGATTCTTTCACATTTTTTGGCCATTTCTATTTCTTCTAGGAATTATCTGTAACTTTGTCCTACCTGCAAATTCACCAGTATTTGCTGTTTTCATCTTTATAGCTTCATACTCTATTGAATAATTTAATAAGGCAAAGACCCAACAAATACGCTTCATTTTCACATAATTCAAGCCTATTGTCTCCAGGCGATCTTTAGAATGATTTCATCAATTTCTTTTTTAAAAAAAGAATTTGTGCTTCCACTAAACCTATAAATTAGAAATTCAATTACGATTTCCTTAAAATATACAGTCCTCTCACCAAGAGCATATTCTCCATTTTCTATCTCAGTAAAGTACTAGATTTTCTTCTACAAACTTTTTAAAGACAATTCCTGAGTGATTTTATAGGTGGGGAGCCTATTGTTAGTGGAATACTTTTCAATTATTTTATTCTATATAGTTATTAATAGTACTTTAGAAAACTACTGATTTTTAAATATTTATTTTGTAACATAGGAGTAGATTACAAAATAAATTTTTTTATTCAATTCCTTGGACTTTCTAGATATCAATCAAATTGTCTATAAATAATAACTATTTTGTCAGTTTCAACAATTATACAATTCCTGCTTTGTTGCAGTGAATACAATTTCAAGAATGGTCTTTACTGCCCAATTTTATGGAATATTTTCTACAGAAGACTTTACAGAAGCTATGCCAGTATACTCCAGGCTAGTCAGATGCCTTCAGGAGAATGCATTTAAACCTGGACATCCTAGTTCAAGAGACCTTTCTACAAATGGAAACATGTTCAAAAGAGAGTGGCCAAGGTCCATGAACCCACATTAGCTGATAAACAGTTGAAAGAATTAGGATGTTCCTTCTGGTGAATATAGACTCATTAGAACATGATGGAATAAGAATTTTCATTAAAACAAGGATTAGGCTTGTCACATAACCTCTCTAAAGAGAAGAACTAGGAACAATCTACATGGAGGCCAACTTTTGGTCAAGTAAATAATTTTAATTAAAAAGTAAGTAGTATACCTTTGTAGGAAGAGGACTTTCCTACAGGGGAAATACTTAAATATAGGGTCAATAATCCATTACAGAGATGTTGTGGAACAGATTTGAATTTCTGGTAGGTGGTTGGACTGCATGACCTTTAAGATTCATCTTACTCCATATTCCATATTTCCACAGCCACTTCCATAGCCTCTAGCCAGTTCGGCACACAAAAGTTTACTGAAATTCATTTAAATACAAATAGAAGTAGTATATCAAAACAGCCACATTGTTTTTTTAGACTGACTTTTTAGTAAACACTTCATAAAATTTAAATACATATAATAATTCAGTATGAATAAAAAAGGAGTAATACTTTCTCCAATCTCTCTCACCTGCGGCCTTGGATCAATCAACCTGCCTATTCTATTTATTAGGATAAGCAAAAAAACCCACATCAGTATACATAAAAACATAAGGGAACAAATGTGCAGGGAAAACTATCACCATGAAAAATTATCTGATCATTTCTACCCTATTGCAAAAAGCCATTCATGTTTAAACATTAATTGAATTTCCAAGTGGTTATAGAGAATATGTTATCTAAGATTCGTACTTTTCATTCCCAACAAAGAAACCTCCTCAGGAAATAGGTAATGAAAGCTGTTAACTGTTGCATGTTCTTCTCATGCAAGATTAATGTTTAACCTGTATCTTCTTACATTCCCAAAAGAGCTCTGGGCAGTATTTGCCCAAGCAAACACTCTGAAACCAAATAACAGCAAAAATGCTTATACGATAGAAACCTACTGAGAAGTAGTTATATGGTCCTTGAAATTACCTTAAGGGATTTAGGTATAATTATCAACATCTCATTTAAATAATCTCACTGCAATTCATATGACTTCCTCTGCTAGTTACCCTTAATCAAGAGGTGTCAAAATTAATAATTTACCCAAAAAGTACAGAACTATGATATATTTTACAGAGAAGACAATAATTCTTATGTGCCAGTTTTGATGTGCTCATGCCAGTTGGTGATTCTATGAAACGTCTGATCCCAGAAATAGCAACAGAGAAAAAACTTGAGTGGCTGGTAGGATGGTGAGTTCATGACAGAAGCAAAAAACTCTGGTCCTCACTGGAAATTTCTGGAGTGTCCTCTGCAGACACAAAGCAATATTCTAGAACTGTGGATTGATATGAAATGAAAGATACAAAGAAAAGCTCTGTTCTGAAAAACAAAACCCAGAATGAATAAGTCATGGAGATCCTTTACCTCCGTAGACAGCCTAACTCCCCAGATGCTGAAAGATGGCATAGAGGAGAATGACACCTATTGTCCAGGAAGGTTTATGGGCGGGAGCAACTTGTTCCACTGAGTAGATTGTGCATTTGGTTCATGAGCAAATGATCTGTCTCCCTAAAGGAACAAACCAGAGGGACCTGAAAAGAGGCAATGGAAGCAAATATCCAGCTCATAAGGGTTATCCAGGAAATGCGGGCAGAGATCAATAAGCTGGAGAAAGAGAATCAAGCCCTCCGGATGAAACTGACTTCAACTAGTCAGAGAACCCCAGGCTCAGGGGGAAAATCAGGAGATGAGAAGGAGGAGGAAGTCTCAGACCTCGGTAAATTTGCAGAAGTGCCTGGACAATCTCCAGCAGCCCTTCATGGTGGTGTTTCCACTGGTACGGCCCCAGCTGTGAGGGAACACCAAGGTACTGTACGTCCATAGCTCTTCTGGGCTGTGCCCACCTTTGCAAATATCTCCTGAATAATAGGTTTATTGTGCCTCTCACATAACTGTGTAATTTGGTATTACAGTGGTGAGTTCCATCTTTTTTCTCCTGGTAGATTAGCTTTGAATCCCTAGGGAAAAAATTTCTTTAGCATCTTCAAGAAACATATTTTAACATTGAAACTATCTCCAGATAGTCCTGGAAAGATAAGGATGACAGATTTGTGGAAATCAGTCATATTAAAAGTAATGCTTTTTTTCCTTTCTTGACTTCAAGCATTTAAATGCTACATAACGGAACACCAAATGGGTACGTGTCAAATGGTGTGCTCACTTATTAACCTAGAACAGTAGTGCATAAGAGTTAAGTATATGGATATTAGAATCAGACAAATAACGGTTGTCAGTGATCTGACATCAGTTAGCCACTTGATTTAGAGCTGGCTCTGAGAAATCTTTAACCCTCATTTTGTTCATTTGGAAGTGTTATAGTACCTACCTCACATGGTTATGAGGATTGACTTTAATGATAAACTAAGTGCTTAGTATAGCACCTGGCAAACACACAACAAATGGTAGGTATTATTTCTTATCCGTATTTTACAAAATTTTTACTGTCCTTTATGAACATATGTTGCACATAATTCAAATTACTATACAGGTTGAAGAATTCAAGAATAAAAGACAATGATATATTCTAAAAGAATCAAATCTCTCACCCTTTATGGGAAAGAATTTTGACTGTGAGGACTATACATTAAGTCAGAAATCAGGAGAGTGAAAAAATACATTCTACATTTAAATGAGTGCTTACCTACATAAAATATATTCAAATAAAATTGATATACATAATTCAATACTCAAAGCGCTTAATATCCTCTGTCAAAAGATTCAGGCAATGCCAATTAGAGGTGCTGAACAGCTTGGCAATTGGACATGTTCTATTTCCAGCTGATTTTTTCTGTTAAAGAGGTCTCTTTCTAGTATGGATTCCTGTATTTCAAAGCTGGGAACAGATTCCAATCACGGTCTTTTCCCTTGTTGTCAAGAACAACTCTGGATCTGAGTTATTCTGTCTGTTGGTTATTTAGTAAAACTGAAAGAGTAAACTATAAGGAAGTTAGACTTTCTCCTGGTGAAAAAAAAAAGATATGGACATGTGTAGTATATCCTTCCCCAGGCTTCCTCCACCTCTGAATTCTTGACATTTGGACTGAATACCTCTGTATTATAGCAGTTTGTCTTGGACATTGTAGGTTGTTTAGCAGTTTTTCCTGGCTTCTAAACACTAGTAGTACCTGCCTCTCCCCCTTCAGTCATGACCATCAAAAATGTCTGCAGACATTCCAAATGTCACCTGGAAGACAACATTTCTCCCAACTGAAAACAACTGCCTTACTCCAAAGGTAAACAACTCCTTCAAATCTATTTTTCATGACGCTTTTCCTAATGCAAAGGTAATTTGGGCCTCAGTATACCTAGTGCTATTCTAAAACAAGCATTAAACTGGTTAAAGAACAAAGAGTATTACCCTTTAAACCCTGAATTCAGGGCCTGAATGTCTTCAAATTTAAAGGAGGTTTGAATATTATTAAGAGCTAAATACACAACTGATAATATACATTTTCAGCAACTGAATGGTGACCTCCAATAAGAATATAAGCATTAAGTTGGAAAAGGACTAGTGAAAAACATTTGGTGACATTTGGGGAAGTCTTGCCAGTTGCACCAATAAAGCAAAGAAGGAAATACGATTTAAATTTGTGCTTAGAAGCCCGGTTGAGTTAATTTAAGTGATATTTATGTGTGTCTTACATGTGATGTTCTATTATGAAAGTGATATAAGTAGAAGGAACATTGGCCTGAGCATGAAGACACCTGGGTGGTAGTCCCAGTTTTGTAATAGATGGTCAGTGCTGGTAGCTCACATAAAATTCCTGATCTTAGCTTTATCAGGTAAAAATGAATGGGTTAGATGCCTTCCAAGGCCTATTCCAAATGTAAAATTCTATGATTCTATGAATGTGACATGTTTTATGATCACTCTCCTCATCTATAAAATGGAGAAAGTGATAGAATCTATTTCATAGGGCTGCTGAGATGATTAAATGAGGTAGCACAGGTAAGACTCAGCATGAGTTACTTGGTAGCAGTTGTCGTCATATCATTGGATAGGTCGGAAAAATATTATTTGACTTGAGTTTAAGTTTTTTATTAGCAGTCAGTAAGATATTGCTGATATCAATCAAAATTCTTACTTGCAACTGAATGATAGAAATGTGCTGCTAGGGAGGAGATTTAGAGCTCATCCCCCTTTTTTTACCGTTGAGGCTACAAGACCCAGAGAGATTAAGCAGCTTGTCTGATCCTCTTGAAAACAAACTAATATAAACCTATTCTTTGAGAAGGAACGATATGAAATCAGAAGTGCGTCTCACTTTAAGAAGGAACCATTAAGGTGGGTCTGGAAGCAATCACTTGAGACTAAATTCTCCTGGAAACATATGTAAGAGTGTGCCAGCATTTGGTAGGTATGAAATCCAACCTGTCCATTCCAGGGATGTTGCCCTCACCCCGCCTGCCCTTTGCAATCTCACCTAGGCTCTTTTAGGGAAGAGATAATCTGCTACAAAGAAAATGCAAGAAGCAATTCTTTACAGGGAAACTCCAGCATTCCCTTCAATCTGCTCATACCTTTTGCTGGCAAATAAAGTGCATTTGAAAGCAATCTTTGAATTGGTGCTAATGACCCTGTGATGCTCTGTGGAATATTCTTTCCCTTTTATTGATAAGAAACTAAAGGATACATATTACTTGTGATCCAGGGACATAAACCAAAAGCCTATATGCTGATCTGTCAAGCTGGAGTATAGGCCCCAAACAATAAACTTTGCTATTATAAATATAATTTCCTCTCTTGTACTTTCCTACCATTTGGTATAAAGATATTGTTTTTTTGTTTTGGGGTTTTGTTTTTTGTTTTTTGTTTTTTTGTTTTTTTGTTTTCAGTACACGGGCCTCTCACTGTTGCGGAGCACAGGCTCCGGACGTGCAGGCTCAGCGGCCATGGCTCACGGGCCCAGCTGCTCCACGGCATGTGGGATCTTCCCGGACCGGGGCACAAACCCGTGTCCCGCGCACTGGCAGGCGGACTCTCAACCACTGCGCCACCAGGGAAGCCCCCAAGATATTGTTTTATAATCCTCTTAAACAGAAACTTTTATGTTTGTCAATAGTCATAAACCTGTTTTTAGATAATTATAAAAGTGATATATCATGGCCAAAGGAAGTGTTCAAAGATAATTTATGAATAGTATTTGCAGTTAATTACTTCAGATAGATTTGAACTTAAACTCTCCCACAAACTCTTGCTTAAAATATGACCTCCTGCTCTTCCAAGCTATGAAAAGCCAGGGCAGCCTCCACTTTCTGTAATGGCTATATAATTTGCTGTCTGTGTTCTGCAGACATGGGCCACAAATTTAAAAAAGAGAAAATTGTGCTTCCAGCTCTCTGAAAACCTAAACACGATGCTGCACTTGCTTATACTTTCATGCTTGTTAGTGACAAAGCTATGATGAGAAAGAATAAAGATTCAAAAAACATTCATTAAGTGCTCCAGAAAATGGAAACCAACCCTTGAGGTCAGTGTCATTAACCCCAGGGGTAATAGCTAGATGTCTAAGTAGAGGTTGAATGACAGGCCCCAGGTCAGTTAGCACAGTGTTAGAAGAGAGACGCAGACAAACCAAGACTCCCTAAAATAAAGCTCTTTTATTCAAGGTGCTTTCATTACAAGGAATGGAGATAGGATTTACCTCAAGAAAAGAGTTTATTAGCAGACTTATGGACAGAAATTGGGTTGGAAGCCCTCAGAAACTAAAGCCATAAATCTCTCCATCTCTCTCAGGAGAACTCCTGTTTCCCACAGAAGACATCTTTACTACTTCTTCTTTTTTTTTTTTTTTAATTTTTTGGCTGTGCCTTGCTGCATGAAGGATCTTAATTCCTCGACTAGGAATGGAACCCATGCCCCCTGCAGTGGAAGGGTGGAGTCTTAACCACTGGACTACCAGGGAAGTCCCAAGGCATCTTTACTTCTTTCCATGTGTCTGCTTTGCTTTCATCTCTCATTCGACAGTCATCCTCATAACAACTGTCCTTACTAAAGCCAACACACACATTTCAGGACAGTTGGGAGCAGCCAGTTCAATTATTTGTGGCTATTCAAGTGATGAGGAACTGTGGATGAGCACGTTCTTCTAGAATGAGGAGAACTTCCAGAACTGCATGTCTAGAAATTCATGTTCTTTGCATTTTAAAATCGTGTTTTATTATCTCTATATGTCCAGCTCTCTGTCCATATTCTATGTTCTCAGGAAGGTCTTCCCTGACCACACTATTTAAATAGCCTCCAGACCCCCTCCCTCATCTGCCTCTATCCCCTAGCCCTCATTAGCTTGATTTGTCTTCCTAGAACCTACCACTATCTGAATTTTATCATATATTGTTTGTTTATCATCTGTCAGCCACATGAGAATTTTATGCAGGCAAGAATTCTGTGTTGTTCACTCCTACTCCCCATCTCTTAAAAAAACACCTGGCTCATGGTTGGCACTCAATAATTTCCAAATTAATCAATGAATGAATGTCTTTTATGCAGAAAAAATTAATCTAAAAACAACAGCTTTGGTTAGTTAGTTTCAATGAAGTATCTACTACCAACACAATCTTCCATTTGTGGAGGTCATTAAAAGTAGAATTTTTAAACTTGAATTTTGTGTCTCCTGTACAGGCAATGTTATGATTGTTAGACGCTATTCCATTTCCTCACCAACTCATTTGTTAGCTGCAAAAGATCCTTGGAAAGCTGGGGAAAAACATCCAAATAGTGGAATTCTAGAAGCTCAAGGAACAGTCAAATCACTGGCATGTTCTTCAATTAAGAAGCAAGACAACGAAGAAAAGATGTTTGCCCCAGATTCTTTTACCAGCAATGGTTCCAGCCAAAGAGCCTTTCCCAAGCATGGTTTTGGTTGCAGGTAATGTACAATCTGCCTCAAGATAGTTTATAGTTGAATGCTGTGATGGTTACTGAGACATTCTCCTGGATAAGCCAGGTCTTATCTATTGGAAGTAATAAAACCAAGTAGGCTATTAGGCCAAGATAACTTCCATCATACTTATGTCTGTTTTGAGAACCAAAAGAAACAAATTTATGTGAGATCAAATGGTACCCACTAATAGATGCCTGTAATAAGTGGAGAACCATCAGGCTTCACTTACTAATCAAGCATTAATTATCATACCCTGAGCTGGTCGCTGGGGATCCAAGATCCTGCAAAAGCAAAACATTATGTTCAAAACTTTCATTTAGTGACAAAGACACACAAGTAAACTGAACACTGCAATAAAGAGCGTCTCAGGGAGAAGGCACAGTTACATTAGGAGCTAAACAGAGAATTCCTCTCTGAGAAAGAACTGTTCTTGTGGAGGAAGGTGCCTTCATGGGCTTATGTGAGTATAAGACAGGACTCTTTAGGCATAAGCCAAACAGGCCAAGAGACAAAGAGGAAACTGATCTGTCCTGCAAAATATGAATTGGTATTTAAGGAGTTATGAGCAGGCTACAAATGGGAGGGACTGTGAAAATCTTTGAGAAGTAGGCTGGGAATCTTTAAGAGGATAGTTGGCTAGTGGCCCTTGTAGTGGGTAAAGCCAAGGGCTCTTTCAGAACAAGATTGTCACTGTCAAGCACTACTGTGTTAGAGCATCACTTCCCCTCCCCCACAATCTGCATTTCTACCTCCCAATAACCAGTTACGCCCTGACTATCAAAAGTATATACACATCTTGTTTATGTTTTCCTTTGCTGTGGAAAAGCTTTTACGTTATGCACCCAACATAGGAGCAAATCTATATATAAGGCAAATGCGAACAGACATAAAAGGGAAAATTGACAGTAACACAATCATAGTAGAGGATTTTAACGCCCCACTTTCACCAATGGACAGATCATCAAAAATGAAAATCCACAAGGAAACACAACCTTTAAATGATACATTAAACAAGATGGACTTAATTGATATTTATAGGACATTCCATCCAAAAACAACAGAACACTTTCTTTTAAAGTGCTCATGAAACATTCTACAGAATAGATCATATCTTGGGTCAAAAATCAAGCCTTGTTAAATTTAACAAAATTGAAATCAGATCACATATCTTTACTGACCACAATGCTATGAGACTAGGTATCAATTACAGGAAAAAATATGTAAAAATTACAAACACATGGAGGCTAAACAATACACTACTTAATAACCAAGAGATCACTGAAGAAATCAAAGAGGAAATAAAAAATACCTAGAAACAAATGACAATGAAAACATGACGACCCAAAACCTATGGGATGCAGCAAAAGCAGTTCTAAGGGCTTCCCTGGTGGCACAGTGGTTGACAGTCCACCTGCTGATGCAGGGGACACGGGTTCATGCCCCAGTCCAGGAAGATCCCACGTGCCATGGAGCGACTGGGTCCGTGAGCCATGGCCACTGAGCCTGTGCATCTGGAGCCTGTGCTCCACAACGGGAGAGGCCACAACACTGGGAGGCCCACGTACAGTAAAAAAAAAAAAAAAAAAAAAAAAAAAAACCAGTTCTAAGATGGAAGTTTATAGCAATACAATCCTACCTCAAGAAACAAGAAACATCTCAAATAAACAACCTAACTTTACAGCTACAGCAATTAGAGAAAGAAGAACAAAAAAACACACAAAATTAGCAGAAGGAAAGAAATCATAAAGATCAGAGCAGAAATAAATGAAAAACAAATGAAGGAAACAATAACAAAGATCAATAAACCTAAAAGCTGATTCTTTGAGAAGATAAACAAATTTGATAAACCATTAGCCAGACTCATCAAGAAAACTAGGGAGATCACTCAAATCAATAGAATTAGAAATGAAAAAGGAGAAGTCACAACTGACACTGCAGAAATACAAAGGATCATGAGAGATTACTACAAGCACCTCTATGCCAATAAAATGGACAACCTGGAAGAAATGGACAAATTCTTAGAAATGCACAACCTTCCAGGAAGAAATAGAAAATATAAACAGACCAATCACAAGCACTGAAATTGAAACTGTGATTAAAAATTTTCCAACAAACAAAAGCCCAGGACCAGATGGCTTCACAGGCGAATTCTATCATACATTTAGAGAAGAGCTAACACCTATCCTTCTCAAACTCTTCAAAAATATAGCAGAGGGAGGAACACTCCCAAACTCATTTTATGAGGCCACGAACACCCTGATACCAAAACCAGACAAAGATGCCACAAAGAAAGAAAAATAGAGGCCAATATCACTGATGAACATAGATGCAAAAATCCTCAACAAAATACTAGCAAACAGAATGAAACAGCAAATCAAAAGGCTCATACACCATGATCAACCAGAGTTTATCCCAGGAATGCAAGGATTCTTCAATATATGCAAATCAATCAATGTGATAACACCATATTAACAAATTGAAGGAGAAAAACCATATGATCATCTCAATAGATGCAGAGAAAGCTTTCAAAAAAATTCAACACCCATTTATGATAAAAACCCTCCAGAAAGTAGGCATAGAGGGAACTTTCCTCAACATAATAAAGACCATATATGACAAACCACAGCCAACATCATTCTCAATGCTGAAAAACTGAAACCATTTCCACTAAGATCAGAATCAAGACAAGGTTGCCCACTCTCACCACTACTATTCAACATAGTTTGGAAAGTTTTAGCCACAACCATCAGAGAAGAAAAAGAAATAAAAGGAATCCAAATCGGAAAAGAAGAAGTAAAGCTGTCACTGTTTGCAGATGACAAGATACTGTACATAGATAATCCTAAAGATGCTACCAGAAAACTACTAGAGCTAATCAATGAATTTGGTAAAGTATGAGGATACAAAATTAATGCACAGAAATCTCTTGCATTCCTATACACTAATGGTGAAAAATCTGAAAGAGAAATTAAGGAAACACTCCCATTTACCATTGCAACAAAAAGAATAAAATATCTAGGAATAAACCTACCTAAGGAGACAAAAGACCTGTACTAGAAAACTATAAGACACTGATGAAAGAAATTAAAGATGATACAAACAGATGGAGAGATATACCATGTTCTTGGATTGGAAGAATCAACATTGTTAAAATGACTATATTACACAAAGCAATCTACATATTCAATGCAATTCTTATCAAACTGCCAATGGCATTTTTCACAGAAGTAGAACAAAAAGTTTCACAATTTGTATGGAAACACAAAAGACCCCAAATAGCCAAAGCAATCTTGAGAAAGAAAAACGGAGCTGGAGGAATCAGGCCCCTGGACTTCAGACTATACTACAAAACTACAGTAATCAAGACAGTATGGTACTGGCACAAAAATAGAAATATAGATCAATGGAACAGGATAGAAAACCCAGAGATAAACCCACACACATATGGTCACCTTATTTTTGATAAAGGAGGCAAGAACATTCAATGGAGAAAAGACAGCCTCTTCAATAAGTGGTACTGAGAAAACTGGACAGTTACATGTAAAAGAATGAAATTAGAACACTCCCTAATACCATACACAAAAATAAATTCAAAATAGATTAAAGACCTAAATGTAAGGCCAGAAACTATAAAACTTTAGAGGGAAACATAGGCAGAACACTCCATGATATAAATCACAGCAATATCCTTTTTGACCCACTTCCTAGAGAAATAGAAATAAAAACAAAAATAAACAAATGGGACCTAATGAAACTGAAAAGCTTCTGCACAGCAAAGGAAACCATAAACAAGATGAAAAGACAACTCTCAGAATGGGAGAAAATATTTGCAAACGAAGCAACTGACAAAGGATTAATCTCCAAAATTTACAAGCGGCTCTTGCAGCTCAATATCAAAAAAAAAACAAACAACCTAATCCAAAAATGGGCAGAAGACCTAAATAGACATTTCTCCAAAGAAGATATACAGATTGCCAACAAACACATGAAAGGATGCTCAACATCACTAATTATTAGAGAAATGCAAATCAAAACTACAATGAGGTATCACCTCACACCATTCAGAATGGCCACCACCAAAAAATCTACAAACAATAAATGCTGGAGAGGGTGTGGAGAAAAGGGAACTCTCTTGCACTGTTGGTGGGAATGTAAACTGATACAGCCGCTACGGAGAACAGTATGGAGTTTCCTTATAAAACTAAAAATAGAACTATCATATGACCCAGCAATCTCACTACTGGGCATATACCCTGAGAAAACCATAATTCAAAAAGAATCATGTACCACAATGTTTATTGCAGCTTTATTTACAATAGCCAGGACATGGAAGCAACCTAAGTGTCCATCAACAGATGAATGGATAAAGAAGATGTGGCACATATATACAATGGAATATTATTCCACCATAAAAAGAAATGAAATTGAGTTAATTGTAGTAAGGTGGATGGACCTAGAGACTGTCATACAGAATAAAGTAAGTCAGAAAGAGAAAAACAAATACCGTATGCTAACACATATATATGGAATCTAAAAAAAAAAAAAAAAGTTCTGAAGAACTTAGGGGCAAGAATGGAGTAATGACTCAGATGTAGCAAATAGACTTGAGGACACTGAGGAGGGGAAGGATAAGCTGGGACGAAGTGAAACAGTGGAATGGACATATATACACTATCAAATGTAAAATAGATAGCTAGAGTTGCTTTGTTGTGCACCTGAAACTATCACAACATTGTTAATTGGCTATACTCCAATATAAAGTTTAAAAAAAAAGAAATATAGCTAGTGGGAAGCAGCTGCATAGCACAGGGAGATCAGTTCAGTGCTTTGTGTCCACCTAGAGGTGTGGGATAGGGAGGGTGGGAGGGAGACGCAAGAGGGAGGAGATATGGAGATATATGTATATGTATAGCTGATTCACTTTGTTATACAGTGGAAACTAACACACTATTGTAAAGCACTTATACTCCATAAAGATGTTAAAAAAAAAAAGTGTATACACATTTGTCTCCTCTGAGGAGAAGGAGGAAAATCAAGAAATAGGGACCTGGTTTCATGATTAATTTATCTGGGGAAGAGAAAATGGAACAAATATAGTTGTTGAGAGAATGAGTTATCTAATTCATCAGTGGCAGGAAATCAAATCAAAGGGTAACCATAATTAATAGGCCTGCAAGAATTCTCATAAATATTGGAAAGAGCACTGGACTTCCCACTGGATGTGGGATACAAAGGTTGAGCCAGTTTTATTTGAATTTTACAAGGCAGGATGAACACTGTGCTTCATTTGTAGACAATTCTATTATAGGAGCAGAGAGAGGAACCTGGGTCAGGAAGGACAGGCAAAGAAAAATGGAAAGGTCATCCCAGTAGAGCAAAAAAGACAAGAAGATAGAAGAAATCATGACTACAGAGAAAACTAAAAGTAAGGAAATCAGTGAGGATGGAGAAGTTAGCAGGATCCATCATAAAAGCCCTTCCATGGAATGCTGGGAATATGTGCCTTACCATTAATTATTGGAAAACTAGTAAAATATGTCTTTATGAAAATTTTCAAAATACATAAACATTCAGAAACTAATATTACAAATATCAGTGTATTCATCTGCAAGAGTTTTATCATATTTTATCCAGATATTTTTATATATAAAAGAAAAAACGTTACTAATAAAGAGAAAAGCCCTATATCTCTCTTCCCCTGTACTCCTGAGGGGCAAGTGTTAACCAGGAGTTTTTTTTCTATCTTTTCAGTCTGTTTTTTATGCTTTCATTACCCACATTCATTCATTCAGCAAATACATCTTAAGGGTGTACTATGTGCTGGATTCTAGGCACTGAAGATACAGCAGGAAAAAAATTGTCAAAAATCTCTGCCAATGTGCAGCTTTTTCCTTTGTAACATAATGATCAATAAACATGAAAATACAGGAAGTGTATATTATGTTAGATGGTGAGAAAAGTAAACCAATCAAAGGAAAAATGAAGGGCTGGAAGAGCAAGCATTGTTGAAATTTTTTATATCGTAGCCAGAAGATACCTCACTATTTGAATAAAGAAGGGAGAGAGAGAGTTCTGGGGATATGAGCAGGGGATTGGAGTGGGTAGGCAGGGGCACTCTCCAGGCATTGAGAACAGCAAATGCCAGAGGCCTGGGTGGGCCCATGACTGGTGTTTGAAGAAGGGCAAGGTGGCTGGTACTGAGTGCAGTGAAGGAAAGAAACGAGACAGAGAGAGAAGGCAGAGAGCTAAGGGTGGTCTTTCACTCCTTTCCAATGATTCTGGATTTTCTCTAAGTGAATTAGGATGCATAATATACTCTTTTCATTTATATATATATATATATATATATATATATAGAGAGAGAGAGAGAGAGAGAGAGAGAGAGAGAGAGAGCGAGCTCTGTTTTGAAAAGACTATAGAAAAACAATATAGAAAGCAAGGGGACCATGTTTAAGGCTAAAAAAATAATTTAGACAAGAAATGATTATTTCCTGGCCAACGGCAATAGCTGGATGTGGTTTCTAAACATTTGAAGATGGAGCCAACAAGATTTGTTAACAGAGCAGATGTGGGATATGGAAACAGGAAGTGTACATCCAACCATTGTGTTCCAATGGTCATGAGTTTTCAGAGAGGGAGGAGGGAAGAAAGGCAGAGATATACCCTTTGTCTAAATAAAATTATGTATATATAATATACAGTTATATAAAAGCACTAAATGTTCATTATTTTTAAATTGCTAATTATAAAATATTAATGTGATATGCAAAGTAAAAAGTATAAAAAGGAAAATCTTCCATAATCCCACTACCTGAAAAACCACCACTGAGATTTTAATGGATATCTTTCCAGGCTTGTGTTTACATAGTTTATAATTGTACAGTGCCTGTATTATAATGCTTTAGTATTTGTACTTATACCATTACAGGCTTACAGACCTACAGTGCTAAACTGGGAAATATAGCAGTATTAATTTTCCCATTTCAATTTATATTATTTTCTATGGTAGTTTGGGGACCTAGCCAATGTTTATAATGTATTATTTTTCTGAAGCAAAATGTTTTCCAACTTCCAAGCTGCCAATGAATAAACTATTAGAACACAATCCATTTCTAATTTGGAATCTACTTTAATTTGAAAGATTGAGCCAATTGTAGAATTGTGTTAAAGCAAGAAAGTCAGTAACGGCTTAAAATCAACAGCTGGGTTCTGGGTTGGCATAAAACCCAGTAGATACAGAGAATTATTGAATAGGAATTAAGCTCTTTTTTTTGTAGTACTTTTTTATTTTGTCTTTTACTTTCTCAGGGATTAACTAGTAAAGTAACAACTCATTACATTATTCCTCTAATTTTGGGGTAAATTCATTTCCTTTCTAATAGCTTTCAAAGACTCTTACAAAGATTTATCAAGAACCAATTTGTTTGAACTAGCTTTCAAATCAGTGAAGCATTGTACCTAATTTGCTCATGAACTTTTCTATTATTGTACCAAGAAAGTATTTTACGGAATAATGCCAATGTCAATATTTCTAAGAACCAATGATCTCCAGAAACTAGAGACTGGATTTTAATTTTTTCCCTAATTTTGACATAGAAACCCAATCTTTTCCTCCTGCCTTCAAGAAAAAAAGAAAAAATAACCTCAGGCTGTTGAAAAGATTAGGGAAAAGGGTCCATATGGACAACTAAACTTAGAAATGATATTTTACTGATAGGGTAAAGCAGACACATTAAAATAAATACATTGTCTTCTTTTCCTAAGCAAAGTGGTTAAGAAGACAGCCTCCGGAATAAGATAGCTAAAGTCCCAACTCCATCATTTGCACACAGCATGGTCTTGGAGAAGTTATTAGTCTGAGCTGTGCTGTAGTTAATTCTTTTGTAAAAAGATAATCATAATAACAGTTACCTCATAGTTTTTGTGAAGAATAAATGGGATAGTCAAGTGAATCCTTGCTAAGTTGGCAGAGCAGTTATTATTTTATTGATCCCATATAGAGCTACTGGCCTTCCTCCCAAGGGAGGGAGCAGATGTGTTCCCCTAGATACAGGCCACTAAATGCCATTCAGTGAAATTATGATCTTATCTAATTAAAGAGAGAGAGAGATCAAAACTAGAGAAAAGGCAATAATTTTAAACACTGTTCTTTAGACTTATTCCTGGGAGAACTTTATCCTGGTTGATGTCAAAATTATATATAACACTGTTCAAGGGGAAAGGAGAAGTGGGCAAAATGAAAAGATTTAATCTCTCAGATAACACTGGGTCACTGCTGTCACTTCTCTCTCCCCTTATTGTTCAGGTGTAATGGATATTCCATTAATTCAAACTCCATACTGCAGATTGATTGGGAATATAAAATAATTCCCTCAAATTTCTGCTTCATTTCAACTGAAGAGTTTTGATGTGCAGGACCGTTTGCCTGAGAGAACATGATATCCTCCAACTTTAAACTCCAAGCTAATAATCCTCAGACGTACAGACCTTGCCTCAAAATTTTTAAATTTTTGTTTTATCAGCGCTATTCACTGGGTTTAATCAAAAGGCCAATTCCAATATTTTTTCATGCATTATTATTGAACAACTAAACTAAAAAAAGTATGATATACTTAAGGTGAACCTTTAACACTTTAAGCAATATTTGGTGACTTGCAAAAATAGTAAATGTTTTGTAGAAATAGTAAGTGTTTTTGCATAAAGGCTCACTAAAATGTTTTACTTCTCTTTCCCTATTCTGCGTTCTTTAGGGACAAGATAAAGACAGTCAGTTTCCTGTTACCCATGAACATGTCTTCATATTCCAAAAACTCAAGTTCTTTGAAATACTCTCCAAATAAGACCACAAACCAGCTAAGTACCATTACAGAATAGTATACATAAGGTGGTGAAATTTAAGAAACAGTTGATTTCCAACATGTGGGAACACCGAGGCCTGGCTGGGTCAATGTCCTCCCCTGCAAAGACCTCTGGCAAGGTGCTCAGTAAGATATACAAATATTTGGTGTTGGGTCAATAGTGTTGTCAGTGAACTTGGCCAAGAAATGGAAGCCATTACTTTATGTTGTTGTTGATGGGTGCACAGTGGCTGTGGAGGTCTCTCTATGCAGCATGAGCAATTAAACGTAATTAAATTAAATTGCATGCTAAATGTTTCGTATCTGTGCTATGCTATCAGGAAATGCTGCTGTTCCCATTATGTGTCATTCTCCAGTTGAAACTATAATAAATCTAGAAAAAAAAAGTTCTATTTCTGATTATAACATAGAAGCCACAGTGATTATCCTTATAGTTAATTTGTGTGTTGATATTTCACTGACACAAGCTCACTTGGTCTTTTAATATCCCGTGTTACTGGCATGTAGACACAAACACAGCAAACTCCCACAGCGTATATTGTGGGCTCAGAGTAACTGTGGGCTGGCTAACAGCAAAGACACTCATCCTGGTTGGAAGGAGAGAGAAGAAGGTTCAAATGATTATTACTTAGGGGTTGAAAACCTCAGAACTCCCTCAAATCCTGAACTTCTAGTCAAGAGACCATCTCCTCCTCCAAGTTTACAGCAATCATGTTCTAATACCAGTATGCCTTTTAAACAAATATCTTATGTTAAAATCTCCAGAGTGTTAAAATGCAGATCTGGGGGTTCCAGACAGGAACAAGACAAGAAATTCACATTTTAAACAAGCCTTCCCAGGTGATGTCTTAAACAGCTGTGATTACTATCCTCTATTGTAAATACTAAGAATCATGGGGTGCCCCAGATCTGAGGCCAAGCTGAAGCAGCAGGGAGCAAGGAAAGGGTATGAATGGTCCAGTCTATTTCTAAGAGAGGTTTTTAATAATCACAAGACAGACTCCTGGAAGGGAAATGGATGAATCAACGAATACCCTGAGGTAAAAGTCACATAATGGGTCAGATGCCTCCTTTATTTATGATATTCATTTAAGATTAACAATGTTCTCAACATTATAACAGGTGTACAATAGGGCAAGGTTACAACCAGAGGGGAGAGATAGGAAAGAGGGGAACTGAAATGTCCAGCAGGGACAGACAAGTGATAGAAACGAGGGGCGTGCTCTGGAGAACAGGCATATGCACACCCCATCCACATGGGGCTGAACTACTCATGCTTGTGAGGCTGTGTGGGGAAGAGGACACTCCATTGTCACATGGTCTATCGTCCAATGGATGTTAAAATCTGGATTTTTATGCAAAATCTCCTGATTCATAAATACTGGCCTTATTTTCAATTTTTAAAACATTGTGAAAACCAAATACAACTTGTCTAAAGACCAGATTTAAGATACCAGGTAAAAACTTATATGTGAGATTTCTACCTTTTGTGTTTTCTAGCTTTTGATTTTCTCTTGGTTAAGTTGATGAGTCATCAGCTAAAACATGAACAGCAAGACACTTCCCTAGCATTCAGAGCTGTGTATGTTACCTGGAAAGAAGAGGAAAAAGAGAAAGAGGAAGAAGGAAGAGAAACCTCCCCATAATGAATTCTTAATGGTCACCATCACTGCCAATAGTGGCAGGAATTCATAACTCTGTGGGTGATGAAAGCCAAAAGTTAACAAATACATCAATCTATTATCAAAGTACACCAACATCTGCCAGAGCTCTTTGCTTTCATAAATTGGTCTCCTGCAAATGTCCTTTAACAAATAAAGATATTGAAACAAAAGAAAACATAAACAATGTGTTCAAAATCAAATGGTTGGCCCTGGCAACTTTTCCAGCACCCCAATTCTGTCTGCTCTGATTTCCTTGAGCTATTTCTACTCCCTAAGCTGTGAGTCTAGAATAAACTTAACCAGAAAATAGCTGTGTACAGGGACAATGGGAAACATTATGGAGTTCATTTTATTCCTAAGTCCAAATTCAGTTTACCCTCTAGAAAACAGATCTTAGGAACCTCTAAGTATCCAGGCAGGCAAAATCATTGAGCCTGATGTTTTTACCACCAAAATAAAAGGAAAGTACAGTAGTACCTTCTGGTTATGGAAAACACCACCCATAGAACTTAAAAAATATGATAAAGCAGTCTAAGAGAGAACTATGTGGTTATTGTAAGCCACATATAATGTTCAACTATAGTCCTATTTTAAGAGACAGTTCTACCACCTGCAGTAGTACTTAATTTTTAAATATTAATGCAGAGAAATGTTCATTTATTCAAGCTGTGTTTGAAAAATCACATAGTTGAAAAATACTCTTTCTCATACAGGAATGAATAAAAGACCTGTTGTAGCTTTAATTCTTCTTTGATTCCTGCTGTTATCATTAGTGCTGTAAGACAGTCAAAATATCTCATGACTACAATAATCTACTCACAATTAGTTTTCTGAAACGTGAGAAAAGGAAGACTGAATTTATCCAGTCTCATACATACTTAGTACTTTGACATTATTAAAACTACTTTGAAAGTTGATCTTTAAACACAATTCTCCATGAACTCAGAGAGAGATTAAACTTGTTCCTGTCCAGGTCTTGCTAAAAGATAATTATCTGTGGCATTCAGGCTTACATTCAGGAAATATCTCCTCATTTTACCTTTTCCTTTAATTAGAATTTCTCCTCCTGCAGGTCAACTCAAAATTCTTACGCTTGAGATGTCTGAATGTGAGGACCAATTAAAAGTCTATTCTTAATAATGATAACAAATTCATTCTGCCATCTGCTCAATACCATTTTATGAAGACCGTATACATTTTCGTTAAGAGTGTTCCAAAAGATACAGCACCCCTCTTCTTTAGGGAACACAGTTATCAGTCTTAATTTTACTCATTCATGAAAATTGTCCCTAATTCCTTCCATTAATTCCCAAATACACACCCTTCCTCCTTTCTTTCCTCCTTAGTCTTGAGGATTTTTAATTCACACAGTTACCTCAGACCAGAAACTCATTTCTGTTGGAAAGATAAGGGGAACAAGCAAGGCTATCTACGTAGGAAAAAATTCACTCTATGAAACACCTAGAAGGTTCTTGGTCTTTGAAATAACATTTTGTCCAACAAACCCCATTGTTTAATATAAGAAAAGCTTTCAGCATTGAAGAGCAGGTAACTGAATGGATAGCTCAGAAGCAAATAACCCTTTGGCCCAATTGCTACACCATTTAGTGCACTAGAAAAAAAATAACTTGCTAAATGGCCTCTGGTCACGTGTAACAGTTAAATGGGCATCCAAGAAGTGAGCCAATTACTTCCTTCCTAACTGTATTATTTCATCAAATATGAGGCTGATTTTATATTGCCCGTCAAAGATGTGGCCTTTTTCATCCCGGGCATTGGCTTTGGTTCTATCCAGACTGACTGTGGAAAACTTACATCACATCATCACACACAGATGCTTCCTCTCTTAAAACAGAAACTCCCTTTGTCGTCAAATCTTTTCTAAACCAACTCATTCAAGTGTTCCTCCCAAATATTTACTTTTTCCTCTCTTCAAGCGCTCTACATTTGTAGAGCTGCACTGAAGCTCATTCCCGGTCCCAGAAATCTAGCATTTAAACGATCTCCTCAAGAAGCCATTCCAAGAAAAGCCAGCTCTCAGAAAACTGGAACTCCAAAATCGGAAAGTGCTTCAGCCCTCCCGGCCTTCTCTCCCCAGTCCCTGAAACTAAGCGTATAGTGGCAGTTCTCAATCCTGACTGCAGCATCAGATAAACCAGAGAGCATTAAAAATCCCATTTCCCAGGCTCCACCCTAGATGAGTTATGTCAGCAGCCCTGGGGATGGACCTTGCCATCAGTATTCCTTAGCGCTCCCCCCGTAATTCCAATGTGCAAGCAATGCTGAGAATCACTGTTTTAAAGTCGAGGGGCTGCCAATACCAGCCCTGATTGTCACAGATCCTGAAGAAGGATGTGCCTTGACAGCACAGACAAGGACAGCCCTGGGCTCTCACTCTCTCACACCCATGTGATCTTTTTTTTTTTTTTTTTTTTTGCGGTAGGCGGGCCTCTCACTGTTGTGGCCTCTCCCCTTGCGGAGCACAGGCTCCGGAGCACAGGCTCAGCGGCCACGGCTCACGGGCCCAGCCGCTCCGCGGCATGTGGGATCCTCCCAGACCGGGGCACGAACCCGCGTCCCCTGCATCGGCAGGCGGACTCTCAACCACTGCGCCACCAGGGAAGCCCACACCCATGTGATCTTAAGCAACATCACTGAGCCTCTTAAAGCCTCAGTTCCCTCATCTGTAAAATGGAGATACGCTGACATTCTCTGGCATGTGGAGATTTAATGAGCTAAAATATGTAAAACACTTACTCCAATACCTAGCACCCAGTAAGCACTCAAGAAATAATAGTAGTAGTGGTAGTGGTGGCAGGAGTAGTATGTACAGGACATAGTCTTTGCCTTCAAGGAAAAGGTAAGCAGAGGTTTGCCCCCTCCCAGCCCTGCCCAGGGAGTTAGTGGCAGGCCACGCCGAGAAACCTTGTCTCCTGATTCGTGGTCCAGTAGACTTTCCATGGCACAACACTTCTGCCCTGATGACCTCAGCCCTCCTGTCACTGAGTTTGGTGGCTGCAGAGGATTTATGCAGTAAATAAGACTGGACATGGCCCCAAAGCTCTTTCCCATAAGAAATATTATGTTTTAAATCTACTTCTTGAAAATACACTTCAAGAGTTCATTTCTTGTTTGAAGACTAGAGTAACTTCAAAAGGTTTCAATGAACTCGGAGCCATTTCTCATCAGCTGCCTTCCCACCACAAAGGACCTCATTCCCATAGGGACTGTCAATTCCAGAGCCTCTGAGCTCCTGTGGAAACCTTGGTGAAGTGGTAACCACCCTCGTGAAGACTTCCAAGCCAGTCTCTACACAGACTACATTATGCTGATGAACCTGATATCATTCTCCTGCTCAGCCTCCAAACAAACTGGGTATAATTAACTGAATAAGTTAATAAATGGAACAGGTCAATGAAATCTATTTGGGGAGCAAAAATGACTTCAAAAGGGTATTGTTACAAGCAAACAAGTCCATTTCCATCATTTTAGAAGGAAGTCTGCATTCAGAGCTTTCAAAAGAAGATTACAAGCCTTTAAGGTAATGCGCAATTCCACAGTTACTCACTCATAAGTATTTGGCCTGAATTAACTTTTGGTTGGAATCCTATGATGCTATATGCAAAATGCTTTATTAACTGTGTATTCAGTAAATGCACATCTTCTCAACAAACTCTCCAGTTAAGGCAGACTGCTCTGAATGCCAGTTCTCATCCTTATCAAACATGGCAAGAACATCCAGAAAATCAAATGTCACTTACCTATTCAGCATCAAATCTTGACCTCCACACAACTCTTTGCAATGTTTCCTTTAGCGGTCTTGACTTGAAAGTGAGTACAAAAAGTGGTGCATATACAGGTCAAAAAGTATTCTGCTATTATGAGAAAGTGTGCTTTATACCTGAAAAATAAAAACAAAGATCATTCTCCTTTCCTGACTGAATAGTGAGGTGTGAGATGTGATGCTTGGAACCAAAGCAGCAATCTTGTCACTGTAAAAAAAAAGACTGGCCTGAAAACAAAAGCAAAAAGCACACTGAGGGTGTCAAAGAGAAAATTTATAAATAATTTAGGACCATGAGTATGTCATTAAGCTGTTGAATTCACCAGTTCTTGAAACCACCTTACCTCCTACCATCACTCTGATGTTCTCTGGGAAATTGTTGTTTCCTATTGATGCCATAGCAAATTACCATAAACTTAAAACTACACATATTCATTATCCTACAGTTCTGGAGGTCATATGGCCAAAAATCAAGAGCCAGCAGAACTATGTTGTTTCTGGAGGCTCTAGGAAAGAATCCATTCCCTTGCCTTTTTCAGCTTCTGCTGCATTCCTTAGCTCATGGGCCTTAACTCTCTTGATGGCGAGTGGAGCAGCATCTGCCAATCTTTCCCTCCTCTCTTTCTCTCCTCCCATCATTACACTGCCTTCTCTGACTCTGACTTTCCTGCCTCCCTCCTTCCAAGACCCTGGTGATTTCATAGGACCTCTTCAGATAATCCGGTCTAATCTTCCCATCTCAAATCTTTAACTTAATCACACCTACAAAGTCCCTTTTGCTACGTAATGTAATATATTCACAGGTTCGAGGATTAGGACATGGATATCTGGGGGAAGAGGGACATTATTCAGCCAACCACAGACCTCAAAGTAGGGAATATTTCTTCTGACTATATTATGACAGAGAGCAAGAAGGTTGACATTGCCTTGGGACTAAACTATAACGATGTGTTCTTGTCTCTTCCATTTGGATGAAAATTGTTTCTGATCTTTTCCAACTGGGCTTTAAAACAATGTGTTTGCCAATGCTGAGGTCTTATTAATCTTGTTACCAAAGCAAACTTGGATCTGCTCACCCAACATGCATCAAAGTCAATCTACTGACACTGGGTTGTGATGAAGGAAAGTACAAAGTTTATTGCAAGGCCAAGCAAGAAGAATGAGCAGCTCATGCTCAAAAGGCCCAAATTCCCCAATGGCTTTCAAGGAAGAGTTTTTATACATTTACTTAACAATTTTTTTTTATTGGGGTATAGTTGATTTACAGTGTTGTGTTAGTTTCAGGTGTACAGCAAAGTGAATCAGTTATACATATGCATATATACACCCTTTTTAAGATTCTTTTCCCATATAGGTCATTACAGAGTACTGAGTAGAGTTCCCTGTGCTATACAGTAGGTCCTTGTTGGTTATCTATTTTACATGTCAATCCCAATCTCCCAATTTATCTCTCTCCCCATTTTCCCCCCGTTAATCATAAATTTGTTTTCTACATCTGTGACTCTATTTCTGTTTTGTAAATAAGTTCATTTGTACCATGTTTTTTTAGATTCCACATATAAGTGATATCATATGATGTTTGTCTTTCTCTGTCTGACACTTCACTCAGTATGACAATCTCTAGGTCCATCCATGTTGCTGCAAATGCATTATTTTGTTCTTTTCTATGACTAAGTAATATTTCATTGTATATATGTACCACATATTCTAAGGCAAGGTGAGGCAGACGGTTGCAGGGTGCGTGACCAGCTCATGTACATCCTGATTGGTTGGGGGTGAGGTAACCAGGTGGTATTTCAAGAATCTCAGGTATAAATGTTCTGGCTCCAACTGGTCTGGAGTCTACACCCTTGTGGTCATCATGCAGTTAATTTTTTTCCACCTGGTGGGGTTTTAGCATCTGCAGAACAACTCAAGGATATGGCTCAGGATATTATCTATAGCCCTTGAGGAGGAATTAAAGGTCCTTGACTTTGTTTTATGGCTAAACTATTACTATTTTGTCTTACTTGACTGTTTTCTTTTGTTTCTGCATTTTCTCACTTATCTGATTAAATTTGCTTTGGAACTCAGGAAAGGTCTAGGAGGCTAAAGCTTTTCTACAAACAAGAGGCAGGGGATGCAGGAAGTCTGTTCCCTGGGAGGGCCCCACAGGGTCCTGCTCAATTTCAATCTGTTCTATCATAGATTCCTTATCTTGCTTGCTGTTATCTACAGCCATCCTCCAGGATCCATCAACTTTCTTTGGGGCCTATATTAGTGGATTAAATGGAAATATGATGGAGATCACCAACCCTGCATCCCTTATATTTTTAAAGGTGGCACTAATCTCTCCATGCCTCTTTGATGTGATATCATTTTTTATGTTCTATCTATCTTGTCCAGGGATTGAGAGGTATTTTCACAGGGTTCTACTTGAATTTCTCCTCTCTAGGCAGATCTTATTCCACAAGCCAAAGACCCAATGTGTGGGTACAGTGAAAGGAAGAAGAGAGGAATATATGGATGATTCTAGCCTTCTTTAACAGAGGAAAGCAAAATATCAAACCTTCGTGAGAATGACCATTCACATAATACACAGAAATCTCTCAAGAGAAAAAAATTTCAATAGGGCTACATTTTTGTAATCCTAGAAGACAGTTGATGCCTAAAAATTTGGAACATAAATAATTTTCAAAAGAAAAATGTTGAGGCAAGTTTATCATAACAAAGAAAACAATGGCTACTTTGTTAAAAGTAAGTATGAGAAGAAAAATGGAAAAAATACAAGCCTGAGGGTATAAGAAGATGAAAGATTACATGACCTTCCCTGTACTTTTACTTACCATGTTTTTTATGTGTTCTCTGTTATTCTCCAGGTTAAATAAAGGATTGGAGATTTTATTGTCTAAGGTGTATCTTCAATCTCTCCTGTCTATGAATGACCACACTTATTATCTCTCTCCTACGTATACAATGAGAGTTATCTTAGAAAGTAAATAGAATGAGAAAAGAGATTCACTGAGAAATTTTCAACCCTATCTGGTCACAGAATCATGGGAAAAGCTTTTAGAAAATATATTCCTGAGAGGATGCTGAAAACAAGGGAGTACCTGGCGGTACCCAAGTGATGACCTGAGTCCCACAGGTGTTCCTCTGTGTCCCCAGTTTGTAACAGCAGTCCTGCTGTCCCTGCAGATCAAAGTCAGTTACCCTGCTAAGACGGGGGCTCTTCTCAGCTGCTGATCCCTGGGCACAAGGAGCTCCAACTGCCGGGCAAGATCAATGGCTTGTAGCCCAGTGGAACCCTCGCTAAGTCTCCTGGAAAGAGAGCACCCACTTTGGAAATCAGTTCCTCTAACCTTACAGAGTCCAGTGGTGCAGGGATGCAAAGCGCCCAGTCGTGCATCACCCTGGCTCATTGGCTCCCTGTCTGCCGCGGTCCACTGCTTGTGCCGCAGGGATGCGGTTCTCTGGAGACTCAGGTTCAGGGAGCAGCTCCTCCATGTGAGCCTCTCTTGCTGGGGGAGACAGAAGAGGGAGCTTAGTGAGATGAACTGCAGTCCCAGTCACCTTCTCCTTCCTCCATTCTCCATTCTAAATCCCTTGCTCTCAGATATTACCTGTGCCAGTCTTGGTGGCTTACCTGATGGTGTGACTCAGCTGCTCAATCCTGATGGGTCTGTGGCCCTGGCAACCATACCCTGCTCAGTCCATGATGCCCATACTCACTTATCCACAGTCACAGGAGAGGGAGGAACAAGCAGCACACCCACACCTGCCCCTTGATCACCGTTTCTGGAAGACATCTCCATCTCCTCCAGTCTCCTTCAGCACATGCTGTCTGTTTGGAACTTGTGTACTGCCTGGTGGCAGAAATCATTCTTACATAATTATTATCACCTTGAAGCTTCTACCCCAACTAGAACAGTGTTTTCACATATCTGATGTTCAGTAGAATGTTCCTGATTGGTGAGTTCACATTATGTAATCTAAGGATATTTTACAATCTGTGAGTCCTTCAAGTGACTTACTGACTGACAATATTTATAATAAGACAACAGGTATAGTTTTGCTTCTAGCATAAACAAAAACCATTTGGCTATATTTAGATTGCAACTCACCTTTTTGAGAACATTCAAACCTGAGTGAGTTGCATGAGGGCGTGTTTGAGGATATACAAGAGTGTGTACAGGTGTGAGAGTGAACTGGACTATAAGAGAACGTTAGAAAAATGACTAAAAATCAACAGGAGTAGGCTGCAAGGCCATTGGCCCCAGGGTCAAGTACAGATACTCTATAACATTTCACAACCCTTTCTAATACCCATCCCAATCGGGACATTGCTCATTTCCAGGTCTTCCTCTCAAAGATAAGGGCTTTCTGGTCATTTTTCTATTCCTAGCATCTTAACTTAGGGCATTTGCTCAGTTATGCACTAAATAAATGAGTGAATTAAGAATTGAAACGGTGGCAGGGAAGCAGAGAAATCACTTGGTTTGGAACAGGAAACCATATCAGAACCCTGAGAAGGTAGCATACAATAGTGAATATAGACTTGGAACTGGACAGATCTAGCTCTTCACATAATCTCAGATTTTAGGAAAGTCTTTTCTCTGAGGATCAGTCTTCTCATCTGTCAAATAAACACTGAGGGAGGGGGGAGAATGTCTTGATGAATAAAATCGATATATAAAGAACCTAGAGTGCAACCCAGATTAAAGCCAAATTCCCACAACTGTTAGTCAATGTTATTCTTTAGGCAATTTGTGTGTTTTTAAAGCCCAAGACCATTGTCAGAAATGTGTGAGCGTTTTATTTGGAACATACACACACAAAGAAAGAAAATCCAGATCTCTTCTCTACATAATATTTATTTATATTCCGGGTTAAAGATGAAAGGAGTTAGGGCTCATAAAGATCTTCTAAGGCCAGTGTGCCTGGTCTCCTTGTAAGTGCTGTTAAGATTATCCCAAAAGGAAACTATCAGTTCCTCTGTGAGCTTGGATTTTCTGGCTTCGAGAAAATGTCAAAAGGGGAACAGCCTCAAAATGTGTTTTCTCCTTTCAAATATTCAAACAGTTTTTGTATACAGTGTTATCATTTTTTTCATTAACATAGCTGCTTTAGTCAGAAAAACTCATGATTTTCAGATTCAATTTAAAAAGCAAGACTTTTAACCACAAATACCCCGCTCCATGAAAACGATTAGAAGGAAAAGCTAGTCTATCAGAACAGGGTGTTAGGCTCTACCCCAGGGGTAGATTTGGAGATTATTGGGTAGCTACCACCTCAAGGAAGGCAGCCTCCTTCCCCTCTAGCCATCCTGCATCAAAAGGCCCTACCACTAGAAGGGGTCCAGAGAATTCTATGCCAGGACTAGAAAAACTCCCCATACTCCTTAACCCACTAATTACAGGTCTGGGAATTTATCACAAGGAAGCAATCAGAGCTTTACAAAAAATATTCAAAGATATTCATTGCGATGTTATTTTACAAGAGCAAAAAATAGCTTCCATTTCCAAAAATTGGGTATTGCTTTAGTAAATTTGGGTCACGATGGAGTTTAAAGTTTTGGGAGAACATTTTATGACATGGGAATATGCACATGATATATTAAGTTTAAATGGTACAAAAATAAAGCATACAATATCACCTTGTTACAAAAAGCACAACGAATGCGTGAGTACATACGCACAGAGGGTAAAACATGTCCAAACCCCAAAGTGCTCATCTCTGAGGGGTAGAATTATGAGTAAATTATTTTCTTCTTCACCCTTTTATTTTCCCAATTTTTTATCGTGAAGTTTTATTATCGGGGGAATTGTTATTGATTACACAGAAAAATAACTCAGAGTTTATGTCATGCTGCCAGGGTGAGCTGGTAACTTCACCTTCATGCATGAATAATGGCAGAGTTCAAACATTCCAGAACCTCACATTTCTGGCATGGTTGCTTCTCTCCAGACTGTAACATCATATATACATATACACACATATGATAAAAATTAAAATATTGGCTATTTATAAACATCTGAATAACTGAGATATTGAAAATTACTTCACACTGTACAATCTAAAGTTTTGCTCAAATCAAATATCTGTCTTCTGAAGATCAGGAACAACCTTTTCTTTTTTTAAGTTGAAGTATAGTTGATTCACAATGCAGTGTTAGTTTCAGGAATAGAAACAACTTTTTAGATGCTCATACCAGTCTGCTTCACTCTGAACAGGTGAAAAAAGAATTCATTTCCATGTTCATGAAATTGGTAAACTGAGCTTCCCCCAAATGTTACTTTAGCTAAGCTGTATCAAATAATGCCTCAAAAATTCAGAGCATTCCTTCACAGTGAGACAAAGTGATCTGGCAATCTTCTAGTCAAAAAATTTCTCTGTAGTATGTTGCTATCAATCATTTAAAACCAGGACTTCCAAAGATAGAGTGCTAAATTATCTGAGAAACACTTTATCACCCAAGTCTACATGATGCTGATAATACAGAATTTATTCTTACTATACTGATATTTTTAACATGAATTTCATATATTGCTATTATGATCATCTCTCCTCAGCTTGATTCATATTTATTAAATAGAAGGCAGCTAAGTAAATGGAATTCCGGGTCTTGGCAATCTCTTCACCTAACTGGGCCTCAAATTCCTCATCTGTAAAAGAGGAAGTTGTATTGATAGATTTGAGGGTCTTGACACCACTGACGTTCTATAACTTATGGCCATTGCCACAAGCTTATTTTAAGTAGGAAAACAGATATGAGCAAATATAAAGCCATATGCCCAGAAACTAAAAGAGATCAGAATGAGCTTGTATGAAATTTGGCTACAAACTTAAAGAAATCCCTTCAGTAGGTCAATGAGAACTCTAGGTTTCCTCTTTATTTATTTATATATTTATTTATTTATTTATTTATTTATTATTTTTGGCTGTGTTGGCTCTTCGTTTCTGTGCGAGGGCTTTCTCTAGTTGCAGCAAGCAGGGGCCACGCTTCATCGTGGAGGCCTCTCACTATCGCGTCCTCTCTTGTTGCGGAGCACAGGCTCCAGATGTGCAGGCTCAGTAGTTGTGGCTCACGGGCCTAGCTGCTCCGCAGTATGTGGGGTCTTTCCAGACCAGTGCTCGAAACTGTGTCCCCTGCATTGGCAGGCAGATTCTCAACCACTGCGCCACCAGGGAAGCCCTAGGTTTCCTTTTGTTTCTAAGTTTGTTTGGTATGTTTCATCATTGGGTATTTCTAGGGCATATCCATGGAATTGAGGGTCTGTGTTCTATACACAGCGGATTCTCATTATTCACTATAAAGTCACCATGAATACTGAATTAGCAAATACTAAACAATTGCCCCCAGAGGAAATACAGGGTTAGCTTCCTGTGAGCCTATGATCACAAAATTTTCAGCAAACAATTCATACATAAGCTTGTTTTATGTGTATTTCTGTTTGACACCTTATTTAATATATATTGGGATTCAATAACAAACTCACAGCCAACAACACCATGACTCATAGCCAAAGGAAGCTTATCTAACACTTGGTTTAAGACACATCGATGGCAGTTTTCTTGCACTGTGTAGCACTAGATAGCACTTCAGCACTACTTGCTTGGGGACCATTTTAAACATCAAAATCACCTACAAAAAGCACAAAAATGTGAAAATCATGGCCCTAAGAGACTGTAGAAAGAACACTTGTTTACAGCCCAAGAGCAGAAGGTAAGGCATCAGCTGGTTCAATGTCAGCTGGTAGCTTGCATCTCCACGGACTCAAATTTTTTTGTTGCTCTGCACATATCCGCAAACGTGCATGAAAGCGCAGTGAGTATTGATCTGGGGTCATAGATAAACTGTAGCGAGAGGTGAACTCACAAACACAGAATCTGTGAATAATCAGGATCGACTGTATTTGTCATCTCATCACCAATTAAAACAAAAGATGAGGATTATGGAAGTCTCGGGGAAGAGCATTTATGAACTTTAAGATTTTTTTTTTCTTTGCGGTACGTGGGCCTCCCACCGCTGCGGCCTCTCCCCGTGTGGAGCACAGGCTCCAGACGCGCAGGCTCAGTGGTCTTGGCTCACGGGCCCAGCCGCTCCGCGGCATGTGGGATCTTCCCGGACCGGGGCAAGAACCCGTGTCCCCTGCATCGGCAGGCAGACTCTCAACCACTGCGCCACAAGGGAAGCCCCATCTTTAAGATTTTTGAAAGTCGATGCATAATGACCATCAGATACACGTCTCCTCAGTGTCTCCAGAATCTGGTGCTTATAATTTCTGTTAGGACCCCTGCATCTCGTAACTTGGGCGTCACCAGACCATTTTATTCTATGTCGTGTAACAGCGTGGCATCTCCCACCCCCAATGTTTTCCATCTTTTTTCTCCTCTTCCTTTGGTCTTTTTAACATCTGCAGTCCAATCTTTTTCCAAATAATGATTAACACATTATTAGTGCTACATTAGGTTTCATAACATCAACTTTGAATTCTGACAAGCACCCTGAACAGAGTTAAGTATTTGAAATGGCAGGTGAAAGTCGAAAGCACAGAGTTCCAGCCACGGTCTCACCCAGCTCTTTGTTCTTCTCCAAGCAACCTGGTAACAAGCCCTGTGCAGCACAGGGCCACAAAACACACCTTTTTCATCAATAACCACAAGAAAAGGCAGCCCAGTACAGAATGTTTTTCATGTCCCTCCCGAGACAGGTTACACAGCTGGTTCAGATCTTTGCCAAATTATTCTGCAATAGGCCAACCACTTGGAAGAACTGTTGGCAGTTTTGATTAGAGTTCAATATACACCTATCTAAGGCCCGGCAGTTCTGCTCCAAATATATCTCCAAGAGAAATAAGTATATATATCCATTAAAAGCCTTGCACAAGAATGTTCAGAGAGCATTATTATTAATAGATAAAAACTTGAAACAAAGAAAAAGAGTAAAGAATAAATGGTGACATATCCATACAATGGAATACTACATAACAATAAAAACAAATGATATTCATAGTGGAACCTCACAAATACTATGTTAAAAGAAAGAAGCCAGACATAAAAGAGCATATGGCGGTTCCATTAATAAGAAGCTCAGAAACAGGCAAATCTAACCTATGAAGTTGGAAGTCAAGAATAATGGCTGATTTTGACTGGGAAAGGGAAATTTGTAGCATGGTAAAAATGTTCTATATCTTGTTCTAGGTAGTGGTTACACAGATTTATACATACATAAAAATTCATTTAACTGTGGTACTAGTTTCCTATTGTTGCCATAACAAATTATCACAAACACAGTGGCTTAACACAACACAACTTTACCGCTTACAGTTTTATAGCCCGGTAGTCCAACAAAGGTCTCACTAGGCCAAAATCAAAGTATTGGCAGGGTTGTGTTCCTTTCCTAAGGCTTTGGGGCTAACCATGTTTTTTGCCTATTCCTGCTTCTAGGTGCCACCCTTATCCCTAGGTTCATGGTCCCCTCCCTCCCTCCATCTTCAAGGCCAGCAATGGAAGTGGGTGGAATCTTCCTTGCATCTCATGACTCTGACCTCCAACTCTGTCCCCCCTCCCACTTTTAAGAATTCGTGTGATTTCACTGTGCTCACATGGATAATCCAGAGTAATCTTTCCATCTCAAGGACCTGAATTTAAGGACCTCGGCAAGGTCCCTTTTGTCATGTATGGTAACATATTCAGTTTTCAGGGATGACAATGTGGACATCTCTGGCAGTCCATTATTCTGCCTACTATAGTACTTAAGATGTGTGCATATAGTTGTGTATAAATTATACCTCAATTTAAAAATAGTTTTTCCAGGAAAAAAAAAACGTTGGGCAGAAATCTTGATAAAAACCTGAGAATGGGGGGCTTCCCTGGTGGTGCAGTGGTTAAGAATCCACCTGCCAAAGCAGGAGACACAGGTTCGAGCCCTGGTCCGGGAAGATCCCACATGCCGCGGAGCAACTGGGCCCGCGTGCCACAACTACTGAGCCTGCACTCTAGAGCCCACGAGCCACAACTACTGAGCCTGTGTGCCACAACTACTGAAGCCCGTGCACCTAGAGCCCATGCTCCCAACAAGAGAAGCCACCGCAATGAGAAGCCTGCACACCACAACGAAGAGTAACCCCTGCTCGCTGCAACCAGAGAAAATCCCACATGCAGCAACGAAGACCCAATGCAGCCAAAAATAAAATAAAATAAAATAAAATAAATAAATTAAAAAAAAAAACTGAGAATGTCAGGCTTATGAAGCACTTCATCAAGATTTACAACAGAAGCCAACAGCATCCAAACTACTAAAAGTTGATTCATAGCTCGCTAGGTAGTCTAACATAAATAATCCGTCCAATGTAGGAATAAATCAAATACCAAGCTTATGTTTAGACTTAGCTGAAGGACATGTGCAAAATCCACATAAGGTATAATGAAGTATGCAAAAACGTTAGGCAGCCTAAGAACAAATTCATCTGTGTCTATCTCATGCCCCTTATGCTACGTCACCCAAGAGACAATTAACTGGTATTTGATGATATGGATCATTCAATTTGCAGTTAACTTTGACTTTTAACTGGATAAACAAGCCAAGAGATAAATCATGATCCCAATTTTAAAGGTTTTAATTTTGAACTTCCTCCTTAACTATACAGTTGATTGAAAAGCTTGTGAAACAAATGTTTTTTAAAGGCACAAATATTAGATGGAAGTAAAATAATGAAAATAGATGTAAAAGAGTGGCATCATCCTTACTTTAAAGGTATTTTAGTTACTGCTTTTTCACATTCAAATATATTCATGACAGATACTTGCTACTTAAATTTAAAGTATTTGCCTAATAAGAAAATAAATACTCCACCGTATGGTCTCAGTTACATTTGCACTATTCTGGCAATATGTATTGTCATATTCACTTGAGGAAAAAGAACTCAGTGGATTAAGCTAAGAAAATAACAAAAAATGAAAAGCCATATCTTTGGCCCTATGCCAGCTTAATCCTGCTTTCCTGTGCACCTTCTGCCCTGCTAGAGATCTGGGTCATCTTGATTTAAGCATGTCCCCTAAGAGTGGCTCTTACGCCAGATATCTTCCACTAGGAAGCAGTATTGCTTCCCCACTGGTTATAAACAATACTGAACCTGAACATGGGATTTTCCAGGTAAGGAGACTATCCATGTATACAATTCCCCTGGTGTCTGGTCAGGGGAAATCCTCTTGGTCTCAGAATTTCGAGGAGAAAGGGACTTTTATGGGCATGAAATTTAGCCCCCAAGGTAAAAATTCAGGCACCAACATTAGTAGGCAATTACTCGGATAGGACAAGTCACTCTTCCAGAGTCACACTGCCACTAAGTGAGATAGAGTTTGACCCAGGCGGTCTGACTCCCGTGGGATTAATTGCTGTTTGTATCATTTGTCACATGATTCTGTGGCCTCCCAAGTCTCAGAAATCACGGTCATCATGGTCATGTGTGTAGCTACCTTAATATGAGTCTGCGTCCACTCTCCACGCATTAGGCTGGAGGTGGGGAGAAACACAGTGTTCCCTGGGCTTGATGATATCCTGATATGCCATAGAGGGTCCAGTCACAGACTGACTCCAGCTTGAAGGGTCCCAAAGAGTTGCATACATCCCCAGAATTTCCAGGACACACTTAGGTAAGTGTGGCAGCTCCAGAAGTATCCCAGATCCACTGGGATAATTCAGGAAATAGAAACAAAATCCTACTAAAAACACGCCTAATTTCCCCAGTGTGAGCCCACCCAAGATGTTAAGCACATGGGTAGAACCAACACCTCTTGTACTAGACAGACTTCAAGTCGAGAAGATTCACATCCTGCAGCTTCTCTCATTTTCCAAGCTTAGGGGCCATGGGCAGAGAGTTAAACATCCAAGAATACTCAAGCCTGCCCACAAAAACATGGCTTCCAAAAGCCCAAAGATATGGGATAACTTATATCACCAGTGATTGGCTCTACGGGAACCTGCCATTCAGGGACATGTTGTTATCACTCAGCCCTTCATTTATTCAGGGAATATTAATTTAGCACCCACTATGGATGAAGCACTGTGCCAGTGCTGGGATTACTGCTGTGAACTAGACAGACCAGCTCCTGATGAGCTGGAGTTTATATTACAGTTGGAGAAGTAGACAAAGAGATTTATCAACAAAGCAACCAGTTAAATAAATAAATAAATAGGAGAAGTGGGTGGAGCTCAAAAGGTAAAAAAAATTTTTATATGTATAACTGAATCACTTTGCTGTACACCTGAAACTAACACAACATTGTAAATCAACTATACTCCCATATAAAATTTAAAATTTAATTTAATTTAAAAAATAAAATTTTAATTAAATATTTAATTAATTATTGTAGTAGTAAGTGCTGAGATGAAAATCCTTTGAGTGCTAAATAGAAACTAATTAGATACAGCTCTTAGGAACTGAGGCTGAAGGATGAGATGAAGCCAGCTTTCGAAGCAATGGGGGAAGAGCATCCAGGGAGAGGAAAGAATAATTTATGTTCCTGGTGCACCCCACCCCCAAACCCACAGAAAACATGTTCCACTATGAGTACCCCTTGGTCTTTCATGAAGGGAGAATAAGTAGTTTGCAAAATGGCCCTTGAATATGATTCTAGCTCTGCTTTTTAAGACCTCAGACCACAACCTTCCCTTACACACCTTGACCTCATGAAGAGAGCAGTCCAATACAGTGTGAAGACCTGAACGTCCACAAAACCCAGGCTCTGGCCCTAGCTTGCCCCTTCCAGGGTGTGGGCCAGTTAACTGTGCCTCCATCCCTGTAACTAGTCTGGGCTTCTATAAACTGCAGGCATTGGATATAAAGTCCCTTTCATCACTCATGCAACTTGTGATTAACTGACAGTTGCAAGCTTGTACCAGCCCTTAATCTTTTTTTACTGCATCACATAAACCATACTATATGATATAGTTTCTAGTCCAGATTATTGGCTTTTAAGAGCTTACCTTTGTGGTTTTACAAAATGAATAAAATGGGGACCACTTCAAATGGTCCCTCGCCCCAAACATCCCAACTCAACAAATGATTTTTCCATAAATGTCCTACCTTGCATTTGCCCATTATGATTTGCCCTTAACAGTGAGTTGACCTCCCATTTTCCCACATTATTAATTCCATTTTGCATTTTCTTCTCCAATTTTATTCACACATGCATGAGGTGTCTCCTTTGAATTTCCTTTTTACATAATTTTCCTTTCTCTCCAGACAGACTGCACCACCTGTCACTGGTAGACTCCAGGGAAGTTTATCCCAAACCAGGCCCTACAGTACACTGCACAGACAGAGGGCTTTCTCCTTGGCATTTGGAGGCAATTTCCACTAAGGTGTTCCAATTCCCAGTGGATGACCATAGTGTTCCAAAATGACATATTTTTGTCCTTAAAAAGGCAAATCTTATAATTCCATTTATATTAACTCAAAAACAGGCATAATTTAGCTATAGTGTTAGAAGTCAGGAGAGTGATTCCTTTGGGGAGGAGGGTAGTGATTGGGAAGGAGCATGAGATGGGCTTCTGGGGGCCAATACTATTCCCCTGCTTGACCGGAGTGGTGTTCATGGGCATGTCCACTTTGATAACTCACCCAGCTACACACTTATGATTTTTATACTTTCTTGTATATATGTTATATTTAAAGTTCACTAATAAAAAAGCCAAAACTTCTCCCCATACTTTACATAGTATCAAAACCTACATTGGTAACTTATCAGTTATGGGGAACAGACTTGGAGCTAGACTCGCTGGCTTTTAATTTGTGTTCCCCTATTTTATTGCTACATTCTTTCCTTGTCTGTAAAATGGTAATGATTGTAGTACCTACCTCAGAGGACTGTTCTGACCTTTGGAAGAGTTATCATCTATAGAACCCTTAAACAATGACAGTGCCATTAAGGGCAGTATTTAAATACCATTTCTCATGTCTACAAAAGATGGCTGGAGGCTTTACTAGACTTTAAGAGTGAAACCTTAGGTGTAGGGTCTAAGCCTGAGATATCCTGGAGGGCCCAGACCCAGCCTACCTGGTCCCATGATCCTCAAGCCAGGTCAATGTCACCTCAGTAAATGTCACCGTAACTCATCCAGTAGTTAAAGCCCAAAACCTAAGGGTTATTTTGGATGCATTTCTTTCCCACTTTTACCCATTCAGCTATTGGCCAAATGCTGTCAGTCGTATGTCAGCTTCCCTTACCTGGACTCCTTCCCACCTGGTCTGCCTGCTCCATACTTGCCTCCCCCTATTCCTTTGTATGCAGCCACAAAAAAAATAATCTTCTAAAATAGAAAGCAAATGATATTATTCTCCTTCTAAAAGCCCTTGCATGGCTTCCCATTATGCTTTGGGGATGGGGAGATTCCCCACATCACGTCCTGTTGCCTACAAAGTCCCATGTGGGATATAACCTCTTCCTGTTCTCAACTTCATGGAGTACCCTATTTTACAGATAAGCAAGCCCAGGCACAAAGAGGTTAAGAAATTCACCACCAGGGTTACACTGCTAGTGAGTGACAGAGGCAGGATATGAGCTCTGACTCTAAAGCCAGCACACTTGATCACCACGCTAACAATCCCACGTTTTTTCCTGCCCCATGGCCTTCACTCAGGCTTTTCCCTCTGCTGAGAACTCTTCTCCTCCACTCTTTGTGTATCGGATTTATTCCTACTCTTTAGATCTCAGTTTAAGTGTCATTCTGTCAGACAAGTTTGCCCTGACCACGTTATGTAAAGTAGGCACCTCCCTGCATTATTCTCAGCCTTTTCTTTGTTTACTTTGTAACATTTATGTTAATGCATACTAACTTGGTCCATTCACTTGTTTTCCTCTGCCTTTGTCCTTAGTACAAAAAGCCCCTTGAGGGCAGGCACTGTGTCCATCTTATTTTCCACCGTTTCTCTGGTTTCTGGGACAGAGAAACACTAGATGGATGAAGGGTATATGATTTCCACACTAGATGATAATTATCATCTAACAAGAGGGAGGATTATCCCAGTACTTAGCCCACTGCTTTTTTAATATTTTTTCAGGTATTAAATATAGAAAAAGTTCTATTACATTGTGAGTAAAATTTTTTCTTCCTTATTTTACATCAATCTTACCTTTTCAAACATGCCTTCATTCAAAACACTCAACAAAACAAAGTTCCATGTACTCATGAAACTTACATTCTAATAAAGAAGGTCAGACAATGGACATCAGACAAAATAAAGGAGTAAAGTATGGAGCACATTCAATGGTGATAGGTTCTATGGAAAAAGAAGAAACAGAGTATGTGCAGTAGACTGTTACACTGGTGGCCCCCAAGGATCTTTACCCACTGGTATTCATGTGCTTGTGTAGTAAGTCGTTTCCATATCACCTCAAGCTTTAGCCATATGACTTGCTTTGGTCAATGGGAAATTAGCAAGGATGATGCAAGGAGAGATTCAATAAATGCTTTCATATTGGGGGTTGACCTCTTAGAATGTTTTTTTCTTGGAAGCCAGCCACTATGGTGCAAAGAACCTTGGACTAGACTACTGAATCAGAGATGCCACATTGGTGGGGATCCTGGAGAAGAAGAGGCCATCTTGGACGTTGAAGCCCCAGCCAAGATCCCAGTTGAATTTAGTTGCAGTCAGACCACAGAGGTGAACCAGAATCCCAAACTCTGGTGGCAGAAATCCTACTGCCCAAGCAAGCTAGCTAACCGCTCAGGGTTCCTGCTTTCTGATCCACAAAAATTGGCTTCCAAGAGAGGTGATCTCTAGCCTCTCTCTTAATTCCAACTTTCTAACATTTCATATGTTTAAAACTTAAGTGAAACATAAAGAATATGTTGGTTTCATCATGGGAAAGTGGAGTGATGAGATGAAATAACCCAAATTACCTCCAATGAGCTACTGTGATATCGATGGTATTTCTGTTTTTCTTTTGAAAGACGAGACGAGCTTTAGGGCCTCAATAAATAAAACATGTTCCTTTTGTCCTGTTCTTTCTTCTTTTTTGCCTGTTTGTAATTTCCACAGAAATTTTAGTGTTGAAAACGTAAACACAAGATCAGTGTTCTAATGCCTGGCGAGAGAGAAGAATGTGAGTAAAAAAGTGAAATTTTCCACATTTAAAACAAATTTTTACAAGCAGGTTTGAAAAATGCATTGATGTCTACACTGGGTCAGTGTCTGTCCCCTGGGCTGTATAACATACATTTTCTTAATAGCATGAGTCTTCTTTACCATTTGGTCATTTGAAATGAAATCATTCAGGGACAAAGGTATTTGAAAATTTTACAGTCAGTCTTTCCTCCATTAGCTTCCAGGAAGGGGGCTAGATCTCACCAGCATCAGCATAGAGTGATAAGGGAAAAACTCAACAGAACTGGATGAGGGGGAAATCGTTGTCCATAGAGAGAACAATTCACCATAAATCAGTTCAACCAGGGCCATTGCAATTCTTGTCCAGGTTCCTGTTGAAACTGAAATCCAAAGAGAATCTAATGGTAAGACATACAGTGGCAGTGGGACTTGAGAAGAGTCTCCGGGATAAACCATTCAGGAAAGACTGGGGCAATGCTCCTGGGAAAAGTGGGTGAGAAATGAAAAGAAAATCAGAACTCTGTGAAAGGTGAAGAAATGTCAGTTTCCAAGGTATCTAACAGAGAAGAAAAAGCAAATATTTTTGCCTGCTCCTAGATATGTTTGGGTAGAAAGGTGATAGGAGCAGCAAAGATTATGTCTCAGTCACCTACTCCTGCATAACAAACCATCCCAAAACTGTATGGCTTAAAATAGTAATAATGTATTGTTTTTCACAGTGCGTCTCACAGTAATTTCATGCTGAAGGTTCTTCTGATGTTTTGCCTCTTTCATGATCTGTACTCAGCTTAAAGGCTGGCTGTGTTAGAAGGTTCAAGATGACTCATTCAGATGTCTGGCAGTTAGTGTGGCTGTCCGCTAGGGTGTGTTACTTCTCCTCCCTGTGGTCCCTCATCCTCTAACCAGATAGAACTGCTTCCCTATCTGGTGGTCTCAGGGCCATATTCTGAGGGAACAAGGAGGCAGCTGCAAGATCCCTTGAGATTTAGGCCTCAGAACTCTCACAGTGTCACCTCTGTCATGTTCTATTGGTCAAAGCAAGTCACAAAGCCAGCCCAGGATAAAGGGGAGGGGAAATCCACTTCACCTCTTGATGAAAGAAGCTGCAGAATCTTGAGGCAAGATTTTTCAGTTTACCACAGAATCTATCATTTCAGCCCTCTGCTTTGTCACAATCAGAAATTATCTTTACACTCTACTAGGTTGCTGAATGAGAGCTACCTGATGGAATTCTCAATGATTCCAAGTTTGAGTAGAGGCAGCCTGCAATGGTTGGATGATCAGTGAAAAATAATGAGCTCATGGTAGGGTTGGGGCTGAAATTTATAATGAACATCACAGGAACTTGCAATGATTTCTGGGAAACTAAGTATAAATCTTAGAAAATTGCTTTGTCTAAAATGGGAACACTCATCACTGATGAACAAAAATCCTTTCAAGAACTTTCTGATAAAATTAGTTATTACCATTAATGCTTTTTATAATTATCTCTTTTTACATTATTGGCTGTGATGAGTCTCTCTTACTTTAATAAGCGAATTCTTCATTACTTAAGAGAAAAAAACACAGACTCTGGATAATAATACCATGTTTATTTTTATGAGTAAGCCTAAATCCCTCTCTTTAGAAAATGGATACACACAGCTGTCTGCTGTGAAGTTCCCTTCAAAAGCATAATGCTGTTTCGTGGGGTTTTGCCAGGTTATATTTGTTTTGCCTTTGAGCAAGATAAGCTCTACACATGCTCACAAAATTCAGTACACCCAGTTGTTTATATGGTGCCCTCTTGGAACAATCCTGTGCGATGCCTCTAATCCCAAATCAGAACAGACAATATAACATCTCTGATTATTGATTTCTTAAATATAGTAAAAACAGGAAAATACTAATAATTCCCAATAAGTTACTTGATTCAAACCTCTTGAGAAACCAACTAGATGACTTTGTTGAATGACTCCAACCTTATAGATCATGGAATTAACCCTAAATATACATAGAAGCAGGGAGATTTGAGAAAAGTATCTCTAAGCTAGGGCTTTTATCTAAGAGGAGTCTTATTTTAAATCAGTATTTCTCAAATTTTAGCCTGCATAAGAATAACCTGGGAACCTTGTTAAAACACAGATTCCCAGGCACCACCCTAGAGATTCTAATTCAGTAGGTCTCGGTGGAGCCTGAAGATTTGCATTTCTAACAAGCTTTCAGATGATGCTGATGCTCTGGTCCATGGACCACACCTTGAATAAGACTGTCCTAATCTACACCAGGTGTGAAAAGAGTCACAAAAGACAGTACACTTATTTTTCACCTTTGCTCAAAGATGCTACTCAAGCACTATGCAACATATCCCTCCAATACAATAACCTGTGAATCCTTTTTACTTGCTATGAAGGAACTTCACTAGTTATTGATAAAAGTAGATTCTTTTGAGATTTGGATTTTGTTATTTTTGTTGTTGTTGTTACAAGTAAACTTTTCACACAGTCCTAGAATGGCCTTTGGTGTTAAAAAAACCCAAAATACCTAAAGAATAATGACAATGTATCAGATTGCCATTGAGGTAGATTGTTTAAAGGTCAGAAATTCCTCCCATCTTACATTGCATCCTCTGCAGTGTGACTTTGCTGATTCTCCCATCCAAAATTGCACTCTTTTTTCAACCTCCTGAACTTGAACTGGCCTCGTGACTTGCTTTAACCAATAGAATGTGCTGAAAGACATTGCACAAACCCCTAAAACTCAAAAAGCCTTGAAGTTTCTGCATTTGCCTTTTTGGAAAACTGTCTTGAAATTGCCAAATGAGGAAGCAAGCCTAGTGGAGAATGAGAGCCCATGGAGGAGAACCGAGGTACCCCAGTCAACAGCCAGCAGCTGCCGGCTGTGTAAAAGAGGCCATCCTGGACTTTGAGCCCCATAGACCTCCAGCTGAATGCTCTTGCATGAATGAGCCCACATCAGACCAGTGGAGGACCTGCCCAGTCAACCCTTAGAAACGTGAGAAATAACAAATCATTGCTTTAAGTCACTAAATTTTGGGATATTTTGTTAAGCTGTAAGTGACTGGTACAGCTATCCCGCATATTTCAGTGAATCTGGGTAAGAAAAGATCCCGAGACTCTATAACTAGAACAAAAATAATAATGTAACTGCACCTGACAGTCGGCAATGCCTGCAGTGATAAGGCAGACTCCCTCAGATACAGAGAACAGACTAGTTGTTGCCAGTGGGAAGCGGGGAGGAGCAACATGGGGGTGGGGAGTGGGAGGTACAAACTACTGGGTGTAAGGTAGGCTCATGGACACATTATACAACAGGGGGAATACAGCCAACATTTTGTAATAACTGTAAATGGCAAGTAACCTTTAAAACTTGTATAAAAATTAAAAAAAAAAACTTTTAAAGGCAGAGTCCACATCAAGGAGTAGTGATGCAATGCATTAGTCATACTCATTCTTCTCTGCCCAAAGAGAAGGTGCACTTATCTCCAAAAAAATAAAAAGTCATTATTAATTATTCTGTGTCTGAGGGAGTAAAAAACAAAAACATAGTAAAGAAAAAGACCCTCTGCTTTTCCAGTTTCACCTTAAGCTTAGAAGGTATGAGCAAAGCTTGCTTAGAAGCACAGTACCTGATCGTGCGCAACAGAGAAGGGGAATTCCCCACCGCACTGTGAGGCAAAACACTGGTTGTGGTAGAAAAGAAGCAAATCTTTCCAGAGTATAACCACTCATAACATAGCATTTACTTTTTCAAGGGAAATGGGTAGGATTTACCTTGAAGTAATATCTTTCTCCCTAGTCTCTCAATCAAAAGCCCTGAATACCTTATAATACTACCTTGCCTTTCTACAACCCTTTATAATTTTTTAACTTTCATTTTCAAGGGATTTACTTGAACCTGGTAAGTAAGACAGGAAACATCGTATAGTCCTTATTTAAAAAAAAAAAAAAGTTGAATCTTAAGTCCAGATTAAAATTTTCCCAACATCTATTTGATAAACAAATGAATATCCTTTAGTTATTTAGTACTTGAATCACTCCAAGTCCTATAGATCATAGTGAGGTTGAGGGCCTCTGATTTCAGAAGGAAAATGAGTATTAAGTCATTTATAGCTCAGTCTCTTGTCCCATTTCCCCAGTTTCATATTCAGTGGGTCTGAGGTAAGACCTGAATCTGCACTTTTAGCAAGTATCCCAAGTGATTCTTATGCAAGTGGTCAGTTTTTGGAAAACACTGCAGGAGTTTGAAAACGCAGTGTTGGAGTGACATGTATCCAGCTCCAGCCCTCCCCCATCACTGGCTATTTGACGTTGGACAAGTTTTTCTCTCTGATAACTTATCTCAGAATCATCATCTATAAAATGGGGACCATAATAGTACTGTATTAGTTTGCTAGGACTACTATAACAACATACCACAAACTAGATGGCTTAACAACAGAAATTTATTGTCTCACAATTCAGGCTACAAATTTGAAATCCAGGTGTTGGCAGGGTTGGTTCCTTCTGCGGGTTGTGAGGGAGAATCAGTTCCAGGCCTCTCTCCTAGTTTCTGCTGGTTTGCTGATAATCTTTGGCATTCCTTGGCTTATAGATCTCTGCCTTCATCTTCACATGGTGCTCTCCCTATGTGCATGTCTGTGCCCAAATTCCCCCTTTCATAAGGATACCAGTCATATTGGATTAAGGGCCTTCCCTAATCCAGTGTGACCTCATATTAACTAATTATATCTGCAAAGACCCTATTTCCAAATAAGGTCACATTCTGAGGTCCTACAGGTTAGGACTTCAACATTTGAATTTTTGAGTGACATGATTCAACCCATAAAGTATCCACCTCTCAAAGTTGCACTGAGATAAATGTGCATAGCACATTTAGCACAGTGTCTAGCATTTATAAGCCTCAATAAATGAGAGCTGTTAACTATTATTATACTCCACTGTCTTCCACAACACTGAGAGTGTGTATCCTTTCTACCTTTACTACAGATTGACATATAAATATAATGTAAACAAGAGCATTGGCCCTTTCAAAGTGCTTTTTATATACTAGAAGAATAAATGATCTTGTACTTTTTCTAGATTCTAGAAAATATAAAAAAGTATAACAATTATGCAAACCCTATTAATGCACTCAGGATCTGAAAGCTTCTGGGAAATGGGGAAACTGCCTTGGTGCTTTCTTCTGCTTAAAAGAAAAACTTATTTTTTTAATGCTGCTTTTAATTATATTACTTAGGCCCCAGGATACTGAGTCTTTTCTAATCTTCTTCCTTTTCTATAAGGGTTTTCCAGTCATTTAGAGGTTTTATTTTCTTACTTATACCTCGACTAATAGAATTGTTAAATCCCTTGGAAATTAAAGTAATCTAAAGAGTTTATTGTTTAACCTGATAATTAAATCCCCCATGTTCTCTGGTAATGTGGTGCTCCTTACAAAGAGAAGATCCACCATTAAAGTGTGAGTAGACTTGGGTAAGAGCAATTCTCAGAGTAACTGTGTCTACTCTCATTATCTCCCAGGAAATTATTCACTTTGTAGATAATCTGCTGAAAAGTTAAACTCTTATCAAAGAGAGTAGGTGAGAGTTAAGGTACTGGCTCTGCCATTAACCCTTTAGTGACTTTTTGTGAAAGTCTGAAAGTCCTCAAAATATGTCATTTCTTGGCTGGGATGGCAGGGACAGGTAACTATGTAATACACCCAAGTTTCCATGAAGTTATAAAAATTCCCAGCTAAGGTGATCAGCATATGGTCAAAGTCCAACCTTTTGCAAGCCTCAAAGAAATATTCACCAAACTCCTTCAAAAGTATATTGGGGGCTTCCCTGGTGGTGCAGTGGTTGAGAGTCCACCTGCCGATGCAGGGGACACAGGTTCGTGCCCCGGTCCGGGAGGATCCCACATGCCGCGGAGCGGCTGGGCCCGTGAGCCATGGCCGCTGAGCCTGCGCATCCGGAGCCTGTGCTCCGCAACGGGAGAGGCCACAACAGTGAGAGGCCCGCGTAACAGGAAAAAAAAAAAAAAAAGTATATTGGAGTCAATATCTAGTAAAATAAAGAAAATTGGGTATGATTTGCTCTTTATAATGTCTCCTTACATAGTCCCTCAGTCATAGACCTGATAATAACTTATAATCTTACCTCACCTTTGTAAGATCATTTATAGTTTTTAAAGTGCGTTCAAGGGATTGAATTTGATCCTGTGATGTAAGGTAAGGCACATTTCATTGACGTCTCTTTTAAAAACAGACTCTAAAGCCCATCATATCCTGCAGTCTTGTAGGAGACATCTATTTGTTTTAGCCAGGCCAACATCCAGCGCCCCCCTGTAAGTCAGCCCCTGGCCTTCTTTCAGGGAACTATCCCTTTCCCAGCTCCTCTGCCATGTGATTGGATGAGCTGACCTCATTCCCTACCAACCTCCAGGCTCTAGAAATGAGCATTTGATTCACATTAACCAATTGGAGCATTCCATTTTCCAGGTCACAATTACTGACTCAGGAATGGACCAGTGACATAAGTTTCAAAGAGAATTGGCTCTGGTCCCTTTGTTAGAACTGTTGGCAAAGATGAGCTGTTTTTTCAGAAGGTGATAAGCTTGCATGATGCCATCCTTGTCACTATAAGGGAGAACCTTCCTAAGAATTAAGCCAACATGAAGAAAAACAGAACCAGGAATTGAGGAAGACTTTATTAATGATGTTTTGTACCTGGATTTCACTGTGCCTGAAACACTACTGCTTGAGTTTTCAGATACGTGGGCAGATATATGTAAGTATTCTGTTTTTAAGCAATATTTCTGGGTTTTGTTACTAAAATAGTCCAAAGTCTCCACTATTTTGATTAACAACGAGATGTAACATTCCTGGGGACATCCATGGATAGGAAGCAGAGCCACTGAATTGTGATTTCCTTTTGAAATGATCTCCACTCTTGTGGGCACATGATGATTTAATGTAGGTGAAAGTGCAAAACAAATATGCTCAAAGACATCGTGTGACCTTGTAAATCAGTTCATGTCTTTCCCTTTGTTCCTTCACAGTCTCAGGTCTGGTTTCCAGAAGCTCACGTAGAGATGAGGATTCATGTGCAAAGGGTTGATTTAGGATGTGGGCAACCTGGTAAGAGAAAGGAGGAACCAGACAGGGAAGAGGAGGAAGCCCAGCCAGGAGCAATCCGTCAGAGTCCAGAGAGGGTGGCATCAGCCTGATCCTGCTGGAGAGCTCTAAAGGGTGAGTCACAGCTCAGAGTGGTCCCCATTTGAGGCAAGCAATTGGGGCTTTCCTACTCCTGCACCTGTCATTTGCTGGTACAGCCCTCAAGTAGTATAAATTCTACGCACAGGCAAAGGCATCCAATAATCCAAGGGCAGAGCTCTGAAAGAGCCATGGACGGTTGAGAAAAAAGCACAATGACAGAGGAGCAGATTCAAGACTGGTAAAAAGGATACAGAAATGTCTGGGCAGAGCCCCAGTATAATCTACTACATTCAACCCACTTTTCCACTGCTAGTGACCTCAGGCAGGTTTTTTCAATAGACTCTTTTTTTTTCTTTTTTTTTAGGCAGGTTTTTTAATAAATTCATTCTTGAAAGACTATAGAGAAAGAATATTACCCAGGCTTTCAATCACTGTTCTTACTTTTCTGCAATCGGTTTAAAATCTAATCTTCATCACTACTAAAAAGACTATATTCCAAACTTACTAAAATTACAACTCTTGGTCGGGCTTCAAACTTCAGTAGAATTATTACAGCGTAAAGGCAGATTCTTCCATTCCTAGCTCCTCTGGCTATTTAAGTCGGGAAATTTGAAAAGTTTGAAGTCCTTCAGATTCCTTGTGTTCAATTCACAAATGCTCTGGTGGCCTTAGAAGATTCACACCTAATTTATGAACAAAGAATCCTTTTACCCTCTATTCTCCCTCAGCCTTCAATCCTTTTGTAGATTTGAAAAAGCACCTATTTTAGATCATAGTACATTGTGCAGTCATCATGTTTCAAAAACAATGAGCATATTTTAAATCTATAGTCCATGCCTGATAATACAGGTAGAATACATAAAATATATATGTATGTATATTTATACACACACAAACTCATTTTCTAGGAACATCAGATAAAAACTAAAGTCATGTAATTACCATGTTACATCTGTCTGTATGTATTGCCCATAATGTCTATTTATCAGTGCTTTAAAAAATCCACATTCAATAAGTTTTTATTTACTCTGTTATTTTTCTCACTTTTTTCTCTGCTCTCTCAAAGCATAAAATGTTAAAGATTGGCTGTATCTTGATTTACCAAAATTGTTCTAATATCAACATATATTCCAGCCACTGAATGCCTGAGATTTTCCACCTTCTTTAAATATGTTACAGAATCTATGAATCATTTTACTACCAAGTTATAAAACTCTAAAAATATGAGGGAGCTGATGAAAATGCTAAGATTCCTCAGAGCGTCTCTGACCATATAAGTGACTGTTTTCTTCTCTTTTGCCCAAGAACACATTCTTTGCACTTTAGTTGAGTCAGGTTTCGATCATTATACTCTACTGCAGAAAGAGCTGGGTACAACCATGGGGGTTGGAATAAGGAGAGAGAAAAGAGAGAAATTCATAAGTCTTCTTTTGAAAAGCTTTTCTCTTGGTAAATCTTGCTTGAATGAAAGGGGGCAAGTAGACATTGTTGATCTCTGATTCCTGAAAGTGGAGAAAGAAAAACATTTGCAGGGGTGGGGAGTAGGTTTCAAATTAGTCTCATTTATCATTTATTATTCTTTTGCTGAGTGGTTAAGCATTGGTACTCATGGAATACTGAAGTTAAGGTCTGAGGAGCCTCACGTTGCAAAAGGAATAAACTCTTTATTCGAAAACAACTCATAGTCAGCTCGCCATCTGTTGCAAAACTTACACAGGATTTTTGAGGGGATCCCCTTCCAGAAAAAAGAAAATCCTGTTATTCCCCAAATACTAACACCATTTTTCTCTTCCTTAATTTCCCTCTTACATACACGCTCACCATTCTTTAAGTCAGTGTCATGGTATTATTAAAATACAAATCTGCTGTCACAACACTTCATCTTCAGATTAATCAGTGGGCATTCCTCCTTTACTGAGACCAAAAAAAAAGTTTTAATAAAAAAAGTTGGTACTCCAGGAAACATTCATGCCAGTTCTCCTCACTTCCACGCAAAAGTCACAGTTTCCCAGACTTCTTGGTTCCTTTAATCCTCACTAACTGCTCCTTCTTAGCCCCCTACCCCAGCCCAGTACCATGGCGCAAACACCAACAGGCTCTTTTTTTTTTTTTTTTGCTGTATGCGGGCCTCTCACTGTTGTGGCCTCTCCCGTTGCGGGGCACAGGCTCCAGACGCGCAGGCTCAGCAGCCATGGCTCACGGACCCAGCCGCTCGGTGGCACGTGGGATCTTCCCGGACCGGGGCACGAACCCGTGTCCCCTGCATCGGCAAGCGGACTCTCAACCACCGCGCCACCAGGGAAGCCCCACCAACAGGCTCTTAAGCACTCAGGAGAAATTTTAAATATTTTGATCTTTTCTCTGTTTTTTCCAAAAATAAATAAAATAAAATAAAAGTATATATACTTATACAGCCATATATCTCCCTGCTTGCCGACCAGAGACAGATGTCACTGGATTTACATATGCTTTATTGGTGCGACCCACACGGTGACTGGCGGTTCGCGATTGCAGGGTAGGATCTGGGGAGCTGTTCTGAGCACGGTGCTGAAATGATTAACCCATCACGGAGGGGTCGGCGTTCATCCCTCAGATTCGAGGGGCATTACAACCTGCTCCTCAGCCCCAAACTGTCAGATTGCTCTGTGAGCATCCTCTAAAGCCACATCCACGAGGAAAAATTTGCCAAGCAAACTGGGACAGAATGAAAGCCTCAGGAAAAAACACATTTAGTTGACTCCTGGGTTTAAGGCCAGAAGCAGGGAACTCAAGCTCTATCAGACTTCAGGGTCAGACCCTAGTCTGTCCTATGAGATAAATGTCTTTGTGACGTACATTGTCTGAATTGATGCAGATGCTGCTCTCCATTGTAATAGAGTAGTACTTTACTCATAAGAATATACTTAATTGCTGTTATTGAGCTCAGAACCTTAACGATTCTTCCAAGAGTAAAGCATATATGATAAAATTAAAGGAATTTTAAAATTTGGAGGATGCACATTTATGACCACCTGCATTTTTACCTTAAATCATTGTTTGATTGGCCAATGAATATCACATATGCTACCTAGGTTAGTTGAGTTAGTTTTAGAGAAAAAATAATGTCCAGTATGTTACATGAAAGGTATCACGTGTGTGTGTGTGTGTGTGTGTGTGTGTGTTTATTTGCTTCTTGGGCTCAATTTATCACGTGTCCCAGTCCTTTTACAAGTACTAAATACTAAATCTATAACTATTATCTGTTCTTTTCTAAAAGCAACCACATCAAAACTCAACCCATTATACTTCTTGTAATTTCAAATGCTTAACAAATGCTAAGTGATTTCATCACCAAAAGTCAGTGAATACAAATTTCAGGTTAATAATCATTCCATCCAACATTCTTTAAGATCAATAGAGATAATTGCAGGTTCTTCTTGAGTAATACTTTCCTTTATTTCCATGGTCTTATAAGGAATGTAATGGGGAAAAATATTTGTTAATATGCTATTTAAGTTGGAATAATATTTAGTCCCCTAAAACTAAGCAAGTCAGATCCTTGATACAAAAAGTACTTCTTTGGGCTTCCCTGGTGGTGCAGTGGTTGGGAGTCCGCCTGCCGATGCAGGGGACACGGGTTCGTGCCCCGGTCTGGGAAGATCCCACATGCCGCAGAGCGGCTGGGCCCGTGAGCCATGGCCGCTGAGCCTGCACGTCCAGAGCCTGTGCTCCACAACAGGAGAGGCCACAACAGTGAGAGGCCCGTGTACCGCAAAGAAAAAAAAAAGTACTTCTTTGTGTGTCTTGTTAAATATAAGTCAGTGGTCCAATATTTCTGTGCTTAGCTTAGACTTTCTTTTCTTCCTGGTTATCTACCTCTGTATCTTGAGTTTTACGTGCTGTATCTTTCAAGCCATTTTCACATCCTGCCTTTAGGCTCTCAGAGTTGTATTTCACTGACACTGTAACTCTTGTTTACTGATTTTATGTCTGACTCCTGGAATTTATGGTCTTGAAAGAGCGGCCACTTAAGATCCAATCAGCTTTCGGCTCACTTTCTATGAGGAACCAAAAAACCATTCAGAAATATAACACCGTAAAAGAAAGGTAATTTTTTTCCTTTCCTTGAATGTAATTTTCTAAACATGCTGATGGCAAATCACATAGAACAAAGTGACATTGACTACAAAGCCCCATTATTTTTCTATTACCAATTTATTAAGGGTCCACATACATTAAAAGATTAAATGACTTTGACATTTGATTACCAACTTGCTATTAGACATAAATTATATTGTTCTGAAAATGACTCCCCAGTGCTGAAAAGTAATTAATATTGAAACAAATACACTGAATCTTCAGTGATCAAAGTGGACCAATACAAATATCTTCAGTGATTGCCATTTTCATAGTGAAGTAAATTTTAAATTAAAAAAAAAAAGTACTCTGCTTAAATTCAGATGCCAGCTCTAACTCTGTTCAAGCTTTCATAAATATGTTTTATTAATTACCACCATGATTGTACTTTCAAAAGGATTTCTCCTACACTCCATCCAGGCACCCACCACTGGGACCATGCCTTTCTCACCCGTAAGTCCATGCACTTCCTCAACTGAGTTCAGCACATTCATAAACAGACAATGTAAGAGGATCACAAGTTAAATGTCGTGGACCTGGCATTTTAATACATTCTGTCCAGTCTCGACAAATTAACCAAATTATGAATAAAAAGTTAAAGCAATCACTCTTGCGGCAATGATGGCAGCAAGTAAATAGAAATGGGCCATCAGTTTCTTACTAACCGTCCTGTCTTTTATTTACTGTTTTGAACTTCCTGCTTTTGAAAGTGATTTGTCATTATAATCTGTTGCTTTATTTAATTAGTGTAATGGGGAAGCCTCAGAAGGGACTTAACCTGAATTGCCCAATTACTTGAATTATACTAATTAGCCCCACGTGGTAAAGTTCCTTCCCCTTGGCAAAACTGAAAGTTACCTCCTCTCAAATAGGAGTTTCTTCCCACTCCCAATCCTGGTGAAAGGGAATCTCATCTGCAGGAAACCAGTCCATTTTGCAGTTATTCTCTCTCCAGCTTGACCTCTAGAGGGCGATCCTTCCTAATTTTAAAAGCACCTGATTCCACGGGGAAAGAGCTGAGATGCTAACCAAATCCGGAACTGGAAAGAAATCTCTTGTAAAGACTATGATGGGAATACTGAGTGAAGTAAATCAGACGGAGAAAGACATATACCATACGATATCACTTATATGTGGAATCTAAAAACATGGTCCAAATGAACCTATTTATAAAACAGAAATAGAGTCACAGATGTAGAAAAAAACGTATAGTTACCAAGGGGGAAAAGGGGGAGAGGTGGGATAAATTGGGAGATCAGGAATGACATATACACACTACTATATATAAAGTAGATAACTAATAAGGACCTACTGTAGAGCACAGGGAACTCTACTCAGTACTCTGTAATGACCTATATGGGAGTAGAATCTAAAAAAGAGTGGATATATTTATATGTATAACCGATTCACTTTGCTGTACAGCAGAAACTAACACAACATTGTAAATCAACTATACTCCAATAAAAATTAATTAAAAAAACAAGACTGTGATGGAAGAAAACTCACTGCGTTCACGTTCCCTGTGACACACCAACCACCCGAGTCTCCATTTTTCACATGATGCCTTCTTTTTTCATTCCCTCATCCATGAAATGCTGAACCACTGTAACTATCTTGGTGTAAAGAAAAAAATATGTAATCCCCTAAACCCCTTTCACCTATATAAATCTTTATTGTATAGTTTTGTTTCTTTGCACTTAAATAATAAAAAACTGTTTTCTGTAGGTCAAAATATTGACACATTAGGTATCCTATCTCTTGTTTCCTCTTCCTGGGCTTTATTTCTTTTGGTTGGTACTGTTTTTAAGAACAGAAGCATGACACCTAGTAAGTGATAAAGACAGCCTTAGATTGTGGATTCACACAACACATAATACTTGTCCTTAAAGTAAAGTTTCCAAAAAGTCAAATAATTATCCAAGGGTCATCTTAATTCTCAGTGGCAGAGCCAGAATTTATTCTCACAGTTTTAAAATGTTTACCTGAGATTCGCTTGCTAATCCACCTGCATTCTGTCATTCCACCACTAGGCTCCCTGCAAAAACAAGAACTAAGATTTTTATTGAGTACTTTCTAAATGCCAGGCACTGCATTAATCACTTTACCTGAATTTTATCATTTAATCCTTAGAACAACTCAATGATGTGTTATTACCCACTTTACAAATGAGAAACCCAAAGCTCAGAGACAATAAGTAACTTTCCCAATATCACTCACTTAGTAGGTTTCACTAGAATTCAAAACACTGCTGTCTACCACAGGGTCTATTTTCTCATCTCCTGCTAACTTTTCAAGCTGGGAAGACTATCTCCAAATCTGTAAACTTTTTTTATAAATCCTTTTTTTTTTGGCTATGTTTGGTCTTCGTTGCTGCACGGGCTTTCTTTAGTTATGGTGAGAGGGGGCTACTCTTCCTTGCGGTGTGGTGGCTTCTCTTGTTGCGGAACGCGGGCTCTAGGTGCACGGGCTTCAGTAGTTGCAGCACGCGGGCTCAGTAGTTGTGGCGCACGGGCTTAGTTGCTCCACGGCATGTGGTACTTTCCCGGATCAGGGATCGAACCCATGTCCCCTGCATTGGCAGGCAGATTCTTAACCACTGCGCCACCAGGGAAGCCCCCAAATCCGTAAACTTTTAAGGGCTCCTTTCTTTCAAGGACAGTAAAGAGAACTCAAAGAAGTCTCGGAAAAACAAGGAATCAATTTCCTCAATATTCCCCCTGGAAAAACTGACTCATATGGCTTAGAAAAATTCTAAATCCTGATTTCGTATGATACTGGGTAGTGTTTGCATTTAATCTAGCCAGACAGATTGGATTGAAATTTCAACTCTTCACCTACTAGCTGAATTACTTTTAACAAATGATTTAACCTCCCTGGGCCTCAGTTTCCTCATTTGGAAACTGGATAATAATATATACTGCACAAGTGAGGCTTAAAAATAAATAGCTCTACGTGACGGGCTCACAACTATATCTAGTCAATAGTCAGTAAGTGCCAATTCTAATTATTTTTGTTTGAGGTCAAAGGAGAGAAAGATTTAACAGTGGGAACTATGAGAGAGGCTCACCAACCTGTAAAAAATAAGTAAAAGGATAGGTACATCATTTAAGCCTAACAATAGATTTTTTAAAAGTCCCCCCTAACAGTAGATATTTTTAAAGTCCCATGTAAATATGCCAGTTTGGCTTTGGTTTTGGTTTTTGTTTGGTTCGTTTGGGTGATATGGCTTCCTTGGGTGCATAAGGAGGTTTTTCTAGACAAGGAAAAATGTCTACCAAGTTTAAGAGATTGTGTGCATATTTCACACTAAATGCCAAACCCCACCCCTGTCCCTTTGCAGCAAAATTGAAATGCCTTATTTCTTTAAGAATGCTTCAGATGCCAAAGCTGTCTGTGCATAAAAAGTAAGAAATTGACTACACAAATCTCACTTCCCTTCTATTAAATGTTTCACAAAATTCAGTATTCCATCTCAGTTTCCCAACCCTGACAGCCACTTTATGTTGCCCTCTGTCAACAACTCAGTCTGAACTTCAGGGGAGAGCCTGTCATTTGGAAATAATGACCTGCATCTTCAGTTCAGGGGTACCCCTTAGTAAATATTGTACTGGACTTGGGTGATGAATCCACAGCACATCTATTGCATGAAATCCTCAGCCTCTATTTACTTGTCTTTGAATTTCCTTTATATTGAAAGCATCTGTCAGCAAAGCAAGATGTCAAAGGTGATAAACTCTACCATCTACCGCAAGCCCTTGGTGGCGAAGACACAATTGGTTGGTCCACTTGGAAGAATCAAGGACCCTAGGTTTTGCTCTATGGGTTCTACCTGCTTGTATGATTATTGCTCTGGATATCAGCACATTCCTCTTTTGGGTGGGGGCTTCTATGTGCAACTTTAATCTCCTTTATAGTGAAAATAGTTTCTTATGATAGGAGGAGGTAGGTTGCTTTATATATAATTGGTTTGATCAATCCATCTATGAGTCCATGAAGAGACCAATTTGCTATAATCACACATCTACACACCTTTAACCCAGTGCATGGCAGCCTTTAATTTATGCCCCTAATTTTATTTCTAAAGTTACTTCTTGCATTAATACTCAAACGAATTTTTTTCAACTTATTACAGGTTTCTCAGCCTTGTCACTATTGACATGTTGGTGCCAATAATTCTTTGTTGTGGGGAACTATCCTGAGCGCTGCAGGATGTTTTTATTTTTTATTCTTTTTTAACATCTTTATTGGAGTATAACTGCTTTACAATGGTGTGTTAGTTTCTGCTGTATAACAAAGTGAATCAGTTATACATATACATATGTTCCCATATCTCTTCCCTCTTGCATCTCCCTCCCTATCCCACCCGTCTAGGTGGTCACAAAGCACTGACCTGATCTCCCTGTGCTATGCAGCTGCTTCCCACTAGCTATCTATTTTATGTTTGATAGTGTATATATGTCCATGCCACTCTCTCACTTTGTCACAGCTTACCCTTTCCCCTCCCCGTATCCTCAAGTCCATTCTCTAGTAGGTCTGCATCTTTATTCCCATCTTGCCCCTAGGTTCTTCATGACCCTTTTTTTTTTCTTAGATTCCATATATGTGTGTTAGCATACAGTATTTGTTTTTCTCTTTCTGACTTACTTCATTCTGTATGACAGACTCTAGGTGCACCCACCTCACTATAAATAACTCAATTTCATTTCTTTTTATGGCTGAGTAATATTCCATTGTATATATGTGCCATATCTTCTTTATCCATTCATCTGTTGATGGACACTTAGGTTGCTTCCATATCCTGGCTATTGTAAATAGAGCTGCAATGAACATTTTGGTACGTAACTCTTTTTGAATTATGGTTTTCTCAGGGTATATGCCCAGTAGTGGGATTGCTGGGTCGTATGGTAGTTCTATTTTTAGTTTTTTAAGGAACCTCCATACTGTTCTCCATAGTGGCTGTATCAATTTACATTCCCACCAACAGTGCAAGAGGGCTCCCTTTTCTCCACACCCTCTCCAGCATTTATTGTTTGTAGATTTTTTGGTGGTGGCCATTCTGACCGGTGTGAGATGATATCTCATTGTAGTTTTGATTTGCATTTCTCTAATGATTAATGATGTTGAGCATTCTTTCATGTGTTTGTTGGCAATCTGTATATCTTCTTTGGAGAAATGTCTATTTAGGTCTTCTGCCCATTTTTGGATTGGGTTGTTTGTTTTTTTGATATTGAGCTACATGAGCTGCTTATAAATTTTGGAGATTAATCCTTTGTCAGTTGCTTCATTTGCAAATATCTTCTCCCATTCTGAGGGTTGTCTTTTGGTCTTGTTTATGGTTTCCTTTGCTGTACAGAAGCTTTTAAGTTTCATTAGGTCCCATTTGTTTATTTTTGTTTTTATTTCCATTTCTCTAGGAGGTGGGTCAAAAAGGATCTTGCTGTAATTTATGTGATAGAGTATTCTGCCTATGTTTTCCTCTAAGAGTTTTATAGTGTCTGGCCTTATATTTAGGTCTTTAATCCATTTTGAGTTTATTTTTATGTATGGTGTTAGGGAGTGTTCTAATTTAATACTTTTACATGTAGCTGTCCAGTTTTCCCAGCACCACTTATTGAAGAGGCTGTCTCTTCTCCACTGTATATTCTTGCCTCCTTTATCAAAGATAAGGTGACCATATATGCATGGGTTTATGTCTGGGCTTTCTATCCTGTTCCATTGATTTATATTTCTGGTTTTGTGCCAGTACCATACTGTCTTGATTACTGTAGCTTTGTAGTATAGTATGAAGTCAGGGAGCCTGATTCCTCCAGCTCTGTTTTTCTTTCTCAAGATTTATTTGGCTATTCAGGGTCTTTTGTGTTTCCATACAAATTGTGAAATTTTTTGTTATAGTTCTGTGAAAAATGCCAGTGGTAGTTTGATAGGGATTGCATTGAATCTGTAGATTGCTTTGGGTAGTATAGTCATTTTCACAGTGTTAGTTCTTCCAGTCCAAGAACATGGTATATCTCTCCATCTATTTGTATCAACTTTAATTTCTTTCATCAGTGTCTTATAATTTTCTGCATACAGGTCTTTTTTCTCCTGAGGTAGGTTTATTCCTATATATTTTATTCTTTTCCTTGCAATGGTAAATTGGAGTGTTTCCTTAATTTCTCTTTCAGATTTTTCATCATTAGTGTATAGGAATGCAAGAGATTTCTGTGCATTAATTTTGTATCCTGCTACTTTACCAAATTCATTGATTAGTTCTAGTAGTTTTCTGGTAGCATCTTTAGGATTCTCTATGTATAGTATCATGTCATCTGCAAACAGTGACAGCTTTACTTCTTCTTTTCCAATTTGGATTCCTTTTATTTCTTTTTATTCCCTGATGACTGTGGCTAATACTTCCAAAACTATGTTGAATAATAGTAGTGAGAGTGGGCAACCTTGTCTTGTTCCTGATCTTAGTGGAAATGGTTTCAGTTTTTCACCATTGAAGACGATGTTGGCTTTGGGTTTGTCATATATGGCCTTTATTATGTTGAGGAAAGTTCCCTCTATGCCTACCTTCCGGAGGGTTTTTATCATAAATGAGTGTTGAATTTTGTCAAAAGCTTTCTTTGCATCTATTGAGATGATCATATGGTTTTTCTCCTTCAGTTTGTTAATATGGTGTATCCCAATGATTGATTTGCATATATTGAAGAATCCTACTGCAGGATGTTTTGAAGTATCCCTGGCCTCTACTTGCTAGATGCCAGCAGCAAACTTCTCTTTCAGTTCTGACAACCAGAAATGCCTCCAGACATTTCTAAACATCCCCTGGGGGCAAAATTGTCCCCATTAAGAACCATTGATCAACTAGTATTATCCTATAACTTTTAAATAGCGTTAGGTGTTTGAATTTCATTTTGAATATTAATAGTAATTATTAAGGCTTTATTTTTACCTCAGTTTTGAACTTTTCTCTCCCAGTGGATGCAAGAGCATTATATAAATATCATAAAGCCTTCAGTGGGCATTGTTGAGTTATGAAAACCATAACCAAATAGCTATGTGACATTCCAGGCCATTGAAAGTGAAAGTAAACTCTAGCATGTCTAGGCACCTGCTCTACAGTTCAGTTTAGTGTACTGGCTTATATGATCCAATCCCAGCAGTCCTCCTGTGTGTGCTCCCTCCAAAATACCTGCATCAGGTAGGGCCCACAGGAGCCTCAAGACAAAGGCAAGCAGTTGCCTAACTATGAATGATACCATAACTGTGCACAGCAGGTGCAATCCGGGTCCCAGGAAGCAGTGAATTGAACAATACTGCCTCTGTATCACTGGACTGCCAAGGAGGTAAAATCCACCTGTATATTCAAAGCCTAGACATCTGTTGCATTGGGGCCAGCCCTACATCAGGATCTGAGGTATGCCCAGGTCACCTGAGTCACATGTTTCATCTTCCAGCATCCTCCCTCATCACAAGTCCAACCTGTCTCCTAACCCAGAGGAGCTTCTGTGGCAGCCCCCACCTGAACTTCCTGTACGAAAACATCCTCTCATTTAAAAGTACTTTCCTTGATCCCACTTGCAGCTGACCTCCCAAACTGATCTGCAGTTATATAGATCCAAGGTACTAAACTGATGGCCCATGAGCCAGGTCAACCACATGGAACATGTATCTCTTTAGTCAGCGAGGTGTTTTCCTTTTCTTTTTCTTTTTTTTCTTTTCAGTTCTTTGATCTAACTCCCAACATTTATAAACCCAGAAATTTTCCCTCAAAATTCCAGATTTCCAGCTTCTCTTAAAGGACTTGCATGTGATACCACTGGCACTGAAACAGTCAGCTGTAGCTGAGCCATACAACCTGCTTAGACAGGTCAGATCATGTGCTCCCTGGTCCACCCCGAGCCTGCTCCGCTTATTTATTTGTTACCTGCCTTACCCCCAACAGCATCTGAGTATGTCATTCTCTCATTTGAATCCCAGAGATTCACATGCTGAAATTGTAATTATTTCTGGAAAACAGAATCAGCAAGATGAATGGAAGATGTAATAAAATTTAAAACAATAACTTCAATGCTCTTCATGCACTTTTCCTGGACATCATTTTTTCCTAACAGACAAGCATCATGTGCCTCTTATCAAGCACTATTTTTTAGGTGCTGTAGTCAAATGCCAGTCACAGTTTGAAGCACTTTACAAGAAATAGTTCATCTAATTCTCATAACAGCCATTGAAGGAGATACCATTATCATCCTCTTAGGGGAGATAAGGAAACTGAGGCACGGATTAGTTAAGAAATGTGTTGCAGGCAGAAGACCTAAAATAGACATTTCTCCAAAGAAGACATACGTATGGCCAAGAGGCACATGAAAAGATGTTCAACATCACTAAGTATTAGAGAAATGCAGATCAAAACTACGAGATGTCACTTCACACCAGTCAGAATGGCTATCATCAAAAAAATCCACAAACAGTAAATGTTGAAGAGGGTGTGGAGAGAAGGGAACCCTCCTACACTGTTAGTGGGAATGTAAATTGATACAGCCACTATGGAGAACAGTATGGAGGTTCCTTAAAAAACTAAAAATAGAACTACCATATGACCCAGCAATCGCACTACTGGGCATATACCCTGAGAAAACCATAATTCAAAAAGAGTCATGTACCACAATGTTCATTGCAGCTCTATTTACAATAGCCAAGACATAGAAGCAACCTAAGTGTCCATCTACAGATGAATGGATAAAGAAGATGTGGCACATATATACAATGGAATATTACTCAGCCATAAAAAGAAACAAAATTGAGTTATTTGTAGTGAGGTGGATGGACCTAGAGTCTGTCATACAGAATGAAGTAAGTCAGAAAGAGAAAAACAAATACCATATGCTAACACATATATATGGAATCTAAAATGAATGGATAAAGAAGATGTGGGACATATATACAATGGGATATTACTCAGTCATTAAAAAGAATGAAATAATGCCATTTGCAGCAACATGGATGAACCTAGATATTGTCATGCTGAGTGAAGTAAGTCAGACAGAGAAAGAGAAATATTGTATGTTATCACTTATAAGTGGAATCTAAAAAGAAATGATACAAATGAACTTACAAAACAGAAGCAGACTCACAAAGTTAGAAAACTAACTTACAGTTACCAGAGGGGAAGGGTTGGGGAGAGGGATAGTTAGGGAGTTTGGTATTGACATGTACACACTGCTATATTTAAAATAGATAACCAGGGACTTCCCTGGTGGCACAGTGGTTAAGAATCCACCTGCCAATGCAGGGACATGGGTTTGAGCCCTGGCCTGGGAAGATCCCACATGCCGTGGAGCAACTAAGCCTGTGGGCCACAACTACTGAAGCCCGCGCACCTAGACCCCATGCTCCACAACAAGAGAAGCCACCACAATAAGAAGCCCGCACACTGCAACGAAGAGTAGCCCCCGCTCGCCACACCTAGAGAAAGCCCACACACAGCAATGAAGATCCAACACAGACAAAAATAGATTTATAAAAAATAAAATAAAATAGATAACCAACAAGGATCTACTATATTGCATAGGGAATTCAGCTCAATATTATGTAACGAAATAATTGGGAAAAAAATTTGAAAAAGAATAGATACATGTATACATGTAACTGGATCACTTTGCTGTACACCTGAAACTATTACAACGTTGTTAATCAACTATTCTCCAATATAAAATAAAAAGTTGAAAAATAAAAGGTGTTCCAACAGGATCCACATGGGAACGACCTGGATGGTCTGACTCTAGACTCCAAGTCAAGTTTGCCTTGACAATTTACTGCCTCTCAAATTGTCAATTCTCACAATAACTCAGAAGCAATGGTTATTACTATCCAGGCTTTACAGAGGATGGAATTGCAGTTCAGAGAAGCTAAAGAACTCTCCTGAAAAGCATTGTCAAAGCACTTCAGAGAAGAGACTGTCTACTGTCTACACCAGCTTCCAGAGTCAGCCCCATGCAGCATTGCTGGGGTCTCAGTACTGTGAAGCACCCAGGCTGCAGGCCCTTCCCCCTCAGACCCTAACCAAAGGAGGTGTGAGTAGGGGTCTGCTCTGCTCCAGCCCCCAAGCCCTGCGTGGGATCAGCACAGGCACAGGAAACTGGTGCAGATTTGCCAAGCCGGGAGCCCACACCACCTAATAAAGGGCAGGACTCATCCACCAGGGTCCACACCAAGTCTGTTGAACTTGCCGTGCCCTGCAGAGCGGTTCCTGTTCCGTTGAGATGAAAAGGAAGCTGCAGAAGTGGGAGCGAAGAGTAGGGGTGGAGACTGGGACAGTTGGAGGAAAATTGAAGTAAAAGTTACAAAGTAATCCACCACCACTGTACAGAAAGAGCGAAACTTAAAGGATTCAGGAAGTAACAACATGTCTTCTTTACCCCAGTCTCAGTTCTTGTTGAATATCGCACATACAGACTTAAATGAGCTCATCTCACACAACACAAGAAATTGTTCCCTTTCAAAAGACACAGTGGAGCAGTGGAGACAGTCCTAGATTTCCCAGCAAACAAGTACTCAACCAAAGCCTAGGAATCATCCTTGATCCCTCCCTTTCTTTCACTTCCCATGTTCTATCCATGTAGGTCCAATCAGCTCTTCTCCGAAACTTATCCCAAACCCATCTTCTCTCCATCTCCACTGTTAAAACCCTTGGCCAAACCCCAGTCACCTCTCACCTGGGTTACTGCCTAGGCTTCCTCACTCTTTCCTTTTCAGGCTCCCTTGTCATTTTCACCCTCCATCTTCCAAACAGAATAGTTACTCCCTATAAAACATAAATCAGATCACATCATTCCAACGTGCAAAACCCTCCGTCATGTTTAGAATAAAGTCAAGCTTCCTGCGTCCTAGAAAACCCAGTCTCTCCAACGTCACCTCCTACATCCTCTCATTTGCTCACCACGGGGAATCCTGACCTTCTTTGCTCCTCAAACACATCGAGTTCATTTCACTTGGGTACACTTTGCCACAGCTCACTTTGCCTCCATTTTCCCGTTGCCATTGCCTCATTTCCTTCAAGTTTATCTTCTGATGTCTCACCCTTAGAGATTGCTTTCTTGACCACCATTTCCAAAGTAGCCTTCATTCATTGTCTCCCCACCCATCCCAGCTGTCTCTGTCTCCCCATGGTACCTAGCTTTGCTGTTGATGTTGTTGTTGTTGTTTAGTACTTAACACTATCCGAAATTATCTAATATATGTATTTGTTTCCCTGTTTCTTTTCAGTCTCTTTTCACTAAAATATAATCTCTGAGCCCATAGATCTGGTTTATCTTGTTTGGGGCTGTGTCTTCAGAACAAAGAACCATGCCTGGCACACAGGAGTCGCTCAGTAAATATTTGTTGAATGAAAGAACAAAGTTATAAACTCACCTTCATATTTCTAGCTTTGGAGAAATAAAAAGAGAGTAAGAAGACAAAGAGAAATTAGAAAAAGGAAAGGGAACATAGTCATGTTTTCAAATGCCTACAAGGGGCTGAGCACAGTGCCTCAAATGTACTGAGTCCCCAACAAATGGTAGCTGTGTTTGTTGATCCAATATTGCTTTACACACTCAATTGAGCTTCAGGCTTTCATGGATCCTATGAGGCAGACATTAGTGTCCCCATTTTACAGAAAAGGAAGCTGAGGCTGAGAGGTGTTAAGTAACACGGGCGAGTCAAAACAGCTGGAAAGTGCCAGAGATCATTTCCCTCCCACCACTCTATGACTTTGACCGCTGTCTCTGAGACTTACTGTTATGACCTTACGTCCTTACACTTTCTCCTTTAAAAAATGGGCTGAAAAGAACTTGCCTCCTAAATCCTAAATCCTGAATATGGCCAAGGCAAGAAGATAATACTCAAAAATTGTTTCAACATCTTGGAAGAAGTGCAGCACCCTTTGATGGCAAAGGGCCTCTTAATTATCTGTAATGCCAGAACAAATTGGGTCCACATTGATAAAGTGAGGGCAACAATCGCAAGTCTGATGTATCCATTTCTGCTCCTATCCACCCAGCTTAGCCTCTGTGTCTGTGGTCTCTAGTAAGGATATACTAGGATCCGAGTTTTCCCCATCAATTATGATGTCTTACCTTGCAAAAGGAACGTAATGTGGTCAGACAGAATGATTATAAACCTATTCATAAACTGACTTTTCCCCTTTGAAGAACCTTTATTAATATCAGTTTCCTAAGGATTTTATGCTCAACTCTTTTTTAATAAAAATAGTATGCTGGGAATGGAAAATGGTACAGCCACCCTGGAAAACAGTTGCACACTTTCTTTAAAAAATGAAATATATACTTCATGTATGACTCAGCAATTGCATTTATCCCAGAGAAGTGAAAATATATGTGCACACAAACCAGTACACAATTGTTCGTAGCAACTGTAATGGAAATAGCCAGCAGACTGTGGTACATTCATGCCAGGGAATAGTGCTTAGTAATATAAAGGAATGAACTGCTGATACACACAACTTGGATGGATCTCAAGGGTATTATGTTGAACGCAGAAAGCCAATCTCAAAAGGTCACAGACTATAAGACTCCACTTATATAACCACCTCAAAAATTACAAAATTATAGAAATGGAAAACAGATCAGGGTTGCAAGGGTTTGGTTTTTGGTAGGGGAGGGTCAGGTAGCAAGAGGAAAATCTCTGGGGTGTTGGAATAGTTCTGTATCTGGATTGAGGTGGCGGTTACACAAATCTACATGTCTTCAACCAAATCACATGGAACTATGCACACACATTGTACTCATGTCTGTTTCCTAGAGGGTATTTCTCACTTGATGCCATAGTGCTTTGTGCACATACAGAAAACACGTCTCTCCAAAATCAGACATTCTAATAGAAACGAATGAGATAAACAATGTTCTTAGGATAGTCCCAAGAAATTCTTTTGAGTTCCGAGTCAATCCAAATCACAGTTTTGTATAGATAGATGTAAAGATAACCAAGTTTTGAGGATTCTTCTCTTAGTTTGAAACCTCAGGAGCTTCCCTGGTGAAATCTGAAACTGGACCCCAGAAAAGGAGAGCAAGGAGAAACAAAAGAAAGAGGCCCAGTACTTCAGGCTGGTAGGTGGCAGTGAAATAAGCAAGGAAATTGTATACAAGACTTGTCTTGGGTGGCTGCAAGATGAGTAGATCTCCTCACCTGCCCACCAGGATCTTGAGTTTATATAGATACCTTACCTGGGCTCAGTCATGTATTCAGTCCAGATGGTCCCAGCACCTTATTCTCTCAAGGCTGTGACCTTGAAAATGGCTCCTTCTGCAGGAACAGTGGGCAAAGTGTACATTCCAAGGACAAGGGAGGAGGTGAAGAACCTCTACTTGCCCGGGTCCAACTTGCAGTTCAAGCAGTGGTCACATGCTCTCAACTTCTTCCAATACCTTCAGTACTGGTTTCAACAGTTCTGCAACCAATGATTGAAAATACACTTGTTCTAGGATGGTGTTTTCCTCTGTATTTTCCCTACTTAAATGAAATAAGTTCAGCCTCAATGTCTATTTGCTTCTGTGGTTTTGTCTGCCATGGCAAGGGGCCCAGCAGGTAATATAAATGTATGAGTCACATAAGACATAGTGAGACTTACAGTGAACAAAAGAGCATGCCTCACCTCAAGTCATTCAAATCCAAATATTATAAAAAGAAAGAAAAACCACACCCATTGTGCCAGCCCAACAAATTTGCAACCTCTGGTTAGACCATCAGGGCCCAGAGCAACAGTTACCGCTGCCCTCAATAATCAATCCTCCAGGTGTAGTCACTGCAATGGAGGCCAGGCTTGTTTGTTTCCTTTTGAATCAGGATGAGGAGGCAGCCATAATGAGGAAGTGCTGAATTTGTTGCCACGAAATACTGAGGGTGCCTCCCAAAGACACCCACCTGTTGAAATTGTTTACTTTATAAAGAGATCAGTCAAGCTATCACTGATGCAATGAATTAGGCTACAACTCTAAAAACCAGCAGTAGTAGGTTGGGCACATCAGAGTGCAAAAGGCTGCTACAAAGCATTCATGAATATTCTGTTCCCTCCCACTCATAGTAATCCAAAGCCAGTTATTTGTAACATTTATATTGTTCTGGATAAATGGTGAGGAAAGTAGAAAAAAAACTTGAATCAACAGGGAGTAGTTCCTAAAAACTGGTGCCAATTGCTTTCTGTCGAGTTTCTGAAGAGCACTGTAGTTCTAAGTCCCAATAATCCCAAAATCTGTTAGACATACCTGCAAATACCCATCCCACAAGCCCATTCCCCCACCTTCAAGCAAAATCATTCTAAATCCATAGGTGCAGGCTGGAAATCTGGAAGCTGCCATTGTGTGAAATTCAGAAGCTCATTTGATTCAGGATCCAAATTGTTCATGAAAAAAAATAAATGTAGCACTGATGTCTGTTTACTGCTAAATGTTATTCAAATTGTTGACATCTGGTCTGTAATAAAATCCTATGTAATTTGAGTCCTGATTATGTTATTGTATCTTCCTCTCTCCCCTTTGGATAGGATGCTCTTACAAATGCCTTCCTTTTTAATTTCAGGAGATCAGGGATTATTTGGACTTTTTTAACTACTGAACAAATACAGATCAGATTTGCCACCTTTCTGGGTACTCCTTTATTAATTTATTTATTCAGTGGTGTTTATTGAGCAGTTACAATGTACTAGCCACCATGATAGATGCCAGAAATAAAAGAATGAGTAAAATATGATACTTATCCTCAGCAAAATCTTGCAGAAAGAAATAGAGTAGGTGGACATTGATAATTATCTATCTAGCATGCTTTCCCCTCTTAGACCTTCCAAATAGAACCCTGGTTGAAGGGTAAATCCATTTCTCTCGTCAGTGATTAGGCAGGTGAAAACTCTTACCAATGAGTTACCGGAAGACGTGTGCTGGGGGCTTCCCCCATGCTCTTCAGAAGGAAATTTTGGAAGCTTTTTTTTTGTCTTCCTCTGATGTTATTGTTCATCAGTTATGTGTCTGGAACTGCTGCACCCAATTCAGTAACAGCCTGAGGATGGAGCTGATCCATGGAGAGGTACCGAGCTGAGACAGTCACTCAGGGAAATGGAAGCCAGTAGATAGATTAAGATAATTTAAAACGTGTCCTATGTCTGGGCTTCCACTTATGGGAGCCAATGAATTTCTTTGTCATTTAAGCCAGTTTGAGTTGGGTTTCCTTATACTTGCAAACAAAATTGTTTGATATGTTTTTACCAAGATCTCTTCCCATGAGGAGACTCACAGTTTACACCATTTTTTTCTCAACAATGATAGCGACATGTAATGTTATGAAGTACCGTGGCATGTGCTTCTTCTAACTGTGCTTCTACTTCTCAGTTAAGACACTTGAGGTTACTGGACACTTTCTCCTGTCTCTTTGCCCTTGTAATTACAGTGTTCCTTCACTTATTCCAAGCTAATTTAACCTAAACTACAACATGAGAAATGCAAAGTAGGCAGAGAAAAGTTTCTCAAACTACAATTGCTTTTGTAGGTATATTTTTTGTTATAAAAATAATTTTCAGTGAAAATATATTTAAAATCGGAGCTCAGTTGCATTCACCTGACATGTCTTAAGGATCATTTGGTTGAAATAAGGCCAGAGATGCCGACAGAGTAGACAGTCTCTCAAGAGTTGTTCCAGCCCTGGGAGCCTGTGAATCATGGCTCTATGTGTAGCAAAGATAGCAGAAAGGTTAGCTGAACTCTACTCATTGCTATCCTCAGTAGAAAAGGTCTGAAGGTGAAAAAAAATGGGCATTTAGGGTAGCTCCATTGAGGGATGGGAATCCATCACCTATATGGCTAAATCTAACTCTGAGTATGTGCTAGACTTGAACTAGCTGTGGCTTTGGCTTTTTACCCATCAGTATTTATATCTCAACTATAAAGGATGTCATTCTGTGCATAGACCTCATAAATTCAAAATTTGGGCGATGGGGATGTAACAGGGAGAATACTCTGGAACTAACTTTAGAAAGATTATGTTTGATTCCTGGCCCACACAGGGATTTAATGGGGATAATAGTGTATGATTCCTTCCTACCCACCATCTCTAACCTTGCTTTGCCTTGCAGCCAAATAAGTTCCTATACTGAAGAAAAACATAGAAGCCCTGGGATTCTCAATACCACACCTACCAACCTTTTGGAATAGTGACTGCAATTGATCTTTTATTTAATGACCAAATTCTATCATGTAACATTAGGAGAGTTGAACCAGTGTATAAAAGGGAGCAACAAAATGTCAACGTTTTTAAAACTTTAAAAAATTTTTCTGAAGTGTTTAATTAAAATGCATTAAGGATAAAGTCCTGTAATGTTTAAGATTTTCATCTGAGATGAAAATACTTCAATATCAACTTCAATGCAGGTAAAAATATTAAAATTTTACTCATTTTTTGTACTCTATGTTGCTAAATAAAGCAAATGATGACAATTCTAATTAGAATATTATTTTTTTTCTTTTTCTCTATTTATTTCTAAATCCAAGAAGAGATTGTCATTTTCAAAGTACCATGGCTGTTTCCTCTAGCTACTGCTAGATGGTTTACTGAGTATTTCAAAGTGTGCTTTTGAGGCTCCCATAGGGTTTACAGGTGAAACATACAGAAAAATATTCAACATTTCTCATGAAAATCATGCCACTTTGTTTTTCTATGATAATTTTTGTTTGTTTTTAATACTTGTTAGCATGCCTTATCACATTTCATTTTTCACTTGTCTGTGAGGTAGGTTTCATTATCCCAATTAAAATATATGAAAAGTGAATATACAAAGAGCACAAAAACTCACAAATAGTAAATTAAAAAGTGGAATTTGAACTCAAGTTTTCTGACTGCCAGTTTAGTGCCTTTAAAAATAATGTTCTTGGGGCTTCCCTGGTGGCACAGTGGTTGAGAATCTGCCTGCTAATGCAGGGGACACAGGTTCGAGCCCTGGTCTGGGAGCATCCCACATGCCGCGGAGCAACAAGGCCCGTGAGCACAACCACTGAGCCTGCACGTCTGGAGCCTGTGCTCCGCAACAAGAGAGGCCGCGATAGTGAGAGGCCCGCACACCGTGATGAAGAGTGGCCCCCACTTGCCACAACTAGAGAAAGCCCTCGCACAGAAACGAAGACGCAACACAGCAAAAATAAATTAATTAATTAATAAAAACTCCTACCCCCAACATATTCTAAAAATAAATAAATAAAATAAATAAATAAATAAAAATAATGTCCTTGTAAAAACACTGGCCATCCTAAAGAACATCAATGACAAAGGGCCTTCTACGAGGGATTCCCCTGAGAAATATCAAAGTGACACTCTGTTATTGATAACTTAGGTTATCATTATTTTAGACTATGATGAAACTATTATTTCAATTTTAACACAATAATCAAAAATAGTTTAAGGGCAACACCCACATGACTTCTCCCTGCCCTGCATTCCTTAGCCTAGTGTAATAGGGTTGGAAGTAACTCAGCAGTCAATAGAGGGCAGTAGCTTGGAGCAAATTCCATCAACCCCAGAGGTTCTTCAACATCAACAGAGGTCAAAGGGAAGCATCTTTCTCTGACTGCCTCACCTCTAACAGGGTCAAAAGAGAGCCTCAGATATTCTACTTTGCCCAGTCCCTAACATTCAAAGCCTAACCACCCCTGCCTTGAATGCCCCAGGATAAATCTCATTATGCCCCATATATACACGTCAATCACCCTAATAAGGCCAATTCTCAGGTCGTCTGGAATCTTCCTCACTCTAACCCCCACAAAGATCTGTATGGCCCTTGTTGAGTCCCCGCTTCAACCCCCCAGAACTCGTGGAACCCTTCCCACACTGCCCTCTTCAAATCCCATTCCATCCTTTGTAATACCTATAACAACAAACTGTCTCTAAATGTTCCCTTCTTTTTCTTGCTCCAACTATAACCTGTCTCTCCCTTGAGGATACCATTTCCCCAGCAGCCTCTCAGCTGATGGACCTCTTTTCTCCCACAGTCCTTGTATTACCTGGAAGTCGAATAGGCATTTCAAGGCTAAGATGCACAAAACAACTCCTGATCTTCCTCCACAAAACTCCACTACAGACTTCTCTATTGGATTGATGGCATCTCCACCCTTCCAGTTATTCTGGTCAAAAGCCTTGGAGACATCCTTGATTCCCTTTTCTGTCACACTCCACATTCAAAGTGTAGGAAAATCTGTTGGCTCTACTTTCAAAATACTACATCCAGAATCCAAACTCTTCTCCCTACCCCTGGTGATGCATTACCATCCCTCACCTAGATTACTAAAATAGCATCTTTGAAAGTCTCCCTGCTTCCACCTGAGACTATTCCACATTCCTAGAGTCTATTCTCAAGCCAGCAGACAGAGCAATCCCTTAAATACATGTCAGATCATGCCACCACTCGGCTGTAAACCTACCAAAGGTTCCCTGTTTAAACTGGAGTAGTACAAACCAAAGGCCTTACAGTGGCCTACTAGGCCTTACAGGATCTGGCCCCTTGGACCATCAGATCTCTTCTACTTTCCCTAAATTACTCTGTTCTACACATTCTTCACTCCCCAATGCTCCCAGGAGGAACTAACACGTACTGGCTCTCTTAGGACCTTGTTTCCTCTGCTTGAAACACTCTTTCTCCAGATATGCCCCATCCCCACCCCAGCATTCCTAATCCCCATACCCTGCCCTGTGCTTTCTTCTAGCTCTCATCCCTTCCAATATCTATGTAATTTTCTTACGTATCACATTTCTATCCGCCCCTCTCCCACCGGCCCCATGAGAATGCAATGGCGAGAGTTAGAACCTTTGCTTGTTTTGTTCACTGAGGTGTCCCAAGTGCCTACTTAGAGCATAGGACTGACTCCTGATCATCTCCCACAAACCTGCTTCACAAAGGACATACACACCCCCATCTCAGTTAATGGCAACTCCATCTTTCCAGGTCAAAAATATCGAGGGCATCCTTGACTCTTTTATCTCTTACACCAACATCCGATCAGTCAGGAAGTCTTTTGTGCTCCACGTTCAAAATAATTGCTTGATAATTTCATGTTGAAAGAAGGATTGATTTATCCTGTGAAATTGGCTAATAATATGACCCAATCCCAATAGAATACCATGACCTAATCCAAATATATCTAATCCTTTTACATATCCCACACATTAACATTCTACTAATTACATGCATATGTATGGGTGGTCCTTCTAAATATTATTTTTTAATCTAATTTTGTCTGGCTTGACATCTACCTTATATAGACTTCATTAACTGCCTAAGTGCAGGAACCATGTGCAAGATACTTTATAAACCTTCTAGGTCCAGTTTAGTCCTTCTAGCTATGAAATCCCAGTAAGCATTACTTGATGGTAAAGCAAATAGTAATTTCACAATCTGCAAAGTAATACATGGAGTTTTCGAGATCCTATTAAAAATCAATCCAATTCAACAAATCTTCACTGCATGACTATACTAGGATTTCTACTGGATGCTGAAAAGATCAAAATACATAACTCTCAAGATACACATCGCCTGATAGAGAACACAGTCATTTAAACAAATAATTTCAAATCAATGTGATAAATGAAATATGAGCATTGGTACAAGGTGAGAGGAATTAACCCTGGAAAACCAGGGAGAGGCAAAGGCATGTCAGAATTTATCAGAAATACAGTGTGGGAAAAAAATTCCAAGCAAGGAAAAATTGAACAGAACTTTTTTGTTTGTTGTAAAGCTTCTGTTTTTTATTATTAGGGATGCTGCTTTTGGCCATAACAGGCCAGATGTGGAAGGTGGATTCAATTCATGGAAGAGAACACATGCATTAGGTAAGGAGTTTGAATTAAACTGTTTCCTTATAAAGTCCCTTGTAAAACCTTTGTATATAATGACTCAAATGATCAAAAAAGGGCTATATTAATTTATTCAAGTTTTGACTCATAGAATGCTTTTGGCAAGGTTTGCATGAATAATAGTATTTTATGTGTCTGATGCCAAAACTGAAACATTGACTGTGTTAAGATTTAAATCTAGTTATAAACATGTCTCCAAGATAAGATGCATGATAATTAGGAGAAAAGAATAATCTGGAGCTGTTTCTTTCTGTGAACCATCAGAACTGTAAACAGCTACAATCTGTCTTTGCATTTTCCTTGAAAGTAAAATCGAGAAACAGCAAAGAACAAAACTGCATGTACCTGTACAACAGTCTGAGTATAATTCTTCTTTAATTCCATTTTAAGAAATGTTGACCACTTGCTGTGGAAACATTTTCTTCTGGAATCTGTAAATTAAGTCATTGCTTTTCCAATAAGTATGGGTAAATACATTCACAGCTTCACAAAACTAAAAATAAACAATAAATTTCATCTTTCTTTGAAAACAGTGTGCTTCTTGTGACATTCCTTAAGCTATTCTTAAAAATAGAACTGGATTTGAGGGCTAACATCAGCACATACTAGGCAGTTATCTCTGAGAGCCTCTGTTTCCCTACCTGGAAAATGGAAATAGCAAAACTTACCGTATCTCACATAGTGTTTGTAAGGCCCAAATCAGATCTGAAAGTATATCATAAATGCTAAAACATCATATACAAACAAAAACATATATGAATGTTCATAGCAGCATTATACGTAATAGTCAAAAAGTGGAAACAGCTCAAATGTCCAACATTGATGAATGGATAAACAAAATGTAGCATAGCCATACAATGGAATATTATTCAGCTATAAAAAGGAATGAAGTACAGATTTTCCTCGACTTCTGATGAGGTTACGTCCCGATAAACCCACCGTGAATTGAAAATATGCATTTAATACACTTAATCTACCGAACATTATAGCTTAGCCTAGCCCACTTTAAACATGCTCGGAAAATTTACATTAACCTACAGTTGGGCAAAGTCACTTAACACAAAGCCTATTTTATAAATAAACTGTTGAATATCTCGTGTAATTTATTGAACACCATACTGAAAGTGAAAAACAGAACGGCCGTAAGTGTACCAGTTGTTTACCCTCACAATTGTGTGGCTGACTAGGGGCTGTGGTCACTGCCACAACCCAGCAAAAGAAGAGTATGTCAACGTATCACTAGACCAGGAAAAGATCAAAATTCAAAAATCAAAATATGGTTTCTACTGAAAGTGTATCACTTTTGCACCACCAAAAAGTTGAAAAAAATCATCAGTGGAACCATCATAAGTCAGGGACCACCTGTACAGATACATGTTACAACATGGATGGACCTTGAAAATATTATACTAAGTGACAGAAGCCAGATACAAAACGCCATATTTATATGATTCCATTTATATGAAATTTCTAAAGTAGGCAAATCCACAAAGACAGAATGTAGATTAGTGGTTGCAGGGTTGGGGAGAAAGAGGACTAGGGAGTCACTGCAAATGGGAATGGGGGTGGGGGGGAAGGAGAATGTTTTGACATTAAGTGGTGGTGATGGCTGCCCAACTCTATGAATAGACTAGAAACCACTGAATTGTACACCTTAAAAGGGTGAATTTATGGAAAATGCATTATATCTCAATTTTAGAAATTACATAGTGCACATACAATATATAAATATTTAATTATTAATGTCATTATTTAAGAGTCTATTTCCATTAAGGGTCCTTCCCTGAGAATATGCTATAGTTCCATTTGTCCCCCCTCAAAATCTCTCTCTCAAGTACTTAGAGCTGCCTTCCCAGGCTCCTGGAAAATAATAGAGAAAGTACTTGATATTTAAAAGAAAGCAGGACTGGGGGAAAGGGTTGGAGTTCATAAGCATGACCACATGTGTGAAGTACCCCCAGAGCCTAGATGTGTTGTGACATCACTTTTTACTCAAAGTTGCACTTAGTGCTTATTTTGAGCCAATAATTTCACTTGGGTAAAAATGGGTATGTCTGTGTGTGTAAGGAAAACATGTGAGGGTACAACACAATTTGACCAGGGCTCTTGTCTTTCAGCCACTAAAATTTACCAAATTCTTACAATTTACCATATGTTTGAAGACTTTTTTCTTAATTTCTAGAAATTCTGAATAACCAGTTTTTTTAAAAAATCTGTCAGTAGGAGATGTATGATCAAAAATATAATATTAAAAAATCATTATCCAAATGTGGCATAATATTAATCTCCTACTCATAAACTATTTTCAAAGCAAAGGGAGTATAATTTGATTTAATTTGGTCATTTTTCTTATGAACAACTAGGGAATTTACATCCCACCAAAAAATGTATTCAGTAAATTCACAACATGAATTTCATAGAGAATTAATTTGTTGTTATACTAATTACTTTTTACCACCCAGAGGGATAGCATGGAGCAATAAATGCAAAGAGAATCTTTAAAAATACTTTCTTTAAGACTGTAAGTAGGGATGCAGAAGTGAAAACAAGCTAAAAAGCGACATACAAAAAAGGCTGTCAGTTTCATTGTTTTTAGTGTATAAACATGAAGAGAAGAGGAAGTGAAGAGCTGTAATGGTAGCTGTCTCTGAGTAGGTGGATGCTGGGTGGTTTTAACCTCTTTGTGCTCATCTGGCTTTTCTGTAATAAACATGTCATAAAGAGGATGTGGCCAAAATGGCAGAGTAGAAAGACCCTGAACTCACCTCCTCCCAAAGACACACCAACATTACCACTATTTACAGAGCAACTATGTTTGAGAAAACCCCGAAGACTAGCAGAAAAGAATTTCCACAACTAAAGACAGAAAGAAGGAATCACAACAAGATAGGTAGGAGAAGCAGACATGATATAGTCAGGACCCACACCCCCGGGCCAATGACTTACGAGCAGGAGGAATATCACAATTGTAGGAGTCCTCCCCAAGGCACGGGGGGTCCAAGCTCCACATCGGGCTCCGCAGCCCGTAGGTCCTATACTGGGAAGATGAGTCCCCAGATGTCTGGCTTTGAAAACCAGCAGGGCTTGTGTATGGGAGAGCTGAGGGCTACAGGAATCAGGGACTCTACTCTTAAATGAGCACACAAAACCTCACAGTCGAAACACAGAGGTAGTAATTTGAGAGGAGCCTGAGTCAGACCCACTTGCTGAGCTTGGAGAGCCTCCTGGAGAGACAGAAGGCAACTGGGATCTCCCTGGAGAAGGAGACCCTTGAGGCAGCTGTTTGGGGAGCTTGTTCTAGCACAACTATACCAGCACGGGCAAACCCCATTTTGGAGCACTCTCTGTAGCTTATTAGCACTGGGGACCCAGCCCTGGCCTCCAGCCAGCTGGCATCAGACCCCCAGCTCACACAGATGGGCACCCAGAGGCCTGGGCCCACCCACCAGCAGGCTAGCAGTAGGCCCAAGCCCCCAAGCCCTCACAGCCAACTGCTCAGGAGGCCTATCCCACCTTGCAGAAGAGGTACACGGCCTGACAACCGCCTAGGCCCAGGGGTCTAGCCCCGCCCACCAGCCGCCCACAGTAGTCAGCCCTAGCACAACAGAAGAGTACATCCAGCCTACATAGAGGGCACCCCTAGAGCATAGAGCTCGGGTGACCAGAAGGGAGTGTGCTGGACCCCATAGGATGACTCCTACCTAAGGCCAGTTCTCCAAGATAGGGAAATGTAACAAACTTACCTAACACACAGATATAAACACAGACAACTGGGCAAAATGAGATGACAGAATATGTCCCTAATGAAGGAACAAGACAAAAACCTCAGAAAAAGGACTAAATGAAGAGGACATGAGAAATCTACCTGATATGGGATAGATTGGGAGATTGGGATTGATGTATACACACTGCTATATATAAAATAGATATAAGAATCTGCTGCATGGCACAGGGAACGCTACTCAATACTCTGTAATGGCCTATAGAGGAAAAGAATCTAAAAAGAGTGAAGGGCTTCCCTGGTGGCACAGTGGTTAAGAATCCACCTGCCAATGCTGGGGACACGGGTTTGAGCCCTGGTCCGGGAAGATCCCACATGCCGTGGAGAAACTAAGCCCGTGGGCCACAACTACTGAGCCTGTGCTCTAGAGCCCACGAGCCACAACTATTGAGCCCATGTGCTACAACTACTGAAGCCTGCGCGCCTGGAGCCCGTGCTCTGCAACAAGAGCGGCCACTGCAGGAAGAAGCCCACGCACCGCAACAAAGAGTAGCGCCCGCTTGCTGCAACTAGAGAAAGCCCGTGCGCAGCAACAAAGACCCAATGCAGCCAAAATTTTTAAAAAATGAATAAATAAAATAAATAAATTTTTTAAAAAAAGAGTGGATATATGGATATGTATAACTGATTCACTTTGCTGTACACCTGAAACTAACACAACATTGTGAATCAACTATACTCCAATAAAAATTTTAAAAAATAAAGAATTCAACTTTGCCTAGCCATAGACAATTATTCATTAAGATGATATAGAAATAAAATAACTTTCATTTAAAAGAAAGAAAGAAAGAAAGAAATCTACCTGATAAAGACTAGTGTAGCAGGGCCAAAAAAAGTGGTTTAGACACGCACTCTAACACTTTCACTAGAAACAGTACTGAGAAATCTGTTTGTGCTGGCCCTTTTTTTTTTCTTATTTGTTTTACATATTCTTAAATGAAGCTGAATTTTGTCATATAACATAGCAGCCAGAGTTTACTCTTTCCTTCCATCTGGTATATATGCGCATAGTATGAATTGTGCATAAAGCTTTGCCGATAGTAAACCAATTTGCTAGACCATGGGAAGAGGCTGATTTATAACACATATCCTTCCAGCCGTGACATATAACTGCAACCACAAAAAACGATACATGCCTTTTTGCAGGTGAGTTGAAGATAAAAATACCAGGCAAGCAGCCTTTGGGATAGATGTGCCAGGACTGGGAATTGTCTTTGCTCAATTCAGTTGCAATTGACAAAAGAAGGTTTTTAATAAAATCTCTGAATGTAGAGACACTCTTGGTATTGGACTAGAGGAACATAAGGATATTATCAAAAGGAGTTTATCTTATCACTCATGAGGGAAGCCAAAGACATATGAAAATATCTGGGAAATAGGCAATTTTTGGAGAGGGAGATTAAGAGCTGAACTTACACTTTCAGTAAAGGAACAATTTGGTAATAGAGTCTAATGAAAACATGCAGACAGTGAGTACATATGCAAATAAATGGACAGTGGGGATTTTAACATAGCGATACTTTCCTCTATACATGGCTTTCTTTGACACTTACATCTCCATGACAGAATAGTAATGATCCTGTTTTACAAATAAGAAACGTATGGCTTGGAGGATTTGGTTATTTTAGAATCCTAGACTCCAAATCAGGGCAACACACCACCCTTCATCCATCTCTCATTAATGTTCTGCTTTTGCTGGCTATTTATTTCACTGCGTTCATTATTTTCTCTGTAGTTCCAAGACAGCACTAACTCTGTACTTCCCAGTGAAAGCGCATTATTATGTAACCCATGGGGTAGACTTTTTTTCTTTCTCTGGGAGGCATTCGCTACCTGCAGGATGATTCTTCTGGACCTGAGAAGCCCATGATGAGGGCTCTGTGTGATGAGGGAGTAACTAGAGACAGGAAAGAGAGCCATGCCCCTCCCAATCATGGACTCTGCCTAAAGTGCCTTTGGCTGAAGCGACCTTGAAGCTGACTCCTTGAAGAGTTAAGCCAAAGCTTGCAAACAAAACCAAAAACCCCAGAACCATTTGGTGCAGAAGGCCAATTTTTTTTTTTAATTTGAATCTAAAAGCCTTTAGGTGAGACACCAACTCACCATAGCCCCCAGCTATCTTGCACTTGGCTGCCTCTGACTTCTGTGATACCTCTGTGGCCCCTGAAGGCCCCTGAAGCAGGTCTTTCCCTCCAGGTTTATTCCAAAGCTACAATGAATAGGGAAGGTAGGAAGAGAGAGGGGATGAAATACTGTAGCCCTTGCCTAGATGCCCAGTTCTTTGAAACTTCACTATGGCTAAGTATTCATGTCTCACTTTCCTCGGTGAGGGCATTCACGCCATGAGGAAGCATCTAAAGCTTTCAGAGGGTGCCCCACCTGGATCTCCCCTGTTCCCCATCTTCAGTCTCTCCCTTCAACCCTGTCTTCCCCTCTAACATCCCATTTCCCTGTCTTTTCAGGGTACTTTTCACCCCTCCCTAAAGAAATAACCAGGTAAATCCCATATCCTCAGGCACTGAGTGTCAATGACAATAATGATAGTTAACATGAATAGAATTTATACTATGTGTATTGTGTATAATGCTATACATTATTATTATTATTATTATTAACCATATTTTACCTATGAAGACGCTGAGGCTCCAGGCACAGAATGACATTCTCGGTGCCACAGGTTATGGGATTCCAATCTAAATTGCCTGTACTGAGCTCTCCACCACAATACCTCTTCTGCTTCCTCACCCAGCCATCCAGTACCTTCTGCTCTAAAGAGGAGAGAGCTGGGCTTTGACTCATGCTGTGAAAGTCTGCCCCAGAGAAGGGAAGGCAAGGGAGGGGGGTGAGCAGAAGAGAGGGTAGGTGGGAGTCTTTCTTCTGGTCCTCAATCCCACACCTACCCTCTCCGACACTCCTCTGTGGGGAAGCAAAACCAGACGTATCCACCAAGACAAAGACTCATTTCCTTCTGAAACTTGGTCTGGGGGGATCTAGAGTAGAAATTCATATTCTCTCCATTAGCATAACTTTGACTTTATTTATGCAAATTAATATCCTAATCTTTTTAGATCTAGAAAGAAATCGCCCTCACTTTTCTTCCCATCACATCATGAAGCATCCATGTGAACAAGACAGTGAATAATACAAGGACCACATCACCTTTCCCAAGAGAGGAGATGGGGGAAGGGAAGAAAGAAGTAGGGAAGAGTCTCAGTGTTCCTTTAACAGTTTAATATATGATGAATTTTGATTAAACATTGATGCCTTTTTAACATGATGTCTTTAAAACTCTACACAAAAGGGGGGAAAAGACACTGAGAAAATGCAGCCTGATATTGGGTCCTAGGTATCCAGAAACACCTACACATCTCAAACCTGGCTCTGTTCCTGTGCATCACAAGAGGCTGGCTTCTTTCAGGGAGGCTGGGCTGTGTGGGCCACCCAAAGAGGCCTGTTAAATGACCCAAGCCTCCTGTCACCTGGAAGTCCATCCACGTGATGGTAATCACAGAGGCTTTTTATAAAAGTTAAATAAATGAATAAGAAAATAAATAAGGCATACATGCATTCCTACATCGGTAATGTACTCAGGGTAGAAATCCTTTCAAAGCTAATTGCTAAGCAAATTAACAGACTAACTGAATTGCCTAAAAATTGTTATTTAGTATGGGTAGCATAATACAGCGTGTTAAATACAACCTATTGTTGACCCTAGAGGCACTTGTATTTAAGAAGGGGAAGAAATTATGCCTTAGAGCATTCATTTTTTCATGCTCTTTACCATCTGTTTGGGTAAAAGACCGTATAAAGGCCGGTAATCACCATTATCACTAATTATCTGTCACTCGAAATCTTTTTCAGTTTACCATTAGCATTAAATGTGAAGCAAGAAGCAGACTTATTAAATCCTAGAGTAGATTTTTATTCCCTAAAGAGACATGTAGTTTACAAAACACTGTTGATATTCTAATGTGGACTCTGACTTCAAAAATATAGGATCCAAGCCAACCTCACTTTTGTGCATGGAACTGCCTGTTTGGTCCTCAGACTCGGAGTCTTTTAATCTGGGCTCAGTTAGGTTCTGACCCAGTTAGGATCTAGCTGGTTAGCCAGTTACAAGGGAGAGTCTGATAATGGTTGGAGGACACCAGGTAAGTGCTAGAGGAGAATGCCCCAGGCATGGATGCCAAAGGCCTCAAAATTCAGTGTTTCTAGGCCCTGAGAGAGAAAGGTTATGTAAGTTTACTGGATGGTAAATAAAACCCTCATCCACTTACCCTGCTCCATTTATACAAACAGTTAACACAAAGTGGGACCCATAGATGAAGCTTGAAAAATGTTAGTTGTTGTTTGTAGTTGCAGTAGAATGACTCTTGGTTTCTTGGCTGATTTTTTAATTGTTTCTAGTGATCTACTAACTTTATTTTACAAGAGGTGAGGTATGAAATAGTCTATCTTTCTCAAGGGCTTACAAAGCAGACTTGGATTCCAGTTGCCACATGTCTAGGTTGTCATTTCATGGCTTGATTTCCCTCTCGACACACTGTAAAACTAAATTAACCTGCTACTTGACTCTCAGCTGAGTGAATCATGCTGGGTGCATAGCTGACCCAAACTGGACCAGTCAGATTCTTCTCCTGGGAATCTAGCATTAACACAGAGTCAGTTCATCATAAAAAGCTATGCAAAACTCATCTAGGGTCTATTCTTGAGTCAATCCCATGTCAACCCAAAGTCATGCGCAAGACAAAGTTATGGAGGATCAGAGACCAAGCGTAAGCAAAGAAAGTTGGTTGGCCAAACAGAAGAGATCATGCTTGCAAAATTATGTACAGGAGAAGAATTATGCAGCCACTGAAAGTAAAAGCAACTATGGTCCTTGGCAGCTCCCCAGGGTGCAGCTCCATTCCCAGCTGTATCTCATTTATGTGAGACCTCCTTTTCCTAAAAATAAACCTTCCTCTGAATGGGAATTAATCTGAGTGCGCTTCCATCCCTTACAACCATTGAGTTTTGCCTTTAAAAAATACCTCTGCTTAGGGCTTCCCTGGTGCCACAGTAGTTGAGAGTCCACCTGCCGATGAAGGGGACATGGGTTCGTGCCCCGGTCCGGGAAGATCCCACATGCCGCGGAGCGGCTGGGCCCGTGAGCCATGGCCGCTGAGCTCTGCACGTCCGGAGCCTGTGCTCCGCAAGGGGAGAGGCCCGCGTACTGAAAAAAAAAAAAAAAAAAAAAAAAAAAAAAAACCTCTGCTCAGATGACAACTCTTCTATGGTACTTTTTTGAACTGTCCCAACTGAAATGATTCTTGCCTTGCTACGCTACCTTGTCACGAGCGGCCTGCTTCTCTATTCTCACTGTCTTCTAGTCACTTCACACACACCCCTCAAGGCTTCACTCCCATTCTAAGCCCTAGGATAGATCATGTTTAATTATCTGGGGAAACAGGAGAAGCCCTAGTTCAATCTCCCAGCACTACTCTGATGGGAGTTAGTGCAGTCAGAGTTCAGCTGGTTTCTATGACCAAACTCCTATCTTTGTCCTTGGTTTGATAATTTGGTATGTGAGAGCTTCCTAAATTGATCCTACCTTGCCCTTACCAGTTGTTTTCTGGAAGTCCAGGTCTAAGGCAGGGGCTCTGCCAGACCCCCCTAATCTTAGTAACTTCTTGGTACTGGCAGTGGTTCTCAAGAAGGGGGAGTGACTTTGGCATATGGCAATATCTCTTATCACAACCTGATAGGGAAGAGGAGCTGCTTCCATCTAGAGGGTAGATACCAGAGATGCTGATAAACATCCTACAATGCACCGGACAGCCCTCCACAGCAAAGAATCACCCAGCCTAAAATGTGAATAATGCTGAAGTTGAGAAGCTCTACTTTGGAGTACTGGGCAAATGACCTTGAGCCAGTTATTTAACAACTGTATGCTTCAGAATTTCCCTTCATAAAAATACAGATATATTTCTTGTAGGATTATCACAGTACCGAACACAGTGCCTTTGAAGCCTTTAGTAGTTTCTTATAATTATGTTTGTACAATACAAAAAAATCTTGTTAAATAATTATGCCATTATCTAACTATTCCTTCTTTATTCTGTCTATACTTTGGGTTTGGAAAAATTCTTGGCAGTGATGAATTCCGTGTTTACTCGGAAAACCTCTCAGGCCTCTAAAGGCTTGATCATATTTGTCTCGATTTTTTTAATAAGATTTTTTAATGAAACTTTTTTATAGTGGTAAAATACACAAAAGATAAAATTTAAATTTAACCATTTTTTAACTGTACAGTTTTGCAGTATTAAGTGCATTCATATTTTTGTGCCACCATCACCACCATGGTACATCTTCAGAACTCTCTTCATTTAGCAAAACTGAAACTCTGTACCCATTAAACAGAAACTCCTCATCTCCTCTTCCCAAAAACCCCTGGCAATCACTATTCTTTCTGTCTCTCTATATTAGACTACTATAGGCACTCATATAAGTGGGATCATACAGCATTTGTCTTCTGGTGACTGGTTTATTGCACTTAGCATAATACTCTCAAGGTTCAGCCATGTTGTAGCATGTGTTAGAAATACATTCCTTTTTTTTTTTTTTAGAAATACATTCTTTTTTAAGGCTGAAAAATATTCTATTTATGTATACCTATTTTTCTTATCCAATTCATCCGTCAGTGGACACTTGGGTTGCTTCCACATTTTAGCTTATTGTGAATAATGCTTCTATGAATATGGTTGTACAAATATATCTTCAACACCCTTCTTTCGGCTCTTTTGGGTACATACCCAGAAGCAGAATTGCTGGATCATTGGTAATGCTATTTTTATTTATTTATTTATTTATTTATTTTAACATCTTTATTGGAGTATAATTTCTTTACAATGGTGTGTTAGTTTCTGCTTTATAACAAAGTGTATCACCTATACATATACATATATCACCATATCTCCTCCTTCTTCCATCTCCCTCCCACCCTCCCTATCCCACCCCTCTAGGTGGACACAAAGCACCAAGCTGATCTACCTATACTAGCAGCTGCTTCACACTAGCTTTCTATTTTACATTTGGTAGTGTATATATGTCCATGCCACTCTCTCACTTCGTCCCAGCTTACCCTTCCCCCTCCCGTGTCCTCAAGTCCATTCTCTACATCTGCGTCTTTATATCTGTCCTGCCCCTAGGTTCTTCAGAACCTTTTTTTTTTTTTAGATTCCATGTATATGTGTTAGCATACGGTATTTGTTTTTCTCTTTCTGACTAACTTCACTCCGTATGACACTCTCTAAGTCCATCCAACTCACTACAAATAACTCACTTTAGTCTTTTTATGGCTGAGTAATATTCCTTTGTATATATGTGCCACATCTTCTTTATCCATTCATCTGCTGATGGACACTTAGGTTGCTTCCATGTCCTGGCTATTGTAAATAGAGCTACAATGAACATTATGGTACATGACACTTTTTTTTTATTAGTTTCTGCTTTATAACAAAGTGAATGAGTCATACATATACATCTGTTCCCATATCCTTTCCCTCTTGCGTCTCCCTCCCTCCCACCCTCCCTATCCCAATCCCTCCAGGCGGTCAAAAAGCACCGAGCTCATCTCCCTGTGCTATGGGGCTGCTTCCCACTATCTATCTACCTTACGTTTGGTACTGTATATATGTCCATGCCTCTCTCCCGCTTTGTCACAGCTTACCCTTCCCCCTCCCCATATCCTCAAGTCCATTCTCAAGTAGGTCTGTGTCTTTATTCCTGTTTTACCCCTAGGTTCTTCATGACATTTTTTTTTCTTAAATTCCATATATATGTGTTAGCATACAGTATTTGTCTTTCTCTTTCTGACTTACTTCACTCTGTATGACAAACTCTAGGTCTATCCACCTCATTACAAATAGCTCAATTTTGTTTCTTTTTATGGCTGAGTAATATTCCATTGTATATATGTGCCACATCTCCTTTATCCATTCATCCGATGATGGACACTTAGGTTGTTTCCATCTCCGGGCTATTGTGAATAGGGCTGCTATGAACATTTTGGTACATGTCTCTTTTTGAATTATGGTTTTCTCAGGGTATATGCCTAGTAGTGGGATTGCTGGGTCATATGGTAGTTCTATTTGTAGATTTTTAAGGAACCTCCATACTGTTCTCCATAGTGGCTGTACCAATTCACATTCCCACCAGCAGTGCAAGAGTGTTCCCTTTTCTCCACACCCTCTCCAGCATTTATTGTTTCTAGATTTCTTGATGATGGCCATTCTGACTGGTGTGAGATGATATCTCATGGTAATTTTGATTTGCATTTCTCTAATGATTAGTGATGTTGAGCATTCTTTCATGTGTTTGTTGGCAGTCTGTATATCTTCTTTGGAGAAATGCCTATTTAAGTCTTCTGCCCATTTTTCGATTGGGTTGTTTGTTTTTTTGCTATTGAGCTGCATGAGCTGCTTATAAATTTTGGAGATTAATCCTTTGTCAGTTGCTTCATTTGCAAATATTTTCTCCCATTCTGAGGGTTGTCTTTTCGTCTTCTTTATGGTCTCCTTTGCTGTGCAAAAGCTTTGAAGTTTCATTAGGTCCCATTTGTTTATCCTTGTTTTTATTTCCATTTCTCTAGGAGGTGGGTCCAAAAGGATCTTGCTGTGATTTATGTCATAGAGTGTTCTGCCTATGTTTTCCTCTAAGAGTTTGATAATTTCTGGCCTTACATTTAGATCTTTAATCCATTTTGAGCTTATTTTTGTGTATGGTGTTAGGGAATGATCTAATCTCATACTTTTACATGTCCCTGTCCAGTTTTCCCAGCACCACTTATTGAAGAGGCTGTCCTTTCTCCACTGTACATTCCTGCCTCCTTTATCAAAGATAAGTTGACCATATGTGCGTGGGTTTATCTCTGGGCTTTCTATCCTGTTCCATTGATCTATCTTTCTGTTTTTGTGCCAGTACCACACTGTCTTGATTACTGTAGCTTTGTAGTATAGTCTGAAGTCAGGGAGCCTGATTCCTCCAGCTCCGTTTTTCGTTCTCAAGAATGCTTTGGCTATTCGGGGTCTTTTGTTTTTCCATACAAATTTTGAAATTTTTTGTTCTAGTTCTGTGAAAAATGCCAGTGGTAGTTTGATAGGGATTGCATTGAATCTGTAGATTGCTTTGGGTAGTACAGTCATTTTCACAATATTGATTCTTCCAATCCAACAACATGGTACATCTCTCCATCTATTTGTATCATCTTTAATTTCTTTCATCAGTGTCTTATAATTTTCTGCATACAGGTCTTTTGTCTCCTTAGGTAGGTTTATTCCTAGATATTTTATTGTTTTTGTTGCAATGGTAAATGGGAGTGTTTTCTTGATTTCACTTTCAGATTTTTCATCATTAGTGTACAGGAATGCCAGAGATTTCTGTGCATTAATTTGGTATCCTGCTACTTTACCAAATTCATTGATTAGCTCTAGTAGTTTTCTGGTAGCATCTTTAGGATTCTCTATGTATAGTATCACGTCATCTGCAAATAGTGACAGCTTTACTTCTTCTTTTCCAATTTGGATTCCTTTTATTTTCTTTTCTTCTCTGATTGCTGTGGCTAAAACTTCCAAAACTAAGTGGAATAAGAGTGGTGAGAGTGGGCAACCTTGTCTTGTTCCTGATCTTAGTGGAAATGGTTTCAGTTTTTCACCATTGAGGACGATGTTGGCTGTGGGTTTGTCATATATGGCCTTTATTATGTTGAGGAAAGTTCCCTCTATGCCTACTTTCTGCAGGGTTTTTATCATAAATGGGTGTTGAATTTTGTCGAAAGCTTTCTCTGCATCTATTGAGATGATCATATGGTTTTTTTCCTTCAATTTGTTAATATGGTGTATCACATTGATTGATTTGCATATATTGAAGAATCCTTGCATCCCTGGGATAAACCACACCTTATCATGATGTATGATCGTTTTAATGTGCTGTTGGACTCCGTTTGCTAGTATTTTGTTGAGGATTTTTGCATCTATGCTCATCAGTGATATTGGCCTGTAGTTTTCTTTCTTTGTGACATCCTTGTCTGGTTTTGGTATCAAGGTGATGGTGGCCTCGTAGAATGAGTTTGGGAGTGCTCCTCCCTCTGCTATATTTTGGAAGAGTTTGAGAAAGATAGGTGTTAGCTCTTCTCTAAATGTTTGTTAGAATTCGCCTGTGAAGCCATCTGGTCCTGGGCTTTTGTTTGTTGGAAGATTTTTAATCACAGTTTCAATTTCAGTGCTTGTGATTGGTCTATTCATATTTTCTATTTCTTCCTGATTCAGTCTTGGCTGTTTGTGCATTTCTAAGAATTTGTCCATTTCTTCCAGGTTGTCCATTTTATTGGCATAGAGTTGCTTATAGTAATCTCTCATGATCTTTTGCATTTCTGCAGTGTCAGTTGTTACTTCTCCTTTTTCATTTCTAATTCTATTGATTTGAGTCTTCTTCCTTTTTTTCTTTATGAGTCTGGCTAATGTTTTATCAATTTTGTTTATCTTCTCAAAGAACCAGCTTTTAGTTTTATTGATCTTTGCTATCGTTTCCTTCATTTCTTTTTCATTTATTTCTGATCTGATCTTTATGATTTCTTTCCTTCTGCTAACTTTGGGGTTTTTTTGTTCTTCTTTCTCTAATTGCTTTAGGTGCAGGGTCAGGTTGTTTACTCGAGATGTTTCCTGTTTCTTAAGGTGGGATTGTATTGCTATAAACTTCCCCCTTAGAACTGCTTTTGCTGCGTCCCATAGGTTTTGGGTCGTCGTGTCTCCATTGTCATTTGTTTCTAGGTATTTTTTAATTTCCTCTTTGATTTCTTCAGTGATCACTTCGTTATTAAGTAGTGTATTGTTTAGCCTCCATGTGTTTGTATTTTTTACAGATCTTTTCCTGTAATTGATGTCTAGTCTCATAGCATTGTGGTCGGAAAAGATACTTGATACAATTTCAATTTTTTTAAATTTACCAAGGCTTGATTTGTGACCCAACATGTGATCTATCCTGGAGAATGTTCCATGAGCAGTTGAGAAAAATGTGTATTCTGTTGTTTTTGGATGGAATGTCCTATAAATATCAATGAAGTCCATCTTGTTTAATGTATAATTTAAAGCTTGTGTTTCCTTATTTATTTTCATTTTGGATGATCTGTCCATTGGTGAAAGTGGGGTGTTAAAGTCCCCTACTATGAGTGTGTTACTGTCGATTTCCCCTTTTATGGCTGTTAGTATTTGCCTTATGTATTGAGGTGCTCCTATGTTGGGTGCATAAATATTTACAATTGTTATATCTTCTTCTTGGATCGATCCCTTGATCATTATGTAGTGTCCTTCTTTGTCTCTTGTAATAGTCTTTATTTTAAAGTCTATTTTGTCTGATATAAGAATTGCTACTCCAGCTTTCTTTTGATTTCCATTTGCATGGAATATCTTTTTCCATCCCCTTACTTTCAATCTGTATGTGTCTCTAGGTCAGAAATGGGCCTCTTGTAGACAGCATATATATGGGTCTTGTTTTTGTATCCATTCAGCCAATCTGTGTCTTTTGGTGGGAGCATTTAGTCCATTTACATTTAAGGTAATTATTGATATGTATGTTCCTATTCCCATTTCCTTAATTGTTTTGGGTTCGTTATTGTAGGTATTTTCCTTCTGTTGTGTTTCTTGCCTAGAGAAGTTCCTTTAGCATTTGTTGTAAAGCTGGTTTGGTGGTGCTGAACTCTCTCAGCTTTTGCTTGTCTGTAAAGGTTTTAATTTCTCCATCAAATCTGAATGAGATCCTTGCTGGCTAGAGTAATCTTGGTTGCAGGTTTCTGTCCTTCATCACTTTAATTATGTCCTGCCACTCCCTTCTGGCTTGTAGAGTTTCTGCTGAGAGATCAGCTGTTAATCTGATGGGGATTCCCTTGTGTGTTATTTGTTGTTTTTGCCTTGCTGCTTTTAATATGATTTCTTTGTGTTTAATTTTTGACAGTTTGATTAATATGTGTCTTGGTGTATTTCTCCTTGGATTTATTCTGTATGGGACTCTCTGTGCCTCCTGGACTTGATTTACTATTTCCTTTCCCATATTAGTGATGTTTTCAACTATAATCTCTTCAAATATTTTCTCAGTCCCTTTCTTTTTGTCTTCTTCTCCTGGAACCCCTATAATTCGAATGTTGGTGTGTTTAATGTTGTTCCAGAGGTCTCTGAGACTGTCCTCTGTTCTTTTCATTGTTTTTTCTTTATTCTGCTCTGAAGCAGTTATTTCCACTATTTTATCTTCCACCTCACTTATCCGTTCTTCTGCCTCAGTTATTCAGCTATTGATCCCATCTAGAGTATTTTTTATTTCATTTATTGTGTTTTTAATCGATGCTTGATTCATCTTTAGTTCTTCTAGGTCTTTGTTAACTGTTTCTTGCATTTTGTCTATTCTATTTCCAAGATTTTGGATCTTGGAAGTAGAATCTTGGATCATCTTTACTATCATTATTCTGAATTCTTTTTCAGGTAGACTGCCTATTACCTCTTCATTTGTTAGGTCTGGTAGATTTTTATCTTGCTCCTTCACCTGCTGTGTGTTTTTCTGTCTTCTCATTTTGCTTATCTTACTGTGTTTGGGGTCTCCTTTTTGCAGGCTGCAGATTCGTAGTTCCCGTTGTTTTTGGTGTCTGTCCCCAGTGGCTAAGTTTGTTTCAGTAGGTTGTGTAAGCTTCCTGGTGGGGGGACTAGTGCCTGTGTTCTGGTGGTTGAGGCTCGATCTTGTCTTTCTGGTGGACAGGTCCACATCTGGTGGTGTGTTTTGGGGTGCCTGTGGCCTTATTATGTTTTTAGGCAGCCTCTCTGCTAATGGGTGGGGTTGTGTTCCTGTCTTGCTAGTTGCTTGGCATAGGGTGACCAGCACTGTAGCTTGCTGGTCGTTGACTGAAGCTGGGGGCTGGTTTTGAAATGGAGATCTCTGGGAGATTTTCACCGTTTGATATTATGTGGAGTTGGGAGGTCTCTTGTGGACCCGTGTCCTGAAGTTGGCTCTCCCACTTCAGAGGCACAGCACTGACTCCTGGCTGCAGCACCAAGAGCCTTTCATCTACCCAGCTCAGAATAAAAGGGAGAAAAAGTAGAAAGAAAGAATTAGTAGAAGAAAGAAAGAGAGAAAGAAAGAAAGAAAGAAAGGAAGGAAGAAAGAAAGACAGGAGGGAGGGAGGAAGGAAAGGTAGGAAAAAGAGAAATAGAGAAGATAAAGTAAAATAGAATAAAGTATGATAAAATATAGTAGCGTTATTAAAATAAAAAAGTAATTATTAAAAAAAAAAAAAACAGACGGATAGAACCCTGGGACAAATGGTGGAAGCAAAGGTATACAGAGAAAATCTCACACAGAAGCATACACATACACATTCACAAAAAGAGAACAGGGGGGAAAAATCGTAAATCTTGCTCTCAAAGTCCACCTCCTCAATTTGGGATAATTCATTGTAAAAAGGGGAAAAGGGGAAAAAATCTTAAATCTTGTCCTCAAAGTCCACCTCCTCAGTTTGGGATGATTCGTTGTCTATTCATGTATTCCACAGATGCAGGGTACATCACGTTGATTGTGGAGCTTTAATCCGCTGCTTCTGAGGCTGCACAGAGAGGTTTCCCTGTCTCTTCCTTGTTCTCACAGTTCCTGCGTCTCAGCTTTGGATTTGGCCCCGCCTCTGCGTGTAGGTCGCTGGAGGGCGTCTGTTCTTCGCTCAGACAGGACGGGTATAAAGGAGCTGCTGACTCGGGGGCTCTGGCTCACTCAGGCCGGGGGGGGTGGGGAGGGGCACGGAATGCGGGGCGAGCCTGCGGCGGCAGAGGCCAGCGTGACGTTGCACCAGCCCGAGGCGTTCCGTGCGCTTTCCCGGGGAAGCTGTCCCTGGATCCCGGGACTCCGGCAGTGGCGGGCTGCACAGGCTCCCCGGAAGGGGGGCGTAGACAGTGACTTGCGCTCGCACAGAGGCCTCGTGGCGGCAGCAGCAGCAGCCCCAGCGTCCCACGCCCGTCTCCGGGGTCCGCGCCTTTAGCCGCGGTTCGCGCCCGTCTCTGGAGCTCCTTTAAGCAGCACTCTTAATCCCCTCTCCTCGCGCACCAGGAAACAAAGAGGGAAGAAAAAGTCTCTTGCCTCTTTGGCAGCTCCAGACTTTTTCCCGGACTCCCTCCGGGCTAGCCGTGGTGCACTAACCCCCTGCAGGCTGTGTTCCCACCGCCAGCCTCAGTCCTTTCCCTGCGCTCCGACTGAAACCCGATACCCGAGCCTTAGCTCCCAGCCCCACCCGCCCCGGCGGCAGAGCAGACAAGCCTCTCAGGCTGGTGAGTGCCTGAGGACACCGATCCTCTGTGCGGGAATCTCTCCGCTTTGCCCTCCGCACCCCTGTTGCTGCGCTCTCCTCCGCTACTCCGAAGCTTCCCCCCTCCGCCACCCGCAGTCTCCGCCCGCGAAGGGGCTCTTAGTGTGTGGAAACCATTCCTCCTTCACGGCTCCCTCCCACTGGTGCAGGTCCTGTCCCTATCCTTTTGTCTCTGTTTATTCTTTTTTCTTTTGCCCTACCCAGGTATGTAGGGAGTTTCTTGCCTTTTGGGGGGTCTGAGGTCTTCTGTCAGCGTTCAGTAGGTGTTCTGTAGGAGTTGTTCCACGTGTAGATGAATTTCTGATGTATCTGTGGGGAGGAAGGTGATCTCCGCGTCTTACTCTTCCGCCATCTTCCCCCAGGAATCCCATGACTCTTTTTGAATTATGGTTTTCTCAGGGTATATGCCCGGTAGTGGGATTGCTGGGTCCTATGGTAGTTCTATTTTTAGTTTTTTAAGGAACCTCCATACTGTTCTCCATAGTGGTTGTATCAATTTACATTCCCGCCAACAGTGCAAGAGGGTTCCCTTTTCTCCACACCCTCTACAGCATTTATTGTTTGTAGATTTTTTGATGATGGCCTTTCTGACTGGTGTGAGGTGATACCTCACTGTAGATTTGATTTGCATTTCTCTAATGATTAGTGATGTTGAGCATCCTTTCATGTGTTTGTGGGCAATCTGTATATCTTCTTTGGAGAAATGTCTATTTATGTCTTCTGCCCATTTTTGGATTGGGTTGTTTGTTGTTTTGATATTGAGCTGCATGAGCTGCTTATATATTTTGGAGATTAATCGTTTGGCAGTTGCTTCATTTTTCAAATATTTTCTCCTATTCTGAGGGTTGTCTTTTGGTCTTGATTATGGTTTCCTTTGCTGTGCAGAAGTTTTTAAGTTTCATTAGGTCCCATTTGTTTATTTTTGTTTTTATTTCCATTTCTCTAGGAGGTGGGTCAGAAAGGATCTTGCTATGATTTGTGTCATAGAGTGTTCTGCCTATGTTTTCCTCTAACAGTTTTATAGTGTCTGGCCTTACATTTAGGTCTTTAATCAATTTTGAGTTTATTTTTGTATATGGTGTTAAGGAGTGTTCTAATTTCATTCTTTTACATGTAGCTGTCCTGTTTTCCCAGCACCACTTATTGAAGAGGCTGTCTTTTCTCCATTGTATGTTCTTGCCTCCTTTGTTGTAAATTAGGTGCCCATAGGTGCGTGGGTTTATCTCTGGGCATTCTGTCCTGTACCATTGATCTATATTTCTGTTTCTGTGCCAATACCATAGTGTCTTGATTACTGTGGCTTTGTAGTATAGTCTGAAGTCTGGGAGCCTGATTCTTCCAGCTCCGTTTTTTGTTCTCAAGATTGCTTGGGCTATTCGAGGTCTTTTGTGTTTCCATACAAATTGTGAAATTTTTTTGTTCTAGTTCTGTGAAAAATGCCATTGGTGCTTTGATAGGGATTGCATTGAATCTGTAGATTGCTTTGAGTAGTATAGTCATTTTCACAATGTTGATTCTTCCAATCCAAGAACATGGTATATCTCTCCATCTGTTGTTACCATCTTTAATTTCCTTCATCAGTGTCTCAAAGTTTTCTGAGTACAGGTCTTTTGTCTCCTTAGGTAAGTTTATTCCTAGGTATTTTACACTTTTTGTTGCAATGGTAAATGGGAGTGTTTCCTTAATTTCTCTTTCAGATTTTTCATCATTAGTGTATAGGAATGCAAGAGATTTCTGTGCATTAGTTTTGTATCCTGCTACTTTACCAAATTCATTGAATAGCTCTAGTAGTTTTCTGGTAGCATCTTTAGGATTCTCTGTGTATATGTCATGTCATCTGCAAACAGTGACAATTTTACTTCTTCTTTTCTGATTTGGAATCCTTTTATTTCTTTTTCTTCTCTGATTGCTGTGGCTAATACTTCCAAAACTATGTTGAATAATAGTGGTGAGAGTGGACAACCTTGTCTTGCTCCTGATCTTAGTGGAAATGGTTTCAGTTTTTCACCATTGAGAACGACTTTGGCTGTGGGTTTGTCATATATGGCCTTTATTATGCTTTGAGGTAAGTTCCCTCCATGCCTACTCTCTGGAGGTTTTTTATCATAAATGGGTGCTGAATTTTTTTGAAAGCTTTTTCTGCATCTATTGAGGTGATCATATGGTTTTTCTCCTTCAATCTGTTAATATGCTTTATCACATTGATTGATTTGCATATATTGAAGAATTCTTGCATCCCTGGGATAAACCCCACCTTATCATGATGTATGATCCTTTTAATGTGCTGTTGGATTCTGTTTGCTAGTGTTCTGTTGAGTAATTTTGCATCTATGTTCATCAGTGATATAGGCCTGTAGATTTCTTTCTTTGTGGCATCTTTGTCTGGTTTTGGTATCAGGGTGATGGTGGCCTCATAGATTGAGTTTGGGAGTGTTCCTTCCTCCGCAATTTTTTGGAAGAGTATGAGAAGGATAGGTGTCAGCTCTTCTCTAAATGTTTGATAGAATTCGCCTGTGAAGCCAACTGGTCCTGGGCTTTTGTTTGTTGGAAAATTTTTAATCACAGTTTCAATTTCAGTGCTTGTGATTGGTCTGTTTATATTTTCTATTTCTTCCTGCTTCAGTCTCGGAAGGTTGTGCTTTTCTAAGAATTTTTCCATTTCTTCCAGTTTGTCCACTTTGTTGGCATATAGTTGCTAGTAGTAATCTCTCCTCATCCTTTTTATTTATGCAGTATCAGTTGTTACTTCTCCTTTTCCATTTCAAATTCTATTGATTTGAGTGTTCTCCCTTTTTTTCTTGATGAGTCTGGCTAGTGGTTTATCAATTTTGTTTATCTTCTCAAAGAACCAGCTTTTGGCTTTATTGATCTTTACTATCATTTCCTTCATTTCTTTTTCATTTATTTCTGACCTGATCTTCATGATTTCTTTCCTTCTGCTAATTTTTGTATTTTTTTGTTCTTCTTTCCCTAATTGCTTTCATGTAAATTTAGGTTTTTTATTTGAGATGTTTCTTGTTTCTTGAGGTACGATTGTATTGCTATAAACTTCCCTCTTATAACTGTTTTGCTGCATCCCATAGGTTTTGGGTGATCGTGTTTTCACTGTCTTTTGTTTCTAGGTATTTTTTGATTTCCTCTTTGGTTTCTGCAGTGATCTCTTGGTTATTTAGTAGTGTATTGTTAGCCTCCATGTGTTTGTATTTTTTACCATTTTTTTTCCTGTAATTGGTATCTAGTCTCTTAGTGTTGTGGTAGGAAAAGAAAATTGCTACAATTTCAATTATCTTAAATTTACCAAGGCTTGATTTTTGACCCAAGATATGGTCTATCCTGGAGAATGTTCCATGAGCACTTGAGAAGAAAGTGTAATCTGCTGTTTTTGGATGGAATGTCCTATAAACATCAGTTAAGTCCATCTTGTTTAATGTATCATTTAAAGCTTGTGTTTCCTTGTTTATTTTCATTTTGGATGATCTGTCCATTGGTGAAAGTGGGGTGTTAAAGTCCCCTACTATTATTGTGTTACTGTCGATTTCCCCTTTTATGGCTGTTAGCATTTGCTAACAGCATTGAGGTGCTCCTATGTTGGGTGCATAAATATTTACAATTGTTGTATCTTGTTCTTAGATTGATCCCTTGATCATTATGTAGTGTCCTTCTTTGTCTCTTGTAATAGTCTTTATTTTAAAGTCTATTTTGTCTGATATAAGAATTGCTACTCCAGCTTTCTTTTGATTTCCATTTGCATGGAATATCTTTTTTTATCCCCTCACTTTCAGTCTGTTTGTGTCCCTACATCTTAAGTAGGTCTCGTGTAGACAGCATATATATGGGTCCTGTTTTTGTATCCATTCAGCCAGTCTATGTCTTTTGGTGGGAGCATTTAATCCATTTACATTTAAGGTAGTCATTGATATATATGTTCCTATTACCATTTTCTTAATAGTTCTGGGTTTGTTACTGCAAGTCTTTTCCTTCTCTTGTGTTTCCTGCCTAGAGAAATTCCTTTAGCATTTGTTGTAAAGCTGGTTTGGTGGTGCTGAATTCTCTTAGGTTTTGCTGTCTGTAAAGGTTTTAATTTCTCCATTTACTCTGAATGAGATCCTTGCTGGGTAGAGTAATCTTGGTTGTAGTTTTTTCCCTTTCATCACTTTAAATATGTCCTGCCACTCCCTTCTGGCTTTCAGTGCTCTGCTGAAAGATCAGCTGTTAACCCTATGGGGATTCCCTTGTATGTTAACTGTTGCTTTTCCCTTGCTGCTTTTAATATTTTTTCTTTGTATTTAATTTTTGATAGTTTGATTAATATGTGTCTTTGTCTTGTTTCTCCTTGGATTTATCCTGTATGCAACTCTCTGCACTTCCTGGACTTGATTACCTATTTCCTCTCCCATATTAGGGAAGTTTTCAAGTATAATCTCTTCAAATATTTTCTCAGTCCCTTTTTTTTCTCTTCCTCTTCTGGGACCCCTGTAATTTGAATGTTGGTGCATTTAATGTTGTCCCAGAGGTCTCTGTGATTGTCCCCAACTCTTTTTCCTTTTTCTGCTCTTGGTAGTTACTTCCACTATTTTATCGTCCACGTCACTTACTCTTTCTTCTGACTAGTGATTCTGCTATTAGTTCCTTCTAGAGAATTTTTAACTTCACGTATTGTGTTGTTCATCATTGTTTGTTTGCTCTTTAGTTCTTGGTCCTTGTTAAATGTTTATGTATTTTCTCCATTCCATTTCCAGGATTTTGGATCATCTTTACTATCATTACTCTGAATTCTTTTTCAGGTAGACTGCCTATTTCCTCTTCATTTGTTAGGTCTGGTGGGTTTTTACCTTGCTCCTTCATCTGCTGTGTGTTTTTCTGTCTTTTCATTTTGCTTAACTAACTGTGTTTGGAGTCTCCTTTTCACAGGCTGCAGGTTCATAGTTCCCGTTGTTTTTGGTGTCTGTCCCCAGTGGGTAAGGTTGGTTCAGTGGGTTGTGTAGGCTTCCTGGTGGAGGGGACTAGTGCCTGTGTTCTGTTGGATAAGGCTGGATCTTGTCTTTCTGGTGGGCAGGTCCACATCTGGTGGTGTGTTTTGGGGTGTCTGTGGCCTTATTATGATTTTAGGCAGCCTCTCTGCTAATGGGTGGAGTTGTGTTCCTGTCGTGCTAGTTGTTTGCCATAGGGTGTCCAGCATTGTAGCTTGCTGGTTGTTGAGTGGAGCTGGGTCGTAGCATTGAGATGGAGATGTCTGGGAGAGCTTTTGCCACTTGATATTACATGGGGCCGGGAAGTCTCTAGTGGACCAATGTCCTGAACTTGGCTCTGCCTCCTCAGAGGCTCAGCCCTGACACCTGGCCAGAGCACCAAGACTCTGCCAGCCACTTGGCTGAGAAGAAAAGGGAGAAAAGAAGAAAGAAAAAAATGAAATAAATAAATAAATAAATAAAAATTATTAAAATAGAAAAAAATTATTAAAAATTAAAAAGGAATATAAAAGAAGAGAGCAGCCAAACCAAAAATCAAATCCACCAATGATAACAAGCACTAAAAACTAAACTATAAAAAACCCCAAAAAACAAAAATGGACAGTCAGAACCCTAGGACAAATAGCAAAAGCAAAGCTACACAGACAAAATCACACAAAGAAGCATCAACATACACACTCACAAAAAGCAAAAAAGGAAAAATATATGTGAAAAAAAGGAAGAGAGCAACCAAATCAATAAACAAATCTACCAATGATAATAAGCTCTAAATACTAAACTAAGATAAACATAAAACCAGAAACAAATTAGATGCAGAAAGCAAACCCTATGTCTACAGTTGCTCCCAAAGTCTACCACCTCAATTTTGGGATGATTTGTTGTCTATTCCGGTATTCCACAGTTGCACGGTACATCAAGTTGACTGTGGAGATTTAATCTGCTGCTCTTGAGGCTTCTGGGGGAGATTTCCCTTTCTCTTTTTTGTTTGCACAGCTCCTGAGGTTCAGCTTTGGATTTGGACCCGCCTCTGCGTGTAGGTCGCCTGAGGGTGTCTGTTCCCTGCCCAGAGAGGACGGGGTTAAAGTAGCAGCTGATTCAGGGGCTCTGGCTCACTCAGGCCAGGGGGAGGGAGGGGTACAGAATGCAGGGTGAGCCTGAGGAGGCAGAGGCCAGCATGATGTTGCACCACCCTGAGGCGCACAATGTGTTCCCCCCAGGGAAGTTGTCCCTGGATCACAGGACCCTGGCAGTGGTGGGCTGCACAGGCTCCCAGGAGGAGAGGTGTGCATAGTGACCTGTGCTTGCACACAGGTTTCTTGGTGGTTGCAGTAGCAGCCTTAGCATTTCATGCCCGTCTCTGGTGTCCCCACTGATAGCCACAGCTTGTGCCCATCTCTGGAGCTGGTTTAGGCAGTGCTCTGAATCCCCTCTCCTCACGCACCCCAAAACAATGTTCTCTTGCCTCTTAGGTAGGTCCATTCTCTTTCCTGGACTCCCTCTTAGCTAGCTGTGGCACACTAACCCCCTTCAGGCTGTGTTCATGCAGCCAACCCAAGTCCTCTCCCTGGGGTCTGACTTCCAAAGCCGGAGCCTCAGCTCCCAGCGCCCACCCGCCCCGGCGGGTGAGCAGACAAACCTCTCGGGCTGGTTAGTGCTGGTCAGTTCCAATCCTCTTTGCAGGAATCTCTCCACTTTGCCCTCTGCACCCCTGTTGCTGCATTGTTCTCCGTGGCTCTGAAGCTTCCCACCGGCCCACCCTCCATCTCCTCTGGCAAAGGGACTTCCTAGTGTGTGGAAACATTTCCTCCTTCACAGCTCCCTTCCACTGGTACAGGTCCCATCCCTATTCTTTTGTCTATGTTTTTCCCTTTTTCTTTTGCCCTACCCAGGTACATGGGGAGTTTCTTGCCTTTTGGGAAGTCTGAGGTCTTCTGCCAGCGTTCAGTAGGTGTTCTATAGGAGTTGTTCCACATGTAGATGTAGTTATGATGTATTTGTGGGGAGGAAGGTAATCTCCATGTCTTACTCCTCTGCCATCTTGAAGACGCCCCCTGGTAATTCTATTTTTAATTTTATAAGGTACTGCCATATTGTTTTCCACAGTTGTATACCATATTACATTCCCACCAACAGTGCACAAGTATTCCAATTTTTCCATATTCTCACCAACACTTGTTATTTTTTCTTTTTTTTTTCATAGTAGCCATCTTAATGGGTATGAGGTGGTGTCTCATGTAGCTTTAATTTGCATTTACATAACTATTAGTGATGTTGAGCATCTTTCTGTGAACTGACTGGTTATTTGTATATCTTCCTTGGGAAAATGTCTATTTAAGTCCCTTTGTCTACTTTTCTTTTTTAAGAGTTTTTTTGATGTGGACCATTTTTAAAGTCTTCATTGAATTTGTTACAATACTGCTTCAGTTTTATGTTTTTGTTTTTTGGATGCAAATCATGTGGGATCTTAGCTCCCTGACCAGGGATCGAACCTGAACCCACTGCTTTGCGAAGTGAAGTCTTAACCACTGGACCACCATGGAAGTCCCCCTTTGTCTACTTTTGAGTTGAATTGTTTAGTATTTTTCTTTTTGTGTTTTAGGAATTCTCTATATAATCTGTATATTAATCGCTTATCATACATATAATTTGCAAATATTTTCTCCCTTTCTGTGGATTGCCTTTTAATCTGTTAATAACATCTTTTGATGCACAAAAGTTTTATTTTCATAAAGTCCAATTTGCCTATTTTCTTCTTTTATTGCCTGCACCTTTAGTGTCATACTCAAGGAATCATTGCTGGACTTCCCTGGTGGCGCAGTGGTTAAGAATCTGCCTGCCATTGCGGGGGACATGGGTTCGAGCCCTGGCCCAGGAAGATCCCACATGCCACGGAGCAACTAAGCCTGTGTGCCACAGCTACTGAAGCCCACATATCTAGAGCCTGTGCTCTGCAAAAAGAGAAGCCACTGCAATGAGAAGCCTGCGCATTGCAACCAAGAGTAGCCCCTGCTCACTGCAACTAGAGAAACCCTGCATGCAGCAACGGAGACCCAATGCAGCCAAAAATTAAATAAATTAATTAATTAAGGAAAGAAATCATTGCCAACTCTAATGTCATGAAGATTTGTCCCATGTTTTCTTCCAAGAATTTTGTAGTTTGTTCATATTTTCCTCTTGATTTATTATTTTTTTATTTTGTACATATTTTATTATAAGTGTAGATGAGCATTTCTTTTTTTTTAATAGATCTTTATTGGAGTATAATTGCTTCACAATACTGTGTTAGTTTCTGTTGTACACCAAAGTGAATCTCCCATATGCACACATATGTCCCCATATCCCCTCCCTCTTTAGCCTCCCTCCCATCCTCCCTATCCCACCCCTCTGGGTCATCACAAAACACCAAGCCGATCTCCCTGTTCTATGCTGCTGCTTCTCACTAGCTAATTATTTTACATTCGGTAATGTATCTATGTTGATGCTACTCTCACTTTGCCCCAGCTTCCCCCTCCCACCCCGTGTCCTCAAGTCCATTCTCTATGTCTACATCTTTATTCCTGCCCTGCAACTAGGTTCATCAGTACCATTTTTTTTTTTTTAGATTCCATATATATGCATTAGCATACGGTGTTTTTTTTCCCTTTCTGACTTACTTCACTCTGTATGACAGACTCTAGGTCCATCCACCTTACTACAGATAACTCAATTTTGTTTCTTTTTATGGCTGAGTAATATTCCATCGTATATAAGTGCCACATCTTCTTTATCCATTCATCTGTCGGTGGACATTTAGGTTGGTTCCATGTCTTCGCTATTGTAAATAGTGCTACAATGAACATTGTAGTACACATCTCTTTCTGAATTATGGTTTTCTCAGGGTATATGTCCAGTAATGGGATTGCTGAGTCATAGGGTAGTCCTATTTTTAGTTTTTTAAGGAAACTCCATACTGTTTTCCATAGTGGTTGTATCAATTTACATTCCCACCAACAGTGCAGGAGGGTTCCCTTTTCAACACACCCTTTCCAGTATTTATTGTTTCTAGATTTTTTGATAATGGCCATTCTGACCAGTGTGAGGTGATACCTCATTGTAGTTTTGATTTGCATTTTCAGCTTTACTTTTCCAGATAAAATCTGCAGCCTAAATATGCCCTGGGTAAAATATACACAGATGTGTTACTCATCTACAGAACCCAAAGGTAATTAGCTATTGTGCCTGCATTTGTGTGCACGAGTGTACTCAAGTACTTGCACATGTGTGTTAGGGTATCACTTGCTGCAAGAAATAACAAAAACATTTAACACTAGTACAGGAAAATACGGGCATATTAGATAGGGTAGGCTAATGGCTAAACAAATAAGCCAAAAATTTATAACTGTTCAAACAAAAAGTTTATTTTTTGTTTATGTAACATCCAAAGCAAATATTTTTGATTGATGGCAGTCTTTCCTCAAAGTCATCATTCAAAGACCCGTGCTCCTTCCTTCTTCCTTCTTGTGCCATCTTTGACAGGCTGCATGTCCATTTGCATCAAGGTGGTGAAAGTGGACAGAGAGTGAAGAAACCACGTCTGCTTCTTAACCACCTTGGTTTAGAAGTGACATACATAACTTCTATTCCCAAGCTTTTGGCAATACCTAGTTACTTGGCCCTTCCTAGATGCAAGGTAACTAGGAGATGAAGTCCCTGAGAGCATAGCTACTTTCCAGTGATTGCTCTATCTTTGCAATCCAATATGGTGGCCAGCAGCCACACGTGGCTATTGGGCACTGGGGATGTGGTTCATACAAATTGAGATGTGCCGTAAGCATAAAGAGCACACCAGACTTTGATGACTTAGCATGAAAATAAGGATGTAGATATCTGATTGGTAATTTTTAGAGTGATTACAGGTTGAAATGGCAAGATTGTGGATAACTGGGTTAAATAAAATATATTATTAAAATTAATTTCACTTGTTTCTTTTTACTTTTTTACCAAGGCTACTAGAAAATTTTAAAGTACGTATGTGACTTGCATACTTGCGTTCTATTTCTATTGGATAGCCTTGCAATGGAAACTACCCTTCTCTGTTACACAGATTATCTCATAGGATTGAGATAGGGAGTATATCTGGGCCATTCACAGAATCAGAAGAAGAGGAATTGGAAAGCTCTCTGGAATCAAGGTGTGTGCTCTCTCTCTTTCTTTCTTTTCCTCTCACTGGAGCCACATGGTCACTGGTCTCTCTGTCTATACCTACTGACTTGACTCTTCTCTCTCTGTCTTTCTCTTTCTCCCTCTGTCTCTTTCATTCATGTTGCAATCAGCTGGGGTCAGGAGGCTGGGGTCAAATGGCTTGCCGCCCATTCACTAGAAGCAATGGAAACAGGTTCTCAGGGAAAGGGCACAAGTAGGTCAGACAAATTGACTGATGTGTTTGCTCAGTATGCAAATATGTAAAGGCTACATGGACTTGGCAGCTGTCAACATTCCCCAGTTTTTACACTTAAAAGACTATATTTACTCTGAGGCCTTTTGTAAGAACTCTGTGTTGAATAGATGATTAAATTTAATCTGAGAGTATACTATTTAACTCATGTCATCACTAATGAAAACATGTAACTAATCTTTATTTCTTGGGGTTGTACCAGTGCCCAGAAATAGTCAACCTCATTGACAAGGCTTGAATTTCCAGCAGTGTACATTGGGCCCAATATATATTCATAGAATGTCAATTTAGCCCATAGGACCAGGCTCATTAAACCATATGCAGAAATTATGTGAGAGTACAAAGTTAATATATGGGTGATATACCCCCAAATAAAACTCTCCTGTAGGGCTGGAACCTTTATATTTTAATGCCATTCTCTGGAGTTTAAGAAATATCACCAGCCCCTGTTAGAATATGTATATATGACCTAGAGAGATTACCAGATGTGTTTATATTCTCAGGAAGAATTTATATGTCAGAGACCATCCTAAATCCACTAACAATTTATCAGAAATGGGTTTTTCAGATTATTATCTTCCACCTAGAAAAAAGGGGGCCCACAAGGAATGGAATTAACTTTTGTTAAAACGGGATTTGGTTAGCTTCAAAATATGTCCAGGGGTCCTACAGAAGTTGGATGGCCAGTATGTGCACTAGGATCTTAGCCATCAGGGAGGGAAAAGGAGGTAGGGGATGGTGATGAAAGAGGGGACACAAATGTCACCAAGCACACATTTTACCTTCTTTATTTTCCTGATGAAACTAGAGCTTTGACAATGGTAGTCCTTTTGCAGGTGCAATTTCACAGCCCTGTTTTGAGGCTATGACCTTCAAAGTTGGTAGGAATCTCCTAATCCTCTGAGGTTCTTTTGGACTTGTCTTAGTTAGTAGATGAACTTCCAGAAATGAGCTGACATTTCCTGTGGCATTTTTAGGATTCTGAGTGGGACTGGCTGTAAGCTGAGCTGTTGAGGATACATGCTTTGCCTTTTTCTCTCCTGCAAAGCTTATTCAGAGTCCATTGGGGGTGTAGGTCTGCCAGGAGATGGCTTCTACTCTACCAGTGTACTGAGCTGAATCTACCGTTTCCCACTGACATAATGACCTACCTCCCAAGAAGCCTAGCATATTCCTAAGGGGGATTCTCTTACCCTTTCACTAAGAGGAGATGGGGTACAGTTGCCAGCTGTACTCCTCTCTCAGCTTGGAAACTAGACAGATTCTAGAGGGGTAATTTTCCAGGAAGTGGGAAGTAGTAATGCAAAGAGCTTAGGTATCTTCCACAACTTGTGGATGGCTTTGAGGGCTACCCATAAATCTTGATGGAATCACTGGTCTTGTAATTTATATAATGGATAATAGTTCTTAGCTCGTGTTCTTTCTAGTACATGTTCCTGAAATTAAACACACATCTTAAGAATGTTCATAACATTTGACTACTAGAGTTAGATTATTAGTTCTATGAAGGCAGGGACCACTTCTGTCTTTATTGTCTTGTTTTTCCTAGTGTCCTTAGAGCTAAACACTGATTTAATGAAGGAATGAATGAATCAACAATGAATTTACTTATACTCTTGGTGTTATGTTATTTGTTGATTGTGCATCTTTGTTATAGTCATTCTTTTAGGGAAGAAAAAGATGTTTTAGTTTATTCTGTGTCTTGGAGACAGCTTTATCAGGAAACCACCTACTAAAAATTATTTGCTAATAAACAACTGGACAAGAACATTTAAAAAATTTTATCCATAGAGAACAAGTAATCCTTTTCTTTAAAGCATGGACTTCTTTTTTCCACTTCCTATGTGAAAATAAAAAATAATGGAGGCCACAGAGAGATAATAAATAGTATCTGCCCCAAACTCTATCACGTGGAAAAAAACCCCACTTTCACATATTCTGTTTCATTTTATTCTTAGAGCAATCTTCTCAGAAATAGAACTGACAGTATAATCTGTTTTATTAATAAAAGAGTAATTAAGATCCAGATAGTTGTAGTGTGTAGCTCCAAAAAAACTAGAAGAGTTGGGGTCAATAATTATAACACGTGGTTTATTTTAACTTTGAAATCTGGACACAGAATTCTGTATATTGACTCTTAGGTTAAAATCGTTATTTTATGTCTGACTCTTACACATCCCTCAGATCTCAATTCAAAGGGATGAATTGAGATTCATTTCTCTTCCTCAAGAAAGTCCTCTCTGTATTCCCCAGGCTGGGTCTGGTCTCCCTAGAAATGCTCTCATAGTGCCTGGTAACTTCTGTACATGTACTTATCATACTTGTCTGTTATTGGCTGTTTTGGTGGCTTTATTTGATTACTATATTTTCTCCTTAACCAGGAAGCATGCTGTTTTACCATGGTATTCCTGGAGCTTAGCACACAGTAAGCATTCAGTAAATACCATAGCATTAATAAGTAAAGGAACAAGGACCTACTGTATAGCACAGGGATCTATACTCAATATTTTGTAATAACCTATAAGGGAAAAGAATATGAAAAAGAATATTTATATTCTGTTATACACCTGACACTAACATGACATTATAAATCAACTATACTTCAATTTAAGGGAAAAAAGAAAGAAAAAAAATAAGTAAAGGAACAAATGAATGTTGACTTTTTTAAATGGAGTTTAAAGTCCTAGGAGGAATTCAAAGAGAAAGTAAGAATTGAAATTCACTTTCAGAGGATTTGAATTGATGTTTACATTTCAGAAGAATTCAGAATAATTTTGAAAATTTAAATAAATGTAATAGCAAAGAGATATTTCAATCAGTTATTACTAAGATACATTATTTTTATAATTATGTATATGCACTAGGACTATTTAAATCATTCAAAATAACTTCTAAACATCCATAAATCTGTAATACAATTTGAACTGATTTTTTAACCTGACCTATTTTATGCTTTCTTTATAAGACCATAGCTTAAATCATTAATTTTGCTCATTTTTCCTCCTTAATGGTCTGTTTTTAAGATAAAAACATTTGATTCATATTACCTATAACAATATATTTTATTAAAATGATGCTTAGTGAGGAAGAAAATGGCTAGAAAATGTCAAGAAACAAAAATAATGTCGTAGTATGTATGAATTAAATTTATAGGAAACTTTATCTTACCTCCTATTTAGAAAAGTTTTATAGGGCAGTAAGACATCAAAAAGTTTAAAAAAAGAAAAGTTTACTAATGGAAGAAAAGAAAGTTTACAGGTTTTTCTAACTTTTCCTGGTCTATAATGAAAATAAGCACCATTCAATAGAATTCAAATGTAAGACATTTAAATGTGGAGAAAAACAGTACCTAAAAATAAAACATGTCTTATTAAAACTGTCAAAATTTTAGTGTGAAAAATTATGGTTAATTTTCTTTCAGTCTAAACACTAATAAGATATTTATAGAAAGATTATAATTTTAACCTTTTTCATATTCACATATATGCACATATATGTTGCATTAAGATATCCTCAGATTTACACAAAGAAAATAATACCTAAATTAGCAACTGCAAAAATGAAAAAAGGATTTTGGGGAAAACTCTTGAGACAATTTCCTTAATATAGAGATTTAATATAAAAACATATGTCTTAATATAAAGATGTATAAATACACATATAAAGGTGAGTGAGTTCTCTAAGTAAGAGATTAAAAGTCAAATCAGAGCAAGCCAAGAGGACTGCCTGGGAAGACTAAAAGGGAATGGAGGTCGGAGATTTTATTAGAGTAGGAAATAGGCAAATCTATAGACCTTTGAAGAGCTGGTTTCCATAAATATGTCACTTCCTTGGTAAACTGTAATTTCTACTCGTGTGTTTAGCTTAATAGCAGAATTTTACCTTAATCATAAGTTAAGTAGGCTTACTAAAATGCTTGAGTGTTTTGTTTTCATGAATTCCATAGTTACTGTGACACTGATTCACAGGAGTCTAACATAAATGATACATAATGCTAGAAAATTGAGTTTAAAATACACTTCTCTTTTATATTCTCATTCCCATAATAGAAGAAGAGAAAACTAAGTTTAAAGCTGCTGTGTTACTGACACTTCAAATAAGATTTAATTAGTTTCTCTGACAAAGCAGTAAATCTTTAAATTAAAGAGTTCAGGAGTGCTTAGCCCCATAAATTCTCTAAGGAAATTTAAATAGGAATAATAAATTTTAAACACATCTTTCTTGATGCTTCCCATGAAGCAACCAGTGTTGGCCCTTGACAAATGGCAAATATAAAAATACCTTGAATCTATAAAAGTCCATCACAGGCATTTACTAAAATAAGACTTCTTGATGTTCAGGAATTAGAAGCCGACCTCCAGAATACCAGAGAATGATATAGATGAAATATTAATCAATCAATAAATTCATCTTTTTCTATAACAATAGCCAACATTTACTAAGTGCTTATGAAATGTTATGGCCTACTTTAAGTATTTTACATGGATTGAATCTTTACTCCTTCTCTCAGCCCTATGTGGTTGAAGCTATTATTATTTCCATCTTATAGAGGAGGAAACTAGATCTTAAACAAGATGAGTGACTTCCTAGGAATATACTGATAGAGGATGTCTGTAGCAAAGGCTGTGGGTGTGCCAACTATATTCCCTTGGCCTTATCAATGTAGTGCACACCCAGGCCTTACTTCTAACTGCCAGGGCCTGCTGCAGGCCACTTTGTGTATGTTTTGCTGTATGCAAGACAGACCAGAAAAGCCAGAGTTAGAATCTGCCCCAACCTCCTCCCAGGAGCCCTCAATCAATGACAGATGGGCTTTGGTATAAAATATCTCAGGTCCCTCACCCCTCAGGTAGGGTAGCTTAGAGGCACATGTTCTATATTGCCTACTAAGAGTTCCCAATTGGGATTAAACTTTTGTTACTCACAGTTATAACTTACTTAAGAATTCGTCATTTATTGGTTGCCTTCCCTTGCCTTTCTTATTTCCTTAGTCTTTACCAATGATTTCTGAGATTACCTCCCAAAATAAACTGTTTTCTCTCATATCCTTATCTTAGAGTTTGTTTCTCGAGAAACCCAAACCAGAAAGAGACCTAGACATGATTAGAACCCAGACAGTCTGGCCACAGAGTCTAAGTATTTAATTCCTACAATATGCTGTCCATTCTCCCCAAAAGAGGACATATATTTTGTAAAAATGGTCTCAAGAGATGATAGGAGGAAGAATTTTTGTCTCTATTTTACATCCCACCTTCTTGTCAAGAACTGTGAAGGGTCTGAGATTTTACTCTTCTTGCCAACAAAGAAATTAGCTTGATTTGAAGGCTGGTAGAAGACATGAGACTCCTGGGTCAGAGACGAGAGACTCTCTTACACACAGCAGTAGCAGTAGCTAAAGAACCTGCATTTGTACCAGCTGCCCAAGGCCCATTTCTAGGATGACACAGACAAGCCCAGATGAATAACTACACATGCAGTGGATTGTGTTATGGGAAAGAAACCCTGAGGTTAGGGAACCCAAAACTTTCATACAGGACAATAAACATGCCTGCTCTTTGCTCCAGAGAGAGACACTATCTCTGTCTTTCAAGGCTGTTAGCTATACCAAAATTTTTGAAAAGATAGTCCATAATAAAGGCAATCAGTGCCTCACCTGAAAGGTGTGCAGCTATGCAAGACACCCATGGAGAATTGTCTTCTATGTTCTGAAATCAAGAAATATGTTCATAGTTTCATCACACTGCGGAAACATAATTATGCCTTACAGAAAATGGCAAAAACGAACAAATGGCAAAATTTAATCATTGTTTATTGTGTTGTTCTTAGTTTTTATGTTTTTGTTGTTTTGTTTTCAAAGCATAAACACATTTTCCTTTGATGCCCACAGTAATCCTGTCAGGCAAGTATTTTATGGCTGATGGAAAAATGACTCAGAAGATAAGGAGCTTCACTATACTCATCTAGTGAGTGGTGGACCCAAAAGTTAAATCCAGGACTTCTTAGCCCAAAGCCACCAAACATTTGACCAATAGCACTAGAGAAGATGGACAACTGCTCAGAACTTAAAACCTAAAAGCTTTAGTGGGTTTCTTCATTTCTTCGATGCTGCCACACTCCCAGGTCAGAATTTTGGGAGCAGAACTGAAGACATAAGCTGGAGGGTGCAAAAGGGGGAAAGGGCATAAATATGCCCTCTTTGTTTTTTGATGTTCAACTTCTATGTTCATTTTTGTTTTAGGTGGTTTGCACTGTGTAAATCAGTCACTGCTTAAAAAAAAAATCCCAGAAAGTCATGGGTTTGGAACTGAGCTGTGAAAAAAACTCCACAATAAGCAGAATTACAGCATTTTCACTCAAATGGATGCAATACATATTTATTTCAGAATTTCGTGTGTTTTTCCCACCAGGGAAATATGCACAATTTCAGTGCATTCAAAAACTCAAGCTAATGTTACACTTTTGGACATACTGTTTATAGCATCAGGGTGCCATTGTTTATGATATACGATACCTGAAAAAAGTATATAGATCAAAGTCTGCTATATCACATTATGGTTGAAGTACATTATGGAAATGTTACTTAGAGGAATCCTATAGTGAATCCATTTTGTAGAAAACAACTGTAGTTAGAGAGATATTATGACTAGTGGCAAAAGCCTTGACCAAAGAGTAAAAATTCTGGGATTCCAGTGCTACTGCTCCTTTGTGTCATTTGTACCAAAGGAGGGGGAAACTCGATAATCTCTAAATGCCTCTAATTTAAATTTCCCTTTCCTGGAGTGTAGTGACTGACGTGGTTTGACTCTCAGCTGTGCCGCTTACTGGATACACACTTTCCTGCAAGTTATGTAAGCTTTTCATAACTTTTCCTAACTTGTGAAGTAAGGATAATAATATATACTTCAAACAATACTTGTGAGTATTACATTAAATTAGATAACACTTATTAAGCAGTTTGTACAAAGACTGGCACATACTAAGTACTAAATAAGTTGCAGTCCATATCATTAATTCTACATTTTCATGTATCAAGTTCACTTACTGTGAGACTTCCTATAATACATGCACATTCTGGACTCTTCAATTAAATATGACTGTAAGTAATTTAATCCATACATTCATGCTTTTTTTCTAACATTTTATTGAAAAATTTCAAACCTGGTATAAAGTTGAAAGAACTATTCAATGAATACCCATCTACCTACCACCTAGATCCTACAATTAACATTTCCCTAGATTTGTGTTAACATATGTCTGTCTACTCACTCCGATATCCATTCAGCAAGCCTTCTTTCTTTTTTTTTTTTTTTTTTTTTGCGGTACGCGGGCCTCTCACTGCTGTGGCCATTCCCATTGCGGAGCACAGGCTCCAGACGCGCAGACTCAGCGGTCATGGCTCACAGGCCCAGCTGCTCCGGGGCATGTGGGATCTTCCCAGACCGGGGCACGAACCTGTGTCCCCTGCATCAGCAGGCAGACTCTCAACGACTGCGCCACCAGGGAAGCCCAAGCCTTCTTTCTTGATGTATTTCAAATTTAATGGAAAATGTCAGCACACCTTTCCTAAACATATCAGCCTGCTTATTGTTAAATAGAAGCCAGAATTTGTTTGGAAGCCTTTTTTTTCCCATTTGAGGTAAAACTTTACATACAAGAAAACCATGCATTTATTTTTATATTCTGGGGTGATTTAAATATTTCAAATTGATTCTTTTGTAGTGACTTAAATACTCAAAATTAAATCACCAATTATGTTTGCTATAACCTGTAACGTAATGCATTGAAATGCCTTTAAAATCCTGGTGTCAAAGAGCAATCTTACCTTATAGGTCAGCTAAACCATATCAAGTTTCTCTTTGGTGGTTGTTTTATTTGGGCACATTCAATTTGACCTTGGTGTCATATATCCAAATCCATTTGGATATCCATTTGTAAACTATATAAAAAGATGTTCCACGGCAGAAAAAAAATTTGTAACTATGTGTGGTAATGGGTGTTAACTAGACTTATTGTGGTGATCATTTCATAATATATACATATATTGAATCATCATGTCAGACACCAGAAACAAATAGAATGTTATATGTCAATTATATCTCAATTTTTAAAAAAGAGGAAAAGTAAATAAATCTATAAGTATGTAATAAGACTTCAAAAAATAAAAAGAAAATGAATACTGCAAGTCAATAAAATTAGAATGACATTCTAATTCACATTCTGGTTTTCCAGCTTTTGTTTGATTCTACCATGTTGAAGCACTTAAACTCAATAGTTCCCACATGTAACCCTAAGGGGAAGATGCCTGAAGAGATCCCCTACCTTAGGAAGGGCTTTGGCAATTTTAGTATTATTGGAGATACTCCAAGAAAAAGGATTTCAACAAAATTATCCCCTAAAGTATACCTGTTCATCTTGTTTTATAATTCACACCTACTCCCTTCCCACTTCTCATAATGTATCTGATGTACAAAGTAAACCCTGGACAGAAAAATAAATTCCACTGCAGTTACTGAAAAAAAAGCAACAATTAATCATAGCTGGGACCCTCAGATATATCTGCATGTTCTGGTGAACTAAAGAAATTCATTTAGCTCCAAAACCTCTGTGGAAACTTTAGTTCCTTTCTCTACTGTGTGAGAAGAACAAACTCAGCAAAACTCATTTTTTCCTAGCTAATTTATGTCTTAAAGTATATAGAGATGGTCTTCATGAGTAAAGATCACAGTAACATGGATAGAATATTATCACATTGTCAGGCCATCACTCAAAATGGCAACAAAATACAGTCATCCCTCAGTATCCAAAGGGTATTGGCTCCAGGACCCCCATGGATACCAAACTCCGTAGGTGCTCAAGTCCCTTATGTAAAATGGTGAAGTATTTGCATATAACCTATGCACATCCTCCTGCATACTTCAAATTATCTCTAGATTATTTATGATACCTAATACAATGTAAAAATATTTGCAATGTGTGGCAAATTCAAGTTTTGCTTTTTGGAACTTTCTGGAAAAAAATTTTTTTTAATTAATTTATTTATTTTTGCTGTGTTGGGTCTTCATTTCTGTGCGAGGGCTTTCTCTAGTTGTGGCAAGCGGGGGCCAATCTTCATCGTGGTTCGCGGGTCTCTCCCTATCGCAGTCTCTCTTGTTGCGGAGCACAGGTTCCAGACGCGCAGGCTCAGTAGTTGTGGCTCACGGGCCTAGTTGCTCCGTGGCATGCGGGATCTTCCCAGACCAGGGCTCGAACCCGTGTCCCCTGCATTAGCAGGCAGATTCTCAGCCACTGCGCCACCAGGGAAGCCCTGGAATTTTTTTAGCCAAATATTTTCAACCCTCAGTTGGTTGAATCCCCAGATGCAGAACTCATGGATACACAGGACCAACTGTAGTTTGTCAGGGTCTTAGGCATAGACTATCCGTCTATTGGTCATTCAGCAACATCCACTTAGTGCCCTTTAAGTGCAGAGCTCTCAGGAGGATACCAAAAAATTATTTTTGATCTCCAACTTTTGGGGAACTTTGTCCTATTATTCTGTGTGGAATAGAGTATTTGAAATAGACATTCAGCAGAAATATGACATACTTGTTAAACAGGCAGTCTGTAGAATTGGATAGACCTGAAACTAGATAAAAGCCTTTAAATCCCTCTCTCATGATTTATTAATGTAGTGACCTTAGGCAAATAAGCTCTCTCAGATATGACAAGTTACTTAATCTCTTTGATATACAATTTTCTGATCTATAAATTAAGAAAAATAATAAAAGAGCAGATATTTATTAAGTGCTTATTATTTGTAAGGTGCTGGACTAAGAGCACTGAAGATTCCTTAACTCATTTAATCTCATAACAATCTCATGAGGTAGGTACTGTTATTATCTCCTTCTTATATGGGAGCACCCAGGTCGTTCAGCTCATGAGTACAGTGCCTGAACTTGAACCCAGAGCTCTTCATCATGATGCTAGTGATACTGAACTGCACAGGATTGGTTTCAAGAGAAGTGAGCAAAGTTGAGGCATGAAAGACATGTAGTAGATGTTCAATCAATGCTAACCTCCTCTCCTTAGCAATAGTGTACCTAACTAAGAACACCCAGAACCTACACTTCAGATATTTCCTTTTTTTATTTATTTATGCATTTATTTATTTATTTATTTTAAAGAAATGTTATTTGTTGAGGTTTTATTTATTATTTATTTTATATATTTATTTTGACTGCTCTGGGTCTTAGCTGCAGCACATGGGACCTTCATGGCAGCATGTGGGATCTTTAGCTGAAGCATGTGGACTCCTTAGTTGCGTCATATGGACTCTTAGTTGTGGCATGCATGTAGGATCTAGTTCCCTGACCCGGGATGGAACCTGGGCCCCCTGCATTGGGACTGAGGAGTCTTACCCACTGGACCAACAAGGAAGTCCCTTTATTTTTTATTGAAGTATAATTGACATACAATATTATATGTTACAGTTGTACAATACAGTGATTCATAATTTTTAAAGGTTAGATATTTTCTTATTTTTAGGAAGTTAGTGAATGTAAAACAAACAAAACAACAATAAATTAAGAATCGATCTGATGTAGATAAAAAAGATACTAACTTCTATTCCCAAAGGAAAATTTCTTTGTTATACCAGTTCTTTACATCTTTGGGAGACACCTTTGCTACCAAACAGCAAAGACAGGATCAAAAGCCGAAGGGTTCCAGAACGATTAAAAACGTTTTGGCATCAATCAAGTATAAATATTTCTGAACTAAACATCCCAATACAAAATTTTCACATACCTACTCACTCCCTTAGAAAGGTTTAAAATGAACCCAAGGTCATACTTCATTCTTGGGAGATGTCTTGATTAATTTCCATTGTAATGTGGAAAGGAGCCAATCGCTCAACAACAAACAGGAAGTGGAGTGAAGAACACAATTCCAGGATTCCCCTCAGGAGCCAAGGCAGGAAAAGGGGAGCTCCCAGAGGGCCACAGGCCCCTCTCCTGAGACTCTTAGTCCCCAGTTTCTTCCTCATACATTGGCTCAAGTAGGGCACATGTTTGAATCTCATTATCACATTATTTTCCTATGTGTTTTACACAGATATGTTTGTCTATTGGAAATCTAAGCAAATGGATAAAGAAGTTGCTTCTCCCTTTTTAAAGATCCTGCCCATCTTGGGAATTCGCTTGTTTCCAGGTACACTTAGTTTCTATGATGTAGCAATTAACGCTAAGCTGTTGGTGGCTTAATGTAGCCTTCTTCCCATAAGCACTTACTTTTGAAAAAACGTTAGACATGCTTTATCCAATAGTGGAACTTGATGACTTGGAGCTCAGAGTGGGGTGCTATGGGGTTTGGAGAGACAGCACAGAACCTTCCACCCTGTATCCCATAGGTAACTATCTTGTCTACCTAAGCAGATGGCTAGCTAGGTCTCTCTGTGTTTTTGTGCATTCGGTTTGCTTTGTTTTGTTTTTAAAGGGGAGCATTTTGGAGGGTAAAGAGGCCTCTTCATCACCTGTCAAGTTGCTCTGTGTGGGCACCCACCGTGTCCTCATTTGCCTGTGGAGGTCCTGGTCTATAGAGCCCACAAAAGCAGGGAGCAGAGAATAAGATTTCTCCAGCACCTCTGAGACAGAAGACTGTGACCCCTGAGAGAAGTGTGCAGCTGTCTATGCATGCCCACAGTATCTTTTTTTTTTTGCGGTACGTGGGCCTCTCACTGTTGTGGCCTCTCCCATTGTGGAGCACAGGCTCCTGACGCGCAGGCTCAGCAGCCATGGCTCACGGGCCCAGCCTCTCCGCGGCATGTGGGATCTTCCCGGACCGGGACACGAACCCGTGTCCCCTGCATTGGCAGGCAGGCTCTCAACCACTGCGCCACCAGGGAAGCCCCACAGTATCTTTTTGAAACAAGCTGCACCTTTCTGTGGGTCCCTGGCTGTGATGCACTTCTCTTTGATCTCCTTACCTGTGTTTGAGAGCTATCCTTTCATTGTAGCTTGGGGCCTGAGATCATGCCCCTTCATTAGCCAAAAAACCTATTTTTCACACACATACACACACACACACACACACACACACACACTTCCCTTTCCCTCAAACTTAATCTCCACGTAAAATCTCTTCAGAGATAAATAAATGTGCTCTGTACTAACTATTGACTCCCCAAATCTATTCTACCCCAATGATAGCATAACCTATGGTCACTCTCCTTACTACTGAGTGGGTTAAAATAGACACATAGCCTAGTCTTGGCCAATAAGCCACAAGAGTCTCCTGCTTCTGGGAACAGCTTCCTAGCTCATTACACAGAGCCATAAGAAAGAGGCAGTCTCTCTCCTTCCTTTAGTCTGGACTTTGTTGTGTCTGCAAGTGATACCTATAGTATCTGCAGCCACCCTGCCATCAGCCCAAGGCCAGGGCCAGGAAGACTGTCACAAAGCTGGGCTGGAGCCTTGATGTACCATGTCTGGAAACCACACTAACTTTGGACTTCTTATTAGGTAAGATAATAGATTTGATTGTTGCATATGCCAGTTTGAGTTGGGTTTTCTGTTACTTGCAACAAAACTTAATTTAGCTGATTCATAAAAAATACTATTTTTATGGACAACCTTAATTGTTCTATTGCTTTGATATAACCATTTGATAACTGCTAATATTCTTTGAGTTCAGACCATATGCCAGGTATTTATGTAAAGGAGAGTCTGCTGGCTTGTTTTTAAAAGTGATATTGCTTATAATCAGTTCATTTGTAATCCTTCTCCATCCCTACCCATGGTCACTTGTTACCACACTGGTTAGTATAACATTAGATGGTAGATGTGTAAATTCACCAAAAACTGATGGTGAATGAGTTGATCAAACTAGAGCCACGTGGACCATTTCTTTTACTCCTAAAAGTCTGGACACAATTATGGAAAGACCTGCCTCCTTAATCAATAGATACAAAAAATACTTTAGATGATATAGCGTCATGCTTTCAATCAAAATCTTAAGGATGAATTTAATTTGCCATGTACTTAACACTGACATGAGACTCCTAATTTTTCAGTTGTTGTAATGATGTAAGGTCCAGCCTTGCTGCCTTCTTGTGCATGACAAAGGTGACATGGCAGTGGGGAGAGGAAAGCAGAAGTGCAAATGATAATGAATTGCACCACATGTAATTTACATATCCAAAGTTTATACTTTGTATGTTTTGGAAAGAAAGAACACAGCCTAAGACAGATCATGAGAAGGGACATTCGGGTTACATTGCTTTGCATTCTTATTTTCTAAAGTCCATTGTGGAACCTTAAAGCAAGCATCATAGATTTAAAGTTTTAATCCTAGAATTGTGGTACAACCCAATCTTAAACTACAGAGAGGATATCCTGACAATTTAAAGACTGTTGAAGATTTTGATGCGACTTGAATATCAAAGCAGAGTTCCCATCACTGTTTCTTCTTTTTCAGTCTTTTTTAGGAGGCTTGCTGCTCCTGAGTCTCCCTGGAAGGATAGATAACTTGGGAGCATCCTCCACAGATAACAGATGGCTAGGATGTAAGCCTAGAGAAGCGAATGTTGCAGGGAAAATGAATGCTGACTGGAAAGTGATGTGATCGAGAGGATGATGGAAGTATAGGTATCAGATACTGATGACAGGGAGGCCACTGTGTAAGGGGTGGTGGGACTGGGCATTGGGGAAGAGATTAAGCACACAGGATGTTGTGGTGGCTGCAGGAATGGAAGTCAAAAAACGGTATTGGAAATTGACCATAAAACAATTGTTCATGTTCTTGGAGTTCAAACTGCATGCCAGGTGTTGTGCTAAATGCTTTATCTCTACTGTTTCATCTAATCCTCACACTAGCCTTGTGAAGTCGTCATTATTGTTAACCTAATTTCACTGATGAGAGTAAATGGCACATTTTTCGATACACTGCAGAACTCAGATGAGAATCCAGGTAGTCTGATTCCAGAGCTGGCATGCTTAACCAGATGCTATATTATTTCATAGTTTAAAATATTAGTGCATGGATGACGTACAGCCACTGCTGGTCTATATGATAGTTTTAATGCAAATTAGAAAAGACCAAAGGGCCCTGCCCACCACCCAGTGAAGTCCAGCCCCCTAGCTGCACAGTTTAGAGGGCAGTTGGCATCTCTGATCAAGGAACCACGTGCTCCATCCTTCAGGTAAGTACAGCCCTTGCAAGGGTACCTGCCTTGGATATCAGCCTCTATTGACCTTCTCAGCAAGGCACCTCCTTACAGTGCACAGACTTTACAACTATACGAGGGGGCTTTAAAAAAAGAATGTATATGTATATTTTAGTTTTATCAGTCAAGTCTCATTCGCAAGCACTCTACACAGATATTCCCTGTTCCCTCTCCAGATCTATTCTCTACCCTTCTCCATTCTGCTCTGTGTTCTGAAAGGCTGACCCTTATGGGCTCCACCAATGGGCTTCCTTGCCTTCTGGCTTCCAGGTAGTTTCATCCAATGGGAGGCACGAGCCAGAAGTCCGAGGGAAGGAGAAGAGTGAGGCTGGGGTATTTTGTCCCCTGGCTGCCTCCCTATTGAGCCAGGAGCTTGGGTCCTCTCCTAAGGTCTCAGGTTGTCAGGCAGCCCTGTTCCACAGCTACAGAGAGAATTCTCTCTCCAGGTTCCGGTGGCACTTCACCTCATAGCCCTTCTAGCCTAGAAGTGGTATAAGGCTTCCTGCTGTTGCTAGTCTTGAGGTGCTTCATCATCCCTTGGTCACTCCCTAACTCTACTCACACTTCTGTAAATAGTCCCTGAATTAAAGTCCCCTCAATTTCCCTGTTTGAGTGAGCCAACTGTTTCCTGCCAGGACCCTCTCTGATACACAGCGGAAACAAACTTTGACCATTTTAAGCAAAAATGGAATTTAGGGAAGGCATTTTAGGAAGCACAGAAATGAAGGAAGATGGGAGGACCAGGGTTGGAGAACAAGCAGGAGCCCAGGGACCTCTGGAAAGCTGAAGAGCAGGAATGACAGCTAAAGTTATTCAGTGGGAGGAGAGCCACCCACTGCCACTGTCCCCATGCCCACCAACTGTCCCTGTGTCCTTCAGCCACCTGCTCAAGAGTGTCGAGAAGGTCCGCTTGCCTGAGTCTACATCATACATCCCCAGGCTGAGCTGGGGAGTGGAGATGGGGGGAATCAGGTCCCTCTGGCTATTGTGATAGGAATGGACACCACTACACACCAAGACCACACCCAATGGGTGAATTCTTTAAAACAAGAAATCAGGATGCTAATAGGAAGCACCACTCCCCAAACAAGGACAAACATAGCTGTAAAAATTAATAAAATAATGTGAGTCTGCCTTAACAATCCAATCCAAGCATCTGAAGTAACTTTTCCCAAAAGACGAAGGTTCATGCAAAGACAGGCACTTCTCAACAAGGATTCCAGTAGCAGAGAAGTACCATATCTAAAGGTCTTATAAATGAAAAGTCTTTATAAGGTTTTAAACTGGGTTAGGTATAAAGATGCTGGTTTCATCTTAACAAGATGCCATGTTGTCCCTTTCTTAGAACCACCCATTCAATGGGTCTTCTGCCCAATAACCAGACACTCAAGAACTAGAATATTCAGATACCAATAACTTGAAACCAACTTATTGCTAGGAATTAATTGATTATATCAACTTGGGGCTAGAAACTGGCCCCAACATTTTTTTTTTAATCTGTTAGTCTCTTAAAGGTTATTCTTCATCTCTACCATCACCCCTTTGCTTTATTCAGATGTTGATTTTTACTAGTTGAAGATGTAAGAATAAAGAATACAGGTTTACTGTGAACTAAAGACAAACAGCTTATTGAAGAAGTTTAAAGATAATACTATTTTATTATATTTGTTGACTGTTGTATTTATAATTCACACAATTACTAAATCTAGCATAAAATTTAGACTATTTACTTTTATAGCTCTCTGGAACCATGCTTTATCTCATCTCCAAAATTAACTTACTTCACAAAGACAGAGCTGATGAGTTATAAATTTCAACATATGCTTTACTTGTCACGAATGAAAGCAATACATATTCATAATTGTCCCCCAGAGGTTTCTTCATATAGTTACTGTTACCAGTAAGGGGAAATTATTTTTCTACAAAATAAAATTACATGAATGTAATGCCTATAATTTTTAATTGAGACTATGTATTCTGGTAAATTAGGTTTGTTGGTTGTATATATAGATATTTTTATTTCCAAAATATTAATTTATTGGATAAATGTGGAGTAAACAGAACACTGTCCAGGCCAACTAGAAGGTTTCCAGAGCTGCCAGTGAGATGCTTTTGTTTAGCATGACAATGTGATAAAAAATTGAGATGGGTTTTTATGATACAATGGGCGTTTAAGATTTTCTTTAATTCAAGGTGTAACTTGTCGCATATGCTCATAGGTCTTATAAACTTCTTGTCTTGATGACGTACATTTAAAAAAATAGTAAGAACAAAGTAGAAAAGATCTACAGTTTTTATATATGTAATTGTCTGTGGTTATGTTCTCAATCAAATACTCCTATAATATGTCATCTTATAAAGCAAATATGAATGCTACTGCTCTAAATATGTACAAATTTAATGGCCTACAATACTTGCTAGTTGCCTGGTGGAGACAAGGAAGAAAGTAGATCTAACCCTTCTTTTCAAGGAAGTGATAATATCTATAAATCTTCCTCTTCCAATTTCAAAAACATGCATCTTTCCCTAACAGTCTTTGTTGTTCAAAGCCATTGACCAGATCTTTCTAAATGAATTGGGAGGCTGTCAGCAGTTTTAATAACCAATATCTGCACAATCAAATCACCAGGTACGATACAGTAATTAATGTGGCTTGGTATCCTGGATACCTAGAAATTCATGGCCAAGAAGAAGCTATTGCCTTTCACTGGCTTCTCACAGTCTGTACTGCCCATTTCTAAACTGGGATGTAGAAAAGAGGCTGGTCCACTCAGCCTCCTGACTTCTCTGACTGCACGTGCACCATGCGAATAAATGGAAATGGGGCCACTGTTCTCCTGTGTCAGGACAAGGTCAGCGTAAGTAGGAATACCAACTGGCAGGCATGTAACATCTAGTGAGTTCCTAGTCCAGAGCTGCTTTCTCTGCTAGATCAGGTGGCAGGTGACAGGTGGCAGAAAAAGAAATATCCTGAAAGTTCATTTGCTATTTGCAAGTCAGGGAATACTACTGGACTAGAAGAATGGTCTACTGCTGCTTTAGAGAGTATTTCATAGACATTTTGAGGATGCTGATTTCCTAGAAAGGAAAAGCTCTGAGTTCTGTACTGCAGTATATAAAAAGTTATTGCCAAATTCAACCTGGGTCTGTGGTTTACAAATTTTTTTTGTGGGGGGGCGGTGGGGAGGAAGAACTACATATTCTGTGATTGCAGGTCTCATCTGCAATCTGTGAATAAGGTGAATAAGACAGATGACATATAGCAACCATTAAATAAATGTTTCTTAAATAAATGAAAAAGTAAATGAGCAGTAGATATTTTTTTTTATGGCAGTGGCAGACAAATTCATTTTGAAGAATTTTTCTGGGTCTTTGTGGTTAAAAGCCTAAAGGAAGACCGTTGAAAGTGATTCTTTTAAATGCAGCTAAATTTTGCTTAAGCAAAACCAAAATATGAAAATCTGGGTTCACAAAACAAATTAATTAAAAGGTGATTATATGCTTCACAATTACATGGGAATATGACTTAATGCAGGGTATTCCTAAATTCTGGCCCATGGTGTTTTCTCAGGTTCACGCTGAAAGGAGAAAAATCAGCTCAGTGTATTGTTCTAAAGAACTGTCCTCTGTTCACAAATTGACCTTCCTCCATTTCTGTGGTTAAAATACTTAACAACAACAACAACAACAAGATAATGAAACTAGTCTCTACTTCCAGTTAATTATTCCTTTTTAATGCTCTTAAACTTGCCAAAATAAAGTTGCCAACCCTAAGTTGGTTCCCCAGCTTTTTGAAAAATACTTTATTCGTTTGTGAAATCCAAATAAGATTCATTTTATAAAAGCATACAGCATTTTTAAAGAAACCTACATATTGAATAAAGAAGGATAGTGTAACCTGGGCCTTAATTACCCATAATAATAACAGCCAACAAGTTTTGAGTCGGTGCTGAGTACTGCTCTCAGGCCTTTTAAAAATGGTGTTAATCATCTAACTTTCACAGTAGCCCAAGGAGAAAATATTATTTTTATCCCCATCTTACAGATGAGGAACTCTAGACACAAACAGTCCAGTCCTTGCCCGAAAAGACAGAAAATACAGCCAGTAAAATGGTAGAGATGGCCCCATATATTCTTAAATTACAAAGAAACTGAGCCATGTGACACTACAACCAATACAAAAACATTGGTTGTTAATATAGTCTAATGATTATAGAAATGGAGTTTCAGTCAGCATACAGATTATAAACTCCTATCCAAGACTCACAGTATTTTATATTTAAATCAGAATCCTCCCAATCTTACCTTATCAACAAAATTCTTGACCTATTTTTAGCTTCAGTACACAGATACTGCTTCAAGCAACATCCTTGTTTCTTAAGCTCTGTTCTATTAGCAAATACCAGAAAACAAAACAAGAAAATATGATGTTTCTAATGGGGCATTTCAACCAAGTAGGGGGTGAAAGCACAACACTGGTAAATCTAGCTATCAGGATTAAGCTAATTTAGGGAAAATTCAACCTTATAGTGAACAAATCAAAAGGTATATTTCAGTCCACTTATTTTTTAAAAAAGTATAAAAAACCCAGTTTCCAAATGCTACAAAAGTATAACACTCCATATTTTTTTAAAGGCTTTAAAAAATAAATTTAAAAAGTATTACTACCCTAGCTTCCAAATGTAGGGTCTTATTTAAAATGAGATCACAAACTTTAGTGAGAACTCACATATTCCTCTGCAGAGTCAGAAATCCAAATATAACATCAATTGGGCAAAGAGGTAAATTAGTAAGTATAATCCATAATAAATGAAAAGCAAAACTAGACTTTTTGATCACAAGGCCAAAAAATTTTTTTCCCAAGTTATCCACAAACTGGAATCAAAGACAAAAATTTTGGCTTTCAACGTCTATCATACTCTTGTAATGGTAAAAATGATTTGGCAGGTTAAGGATAGGTTTCTAATCATCCTATCTTCTACTTAACACCATTTACCAAAATACTGCACTGCGTTAAGGGAATTATCTCAATGGCAACGAAAAAGAGATCTTAACACTAATAACTTCTGGGTCCCTCCGAAAATATCAGTGAATCTAGAGCTTATGCAGTTTAAGGAAATTTTGTGGATTTCCACCCCTCAATCCTGACAGCTGGGGTGTGCACATCCGATCTGAATACTTTGTTAGGCATACAGGAACCGAATTTCTGACACTGCAGGTAACTCCTGCACAAACTCTTCTTTCAACTTCTGGCATCTGGTCAAGTACCCATCCCTAGTCCACATGCCCTAGAAAAACACAGGAACCAGTTCTAGGACGTGGTTATCCACCTAGCACCCCACGCTCCGCCCCGAGACTACTCGCCTCTCGCCCTAGCTCAGCCCACCCCGGCCTGCCCAGCCCAGCGGAGCCGGACCCAGCCTACTACAGTCCTACTGCTCCGGCTCTCCGAACTTCCCCCGCCCACTCCGTCCACGAGAACTGGACCCCGTCCCTCCCGCGCCGCGCTCCACCAATCAGCAGCCACCTCGTCCAGGATCCAGTCTCCTACGATACCCTTTCAAAAAGTCAGCTTACACCTCCCGCCTCAGTCCCGCCCCTTTCCTACCTCCCCGCCCCTCTGGCCCCTCCCACCTCCCCAACTACCGGTTCCTCTCCTCCCCTCCCGCTGCCCCCTCCCGCTCCCAGGCTTCGCCCCGCCCCACCCGGGACAGAGCACTCGCTCTCTTCTCGCGAGATCTGAGCGTCCCCCGCAGCGGCCGCTAGCTTCCCCTTCTCGTCCTCCCACCCCCCTCCTCCCAATCTCTCCACTCTCCGGCTCTCTTCCCTCCCTCCTCCCCCCTCCACCCTCTGGGCCGGATCTCGTCTCGCTGAGGCGGAGGAGGAGAAGGAGGAGGAGGAGGACGTTCGGCCTGCGCAGTGAGATGTTTGTCCGTCGCCGCCGCCGCCGCCATCGCGGAGGAGCGCGATAAAGGGAGCCGAGCCGGGCGTGAGGGGCATCCCGTGGAGCCGCCGCGCCAGCGCAGCCCCCCAGCCAAGCACGAGCCGCCGGAACCCGAGCCGCCACCGCCGCGGCCGCCCAGGGGCCGGCCAGGTCCCCAGCCCAGCCCGGGGGCCGCGCCGCCGCCCCCAGCGTCGCCCCTCGCTTGCCCGCCCGCCTTAAATGTGACACCGGCGCCTCGGAGTGCGACCCGAAGCCGCCGCCGGGGAGGGGACGAGCACCATGTCGAATCTGAGCAAAGGCACGGGCAGCCGGAAGGACACCAAGATGCGGATCCGGGCCTTTCCGGTGAGTCTCTTCTCGGCGCCTGGGACCCCGGGTTAGGGGCCCGGCCGAGAGCCGCACGCGAGGCCCGGGCTGAACTCCCCCAACAGGCCGCAGGCCCGGCCTCCCCTCCCCCACGCCGCCGGCCGCGGGGCGCTAGCCTTCCCGGCAACTGGGCGGCGCGGGGCCCCGGCGCGGCCGCCCTCCCGGGCCGTTCCCCGCGCCCGTCGCCCGAGTCTGGCGCCGCTCCCCCGCCCCGGAGCTGCGCCTCCGGTCGCCCTGCGGGCGTCGGCTGCGGCCGGGGCCCCTTCGCTGGTCCCAGAACCTCCCCACGCTCCTGGGGTGTAGGCCCAACCCCTAGTACTCCGCTCCCGCTCGGTTCCCGGGACTCCCAGCCCTGCAGGGATGGGGACTGTCCAAGTCCTCCTTGTATGGGGCGTGTGTGTAACTTCTCACGTGGGGTTTCGCTGCGGTTGAAAAAATCACCCATCCTAAAAGATGACCAGCCCAACGATGAAGGGGACTGTCCTCTCCCGTTCTCCCCCTCCTCAGGAAGGGCTATGCCATCCACCTGCTCCCCATGCAGTGACAGTGGTTCCACGTAATGCCCCATACTAATATACCAACAACGTCCTGTGTGTTTACAGCATCTTTTATCCACAAGCTTCCAAAGCACTTTACAAACTCTCTTGTGCAGGAATTGCCTTGCCAATCAAGGGGAAATAAGAGAAAACAAATTGGACGATTGGTTCTCCATTTCTTAGCCATGGAATCCCAAAAGAATGAGTAGTCACCACCCTGAGTTGCTTTACTCTTAGGGACAGCAAACGTAGTCTGTTTAGAAACTTTTTCTTTTTTAGCATTACGTTGAGTCATACTCTTGCAGTGTTTAGTATATAGGGTATAACTTTGGATGTCATATCTGATTCAGATAGCCAATGGCAAACAATTAAAGTGTACTGTTGGAACAGAGGAACTGGACACACTTGCTCATGTCGCTACAGTAACAGGTATATGTCAAGATAGACAAACTACCAATGGAACAGAAGATTTTAAAACAGTAAAACTAGAGAAAGATCTTGGGTTTCCTTTCTTAGAATCACAAACACAGTATATCATGCGAGGAGGGAAAAGAGGGTTTGTATTCACTTCATGAAGCATGCTTTTTCTAAAGTGTAGTTTGCACTTTAGAGGGAAGACTTATTAATATAATTGTCCTAGTTGAGTGAGAAAGCGACCCAGAGAACTTGAGGACCTCTCTGAATTCTTAAAATGTAGAAGGAAATACACCTTATGCAGAACTCTGAAGTTGTAATAACATAAATATTAATATCAATGTGAAGAGTCTTCAGGCTTTATGTAAATAAATGTAGGATATACTCAGGAGAATTAAATGTTTTGATGCTCATTAAAGGGATATTATATTTTTGAAGTTTTTATTCCTAAGTAATCATGAGAAAGTACGAAGAAAGTGAGAAATGTTGACAGAAGAGAACTGATGAACTTCATGTGCACGTTTTTCCTTATAATGAAACAATGAACTGGGTTTATGAATTTGTGAGTAATGTTAGTTCTCCTGCTAAACCAGTGCTGAATATTTTTAGCAGAATCTAGAATTACTCAGAATTTTAAATAGTTTAATACAAGAATTTTTAAAGAAAAATTAGCCATTCTTAAAGTCTGAGTTCTTCGAATTCACATTATTACTAAAATGTGGAGTAGTTCACATCTGACATCAGCTTACTTACGTGGATATTCTGATTAACCAGTTGTACCTTTATGTGTAGTCAACTCTTTGCTCTCTTGGTTTTGCCTGTTCCTACCTGTTCTTCCATTCCTTCATTCATTCAACAAATATTACTGACGACTGTGTGCCAGGCACTGTCCTAGGATCTTGGGATATATCGGTATAGTTTGAAAGACCAGTATCCCTCCTTTCTGGATCTTGTATTGTTGGGAGGAAGTGGTTGGAGAGAATTTCATTATTCCTTTAGCTGAAGAGTATAATAGTATGCTACTGAAACTGATTTTTTTTTAAGCAGCATTATGTTCATGAGCTAATTTAGATCCTTTCTGTCTATAACTTGTTGCCCTCTAAGTTTTTCTAAAATCCTTAAATGAAGTTTGTTAAGTGGCTAGTGTTTGATATTCAGTACTTAATATCTGCTAATTTTTAAAAGCATTAAGATTTTTTTTATTTCTTAAGTATTAACATCACTCATAAGTAGTTCCTACTGAAAAGAACCATTATATTTTTTAATGTATAAATTTTAAAGTCATAGTTCTTTGATCCTTCATTAAGGATGGATACATACCTCAGTGGTGTGGTATTTCACTGATGAATTTGGTAACTGAGTGCTTCTAGAACTTCAGAATTTTTTTTTTCTTCCAGGTTAGAAGTCTTTTACAGAACTATAGTCTGCATGGATTGCTAGTCAGAAGTAGTAAATGCATATTATTCCATAAAGAAAATACTGTGTTTATATGTACTCTTGTGTGCATACTTAAAACTATTGTATTTTACATTACCATTTGAGATAGACAGTTACTCTAAGGGAAGTTACAATGTAATCGAAAGCCTCAAGTGCTCTTTTCAGAGTGTGTTTTATAAAATTGATGTGTAAAAAGTATAAAAATATGTTTCGGGATTGTTTTGTTTTCATTGCAAAATAGTAAGTGAAGGTACAGGATATTTTGTAAATGTGTAAACCTACTCCAGCTATAGTCCCATCAGTAAAATCAGTTTCTGAGAAATTGGTTCTTTTTAAGGTGGGAAACAATGAAGAGCTTTCTGTACTTACAGATGGGTGATGGAGGAAATATTTATTCCAGTTTGTAAACTTCCCTGCAGTGGACAAAATACATATCATTTCACATCCTTTGGGGGTTTTTGGTACTCAGAGTAACAGCAAGGGCCACAAAACTCTTTTAAGGAAGAAGTCTGTGGTTGGGAAACTTCTGGAAACGATATGGATTTGGACCAAAGAATGCTGCCCCCGGAAGTTCCTGGTCCTCTTTCCTTGCTGTTGCCGTGTGTCTCACTCCTGAGCTTTTATTCCACTATGTAGGATTAGTTGCTGTCAGGTGAACCTTTTGTCCTTATCTTTGAAAAGCCATTACTCACCATCTGTACTGTCCACTGTTTGTCCACATGGGCTTGAAAAGCCTGATTGGTTTGGAGGGGATATGGTTGAATGGAAATACTGGTCTCCTCTGATTTGCCTTCTTGGCTGAGCCTTCAGAGTTTAGGAGACGTGTTATGAAAGTGATTGTCTTTAGAGTGTGATCTGGAAATGGTTTCAATTATTGGTTTATAGAAGCATGCTAAATCATGATAATGAATCTCTGGTTGTGATGTCCACTCCATAGTTCTAGCTGAGCTTCACAGAGCACCACCTGTGTGGCGTGAACAGTTGCTGATGTAGAAGTTATTAGATGGAACCCGCAAAATGACTGAGATTAGAAAGAGATGAATTTTAAGATCATTTGTGATGTACTTAAATACTTAAGAGCACAAGAATTTAACGACAAATGGGGACAGTTAATGTTTTGTTTTGTTTTGTTTTCCTGGCTATAGTGATATTTGCTAGATATGGGGGAACAGCTTTGATCTTCAAAATAGGTTTCTCTTACTTAGGGAAAGTAGTTGTTGCCTAGAACTAGATGGACTGTACACATAGAGAAAGGCTGAATAATAGTTTTGGAAATCACACAGGGCGGGGAATTAACTATAGGTTTGTTTTTCATTCTCTGGTATTTTGTTACAGAGATGTTATGGAGTAAGATATAACATTCATTAAAGTGTTGCTTTCGCTTAGACTGATTTTGTTCTATTTAATGGTTTTAGGACAGTCAGCTGTGTTGTAGCTGTTAGTACCTCTCAGGCTTTAGAAGTTTAAAAATAAAAAGATAAAGTAGTTACCTATAGAAGTGTTTATTTTGCGTTATCTCCCTAGAAAGTTCACAGGAGCCAAGAAAATTATTACTGCCAAATTATTAGTACTAAAGTTACTGAATTTGAAACACTTTTAGTAGTATAGAATATAATGTGAGAATTTGGCCTTTTAAATAATACACTAGTCACAAAGTCAGTTCTTTCAAACAAAATAGAGAAAGTGTCATTTGTTTGTACATCATTCATTCATTAAATGTAGCTAAGTAATAATAGCATTTCTCTATTTCAACAATATATAATTAAGACTAGAAAAAGTAGTATTTCTTCCCTTTGTGTTATAAATTGGGAAACCTTAGAGATAATTTTTTGCTGTTATCTTTATTCAAGAGTATCTGGGTGTTAACAGTTTTGTTAGATTTTTATAAAAGTTATTGGACAATTTGTAGTTTTAAATAATGGAACTTTGAAAATAGTTCTTGTTTGTCCATTGTAAAGTCAGCAAAAAAAGTAAAAGTGCTACTAGTAAGAAATCACTGAGATAAAACATGAAGTACAGTTAGTGTCTTTCTATTGTGGAAACTATTCAGTAGTAGTCTGTCAAAGCTATGAATTCATTTTAGTAGCTTTTCTAATTAGAAAAGTGATGCATATTCATGATAGAAAATTTAATAAATATCTAAACTTATAAGTAAGGAAATAAATATCACCTGTAACCCTACCACTTGGAAATAAGCCATATTAACATTTTGATGTGTTTCCTTTTAATCTTTCATAAATGTGTAAGCACACAGTAAAATTGAGGTACGACCTTTTCATATGCTGCGTTTTAAAAAATATATAGTATCTCACTGTACATTCATTTCCATGTTAAATATATTGAAAACATGATTTTGAATGACTGGGTAATACTCTCCAGTACCTTGGCTTATACATTTCCCTACTGACAGGTATTTTGATTGATTCCAGTGAATTCGTATTTTCTCTATTATAAAGAATGCAACTGTGACTATTTAAGCACATAAATATTTGAGCCCATCCATGATTATGGAATTACTGGGCTCGACATAATCGATACATATTACCAAATGGACCTCCAGAAAGGTAGGAGTAATAATAATACCACTCACCGAATGCTTATCATATACCATACACTTGTTCTCTGTACTTTGCATGTATAAACTAATTTCATTTGCACAACTCTATAGAATACTACTATTATCATCTTTCTTACCTAAGAGCCCTTGAAAGGTTAAGTAGTTTGCTTAAGATCCCTTTGCTTGTAAGTGGCAGAACTAGGTTCTTTCTAACCTAGGCAGTCTGGCTCTAAAGTGAATGCTTTAAGAATTAATTACATCTCTCAGGCTTGTATCAGTAATGTCTACCATGTAGCAGTGTCTTAGCTAACATATCTTTAATTTTATAGGTGAAAAAAATTGTACTTCAATGCTTTATTTTGCATTTCTTTGCCTACTTGAAAGAGTAAAACTATGGATAGTCTGTAGGGAATTTTCATTTAGTTTTACATTAGAGTATTCAACATATGTTTTAGAAGTATGACTAAAAAGTAAAGAGACTGAGAGCATAATAGTTAAGAGGGTGGGCTCTGGACTGTCAGAGTTTGAATGTCAGCTCCACCTCTTTCTTGTTGTGTTATCTTTAACAAGTTACTTAACACTTCTAGCCTCAGTTTTCTCCTCTGTAAAATTAGAATATTTATAAGACCTATCTTACAGGGCTGTTGTGAGATTAAAAAAAAAAAAGTATTAGAACAGGACCTAGCACACAATTAACTATTGTTATACCAACATTTAGCCATGATTATGCCACAATTTATATATTAAAATTGAATGTTATTTTTGTAACTTTATTTACTGTACAGTTATTTTAGTGATGCCGCCATTTTTGGTGCTTACATTTTTAGAACTTAGATTCTGAAAAGCTTACAGAATCAATCTGTGAACCACATTAAGAACTCAGTGTCAGAGGATATAGGTTTGGTACCACTGGGGTGCTTCGAAAGCATGCCACTGGCTCTTGGGTGGGGGGTAGATTCAAAAGAGAAGATCCAATAGTGATTATCACATAATCATTAGAATAAGTATGTAATCTTTCTGGGGTAACTTTATTGAAGGAGTAAACACTCATTGGTGTGTACATTCTAATATCTACATTAAGTGTTTATCTAAAAATACATTTTGTTTTTATTTCCTTCCTTTTTTTCTTCCACCCTCTTTTTTGTTTCACTCATGAACTAGGCTGTGCTCCCTGCGCAAAGCTTATACCAGACACCCTTTTGAACCTCGAAGTACTTAGCATATAGTATTAGACACAGTGTGGGTGGTTAGTGAATGATCGATTAAATGAGAAACTAGTCCTTTAAGACAAACCATTGAACTCTTTTCAGCTGTAAGTGAAGTCTTAATTTGTAGGTCATTAATGATCATGTGGCTCTTCCCTTAAAGGTTACTCAGCCTAATCTCCTGAAACTGTAATGACTTGAAAGTAAAGGTAGTATGTACTGGCAGTAACCTTGGATTTGCGTGTCAGAAGACTTAATCTCTGGCCTAGTCTTTTCTGTTTACTAGCTGTACTCTACATTTTATTCCTTCCACCATGACACCTTCCTCCCAGCCTGTTAACTATACATGGTGATCCCCTACTTCCATTGCAGGTTGACTACCCTGTATCATCAGCCTGTTCTGTGAATTCTTTTCATCTGAAATTTACCTTTGCCCTGAGGATACAGGCTTATATTCTTGAATTGAGGTGTCTTTTTTCCTTATAATCCTTGAATCACTGGGCCCAGATGCCATTTATTGCCACATTTATGATCCTTTTGTGTCTTGGGCGCTTGTGAACTATTCTTTTGAGTGCTTCTTGTGACCATCTCCTAAGTTCATACACGTGCTCCCTCAGTCACTGAAGACTTCAATACCTTATTCACAGACATTCTCTCTAGCTTAACTTGTAACTTTATCCAATGCATGTGGGCAGAGTCATTCTTTTATTCATTCTAAAGTGTATTTATTGTGTGTTCCTACTAGAGGTCTGGCACGAAATATACAGTGATGATCAAACAGATCTGGCCTCTTCAGTGATCTACAGTGATCTTCACTTTGTGTTGGAGCTTGTCATCCCGCTACTTTAGAAATCTTAAACTTCAATATTACATTGTATACTAGCTCCTTCATTTATTAGATGTAGGACTTGAACAAGTCACTTAACTTCTGCCTGTTTTGTTTTCTCTTTTGTAAAAGGGAGAAAACAATATAATACCTACCTCATAAGATGGTTGTAAGGATAGAGTTAATACATATAAAGCTCTTAGTGTCAGGCACATAGTAAGCATTATAAATAAATACAAGCTGTTATTATTTATTCTATCCTACTTGTTGCTTGTTTCCTTCTCACATTAAATGTGCTCTTGGATTTCAAGAAGACCACTTTCATTCTCCCAGGCTGTGGCGCCTGTTGCTAGTTGCCCCTTCTTTCCTACTGCCTCCCCAGAGCAAGGCCAGAAATATCAGCAAAAAGCATCTTGAACCATTCCATTCATCTCCCTTCACTGCTCATATTTTTTAGACTATTGTGCACTCCCGGAGAAAATTCCAAGACTGTGGTCTCTAAGCTAGCTGGACTCTCAGTGCCTCTGGGCGATATTTTTGTGTCCCTGGTAAACTCCCTCTCCCCTTTCCTGCATGAGCTATTTCAGACTTTAATCACTGTCCTTAAGCTCTTTATTGAGAATTCTCTTATCTCTCTTTTTCAGGAAACTTAACTACTAAAGTTATCTTGTGTAAGTTCCTTCAGCTTGCTTCTCTTTCAGTTATATTCATTAACCTGTATCTTTACTCATTCTCAACTCCTTCCCTTGGGTCTCAGAGAAGGAAGATGTTCCTTTTTCTGTCTTCCCTACCATGGTAACTACCATACCATCTCCCTTCATAGCCAAAATTCTTCAAATAGTCAGTATCTCCTTTATTAGAACATGATTTTCTTTAGAGGAGGCAGCAGGTCTTTTTGTATTGATCTTTGTCAGTGCTGCACAGTAGTAGCCAACAATGTTGAATGAATAAACTGACAAGACTCTGGTTTGTTTTCTCATCCTTAAGATGGGAACTATGGCAATCTTTCTCACAGGTTAATTGTGAGGGTTAAAAGAAATAATGTCAGAAAGTGCTTGCTAATAAACAGTGGCATCATTGAGACAGTTAAAATGATTTTCTAATCATAAAGTTAGTATTTTCAAGTAAAAGTAATATGTTTCATGTAGGACATTTATTTTCAAACTTGTATAGGGTCTCCAGGACCCAGGAGGCCTAGGAGGAGTGGAGTAGGTATCTTCAGAAGTTTCCCTCTCTAGTCATTTAGAACAGTTTGTACATTGTTCTATGTGTAGAAGATTTCTTTTTTAAAAAGTTCTCTATTGCTTTAAAATCAGTCATTAGTCCAGCCTTTTTAAAGTTGAGGAGAGTCCTACTTTCCCATGTTGGTAACATTAACCAACTGGGAAATTGAGAACTGATCCTGTAGTTGTTGTAACCACTAATCCAGAGCTTTTGCTACTAGAAGAGCTTTTGCTCTTTATTTTTTTAAGTCAATTTTAAAGTTGAAAATTAAGTAAAATTTCTTAATTTGACTTCCATTTATCTAGTGATCATTGAGAAAGGAATGGACCTGAATTTGCTCTTTAAATGAGAAAGGTTACTGCTAAGCAAATGAATAAAGACTTCAAAGGGATATCTTTTACCTACTTTAAGAAAATACAAGATTCCTTAGAGACGGTTTTCTATAAAAGCAAGCCGTCATTGCTAAGAGGAATGCTTTAACGTACTGATTGCAAGTCATCCTTATCTAAAGCAGCTCTTAACGGAGCAACACTTAGCCTCTTCTATTTGCCCTGTCCTCTTGAAAGTAATCATGAAAAATTCTTTTTCTCCTTCCCTTTTCAATTTATTTAATAGTATGAGAAGTTGCTTTATAAGATGAGTAACTACAACTTGTTCAGTGTCTACCTCGTGTTAGGCTCTTTGAACTATAATTATCTCAAATTCTCAGAACACTCTTTAGATGTTACTTCTGTTTTAACTCTATCCTGGGGCTCAGAGAGACATAGTAAAATATGTGTATTACATATATACCTATGGAAGGGCAGAGCTGGAATTCAGATCCCAGGTGTATCTGTCTCAAAAATTCATGTTCTTTTCATTACACCACACTGCCTTAATTATATTCCGTTAAGAATTTGCTAGATTCTGAAATATTTACTTTCATAATAGGAATATATTGGAAAGTTAATTCTAAGCTTGCCGTTTAAATGATTACCCAGGGGCAGATCCAGGGCCCCTGAAGCTTGTACACTGCAGTACTCTTTATAAAAAGGATTCAAAATTAGTTTCCAGATCTTGGAAGGAGCTTTTGCAAGCTTTAAACCTCACTAGATTCAAAGTATATGCACCTCTCATAAGAGAATACAAGTTATAAAAACTTTGAATCGATGGATGCCTATGTTGTTCAGTAAAATTTGAATATATAAATTGCTTAAGGGGGTCATAGTGTGTATTGACTTGAATAAAGCAGTCAGAATCATAATCAATAGGAAAGATATATTAGTTGACGTATTTCTAAGTTAACACTTCCCTTTTTAAGTTAAAGACTAATAGTACACATTTTTAAACTTTTTTCAATTAGAAATTTATCTTGTTAAATATATGTTTAGGGCCTCCCTGGTGGTGCAGTGGTTGAGAGTCCGCCTGCCGATGCAGGGGACACGGGTTTGTGCCCCGGTCTGGGAAGATCCCACATGCCGCAGAGCGGCTGGGCCCGTGAGCCATGGCCGCTGAGCCCCCGCGTCCGGAGCGGGGGAGGCCACAACAGTGAGAGGCCCACATACCGCAAAAAAAAAAAAAAATATATATATATATATATATATGTTTAGAAAAAAGTGATTTTATGTCTTTCAGAATGTATTAAGAAGTAGTAGATTCAACAATGAAATGAATTTTGAAGTACAAAGATCAGGTAGTTTAAAATAAGCAAATGAGACATGAAAGAAGTGTATTATTTTTGATGAACGTTATCATTAGCCAAAAAAACAAGTAATTTATTTGCTCCTATTTGTTTTCCTATTTAATTTTTAAAAGCCAGAAAGGACTTTAGAGAGAATACGTTCTAATCTTATTTAATACATGGGGAAGTGGAGAACTCCAGAGGGTGATTTTACCCAAAGGATACTTATGGCTTGAATTTATGGAAGAACATGACTAGAAGCCTGATTTCTGGTTAAAAGCTCTCTCCTCTAGACCAAACTGAAATAAGCGTAATAATTCAGTGTTAATATTAGCCTGTTAATTATAAATTGATTTTGTAATATCAGACACTCAGGTGATTTGAGTTGACATGGTGTAACGGAAGGGTCCTTAGCTCAGGACACATGGATTCCTTCATTGCTCTAACTAGCTGAGTGATCTTGAATAAGCTACTTAGCTTCAGTTTCTTCATTTGTAAAATGAAGAGATTTTAATTTGGGGTTTTCTTAGACTCATTTCCACTCTTAAAATTTCAGTCTAGAAAGCGAATGCTGGTGTGTTCTCCTTTGCTCTAAAACATTTTGTGATGTTGCAAATGTCACCTCTTTAAAGCCTTAGAATTTTCTTTAGAATAAGAATGGTATATTTCAGTGGTGATGATTAAATGCTGATATGAAGCAGTGGAAAAGTTAGCTATGTTCTTACATGCTTCTTTTTGTGTAAGTTGGTAGTTTTAGAGAAATTTTGAGATTTGATATCAGATTTTTGTAATAATTTTATGTTATAGGCCTTTTGCTGTCATATCACATTTAGTTTATGGTTAGGTTCATTCAAAGACAGAGCAGTTTGTGGCAATTTGTATTGTTTTACATGTTTTTTTCTCTTTGGAGTGTGTGTAGCTGATTCTGGTATAAACTACTTTGTTACTGTCCAACAGTTCTATACATCTTTACACTTTATCATAGTTTTAGAAAAACTGGGTTTATCCATTTCAAAAATAAAAAACCATAGCAATGTAAGCTAAATAGAAGAAAGTATTGTCATTTTTTATTAAAATTCATAGTTTTAGATTGTAGGATAGAAATATGGAACTCAAACATGCACTTAGATATGAAGTATTTTTTGTCTGTAGCATTACTACTACTACTTTGAGATTCCATCCAAAAATATATGATTCTTGCTTTTCTATTATTTTTGTTTTCCAGATGAATGTTTAAGAGCTAGTTTATACACGAGCCCTTACTATTATTGGGATTTAATAGTATATTGAGAAATACAGCAAATGTTTTTATAATTTTAAAGTGTTGATCTTAGAGACATAATAACTAATCTTCATAATAGGGAGAGTCTCTATGTTTGAAGAGTTCTAGTCAAGATGATTATTGTATTCTCTGGATAAAACGTATTTCAGGGTGCCAATAGCATCTCTTTATATCAGCGAAAATAGCACCAATAGGACAGTGACAAACTTCTTGACTCAGAGAGAATACTTACGATTGCATATTATTTTTTGTGGTCATCATCAGACTATGAAATGTTACATATACATTTTTCACATATGTAAAGATCATTCACAGAGATATAGTTGTTAGAATATTGTTAGTACTCTTTTTTTTTTTTTTTTTTTTTGCGGGCCTCTCACTGTTGTGGCCTCTCCCGTTGTGGAGCACAGGCTCCGGACATGCAGGCTCAGCGGCCATGGCTAACGGGCCCAGCCGCTCCGCGGCATGCGGGATCTTCCTGGACTGGGGCACGAACCTGTGTCCCCTGCATCGTCAGGCGGACTCTCAACCACTTCGCCACCAGGGAAGCCCTATTGTTAGTACTTTTAAGTCAGTTGTGACTTAACTGGACTTTAACAGGCTAATGTGAAAGCTTGAACTTTGTCTTTGAAAGAAATTGTTCCAAATTTTTAAATTGATTTTTGAACAGCCTACTCATGTTCAGAACTGAAATGCAGATTATAATTGAACCGTCTATTGATGATTTAACTTTCTCATTGTAAATGTTACTGTTCTGTAATTTAGTGATATTAGAGGCCAGTTGAGTGTAGCTCAGCCTTAATTTGTGATTTCATAGCATTTTCCCAGGCTACTGTGCTTTTCTAATTGATAATTGTCATTATCAGTCATTACTTTTGGCAGCACAATTCCAGCACAGAAGGCTGTATGTTTCTTCCTTGTAGTAAAGAAAAAGAAATTTATTGAGCAAGTGATGGGTGTCGGATGCTTTCACAAACTTTCTTAATTGCCACACAATACACCATCTTCTCCCATTTCTCTTGTTACAAGCAGATGAGGAAAGTGAAGTTTGGAAAGTTAAATAACTTGCCCAAAATCAGAATGTGTCCCACTGGGCTGTTTCCTCAAAGCTTGGATCTTTGGCTGTCTTTTGATGGTTGAGGATGTTTAAAGATTAACTAATGAATAAATGGGATTATTGGAGACCTCATAAGTCATTGTGTAGCCATTGGTCATCAGATAGGTTCATCATCATTACTAACTCTAACGGGACTGCATTCAAAATCATCTAAGAATCATAACATGTATTAAAGAGGATACAATAAAATTAGGGAACAGAGACTTGATATTAGTCTAAGGTGCTTATAACCTGGGAGGGAACTTCCTTACAAAATTTATGGCTTAATTGTATTTATCTAGAATATTGCCATCCCTCAGATATTTGTACCAAAGCAACTATTTTGAGGCTGAAGCTCAAAATTAAGATCAAGCATTTTTCCTTGTTTATTTTTTTCTAGCTGTGTCATTCTGAATTGCCTGGAATTTCAAATTCTCACCCTTTTCCCCCACCCACCCTGTTCTAAATTTCTTGTAGAAAATTATTCACAGGGGACTAAAGACTTTTTGTCCTTTGTATGTAGTGGATGTGAAGAGTACAGTTCTCTTCCTTTTAGTTTTAATTGGCTCATGCTGTAGTTCTCCAGCTCTCAGTAATTACAGAACCTTCAAGATGTGTAAGTGTATAATAGACTGACATCCTTTTAAATGCAGCATTTTGAAGGTTTATGTTTTTGTATCTTTTAAAGTAATGTAGATGAAAAACCAGAGATGTTTGTGAAAGAAAATAAAGATTGTTAGTGTTATTTTTGTTATTGATACTTACTAACGAGGGGATTATAATCCTGGATTGGGGACAGGGAAGTGGGCAAAAGTCACTTTTAAAAAATAAAGTCTTGATTTGGTTTCTGAGAGGTCTCACTAAACCATGGACATTTAAGAATACTCAATTATATTCTTCCTTTGAAAAAGAGCTTTTGTTTCTTTTCTTGCTAAATGAATTTACTTTGCTGAACACTTTGTAACTTGAGCTTGTTGGGGAAAGATGCAGTATATATCTAAAATAAGCAGACATTAAATGTTTGTGTATATATGTAAGTGTGCATTTTATCATTTTATTGTTTTGCTGAAGCATTGTTACCAGATCCCTTCCTGACTGTATTTGTAGTTATTGCAACCTGAGTAAGTCAGTTTCATCAATGGGATTAAAATCCTGCTCAAATACTTTGGAATATTACTTTAAAGTGTTAGGGCTTTTAAATGACTCTGAGTGAAGTCTAGACTGATGTTCTTAATGGTTAACATTGATGACATTAGAGTTTATCATCTAGTCCTTTTAACTTTCATTGACAGTTAATGTTGTATTCTGTATCAAGGATGGGTGAGAAATTCACCCATCAATTCATCAGTAATGTAATTATTTTGCCACTGTTGTTAACATGTTCATTTGATGCCAGGACCAAAGCGGGTATGTAGCAATATGTACTTGAAGCCTGTTTCCTTGGGTGTATTGTTTTTGGACTTATTTGATTTAGGGAAAGACTGTAACTTGTAGATCTCCTCCTGAATGGCCTTTTTTTATCTACTATTTTCCTCCTAGTTAACATTTAGTAATAAAGTTAATGATTAAGCAGCCTTTTGAAGCATTTAGTTAGGTGAATGTGAAAATACTACTTGATATATGAAATTTGAGAGTCTTTTGCTTGTACATTATTGTACTTTATTTCTGTTTGGAAAATATATTTTTATTTTAAAATTACATTAATCGTTATATAAACACATTACATTATTTTTCAGTATCATTGTGCTTAGTAATTCAAATGTTCATGTTTTCAAAATTGCATTGGTATAACATAGGTAAAACAACATTCCCCAGACATTTGTTTATGGCCTTCTAAGTAACATTTGAAGAAAAATGCACAATGCCTCGACTATCTCATAGTCTAATGGAGGAAAAAGATTCACAAACAGATAATTATGCAGCAGTATGGTAGTGTAGTGATAGATATAACCTGAGTATTATGAAAGAGCGGAGGAAGAGTTGTTAGCTTTGCTTGAGGAGGTCAGGGAAGGATTTTTGGAGGATGTGACACCTGAGCTGTGTTCAGAAGCTATGTAAAGAATCAAAGAGGCAGAAGAGGGGTGTATAAAGAAGACATGAGAGGGTGGTGTGTGGAGGGGAGGTGTGACAGTGGACAGGAATAACCACTGGTTTAATGTTGCCAGGAAGTGAATGTAAGATAGGTAGTAGTTAGTGAAAGATGAAGTTAGAGAAGTAGGCATAGACCGACTAGATCATGAAGTGTTATGTTCCCTTTTAAAGCGCACCCCCCCCCCCCAGTTGCTAATGAGAGGTAGGTTTTGAACAGGGGCGTGATGCTGATGTGGTTATTTTAATGATTTTGAGGAAGATGGATTCCAAGAGGTTTTTAGAGTTCATGGTGGCTGGAAGGCTGTTGCAGTAATCTAGATGAAAGTTTTAGGGCAACAGTATTCAGGATGAAAGATTGGGAGCATATTTGAGAAATCTCTTGGGCCTGATGTTGGTAGCACTTGATGATTGGATGAGAAAGGGATGAGAGAGGAAAGAAGAAAAGTTAAGGCTTACGCTTCTAGCTTGTATAACTAGGTGGTTTGTGTTGCCGCTACTGAATTAGAGAATACAGAAAAAAGATTTGGGTGTGTTTGGAGAGTGAGTTTACCAGAAATTTTGGACATGATAAGTTTGATATGTGTCTGGAAAATTTGGTTGGGCATATCCAGCAGGTGGTTGAATACAGTAGTTAAGGCTTTGGGGAACTTCTGGGCTGGCAGTATAGATTTGGGAGCAATTAACATGTAAGCCACTAATTTATCTTCTTTGAGATGAGGACCAAACTTCTTGGGAAATCTGATAAGAGCTAGTGACCCACCATCTAGAAAAGAAGTGCATACATATTATATTTGCAAAATTTCATATGCAGTTTTAGGAGGCTCCAGAATCCCTTGCCAATCTAGAGCCTTGTAAATTTTAGAACCCTAGAAGTATATATAGTAGTTGTAACTATGATAATGAATGGAAATGCAGCCAGTGTAGAGTGAAAAGAAGAACCAAGGACAGAGCTCTGGGGATGAAAATGATTTAAATGACACTGGAAGAATAGGAGATATGAAGTAGGGGAATATTGTTTCTGAAGGAAGGCTACATTTTACTGACTTTCATTTAGCATAGTTGTCCTCTTAAGGTACTTTTGTTTTAGCTGTTTATTTGCTAAGCCTAAAAACTGTATTTTTTTTCCTGACATTTGATGCCCATAGATGAGAGTTCAAGAGATTCTGTCACTGTTATTCAGCCTGTGAGGGATTATACCGTAGTCCCTTGGGATCCGTGGGGGATTGGTTATAGGGCCTCTTCAGATACCAAGATCTGAGGATGCTCCAGTCCCTTACATAAAATGGCACAGTACAGTCAACCCTGTATCTGCGAGGTCCATGGATATGGAGGGCTGACTGTACTGTGCCCTAGGCTGGGCTGAATTCTACTGACATTTGCATTTAATCCTTATGATAGTCTTTTGAGATAGGTATTGTTATTAAACCCACTTTTTTTTTTTTACAAGTGAGGAAATAAATGTTTAGAAGAATTAAGTAATTTGCCCAAGGTTGCGTGGCTTATGAATTTAGCAGAGCCGTGATGCAAATCCAGGCCTGTCAGACAGCAAAATCTATATTCTCTACTAATATACTGTACTGTGTTTACCAAGATAATCAGTGATTATACTGTAATATTACTTTACCCTATTAGCACGGTGGGATGGGAGGTGAGTTCAGTGGTTTGTACTGGATTTGAGAATATGAATTCCGATTCCAGCTCTGTGATTTTGGGTAAGTCATTTAATCTCTCTCGGTCTATTTTGTTCTCCTTTGTTTGAATATTTTTATACCTGAGCAATCACCAGAAGAAACATTTTTGCTCTCTGTCTTCATTTCTATCTATAAAGCACAAATACTGAGGAAAATACTACATACCATTTTGGATTTTAAAATAACCCTTGATTTATATATGTGAGAAATGATTCTTTTATTACAGTGTAAGAGTATTTGTACAATATTTGAAGCCTCTTAGTTTATATCTTTAAAATACTTTAGTTTCTAATAGAAAATTTAGTAATTCATGCTGAATAGAGACTTTTTTTATGTTTTCTAGCTTTCATGGGATCTTATGTTACAGAGCCTGAAAAGATCATTTTAAGTTTTTGGTCAACTATTAGCAGTATAGTTATCTCTGGAGTTTTTAGTCAGCATTAACTTTACTCTTTTTTGAAATTGGTTTGAACGTTCTGCTTTATATGTTCGTTATTTAACCGCAGGGATGGTGCCTTAGCCTGCTTTATTGTAACCTCTACATATGCTGTCAGCAAACTAAAACCACATTGCACATACATGGAGTATTTGAAGCCATCATTATCACGTTGTCTTGTGGGCTTTATTTGTGGAAAGTTGTAAATAGCTACATCTTATTTATATTTTATATGGATGGCATCCTCTGTATGAGAATATCTGATAAAAATAGGTAGTAGTTTAGATGTAAGGGTGAATTCTCTTAAGGCCATTTCAGAGAAGTCTCTGCTAGACCTGGATTTGAATAATATTTGAGTAACAGGAAAGAATTTGTTTTCTGAAGAGTTCCTTTTTAAGCTCTCCAGAAAAGAATAATAAGACTCAGTTTGAGTCACCTGCTTAAGAATCCTCTTGATTGGGAGTTGAGCTTGTTTGACTGAATGAACTGTTTTGCCTACCTACTTCTTCCTCTTTCACATTCATACTCATTGTACAGGACTTGGAGAGGATTCTTTTTTTTTTTTTTTAACCACTTTATTGAGGTAAGCTGTACATATTTAATGTATGCAACTTGACGAGTTTGGAGGTAAGTATTCATTTGTGAAGCCATCACAATCTGTGCAATAAACATATCCATCACCTCCAAAAGTTTCTAGCTGGAGAGGATTTTTTTAGCTCAGTATCTTTTATCTATTTCAGGTCAGAAGTGTGCATGAATCTGATGAGTAATTGATGCATTGTTTCCCTGGTTGTGAACTTGGAACTTGTAGGTTTTTTGAGCATGAAGAGGGCTGCTTAGTCAGAGATTAGAAGAAAATCAATCAGCAGGTGTAAGTGCTTGTTATATGCCAGGTATTATTTTAGTGGCTGAGGTTATTCAGCAGTGAAGAAAATCCCTACCTTCATGGAGCTGACATTTGACTGGAAGGAGAGAGGCCAGGAAAAGAAATAATGTGAGGTTGGAATTTGAGGGTCACTAGTAGGAGGAGGCTGCTGTTGTAAATAGAGTAGCTAGTTAAAGCTTTATTTTAAGGCGACAGTTGAGAAGAGTTTTGAGGTTGATCAGTGAATGAGCCACTTAGATATCTTGGGGAAGAGCATTCCAGACAGAGTGAGTAGCAAATACCAACTTGAAGTGAACTTGTTTGCCATATTCCAAGGAGTAACAAGGAGGCTGGTGGGGCTGGAGCAGAGAGAGCAAGGAGGAAGAATAGATGAAGTCAGAGAGATTATCAGGTTGAATAAGGCTTTGTAGAATAGCATAAGGACTCTGACTTTAAGTCCAAGAGAAATGAGAAGTCACTGAGGGTTGTGAGCTGCTGAGTGACATGATTTGGTTTATGTTTTCAGAAGGTCACTCTGATTGCTCTATGATATTGGGCCAAGAGCAGAAACAAAGACCAGTTAGGAGGCTGTTGTAATAAATCTGAGAGATAATGGTGGTTTAGGAGCAGTGGAAGCAATGAGGAATTAGGTTCTGGGTACATTTTGAAGGTAGAGACAACAGAATTGCCTTTTGTTTTACAAGTGAGGTGAGAGACTATAGAGGACTTGATTACAAACTTTTTGGCCTTAGCAACTGGAAGGATGGAGTGGATATCTGCTCAGTTGGAGAAGATTGCAGGGGAAGCCAACTTAGGGGAAAAGATTAGGCTTTCTGTTCTAGACTTGATTGAGATGCCTAGTAGATTTTCAAGTAGAAATATTGAGTAGGTAGCTGAACATAAGACTGTGGTACTAAGGTGGTGAGGGCCCCAAACAGGATATATAAATTTTGAGGTTAACTTAAAGCCATGAGACCAGATGAGTTAACTTCACCTAAAAACCGAACGTGGATAGGTAAGAGGTTCAGACAAGAGGTTGGAGGTTGTGGTGATGAGTAAGAAGCAGTAAGCAGGCTGACAAATAGGAGCAAGTGGAATAGGAAGAAAAACAAGAGATTGTAGTGCTTGGAGGGCAGGTGAGGAATCTGTATCAAGTGGTAGGAGTGATCAGCTCTTTGAATTAACTGCCAGAAAGGTCAAGTAAGATGAGAAGTGAGACTTTGTTAGATTTAGCAGTGAGGAAGTCACTGGTGACCTTCTCAAGAGTAGTTTCTGTGAAATGGTAGAGATGAAAGCCTTATTGGAGTGGATTCAAGATACAACGGGAAAAATGTGACTTGGAGACAGTGAGTATAGAAGTCTTCTCCGTAGCCCTGTGATTTTGTTGTAAATGAAAAAGAGAAAAATTATGTGGTGCTGGAGTAATATGTGGGGTTGTGAGGATTTGTTTGTTTGTTTTTTTTCAAGATGGGAAACTGAGGATATTAAATGCAGGTGGAAATTACCTAGCAGGGAGGAAAATTTTGATGATGCTGGGAAGGGAGATTGCTGAAGGGAGGTCCTTGAATAGGTGAGTTGGGATGGAACTAGAGCAATACTTGATAAACTTCATTTTGTATAGGTATCACCTGGGGTTCTTGTTAAAATGCAGATATGGTTCTGTAGGTCTGGGATGGGGCCTGAAATTCTGCATTTCTAACAAGTCCCTAGATGATGTCTGTGTTTCTGGTCCCTGTGCTATAATTGGAGTATAAGAACTTGGCACTTCAAGCACAAGAACTAGCAGGTTATATTGGTATACAATCAAATAGGTTAGTGGATATGGCCAGAGTTTGTGCAGTGTCTCATCAGGTTATTTCTGTTTTTTCAGTGGAACAGGAAGCAATTCATTATCCTAGAGTGGATGGAGGAGATGGTGTAAAATCATCTAGGAAAGTAGAGTCCGTCTAGAAAAGTAGGATTGTGGGGTTGTACTAAGGGCCGACTTGTGGTTAGTGGTTATGAATTTAAATTCAGATGGATTGAATATGGTTGTATGTGTGTTATTCTGTAGTTGCTTTCAGCTGTGTGGGTGCATGTGAGGCGTAGGTGGGCAGTTGGTGTTTAGAATGGCAAGTATTTTGGAGGGGGGGAAGGGGGCAAGTTATTTATGGGTGTATCCAAGGTGCTTAGAAATGATGGACCATGGAATCTAAAGTGGGGAAGGAGGAAAATGAGAGAATGCTAGGTTAAACAAAGAAAATGTGTGGTTTTATTGTTTTTTAATGACAGATCTCCTCATCTTTAATTTGCTAAGGAGCTCTGCACATCTTCAGGAGAGGAAAATAGTGTTCATGTCCCCAATTTTGTTTCATCAAGGAACCCTTTCTGTCTCTCTGAGCTTGTATTCTACTAAATAAACTTAGGGAAAATATGTCTTACACTTTTTGGCTAAAGCAAGTATTAACATCAGGGATTATGATTTTATTTAAAGTGGAGGGTTGTGCTGCAGATAAGAAAGGAGGGAGGTGTTAAAAGGATTTGTTAAAAATTGCTTCTATCAGCTCTAAAAACTATTTTAAAATGTATCCCTTTATTTCTGTTAAAATAGATCGTTAACATCCTTGTAAGTCATGCAGATTTATAATCATAGCCATATAATAAAATATTTACTATATGGACAAATACAGAAAGATTTTCAACCATTGGTTTTTTTTTTTTTTTTTTTTTTTTTTTGTCTCTTTCTCTCTTTTGGATATTACAGATGACCATGGATGAAAAATATGTAAACAGCATTTGGGACCTTCTGAAAAATGCAATTCAAGAAATCCAGCGTAAGAATAACAGTGGTCTTAGTTTTGAGGAGCTCTATAGAAATGCATATACAATGGTTTTGCATAAACATGGAGAAAAGCTCTACACTGGACTAAGAGAAGTTGTTACCGAACATCTCATAAATAAGGTATCCAACTTTAAAGGACTGTTGCTAACTATATTGAATCTAGAAGTATTATTTTTAAAGGTTCCCGGAAGCCTATAGAAATAATAATCAATTAGTAGCTATATTATGAAACGTCACTTAAAACTTATAATCAGCTAAACCAGAATTTTTGATAATTGAGAGAAGGTGAAGTTTGTGATCTTTGATAGATATAATCTTGGAAGCAAACTTTTAAATTACATATGCTTGTTTATTAATATGTTAATTACAGATCATTATTTCTTTCTTTAAAATGCTTAATCAATCAGACCATTTTAGCTTTCTCTTCTTTCTCTATATATTTGAAAATAATAAGACTACATTGTTTAAAAAATATTGTCTAAGTCTTTTCACCAAATGAAATTAACTTTATATAAAATTTTTAAGATAAATTAGTGTTGGACTGTTAACATCATAAAATGGTTCTTTGGTTCCAAAAAGATGTATTTGTTTTTTTAGAGCAAATGTTTTTATAAAGCAGACTCTTCCACTGAAAGTATGTCTTGCTTTAAGATTGTCAGATAAGATGTAAAATACCACAGATAAATAAAAACTTCTCAGAGTTTTTGTGTGGTATTAAGGTATTTGTTTTTTAAATTTTATTTTGAAAAAAATGGAAAGTTGCATCAATAGTACAGTGATTTACCAGTTGTCAACATTTTGCCACATTTTAGCCAGTCTTTCTATTGGTACTTGTTATTACTGTTACTGGTATTATTATTATTGCTCGACAGTTAAGAGAATACGTTTTAGATTCATTTACTCTTAAATACTTTGGAATGTTTCTCCTAAGAACAAGGAAATTCTCTCACTTAACCAAAGAACAATGTTCAAAATCAGGCAGTTTAATATAAAACTGTTATCTAATATGGTCCACATTCAAATTCACCAGTTGTCCTGTGTGGAGGTGATGTCATTTATAGCAGTTTGTTTTCGGATCCAGGATCTAATCCAGGATCACACACTCAATTCCTCAGCCTTTCTTTGTCTTTCAGCACATTGACATTTTTGAAGAGTATAGGTCAGTTGTTTTGTAGATTGTCCCTCAGTTTTTGGTTTGTCTGATTGTTTCCTCATGACTAGTTTCAGGTTATGCATTTTTGGCAGGAATAATACATAAGTGATGTTGTGTCATCAGTGCATCACATCAGGAGGCACATGATGTCAGTTTATCCCATTATTGGTGATGTTAACTTTGATCACTTGGTGTCCGCCAGATTTCTCCACTGTGAAGGTACCTTTTTTCCCTTTGTAATTCATAAGTAATTTGTTCAGATATATTTTGAGACTGTATAAATATCCTGTTCCCCAAGAAACTTTCATGTGATGGTTTTAGCATCCATTGATGATTCTTGCATGAATCATTATTGCTACGATGGTTACAAAATAGTCACTTTCTATTTCTACTCTTCCTTCTGTAATTCTTTTCTCTTAAACGGGATTACATGAGCAGGTAGCTAGTATCTCATGAAGCAAGGTGATTATGTTCTTCATGCATTCAACAGTTTTTTGTTAAGTGCCTGCCATGTACAGCTTTCTAAGAAAATCTAGTAGATGCAAAGAGATATAATGCTGTCCCTTCCTAGGTTTGTTTTTGCTTTTATTCTGATGGAGAGATGATACACACATTTAGGTAACAGTGTCAGGCATTATATAATTCAATGGCAAATGAGTTGTATAGGCAATAAATGGCTTAGGAATTCAAATGAGGAGAGATTACCCTGGGCTGTAAGATTTCATGGGAGAGGATGAAATTGAACTGAGCCATGAAAAATTTGGGATATAAGTGAACAATGTGGAAGGTGTTCCAGGATGGCAGATGTCACATGATTATACAGAAGTAAACTTGGGTGATAAGTAGAGTTTGACTGAGGTGTATAATAATTTATGGGGATTAGTGGGGTATAGTGTTGCGAAGTTGGTTTGGGCACAGATTGGAGAACTTCAGTGCCAAGCTAAGGAACTTGGACTTCACAGTGGAGGTTTATCGGAGGTTTTTAAGTGGATGATAATGTGACAAAATATTTTAAGAAGAATAAGATGAGAATGATATAAATGTAAAATGGGGGGGATGTGTGCTCTAAACAGGAGAAGACCTTGAAAACTCTGCGTTAAGGTGATAGTCTAGAAATGAGTGGATGATGTCAGAAATTCTGAAGACCAGGTAGAATTCGGTTACTAGGAGAATTATGGTGCCACCAATAGAATTATTGTGAGCTTATAGTGGAAAACTTATTTGGAATGCGTAGAGGAGATGACAGATTCTGTTTTAGGTTATGTTGGAAATTTTTATGGTTAGAAAGCACCTTAAAAATCATTTTACATGCGATAAAATTTGAGTGTGAGATTGTAATAAGATGTCCAAGTAAAAATATGATGTGTTTGGAGATATACAGGCTCAGAGCTTGGGCAGGAACTCAGAACTGGAAATCAAGATCTGACATTTGGTAGCATGTACTGAGGAATATGTGTTGGAGTGCAGAAAATGAAAATCCCAGAGCCAAGGGATGTCATCTTCAAAAGCAAACTATGGTAAATAGGTGTGGGAAATGAAGACTAATTTAAGAAACTTGACATCAAAAGAAGGAAGAGAAATAGAGTGGGGGAGTTTTGCTTAAAGCTGTTGAAGAGGAGAAGATTGGAGCAACTGAATTTTGGGGTATGGAGAGAGTGTGGAATTGAACAGTGGAGAAGTGAAGGTAGAAGAGGGGCATGTTCTCATTTGCCAGAGGTTCTATGCGGTGTGATAATAATATCCTCAGCTAACTCTTATTTAGCATTTACTATGTGCTAGGTCCACTTCTAGTGCTTTTAGATGTGTTCACTCGCATAATGGTCACAACCCAATGAGCCAGATACTACTATTATCTCCATTTGAAAGTGAAGAAGCAGAGGGCACAGAATTGGTGATTTGTCCAGATGCATGTAGCTAGTAAGTGGCCTAGCTGGAACAGTATTGAAGCAGTGCGGCTTCAGGCTGAGTCCTTAACTTTTCTATAAATCTGCTCCTGAGGCATAATGAATGGATCAAGATGCAGTAAATATATGCTGAAATTGAGGGTGCATGTGGGGTTTTAGGGAAATCGGTTCAGTTTTTGTAAAGCTATAGTCCTTTAAACTTTAGTTCTTGGTTTATTTATAATTAAAATGAAGGAGTTGGCAGTAATAGCTTTGAGATCCTTTAGTTCTAAGACTACCATGAATCTAATAATTAAGCAGTGCAAGTTCTGAAAATGAGATGAAGAGACTTGGAGTAGCTCCTGTGGGGAATATACTAAGGAACTGGCAAGTGAGGAAAGAGATAGCTCAGTAGGAGTTGGCCTGAATGTGTGATTTATCGTGTTTTTGTTTTTTTTCTTAAGCAGCGCTTTGCAGCTTGGGCACAGATGCAGAAACAAACGTTTGTAGTTATTTGGTTTGGTTGAGAATTGGCTCTTTCAAAAAGTGAAGAGTGGAGGGGAAGCCAGAGTGTGAGGTCAGTGTTGATGTGATTGATATTTGGACTCAAACATGGTTAGGTAGAAATTGAAGTCATGTGAACAATAACTCCATGGTAACTGTAAGAGCTTCAGCATTTTGTAAGTCTCTTAAAGTGGTCCCATATCTAAGATTAACTATCATTTCAAAATATAGGCATTTCCCTATAATATATTCCAGAGAACATGTATTCAAGTTGGTTATGCTAAAGAATTACAAAGTGTATATGCTAAACTTTTATTTCTCTTACAGATGTTAATGATATATCAACAGCATCTGAAAATGTTCTTTAATTTTTTTTTTCTTTCACAAATACTCATTTGACCACCTTAAGCTAGTCAATTTCTGACTAGGGGATGTACCATTGTCAGCATATCTAATGATTGATTTCTTTATTTAAATTGAATTAAGTTTTTGAACCTCTGCTAGTATCTATGCTTTCATTTTTGTGTTTTCCATTGATCTTATTTCATTTTTACTCTTATAAGACACTTTAAAAAGTCATACAAATATGGTACTGTCTGAAAGGGACACTGTTAAAGGAAGTCTATTAACTGACAGGGCCATCATACAGTAGACCAAAATGTTTGTCCCCTGATGTCGGAAGTCTCCATTTTTTACCAGATGGGACTTAGGGATGTTTTTGATCTAATGTGCAGAAATATAGTTTGCATGGAAATCAATATTGCCTGTCTCTACATTGCACCTTCTGACTGGAAGGTAAGAGAATGGTTTAGGGTTCTGTGGTATCAAAGTAACTGTCTCAATCTCACAGAATATATCCCTTTTTATGGTTCTGAAAGCATTCCTGTATGGTCCACTCCTCATTTTTTTGTTTACTATGCTTTTAGCAGTTAACTGAACTGCCTAAGTAATAATATATTTTTTAAAGCAAAGTTATTTTCCACTGAAGTGAACTTTTTAGTGCTATGGTATATACAGACAGCCAGGACCTATCTTTTCACATTGAAGAATTCAGAGGAAATACAGTTTTTTCATGCAATCAGAGTTTGTTGGTACTCCGATTTCAAGATGAGAATAGTGAACATTTTGAGGAACATTTTTGGTAAAGCAGAGTGGTATAAATTATAAGAGGGCAGCTGATGGGAGGATAGTTCTTTGCAATGAAAGTAGCTGATTATTGGCTTTGGAAATAAGTTTACAGAATTGAAGCAGGCATAGAAAAGCTAAATGCTGTTTCTCTTTCTTAGTAGTATATTCTTCCTATCTCTAGAAGAATGTTTCCCCAAGAAACTGAGACCCAAAGGAATTGAGTAAATTTCTCAAGACCACAAAGCAAAACTTAGGGTGTGATGTGGCCTTTGTGCCTTGTCATTAAAAAAAAATTCTTGTCTTATTTAGTAAATATGAAGACATTTCAGAATTCACAGGGATTGTTTTCTTCTAAGTAAAATACCTTTAAAAGTATGGTTATGTTGGAGAAGAAAAGTTCTGCTACTTTCCAGTTTTACGGATTTTTAAATTACAGGTCATTTTGTCAGAGCCTCAAAAGTATCCCTGTAAGATTTATCATCCCAGAATTTAACATTCAAAAGTATTTATTATCTGCTAGGCTGTAGCTCTGGTGTAAGAAATATATTGATAAATAGGTTGCATCTGATCCCTGCATTCATGGAACAGATAAACAAGTAAACAAGTGTTTAGTTATAAAAAGTAATGAAGAAAACAGGATACAGTGATAGGGAAAAATGATGAGAGCAACTGCATAGGCCAGGGTAGGGTTGTTTGAGAAAGTGGTGATGTTTAAACTGGGACTTGAAGGATGAGAAGGTGCTCATGAGAAAAGTGGGTTGAAGAGCATGGTAGGCAAAGGGAATGGTTATGGAACATTTTTTTCTATAAAGGGCCAGATAGCCAACATTTCCAGCTTTCTGAGCCATATGTTCTCTGTCGCAGCTCCTCAACCCCTCTGTTGTAGCGCGAGAGCAACAATAGACTACGCACAATGAACAGGCACAGCTGTATTTCGATACAGCTTTATTTTTAAAAGACAGAAGGACTTCCTTTGCCCGTACCTGGACTAGAGAAATTTGGAGGGGGGGGGCATGTCGTGAACAGGGAATTAAGAGTTGGCGGGGAAGAATGGAACAAGATGCGTTTGGAGAGAAAAGTGGAAGCTGCATCATGCCAGGCCTTGAAGCCATGCGATAAGGGGGTCATACTTATTATATGTACTGTAGGTAGCCATTCAAGATTTTAAGCAAGACAGTGATATGATCCGATGTAGTTTTTTTTTTTTTTTTTTTTTTTGGCGGTACGCAGGCCTCTCACTGTTGTGGCCTCTCCTGTCGTGGAGCACAGGCTCCGGACGCGCAGGCTCAGCGGCCATGGCTCATGCGCCCAGCCGCTCCGCGGCATGTGGGATCTTCCCGGATCAGGGCACGAACCCGTGTCCCCTGCATCGGCAGGCAGACTCTCAACCACTGCGCCACCAGGGATGCCCTGATCTAGATTTTTAAAATATTACTCCGGTCTCTATGTGGTGAATAAGCTACAGGGCCCAAGAGTTGAAGTGGGGGCAATAGGATAGAATAATCCAGTAATTCAGATGAAGGATAGTGGTGATTTATACCAGTCTAGTGACACTGGGGATAGAGAAAAGTTTTCAGATTCAAGATTTATTTTGGATGTAGGAAGCTTGTTAACTGTGGTTAGGTTGATTGTATGGAATGAGGAAGAGGGAAGAATCCAAGATGACTTCTAGGATTTTGGCTTTTGAACAACTAGGAGTTTCCATTTTTTGGTATAGATTTGGGGTAGAAAAAGAAGCTCCATTTGGCAGGTTAATTTTAAGATGCCAATGAAATGAGATATGTAAATCTAGTTCTCTTGAGAAGTTTGGACTGGAAGTGTAAATTTGGGAATTGTGAGCATATAGATGATACTTAAAGCCCTGGAAGTAGATGAAATCACACAGGAAAAAAAAAAAAGAAGAGGGCCCTAGGTTGAACCCTGAGGAACTTAAACATTTCAGGTAGATTGAGGATTGCAGTGGAGACTGAAAAATGGCCAGAGTTAGTGGTACGTTAAGACTCAGCTCTAACCTTGAATTATAAAATAATTTAATTTTGACCTTTATTTAGCAGGGTTTTGGTTTTCACAGTGTGTGTGTGCGTGTGTGTGTTAAAAGACCATTTTAAATTCAAAAATAGTGCTAATCAGGGACTTCGCTGGCAGTCCGGTGCTTAAGACTTCGCCTTCCAGTGCAGGGTTGTGGGTTCGATCCCTGGTTAGGGAGCTAAGCTCTCATATACCTCGTGGCCAAAAACCAAAAAAACATAAAACAGAAGCAGTATTGTAACAAATTGAATAAAGACTTTAAAAATGGTCCACATTAAAAAAAAAATCTTCAAAAATAGTGCTGATCGGTTCTGTTACTTGAGGGCAGGGTTAGGTTAGGGTGGAGCCATCTTTTTTTATGTTCCCCCCCCCACAGCTTTATTGAGATATAACTGGCCAAATTGTCAGATATGTAAAGTGTTTTGTTTGTTTTTTTGGAGTCATCTCCTTTTAGAAGATTCCTATTTGGGATTCAAACTTAATAGAAATTCTCTAAGCTCATAGTAAAGTAACGGAGGACTTGTCTTTTTTTTCTACACACTGCTAAGTACTCCATAATAATAAGAAATAATAATATCAATAGAAGTAATAATAGGAGTTTAATAATAAAGAAATTAGAAGTAGATGCAGTGGAAGAAGTACTAGATAGAAAGTAGGGAGAGTTAGGCTTTAGGCCTGATTCTACCATTAACAATCTTGAACAGATTACTAGATTTTTCTGGACTTCAGTTTATTAATGTATAAAATGAGATTGGGATTGGTTTTGTTAAGCCTCAATGGGCATTAAAATTGTATAATGACTAAGACTTAGGAAAATCATGGTTTTTGCAGTTACCATTGTCCTTTCATGTGCCATAATATGTGTTCAGAAGTTTTTTCATTTTTGTTTCTTAAAGTCAGGGGAGAAACTTTCTTTGGTTTTAATGTGGCAAGAACTTTATTATCCCAATTTTGTGATGATTAACAGGTTTCTTAGATTTGACTGGTGCTTAATTTCCCCTTTTCTTTCAAATTATTAGTCTATAGAAATAACTAAATAATGTGGCAGTCTCATAAGTTAGCTTATAAAAGCTAATTCCTGTACTTTGAAAGTTTGTTCTCCTCTTAGAAAAATAGTTGGACAAAAAAGATGTTGACTTCTTAACTCTAGTAGAAACAGTTTATTATTGCTAAAAAGAATATTTATTCCAGTGGTTTTCAAAGTCTTTCTTTCCATCTTGTTCTTCAAATAACATCTTACTTTGAATGTGAGGAAGGCAGAATAAGAGGAGCTTCATCCTCCTCACTTTACATTCATTCAGAAAACTGCCTATTGAGGACCTGTTACGTGCCAGGCACTAGGCTAGTAAGCATTTGTGTTACATCAAAGATGCCTGTCTTTCTGGAACTTATATTACGGACTTACATACTTGAATCTGTGCCTTGTAATCCTGATCAGTTCTCAGCACTTTGCTTTCCAGGTAGGAAAAATGAAGCCTTGAAGGGAAATTTCAATTTTTAAGTGACTTTCTTGTTGAGTATTTTTTTTGTAAAGTCTCCTTGTAGAATAACATCCTACCATTTGTATTTTGTATGTAGGGTCAATGATGTTTCTATGTAAACTACTTGTTCAGTATATTAATTTTTCTCCCCATTTTTAGAGGGAGAATGGGAAGAACCAGAGTTTTAAGTATTATGCTTATTCATAGTTATATTTAGATGTTTCTGTAGTAGTACTAATTGCCTGAGGGAATGAAGTCGGTAATTTTATGGTAAGCTCTGGACTATTTTGTAGACCAGTTATTTAAACAGATTTAGCTTTTATAATAAAGCTTTTTTAGTGCTTTTCCTTTCTTTCTAGGGAAATGTGAATGAATGTAGAGACTTTTAAAATGGCATTTATGTACAACACATAACATAAATACAGTGATTGCAGTTAATTACGAAGGACATTGATAGAAACACTAAGGACTAAGATTTTCATTAGCAAAGACAGATTCACTTTAGAGGCCCACAGATACTGAGTCTCTCCTGTGTTTTATCCACCAAAAAATAATTAAGACACCATGTGCCTATCAGCAAGAAACCTCCCGATTTTAGTGAGGGAATCAGATTTGAAGGGGAATTACTTTGCCTGAAGAATTCAGGACAAAGGAGAAAGAGGAGGTCACTTTTGATGAGCCTTAAAGGATTATGAAAGATTCATCATGTAAACAAATGCAAAAGATAGTCTCAGTAGGGAAAATCGCATGAGTAAAAAAGGCAGGTAGGTATGAGCATTGTGTGGTGGACCAGTATAAGTGTGAATGGAACATAAAGGACTTCGCATGCATTTGTAGGAAGCGAGAATGGTAAAGTTAGTTGGACTAACATTGTAGGGGATTAGGCTTTTATTCTGTGGGTGGTAGGAGCTGTTGTGTTTTAATTTTAAAAAAGAAACGGATTGAAACGGAAAAGATGGAGTAAAAAGTTTAGTAGGAGTGCCATTTTCAGTGCTTCTTTGCTACTTTCATTCTCCTGCCATCTTGTCTTGTCCTTTTTCCTAATTTAAAGTTGTTGGAAGAAACTAAGAACCCATTACATTGAATATTGGAGCAGCTTAAGGTGATGACAGGAGTCAGAAAGAAGACGGAGGCTCTCAGCTAGGTATACAAACCCTTAAGGAATATGATTTGGAAGAGTAACTTGAATATAAATAGGATAATCCCAAAAGAGAAAGAGATTGTTAGGGATAAAGTGAGGAAAAAGGGCTATTAGAGAGTCAGAAAGATAGCAATCATAGAATATGAGGGGCTTAGGAAATTGAGTAGTTTCTGCTTTGAAAAGATGGAAAGAGAAATGATGTTGGGGAAGAGCCAAGTTTAGAGTGTTATTTAGCAAGTTCACCCATGTTCCATACCAGCTGTTCCCACTTAAATTGTGGAATAGACTGTAAGCACTGTGAGAGCAGGTACTGCTCTCTATTTAGTATCTGGTGATGTTCTTTTAACATTTATTAAGCTGAGACCTGTTTCATTCATTTTTGTGTCTCCTGCTCTTCATATTTGCTCTCCGTAATTGTCTATTGAAATGAATCTCTAAGAATAATACTAACAGTCAAGTGGAAACCATCATGGTTTATATCCATGAACTGCCGAGATCTGTTTTGTCTTCTGTATGTGGGGTAATACTTCTGCCTACCCAAGTTAATTACTCCTGGATCTAACCACTTTAAGCAGAGTGTGTTTCACCATTTAAAAGCACAGTGTAGTTTTGGGGCTGTATACCTCTGATTTCTTGAGGCTGGAGCCTGTCAGTCTGTTAGGAACCAGATTGTGTGATCTTGTGGAACTGAGTTTTTTCCCTCCATGGTATTCAGGAGAACAAAAAGACTAGTTGCCATATTGCCATGCTTTGTATATATTTTACTGTTTATTATGTCAGTGTCCCTGTTGTTCAGAGTTTAACTATGGTATTAATGCTATAATGTACTTGATGCCTTTTTTTTTTTTTTTTGGCGGTACGTGGGCCTCTCACTGTTGTGGCCTCTCCTGTTGTGGAGCACAGGCTCCGGACGCACAGGCTCAGCGGCCATGGCTCACGGGCCCAGCCGCTCCGCGGCATGTGGGATCTTCCCGGACCGGGGCACGAATCCGTGTCCCCTGCATCGGCAGGCGGACTCCCAAGCACTGCGCCACTAGGGAAGCCCTACTTGATGCTTTTAATGTATCTCTTACTGTCTTAACCATTGGGAATGAAGTACTTTACAAATGATTATCATATTGTCCTTCTGTGGTATACTGCTTTTTTATTTCTGTTTTCCTTTCCAACCATTAGGTAAAAAGCTACCATTTTTCATGATACTACTTTGTCCTTAAATCCTGATTTTCCAAGTTGTGTTACTTTTTTAAGAAGTTCAAAAGAATATTTGAACTAAGAATGTATTTTTTAAAATCCCAAATTTGGATGTTTTTATTTTCTTTAACATGTAGCAAATTTTCTTTATGAAACTATGAAAATCCATTGTCCTAATTGCCATCATGTGCCCCTGCTTTGAACCTCACAACTTCTTTAGTACTGTTCATTGGATTTCACTTTGTGTTGAGGCCATATGAATGCCAATATTAGGCTCCTGTTTCCTCCCCTCCTTTATACAGATGGTAAAGTGACCGCATTTTGTATTCTCCATGGTGCCTAGCACCCTGCTTCACTTTTTGGAAGTAATCATTAAATATTTGAACTGTCAGTTCAGGGAAAGATGTTTATGTATCCTTTTGAATTAAGAGCTTCGTTTTGGACACTTTGTGAAATTCTTAAACCTATGTCACTAACTATGTATACATTAGTAAACGTATTTATAGAAGAATCTTCTGACAGCAGTCAAGAAAAACGTTTTCCCTGTAGTGGCTATCCTTAGTTTTGTTAATGATACTGGTATGATTCCTTTGATCAAGATGGCCACCTTTATTCTAAAAATTAGTGAAAATAATGAAAACAGTACTGTCAATGTAAAAAATATGAAGAGGGCAGTGAATTTTATTCCATTCAGGAATCTCTTGTCATTAGTGAATTCTTAGAAAGTTTAAAATATCTACAAAAGTTAAGGTTAGCTCTCCTAACCTTTAGTAGGAGTTTGCTTTGAAATACAAAAATCTTAAGGTTGTTATATGTATTACGAGATAGCAACATCTATTCACCAAACTTAATGGAGGTTGGCTCCATTACGAACTTCTCAAAGTATGAAGTAAAAGAATTCCTTCTAGTTGTGGAGAAATTTCTGTTCTTTAGAGGAAGGAAAGCAAGAATCAAGTGGAAATTGAGAGTTTAGAAAATACTGTATAAAATATGTGAATATATAGGTATATGTGTTTTATTTATGTTGCTTGTTTCAGAAAATTTAAGGCACTTATGAATTTTCTGAGTATCTTGTTAAAATGCAGATTATGATTCAGTGGGTCCGGCTCACCAATGATGATGATGATGATATTGACCATGATTCTGCTCTGTGCATACCACACTCTGAGTAGCAAGATTCAAATATGTATATGAATAATTTTATGAATATGTAATACAAGTAATATTATAATAGAAGCAAATACTTATACAGCATTTACTGTGGGCTAGGCACTGTTCTAAGTATTTTGTGTATACTAATTTTATCTACACAACAGCTCCTTGAAGTAGGTGCTATTTCTGTTTTTATAAAAACTGATACGTAGAGAAATTAAGTAAGTTGCTCAAGGTCACACATCTGCTAAATGTGTGTCTGTGATTTGAATCAGGCAGATGGGCTTTTTAGCATTTGTATTCCTGTGCTGCCACTATTCACCATGTAATCTTTTAAATCAAGAATTCTCGGCATAACGGGAAGAGCTGTGGAGCTTTTTTCAAAGGATGTGTCGGATTAGGAGACATATCCTCTACACTCCATGGCTTGGCTTCCATTGAGATTTACTTATACAGTAAGCCACTTTTATTGATAGATTTATGTCACATCACTTTGGTGTGATGAAGTGAAAAATATTTTGAGATCTTCAGGAATTATTCTTTAATGGCATTTCTAGGAAAAACAGGGTTTATATAACTGGTAAAATTTGTAAAGTGACAAGTCCCCAGATCACATATGCAGGGCTCTGAAAAATTCAAATGTTGTGAGAACTTACATGCTATTTTTGATCATGGTAAATGTTGCATATTTATGTAAATACTCTGGTTTCATCAGGTGCGACAAGCAGTATGTTTTAGAATTTAGAGCCAAGAACCATACTTAGCAAGTATCCAGTGGCTGTCTCAGTTACAGGCACACCTTGTTGTGTTTAGCTTTACTGCACTTAGCAGGTAACTTCTTTTTTTTTTTTTTCCCACAAATTGAAGGTTTGTGGCAACCCCCTGTTGAGCAAGTAGGTCAGGCACCATTTTTTCAACAGCATTTGCTCACTTCATGTGTCTTTCACATTTTGGTAATTTTTGCAGTATTTCATACTTTTTCATTATTATTATATTTGTTTTGGTGATCTGTGATCGGTGATCTTTGATGTTGCTGTTATAGTTTTGGGGTGGGAGGCACAAACTGTGCCCAAATAATATGGCGAACTTAGTTAATAAATGTTGTGTGTGTTCTGACTGCTCCACTGATCAGCTGCTCCCCTGTCTCTTTCCCTCTCCTTGGGCCTCTATTCCCTGAGACGTAACAATATTGAAATTAGGCAGGGCTTCCCTGGTGTCGCAGTTGTTGAGAGTCCGCCTGCCAATGCAGGGGACATGGGTTCGTGCCCCGGTCCGGGAAGATCCCACATGCCGCGGAGCGGCTGGGCCCATGAGCCATGGCCGCTGAGCCTGCGCATCCGGAGCCTGTGCTCCACAACGGGAGAGGTCACAGCAGTGAGAGGCCCGCGTACCGCAAAAAAAAAAAAAAAAAGAGGCAAATTAATAACCCTAATAATGGCCTCAAGTATTCAAGTGAGTGGAAGAATGGCGTGTCTCACTTTAAATCAAAAGCTAGAAGTGGGGCTTCCCTGGTGGCGCAGTGGTTGAGAGTCCGCCTGCCGATGCAGGGGACACGGGTTCGTGCCCCGGTCTGGGAAGATCCCACATGCCGCGGAGCGGCTGGGCCCGTGAGCCATGGCCGCTGGGCCTGTGCGTCCGGAGCCTGTGCTCCGCAACGGGAGAGGCCACAACAGTGAGAGGCCCACATAACGCAAAAAAAAAAAAAAAAAAGCTAGAAGTGATTAAGCTTTAGTGATGAAGGCATGTTGAAAGTTGAAATAGGCTGAAAGCTAGGCCTCTTGTACCAAACAGCCAAGTTGTAGATGCAAAGGAAAAGTTCTTGAAGGAAATTAAAAGTGCTTCTCCAGTGAACACATGAATGATAAGAAAGTGAAATAGCCTTATTGCTGATACGGAGAATGTTTGAGTGGTCTGGATCGAAGATCACACCAGGAACAACAGCATTCCCCCAAACCAAAGCCTAATCCTGAGCTAGGCCCTAACTCTCTTCAGTTCTGTGAAGGCTGCGAGAGGTGAGGAAGCTGCAGAAGAAAAGTTGAAGGCCAGCAGAGGTGGGTTTGGAGGTTTACGGAAGGGAGCTGTCTCCGTAACATACAAGTGCAAGGTGAAGCAGCAAGTGCTGATGTACAGACTATCAGGTAATCCAGAAGATTTTCAGTGTAGACAGAACAGCTTTCTATTTGAAGAACATGTCATCTAGGACTTCTATAGCTAGAGAGGAGAAGTCAGCACCTATCTTCAAAGTTTCAAAGGATTGGCTGACTCTTGTTAGGGTTTAATGCAGCTGGTGACTTTAAGTTGAAGCCAGCACTCATTTACCATTCTGAAAACCCTAAGCCCCTTAAGAACTATGCTAAATCTACTCTGCCTGTGCTCTATAAATGGAACAACACAGCTTGGATGTCAGTATGTCTGTTTACAGCGTGGTTTACTGAATATTTTAAACCCACCGTTGAGACCTACTGCTCAGAAAAGAAAGATTCCTTTCAAAGTATTATTGTTCCTTGACAGTGCACCTGGTCACCCAAGAGCTCTGATGGTGATCTACAGACGATTAATGTTGTTTTCATGCCTGCTCACACAACATCCATTCTGCAGTCCATGGATCCAAAGAGTAGTTTCAACTTTCAAGTCTATTTATTTAAGAAACACATTTCATAAGGCTATAGCTGCCATGGATAGTGATTTCTCTGATGGATCTGGGCAAAGTCAAATGAAAACCTCCTGCAAAGGATTCACCATTCTAGATGTCATTAAGAACATTCATGATTTGTGGAAAGAGGTCAAAATATCCATGCTAACAGGACTTTGGAAGAAGTTGATTCCAGCCCTCACGGATGACTTTGAGGGGCTCAAAGGGTGGAAGAGGTAACTTCAGATGTGGTGGAAGTAGCAGAAGAACTAAAATTAGAAGTGGAACCTGAAGATGTGACTGAATTGCTGTAATCTCTAAACAAAATATTAATGGATGAAGAGTTGTTTCTTATGGATGAGGAAAGAAAGTGGTTTCTTAAGATGGAATGTACTCCTGGTAAAGATTCTGTGAAGGTTGTTAATGTGACAACAAAGGATTTAGACTATTACGTAAACTTAGTTGATAAAGTAGTAGCAGGGTTTGAAAGGACTGACCCCACTTTTGGAAGAAGTTCTACTGTTGGTAAAATGCTGTGAACAGCACTGCATGCTACAGAGAAATCATTCTTGAAACAAGGAAGAGTCGATTGATGCAGCAACTTCATTGTCATCTTATTTGAAGAAATTGCCACGGCCGCCCCCGCCAGCCTTCATCGAAACCACCACCCTGATCAGTCAGCAGCCGTCAACACCAAGGCGAGATCTTCCACCAGCAAAAGATTATGACTCCCTGAAGGCTCAGGTGATGGTTAGCATTTCTTAGCAACAAAGTATTTTTAAATTAAGATATGCACATTATTTATTTAGACATTTATTTAGTCTATTGCACACTTAATAGACTACTGTATAATGTAAACATAACTTTTATATGCACTGGGAAACCGAAAAATTCATGTGACTTGCTTTATTGCGATATTCGCGTTATTGCAGTGGTTTGGAACCAAACCCACAACATCTTCGAGGTGTGCCTGTATTTTTAAAATAGTGGAAAACCCCACTTTTAAAATCACACAAAACCAATATAAATCATATTTAATCAGGGGAAACAGTGCCCGCCCTGGAGTGGTACTGAGACATCTTAGTGGAGCATTGCATGAGTGCCATCGGATCTAATCAACCCCAGCCATATTACAGGGAAGAGGAGCTGCAGACTGTATAAGTCAAAGTCAAAAGTCCTAATTAGTAACTGCCCTTGGTAACTGTCTGCAAATACTAATTTTTTTAACGTCTTTATTGGAGTATAATTGCTTTACAATGGTGTGTTAGTTTCTGCTTTATAACAAAGTGAATCAGCTATACATATACATACATCCCCATATCTCCTCCTTCTTGCATCTCCCTCCCTCCTACCCTCCCTGTCCCACCCCTCTAGGTGGTCACAAAGCACTGAGCTGATCTCCCTGTGCTATGTGGCTGCTTCCCAGTAGCTATCTGTTTTACATTTGGTAGTGTATATATGTCCATGCCACTCTCTCACTTTGTCCCAGCTTACCCTTCCCCCTCCCGTGTCCTCAAGTCCATTTGCAAATAGTAATTTGATTGTTTTAGCTCCTGAGTAAACATTACAATACTACAGATTTCTAAGAGGTTGCACCTCTTAACATTATATCAGTAGTATCTCTGTGATTCTTTTAAATGTTCGTTTTTTAGCATGTGTGCTAGATTATGCACCATTTTATGTTTTTAATACATGGTGTATATTTAAGTGCAAAATAATGCTAAATACAAATATCTGTATTTACAGAGATTTATCTGTGTTGGAATTAAGTATTGTCCTGAGTTTTAAGACTTTCTAAGAAGGAAGTCCGTATCATCATTAATTATATGGCTCAGTTCTGGTTTCAGTAAACTTTAGAATTAAAATCTTTATAATTAGTTTTAGCTGATAAATTTCTTTGTGTTACCTAGATATTAGGATTGGCTTGCTGGGACTTTGCCCCAGGCATTTAAATTTAGGTGAAAAAATTTTAATTAATGATTAAAAATAAATGTGTGTATGTTAGAGGGTGGGGGGATACTGTGTAGATTATTAATATCCTTCAACTCTCCATCCAGCCAAGAGCTGCTGCCCCAAGGTCAGCCTCCTTGTCATCCTTGTAGCTCCCAGTCATGCTCATGGCTGCTGGCCTCTCCTGTCATCCCCTTTCCCATCCTTCTCGCCCTCCCTTTGCCAGAGTAATTTGATTGATTTGAGGATGTATTTCTTGCAACTTGGATGTTAATTTATCAGTCAACAGGTGTTATTATTGATACAACATTGAAAAATAAAGGTGGTTTTTTTTTTGATTTAGTAATCTACTTTAATCTTTGCTAAATGTGTAATAAAAAGGACAGGGAAAGCTCTATTCACAGAAATGGAGGATGTAGTATGTCAATTTGAATTATTGCAGAGGCCTTTGTAAGGTTGGTATACTCAAAATAACAATTCTTCATTGTTTGGCACTCAGGTTGCTTTTATGAATAAAAATTGTGGCATCATAGCTTACATTTATAATATAATAAAACAGGACCCAATTTGAGAATCATAATTACTGCAAATTTTAAAAAGTCAATATACAATAAAATTAACCTTTCATGTACAGGTCTATGAATTTTAGCACATTTATAGATTTATGTAACTGCTATCACAGTCAATATAGAACATCCTTCACCCCAGAATATTTGTTTTCCCTTTATAGTGACATCCTTCTCCCACCCCAATACCTGGCAATAACTGATCTCTTCTGTCACTGTAGTTTTGTTTCCTCAAGAATGTCCTGTAAGTGGAATCATACAGTTTGTAGCCTTTGAGACTAACTTCTTTCATTCACATAATTATTTTGCAATTGAGCCAATCTGTTGTATATATCAATAGTTTGTTCCTTGTTATTGCTGAGTGATATTCTGATATATAAATGTATCAGTTTGCTTATCCATTTACCTGTTTACTTGTTGCAAGACATTTGGGTTGTATACAGTTTCTTCTGATTATGAATAGAGTTACTATGAACATTTGTGTACAGCTTTTTGTGTGAATATAAGTTTTCATTTCTCTAGGATAAATTCCTAGGAGTGGGATTGCTGGGTCACGTGTAAGTGTATGGTTTACTTCATAACATACTGCCAAACTGTTTTCTGGTAGGGCTGTACCATTTTGCATTCCCACCAGCAATGTATGAGAGTTCTAGTTGCTCAGAATCTTCACTTGGTATTGTCAGTATATTTTATTTTAGCCATTCTAATGGGTGTGTGTAGTGGTGTCTCATCACGGTTTTAATTTGCATTTCCTTAATGGCTGATGTTGGTGAACATCTTTTCATGTGTAGAATTGTCTGTTCGAGTCTTTTGCCCATTTTAAAATTCTGTTGTTTGCTTTCTTTACTGAGTTGTGAGAGTTTTTTTGTTTGTTTGTTTGTTTTTATTCTGGGTACAAGTCATTTAATATTTTCTCCCAGTCTATAGTTTGTCTTTTTATTGTTTTAACAGTACCTGCAGAACAAAAGCTTTTAATTTTGATGGGAGTCCAGTTTATCATTTTTTTCTTTTATAGTTCATGCTTTGTGGGTGTTAGGTTGGAAATTGCTTAAATCTCAGATGACATTGTGTCTTTCTTATATTTCATTCTGCTATACACTTTTTCTTTGAATTATTACAGTGCTTTGGAAATGAAATGATATAGCTAGAAACTTTTCTCCTAAAGTAAAGTTTAATGTTGAATGTTAATGGATGGCTTAAAAATATCAGGACTCAGAACCACATCAGTATGATTATTATTATAACTATATAAAAACATATTCATATTGAGGAAATTCTGCAAAGGGAAGGAACAGAAATGGCTAGTGTGGTTCTTTTAAGTCAGTGGTTTCCTAATCCTGGCTATTGTATCAGAATAATTGGGGTAGCTTTAAAAAGAAAAATACCCAGATTCTCTTTCTTTTGATCAGTTTTTTTTAGATCAGTAAATTGGTGGGCCCTCCAATTTTTTTTAATAGACTTTATTTTTAGAGCAGTTTTTGATTCACAGCAAAATTGAGCAGAAGGTACAGCGATTTCCAGTATGCCCCCTGACACATGTACAGCCTCCCCTACTATAAGCATCCCATACCAGAGTGGCGCATTTGTTAAAATAATGAACCTACACTGACATATCATTATCACCCAAAGTCCATAGTTTACGTTAGAGGGTCATTCTTGGTGGTGTTTATTCTATGCATTTTGACAAATGTGTAATGAAATACCATTATAGTACCATACAGAATATTTTCACTGCCGTAAAAATCTGTGCTCTGCCTGTTCATTTATTTATTTATTTATTTATTTATTTATTTATTTTGTGGTACGCGGGTCTCTCACTGTTGTGGCCTCTCCCGTTGCGGAGCACAGGCTCTGGACGCGCAGGCTCAGCGGCCATGGCTCACGGGCCCAGCCGCTCCGCGGCATGTGGGATCTTCCCGGACCGGGGCACGAACCCGTGTCCCCTGCATCGGCAGGCGGACTCTCAACCACTGCGCCACCAGGGAGCCCTCTGCCTGTTCATTTCTGTTCCACCCTAATCCCTAGCAACCACTGATCTTTTTTAGTTTCATTAGTTTTTCCTTTTCAAGAATGTCATATGGTTGGAATCATGTGGCACGTAGCCTTTTCAGATTGTCTTCTTTCACTTTGTAATATGTACTTAAGGTTCCTGTGTGTCTTTTCATGGCTTGATAGCTTATTTCTTTCTAGTGCTGAATGATACTCCATTGTCTGGATGTACCACAGTTTATTTGTTCACCTACTAAAGGACAGCTTGGTTGCTTCTAAGTTTTGGCAGTTATGAATAAAGCTGCTGTAAACATCAGTGTGGGGGTTTTATGTGGACATAAATTGTCAACTCCTTTGGTATTTATTCCAGGGAGCATAATTTTCTGTATCATATAGTAAGAGTATGTCTGGTTTTGTAAGAAGCTGCCAAACTCTCTTCCAAAATGACTTAGCATTTTGCATTCCTACCAACAGTGACTGAGGGTACCTCTTGCTCTGCATCCTCACCAGATTTGGTGATGTCGTTGTTTTGGGTTTTGGCCATTCTAATAGATGTGTAGTGGTATCCCATTGTTATTTTAATCTGCAGTTCCTTACCGGTCAGATGTTGGACATCTTTTTATATGCTTATTTGCCATCTGGATATCTTTTTGGTGAGGTGTCCAGGTCTTTTGCCAGTTTTTAAAAATTGGGTTGTTTGTTTTCTTATTGTCGAGTTTTATCAATTCTTTGTGTATTTTGGATAACAGTCCTTTTTCAGATTTGTGTGTCTTTTGTAAATATTTTCTCCCATTCTGTGTCTTATCTTCTTATTCTCTTGATTGAAATCTATTAGTCTCCATGGGATTCTATTTATTTGCCAAGTTTGTGATCTACTGTTTTAAATTACTGTGTCTTGCTTTATCCTTTGCAAGGCTAGATGTCTTGCATAGCCATCAGTTTTCAGCTACTCGTTTATCCTCTTTGTCACAGCTGGTCCATCCTGCTCTCAACTTCCATGGTTCTTCATCGTTTCACTCTTCAAATTCCAGCTCTTCATCTGGATAATCTTCATGTAGATTTTCTAAAGTAATGATGCTGGTCGTACTTGATCTGCAGGTCCCTTTGGTTCTGGTACCACCTCTCATCAGGGTTGCCTTTGCTGGTGCAAAGATTAATCATGTTACAACACACAGTTCCCACTTCCTATTTCAAGTTTTCTGTATTTTTATGTTAATAATTTGTAAAATAAAGGTTAAATCTTTTTTTCACTTTATGTGTATTTTGCTTTATATGCGAACTTAATCTTCTTTTGAAAAGCCTGTTTTGATCTTCATAAAGATTGAATTTTCACCTCATTCCTACCATTTTGTTGTATATGTTTGAACAAATATGAATTCACTTTTCATGTATCAGCGTATGAAGATATTTTTCTGGGGCAGTTTTAGAGGAACAGTTTTTTGCTCATAAAGTGATCTGAATAATTAAGAGATGATTGCAGCAAGTGTGCCTAAGGGTATTTATCTTTCATCTTTTAGTCCTGTCCGTGTGTGTAATCTTTCAAAAATAAATATAGCAAAATTAACAGTTTATAGCAGCTTATTTTCTGCTAAGTAAAATTCACTGTTACTGATTTGTCAGCATAATTTTTTGAAGTATAATGCAAATAAAGCAATTTTATCATTTATGACATGTTGTGCTGGTTGATCGCATTTTAATTTTGTTGAAAGGCAGGTATCCTATACTTGTTGCTCTGTTTTAGTGTATAAATCATTGATTTTAGAAAATATGCCTTATTTTATAACTTTTAAAATTTAATTGGTAAATTTTTCATTTATCCAACAAATATACCAAGCATATTCTTCCATTCCAAAATCAGGGTGACTTTAATACAGTTAACATATAACTTGATTTTATAACAAAGGGGGTATATAGAAGTTCACTTAAGTCCTTACAAATAATTAATTCCTAGATATGGTGTTTGGAATATATAATTTAATTTTTGTTATGTGGTACAGTTTCTCTAGTATTGTCATGATTTTGATTTAATTCCTACTCAAAGTTTATTGGTTCAGTGAAAGAATATGAAGGTTGAAGAATTTTGTAAATAGGTACATTTTCAACTTGCTGTGTTTTTGTTTTTGTTTTTAGTGTTAGCTACCTTGGGAACTTGCATATGATGAGTGGTAGACTTAATGAGTTGAAATAATTGGTATATTACCACTTTGCATGAAAGTGTTTGTTTAACACAGTGCTGTCAACTAACTGACATGGATGTTTATCACTTTTGATGTAGTCAGCATATTTATGGAGTAATCTCTGGGTGATATATTTGAAGTCAAGGAGCTGAGTCTGAACAAAAGATTATATAATAAAATTCTAAATTACGTGGTATAGGCTAGTGGTTTTCATACTGTATGCTTAGTAGAATAGATTTATTGTCCCATCACTAAAATCTCTCACTGACTTCTTTTCCTCTATAAATAAGAAAATACATAGTTTTCTCAACTTCAACTTACTCTCCCAAGTGTTGAGAGTAATGTGTTACGTGTATTTTTTTTTAATCTTTGGCACTTCGAACCACTTTATTCTAGTTCTAATATACAGTGACATTTTATTTACATGTATTTATAATTTGGGTTTACAGGTGTCTATATATCTCAACACACATATTAAATAATTTGTTTCTCAGAGAACACCATGACTTCAGATTCTCCCCAACCTGAAAAAGTTGAACCACTACTGCAGATTATCTATAGTGAAGAATGTTTAGAGATAGAAGATGTCTCTTTAAGCCGGAGTTATTGAGAGTTGAGCTAGACCATGGAGGATTGGTTGGATTTGAATAACTGCATAGGTTGGCAGTATAGTCCCAAAGTGTTGTAGGAACTTAGAGGACAAACACACTACTTTTTCATGACAAAGCTAGAACCAGAGTCTAGATTCTATTTCCTAGTCAAATAATCTTTCAGTTGGACTGATAACATAGCAGGAAAAAGTAGTGGTCAGTAACCTCATATTGGAGAAGGTGTCAATATGCTTGTGGACTGTGAAATTCCTGAGTTCTTATCAGGATTGCATTAGGAAGGCATTTCAGACTGAAAGGAACTTTATGTGCAAAGGCAGATATCCTGAAAGAGCTTACCTTGTTAGAGGTGGATCACGGTATTGGAGGGTGGGGATGAAATAAAGGGTCTTTTATATGCCAGGCACTGTTCTAGATGTGGAAGGTACACATGGAAAAGACAGACTCCCTGCTACTGTGGAGCTTACATTTTAGTAGGAGAAATCATAAACATAAATATGTAATATACTAGTAATTAGTGATGAGTACTTGAGGAAAAATAAAGTGTAGGGTAAAGGAATAGAGATAGACGTTACTGAAATAGGGTGTCAGGGAAGACCTTTTTGTGGAGGTGAAACTTGAGCAGAAAAAAAGGCAGGGAGTGAGGTATGTGAACCAGCGCAGAGGAGAGGGCAGAGCACATTTGCTGTATGCAGCTCCATGGTAGCTGGAGTGCATTAAGTTAATAGTTTATGCTCACTGAGTGTTTACTGAGTGCCAGACCCTGTTCTACCTGTATTACTAGTGGTAATTCAATCCTTAAAACAATCCTATAAAATGGATACTATTTCACATTTGAGGAAACTGAAGCACAGAGATTAAATACTTTACCCAAGGTTGCACAGCTAGTCGGCGAGCTGGGATTCAAGCCCAGGTAGTTTGACTCCAAAATTAGTGTTTTCGACCATTCTTCAAAGATGGGGGAGGGGAAGTGTAGTAGGAAATTTAATTGGAGCAATAGCCTGGGGCCAGTTCTGTGGGGCCTTTGTGGTTCCTTTACAAAGTATTTAGGATTTTATGCTGACAGTGAGGTTAAGTCATTGGCGGGTTGAGAAATGCCCAAGAGGTTGCTTTATGATTCTGCAGGTCAAGAGATGGGTCTGGACTATACAAAACACATTTGTTAGTTATCTGTATATAGGTTGTATTATAGCTTAAAGTATTTCTACTGGTCTACAACATGTTTCTTTGATCTAAAATCGAAGATTCCACTTCATTATTTTGTTGAACAGATATGTGCATGTATACATATGAGTGCGCGCGTGCTTGTGTAGAAACAAACTAATGAAATTTTCTGTTAATAGGTGCGAGAAGATGTACTAAATTCATTGAATAACAACTTTCTTCAAACGCTAAATCAAGCTTGGAACGATCATCAGACAGCTATGGTGATGATTAGAGACATACTAATGTATATGGTAAGTAGAGCTTTGTTGTTTTTCCTTTAAGTTAAGCATTTCAAAACACAGTGTCTTTTTCTGTCACATTTATTTGGATAGTACAACTCAGTGTGGAAAGCTTTTTTTCTTTTCTTTTTTTTTTAAATACTATTTCCTTCATAAGGGCCAACCTTAGCTTATATGAGTAAAATCTTAGTTGCTCCTGTACTTAATGATTAGAATGGAAAACTGAAAGGGAAAGATTTAATATTTTTCTAAATATCTAGCACTTATGCTTCAATATGTGAAATACTGAAAAGGCCATTTCTTCTTGAGTAAGGGTGATTGAGTGACAACATGAGAGATGAAAGCTGAATATTCATTCTCTTGCAAGTTTTTAAACCCTAATGTCCTTATATCTTCAGTTACAGGGGATGTCATATTAATACAAATATATTTGTAATAGCTGCCATCTATCACTCCTAATAATAAATCTCTCCCAATCTTACAAGGACTGTAAGTCCTTTCAGTATATATATAAATTCTTCAGATATGTATTGCCTTTTTCACCTAGTATTACTGTTTTTTAATCATTCAAGAAAAATATCTTGTTCATCAAAACAATTTGGAAAACATGGACCTGAGGTAGGCTGTTTAATAGCTTTCAAGGAGATTAAACTCTCAGGGTTTTTTTAACTTTAGTATGATTATTAAGATTCATCAAGCTTAATTATTGTGTCTGCAAAATCATCAAGCCCAATAACTTGTTACTTCATTGTTTATGTTTGAGAATTGGACATAATGATTTTCTTCTAAGATTTTACTCTCTGCTTTTCGAATTTTTATTTTCAGTTTCTTTAGTTTTGATTATTAGTTGTAATGGTGAGAGCGTGTCCTGGTTTCTTTTACTTGGTAGAATAAAGCAGTGTTTGGAAAGAATTTCCAATGAGAGCAAACAGCTGTAAAGTTTTTTGTTCTGCTGAGTGAATTCAATCAGACCTATTACCCCAGGTTTTATAGGGCTTAGTGGCAAGAGGGTCAAGGAGAAGCTACTTCATTTTTCAGGGTTTTGATGAAACGTTTAACAAATTATTTAGCCTTTCTGAGCTTCATTTTCCTCTTCAGGATATAGATTCATTTTATGTTGATATTTTGAGGTAAATGTGATAGCATGTGAAAACATATAATGTCTGGGATGTAAATGTGAAATAAGTTAACTTACTGCTGTCCTCTTTAAGTTTTGGATTTGGTGAGTCTTTAAATTCCAACACAAACCCTGAGATAGAAAATTACTTGAGATTTCATGGTCCATCACTTTATTGATAAAAGGAGTATTTTAAAATTATTTATATACTTTTTATACCATGCTGTTTTTAAAATTTCTGTTTTATTTCAGCACACACACATACCACTTTTTTTGTTGGCTGGGGGGGCAAATGAAATCTCAGACCTTGAATCCTGGCTGTTACGTGACCATAGTCAAGGAACTAATTATCATTCCTCAGCTTCCTCATTTATAAAATGAAAATAATATTGTGCTGATTGGGTAGAGTAGCCATGAGGCTTAAAGGAGCCGCTCCTTTCATATGAAGCACCTATATGGCCTGGACTATAGTAATTGCTCAGTAAAAATTAACTAGTATTAATATTTCCCACGATCTTTTCATCAAACCCAGCTGGTAGTACCACAACCCTAGATAAACCCAGCAACTTGCCTTTCCTGGGCTTCTGCTGGTAGAAACCCCACTTGGGAAACCTCACACAGGGTAGCTCAGTGCCACTATTTGTCCATTTTCACAAACCTCTAGTCAGCCCTCCACACTGCTCAGTAGTCTCATTCTTTCTCTATTCAGCTCATTCCACCACTTTGAAGGAGTTATTTCTCTTCAAACCTCCAGCTATCCTGCTGGTCCCCTTACTCTTACAGTCTTGCCTTCTGCCTCTCAGAGAGAAGGAGAAAGCATCAGATGGAAGCTGGGTTCATCTCTTGCCTCTGAATCTACAGGTTTCCCTCTACTTTCTCCCCTTTTGTTTTTCTCTTTTTCCCTCCCATTTTAATGGAGGGCAGTGTTTCCTCACCTATCAAATGCCATTTCTTCACCTGTGCTAAGAATCTCATTTCTTTCTGCTTTGTCAAAAAACAGAATTATTTTCAGGTTCTGCCTTTTTACTGGTCTTACTCATCAGCATTAGACACATTCAGGTCACTGGTATCCTCAAAATAAAATCCTACTACATTTTCGGTTGGACCCCTGCACTGCTTCCCAGGGTCTCTCATTGCCATGCACAGCTAAATGTCTCATAGGAAATGTTGACACTTGCTATCTCTTTTTTCTCATCTTTTATTCATCTTGAATATGTTTTAGTCACGCTTCTATCTCAACTCTTCTATTCATTCTTGCTCTTACTAGGATCACCGCGTCTACGCATCTCTGAAAGCAAAGCTCACTGCTAATCCTCATGCTCCTTGACTTTTCCAGCAGCATTGGCACAGTTGACTACCTTTTCGTCTTCTAACACGTTGGGTTCTTAATTTCTGTGACCAAACACTCCCTTGGTATGCCTCCTACCTTTCTGTTTCTTCTCAGTCACTCTTCCTTCTCCTCTGCCCTTTAAAAGAGAGGCATTCTTGAGGCTTAGTCCTAGGCTTCCTTCTCCTGGTACCTGTTATTTGCTTACCTTAGCTCTCTGTTGTGCCTCTGTGCAGGTGATTCCCACATTATGTCTCCAGCCTCATTTTCTGAGCTTCAGACTCGTAAATTCATTTATCTAGTTGGTGGCTCCCTTCATTGTCTGAGAGGTACTTCAAACTTGGCATTTCCAAATGAGCTCATAATCAGTGTCATTCCATCTGATCATGACAGAAACCTGGGAATTATTCTTGTCAGTTTCTCCTCCCTCTCTCCCTACATCATGTATTTCTAGAACCTGAAATTTCTCTGTTTTCGTATCTACTACCTAAGACCAAAGCACCTTCATTTCTTAGTAACTAGTCATATAACATTCACTGTGCTCCCCTCTATCCTCTTTTTTATATTGCTCTAGAATTATTACTTTAAAGCACATGATTATGTTACTGCCCTGCTGAAGTCCTTCTCTCTCATCTCGGAATTTTCACACGTCTTCTGTCTGGATATGTTTCCAGAATGTTTCCTCCCTTTATGTAATTTTTTTCCTATTTATCCTTTAAGTCTTAGCTTAAATTTCTGGTAAGCTTTCCCTGACTCATGCTGTGTACTGCACACTGGCACCAGCTGCTGTCACTGTACTCAGTACTACTACTTTTGTAGCATTTATCATTATTAACAACTGTTTAGTGCCTCGTTTCCTCACTAGACTGAACTTTATTGGGGCGGGGATGTCTGTGTCACCACTGTGTCTCCAACAACTAGCACAACTCCCTGCACAAACAAGGCACTCACATACATCTTTGAATTAATATACACATTCTTTTTTAATATATCATGCTTTTTTCAAAATGCTTATTAAAATATGCAGTTATAGATTCAGAAAGAAATTTAAATGTTGATAAGGTATCTTCATGTTCTATAAGGTAGACTTCTTTCATCCTTCATTCTCTTTATTTTTCCTTTTTATGTGTAGTATTCTGGGCTTAGTTAAATAAGTGCTTTTAAAAATTAAGGTAAAATTTATATACATTGAAATGTGCAAAACTGAAGTATATAAAGTTATTTTTGACACATGTGTGCTCCTTTGTAACCAGTACTTCAGTCAATATAAATAAATGCTTTTAATTTTCCAAAGATCAAAAAAAAATTTTCTGGGGCTTCCCTGGTGGCGCAGTGGTTGAGAGTCTGCCTGCCGATGCAGGGGACACGGGTTCGTGCCCCAGTCCGGGAAGATCCCACATGCCGCGGAGCGGCTGGGTCTGTGAGCCATGGCCACTGAGCCTGTGCGTCCGGAGCCTGTGCTCCACAACGGGAGAGGCCACAACAGTGAGAGGCCCGCATACCGCAAAAAAAAAAAAAAAAAAAAAAAAATTCTGTTGACATCTGCATTATTTTCTGTGAAGATTTTTACCCTCAATTCAGACTTATCAGATCACTTTACCTGCTTAGATAAGACATGCACCTGAGGTGTGCAGGTTTCTAGACAGATTTCTCTTTCCTATGAATTCTGACTCTAACTGTTGGAATTTTAGATCTCAGGCTCAGAGGGAGGAGAGAAGATGCTACACTGTCTTCCCACCTCCCTCCTACTCAGCTAGTTGACTTTTTCTCTAACAAGGAGGCGTCTGTATTTAAAATGCCCTGCGTGAGCCTCAGTGTATATAGATAGCATGGGACACACTGACTCTTGAAAGTGGAAGTGGAATCAATCACAGGTTACGTGGAGGCAGCCGTTGGTCACAATTTGTCCCCACTCACTTTGTTGTTGGCAGGTTCAGCGTTCCAGAAAGAAAAGTGTACATGTCTCTAGATGGAACATGTGATCTATACCCCTTTCTGACATTTGAGACTTGCATTATGTATTTTGCCCCTGAAGGTGCTGGAGTTTGTAATCTCTGCTTTGTTTGTTTCTTATTTTTAATTCATTCTTTTCTTTAAGAAAAGTTAACATGTTAAACTTTTAAGATTGGTTTGAGCCTACTTAGTATAAGTTTCCTTTTCAATTTTTTAATTGTTTAAAAGATGAATGATTGGGGAAAGATCTGATTATTTTATGGAGAAAATGTGTTATAGGTTATATAATAGCTTTATCAGAATAATCCACAGGTATATTAATATTCAGTTCATTTCCCTCCCCCCCTTAAACTATAAAATGAATACAGTATCAAGGGAGAGTTAAATTTATGGATGGTATTCTGTAGGTTACTTTTGAGCAATTAGAATTAATGTCAAAAGATATAGGAAAGCATTTCCTGTTGTGATATGTAGGCTAATAGAAGGTTAATAGAGGAATTTTCTGCATAAAACTGGTTATTTTCAAAGATATTTTCATGTTTTTACTTGAATTTATCTATATTCCCAGTCATTTTCACAAATAACAAAGATATAGTACGATTGCAGGTTATCCTTAAAGACTAGAGGCTATAAATTCAAAGTCCTGGGGTGGAGAGTTGACCCAGGAGAGGAGGGTCACCTCTTCTTTGAGCTCTATGGGAAGTCATCAAGGATGGTGGGTGAAGAGGTGAAGTGGGATGTAGCAGCAACTTTGTGACGAGGAAAGAAGCTGAGGAACTCTTCTGATGCTCTTGGTCTCCTTAATAAAGTAGAAGGCGGGACCATCAGTTATGGGTGACAGAAGCATGTCAGGTGTTGAGGAGTGTGGTAGACTGAGTAATGGGCCCCCAGATATGCCCATGACTAACCTCTGGAACCTAGGGATTGTTACCTTATATGGCAAAAGGAACTTTGCAGATGTGATTAGGTTGAGGATCATGAGATGTTGTTTTCCTAGGTTACCCTGGTGGGCCCAGTAGAAGTGCAGGGTCTTTATAAGAGGGTCGCAGGAGGGTCAGAGTAAGAGAAGTCAGTATGATGACAGAGGCAGAGATTGGCGTGATAACGCTTTGAAGATGGAAAAGGGGCTATAGCCAGGGAATACAGGTGGCTACTGGAAGCTGAAAAAGACAAGGAAGTGGATTCCCCCCTCAGAGCCTCCAGAAAGAACCAGCCCTGTCGACATCTTGATTTATCCTAGTGAAACTGTTTTCAGTCTTCTCAACTGTAGAACTGTTAGAGAATAAGTAAGGTACTAAAGTTGCGGTAATTTCTTCAGCAATGATAGGAAACTAACACATGGGGGAAGTTTGGAATATCCCCTGTGCTGGGGTCAACTATCTATAAATAAATAAGTGGATCATCTGTAATTGTGAGGGGATAATTTAGGGTAAGTTGGCACAAATTTTGTATAGCGGAGGCAGTCAGCAGCATTTGTACTTTTTTCGGAGGTACTTAAGCAGTCTCAGAGAAGAATATTCAAAAACTAAGGAAAACCTACTGATATAATTTGGCTTATTCGGTATGGGGAAGAATTCTAATAAGATAGTAGCATTGTTAAAATTGTTGATCGTGGAGCTGTGCTGTTTAATAAGCAGGCAAGTGAATCACAAGGTCCCAGGAAACAGAAGTATTAGGTGTCAGGTATCAGTAGACCTGGAGGTCCAGTTAGAATGCGGAGCAGTTGAAGTGTAACCGAGGAGAGGCGGGAGGAAAGAGGGTCTGTAATACCAGGGACACTTGATGTCTTCTATGATGAGTCTCAAGATTTGTCCATATCAATATGTGGGTAAAGGGAATCCTGATAATATGGGAGATGAAAATTCAGGCATCTGTAAGGAGTGTGTCAGATTGGTCATTATTATGAAAGTTGCAGTTACCAAAGGTAATAGATGTCAAGGCGTAGAGTTGAGAGAAATAATGTAAGCTGCTTGCTGAAGCTACCAAGGATTTGTATGTCCTTGGAGATCAGAAGACAGGATGAGAACATGGAGATGACAGAATCTGTGAGTCTGTTTTTTCTCGTAGATGTTGATACTGTTAGTTCCAAAAAATACTTCTTTACTGTATTCTAGATTGCACATTGAGAAAAGTTTGAAAATAGCTGTATTCTGGAAGAACATAGGTAGGTTGCTTAAGAGTCTTCTTGGTACTTTCTGTTTTCAAAATAACATCTTAGAAGAAAATAGGATCCAGTGGCTTTGGGACTGTTAAGCTTCACACTTGTTCAATATATTTACTTACTGCTTTTGCAAGAAAGGTCTGTGCAAGACAGGTTCCCCATATGTGCTCTAGTGTTTGCATTTGTGACTGACAGTATAATACCTTGGCATCTTTTTATGGTTAGGTCAAAAGCCAGGTACTAGGCCTTTATGTAAAAATAAAACTAGGGCAACATCATAAATACTGTAAAGGTTAAGAGTATTGTGCTTGATAATTAGGATTTCTTCCTTGCCGTCCATTTTAGCTCCTCTTTCAAACAAATTAATAGAACCATAAACACCTTGATTACTATGCCCTATGAACTGTTTCTGTGTACTGATTATGTAGCAGTCTATGACTGAGTTTAGGGAGGCAAGTATTAATTCAGCCAGAGGTAGGCCCTGTGGTGGTGCAGTCATATCTTGCTGTAGGAAAGGAAATGAAACTTTTGTCCGTAAAGGGGACTGGTCCCCATATATATACGTGTGTGTGTGTGTGTGTGTGTGTGTGTGTGTGTGTGTGTGTGTGTATGATAATTTTGTGTAATATCATATATATATATGATAATTTATTTACACAGAGTTGAGCCAACATTCATTCACCTTTGTGCTTATGTGGATAAATTCATTCATTCAGCAGGTATCCAATGACGGTGTATTATGTATCAGACACTATATTCTAAACAACTGTGTTCATTTTTCCAGTTTCTTCTATCACTGGGCAGTTTTATGATGTGGACATCCCATTTGGGCAGATAATCCTGGTTTCCCAAGCCTAATTTAAGAACAGTGATTTTATCAATGATCCATCCAGATGTAAGCTATCAAAGCATATTAGAACTCTTTAGTATTGTTTCTTTTCTCATTTTCTATTTTGAATTTGATAATAAAATTCTCATGGAAGAAGTGACTTTCTAAGGCTTTAGATACCTAATTGTCATCAGAAGTTATTTAAAACCATCATTATTAGAACACTTAGAAACTCAGCAAAAATATTAGATACTGTAGCAATTATTCTAACCACTTGATAGTATATTAGCCTTAAACTAATTTGAAAGTCCTCTTCAGTTTTTTTAGAAACACTTTTGTTGATATATAACATAAATTAAACTACACAATTGTTTTTTGCCCGTTTTTTTTTAAATGTGGGTTTTCTGGGGTTTGTTTTTTTTAGTAATTTGTGAGAGTTCTTTATATGTTCTGGACAAATGTTCTTTGTCAAATAATATATGTATTGTGAGGTAGTGTCTTCCATTTTGGGCTTGCCTTTTCTCTTAGTGGTGTCTTTGAAGAGAAGTTTTTAATTTCAGTTAATTTCAGTTTTTCAATCTGCAATTGTTGGATAAAGTGTTGTAAACATACCAGTTAGTCAGATTTACTAATCAAGTTCAGATCTTCCATGTCTTTACTAAACTTTTTGTCTGCTTGTTCTATCAACTACCAAGAAATATTAAAATCTTCAGATTTGATTTGTTTGTTTATTGTTTTAGTTTATATATTTTGAGGTTTTGTTACAAAGTGAATATCAGTTTAGGGTTTTATCTTACTATTGAATCGACTTTTTTATTTTTCTGAAATATCCTTCTTTATCACTAGTAATACTTCTTGCTTAAAGACTACTTTGTCTAGTGTTACTATATGAGCTTTCTTACAATTAATGTTTGCATGGCAAACTTCATCTCATCCTTTTCTTTCCACCTTTTTGTGTCCTTATATTTAAGGTGTGTCACTTGTAAGTACCATATAATAACATGCTTTTTAACCTATCTGATAATCTTTGTTTTTAAATTGAAGCATATAATTCATTTACATTTAATGTGATTACTGATGTATTTGGGTTTATATTTCCCATCCTACTGTTTTGTTTTTTTCCTGTTTGTCTTATCTGTTCTTTTGATTTTTTTCAGCTTTCTTTCCTCCTTTTAGGTGAATCAAGTATGCTTTATTATCCTATCCCCTTCCCCCACTAGCTGTTATTTATATATACATTTATTATTATTATTTTAAGGATTACCTTAGAGATTACAACATAGATCCTTGACTTATAGTTTACCTTATATTAGTTTTTTTTTTTTTTAAACCACTTTTGGATAGTATCAGAGTCTTAGAATACTTTGACTTCCTGGGGCTTTTCCCCCTTAGTTTTTAGACATTTGATCCTGGGGTGCTTGTTTTGTTTTGATGCGGGGACAGGCCTGGTAATTTTTCCAACATTGTGTATGAAAAATTGTGGAGGCCCTGGATGATGATGTTTTCCTTCATAGGATCAAAGATCACTGTGATCTAGTTGAAGCTGGCTTTTAGGCTTTGTTAAGGTTGATCTATTTTAGTTTGCCTTTTTTTCCAGGGCATGTTTTTTACACACAGGAAATAACCCCTTCTGGGGTCTCAGTTAAAAGCCTGAGTTGTTTACTGGTTCACTCTACACAGTTACTGTGCCTTGAGATACCAGCTTTTGTCTCTCTCTACTGCAAGTCTGCCAGCAGTCTCTGTTCAGCTCTTTAGTCTCCCAGTGCTGCTTTCTATTTGGTATTCTGGTGTCTCATCCACGCTTAGGTGATGTGTCAGTAAACATCTCAGTGAAAATTGCTTGCAGAATTTCTGGCTCTTCTTTACATTTCTCTCTTCTTCAGACTTGTGCTGCGTAAGTCTTAGCTGCTTGATAGCCAGCCCACCTGTGACTTTCTGCTTGGCCTCTTTCCAGTCCTCCAAATACAGCAAATGACCCAAGGGAACGAGTGAAGGTGAACGTAGGGCTCCTCTCAGTATACTTGTCTTTTCTCCAGAATCCGGGCCCCGCAAGTCCAGGTTGCTTTTGGTGCTCTTTGATGCTTTTAAACAGTATTTGTTCGTTTGTTTTAATTGTTGTAAAACGCACATAACATAAAATTTATTATCTTAATCATTTTAAAGTGTACAGTTAGTTCAGTGGTGTTAAGTACATTTATACTGTTGCACAGCCATCACCTCCATTCATTTCCAGAATTTTCATCTTGCAAAACTAAAACTTGACACCCTCTAAATGATAACTCCCCATTCCCCACTCCCTGGTCACCGCCATTGTACTTTCTGTATGAATTAGACCACTCTAGCTAGCTACCTCATATAAGTGGAATCATAGAGTATCCGTCCTTTTGCAACTCAAGTTTCATCCATGTTGTAGCCTGAGTCTGCATTCCCTTCCTTAACAGATTCGTGGTTACCAGAGGGAAAGGGAGATGGGGGCAGGGCAAGGTGGGTAAAAAGGAGGTTGGCTGTATGACGACAGAAACTAAACATTTGGTGGTGAGCACGTTGTAGTGTATACAGAAGTCATAATATAATGTTGTACACATGAAATGTACGTAATGTTATAAACCAATGTTGCATCAGTTTTTAAAATTGCCCCTCTTTTTCAGGCTGAATAATATTCAGTTGTATGGCTATACCACATTTGCTTATCCATTCATCTGTCAGTGGTCACTTGGCGTGTTTCCATCCTTTGGCTATTTTGAATAATGCTGCTATGAACATGGGTGTATGAATATTTCTTTAAGACCCTTCTTTTGACTCTTTTGAGTATAAACCTAGATGGTAGAATTGCTAGATCATATGGTAATTCTGTTTTTATTTATATTTATTTATTTACCCTTTTTATTCAAAATTTTTTTTTATTTTTAAAAAATTTATTTAATTATTTTATTTATTTGGTTGCGCCGGGTCTTAGTTGCAGCATGCGGGCTCCTGCCGCTTTTCTAGTCTCTTTTTTTAAAAAAAAGATAAACGAAAACAGTTATAGATCTTCTTGCCTTGAGGACAAGAAAGTGAAAGAAGAATTATTTAAGTTTAATTAAGCTCCTTGACAGTGTGCTTCATAAACCAACTTTCAGAGCTATTCACTTCAATTTAAACAGTGGTCTTTGCCTAAATAAATAGCTACCATTGGTCATAAGTGGAATCAAGGAGGGAAGTGTAGATAAATGAGTACTAATCCATAACTGCCCTTAGTTCATTAGTGGTGTTGTTAAAAGTACTGAACTGCTGGTATTTGAAGCAAAAATTTTATAACAAACTCCCTCAAAAAATAATTGAGACAAAGGACTATTGCATTTATATTTGTAGTACTGAGTGTTCAGAGTTGAATGTAACCCAAAGGTTAGTTTTAGAATTTGCTTCCCAAATACCTATTTAATCTTACAAGAAAACATTCTTCAAATGAGATACTAGATATGAGTGATATTGATGAAAGAGCTTATAATTTGTCCTTTCCTTGGGTGCATCATTGATTCCTATGCCCAGTACACATTTATCCTAGTTTGCTTTTTCGTGATACAATGACTGTTGGTTAAAAATGTTTCCCGAACCATTTCTTGTGGATAAAGTAGTAAGAGTTATTTTTTGAGGTTCATTATCAAATTTTTGTTGTTTTATTTTTATTTAAATACCACTCCCTGAGTCATGAAGCTTTTTAGCCCACTTAAACAGTCACTCCTTGACTTTGCACAGGTTTAGCTTTCATAAAATCTATATTTTCTCATAGTGTGTCTTGACACACCTAAGAATACTTTTGCATGCTGAGTTTGATCTCTCATATATTAGTTAAATATTTAGGTATCTTGGTGGATTAGGTGTCTTGGTGAAGCCATCAGTTAAGGGGAAAAGGTTTGCTTTGCCTAGGAATAGCATCTCCCAAGAGGGAACCATAAACAGAGATTTTAAATGTAATTTTATCTCTGTAGTTAGGAAACTCACATCCCTTAAGTAAAGCTAATGTTTGATCCAGACGTGAGGCTTTCAAATGGATTTTTCAGAACATTTTATATTTAAAATGCCTGTATTTTGGCTTTCAAAAGGCAAATAGAAGCAACCACCAACTTTCTATCTCTGCTGAGTTCTCTTCAATAGTTAAATGACTAATGTTGGACTCATACAAACTACCTTTTGGTCAAATTAAATATTCACATAGAAAGGTATACAAAATAAAAAGTTCTCCAGTGATTTAAATGATTAGAGCTAAATTGATATTGTATTACATAAAATTAACCACTTATTTTTTTAACAAAGAGAGATTCCTGTTAGAATCTATTATGAAAGGCTGTTGTGTACCCACAGGCTGAATTCCTTCTGGTAGTGCTGATAAACAGTAAACAGCAGATTTAGCGTGTTCATTCAGCAAATAATCACGTGCAGATCACAAGTTTATTGTGAATATGTGCCTGCATTAGTTTAATGTACGCACACATAAACACTCAGATGTATGTATGTATAGCTTTTATTTTACTTGATGGTAATTAATCATATGTACCAAACAATATAAATGACTATTTGGTATTACTCATTTAAGTAGCTATACTCATGTTTGCAGGTTTGCCCTTCTCTATTTATTAGCTCTCTGGTATCTATAATCATATTTCAGGGTTAACAGCTTTTCTTAATATTATGTCATTTAATTATAATCATTATACACCTTGACAGTCTCACATTAAAAGACAAGGGTTTGGCTTTTATCCTACAACATCTGTACTTCCCTTATCTCCAGTCATCCTCCATGGATGTAAATTTTCTATGCTTTGCTCAGATACTCCAACCATGTGTTCCCATCATACCTGGCTTCTTTTACTCTGAAACATTGTTCTCTCCCATATGCATTATGCCTGCAGAACTCATCAGCTGCACCTGGCTCTCTTTCTGTCTTTTTGCCACAGGGCTTAAGATAGCAGATATTATAGGCCAATACGGTTATAGACTCACCTGCTTTGGTAGTGATAGCATCACTGTGTTTAGGATTGAGAAGAGAGTAACCCAGGCCAGGGGAGACTGATAACAGAAAGGGAAGGAGTAATATTGAAATGTGTCTTGATCCCTAGTGTATGTTAATTTTTTTTTTTTTTTTTTTTTTGCGGTACACGGGCCTCTCACTGTTGTGGCCTCTCCCGTTGCGGAGCACAGGCTCCGGACGCGCAGGCTCAGCAGCCATGGCTCACGGGCCCATCCGCTCCGTGGCACGTGGGATCTTCCCGGACCGGGGCACGAACCCGTGTCCCCTGCATCGGCAGGCAGACTCTCAACCACTGTGCCACCAGGGAAGCCCTTATTTTTGATCAGAGAGTTTAGCTTCAAAGGAAATCAGAGTTTTAGAGACTGTCTTTACCAGCCCTTTATGTTACCCGGAACTGGAGTGGGTAAATGACTTACTCAGGGTCATACCACCAGTTAATGGTAGAGCCGGAGATAATCCGAAAAATTCTGTAACTGACACGTCCACTTTAGAAAACAATTTGGCAATTTTCATATAGCTCAATAGTACTTCTACTCATAGAAATCCATCCAAGAGAAATGAAAGCATACGTCCAACAAGAAGATTGTACCCAAGTGTTCATAGCAACATTACTCATAGTAGGCTGGAAACGGCCAGTAAACTGGAAACAGCCCCAAATATCCATCAGCTGATAAATGGATAAGCTAAATGTGGCATATCCAATACAATGGAATACTTCAGCCCAAGAAAGGAATGAAATACTAATATATGTTATATTAATGAACCTTAGCAACTTTACGCTTGATGAAAAATCAGACACAAAAGATTACATGTTCTGTGATTCCACTTATGTGAAATGTCCAGGAAAGGAAATGTATAGAAAGAGTAAGCAGAGGTGCTGGAAGTGAAGATTGACTGCGGAAGGGCTGGAGGGATTTTTTTCTTTTCCTTTTTCCTTTTTCTTTCTTTTTTTTGAGTGATGGAAGTATATTCTAGAACTGGATTGTGGCAGTGACTACACAATATAGAAATTTACTGTAAATTATTGAACCATGCTCTTAAAATGAGTGAATTTTACAGCATATAACTGCAATAAAGCCAAAAGGGGAAAACTTTAAACATTTTTCACTTTAACACTCTTATAAACGTTTACTCTGAAGATTACGTTGCATGTGTCTTTTGTTCTGTAATTCTTAAAAGTAGTTGCCTTTCACCAAAAACAATAAAATCTGACTTGGTTCTTTGACATTTCTCTTAGCCTAAATTAAGAACATTTGGTTTCCTAAGAAAGAGGTTAGTGTCTTAGTAGACATATGTTAAGTTGGCTTATATCATATGTATGTGATGTTATATATCCCCCACAAGATGTGCTGAATGTCACAGAGGCATATCGTACAGTTGAAACTTAACAGTACCTGCCCGAATTAACAGTACTTTCTGTTCTAGCTGTGAAACAGCGTGATTGATACAAAGTTCTCTCAGTGCTGTTCCACTACTTTTCAGTGTATCTTCTCTGTTTTGCTCTTGTCAGTTGAGCTTTGCTTACTGAGAGTCAGTTGTATTTGTTTTCAAGCCTGTTTATGCTAGTTGTACTTCTTGTTATTACATCATTTTTTATTGTGTAAGTCAATAGAAGTACGAAAAACAAATTTGTTATTTGGCAAACTAGATTGAATGTTTTGCAAAGACTTGACAAAGGGAAATCACTAAATATTGGGTAATTTGGTAATTTAAAAGACTGGAGTGGAAATTGTAAAAATCTAGAAGGCCATTTACATTGCTTCACAGTTGTCTCTGGTCATTAGCCATCTTAATGAAACTGAACGTAGACAGGCTAGACATTTATGATGTATGGGTATATGTGAGAAAGACAGCGTTGACTTCTAATCACAGGACTCATGATCAAAGAAAAAGTCTTTATCTCAGTGAATGCTTATATGTTTTAAATTAAAATGTTTAAGGTGCTGGTGGTGTGTGTGTGTGTCTGTTTAATAGTTTTCCTCTTTTACCACTTTAGCTAGCTTGTTACTGGTTTTGATTGCATTGGGTAAGAGTGATTCTGTATTCGGTACAGAATCTGTACCATAGAAACTTATAATCAAAATTGTAAAAATCAAATTTATAAATAATTTACTCAGTAATTGGAGTGATTATTTTCTCATTGCTTTATAAATTATTAGATTTATGCCAGTTTTTATTGAATGTGTTTTGTTTTATGCTGAAAAGTAAGCCAGAATCAGGATGGTAGTGGAGGGTGGGGAGTGTTGGACCTGAAGGTCATGAGAGTAAAGAGTAGCTTCAGTACATAGAAAACAGTGAGGCCATCAAAAAGGAGGAGGGATGCGGTCAGGGCAAAACTCAGAATTTAAGATCTTGAGGAAGGAAGTGTGAAATTCAAGAATTTATTGAAGAAGTCATCAATGAAAATTTTGAACTTAACTGAAGTTGCTGTCAGGATTTGAAAAATGTGATATAAAATGTAGAAAGTGAGCACCAACAATGCTAATAAAAGAGGAGCTTTCCTTGTAGCCATTAGGTATGTACCATTGTGTGAGATGAATGAAAGTTGGAGGATAGTGTCTGTGAAGAGAGTGCTCCTCATGGAGAATTTAGAAAGGTGATCAGGACCATTTAATACTAATATGGTAGAACTTCTGTTCATGTTTACCTTGTATTTTATTTGGTGTTGCTTGTATTAACAGTGTTCCTTTAAAAGTTCAGAGATCACAGTTTGCAGTGAGTCTTACTGTTTTTGGATTACAAATGCCTTTAAGAATCTGGTGAAAGCTACGGACTCTTTCCAGAATACTTACGTATGAACAAACACACAATAATTTAAAAATTTGGGGAAGTTCACAGACCCGCCAAAGCCCGGAGAGGTCCTGGTTAAGAACAGAAAGGAATTCTGTTACTAATCCTTTTGTGAATTAAGAACAGTAGTTTTATTTCAGTGTATTTTGGTGTAAATACAGATTTTAAAATATTTCACAAAATAGGACTTTTATGGCCAGTAATTCTGGATTATCTGTACTCTTATTAAGTGAGACACCAGTAATCATGTTGGTAAGAACTTGAAAGTTAGTTGACTACCAGTAAATAATCTGAAATGGCAGTAGCTAGGGGTGTTTTAATTATGTAATACTGAATGCTGCTCTGTTATAAGCATTAGAACCTTTTAACATTTACCAGTACACAGTCAGCTTAAGTCACATGCATCTGTATTTCATTCAGCTCTCAATTTTACTTAAAGAATATGGTCTTCAGGTACAGTATTTAAGAAAATAAGAACCATATTTGTGCATGGTATGGCTTTGGGAGAAAGGAAGTTCTGCCTGCCTTGCTGTCTACCTTTCTCCTCTGCTTTCTGCTGACTTGCCTCTCTCCCTGGGTGGGGTGCTTGCTTTTTTCCTCCCTTTTTCTTAGGGTAAATGGGCAACCGCCTATAGCCATTGTTTCAGTAGCAATTGTAAATTGTAAGGACTTACTATATATAACTTTTATATAACTTGGGAGGTACTAGAAAATTCCATGTTGCTTGAAGTGTTTCTCACCTGCAAAATTGACCACTTTTGGAATTTTATTTCCTTTATTATTGTAACTCAAAAGGATTATTTTTATGTTCGCAAGAGTTATACTAATGTTTATATTATGATTTTGCTTTAACTGCAGGACCGTGTGTACGTACAACAAAATAATGTGGAGAATGTCTACAATTTGGGATTAATTATTTTTCGAGATCAAGTTGTACGTTATGGGTGTATTAGGGATCACCTACGACAAACGCTGTTGGATATGATTGCCAGAGAGCGGAAAGGAGAAGTTGTAGACCGGTATAATAATCTTTTTACTCTTTGGGTTTTGGTTTTTACTGGTTATATCTTGAGAACCGATTCACTGTCTTAAGTTTATTAAAGTAAATTAAAGTTTGATTGTCCAGCATTTTATGAAAATACTCAAAAACCTTATATCACAGTTAACAAAGTTAGCTAGATTGTAACTAAAAAGCACACATTTATTTTTAGAAGAAACCATCCTAAGCTTTTATTGAATATACTTTTAAAAAGCAAATCAGCCATTAGTCTTCTTTGATTTCTTATGTATTTTTTTTATGCTGGCTTTTTTTTTTTTTTTTTTTGCTATTTGATAATATATTTTTTTCTTCTTTAAAAGGGCTTTTGGCTAGCATTTATTTTTAAGGTCTTTGAAGAAAAAAATGTTGAACGTAGTCTAAAATGACTAAGAACTCTTGTAGTCCTTTTGTTAAGTCATATTCCACCCCCCCAAACATTGTTGCCATTTTTTTGACACTGCAGCCAGAGTGGCTCGAAACATGCAAGACTGCTCTCTTTGCTGCTTTGTATTCAAAGCAGCTGTTAGAGGAAGACTTGTAAAGTTCTTTTTATTTCAGCTTTGGTGCTTGGTCAGGATTGCCCAAAAGCCATTTGGTGCAAAAAAATTATATTGCCTAAGAGTAACTGCGTTGTACCCATGTCAAGTGCTGTAGACTCCCTCTCTCCTCCCTGCTTCCTGATAGGCTGTTTATTCTTTTTGTGCTTTTATTTTATTTTATTTTATTTTTTTCGGTACTCGGGCCTCTCGCTGTTGTGGCCTCTCCCGTTGCGGAGCACAGGCTCCGGACGCGCAGGCTCAGCGGCCATGGCTCACGGGCCCAGCCGCTCCGTGGCATGTGGGATCCTCCCGGACCGGGGCACGAAACCGTGTCCCCTGCATCGGCAGGCGGACTCTCAACCACTGCACCACCAGGGAAGCCCTCTTTTTGTGCTTTTAAATACACAGGAATATTTAGTCATTTTAAACATATTTTCTTCAAAACTCCTAAGTTACAACAGCATGAGAACAACTTGAGATAAATAGCTGTGCAGTCAAGATATGCTTTCCAATTAAAATTACTCTAAATCCTTATGTTATAAATTAGTTGCTTATGGGAGGTTGGTCACTTTGGTTAAAAAAAGTAGCTCTGGAAGTCTTTCTAGCTACTTCTGCTGCATCTTTTACATGAATCTTTAATGTGTTTTTATTATCAAGTGGTTTAACTTCTTTTGACAGAGGCGCAATAAGAAATGCTTGCCAGATGTTAATGATTTTAGGTCTCGAAGGACGATCGGTCTATGAAGAAGATTTTGAGGCTCCTTTTTTGGAAATGTCTGCAGAGTTTTTTCAGGTAATCAGTGAAGATATAAATAAATACTCTTTTAAGATGTTCTTAAAATTACCGAATATAGTTAGTAATTTAAGCATTTTGACCTTTTTGTACTGAGGCCTTTTGGGGAAGAGGGTGCAAATTACACCCTTCAGCACACCCACCCCACAGTCTCACAGTCCAGTGAAGGAACTGTCCGAAAATAAGTCGAAGGGGTTGGACTTACACACGTGATTGTTCAAAAATTATATGCATAAAACATCTAAACTTAGAAATAACCTTAAATTGTAGTATATTTATATGTTACTAATTATTTACCATAGAGTCACAGGCAGTACATCACCAACGAAGTTTCACTATTCAGGCTTTTTGGTAATATAAGTTACTAGTAAAATAAATATAGATATATGCATGATCCCATAAGGCATATATATGTCTTAAGAGCTGTTGATTATGAAATTAAAAGTCAGTAAGTACAGTTGATAAAAATTTGCAGCAGTATATACAACCCCAAATCAACTACGTTGCTGAAAGTAAAGCTAAACCGGTACTATTTTGTAATGAAATGATAATAACAATGACTGAGTACTATGACAAATGATAAGACAATATTTATAAGGTCAGGATAATAGGGCATTCTTCCTGAAAGCCTCAACTCTCTGAGCAATTTATAGTAGGAGCTTTGTAGTGTTGCTAAAGTAGACTTTACTGGTCAAGTTTAGTAATAACCTTTTAAAGAACGAAATGAATAGAACGTTACAATAGCTCTACAGTACATCATTTGTAGAAGCCATTGGATGAGTATAGAAGTAGACTCGGTGGGTTTCGGTGTCTTTTGGATTGGCGTAACCCCCAGGCCACTTTTCAAAAATCAGCCTGTAGCCATCAGGAAGTTTTGTGTGGCCTGTACTGGTGAGCCTGGACCATACTTCATGAACTATTAATTTTATAATGTAGGAAACAGGCTTTATTTTCTGGTAACACAGCAACTACTTCTAGATATTTTTGGCAACGTTTTTGACGTTTGCATTTGTTTTAATTACCTTCATTACAGTATAGAAATACCAGTAGATGGTTAATTGTCAGGATCCCAAAGTGTGTTGCAGTGGCATATGTATACATCTGTGTGTATATATAAAATACAGTTTTAACAGTGAAGTGACGGTCTCACCAAGATTTTTGTTTGGTGTGTTAATGTTTATTCTTAGAAACTTGATTATTTTAAACTGCTTTTTTTTTTAACATCTTTATTGGAGTATAATTGCTTTACAATGTTGTGTTAGTTTCTGTTGTACAACACAGTGAATCAGCTATACGTATACATATATCCCCATATCCCCTCCCTCTTGAGCCTGCCTCCCACCCCTCTAGGTGGTCACAGAGCATCGAGCTGAGCTCCCTGTGCTATGCGGCAGCTTCCCACTAGCCATCCATTGTACATTTGGTATAAGCTACTTTTTATTAAGAGAATGGGAAATGTTATTAAATTTTGTACATAATTTATATTACTACATCGTCTATTATGTAATTCTTAGATATATTTGTTAATTTTACTATGAGATTGAAGTCAATTGAGCCAACATTTAAAATTTACTGGAATTTCTCTAAGGCTGGTGTTAGAAGACAAGATTAATAGTTACTCAAAAGCTCTATTTCTCAAACTTTATATATATTCCTTTGAGAGCGGGAGTGGGGTGGCAGGAGGACTTTAGTAACTACCAGTATGCCAGCAAAACTGTATGATAAACATGATGAATCTTTTTAGGCATAATTTTACAATAAAACAAATCAAAGAAGAATTTCCCACTCTCACTTGGGGTCAGATGCTTCATTCTATACTTTTGATCTTCACTGGCGTGTGCTTACTTTTTCTGCTATTTGGAATACACTGGCAAAGTCTGAAAAACGCTGCTTAAGGATAATGTATTAATTAATTCTTATGTAAGTAATGCTTTAAAGGGTATAATTCGGACTATATGAATATATATATATATATATAATAAGACAGTATATAAAATGTTAATAGTGCTTGGGATATTTAGTTTGGTTTATGAGAAACTGTAGAAACCCAGTTAAAAGCAGAAGCACATTTTGCTTCTGTGTTTTTAAAAAAAAAAAAAAAAAATCATGCTTCTTATTTGCAGATGGAAAGCCAGAAATTTTTAGCAGAAAACAGTGCTTCAGTATATATAAAGAAAGTAGAAGCTAGAATTAATGAAGAAATAGAACGAGTGATGCACTGCCTTGACAAATCAACTGAAGAGCCAATTGTAAAGGTGGTTGAGAGGGAACTCATTTCCAAGCACATGAAAACTATAGTAGAAATGGAGAATTCGGGGCTAGTACATATGTTGAAAAACGGAAAGACAGAAGGTAAGTGTTAGCAGTTGAAAAATAATTAAATTCTTATAGTTCTTCCAGGTTCTCAGTATTTTTTTTTCCTATTGTAGTTTATGAATGTCAGTGTTCAAGAAGTTGTGGTGTTTGTCATTAATTTATCACTGTTGTTACTTTACACATATTAATGAGGATTTTAGATATTCCTAGTGAATCAAGTGGCTTTTTTTCTTCTTTCATCTTAAGTCTCCTCACTTTTTGTTTTTCCAAAAGGTAAGTTTAGGGACTTCCCTGGCGGTCCAGTGGTTAAGACCCCGTGCTTCTACTGCAGAGGGCACAGGTTCAATCCCTGGTTGGAGAACTAAGATCCCACAAGCCACATGGCGCACCAAAGGGGGAAAAAAAATAGAGTAGAGGAGAAAATAAAAGAGCTTAAAAAAAAGATGATTAATATTATTTATAAGGTCAATGATCTCCTCACCTATTCCTGTACTTTATATTTCTATATCAGGGTGTTTAGACTCTTCTTTCCCACACACTCTCCTGTAGTTTTTGTGATTCTTTTATAATCTGAAGTTCCAATCTTAAAATTTTTGTAAGCATTTCTTTGGGAGTTAGTTGTGGTAAGGGTACCAAAAATGCAAAAATATGTGTCTCCATGTTGACATATTTAGATAAATTAGTAGATTGGATATCTTGTTATAGAATGAAAGAGGAGAAAGGAGAATTGCTTAAAAGTAAACATGTTGGAGATAACTGTAACATTTACTCCTCTTGGCTATTTACCTGATTTCCCTAAAATGTTATTTTGTAACAAGTACTCTAGGAGAAATTGTAAAGAATAGTCATGTTGTCCTCCTCCTTAATTTCTGAAGGTTTTCTTTAAAACTATGACTGGATCAGTCACTGATATGGTATTAAAAAATAAACAAATTTGGTGCTCTTAGATGAAGTCTTAGCAATATTTTAGCCATGTATTTCTTATAAAATAAATACATATTGCCTGTTGGGTCATGACATAGGTAGGGAATGGAAAAAAAAATTTTTTAAGTTAATAATTTAAAAGAGAGGAGGATGTAAGAGAAGGGAAAACAAAGATGGTAGGCAGAGAGGGTGTTCCATTCTTTCTCTAGTGGAATCTTTGCCTTGTGTTTTCAAATGGTTATATTTCTATATATGTGCTAAGTTCCTAAAAAGTTGTATGTAAATTTGTTGTTTTTATTAAACTAGAGAAAGTTACTTTTTAAAAGACCCTTCTGGTAAACCTTTTTTTATAAAAGCAAAAAGCAAAACAAAAATGATTTTTAAAGGTGTTTATCATGTTTTCTAAAATAAGCTGCTCCTGGATGCCTATGGTCTGTCAGGGATTGGCAAGCTTTTTTTGTAAAAGGCCAGATAATAAATATTTTAGTTGTTTAGTTGTTTGGACCAGACAGTAAGGTACTCATCTCTGCTGTAATAAGTAAGCATAGAAAATAACATAGAAAGTAAGCATAGAAAATAACACAAACGAATTAAACTTGACTGTGTTCCTGTAAAACTTTGATTTTTATTTTTCAAACATTTAAAAATGTGAAAACCATTCTTAGTTTGTGAGGTATACAAAAACAAGCAGCGGGCTGTAGTTAGTCCATGGGCTGTAGTTGGTCCATGGGCTATAGTTTGATGACCCTGATCATGATCCCTGGCAGATAGGACTTTATGAAAAGCATTTTCCTTTACTTAAAATGAGAATCTATCCTTTTTTTTAAAAAACAAATTTATTTATTTTTGTCTGCATTGGGTCTTCGTTGCTGTGCGCAGGCTTTCTCTCGTCGTGGTGAGTGGGGGCTACTCTTCATTGCGGTGCGCGGGCTTCTCATTGCGGTGGCTTCTCTTGTTGCGGAGCCCGGGCTCTAGGCTCGCGGGCTCAGTAGTTTTGACCCGCGGGCTCTAGAGCACAGGCTCAGTAGTTGTGGCTTTCCACTAGAAACCTAATTGCAGAATATCTTTAATTATGCTAGGCCCTGCTTGTGAGCAGTATGTCAAGAATATGTCAGAGACACAGCTTCACCATTATGAAGCCAAATATCTCATAAATCAGAAAGTGAAAAAGTTTTTTCCCACCATGAATGGAGGATGAGTTGGATTGATAATTAAATGCAGATAACATTATGAAATTAAGTTTGAATGGTATCATTTTATTGTTTCATGAAGTGTATATAGAAATAATGATATCTAATTTTTGAATGATGCATATTTTTCATTTTCTCTTTCACATTCTCCACTAAGCCATACATTTATATACAGTGAATTACATATAATGAAATTGTATTAATTTACATACTGTTAAATATACATGTGACTAAGCAAAACTGTAACAACATAGGAACAAAGTAGACAAAGTTGGGAACTATTTGATATGCCAAGTTTACTGTAGTATATATGTTCATAAATTATTGTGTTTGTTTTTAACATGGGAAACTTGGTTGTAATTTATAACAAATGTGAGAAACTGTAAGATTTGCTGTGTGTAGATTATTTGGGACATACATTATTGATGAAAGCACTTTTTAATGAAATTTGCTTTTGAAAGTCATTGAAACAAATTTTGAAGCCCTTTTTGTAAAACTTGTGTCCAGGTATCTTTAAAATACATACAACTTCAGTTTTAAGATCTAAGTTGCTCTTATAAATGTAGACCAGGGTGGGCAAATTATAGCCTGTCTGCCAAATCTGGCCCACTATCAGTTTGTTTGAAAAAAAAAAAAATCAAAAGAGTAATATTTCATTACACATGAAAATTATATAAATTTTAGATCTCAGTGTCCATAAATCAAGTTTTATTGGAACACAGTCATGCCCATTCATTTATGTATTATCTGCAGCTTCTTTATGGCTACAGTGGCAAAATCGAGTAGTTGTAAATGAGACCATATGGTCCACAAGTTTAAAATATTTACTCTCTGGTGCTTTACAGAAAACAGTTTTCCAGCCACTGATCTAGAAACTGCTGTACTAACTCCATATTTAAAAGTTCTCAATCATAAAGCCTTTTTATTATCATTGTAAAGTTTTGACACTATAGCCTCCCAGTAAATTCTTATTTCATAGATAAATTAGACGTATGGAAAAGCAGTATTTTAACTCCACATTTTAATCTTGTAAAAAGTAGAGTCCAGAGTTTTCCTTCTAAATAAAAACGATGTAGTGAGATAAACCAATTTTTAAAATATACATATTGGCTTAGGTCAACACCTGGGAAATATTAGGAATTGCTCTGAGGAAAATATTAAATAATAGGAATTTATGCTGTAAATTTCACATGAATTTTACCATGATGTATAATGAAATAAATCCTAGTATATTTAATTTTATTTTGTTCAATTTTATTTTGTTGTCATGGTTGTCATTTGAACTTTTGAGATAGATATACTTAAAAATTATTTGTAAGACTTTAATTGGTTTTTAAATTTCTTCCTTATTACATTAACTGCCAATTATACCACAGTTAAAGTTATCCTTTTGATAGTTGTTTTGCAGTATTAACTAGATTCTAGATTAGAATTATATAGGCTAAATTATGTAGGAACTCAAAACTTCAGTTTTCATTTTTTGTGACTATTATGCTGTTTGGACATCTCTTCCATGTAAACTAAAATTTGCTATGACATGTTACTGATGCTTTTAAAGTATCTCATCTGTAAGACGTATCTTGTAAATTGCAATAATAACCATTAACTAGCTTTTTTTCCCCTGTTTTCCTGGGTTTTTTTTTTTTTTTTTAATAGTTTTTCATGTGGTCAGCAAATGATCATAATGGAGAAATAAGCTTCTTTAAGTATCGCAAATCAGCATGAACAGAGATTCAAATTTATTTTCTTAATTTTTAATGTAGCCAATTTGTGTGTTCGTTCTGATTGCAGACCTTGCTTGCATGTACAAGTTATTTAGTCGTGTGCCAAATGGTTTGAAAACGATGTGTGAGTGTATGAGTTCCTACTTGAGGGAACAAGGCAAAGCCCTTGTTTCTGAGGAAGGAGAAGGAAAGAATCCTGTTGACTATATCCAGGTAAGTAAATACAGAAGATTCTCTTTATCATAAAGTAATTTTGACAAGTGCTAAAAAGTTCACTTTTACAAAGCTATGTAGTATGTATTTCTGACTTAATTCTTCCAATGGTAAATTAATATGTAATTATCCTAAATATTTTAGAATTTTGGAAAGCATGTACATTTATATCAGGGATACAAACTCAGCCACTTCTTTTCATTTATTAGCTTGTCTGATGAAGAAGTCTTTATTTAAATAGTCTCAAAAATGAAAGTTCTTTCTACTTTTTTGTATCTTTAGTGTTCATATACTACCTTAGTGTGTTCAAGAAAAAATAACTGTGTTTTAGTGACTTTTTGGTTCAAGATATTTTGCTTTCAAGCAGTACAACAAATACATTATGCACTCAAGTTTTTCATATTTTAATAAGCTTTCTCTATGTATTTTTAAAGCTAATTTTCTCTCAGGCTCACCCATTCAGTCAAGATAGAGGAAGGTGGGGAGAAAAAGTGAGGAGAATCTTTGGTTCATCTTTAATAGAATAATACATAAATGGAAGGTAGAGTACTCTCTCTCCACTGACATTTTTAACAGGCTCAGATACAGGCTTGAAAATAGCAATATAGAATCTGTAAGTTTAACACTGAATGCGTACATTTATTACCAGCAGAGTTAAACATGTGTAGTTACACATGTATTGTTTATAGAAAAGTTATTATAATGTATCCTAAGTTTCTTTGTTTTTATTTGGAAGGGCTTATTGGATCTGAAGAGTAGGTTTGATCGCTTCCTCCAGGAATCGTTTAATAACGACCGGCTCTTTAAACAAACTATTGCGGGTGACTTTGAGTATTTTCTCAACCTCAACTCCAGGTCCCCTGAATACCTCTCATTATTTATTGATGATAAGCTGAAAAAGGGAGTCAAAGGGGTAAGTATTAATGCATTTGAAAATATCTTAAGTTTTATTTGTAGATATAAAATTAGGAAATAAAATATAAAATAAGGGAATTTTGTAGATATACAATTAAACAGTCCTCCTTTGCTGTGCTTAAACGTGCACTGTGATATTTGAAAGGATTGTTTCAAGTATTTGAAATGGTCAAAAGTACTTTGACATTTCATTGAATGTAACGGGCATCAAAAACAACTACACATCCATAGACTTGAGATTGTGAGGGTTAGATATGCTATAGAGATAATAAGGAACTAGAAAACCGCTATCCATGTGGCACATAGAATGTTGCTTGCTGTCACCTGGTTCTGGGGGTTATGTATCAAACAATACTTGAGTGCCAAAAATTTGAAGGCACAGACTAGAATAGGTATCAGAAAATAGTTTGAAAGCATATATGGAAGCTCAGTTTCAAGCCTTTATAATATATCTGGGATCTTGGAAGCTCACTACAGCACAGAAAATCAAAATAAGCAGATTGTGATCACAAGTAAATTGGTCTTCTTGACTTCGTCTTGGGATTTGTGAGACAGAAGGGCAAAGCAACAAATAGGTAGCTATAACAAAGAAACAAATAAGAGGAAAATTACTAAGGGCACCAAATAGAAAATACACAGCTGAGTAGTCTACCATAGTTTTTTTTTTTTTTTTTTTTTTTTCTGTACTCGGGCTTCTCACTGTTGTGGCCTCTCCCGCTGTGGAGCACAGGCTCCGGATGCGCGGGCTCAGCGGCCATGGCTCCCGGGCCCAGCCGCTCCTCGGCATGTGGGATCCTCCCGGACCGGGGCACGAACCCATGTCCCCCGCATCGGCAGGTGGACTCCCAACCACTGTGCTACCAGGGAAGCCCCATAGTTTTTAATATAAACTTAATGCAACCTGCCACAGTATCACCTTGCCCTTATTTAAAAGATTAGGGGCAAGAGGCCTTTTTACTTTTGGAATTATAACAAATTATTACCGTTCTGGTTGCACAATTTAGATTTTGAATGAGCATATATAAAAATACCTGTCTTTTGGCCATGTAAGTTTCTGCCTAGATACTATGCAAGGGCATGGTAAAATTCTTTTATGTGATTAAAATTTCATTTCTTCTGTTCTCAGTCATCCTTTAATCCAGCCATGTATCACTTCATGCCTCCCTTTCAGAGGTAGCCCACTGGGGAGTGGAACTCCATTCCAGCCCCTGATTAATGCTGCACTAGATGAGGATTTAAGAGTCTGCTACTAGATAAAGTAGGAGGCACTTCCTCTCACTAGATCCCTCCTTCTGACATATCTCAACCAGATGTTTATGTTTGTTATCAAACAGTGTTTTTAAACTATTGATGAACTGTGATGCTGTTTTTGTAGAACTAAAATTGTGTAATTGTTAAATTGTCTTTTCAATGGTTTGCAGCTAACAGAACAAGAAGTAGAAACAATATTGGATAAGGCAATGGTCCTTTTTAGGTTTATGCAAGAAAAAGATGTATTTGAACGTTACTATAAACAACACTTGGCAAGGAGACTTCTCACAAATAAAAGTGTTTCTGATGACTCTGAAAAAAATATGATTTCTAAGTTAAAGGTAAGGTGTATTTAAGATGGAATAGAGTGCACGTAACTAACGATTATCACATAATTGAGCACCAGCAACATGTGACTGGGCAGTACTTAATTGATTTAAAATACTTATTTCTATAAATTAATAAAACTAGATTTTTTTTTTTTGAGCAGGCTGTACTTAGATTTGTTCAAGTTCTGGGACATTCACAGTGTGCTGGAATTTCTCTTGGTGTGGCAGATACATTCATTCATGGAGATCTGGGGGAGGATTAGTACAAGGGAAACAATAAAGGGAATATCACCATACAGTTTTGTTTCACAAAGTGTGGTCCACAGACTACTTGTACCCATATCGCCTGATATGGGTGTTTCTTGCTGAAAACATAAGAGTTCTGAGCAGTACCTTCAGTGAGGTTTATGGGAATCTCAGAGAGAGTCTGGGAATTTGTATTTTAAAATAAAATTCCTGGATTAATCTTTTTTTTTTTTTTTTTTTTTTTTTTTTTTTTTTTTTTTTTGAGGTACACGGGCCTCTCACTGTTGTGGCCTCTCCCGTTGCCGAGCACAGGCTCCAGACGCGCAGGCTCAGCGGCCATGGCTCACGGGCCCAGCCGCTCCGCGGCATGTGGGATCTTCCCGGACCGGGGCACGAACCCGCGTCCCCTGCATCGGCAGGCGGACTCTCAACCACTGCGCCACCAGGGAAGCCCCCTGGATTAATCTTAATCACACTGAAGTTGGTATCCACAGACATAGAACAACTGTTGGAAAGATTTAGGAAGGATGACAGTAACATGGAAGAGTTTCTTTGTACATTTTCTAATAGTAAAATCCATAATTTATTTGTATATATTTGTTTTTCCTCTACAGACTGAATGTGGATGTCAATTCACATCAAAACTGGAAGGAATGTTCAGGGATATGAGCATCTCAAACACAACTATGGATGAGTTCAGGCAACATCTACAGGCCACTGGGGTAAGATTCTTCATTAATTTCTACTTATATAAATGTGTTTATGTGAAGTCTTTTGTAGTGGGCATTTTCATCCAATCAGATACTGAATTGCTGATGTTATTTATTTTTTTTTAAACTTTTATTGGAGTCTAGTTGATTTACAATGTTATATTAGTTTCAGGTGTACAGCAAAGTGAATCAGTTGTACATACCGTATATCCACTCTTTTTTTTTTAGATTCTTTTCCCATATAGGCCATTACAGAGTACTGAGTAGAGTTCCCTGTGCTATGCAGCAGATTCTTATTAGTTATCTATTTTATATACAGTAGTGTGTATATGTCAATCTCAATCTCTCACTTTATCCATCCCCCCACCCCATGTCATTTCTTTAAATGCCATTAGTGACAACATACGTATTGCCTGTGAGTGCTTTAAAAATTATTTCTCCCATATAACCTCTTTTTCTAACTATTAATCTTAAAATATTTTTTCTTATAAAACTTAGTTTGTCTTCCCCACTTGAAGGAATATACTAAAAATTTAATAAATAGTGATTCTGCTGTTATAACCATTTTTAGGTTAGGGAAAGAATACCAGGCTTAGGCAAGCTTACTGGGTTTTAATGCTCTTCCTTTTACTTTACCCCAGGATGGTGCTATCTTAGAATTGTTACCTGATTTTCCTGTACGTCAGTATTCTTATTCATCTGAAATGTCAGGATAAATGGGCCTGACATCCTCAGGGTCGGTGGAGGGTGAACTGAGTATAAAAACACTGATGCTAGTGTGTTATAAATGTGGTTTTGTATTGTGATTCCCAGAAGGCAGTAAGCTGCAACGTATAGGGCCTTGGAGTCCAGTGGGGTTTTGTGAAGATTCAGTGGGGTTTAATGAAGTTCAGAATTTTCCCTTCTCTCTTCTTTTTTTAAACTGTTTTTCAACTGTAACTTTAAGTTTAGAGAACTCCACATTTTTTCTTTAATGTTTTCTCTCTCAACTGACCGTGTACTACTTCATAATTAAGACATGTCACAACCATTAAAAAAAAAATTGGAGGTCTTTTCTTTGATATTTAAATATAAGATCATCACCTCTACTGGTCCCATAGGTCTCATCACAAACAAAACAAAAATTTATATATATTAAGACATTCTGACTCAGAGGGACTTCAGTTTCCTCTTTGTTATAAATAGTTGTGTGATTTGCCTCGGGTGTTTACAGTGGAGAAAGGCTGAGAGCAGGAAAGATAGACTCTGTGATAAATAGAAATTTGAGTGGGCAGGGGCTGAATAATGTGATAGATGTTTTTCTCTCTTAGATTGTTCATGGATTTGTGCTTCATTCTGTCTAATGCATTGATAAAATCATATTTTCATATGGTACATTTTTTGTTTTGTTTTTCTTCCACTAGTGTTACACATATTAAGAGCTATAAGGAGATAACCTGGTCTGAATAAATGCTGTATTGAAACCATGTAAAGGAATGTTCCTGGATGGGTCCAGAACCCTTACTATTTTTTTAGCTAACTACCTTATCTGTGGTAGTTGAAGGCCTTTTGATAAGAAAATTACGGCCTTTATTGACTCTCGACCACTCTGTTGCACTTATTTCATTTAAAAAAGAGGGAATGATGGTTCAACATGATCATTTTATCAGATTGTTTGCTTTTGTTATTTTCTGTTGTTATGAAGTTTGTGCACTTTGTATTCTTTCATTTTGATGATTCAGATATAACCTGCACTTTATGGTGGAATATTTGTTTCATAATTTGTTAACCCAGTAAGTAGAGTACTTATCAAGATGCTCAGAGTTATATATCTGCTAATCTGGTTGCAGCTTTCACTTTGTAAGGCCATTATTTGCATGCAATTATTGCCTATTTTGTAATTGTTTAAACTAAGGATCTTAAGCATTTATGTCTCCTAAGCCTTAATCTTCATTAGAAAGATTTGATGAAAAGTGACAGAGGAATCAAAACAAATCTTGAACTTGCTGAAATCTTGGAACCCTTTTAAAACATCATCAATCCTCAGATAATTCTCTGTAACTTTCTTAAAGGTTCTTGGCCTGTTTAAATATACCAAGAGAATGACTCTTCTGTTTCCTTTCAGAAGTCATATTAACAAGTACTTTTCTTAAAATGCTAAATACTTGTGGTATATTATATTTAGATAAGTCATATTTATTATGCTGAGGGAAATTTAAGTGTTTGTGCATTTTTTCCTGTGTTTTACTTTTTTAATGGGGATAGGAACAGGAAAACCACCTTGCTATCATATTTCTGTTTATTTATATCAGCAAATCATACCACATCCAGACAGACATTTCTGGTACCTCTGTTTCTGTGTACTTGTCCCTGTCATGTGCTATCTTGGAAAATAAGCTGAATGGCTTAAAAATATTACTAAGAGGGGCTTCCCTGGTGGTGTAGTGGTTGAGAGTCCGCCTGCCAATGCAGGGGACACAGGTTCGTGCCCCAGTCTGGGAAGATCCCACATGCCGCGGAGCAGCTGGGCCCGTGAGCCATGGCCGCTGAGCCTGCGCGTCCGGAGCCTGTGCTCCGCAACGGGGGAGGCCACAACAGTGAGAGGCCTGCGTACCACAAAAAAAATATATATATATATTACTAAGAGAGCTAGAAAGAAAAGGTCCAAACCATTAGAGTAATAGTTCCTTGAGGTTCTTTTTCTTTTTCCTTTTTTTAAAAAATAAATTTATTTATTTTATTTATTTATTTTTGGCTGTATTGGGTCTTTGTTGCTGTGCGCGGGCTTTCTCTAGTTGTGGTGAGCCAGGGGCTACTCTTCGTTGCAGTGCGCAGGCTTCTCATTGCGGTGGCTTCTCTTGTTGCGGAGCACAGGCTCTAGAGCGCAGGCTCAGTAGTTGTGGCGCACGGACTTAGTTGGTCCGCAGCATGTGGGATCTTCCCGGCCCAGGGCTCGAACCCATGCCCCCTGCATTGGCAGGCGGATTCTTAACCACTGTGCCACCAGGGAAGCCCTCTTTTTCTTTTTTTTAATTTAACAAATAACTCATTGTTTCTGTGCCAAGCGTTGTTCTAGGCACTGGTTATACAGCAGAGAATAGACAAAAATCCCTGCCATGTTGGAGCTTACTTTCCAATCTGGGAGACAGATGATCAACAAGATAAGTAATTACATAGCACCTTAGCTGGTGATAGGAGATATAGAGGAAATCTGTAGCAAGGAAGAGTGGTCGAGGAAGGCCTCCTTTAAAAAATGACATTTTGAGGAAAGACTTGAAGATTAAGGAGCAAGACTTGTGGAGATATGGGAAAAGAGATGAAAGACTTCATTGTCTTGGGTGGATTGAACCAAGTTGTGACCCCCTTCCCAATTACAAGTGTACAAAGAGTTCTCAGCCCCTTCTCCATTCATCATCTAAGTAAGAGTCTGCTGTGATCATCTCTCCTATGTGTCATGTAAGATTTCTGGATTCAATTTCTTTAAAATAGAGTAAATCATTTATTAGATATTTATGAAGAAATCTGAGTGTGGAATATTCTTCTTGATATTCATAAACTCATTTTTCTCTTTAAAGAATTTCTATCACTAAATCATCCAGGTTACATAAAAATTGAATAATGGTTTAAAACAAGCTGTGAATATTAAAAATAAAGATAATATTTCCCCCTTTAGAATTTCTGTTGATGTGTTTTATTTTTGTTTTCTTAAAATTGTAATTTATTTAAAAAGAAGAAATATCTAATTGTGATGGTAATGCTAGCATATATTTTGTAGAGGTAGTCAAACATTATGCAAATGCTTATAGAGCATCTGCTGTGTAGAACTGGATCTAGTGTCCTATGCAGAGGTTGTTAGAATGTGAGCTACATGTGAAAACTTGGAGGTTTTGGTCAGTATAGTTGAAATGTGACTGGGATATTAGAAATGTGTTGTTGCTGTGTTAAGATGGTAAAAATGTTTAAAAGCTGAGATGAAAGGTATTATTCTAGAATTTTCCCTAAAATGATACTGATAATGGCCCCTTGACATTTTATCTGAAAAAAATCTTGAGGGCCAAAAACTCTGTACTTTTCAATGACACCAGTAAGACTTTGTTCATATGCTAGGAACTTTGATCAGTATTGTAAATTCAGCATCTTAAGCAATAATTACAAATGTGCCAGGATAGTTAAAATTAGGAAAACATTGGATGAGTGTAACTTTTAAGAAGATATGTTTTATTTGCTGGATGTTGGATATGGAGATAACTACTTTGATAACTCTAACACAGTGTCTGTATGGAACAGATAACACATCCTAACTAATTAGGGGGGAACATTTTCTTCTCTTTTCCACAGGTATCTTTAGGTGGTGTTGATCTCACAGTTCGGGTGCTCACAACAGGTTATTGGCCCACTCAGTCAGCCACACCAAAGTGCAACATCCCACCAGCACCAAGACATGCTTTTGAGATATTCAGAAGGTAAATGTAGATCAAATTTTATATTTCTAAGTACAGATTGTCCAGAATTTAGATAAATTTGAGCATTCAGTAGTGTCCCCAATTGAAGGGGAATATACTCCATTTTTTAAATCCCACATTATCCTTTATGCATTTAATATGTAAGGATGAATTGCATAAACTTTTCAGAGGAATATCAGTGTGCTTTCTTCAGCATTAGTGCATGGTTAGGAGTATATTTTGTATTGTTGATGTCTGATACTAGCTTGGGGTGACTTGCTTATTGGGTTCCCTATGGAGAAAGGTGGTCATATAAACAGCGGTGGCTGAGCAGCAGCCAGGGGCAAATAAATGTACTGGTAGAAAGTACTTAGTGTACTACCTTTATCACTTAATATCTAGCTAAGTTTCTTAGGTCTGTTTCCCACCCAGCCACCCCCACCCCTTATTTAGGGCTTCTTTTCTGTAAAAAAAAATTGGAACGGAACTTGATTCCTAAGGTTTTGTTTAGCTTTTGAAGTCTCCCTTACATATATGTTTGTTAAGGGTTGGTAGTTTATAATTTCAAATATATAAATTACATGATTCTCAAAAACCTGGTTTGATTTGCTGAAGGTTTTACTTAGCCAAACACAGTGGTCGACAGCTCACACTCCAACATCATATGGGTTCTGCAGATCTCAATGCCACCTTTTATGGACCAGTTAAAAAGGTAAATATTAATAGTTTGAAGGTATTTTTATTAAGTAACTTAAAATTAGTCTACGGAAGTGATTTGTGATTTTTGTTGACTTGGATAAATTATTTCTTTTATTTCCTTACCTGTTTCAAATATTAAAAAGAGGGAAACTTCGGCTTTGATTTATTGATTTCTGTTCCCTTAGTTGCTAACTTCATTTGACAATGTGAAGACTATACCAGTAGCCTTCCTTGTGGAATAAATAATATAATTACATGTTTTATTTATAAGATTAGATTTGAGATAATATTGCATAAAATAATGGATTTGAGGGCATAAAAAGCCATGAGTCCCTTTTTAAAATTCTCAGTCTCCTATAATCCTTATTTCCAATAAATTGAAACCGGGAAAGCTAACACTTAAGATTTGTGAAAATGTACAAAATGTTGCTAAAGTGATTATTTAAAAATTAACAATACACTAGAAAAGTGCCTTCATTTAAAGAAGCAATTGCTTTTTTATATGTAAAATAGTGAGGTTTAGAGTAATAATTTACTTTCATTGCTTGGTATAAATCAAATCAGGGTCATTTGGCTTCAAATGGCAAAATAATAAAAAGCTTCTAAAAAAACATTAAGAATACCTAAGTTGTCATCTTGGCAGCAAATAACAGTTTCATTCAATATTTTAATTAAAATCTTTTTTGTCACTGTAACACCAAAGTTTTTTTTTTTAATATTGTTGAAGATGCCTATATACATGTTCTAATTTTTATACTTAATTGAAGTGGGAAATAGTCGTTAGAGTTCAGTTAGTTGAATAATGTTTGACACTATTGTATATTTAACTGTAAGTGGGAAGGTCAAGGATACATACTAAAGAACTCAGCTTTTAATTATTGCTTTCTTGTTTCTGTTTTAAAGGAGAGGTTTTTTTCCCTAAATAATCATGTTATCTTTTGAGGTTTTATTAAACAGATCAGTAGGTTTTAAAAACATAATTCATATGTTAATTATTGAGGACTGAATTTCTACTTTGTACTTCTAAATCATAGAGCAGGAATAGGCTTTAAGGATGGCAGAGGTTTTTTTCTCCCCATCCTATGCTATTATTTGAACTCTTACCATGATCAGACCACACAGAAAGAAACCTAATACTATTTTAGGGTAGTAGTATAATGGCAGTAGCATCTTTATAAGTCCATTATTATCCCATTGTGTACTGTTAACATAATTCTAGTTATAAATATAAGGAATTACTCATTACTTGCTCAGATACATTAAAATATTCATAATGGAAAAAAAATGGGACAGTCCTAAATAAAGACTTTGTGTGCATGTATACATACATATTTACACGTACACTTTTAAAATAACATTTCCTTTTTATATAGGAATGAGTTTATATCATTTTGTTAAGGAGAGGTTGGGCATTACAGAACTTATTTTTCAAATATACTGTTAAAGTTACTAGGAGATAATTATATCTTGTTTCTATTTTTATATTTAAAAAATTAAACAGGAAGATGGATCTGAAGTTGGTGTTGGAGGGGCACAAGTAACTGGCTCTAATACGCGGAAGCATATATTGCAAGTCTCCACTTTCCAGATGACCATATTAATGCTCTTCAACAATAGAGAAAAATACACATTTGAGGTATGGGCTGGTTATGTGAATTTTAACCAATTGTATTGTTTCAGATTCTCACCTGGCATTTGGGTTGTTCTCAGATTTAGACTGTAGTGAATAGAGCTGTATGTTTAACTTTTTAAAGAAGTTGCCAAACTGCATCCCGAAGTGATTTTTACCATTTTACATTCCTGCCAGCAGTGTAGGAGAGTTCTAGTTGCCCCACATCCTCTCCAAAATTTAGTATTGTCAGTCTTTTAAATTTTAGCCATTTTAGCTGGTGTGTAATTGTACCTATACATTGTGGATTTAATTTCTTTCCTTGACTAATAATAATGACATTGAGCATTTTTTATTTGTTCATATGCCACTTCTATGTCTTGTTTGGTGAATTCTTTGTTCATATCTTTATCAGGTTTTTTAAAAGTTCTTTACAAATTCTGGATACAAATCCGTCGTCAAATCTATGTTCTGTGAATATTTTCTCACAGTCTGTCACTTGCCTTTTCATTTTCTTAATGTTATATTCTGAAGAGCAGAACTTTTTAATATTGATGAAGTCCAGTGGCCACTTCTTTACGTTTATGGTTCATGCTTTTGATATCCTATCTAAGAAATTATTGGCTATCCCAAGTTTGCAAAGATTTTCTAAGTGATTTATAGTTTTAGCTTTTACATTTAGTCCTATGATCAATTTCAAGTTAATTTTTTTGGTATGGTTAGAGGTAAGGATTATTTCCTCCCCACACATAGGTATTCAGTTGTTCATTTCAGCATCATTTGTCAAAAACACTAGTCTTTTCCCATTGAATTACTTTGAGCCCTTTATTTAAAAAAAAAAAAATTCAGTTGACCATATATATGTGGGTCTATTTCTGCACACTCTGATCTATTTCATTAATTTCTATGTCTATCCTTATGCTAATTTTACACTATTTTGATAGTGTCAACTTTCTTTTTTTTTCTTAGAGTAACTATATATATATTATAATATACTTCTTCTTTCTCCCATTAAGTCATGATTTGATTGAATTAAATTCATTTAGTCTTTTCCCATACCTTTGATGAGTAGGTTGGAGTTGAAATGAAGATTGTATGATTTTTAATAAGTTTAAATTAAAGATAAAGAATATTTTAAAAAGCTGTAGAATTATAGCCATATTTATACTTAACTGAAAATCAATTTTCAGACATAGGTGAATGAATATAGGAAGAAAGAAGTTTAAGTTTGAAATGAAGAGCAAGATTAAATTCTAGGCCTGTTTTAATACTCATCTCCATATTCCCTTTTTGTGACGATGATATAGTTAAGGGATGACTGTTTTTATGTGATACACCTCAAGGAAAGATTTTGAAACGTAAGTGTTTTATTTTTAGGTTAGTGGCTAAGGCAAGAGGTTTTGCTCTTATAAATTTCCAGGCGTGTTTTTACCTAGGGAATAACTTGAATTTTCAAGCACAAGTTAAATGTGATTGAGTTCTAAAGAATATTGATTAAGTAAGTATTGAGTACCTTACCCAAACATTGTAAGCCTTTTCAGACAGGTGGAATTGAATTATCTTTAACAGCTTGGATGTTTTAATCTGCTGTTCTCATGGATAATATATTTGAAACAAAATAAGCTACTTGATAAATGCTGCAGTTGGTTTTCAGAGTCCTACTTTATAAAGAGCTGGCAAAAATAATGGGATAAACAAAAACATAAATTGATCTTCTTAAGCCATTATTGGAATTGCTAGTAATTTTAATGGTTCAAGCTTCCTTTTCTCGTCCCAGTCAGCTTGCAATCAGTGAGGCTAGTGAGCAGTGATTTAGGTAGAAGGTAAAATTAAGTAGAAAATTCCTGTAATATTTTAAATTTTAGCTAAGTCACAAACCAGAAGCCTGAGCGTAAGTAAGTAAAATGCCATTCCTATGGCTCCAGAACCTTCTGACTGTTTGCATCTCAAACGGGGGAATAGTGAAAAGGCACATGAAGTTTTTTGTCTTTACTCCCACTATGTGCTTATAGTCAGTCTGCCGCATAAGTTTTATTTGACATCTCTTTTACAGAAATCGCCACAAATTAGAGGAGACAGTTAAAAGTATTTAACTATAGTAATTACTAAAGGAAGCTGATCTCTTATCTTTGAATATTCTTCCTTTCTAAGTTCAGTAAGATGGTGTATTCATTATTTAATGCTACACAACAGGTCTCAAATTCATGTTTTAAAACAACCACTAACAGCTTATTATCTTTCGTGGTATTTGTGGGTTGGGGATTCAGGAGGGGCTTTCTGGGTGGTTCTGGCTTGGACTCGTTCGTGAGGTTACATTAAGATGTCAGCTGGGGCTTCAGTTGTCTACTGTTTGTCTAGGGCTGGAAAATGCTTTTGGTATGTGCCTTCTTCCACGTGGCTGGCAAGTTTGTTTTGGCTGTTGGTAAGAGGTCTTAGTTTCTCTCCACATAGGCTTTACCAAACATGGCTGTTTGATTGTCCTTGCCTCCTGGTGGCTAACTTTCCCTAGAGCAAGCGATCCAAGAGACCCAGGCAGAACCTGCAGTGCCTTTATGACCCAGCCTTGGACGTCACGTATCGTCACTTCCTTATTTTGTGGGTCACTCAAGTCAGCCCTGATGCAGTGAGGGGACCACACAAGGTTAAAACATACCAGGATCATTGTGGGCCATCTTGGAAACTGCCTACAAAAGGTGACATTTATTGTAGTGTCACATTTAATCTATAGTAGTCAGGCTGCTCAGGCTTTTTCCTCTTTTTATATAGTTTTTGGAATGAAGTCCGTATTGTGACTTAGAACAGCTAAAATACAGAAATACATATAGTGGTAATCTGTACCTTGGATTTTTAGTAATAGCATTTAATTTTTGAAAGAGGTATGGATATTAATACATATTTTTCTGAATGTTCTTTATTATACTTTTCAGAAATTTCTGAGAATGAGTCTGAAATATAAAAGCTAATTGTAGACAGTAGCAAAATTAATGTCAGACAGAATTTGAATAGAAAACCATTAAACAACAGTGGTAATTGATATTTCATCGAGAACTTATGACATTAATGTGACATAACAATATACGAAGGAAAATGGTTCGAAGTACAAGGGGAAATAGATAATTCCACAGTTACAGAAATCCCTCACAAATGTACTGATTGACTATACTATAAAAAAGAGGGATATAGAAGATTTGAATAACACAATTAGCAAATTAAAATTCAAAGCTATACAGGGAACTTTGAACTCAGAAAGCAAAATACACAAATTGTTCTTGGGAAATATCTGAGGCTGGCATAACCTTATTACTAAAACTGAACAAGGAAAATACAAAAAAGGAAGGAAAGCTATAGGTTATTCAAAATAAATACACAAATCTTAAGTAAAATATTATTAGCAAGTTATATTCAGCAGTCTATTGAAATAATAATCCACTCTGTCCAAACAGGGTTTACTCCTGGAATACAAAGAAGGAATTTGTTAACAGATAGTTACTGAGATTTTAAAGTAATAATAAAATTAACTGATCACCTGCTATATTACCAGACATCATTTCAAGGAGAAAGTCAATGATTTCCACAAATGTGCAAAAAGCACACGAGAAAAGTCAGTCCCCACTTCTTATTTCCAGATGGGGGACTCTTAGCCACCTAAGAATAGAATGAAATGCCTAATGGCATATGGGTGTATCTAATGAGAGACCTAAGCTTTAAATAAGAGACCTGAGCAAACAGTAATTAGTAGTAAAATGTTAGACACCTTCCCATTAAGGTTAGGAACAATTTAGGATACCTGCCTTTACTGCTACTATCCAGTCTTATTCTGCAGGTCCTAATTAACACACTAGGAAAGAAAAAGGAATGAAATTTATAAATATCAGGAGTTGACAAAGTTTGTAGATAGTATGATTGTCAGCTATAATAATCAACTGAGAAATGAGAGTTTGGTTGAAAAGTTTTTCTATAAATCATACTTACTATAAGTCAGCTTTTCTCTACATCAGAATTAATCTGAAAATGACATGAGGAAAAGGATGTTTTAATAGGAATCACAATCTTTCTAGGAATCATCCTAACACAAAAAGTAGAAGACTTACACGAAAAAGGCAATAAAAGAAAAGAATATGGAAGGGTAAATGTACCTGAAAGGGAAAGCTATGTGTTATAAAGGAGTTTTTTGTTTTTTTTTTAAGTCACCTATAAATTCAGTGAAATGTCAGTCCAAATCTGCGGAAGATTTCTTTTCTGTGAAACTTGACAGGCTGATCCCAGAATTCACCTGGGCAAGAAAATGCACAAGAATAGGCAAAGAGGGGCAGGGATTTGGGAGATGGGAAGGCCCAGTAAGAGGGAAAGGAGTATGTCTTAATACCCAGACATACCTCAAAGTTAAAATTGTTTTTAACATGTGTAGACAAATAGGTCATTTGAACAAAATAGGGAGTCCAGAAACAGATTAGTATATACAGAGGTGTTTGGAATGCGATATATTTACCATTTCTAATAAATTAAAATAACTGCTACTTCATTTGTGGGAATGGAAGGAGAGTAGTATGGCGAACTTAGTTCCGTATGTCATATCAAATGTAAAATCAAAATCAAATTCCAGATAGATGTAAGCACAAATCTATAAATGTAATAGAAAAAACAGAATATTTTGATAAGTGTGATATAAGGCCTTTTTTCAAGCCTGTTACATAAACCACAAAGAAAAAGACTGACAGATTTAACCAAGTAAAAAGTAATAAAACATGTAAATGATGAAATAAGTTAAAAGAGAAGATAAAGAGTCTAGGAGAAATTTACAGCAAGTAAGAGTATTGAAAACTGTAATACGTAAAGAGCACCAGTAAATCAATACAAAAACAGTTGAATAGAAAAACGTGGAAGAAATACAAATAGATAAAGCACAGAAGAAGAGTTACAGATACCTTGTAAACATAAAAAGATGTTTTTTTCTCCTATTGGTTATAGAAGTACAAATTAAAATAATGAGATACCATTTTTAGCCCAATAGATGGGCAAAAGAAAATGACAGTTCTGTGTTTGAGGTAGAGAGAATGAATACTTATAACTGCTGTGAAGTTAAATAGTTAAGAAACTTGAAAGGCAGTTTGTCACTGTCTGTCAAATATAAAATCTTTATAACTCTGAGGAAACAAGTACATTTCTAGAAATATGCTTCAGAAACCTAGCTCTTGTACGCAGGCAGAAATGCATACTCCATCACAAAATTGGATACAATCTCAATCTCCATATTGTGAGAGAGCAGTACTATGGAGTTGCCTGTGTCTTTAACGTCATTATGCAACCATGCAAAATCATCAAGAAATTAATGGAAGAATTCATATGGTGTGATCCTGTTTATATTTAACACTAATACTAGTGTATAGGTAAGTATGTTAATGTACATACATGTATATGTGTATTTGTATTCATGTGTGTGTGTGTGTGTATATATATACGTAGATGTATTTTAAAAAATGGCATAGAAGGATGAACATTGAATTGCAGTACAGACAGTTCCTGACTTATGGTGGTTTGACTTAAGTTTTTTCAACTTTATGATGGCACAAAGCAGTACGCATTCGGTTGAGGCTGTACTTTGAATTTTGATCTTTTCCCAGGCTGGGATCAGCAAGCTGCAGCTCTCAGCTAGGTGATCACAAGAGTAAACAACTGATACACCTACCACCATTCTGTACCCATACAACCATTCTGCTTTTTACTTTTAGTACAATATTCAATAATTACATGAGATATTCAACACTATTATAAAAAATAGGCTTTGTGTTAGATGATTTTGCCCAACTATAGGCTAAGGTACGTGTTCTGAGCGTGTTTAAGGCGAGCTAGGCTCAGCTAGGATGTTCAGTAGGTTACACGCATTAGATGCATTTTCAGCTTGTTCAGTGCTGTGAGGTTATTAGGACATAACCCCGTTGTGATTTGAAGAAGATCTGTAGCTACCTCTAGGAATGATGTGTAGTTGTTAAAATACCACCTAAGAAGGTATTTCCGGTTCTTTGACTATGGTTAAACAATAATACATGTAAATAAATCACTTTTAGCATGTACATAGTAAATACAGTTAACATTCTAATTAATAGCACCTATTTAATTTGCTGGGATTAACATTTATATGTCTAAAGTATGTAGACATACTGAGATCATTTGAAGCAAGGGAATATGCATCATCATCACTAAAGGTCACATTTCTTTCAGTCTGACCTGACAGTCCTTTAGAAAAGCCTAAACTGTTCCTCAGAGACTTGTGAAAGGGAGAACAACTCTTCCCAGATCAGTTACATACTCTGAATAACACCATCTTTATGCCCACTCTTCCTGAGCTCCTTTTGAGAAAAAAACAGCTTTACACAGTGAATCAAAATGATGTATCCTGATAGGAAGATTTGCTGCACCATACAGTACCTGTAGATGTGAAGGGACTAAATCATATACATGTACAATTCTCTTACTGTCCCATTGACATACAAAGAATATAATGAATTTAAAAGTTACAGATTCACTCTTTTCCTGAACTGCTTGTTTTTCCAGTATTACATTTTATTCATGCCATAATAATGTAGCAAAAATTACCACCACTTCAAAACATATTTCATATTGCTTTTCATATTTAGTATTAATTATCAAGTATTTAATTTTTTTTTAATTTGGTTATACAGGCAGTAAAAATGGTCAACTTGGATTGTAAAGTTTGATACTATGATAGAAGACCTTAGGTCAGGCTTACTTTGCTTATTTCTAGGAAAGAAGTTGCTAAGCAAAAGAGTAATATGGATAAACTTGAGAGGAAGATTGTAGAGTATTTCTAAAATTAGCAATCATATGTTGATTAACACTTTGCTTTTTACCTAAATATTAAAGCAGGTCCCTTAATAATCTCTGCTGGATGACATTCTTAGACTATGCTTTATAACTCTGAAACAAAAAGTACATGTCTTTTCAGTATTTTGTAATTTGAACTACCTTTTTCTATAATTCGTTCAAATAAGAGATTTTAGAGTCATAATAGGAAGTTCTTTGTTGTAAATTATTTAATGGAATTACCTCTCTAATTACTGCTTGGTCAATTTTACTTACTAATTAATCTTTCAAAAAGTCTAATTATGTTAATCTGATGAAATTTCAGGAAATCCAACAAGAGACAGATATCCCTGAAAGAGAACTTGTTAGAGCCCTGCAGTCCCTCGCCTGTGGTAAACCAACACAGCGGGTTCTCACAAAGGAACCCAAGTCAAAGGAAATAGAAAATGGTCACATATTTACAGTTAATGATCAGTTCACATCCAAACTACACAGAGTCAAGATTCAAACAGGTATCTGGAATTATATTTCTCTCTCTAAAAAAATTATATATATTTCTTCTTTCTAAAAAAATTCTTAATTGTTGGATTTCTATTTTTTAAAAAGTAATGCTCTTCTGGTGCTGCATGACATACAGGCTTAAGAAATAAAGCACTTTTATTGATATGTGTTCCTGTCAAAATGCAGTTGAATCCAAGTACAGTAAGCATTTTAAAAAGTCATTCATAATGTGAACAAGTATTTATTTCCATATGGTTTTCAACAAGTGAAATATAATTTTATGAACATATTAGTACTTATAATTGTTTTTAACTGGTTTAACTAATAGTCATTGATGTCTATTTTAAAACATTTACAAATTTCTCAACATTGGGAGTTACCTACTTAAAATTTAATCTTTAAATGCAACTATTTATATTTGATAAATTCTAAGTTTCAAAATTTAAAAACCCATATTCTCTCTCTAACTGAAAACCAGTGATGACCCTGTTGTGAACAGATTTTGGTACAGCTTTTTTTTAGGTTGATGGTAAACGTCCTACTTATTGTATATTTAGCAATGTAAGGTGTATATTTTCTATGCATTTAAGGAGTAAAAAAGGCACTTCACCTTTGCTGATTTTTAAAACTCTAATGTAGCTTGCTATCTGGTTTCAAAACTAGTATTAGGTAAGCTTCCCAGTGGTAGTTTATCCATTACAGCTAATATATCTGTACAGTAAGATTAACTTTTTAAATGACTACAATTTTCTGATTTGAAAATGGTTTTACATTATGTATTAATAAAAGATAAAGTCTTTTTTAAATTATTTTATTTTTTTAAAATTATTTAATGTTACATATACAATTGATTGCCGGAATATATTGATTCAAGAACTTTTTATATACACTTTTGTTTTTCTTTTTGACCCTAATTGGGTATTCTTTTCAAAGCAGGGTGGTCTCTCTTTACAATCTTGACTACTTTGTCCCATCATTGCAAACCTTATCATTGTATCTTATCTTCATCACCAAAATTGATCCATATCTTTGGGACACAGATGTATATTAAAAATAAAACAGAACTGTGCTAAGGAGGGTCATGGAATAAAATTTCTTCTTCTCCCAGTACAAGACATATGACTTTGTAGTTTTGGGCAGAAATGGGTTTTGGATATCAGGACTTACTTGAATCTCAGATTTGGAGGATATATGGTGATACATATCTGAAATACCTAACCTCACCCTGCTTTATCCTAAAAAAATAAGTGTCTTTGTAATGCAGGATTCCATCATGCCCTGCAAATATTGTCAGATATTATTGTGATTATCAAAAAAATAGTCTTCTTCATAGATTGTTAATTTTTGGTGTTAAGTGTGTGTGTATAGTATTTTAGATCTGATTAAAATAGGAATAGTTATACATGATGAAGAATTTGACTCGATGACCTTTTAAAGTTCTTTTCAGCTGTAAAATTCTGTAAAGAAAAATGTTTTTCATTTTGAAATGGTGCTTAGATTATCTTGGCTCTTACTGATACTTTGTAGAAGTTAAAATTTTCTCTCTAGTAATAAGTATTGTGACCATATAGTTTTTTTTTAAAGTTGTCAAAATACATGTTTGCCTTTTTGAGAAAGTACTCAGGCTTGTAATCAAATATTCAGAGAGGCTGATCTTACCTACTTATGCTGCTTTTTACCGTGGTCAGTAATAGACATTCAAGCAAAAACTGAAAAGCATTTACTCAAATAACACAACCTTTGAAAAGAATTAGATTTGTTGTATTTTACAGTGATTTCTATAGTTGACAGCCTTCCCCACCACCAGCACTCACCTTCTCTGTCCCTTTCCTCCTAATTCATCTAGATACTTAGGTACCCACCTACACAGCACATACCCTTGTTCTGCTCTTCTTAAATGCAGAGAGTATTGTGCTAGGCTCTGGGAGTGAGCTCCTGCCCTCACATTTTTAAAAACATCATAATTCAGTGTGTATCACCACAATCTTCCCATTTATCTTGGAGTATATTAATTTAGGTGACCAAATTTAGATGAACCAAGTGGATTGTTAAAAAGTTGTTTATTTCCCTCCACCATTTTATTTTATATATTTTCACATCTGCAGGAAAAGTGAAAAACGCTCTAATAGATAATCGTTAAAATTTTGCCACATTTGCTCAAGCACCCTTATTTCCACCCTCGCACTCTCCCTCTCCTCCCTTCATATATGTATATATTTCCTACAGCATTTTTAAAAATAGCTCTTTATTGGAGTATAATTGCTTCACAATACTGTGTTAGTTTCTGTTGCACAAGAAAGTGAATTAGCCGTGTCCCCATATCCCCTCCCTTTTGAGCCTCCCTGCCATCCTCTCTATCCCACGTCTCTAGGTCATTGCAAAGCACTAAGCCCATCTCCCTGTGCTATGCAGCTGCTTCCCATCAGCCAACTATTTTACATTCGGTAGTGTATGTATGTCGATGCTACTCTCACTTCGCCCCAGTTTCGCCCTCCCACCCCATGTCCTCAAGTCCATTTTCTATGTCTACCTCTTTTTTATAGATTCCACATATATGTGTTAATATATGATATTTGTTTTTCTCTTTCTGATTTACTTCACTCTGTGTGACAGACTCTGAGTCCATCCACCTCACTACAAATAACTCCAGTTTTCTTTTTATGGCTGAGTAATATTCCATTGTATATAAGTGCCACATCTTTTTTATCCATTCATCTGTCATTGGACATATAGGTTGGTTCCATGTCCTGGCTATTGTAAATAGTGCTGCAGTGAACATTGTGGTACATGTCTCTTTCTGAATTATGGTTTTCCCAGGGTATATGCCCAGTGGGATTGTTGGGTCATATGGTAATTCTAGTTTTAGTTTTTTAAGGAACCTCCATACTGTTTTCCATAGTGGTTGTATCAGTTTACATTCCCACCAACAGTGCAGGAGAGTTCCCTTTTCGCCACACCCTTTCCAGCATTTATTGTTTCTAGATTTTTTGATAACGGCCATTCTGACCAACGTGAGGTTATACCTCATTGTAGCTTTGATTTGCATTTCTCTAATAATTAGTGATATTGAGCATCTTTTCATGTGCCTCTTGGCCATCTGTGTGTCTTCCTTTGTGAAGTGTCTATTTAGGTCTTCCAGCCATTTTTAAACTGGATTGTTTTGTTTTTTTGATATTGAGCTCCATGAGCTGTTTGTATATTTTGGAGATTAATCCTTTGTTGTTTCACTTGCAAATATTTTCTCCCATTCTGAGGGTTGTCTTTTTGTCTTGTTTATGGTTTAAAAGCAAAAGCTTTTAAGTTTAATTAAGTCCCATTTGTTTATTTTTGCTTTTATTTCCCTTACTCTAGAAGGTAGGTCAAAAAAGATCTTGCTGTGGTTTATGTCAAAGAGTGTTTTTCCTATGTTTTCCCCTAAGAGTTTTATAGTGTCTGGTCTTACATTTAAATCTTTAACCCATTTGGAGTTTATTTTTGTGTATGGTGTTAGGTAGTGTTCTAATTTAATACTTTTACATGTAGCTGTCCAGTTTTCCCAGCACCACTTATTGAAGAGGCTGTCTTTTCTCCATTGTATGTTCTTGCCTCCTTTGTCGTAAATTAGTTGACCATATGTGCGTGGGTTTATCTCTGGGCATTCTGTCCCGTACCATTGATCTGTATTTCTGTTTTTGTGCCACTACCGTACTGTCTTGATTACTGTAGCTTTGTGGTGTAGTTTGAAGTCGGGGAGCCTGATGCCTCCAACTCCGTTTTTCTTTCTCAAGATGCTTTGGCTATTCGGGGTCTTTTGTGTTTCCATACGAATTGTAAACTTTTTTGTTCTAATTCCGTGAAGAATGCCGTTGGTAGTTTGATAGGGATTGCATTGAATCTGTAGATTGCTTTGGGTAGTATAGTCATTTTCACAGTATTGATTCTTCCAACCCAAGAACATGATATATTTCTCCATCTGTTTATGTCATCTTTGATTTCTTTCATAAGTGTTTTATAGTTTTCTGAGTACAAGTCTTTTGCCTCCTTAGGCAGGTTTATTCCTAGGTATTTTATTCTTTTTGTTGCAGTGGTAAATGGGAGTGTTTCCTTAATTTCTCTTTCTGATTTTTCATTGTTGGTGTATAGGAATGCCAGAGATTTCTGTGCGTTAATTAATTTTGTATCCTGCAACCTTACCAAATTCATTGATTAGTTCTAGTAGTTTTCTGGTGGCGTCTTTAGGATTTTCTACATATAAATAATATCATGTCATCGGCCAACAGTGACACTTTTACTTCTTCTTTTCCAATTTGTATTCCTTCTATTTCTTTTTCTTCTCTGATTGCTGTGGCTAGGACTTCCAAAACTGTGTTGAATAGTAGTGGCGAGAGTGAACATCCTTGTCGTGTTCCTGGTCTTAGTGGAAATGCTTTCAGTTTTTCATCATTGAGTATGATGCTTGCTGTGGGTTTGTCATATATGGCCTTGATTATGTTGAGGTAGGTACCCTCTATGCCCATTTTCTGGAGAGTTTTTGTCATAAATGGGTGTTGAATTTTGTCACAAGCTTTTTCTGCATCTATTGAGATCATATGGTTCTTATTCCTTAATTTGCTAATGTGGTGTATCACATTGATTGATTTGCATATATTGAAGAATCCTTGCATCCCTGGGAGAATTCCCACTTAATCATGGTGAATGGTCCTTTTAATGTGCTTTTCGATTCTGTTTGCTAGTATTTTGTTGAGGTTTTTTCCATCTGTGTTCATCAGTGATACTGGTCTATAATTTTCCTTTTTTGTGATATCTTTTTCTGGTTTTGGTATCAGGATGATGGTGGCTTCGTAGAATAAATTTGGAAGTGTTTCTCCCTATGCAATTTTTTGCAAGAGTTTGAGAAGGATGGGTGTTAGCTCTTCTCTAAATGTTTGATAGAATTCGCCTGTGAAGCCATCTGGTCCTGGACTTCTGTTTGTTGGAAGATTTTTAATTATGGTTTCAATTTCATTACTTGTGATACATCTGTTTATATTTTCTAATTCTTCCTGGCTCAGTCTTGGAAAATTGTACCTTTCCAAGAATTTGTCCATTTCTTCATGGTTGTCCATTTTATTGGCATATAGTTGTTTGCAGTAGTCTCTTAAAATTCTTTGTATTTCTGCAGTGTCAGTTGTGATTTCTCCTTTTTCATTTCTAATTTTATTGATCTGTGTCCTCTCCCTTTTTTTCTTGTTGAGTTTGGCTAAAGGTTTATCAGTTTTGTTTATCTTCTCAATGAACCAGCTTTTACTTTTATTGATCTTTGCTATTGTTTTCTTTGTTTGTATTTCATTTATTTCTGCTTTGATCTTTATGATTTCTTTCCTTCTACTGATTTTGGGTTTTCTTTGTTCTTCTTTCTCTAGTTGTTTTAAGTGTAGGGTCAGATTGTTTATTTGAAATTTTTCTTGTTTCTTGAGGTGAGATTGTATTGCTATAAACTTCCCTCTTAGAACTGCTTTTGCTGAATCCCATAGGTTTTGGGGTCGTCGTGTTTTCATTGTCATTTGTTTTAGGTATTTTTTGATCTCTTTGATTTCTTCAGCGATCTCTTGGTTATTTAGTAGTGCACTGTTTAGCCTCCATGTATTTGTTTTTTACAGTTTTTTTTCCTGTAATTGATTTCCAGTCTCATAGCATTGTGGTCAGAAAAGATGCTTGATACAATTTCAATATTCTTAAGTTTTTCAAGGCTTTATTTGTGACCCAAGATGTGATCTATCCTGGAGAATGTTCCTTGTGCACTTGAGAAGAAAGTGTATTCTGCCACTTTTGGGTAGAATGTTCTATAAATATCGATTAGATCTATGTGGTCCCTTGTGTCATTTAAAGGTTGTGTTTCCTTATTTATTCTCTGTTTGGATGATCTGTCCATTGGTATAAATGAGGTGTTAAAGTCCCCTACTATTACTGTGTTTTTGTCAATTTCTCCTTTCATGGTTGTTAGCATTTGCCTTACGTATTGAGGTGCTACTGTGTTGGTGCCTAAACATTTATAATTATTGTGTCTTCTTCTTGGATTGATCCTTTGATCATTATGTAGTGTCCCTCCTTATCTCTTATAACAGTCTTTATTTTAAAGTCTATTTTATCTGATACAAGTATTGCAACTTCAGCTTTCTTTCCATTTGCATGGAATATCTTTTTCCATTCCTTCAGTTTCAGTCTGTATGTGTCCCTAGGTCTGAAATGGGTCTCTTCTAGACAGCATTTTTTGTATCCATTCAGCAAGTCTGTGTCTTTTGGTTGGAGCATTTAATCCATTCACGTTGAAGGTAATCAATATGTATGTTCCTATTACCATTTTCTTAATTGTTTTGGGTTTGTTTTTGTGGGTCTTTTTCTTCTCTTGTGTTTCCCCCTTAGAGAAGTTTCTTGAGCGTTTGTTGTAAAGCTGGTTTGGTGGTGCTGAATTCTCTTAGCTTTTGCTTGTCTGAAAAGCTTTTGACTTCTCCCTCGAATCTTAATGACATCCTTGCTGGGTAGAGTAATCTTGGTTGTAGGTTTTTCTCTTTCATCACTTTAAGTGCCACTCCCTTGTGGCCTGCAGAGTTTCCACTGAAAAATCAGCTGATAACCTTATGGGGATTCCTTTGTATGTTATTTCTTGTTTTCCCTTGCTGCTTTTAATATTTTTTCTTTGAATTTAATTTTTTTTACTTTGATTAATATGTGTCTTGGTGTGTTTTTCCTAGGGTTTATCCTGTATGGGACTCTGTGCTTCCTGGACTTGGGTGACTATTTCCTTTCCCATGTTAGGGAAGTTTTCAATTATAATCTCTTCAAATATTTTCTCAGACTCTTTCTTTTTCTCTTCTTTTTCTGGGACCCCTCTAATTTGAATGTTGGTGCGTTTAGTGTTGTCCCGGTGGTCTCTGAGATTGTCTTCAATTCTTTTCACTCTTTTTTCTTTATTCTGCTCCTCGGCAGTTATTTCCACCATTTTGACTTCCAGCTCACTGATTTGTTCTTCTGCCTCGGTTATTCTGTTATTGTTTCCTTCTAGTGTAATTTTCATTTCAGTTATTATGTTGTTCATCTCTGTTTGTTCTTTAGTTCTTCTAGATCTTTGTTAAACATTTCTTGTTTGTTCTCAATCTGTACCTCCATTCTATTTCTGAGATTCTGGATCATCTTTGCTATCATTATTCTGAATTCTTTTTCAGGTAGATTGCCTATTTCCTCTTAATTTATTTGGCCTTGTAGGTTTTTACCTTACTCCTTCATCCATGACATGTTTTTTGCTATCTCTTTTTTTTTTTTTTTTTTTTTTTAATGAGTGGGATTGTGTTCCTACCTTACTGGTTGTTTGTCTTGAAGCTTCCAGCACTGGAGTTTGTAGGCTTATTGGGTAGAGCTGGATCTTCGTGCTGAGCTGAGGACCTCTGTGAGTCCTCACTCTGATGAATATTCCCTGGGGTCTGAGGTTCTCTGTTAGTCCAGTGGTTTGGACTTGGAGTTCCTACCGCAGGAGCTTCCGCCCAACCCCAGGCTCATGAACCAAGATCCTACAAGCTGCCTGGGGCAGCAAAAAAAAAAAAGAACAGTAACAAAGTAAAAAATAAAATTAGATTAGAAAACTAACAGATATGTTAGGAAGAATATAAAAATATAGATGAATCAACAACCAGAAGGTACATCAGATCAGTACCACAATAGTAAAAAAAAAAGAAAAGAAAAAGAAAAAGGGGGAGGGGCCTTGGCTGTGGAGGGGGTGCTTAAGCAAGGGAGAGGTTTGGGTGGTGGGCGGGGCCTATGCACAGGACCCACAGGGCTGGAAAAGGCCCTGGGGGCTGTGGAGGGTGGAGCTTAGGCTCAAGGAACAGAAGGGGCCCAGGCGTGCCCCCCACCCCTGGTCTCAGAGGGCAGGGGACCTCACCTAGGGGCTCAGCAGGCTTCCTGGGCTCGAGTGGTGGGGCAGATGCCCTCCTCTCCTCTCCTGCGCCCCTGGTCTAGGAGGGCCCCTCCTGATCTCCTGGGCCTCCCTCCTGTGCCCCCAAGGACCTACGTGGCCTGGAGGGGACTTTTACAGGGCAGGGGACTGGCCTGGGAGCTCAGCAGGCTCCTTTCCCACTCTTCCTGGTGAGTCCCTCCTGCCTGTGTCTCCTGATCTACCCAGCCTCAGGGGTGCCGATCCTGTCTGGCCTCCACTTCTCCTCCCTCCTCAGTCCCCCTGTGTCCTACCAGTTCACTTTGCAGTTCCTCCCGTCTCCTTGGGCATGAGAGTCACCCACCAGCAGCCGGCAGCTGCCCTAGTTGTGGGGAGACGCTAACTCCGCATCTTTCCACACTGCCATCTTGACTCCACCTCCTTTCCTACAGCCTTTTAACTTAATTTGCAAACATTATAACACTTCCCACTTAAATACTTGAGCATATACCTACCTCAGAATTATATCACACCCCAAAAAATTAATAATTCCAAACATCTGTATATCACCCATATTTACATTCCACAGTTGTCTCAAAAATGCCTTTCATATCTTATTTTTTGGATCCAGGATTCAGTCAAGGGTTCCACATTACATTGATTTTAATGTTTCTTTAGTTCTATTTTAGTTCTGTTCAATCTAATCCAGTGTCTCTTTTTTTTCCCCTTATGACATTGAATTTTTGAAGAAAAGCATTTTTCTTCTTTAGTTGAGCATTTTATTCTAATTTTACTCTTTTTTATTAAGGTATTGATTAACTTGGGAGAAGACACTGAAAGCAGAATTCTTAACCAAGGGATTCTAATTAGAAACAGCTGAATGAATATGCACACCAAAATGATCTTCTAAATTGTACAGTCTGCTATCTCCTGGTTGTGCCCAGGCCTAAGTCAGCAATGTTGCATATGGTTCTTTGTAATTTTACAGTTTCTCCTTCCAGAAACTTCACATCTATCTCCTATTGATGACCAAATAAACAAAAAAAAAATCTTTCTCTGCTGCTTCAATTAGAGCAAAGTTATAAGAGAAAGGGACTTTTATACTTAGTTCTTTAGCAGTTGCCTTGAAGACTATAGGGAATAACATAAGACTTCTAAAGAGTGGAATATCACTAGTTTCCATTAGTGATATTGAGATTATGACATTTAATAATTACTAAGATACATGACAAGAAATTGTTGAATAATTGATGAGAGGTACAAAAGAATTGTTACGGAGTTTGGTTAGGTGACATTCTAGTGGTACTTTAAATTTTTTATCTAGCTAACTAAATCTTGGCAATACATGTTCTTTCCTCCTCTTAAAGTCCCCACATTTCTCCTGTTTGAGATGCTTTTGGTGAGGTTTAACTTGGATGCACGGTGGTAAAATACTAGTTAACCTCTGGAAGTCACAAGCAATGAAAATTATTTACTGATAATTTTACTGCTAAATATATCCAGCTAGTGTTCTTCTAGGAAAGGAATCATTGAATTCTATAAAAAATAAAATTGGTTTTATTAACTCTGTAAAATTAAACTCCTAATATTTAAAAAGAATAATTTAGAATTGAAGAATTTTTATATCACTACTTGTTAATTATTTAAATATTTATTAAAGTAAATGTTGAATTAGGCACTTTTTGAGTGTTTAATTAATAAGTATGTGTGTGGTGTATATTCAGAGGTTGACATTGATTTCTCTCTTGATAATAGTAAATTATATTAAGTTTGCTTATAAACATTTTCCCTTACCTTTGAAATTTACATCATAATCACATGGTAAATGTCTTTATTTCTCTTTTAGTTGCTGCCAAACAAGGTGAATCTGACCCAGAAAGGAAAGAAACAAGGCAGAAAGTAGATGACGACAGAAAACATGAGATAGAAGCTGCTATAGTGCGGATAATGAAATCTAGGAAGAAGATGCAGCACAATGTGTTAGTAGCAGAGGTGAGGACACTTCCAGACTGGATTAATGTAGAAAAGACAAAATTACTTTAACTATTTAAATTTAGGAAAGTACTGTATTCAGCTAATTTAAAATACAATCTTAAAATTAGAAAACTGTAGTCAAATAACACATTATTAAAAGCATGGTACTTGCTTGATAGTTAAACATAGCAAGGCATCAAAATATGTGCACACTTTAAGAAACTAATATGTTTGTAATGAAGATAATAATAGAATATTGTCACATGAAGAATAAAGAAAAAACTTTTCACTGCTATTTAGTACTTTGATGTAAAACAAACTACCTGTACTTCTAAAAATTAATGGCTTATTTATGGAGTACATACATACTAAAAGGAAACTAAGGAGGGGAAGACCATTGTGAAGCCATTGAAATAGTGAGGAACGAGGTGATTAGAGCTAAATAAAGCATTGGTTGAAGATAGAGAGCTGAATGAAGTCACATAGGAAGTGAAATTGACAGCATTTATTGACTGATCATGGGAAATGAGAAGGAGGAGTGGAGGATGACTCTGAGGTCCTTAGCTTGCTTGGCTAGATAGAGGTTGGTTTCTTTAACTGAAAAGGGAGGGGCAGTGTGCTGCTGTGTTCCACAGGTCAGCTAATATCACTTTTTATAAGTTGACTTCATATCACAAGGCAGAGGAAGAGAATTGTAGGTGAGTGGTCAGTCAGTAATTTAAGAAATCATTAAAAAACCAAAACAAACCTTTAAGACATGTTGGCAATTAGGTGACTGGTTAGTTTTCCCATTTTCATTGGACTGGTAAGAATAGACATTTGATGGCAGTGCCTTGAGAAGTAAATGGAGGTGAAACCACCAAGTGAGTGGTTTCTCCTTTGAGGTGTTGGCTTCTGGGAAGGGCACAGAGAGCAATACTAGAGGATTAAGTGTTGAGTTGAGGGCTTCTGGGTACTGTTTTTCTAGATGGGAAGACATTGAGTTATATTTATATTCTAAGGATAGGAAGAGATGCTTAAAAACAAAAGGGAAGAAAAATGAGATGAGGGGATACTTGATGTACTCAAGTCTAGAAAAAGAAAGGCAAGAGGGTTGTATAGAGAACACAGGTAGGTGGTAGATGTGTTAACAGGGATGCTACCAAATACCTTTCCTGAGAACCCAGGGCTGGGTGCAGGGGTGGTTTGAATGAAGCATGGAAACAAGCATGGACAAATGGATAAATGTAAGTTGTGGGAGTTTGAGGAATTTCAAACTGAAATGGCCTCTTTTCTTATGTAAAACAGGATGGGATGTGAGGTTATGGTGCTTGAGAACTTGCTGACCTTGAATGCTGTAAATTTGTGTTATCAGCCTAAACCAGAGATTGGCAACCTTTTTTTAAATGCCCAGTTGCAGCATGAAAGCACCCGTAGATAACAAGTGAGTGTGCTGTGTTCCAGGAGGGATTACAACAGGCAGCAGGCTGTATTTGCCTGTGGACCCCAGGTCTACACAAAAGGTGTAAAAACAACAACTTTACTCAGTAAAGAACCGAGTAGTGGATTTTGGGTGGTGTAGTAAATGTAGAATGGGTGCTTATGGAACAGAACCAAAGGAGTCAGGGAGTTGAAGGTACTGTTGGGGGTGCAGCTCAGGTGATCTTTTATGAAGGAAGGAGGTGAGGTCAGAAGAAGTTATTGATAGCTTAGAAGAAAGGGCCAGAGGATTGATCCAGGGTCTCCGGTGGGTTGAGAACAAATTTGTTGATACTGGAGTGATAATATTAGAAGAGTGATAGATTTTAGTTGGTGAGTGGAGTGCTGACGTTTCCGATTTTGAAGCGTTAATAATCCATTGTAGCCTTCGAAATGAACTGATCCAACACGAGTAAAAGAAAAGCTGTCTTATGGCTAGATGAGTGATCTGCAAGATCACTAAGTGGATTAGTGAGAAAAGCATGGGCTTCAGGGGCAGGAGGATGTAGATTCTCATCTCTTCTGGCCCTGTCTACTACTTGTTCATATCATTTTTCCTTTCTGGCTTATTTTCCTCATTTGTAAAACGAGACAACCTACTTTGCAGGGTTAAGAGCATTAAATAAATACATATAAACAAAATTGACTGATACATAGTGCATAGTCAGATTTCGGCTACTGCTGTAGTTACTGTTTTATTATTATTACCGATGTCACAATACCTAGAATCCTGACAGCTGTTGGAGAAAAGAATACCAACAGTAGCACTTAACTATGGACTGGGCATTATTCTAAAGCATCACATCTGTTAACTCATTTAATATACACAACAACTTCATGAGGTTAAGTAACTTTCCCAAGGGCCCAGAGCTAGTAAGTCGGAGAGCTGGGATTTGAATCCAGGCAAGTCTGAGTCCCGAGTTTGTGCTTTTAAACACATTATGCTACCCAAATTCTGTGAATTGGGAGAGTAACCCAGAAGTCATTAGATTATAGCTTCAAAATGGGTTAAACTATACGGTGGTATAAATTCATACTAGTATATTTCAACTAATTCATCTACTAATCCACTTTAGCATTCACATTCTGATGTGAGGAGGTATGTTCTAGCCATACATTGCATTTTCAAATAGAATCCTTTTTAATTAATCAAATTAGTAAAGTTTGAGCTGAGTCTTAAAATGACATATCAGTTCTACTCAAAGATAAGAATTTTTGTGTGTTTATATAGAAATGTTTTTTGTTTTTTAATTTTCTGGCAGGAATTAGCGTTGTTTTTTTTTTTAACCTTCTCTTTTAGGTAACTCAGCAGTTGAAGGCTCGATTCTTACCAAGTCCAGTTGTTATTAAAAAACGTATCGAAGGACTCATTGAGAGAGAATATTTGGCACGAACACCTGAGGATCGCAAAGTATACACATATGTAGCATAAAATGCATTCAGAAACTTGATTTATTATTGGACTGTACTCTTCGCATGGACTGGGAAGTTCTTTTAAATCATTAAATATTAAGACGACCATCTCTTCTATTAAATTACAGTACATGTTTTAGACCATTCAGATCAAGCCTTTACTCCCTTTGAGAGTTTTCAACATCAGTTGATTGAGCTTCAGGCTTTACAACGTTTATCCCCGTAGAGATCATCTTTACAGTTCCTCGGGAAAATGTGAATGTGCCGCGTTTTGTTTTCAATACTGTATGAAAACAGGAAAAAATAAAACAAAATTTAGAAAATACAGCTCATTAAAATAAAATTGTTGGATTTCATTTCCCCAGGTCTTCAGTGTTCATGTAAATGTGTTTTTGTAGTGTTGCTTAGCACTTTGCACATTGTATAAGTTGGGTAACAAAAATGGTAAAAGAAATGACACAATTCCCAATTATCTCGCTCTGCTTAAGGCATTTCTTTAGCTCGTCTTGTTTAATTCAAAGGTTTGATAAATATACAGAGACCCAAGCATAAAATTTGAGCATGCTTTATTCTACCACTTGCACTTACTAATTCTAATAGCCTAATGACCAGGAACCTTTGTTTTGGGCTCAGTATACACCCTGGTTTGATTTTTCCCTACTGTAATTTGAGATGTCGCAAATTCTTACAATGATTAGGTTTTGTTCTGCATTATCTCTAGAGAAAGAAAATATTTTAGTATGTATAAATTGTACAATAATTTTTTGCTGTTGTACTCACTGCTAATAGTGGATTGTATAGGGCAGTGTTTTTATTTCATTTATTGTAGACAAAAATAAATTAGTATACACATACTCACTAATTCAGGTGTGTCAGAGCACAAAGTTGGCAGCTGGTTGTATTTAATTCAGCCCCTCTGAAAAGCACATACAGTCTACACTTTGTTTCTAAATATCTTAGGTTCACCCTCTCTTAAATATATATTTTGGTGAAGCTGGGATGCACTGTTAATTTTCTGTTTCAAAATGCATTCTAAAGATGCAATAAATATGATTACCTTAATATTTTTTAATAAGATCTTTAGTTCTTGCAGCTGCGTTTTGGAAAGTGATTAAGCAATATTTTTCAAACCTGATGATTCTTGGATCATTCTTAGCTATTGTCCTCCAAAGAGTCATCGTTTCATGTTTTCAAAAGATGTGCTTTGTGCTGAAGATTCATGTCAGTTATCCTGTGCTTCCAACTTTCACCAATATTTTTTACCTGATTGATCTGCCAAGGATTATAGTTTGCTTTATTTTAACTTCAGAGTATTTTTATCTTCAGTTTTATTTAATTTTGTTTCATTTTGTTTTCATAAGACAATGTTTCAGATATGTAATTGGGGCAAACCACTATAGATTTCTGTTGATAGAAAAATGACATGTTACTAATAAGTTCAAGTAACCAACTGACTATGATATTGTTGATACATTTATTAGAATGTATGTGTCTCAGAAGATGGTATCTGTTTAAATTTATGGTCAAGTTACAACTGAATTCTAATATGGATTAAAAACTCCACATAAATATTTTTCCCCATGCGTCTTGGGTTATAATTTTCCTTTAAGACTTGCAAATATGCTCTTCCTACATTTGATTTTGTCTCCATCTGTCCTGTAGAATTATAAGCCTTATGCTCTTAATCTCTGTTTTCCACTTTTACGTGATGCAATTAAGATACAAATGAAAAGCGTAATGAACATTATTCTCAGGATACTTTCACCATACTTGAGTGATAGTAGGTCAGGTGTAACAAGGAAAGCTGAAGGGTTTCCCTTTCTGATTTTACACAACTGGAATTTCTTTAATGACAGGGTGTTTACCTACAGGAAAATACTGGTTATTTCACGTTTCATAATTTGTTTCTTAACTTGACAATCTGAGCGTTCTGTTTCCCAAGGTGTTGTATATATCATTTAATTGGTATACATAGAACACTTCGGGAAAGAGAACACTCAGATTGTCAAGGTAATAAACATGAAAGATGTAAAAACTTCCATTTGAAATCTAAGTGAGACATTAAAACAAAAATTTAAGTGCTGGTTTGAACTATTAAAGGTCAGTCAAGTTAAATTTATGTCATTGTCTCAAGGGTGGATGTACAAATCACATCTAGAATTCAGAGACATACTTGTTAGTTTTGGAGAACAGGTTTGATATTTATGCTTCTAAATGCTTGTAAATATATTAAAACATTTCTGAATTGCAGTTGTATGGTGGGCGAAGGCAGCCATTCGCATTCAATTGCATTTCAGTCAGTTGCAGTTGAGTAAGTGGTCGCAAAATGATGCTGCATTGAAAAACAAAATTGGATCACCTAACATGTTTTATATGTTTTAGCGCATGTAGCGCATTTCATTTTAGCTCATTAAGCCCATAGTGATACATTTTGACCTTGCTTTCTTTTCAACAAGAGATCATTCATGCCGTTTTTCTTCATTTTTTAATGTCTTAATCTCAAAGAATAATGCATCCTAACCATTCATTTAATCCTGTTGATGTGAATAGATTTTGGTGATTTACTTTAAGAATTTTAAAGAGGATGGATGCATAGTTTTCCAACTGCAAAAATGATGTACTCTTTGTTCACTTGTTAAATTGTAATTCTCTGCTATCATTTTTGAATCCAGGACAGTGTTTATTTTGAATTGTTATATAGTTATATTATTTAAAGATTGAAAATTCATTGCAATTAGGGAACACACAGCCTCACAAAATAAACTGTGGTTGTGATTGTAAGGTTCTTTATGTCAATGAGTTTTAAAAGGGGATGGGGAAGGGGTGCATGTCTTGCTAAAGGATATGTTAGAATCATGTGAGTAGCACTGTAAATATAGACATGTACCACCCCCAAACTCCAAGATGCTGGTACACTTTCTTGACAAAGAACTTGTCATAGTGAAGCGCTGTTGACGTTCCATCCCTCAGTGTGTATGTTGGGTAGCAAGAAAGGCTTAGGTGGCAACCAAGTGATCTTACAATTATGCCTCCATCCCTAGGAGACAAGTTGGCATGATCTCAGCCTTCTAAATATTTAGTTCCTAATTTTGGAAAATAACTGTAGTGTGTTAAATCCAGATAATGCTGGGGTTTTTTTTTTGTTTACAGTTTTAAATACTCATTTTGAATAAGTATTAGAGGGTTATATCTACCTGCTTACTGTAACTTAAGACTCAATTTTTATAGCCTTGTTTTTCACATGGTATCTGATGAATACTATTAGTTTGTTTCAGTCTGGGGAGGAAAGCTGTCACCTATCAAAATTGTAGATCGTGTATTCTATAAGGTGCATATAGTCAGTCAATAAGTGTTTTGTACTCTTGATAAGAATGTTAAAACATTTCAGGTTAGCAAAATAACATAAATCATTTCTATTCCCAAAAGCAGAAACAATAGAAATGTTAAACAGTGACAACATACGTACTTATTATCATGTGCCAGACACTGTTTCTGAGTGCTTTTTATGTGTATTTCATTTAGTCGTCACATGGGCTCTATGAGATGAGAACTGTTAATTATACCAGCGTTGCCCAAGGTTGCTACTAGGAAATGGCAGAGCCAGGAGCTGGACCTAGGTTTTTTTTGTTTTTTTTTTTTTAAGATGTTGGGCTAGGAGTTTATTAATTTATTAATTTATTTTTGCCGTGTTGGGTCTTCATTTCTGTGCGAGGGCTTTCTCTAGTTGTGGCAAGCGGGGGCCACTCTTCATCGCAGTGCGCGGACCTCTTACTCTCGCGGCCTCTCTTGTTGCAGAGCACAGGCTCCAGACGCGCAGGCTCAGTAGTTGTGGCTCACGGGCCTAGTTGCTCCGTGGCATGTGGGATCCTCCCAGACCAGGGCTCGAACCCGTGTCCCCTGCATTAGCAGGCAGATTCTCAACCACTGTGCCACCAGGGAAGCCCTGGACCTAGGTTTGATCGTATGGCTCCTAGCTTATCTTCCATATTGCAGATTGGCATCATTTTCTATTTATAAATTTATCATTTACTTTGTATCTCATTCACATGAAAAAGAACTTATGGCAAGCTAAAGATAATACACGAAGCATCTCAATATGGAACTTAAGACGTTTTTATTGCCTTTATATTACTTGCTGATCACAGTTTTTAGTGGGAAGGGATACAGGGAAGGTAAAGGCCACTATTCTGGAGTCTTAGTGAATGTCTTACATACTTTAATGGGTAACATGGATAGATGCTTTATTTAAATTCAAATCTTGGGTTTTAAGAAACAGTTTACTTACTGCATGCCTTTCCTATACCACATCATTTATTTAGCCAGAAGTAAGAGAAGACCTAAGAATGACTGAATTTAACAAGTAATGATACAGAGATTGGTCATGAAGCTAACTTAGGGAAACATGAATAGCTAGAACAACTTGAAAGCCCATTTAATAATTGTAGAAATAGCAAATTTGTAAATGGGTCATTTAAGTGATTTGATCCTTAGTATTAGGGTCTAAGGTGAACCTCCAGTAAGCCATGCCAGGATAACTCTGCGTGTGAGGAGCTCACAGTAATCTTAGGAACATTTTAGTCACGACGAAATTGTCAAAGTTCAGTGTTCAGGTAAAGTACAGTTCAAATAATACACGAAACTTTAGGAATTTTTACAGTGTGGGAAAATTAAAATTCTAAGTCTTAAAATTCTTTCTGCAGTTGTGATTCTTGAATAAATGCCTCAGCACAATGTTTGGCATGTGGTGGGTGTAGGCACTCAGTAAATCTCAGATGAATGTGCTTAACGATCACGAAGTGATTCGGAAGAAAGTCTTAAAAAAATTGAACTTCATAAATTAAAATTTGTACTGCGTTATCAGGAGTATGACAATATTCATGGAGTAAGGATTATATTTTTTGAGTTTTATAAATGGAAATCACTTGATCGGTTTTTAACTAGGTAAAAAGTGGAAGTGTAGGCCAACTGCTGGGTTGCTCCAGATTGTATTAAATGCTGATTTTAAAGCCCTCTTGACTCACAGCATCACATGGAAAAACTCAGACTAGTGATATAAAAATTCATGATCCCACTTAGAGCTAATGGGGTACAGGAATTTGGGCACAGGTCTGTGTGATTCCAAAACCTGTGCTTCTCTAATTAGTGTTAATGTGTCCCCAGTTGTTTTGGCAGATGATTGGCAAAACTTTCTGAACTGAATTTGCATCTGAAAGGTGATTTTCTTGGTGAGTATTACGGTGAAGGTTTGTGTTGATTTTTTTTTTAGAAAGTGTTCTTTGGAGAATTTGATACTGTGAAACTTGTGTAGAACCTGCACAAGAGAAAAATTGGCAATATTAGCTGTGCATATCACTGTATGTAGTATATGTGAATTATTTTGTTTATAGTAAGTTTATAGAACTGATGTCAGATAACAGTATCTGTAGAATTAATCTTTTATTTCCTACATGATGCTATCCTCTGTATTAAAAAAAATAACCACTAGACTGATTTTTTTTTTAATGGAATGCAATTGTAAGCAGAAAGAGACAAAACTTACCTAAAGGGCATGGAATCAAGTGAGGAGAAGGATGAAATCTGCATTTTGTTCCAGTGTGTAGCTCTAGCAATAGGCAACCAATGTATGTAACTATGAAATAGACTCTGTCAAAAGCCTGTTGCAACTTCTACATCTGAATGAAGGGGGTGGGGTGGGAGGAGAATGCCCTTAAGTAAAAAAGTCTATACATATTGGGTTGGCCAGAAAGTTCGTTCAGATTTTTCCGTAAGATGTTACAGTACTATGTTTATAGTATCACTTTTTAAAAAATTCCCCCTCTTAGGTTTGGCTGCAAAGGTGTTTTGCAGTACTCCTAAGAAAAGCAAAGTTACTATCTTCTGACGGAAATTAGTATTATCCAAATTTGTAGTAAGGCATCTAATCCACCCAACTGACTTGAGCTGATTAGAAAATAATGCAATCCATTCTCAAAGGAGTGACAGGTTGCAGTAGCTTTTAAAAGCTGTTCCAGGGGCCTCCCTGGTGGCGCAGTGGTTGAGAGTCCGCCTGCCAATGCAGGGGATACGGGTTCGTGCCCCGGTCCGGGAGGATCCCATATGCCGCGGAGCGGCTGGGCCCGTGAGCCATGGCCGCTGAGCCTGCGCATCCGGAGCCTGCGCATCCGGAGCCTGTGCTCCGCAACGGGAGAGGCCACAACAGTGAGAGGCCCGCGTACCGGAAAAAAAAAAAAAAAAAAGCTGTTCCAAAAGAGAAGTGACAAGTGCTTTGGTGTTTTAAAACCTAGAAGTATACCAGAATTTCTTAAGGAAGCTTTAAAACCAAACAAAAACATAATGCCTGTTGTAGATTATGATTTAGTAGGTCTGAGCTGATTCTTCTGTGCAGCTAAATTCGGGAACCATTGCTTTAGATTACATGTGTTATAATAAAGTATATAAGTTCCCAGTTTTCCTAATTGAAGAGAACATTCATTTGATATGGTGTGCAAGTTATGAGATGCTCTTATACATCTTACATGCACTTACTAAACCTCAGCTAGTTATGGCAACATGTTGGTCAAGTCAAGTGGTTTGATTACCAAGTGGACCAGTTAATTTCAAGCTACTCATGGTCACAGATCACAGTATTAATCACAACCAATCAGTTGTCATTAGTGGATCCTCCTAAATGCAGTGGGGTGGGGGTGTGTGTGGCTGGATCAGTAATATTGTCCTCATAGTCAAAGGGAAACCTGTGGTCTTAGAATTTTAATTAGGCATTTCCACTGGGAGAAATTAAATTTAGAAACCAAGTGTTCAAGGCCCAGTGACCTCCATCCCATTAGTATGAGTTTAGATAGCAACGTAAAAGAGTGATTCTAAGAAAAAAGTCAGTGCCCACTGAACTGATTTGGTTTTTTTCTCCCATAAAGAACCATTGGTTTTGAATCAATTTAATGAGATCTGGGTGACAAAAAAATCGGTATGTTTGTTGCCAGCCTTGTAAGATCATAAACAAGTGTAAACCATAGTTTTGGCCATTATCAGTGTAATCCAAATGGTGCAAAGTATTTGCAGGGAGAGTTAGTCTGGTTTGAGGATCATCCACTTAATCTGACAGGAGGTAACTCCCTTAAGGCCACAGTAATTGCTGCTTCAACCCAAGTATGGATACACAGCATATTAATGTTTACTTATCTTTCTAATGTTTACTTCTCCGTTGGCCTCAACCAGGAATCCAGTGGTAGAACTAGGTGACAAATGGCATTACTGCTCCTGAGGGAGATTTTTCTCTTTGTAGCTTTACTTAGAAAATTTGGAATTAGAATTTATCAAAGGAGCAGCTGCTGGCATGCTTTCACCGTAATAGCTCTTAGCGTGATACCTGTCACTTAGTTTTCCAATGCTAACTTCATTCCACCCCTTAATAACAGCATTCACTTATGAGACAATGGGTAGGGTCCTCCCCGTTCTGTATAGTTAATAGCCCTGCTTATGAACCTAGGCTGCTGTATTAGCCTCATTATATCATGCTCTGATCAACTGAGCCCATTACCTAGAAACTTTGATTTATATACTAAGCCAGTTCATACTGTTCTCCCCTTGCTTTTGAACTAGTGTATCTTGAAATAAAAGGCTTAATTATCTATTATGAACTTCCTACAATCCTTCCTTAAAAGTCCCATATTTCCTACTTTGCAATAAGACCGAAAAGTGAGTTGCTTAAACAGTTATGTACAATACAATCAAATTACTGAAATCCAGTGTTTTTTTAATTGGAGTATAATTGGTTTACAATGTGTTAGTTTCAGGTGTACAGCAAAGTGAATCAGTTATATTTACGCATATTTCTACTTTTTTTTTTAGATTATTTTCCCATATAGGCCATTAGAGTATTGAGTAGAGTTCCCTGTGCTATACTGTAGTTTCTTATTATGAAAGCCAGTTTTGTATAAATGTTTTTGCACATGTATATATGTATGTACAGTAGACCTTTGAACAATGAGGAGTTTGGGGTGCTGATAACCCTCTCCTACCCCACCCCACCCCCAGTCGAAAATCAGTGTATAACTTTAGTTGACCCCTTGTATCTGCAGTTCTGCATCAGAAGATTCAACCAACTATGGATCATGTACTGTAGTACATATTTATTGAAGGAAATTCTGTGTTTAAGTGGATCTGTGCAGCTTAAACCTGTGTTGTTCAAAGGTCAACTGTATGTGTGTGTGTGTGTGTGTGTGTGCATGCCCATGGGTTTGGGTATGCACATTTGTGTGTGTGTGTGTGCACGCACATGGATTTCGGTATGTGTGTGTGCCCATGGGTTTGGGTGTGCACATTTGTGTGTGCATGATGAGTGACATTAGATCTTAAAATTAGGTATCGGGTAGATGGTAATTTCTGTTATAAATTACTAGACTATATAATTTATCAAATGGCAAACCACATAGTAATAAAGTGAGTTTAGACCCAATTTACTTTACTACCTTTGCTAAGAAACAGTGTATTATTAAATATCAGTAAAATTCTGTTAGGCAAAAAATGTATGCATACATATAAGCCTGCATAGAAGGAATGCTAGGAAATTTGTTGACTAATAAATATTAAAGTTGTATTCATATGAAGTTAACTTCACATGGTTAAGTGTGTATTATCAGATATTGTGATGTAAATAATTTCCTTCTTTGGTAAACAATGTACATACTAGAAAAGCAAAAACAAAAAATGTCTACATATATACAAAAATGCTGCATTGGTCTAGCACAGCCAAAGATTTACATGATTTATATTCTTTTTGTAATTTCTGGTGTCAGCTTTCTGCAACTGTGTTACACATGTATGCACCTTTTTTGAGAAGAGGTGAGTGAATATATAATATGATCTCATGATTCTGGGCATCAACTATAGTAAAGTTTTGTGCCTTTTGTCTGGGGCTTGTCTGTGGCCTCCCTCCAAGTCTGGCGGAGTCTGGCTGCAAGTTGCCTTCTTGTTCAGTATGCTTGCCTCTAACAGCCTCGTTGCTTCTCCTATGCTACAGACGGAAACAAAATAACTGCAGTGGTGCAACTGCTATTCAGAAGTAAAGGAGACTAAGATACAAGGAGGGAAGGAATAAAAGGGCCTGGCTTTGTGAGAGTTTGCAGGGCAACTTGGGTTTGGATTCTGAAGGGTAGGGGAAATCTAACCTCCAGAATAATGGCGTGTAATTGCATAATGTAAAATTGCCTCTACATTGACTTCTAGTTCTTTAAGTTTGTCAGTCCAGATTTACTAAAAACGAAACAAACTTTCTTGAAAAAGGAGTGAAGAAGTTAAAAGGGGACCGTGGAGGATTGGGTGACAATAGCAAATCCCATTACTGAATTCACTCAAGACAGAGTGTGTGCAGACAACTTATAAGATGTGCGTATTTTTGGAAGCTGCCAACATTAGCGATGGGAACTCCCATGATCCACAGGTGGAATTTGGGTGTTGCTGTTAAATGAACATTCCCAATCTGTTACCTAGTTTGTGTATCATATGTAACCTACTACATTTAAAGAATATGAATGTAATGAAATTTAGTTAACTTATATTGACTAATATAGTTTTGCATAGAATTCATTTGTTTATGTTATGTATCTTTAAATATTAACCATACTTAGTATGTATCTTCACACCTATTTAGGTATATATCTTCTCTGTGCCCTGTAGAGTTTTATTTAGGCACCGGCGACTCAGCAGTGAACAAAATAGACAAAAAACCTTGCCTTCAGGAAGAGTACACTGAGGAGAATTGCCAAATATAATGAATTATATAACATAAAAAATGTGACAAGAACTGTGAGGAAAAAATAAAAGCAGCTCAAGGGCACGAGGAGTGGCATGGTGGAAGGTGGTTAGGTCCTAATTCTGGATAGGATGATCAGCGTAAGTCTGTCTTATTTAGAAGGTCACGTTTGAGCTAGTAGGATTTGGAAGAAATGAAGGAGCAAGCAAGCCGTGTCTGTGTCAAGAAAGAATGTCCCAGGCAGAGAAATAAGACAGTTGAAAGACCTGATTAAAGTGTTAAAGCAACAGAGATGGAGCTGACATTGCTAGTGCAGAGTCGGGGAGGGAGAGAGCGAAGTGGGAGGTAAGAGGGGACGGATGATGGTGGAGGACTCTGCAGGCTTTGGAGAAGACTGGCTTTTACTCCAAGTGGAATGGAGAACCATTGAGCGGGTTAAACAGAGGAATGACACCCTCTAACTCATCCTTTGGAAAGACCACTCTAGCGGCTGTGTTCTGTGGCTACTGCAATACCCCGAGGTGGGAGATGAGAGCTTGGACCAGGGTGGTGGAAGTGGATGCAGAAAAGTGATGAGATTCTGCATATATTTTACAAGCAGAATGTGATTGATAGGATGTGGGCAGTGAAAGAGATGACACCAAGGCATTTGGTCTGAGAAACAGAAGACAGATTTGCCATTACCTAATAGGGGGAGAAGGTGAATAGAGTAGTTTTCTTTTTTCATTTTTTTAGATTTTTGACATATTTATTATTTTTTATTAATAACCTTTATTTTTTAGAGCAGTTTTAAGTTCACAACAAAACTGATCATTTTATTTTCAGGGAGGGGTGAGTTGAGTTCAGTTTAGAGCCTGTTAAGTTTCAGTGTCTAGCAGACAACCAAGTGTATACATCGAGTAAGCGGTTAGATATACATCTGCAGTTTAGGGCAGGGCTGTGGGGGTGGAAATAATAAATTTCAAAGTTGTCAGTAGGTAGACGGTATTTAAAGCCATGAGACTGGAAGAACATACCAAGGACATGTGTCAGTTATCCACGTGATGCCTCTCAGCTCCAAATGCACCCTTCATCTGTGCAAATGGACCTGTGCCCTTTAAACAGTTCTCCTTTGCCCACTGACACGTTGTTAAACTCTGTCAGTAGAAGGTATTGATGGGACATTGCAGGGGAAAAAGTTTTCTGTCCTGGGTCTAGTGGTTCACGCACCAGGATCTAGGACAGGGCCCTTTTCTTTGGTCCACTGCTCAGCTTGCACTGTTTACCAGTGCTAGGTGCCCACAGGGTGTAGCTCTCTCGAGCATTTAGCCACCACCCTCAGTGCTTTCTTAAGCCCTTGACTCAGGCTTAGCAGCTTGGCTGGGAACCCCAGACAATGTGGACCTGCACTGCATCCAAGATCGCTATCCCTCACCCTCTCCTCAGGCCCCAACGCCCAAGCAGGCCAAGAGGCCTTAATAAACCAGCCATTTGACTTTCATCCCACGCAGCTTTCTAACCATCTGGGCCAAGCCATGCACAGAAGTTCACAATGGCTCTCTAGCCCCTGGTTCCAGCAGTGCCTGCGGTGGGGCGCCAATGCCCTCTGCACACCCAATTCCCTCTGTACAACCAGCACCCTCTGTACAACCAACCCCTCTGTACAGCCAGCACCATCTGCACAACCAACCCCTCTGTACAACCAACCCCTCTGTAGAGCCAGCCCCCTCTGTACAACCAACCCCTCTGTGCAACCAGCCCCCTCTGCACAACCAACCCCTCTGTACAACCAACCCCTCTGTACAACCAACTCCTCTGTACAACCAGCCCCCTCTGCACAACCAACACCTCTGTACAACCAACCCCTCTGTACAAGCAACCCCTCTGTACAGCCAGCCCCCTCTGTACAACCAACCCCTCTGTGCAACCAACCCCTCTGTACAGCCAGCCCTCTCTGCACAACCAACTCCTCTGTACAGCCAGCCCCCTCTGCACAGCCAATCCCTCTGTGCAACTAACCCCTCTGTACAGCCAGCCCCCTCTGTACAACCAACCCCTTTGTACAACCAACCCCTCTGTGCAACCAGCCCCCTCGGTACAACCAACCCCCTCTGTACAGCCAGCCCACCCTGCACAACCAGCACCCTCTGTACAACTAACCCTTCTGTACAACCAATTCCCTCTGTTAACCCACTGAATCCTCTGCTCACCTACATCCTGGGTTTTGTTCCTCATGGCCTTTCCAGCATGGACACTGTCAGTTCCGAAAGTCCTTGTACCTGCAGCCACACAACTCTCTCCGCACACCTGCCATCAGCCTTGGCTTGCCTGCCTCCCAGCGGGTTGTTCCTGCTTGCCGGGTGATGGTGGGTCAGGAGATTCTCCTCCTTCCAGTGGACTGCACCTGCACCTTCTTCGATTGTCCTTCTAACACTCTTCGTCAACCCTAGGTGCCCATTAGGTTCTCTTGCAATCTTCACAACTTTCCCCAAATAGCTTAATAATTCCTTATTTTAAACTTCCCCTGTTTAAATTACTGTGTGGTATCTGTCACCTGATTGTACTTGGACTGATACCAGAGTTAAGAGTAAAGAGAGAAGAGGTTTAAGGATTTGAGCTCTGAGTCACCTCACCATTAAGAAGTTGGGAAGAGGGTCTAGGAAATGAGAGTGTAAACAAGTGGCCAGGGAAGAAGAAAAGCCAAAAGAATATGTCATTGCATCATAGAAGCCAAGTAAAGAACATGTTTATAAAGGAAGAAATCATGTGGTATATATACAATAGAGTACTACTCAGCCATAAAAAAGAAGGAAATTTTGCCATTTGCAACAAAATGGATGGACTTTGGGGGTATTATGCTAAGTGAAACAAGTCAGACAGAGAAAGATAAATACTGTATGATATCACTTATATGTGGAAGCTAAAAAATAAAACAAACTAGTGAATATAAGAAAAAAGAAGCAGACATTATATAGAGAACAAACTAGTGGTTACCAATGGAGAGAGGGAAGGGTGAAAGGGCTTTATAGGGGTAGAGGATTAAGAGGTACAAACTATTAGTTATAAAATAAGCTGCAAGGATATACTGTAAAACAGGGGGAATATAGCCAATATTTTATAATAACTATAAATGGAGTATAACCTTTAAAATTGTGAATCACTATATTGTACACCTGTAACATATATAATATTGTACAGCAAATATAATTCAATACAAAAATTCTAAAAAAAGGGAAGTAATCAACAATTTTAAAAACAGCTGGGTATTCATGTGTGAGGAGAATTGAGAATAAAACACAGGATGTAGCAACATGCAGATCATCAGTAACCTTCACAAAAAGCAGAAAACTTAGAATATAGAGTTCATCTACCAACCTCCTACCCAAAGCATCCTTGACAGATCTTTCACCCATACAGAACCTCCCAAGTTTTCTTGGAATATCATTATTTATTAAGTCATTGTATTTATGAACTTTAGGGCTTTATAGTATTTAAAAAATAATTAGAAGCATCAGTTACTGTAAGCACTGAAAGCATAGAATATTGAGACGTCTTCCCATACTTCTCCTTATGTATTAAGTTAATTAATATTTATTGAGCACATATTGTGTGGCAGGTATTGGTCTAGGAACTGGGATATGGCATTGAAATAGGGAAGCAAAGTGTTCTCCATTATGGAGCTTACATTTGGTGGGAGAAACAGATAATAAACTAGTAAACAAATACCTAAACTATGTTTCCAGAACCATATATGCAGTGGAAAAAAAAATAGAGTGACAGGAATAGTAGGGAGTTGAATTATATCAGTGGTTGGAAAATTTCTCTCCAAAGAAATAGCATTTGAGCTAAGACCTCAATACAGAGAGAGATGAACAACAATCTTGGAAAAAAGTATTTTAGGTGGAGTGTATGACAAATAAAAAGGATCAGAGAGGAGAAGCTTTATGGATTCAAGGGACAAGAGGAGAGCAAGTAACTGAAGCACAGTGTGAAATCTGGGAGAGAAGTAGAAGATAATGTAAAAAAGATAGGCAAGGCAAGGGGACTTCCAGTTTCAGGCATGATGGAGTAACAGTGATGAGATTTACACTCTAGCCCTAAATTCAGAGCTGTGATCCCTGAGAAAAGGGGAAAAAACCAAGGTAATCCCTACAATTGCACTAGGTTCTTATGGGGATACAGTTTCCAGGCTGACGTATAGGGAGGGATCAACCCACTCAGCCTAGCAGCCTTTCTAAGTTGAAGAATCCAAGATCAGAGTTTAGGGAGGTAAAAGACTGGCTACAATTTGTGGGTTGTAGTCCAGAGAGAAGACAACTGCACCAAGAGAGAACCCTGGACACCGGCAGACGTGTCCTCTCAAGTCTTTGGCTGAGTATTGAGGTGAGCGTTCATGAGAGGAAATACCCACGGCCAAGGAAAGATCCACCAGAAAGGACAAGGCAGAACAGTCCTGAAGCCCATGCAGGACTGGGAATAATCTGTGCCCCCATCAGCCAAGTGGAAAAGTCTCACAAAACACAGGGCACTGGGTACAATCCTCAGAAGGGTATCAATGTAGTAGTGAAGCAAAATTAGCTGTAGACAAAGACCTACACCAACAAACATCAAAGCAAACCTCAAAAGAATCCAACTGAGTCCAAGTATCTTAACTGTGAACCAGTATTTAAAGGAATACAACAAAATCCTGAAGTCAACAAATAAAGTTCACAGCATCTGACATCCAATAAAAAGATTACGAGACATGCAAGGAGTGGAATATGATCTATAAGTGGTAGAAAAATAAAAGAAACTGACCCACAGTGCAGAGATGATGTAACTAGGAGACAAGGACTTTAAAACAGCTACAATAAATGCACCCCACATATTCAACAGTGAGAGAAAAACAAGATTGTAAAAGAGGAGAGAAGTGGAAGATGTAAAAAAGATTCCAATGGAACTTTTAGAGATGAAAAATACAACGTTTGAAGTGAAGAACATACTGGATGAGATTAAAGCAGATTAGACACCAACTTGAAGACAGCAATAGACACTATCCAAAAAGAAACACAGAGAAACTAAAAACAAAAGAACAACAAAAAATATAGCATCAACAACTTGTGGGACAATATTAAGTGGTCTAACATATGTGTAATTGAAATCCCAGTGGGAGAGGAAGGGGAGAGGGAAAAATATTTGACCAAATAATGGACAAAATTTCTCATAATTCCATGAAGATTACAAATCAGTGGTTGGAAAACTATGACTCATGGACCAACTATGGCCTGGTGCCTACTTTTGTAAATAAGGTTTTGTTGGAACAGAACTGTGCTCATTTATGTGTCATTTATGTATTATGGCTGTCTTTAAGTAGTTGTGATGGAAAGTATGGGGTTCAAAGCCTAAAATATTTACTATCTAGCCCTTTACAGAAAAAAAAATTGCCAGGGGATTGGGGGAGGAGATTAACTGTAAAATACCAGGAGGGAATTTTGAGGGTGATGGTATTGTTCTACATAATGAGTGTGGTGGTCATTACATGACTGTATATATTTGTCAAAACTCACTGAATTGGACCCTTAAAACTGGTAAATTTTATTGTATGTAAATTGTACTTCAATAAATCTAATTTTAAAAATATGATAGGTTAGAAATAGTTCAACATCTTTGTAGACCTTGAGAAGTTTGGCTTACACTTTAAACATAATCAGTGGAAAGCCAGTGGAGATTTTTCATCAGAGGAGGGATAATTTGATTGAAAAGTTTTAAATAAATTGTTACTTTAGCAACACAGTGGTGACTGAGAGACAGGAGCCTGATTTAAAGGGTTTTGCAGCATGGGCATACCTCATTTTATTGCACTTCACAGATATTGCAGTTTTTACAGATTGAAGTTTTGTGACAACCCTGAGTTGTCAGAAGATAGTTAGCATTTTTAGCAATGAAGTATTTTTTAATGAAGGTATGTACATTGGGTTTTTTAGACATAATACTATTGCACACTTACTAGACTACAGTATCGTGTAAACACAATTTTTATATGCACTGGGAAACTAAAAAATTAATGTGACTTTCTTATTGCAGTAGTCTAGAACCAAACCTGAAATATCTCCAAGGTGTGCCTGTAATCTCCTTAAGAGATCATGGTAGCTTTTGAACAAGGATGATGAAAGTAAAGATTGAAAATGAGATGGATTGGGGATTTGTTTTTGAGGTAGAACCAACAATCCTGCTGATTGAATGTGGAAGCTAAACCTGGACCCAAACAGGACTTCAGGGTTTGGGCAGAGGGGTGGGTAGAGGTGCTCTTTACTGGGATGGGAAAGATGGGGAGGAAGGCAAAGCCCAGAATGAAAAAAACAACTCTTGTTTGACTCATCATGCATATTCCAGATAAACTGAACCATATGTTTTACATACACAATCTTTTTATGCTTACAGTTGAATTCAGGACTTACTTACGTGGCAATAAGATGAAGTTCACTTTCACAATGGTGTAATGTTTTTAATGAGAAATAAGCATTTGACAATTGTATAAAATATAAAGATGCTTTTCTTAGATCTAGTTTATCATTGTAAACTCTTGCTTAATTCCTCCTCCTAGAATACAATTAAAATTATTTTGAAGCAAAATTAAAATATCAGTGAGGAGGCACTTTGAATGGTAATTCCACTCATTACAAAAATAATCAGTAATGGGAGTAAATAAAATAATTATACTGTCTTAATTCTCAGCAATTCACTTCCCTTTTCACACCTTCATTTCCCTATTTCCCAAAATGCCTTATTCCTCCAAAGATTCTGATAAACTTTACCATTCACACGTTCATTTTCTAGCATACTATGAAGTGTGCTAAATTGTATTTGGAAAAATAATTGACCCAAACCTGTGCTTTTTACTTTCAGTCATAAAAAGAATTTTCTGATGAGCTAAATACATAATATATATCTTACTAATTATCATGATTTTGACTTTACTTTGTGAAGATCAATACCAGCCAATTAAATTCTTCATGTTCAGAGGCATCTCCCCTTTGTATTTTCACTCTTTGAAAATGAATTCTGCCTTTCTATCCAGCCTTCTCCCAGCTCCCCTCTCCACAAAAAATGTTCACCTCTTTACCTGTTTTCTTCAGGCTGTGGTCACACATACACGTGAAGAAAAGTGGGACTGAGAATATTAGTTCCAAGTCTGCTGGTGTCTGGAAGTAGCAGCCACCTGAAGAAAGGGCCCCTGATGGACTGAGTGTGTGAGGTTCACCCAGACTGGCTCTGACTTGAATCCTTTGGTTCCTTTTCTGAGTCAGATGCATCCCTTCTTCCTATGAGTTTCCAGTTTTGCTCCTATTATACATCTGATTTAACTCTCCCAACACAGTTTCCTTCCAGACCTGAACTCTGACTTGCTACTACTCTCCTTTCTTCTACCTGTTTCGCTTGAGGTTATGGACATTTCCCTGATCTCCAGTGAAGATGATGCTTCTCAGGGGAGAGCGCTCCTTTACAGAGTGTGCCAACACACTGGATATGTCCAGCCTCTCCAGACAGAAACGAAATGGGGATTTGACCCCAGTGTAAAGGGCACAATTGCCAAATATAGTCTCCTGGCCTCCAGTACATGGGATCTGTCTCATTTAACTCATCCACTAATTAGCATTTTCCTTTGAAAATTCTGATTTACACACTGTCAGGAACATTTGCATTTTTCTTAATTTTAATCTAAGTCCAACCATTAAAAATCCACTCCTTTTGGTTAGATGTGTGTTGTTTCCCAAGACTCCTGGATAACCGCCAGTCCTCCCCAAGTAGACTTTCAATTTTCCTGGAGCCCCCAGATTGACTGGACATATTTTCATACTCATACACACACACAAGTCCTTTTGTTGTTATTGTTGTTTGTTTTCTTTTTTTTCGTACATGTCAATCCCAAACTCCCAATCTATCCCTCCCCACCACCGTTCCCCCCTGGTAACCATAAGTTCGTACTCTAAGTCTGTGAGTCTGTTTCTGTTTTGTGAATAAGTTCATTTGTATCATTTTTTTAGATTCCACATATAAGCAATATCATGATATTTGTCTTTGTCTGACTTACTTCATTTAGTATAATAATCTTTAGGTCCATCCATGTTGCTGCAAATGACATTATTTCATTCTTTTTAATGGCTGAGTAATATTCCATTGTGTGTATATATATATATATATATATATATATATATATATATATATATATATACATACCACATCTTTATACATTCATCTGGTGATGGACATTTAGGTTGTTTCATGTCTTGGCTATTGTAAACAGTGCTGCATTGAACATTGGAGTGCATGTATACTTTCGAACCAAGTTTTTCTCTGGTTATATGCCCAGGAGTGGGATTGCTGGGTCGTATGGTAGTTCTATTTTTAGTTTTTTAGGGAACCTCCATACTGTTCTCCATAGTGGCTGTATCAATTTACATTCCCACCAACAGTGCAAGAGGGTTCCCTTTTCTCCACACCTTCCCCAGCATTTATTGTTTGTAGGTTTTTCGATGATGGCCATTCTGACTAGTGTGAGATGATATTTTATTGTAGTTTTGATTTGCATTTCTGTTGTTTGTTTTCTTAATTTCAAATCAATTTGTTCCAGAATGAAAACTACTACTAAGTGGATTCTCTTTCCCTGAATGTATGTTTCCTATTGCTGTTGTAATAAATTACCACAAACATAATGGCCTAAATTTATTATCTTACAGTTCTGAAAGTCACATGTCCAAAATCAGTCTCTTGGGTCTAAAGTCAAAGTAACAGCAGGGTTGGTTTCCTTGGAGGCACTAGGGAAGGATCCATTTCTTCGCCTTCGCTAGCTCCCTGAGGCTGCTACATTCCTGGGCTCCTGGCCTCTTCTTCCATTTTCAAAGCTAGCAGCGTAGCATCTTCTCTCCTTCTCCCCCACTGCTTCTGTCTCCACATCACCTTCTCTCTGACCCTGACCCTCCTGCTTCCCTCTTACAAGGACACTATAATCACATCGGACCTATCCTGATGACCCAGGATAATCTTCCCTCTCAAGAGTTTTAACTTAATCACATCCGCAGGGTCCCTTTTGCCTTATAAGGTAACATATTCACAGGTCTCAGGGATTCGGGTGTGGACATCTGGGGAGAAAGGAGCATTATTCAGCCTGCCAGACCAAGTAAACTAATTATTTTCTCATTTTCTTCAAAACAAAAATTATAATTAGTTAAATGAGCCATAGGTCAAGATTTATTTTCTTTATGGATAGAAGCCCAAGGAGTTTAATGACCTCTACACAGTCGTGTGATGAGAATCGACTGGCACAAAATCAAGGCACATCAATCTGAGATCAGCCGGTGGATCGCCTTCAATTTTTTGTCACATTGACCAGTTTCTTTTCTTCTGTTACTTCATAACATAGAACATTATTCCTAAATTATTAACAGGCCATCCTTTAATCTGGCTGTACAATTTGTTTGAAGAAGGCTGTGTAAAAGCGTTTTGCCAGTAGAAAACTCACGTGAAGTTGAGGGCCGATAGTATAATTTGACATCTTAATTCTTCTCATGCTGGTGGCAGCGTATTTGACAATTTATCATCCTTGGGTTTGAAATACCAAAAGTAATTGGAAGAATGGGTACAGAATGAGGTTGATTTAGCTAGTAGCTATCGAGAATCCACTACAGGGACTTCCCTGGTGGTCCGGTGGTTAAGACTCCATGCTTCCACCGCAGTGGGTGCAGCTTCAATCCCTGGTCAGGGAACTAAAGATTCTGCATGCCTTGCTTTGCAACCCAAAAAATAAAATAAAATAAGATGGTTAATGAAAAACAATCCACTACATGCAAGGCACTTAACCGACCACCTTAAAGAACATGCTTTCCAAATGGAGAGGCAAGACCATCACGTGAATACTCAGCAATGTGGCACACAGGTGCTATTGAGGAAAGAACCATCCCGCCCAGAAAGACTTCACATTGCCCCTCATGCCTTCAATATTTCATTGGAACCTGCTTTCACTTGGGAAATTATGAGGAGTAGGAAGTGGATGGGAAGGTATAGTGTTTTTTTTTTAATTAATAGACTAATGTTTAGAGCAGTTTTAGGTTTACAGAATATTTAGCAGAAAGTACAGAGAGTTCTCACATACCCCATCTCTCTCCTGCTTGCAGTTCCCCTACATCTTGAGTTACTGTGGTACATATGAACCAATGGGAACACACTGTTATTAACTAAATGTCCTTCACTCTTTGTGCCATACAGTTCTATGGGTTTTGACAAATGCCTAATGTCATGTATCCACCATTACAGTATCATACAGAGTAGTTTCATTCTGTATTCATTCATTCATTCATAAATCCCTTGTTTTCCACTTTTTCATTCCTTCCCGCCTCCTCTCAGATCTCTGACAGACACTGATCATTTTAGTCTACATATGGGTCTGCCTTTTCCAAAACGTCACATAATTGGAATCATATAGCCTGTAGTCTTTTCAGACTGGCTTTATTCACTTGGTAATAAGTATTTAAGGTTCCTCCTTGTCTTTCTGTGGCTTGATAACTCATTTCTTTCATCACAGAATAATATTCCATTGTAGGGATGTAGTACAGTTTATCTATTAAAGGACATCTTTTGGTTGTTTCCAAGTTTTTCCGATTATGGATAAAGCTGCTATAAATATGCGTGTGCAGATTTGTGTGGACCTAGTTTTCAGCTCCTCTGGGTAAATACCAAGGGTTCTGGATCATAGGTGGTGACCATGTTTAGCTTTGTAAGAATCTGTCAAACCGTCTTCCAAAGTGTACCATTTTGCATTCCCACCAAAAATGAATGGGAGTTCTTGTTGCTCCACATCCTCACTGGTATTTGCTCTTGTCAGTTTTTGGATTTTAGCAGTTCTAATAGGTGTGTAGTGGTACCTCATTGTTATTAAATTTGCACTTGCTTAATGACATATGATGTTGAGCATCTTTTCATATGCTTATCTGCCATCTGTGTATTTTCTTTATTGAGGAGTCTGTTCAGATATTACCCATCTAAAAAATGGGTTGTTTTCTTATTGTTGAGTTTTAAGAGTTATTTATATATTTTGGCTATAAGTTCTTTATTAGATATGTGCTTTGCAACTCCTTTCTCCTAGTCTGTGGCTTGTTTTTTCATTATTTTAGTCATGTGTTTTGCAGAGCTGAAGTTGTTTTTTTTTTGTCTTTTAATTTTTTCTTTTTTTATTGAAGTATAGTTATATACAATATTATATGTTACAGGTGTACAGTATAGGGATTCACAATTTTTAAAGGTTATATTCCATTTATAGTTATTATATTATAAAATATTGGCTATATTGCCTGTGTTGTAAAGTATATCCTTGTAAGCTTATTTTATACATAATATTGGATTGGCCAAAAAGTTTGTTCGGTTAGCGAACACATTGTTCAATAAAATTTTGGGTGAAAATTTAAAATGTGTCTTTTTTTTTTTTTTTTTTTTTTTTTTTTTGCGGTACGCAGGCCTCTCACTGTTGTGGCCTCTCCCGTTGCGGAGCACAGGCTCCGGAAGCGCAGGCTCAGCGGCCATGGCTCACGGGCCCAGCTGCTCCACGGCATGTGGGATCTTCCTGGACTGCGGCACGAACCCGTGTCCCCTGCATCGGCAGGTGGACTCTCAACCACTGCGCCACCAGGGAAGCCCCCTAAAATGTGTCTTTTATTTTTACTTAAAACTGAATGAACTTTTTGGCCAACCCAATAGTTCATACCTCTTAATATCCTGCCCCTATATTACCCCTCTCCCCTCCCTTTCTTTACTGTTAACCACTAATTTGTTCTCTATATCTGTGTCTTTTTCTTTTTTGTTATATTTATTAGTTTGTTGTATTTTTTAGATTCTACATATAAGTGATATCATACAGTAGTTGTCTTTCTCTGTCAGACTTATTTCACTTAGCATAATGCCCTCCAAGTCCATCCATGTTGTTGCAAATGGCAAAATTTCCTTCTTTTTTATGGCTGAGTGATATTCCATAGTGTATGTGTGTGTGTACATATATATATATATATATACATAGATATACCACATCTTCTTTATCCATTCATCAGCAGAGCAGAAATTTAAAATCTTAATGCATCCAACTCATCAATTTTTGTTTGAATTTTTCATTTAAAAATTCATCACTGAACCCAAGGTTATGTAGATTTTCTCCTATGGTGTCTTCTAAAAGTATTATAGTTTTGTGTTTTATATTTAGGTATATGACCCATTTGAGCTAATTTTTATGAAAGGTGCAAGGTCCATGTCTAGATTCACTTTTTTTTTACACATGGATGTACGGCTCCAGCACTATTTGTTTAAAAGACTATCTTTTTTCCATTGAATTGCCTTTGCTCCTTTGTCAAAAATTAGTTGAGTATATTTGTGTGAGTCTATTTATGGGCTCTCTTTCTGTTCTATTGATCTATTTGTCTATTCTTTCACCAATATCATGCTGACTAAATTATTGTAGCTTTTTAGTAAGTCTTGAAGTCAGGTAGTGTCAGGCCTCTAACTAGAATGTATAGTTTTTAATATAGCCCTCACCTGCTTCCATGAAATATGTTTTTTTTAGACGAAGTTCTTTCCTGGAAATTTAAATTTTTTTTCTATATTTGTGAATACCGTCCTGTTACATTTCATTACAGCTCCAAATTGTAGGGGATTTTCTTTCCAAACTCATTCACATGCAGAACAATTTGATAGGTATCAATAGGCTTTGAGTAGGAAATGATTATTACCTAGTAAGGGAAACAAGGATCTCCTCTTTCCAAACTATGTTTGCATAAAATGGATTATTACACTGAAGGTGGATGCTCAAATCCCTCCTACCACAACTGTTAATTATCAGGTACTTGTGGACAAAAGTGCAGCCTAAGAACATGCTCTCTGTCTTTGATCTTCATCCCGTGCCTAGTTCCTCACACAGGTGTCTCAACTAATGTGGAAAAAAAAGCTCTCTCATCACTGACAGCTGGAGATGGGTACCATCTGCAACTCTGGTGCCATAGGTGTCAACTGAAACAATACAAATGAGACTGGAGAATTTGCCAGTGGTTATTTTGCAGCAAGAAACTCACATATCAAGTGAATTCTCTCTGGCCATTGTGGGAAAAGAATAACCTCTGCTGGCTTCCTAAACTCAGGAGGATCACCTTTAACTTTTAAGAGATAAAATTACCCCAACATCTTCCCTGCACCTAAGCTGGAGTCTCCTGCAGTGAAACTGACATGGATACTAACAGAGCCCATGTCTCCATCCATACAATCGGGCTCCACTATCACAGGTGAAAATGGAGACAGACAGCAATGTGGATCTTGAGCAACAGCAGCCACTTGAAAATATGATGCCAAATCGAATAGTTGATAAATGCTCCCAGTAAGATAGAATTAACGCAGAAAACAGAAGAGAATTTAACAATATTTAAACATGTATTTTCACATTGATTTCAGGGCTACTGCCACAATAAATAAATCTTGCCATAAAATAGGACTAACAACAAAAATAAGAAATAATTCTTTCAAATGAAAAAAACATAACTGTCAAAAAATTTTAACTTATTAAAAACATTGATGAAAAGAACATTCCCCAAAATGGAAATAATGATTTATAAGGGTAAATAACTCATTCAGAGTACAGAGCAAAAAGACCAAGAAAAATATTTTATAAAAGGAAAGATGAGACATGAAAATAGAGCAAAGAGACCCCATATTCATGAAATAGGAATGCTAGGAAACAATCAAGCAGATGGAGGATAAGCCAAAAAATAAAAACAAAAACAAAAGCAAAACAGAAAAAATACCCAAAGGAAATTTCTCCAAGTTTAAGAATCATATGAATTCCAATTCAAAATGCCTCACAAATGTTTGGCAGGATTATTGAAAAAATTGAAACAAATTGAAAAATGCATTTGATTTCTAAGGATAAAATAAGCATTTTCCAATATAAATACAAAATATAGTTTGTGAAGGAAAGAGATTGCTGACATCAGAATTCTCATTTGCAATACCAAATGCCAAGCACAACGTGGAGCAACGTTAGCAAATTTCTGAGGAAATAACATTTTCTGAGAGTTCCATATACCAGACAAACGGTGGGTCATCTCTGAAGGCAAAAGAAAGACATTTTTCAGACCAGCCACGTAACTTTCTAGAAAGAATTGCTTTGAAATTCTCCAGCCAAATGTAAACATGAATCTGAATTTGAAAACACAGGGAAATGAAAACATAATATCCAACAAATAGTGATGAGCAATGAAACTCAGGCTCCACACCAGACCTAGTGAATCAGAATTTTCGGTTTAGCAAGATTCCCAGGTGAGAAGCTGTGCTCGTTTTTTGTTTTTTATTTTATTTTATTTTATTTTTGGCTGCGTTGGGTCTTTGTTGCTGTGCAGGCTTTCTCTAGTTGTGGTGAACGGGGGCTACTCTTCGTTGTGGTGCACGGGCCTCTCATTGTGGTGGCTTCTCCTGTTGTGGAGCACGGGTTCTAGGTGCGTGGGCTTCAGTAGTTGTGGCACGTGGGCTCAGTAGTTGTGGCTTGAGGACTCTAGAGCGCTGGCTCAGTAGTTGTGGCACATGGGCTTAGTTGCTCCGCGGCATGTGGGATCTTCCCAGACCAGGGCTCGAACCCATGTCTTCTTCATTGGCAGGAGGATTCTTAACCACTGTGCCACCAGGGAAGTCCAGAAGCTGTGCTCTTAAAATAATTCTGAACACCCTTACAACCGCCAACTGCTGAGGAGTGGGAAAATTTTTAAATTTTAGTCCCGCTTAGTTTGATTCCAATTTGTTTAAAACAATAATTTAAACAATCTCTAGGTTTAACGCAGTTTATTGGAGGGGGAGGGGTTGATGGCAGTCTTGTGGTTTCTCACTTCCCCCCCCCCTTCTTTCTAACATGGTATCTGGAACATGGGGTGGGGTCAACTGGGTCTCATGTTATTTGAGGGTAAATGGAACCCCCTGATCTCAAGTTGGTCCTTGGTTGTGCACTTGGGTCTGCTGAGAGGTGAATGGTCCCCTCTTCCTCTGGGCTTCCTGCTAGTGTCTGCCTCTGGAGGTGATGAATTCACAGTGTGTTCTTTCTAGGATCCATCAGGGCCCAGCTGCCCCCTCCCTCATGCCTCATCAACCTCCCTTCAATGTTCACGGAGGCTGGGACCCTCACACACATCTGCTATCCCAGCTTTAGCTTAAGCAATCCTTTGTCCTTACCTGCTGGCTGTCAGCTCAGCAACCCTCACCTCCAAGGATGTGAACTGAAATTGGGGCCACAGATTTAGATCCTCCCATCGTGTAACTACACTACCTTCCCTTGTTAGACCAGGGCTGCCCTGCACCTCAGGCTCCTTCCACAGTCCCAGGTGGAAATAGAAGAAGCCTCATCATCATCTTAGCACAAGTTTCCCTCAACAAACCAAGGCTCCAGGAGAAACCAGGACATACACGGGACTCCCTCTTCCCACGACACTGTCTCCCATGGCCTCTTTGTCTTGCTTTCCAGACACCTCCCCAGGACCAGCAGGGACTAACTCCCTTTTTCTCCCTCTGTTTAATATCCTCCACCTTAACGATTCCAAATTCTTGGCTAGTCCCTATTGGCAGACAAAATTATTTTCTATGAACTTTGGGAGAAATACTGCTTTGTGGTTCACGCCTAGCATTGGATCTATTAAATAGAAGCAAAGGAATTTAGACATTTCTTTTTTTTCAACTGACTTTCAGGCACATTTACCTATTGTCTTCCTGCAAAATGCCATTTAAATATCAGAAACTGAAAACTCTTTGTTCATCATTACATTTATTCTCTACAAATGAATCTTAATAATTTTCATTTTCTAACATCTCTTGGCGGCAGATGAACACCTTGGCCTTATATATGTAGAAAAAGCGTTTTTATGCATATAAATATTTTTTAAAACGTTATATCCATTATGCTACATAAACTGTAAGGTTAAGTCTACACAGTTTTCATAAGGTAGTTATAAAGTTTATAGGTGGTAAAAATAATTTTAAAAATAGAGTGGCATAATATAAAAAATAAGCAAAAATTTTAGTAAAATGTTTAGAGTTCTGCTTTTTCTGATGGCCGGTGAAGCAAGATTAGACATTAGCAAACAGAAAGATAACAAAATTAATCCCATTTGGAAACTTCAGACTGCTCTTCTAAATAATTCCTATCAGGAAATCAAAATTGAAAGTATAAGCTCTTTAGAACTGAGTGACATTGGGAATACTGAATATCAATAACTATGGAATTTGGCCACAATCACACACTGAAGAAAATTCAGGATTCAGTGCTTTTATTATTAAATGAGACTAAACATTCAATTCAAGCACGTAATAAAAATAACCACACAGGGCTTCCCTAGTTGCACAGTAGTTGAGAGTCCGCCTGCTGATGCAGGGGTCACGGGTTCGTGCCCCGGTCCGGGAAGATCCCACGTGCCGCAGAGCGGCTGGGCCCATGAGCCATGGCCGCTGAGCCCGCACATCCGGATCCTGTGCTCCGCAACAGGAGAGGCCACAACAGTGAGAGGCCCGCGTACCGCAAAAAAATAAATCAATCAACAAACAAACAAATAAATAAATAACCACACAACAAATCTAAGGAAAGGAAAAGGATATAATAAATATAAAACTAGAAATTAATTGATAGGCAAGCAAACGTAGGAATAATGGATAAAACTAAGAGTTTGGGGAGTTCTCAAGTTCATTTGAAAGAACAAATAGAGACCACTAATTAAAGATGCCAGATTGAACGCATGTATTTAACCTCCACTCCCTCCTGAAATCCTATAAAAATGAAAATAAAGGTGTTTTTCTTTGTCTGATTTTTGCACAGATTCTCAAGGTCAGAGAAGGCAGGAGAAAGCAATAACCAATGTTAGGATCTGCAAAGCAGATGGATAATGGCAGCTGACTTAGCAGTTCCTAGAAAGCTGAATCCTAAATCTGGCAGTAGAAAAAAATCAAGAAGCAATCTGACTTAACACTACAGACTTTTCAAAGTCTCAGGAATTGGATGTATCCGGGACCTATGAAAGTGGATGAAGAGGTGAAGCCAAAAACTGGAGAGAATGGGTTTCTTATCTGTTTAAGTTAGAATTTCAGTATGGTCTCCACCAACTCCACAGTCTTTTTACTGGCTCTCTCCCACCCCCAAAATTGGACTGGAGTTGTTTGTTTTCCTGGAGAGAACAAAACAGAAGTTACCAGAACAAGTTGAGGATGAGGATGTTTTGCGGAAAACAGTGAGGGTAAATGAAATTTGACACACTGAAGATAAGACTTGTAAACTTCTTCCCCAACAGAGCCCCCAGAATGCTGGCAGCCAGGCCAATATACTCCAGGCAGAATGGACTGGCTTCCTCCAGGCAGAAAAACGTGCAGACTAAAGGAAGAGACACAAAGATATTGATGTCAGGGGTGACTTAAAGAAATAGCCCAGTCAGAGCTTCTCAAGGTGAAACCCAGGCTCGGCAAGACTGACACTTGCATTCAGAGCTTCCAATCTGCTTTTTGTTTATATATCCTAACAGCCAAAGAGAAGCATATAATATGAGAAACCAAGACAAACAGGGAAAAGTTACTTGGAAATCACAGAGAGACTCTCCAGGGAGAAGGAAATTTCAAAAGAACTATCAAATCTTCAGAGGGCTAAGAGAAGATACAGTATAAACAGAGTATGAACAGAATGCTCTAAGAATAAAAGTATTGAGAGAGTAAAGAAGGACTCTTAGAAATTAAAAATATCACAGAAGTGAAAGACTTGAGAGAAGGATTAGAAGATACAGTTGAGGAAATCTACTGGAAAGTAGGAAGAAAATAGTAGAGAAAAGATGATTGGAGGACTGGTCCAGGAGGTGGCGTATCCAAAATAAGAGGAGCTCCAGAATGGGAAAGCAGAAACAAACAAACAAAAATGGAGGGGAATACCATCAGAGAAAAAAATCAAAGACATTTTCCTAAGACTGGATGATACACCTTTTCTGGAATGGGCTTACCAATTGCTCAGAACAGATCCAATCCAAAGTATATCATCATATAATTTGAACAGACTTATCACTAGAATCTACAATAATAATAATAAAAAAACTCCCTACAAACAAAAGTCCAGGACCAGATGGCTTCATAGGCGAATTCTACCAAACATACAATGAAGACTTAAACCAGTCCTGTTCAAACCCTTCCAGAAGATTGAAGAGGAGAGAATACTCCCAAAGACATTCTATGAAGTCACCATCACCTTAATACCAAAGCCAAACAAAGACACCACCAAAAAGAAAATTATAGGCCAATATCTTTGATGAATATAGATGCAAAAATTCTCAACAAAATATTAGCAAACCGAACTCAACAACACATAAAAAAGATCATACACCACAACCAAGTGGGATTCATCGCAGAGTCACAAGGATGGTTCAACATAACAAATCAATCAATGTGATACACCACAAAAACAAAAGAAAAGACAAAAACCACATGATCATCTCAATGTATACAGAAAAAGCAATAGATAAAATTCAAAGTATATCATCATGAAATGAAATTGCAGAATACTAAGAACAAAGAAAAGAGCCCACAAGCCTCCAGAGAAAGAGAAAGTTTTCACACAAACATCAGAATGAATTCTATTTCTTGACAGCAACATTGGAAGTTAGAAGACAATAAAGAAGTGTATTCCAAATTCACAGAAGAAAATTTTCCAATGAACGTGAGAAAAGCTACACAATATCAGCAATAAAAAAGGAAAATTAAAACATCAATGCCTATTTTCCATTTTTATAAAGGAAGAAGTAAAAAATATTGATATTGTTCAGTGTTGGTAAAAATATAGGAAAACAGGGACTTCCCTGGTGGTCCATTGGTTAGGACTCCGTGTTTCCACTGCAGGGGGCGTGGGTTCGATCCCTGGTTCGGGGAACTAAGATCCCACATGCCATGTGGAGCAGCCAAAAAAAAAAAAAAAAAAAAAAAAGAAGGAACACAGCTCAGTGTGCAGTTGTTTGGAATAACTAAAATACATCAAGATCCACCCTTACCTGCAGGAAGTACTGAAGGTCATTCTGGTGTCAAGCTATCTTATTCTGGGTCTGATATGGGACATAGGAGTTAGAAAATCAAAGCACTTAATTCATTCATTATTTATCCAACAAACCTGATGTGTTTCATACTTTTATTGTATTAGGAGTGGCCTGATATAAAAAAAATAAACAAAAACTTTTGCAAGGATTATGCACAAGTTTGTGAGGATGAATAAGAGTCAGTCTCACCCTCAAGGAAGTCATGAGGTTCCTGTGATTTTTGGCTTCACTTAATCTGTAAAATGAAGGCACTGGACTTGGATGACTCAGTTTCTAAAGTGCCTTCCAGCCTATAATGTTATATTCTTCAATAGCTAAAGTATGTTTTGTAGGTGCTATACACCAATAAAACTTTTGCATCACTATGGCGTGAAGAAACCATGTTTATATTATTCTGACTCATAGTCAGTCGGGCTCTAGGTGGTACAATAGAGTCCAAGTGATTCACATTTTAGTTGTTCCTTGAAAAGGTAAGTTTATGTAAAAATTCTGACATCCGTGGTTTGAGGGGAAAAAGACAGTTTTTTTTCCCCAGGAATCCCCTAAAGTCCATATGATGCTGACCTCCTCAAAATAATGGAGCATATCCAGTTAAAATTCCAGAATCAAGGCAATTTCAGTATTTGATCACCTATTCTAAGTCCAATGGAAACATACCAAAGAAAATGAATAGCAAACTTCTTTTTTATAAGTTCAGAAGTGTTCCTTGCTGGCACATTTTAAAAAGGGATTCTAACATGAAACTAAAATATGTCTGAGAATTAAGTAAACGTGTTTAATGGAGGAAGAAAACCTCCTAGGTATTTTAACAAATGATGAAGCTGTATTGTAAATAAAAGCTTATTTAAGATAATTTTAGGTCACATCTAAAATAAACAAAATTAAAATCCAATTATTATATTAAATATCCAAAAATTGGCAAGACTGAAGATTTTGAAATTTACATTTTATATGTTCATAATGTTAGTTATGGAATAAGCACATCATTTCATAAATATAGAAAGAGGAAAGGGGTTGCCTTATTTGGGAGAAAAATTACTCTTTCTGGTAGTGATTTTCAATGTGTCATCTATTAGCTGCCTCTCTCAGAATTACTTGTGATGTTTGCTAAAAAAAAGCCCTGCTGTCTGCACTTCTCCCGATATCACTGAATCAGAATCTCTGAAAGGTGGACCTGGGAATTTTCATACTTCACAATATCCACAAAGCTTTCTGTCTCACACTAACATTTGAAAATATGGTCTTAGAAAGCTATTAAAGTTTGTATGTAAATGTCATGAGCATCTGGCATTTGTATATATTAGAGTTTGTATGTACATGTCATTTTTTAAATGGAGATATTTTTGAGTCATAATCCTGTATAAAAGTTTGTGTATTGTATTTTACATTTAATAATTTCTCTTAGGCCATTATTTCAAGCCATCAAAAATAATGTGTATATATATGTGTGTGCATGTGTATGTATTTATGTGTGTGTATATGTGTGTATATATAAGTATACACACACACACACAATAAATATTCACCAAGTTTCTTATGCTGCCATAAAGTTTTGTTAGGAGCTTGAGTGGTTATGAGTGAGCCTGTCTAGTAGAGAACAAAGTATATCAAGGGAAGAGAGTATGAGAGAAGGGTTGGAACCAAGAACCTCATCTTGGCTGCTATAGTAGACTGAATTGCAGATTTGCCTCGGGGATGCCACACTCTGTTTCTTCACATTCATGTGAAATATGGAGAAGGCTGGGGCAAGAATATGCAGCCCTTCACATGAGCGAAGCAGGCAGATTTTCTTGAATTCCAGAAATATGGTGGTTAAAACAGAGGGAATGATGGTGGGACTGGCAGACTGAAAGCCCGTGATTTAACATGGCAGATAATAAGAAGCCACTGAAGTTTCTAAGTGAAACATCAGACAGATCCTGGAAGAAAAATGGATAAGTAAGTTTAAATTAATTAGGAAAAAAAAAGATTAAGTGCCCTTTAACAATTACCATTAAAATTAATCAAAGTATCGTTTGTAGAAATGCTATTTGGATTTTTCCAAAGCATTTTGGTTCTAGACTATCACAGCTCTCGCCACTCTTACACGATTCACTCTTACTCCCTCTAATTACGCTCTCCAGTTAAAAATATAGCATATCAGGACCAGTTGCTGATTTTAAACTCTTAAACTTTAAGTTAACTGCATAAAAAAGTAGAGGAAAAATTTAAATTTGTGTAATATTTTATGTTTTAAAGTAATGAATTTCTCTGTACAATGTCTCAAATAATATATAACGCAAATGGTTTTCTACTTAAAACACAGAAATTATACATGAATTCACTTGAAGATTAATATTTTCCACCATTGAGTCTTGTCAACGGATATTTAATTTTAATTAAAAATAGCTCCTTATAGCATTGTTGAGTTTTTGCTACATCTTTGGAAAGTAAGAGTGAATTATGGAAAGAGCAAGTTATTAATTTACAAACCACGTTTCAGTGTGACCTCAGGCCAGACAGAAGTGTAATCTATGTTAAGCCTTATGTATGGAAGGTCTGGCCAAACTGATTGGCCCAATCAAGCTCCCGCTCTGGGTTTCACGTGTGTGTGTGTGTGTGTGTGTGTGTGTGTGTGTGTGTGTGTGTGTATTTTGCCAACACTTGAGTTCATAGGCATTTGGTGGAGGCTGCCTTTTCCAGCTTCACCACACTTGGCACCATGATCTATTGTCAGATATGGGGTTACCTGACACATTTACGTGACCTGTCTGGCCTCTGAAAGCATTTGAATTGGTAACTCCTGATAAGATCTATTCCAACTCTAAAAATTGTAATAAATAAACACTTGCTGAATCCACCAGGGGTCAGCACACCAAGCATATCACTCCAACGTCAATATGAGTTGAACCAAGAAAAAAATTATAAAGATTAGAAAAACTAAATACTTTTTGAAACTTGCATATGTCCATAATTATTTTTTTCCCCTTTCAAGCAAGTTGCCTCACTTGCTTGCTTTGTACTGCTTTGATCCTGCCCTCTGAGGATCAGGAACTCAACAGCCATCAACTCTGATTTCTAGTCAAGATGACTCCGTAAGTTAGCCTTTCAGCTCGTCCCCCTTGCTCCAAACCCGTAGCAATGACAGATAGGTCACAAAAAGAGAAAACCATTAAGATGGACTCTGGATCAAAAACAAAACAGGTTATTTCATGGACCAAAAATGGATCAGAAATGCAATACCACACAAAGACCTTCATTAAAATAATTATCAAAGGATATACTTTATTGGAAGAAAAATGAGCCTACAGGAAAAGTATGGAATACAAAAAACAGGGGAAACACAGAAATTGATAAAATATAAGCAAATGGGGCTTCCCTGGTGGCACAGTGGTTGAGAATCTGCCTGCTAATGCAGGGGACACGGGTTCGAGCCCTGGTCTGGGAAGATCCCACATGCCGCGGAGCAACTAGGCCCGTGAGCCACAACTACTGAGCCTGCGCGTCTGGAGCCTCTGCTCCGCAACAAGAGAGGCCGCGATAGTGAGAGGCCCGCACACCGCGATGAAGAGTGACCCCCGCTTGCCACAACTAGAGAAAACCCTCACACAGAAACGAAGACCCAACACAGCCCAAAATAAATAAAAAAAAAAAAAAAAAAAAAATATAAGCAAATGTTTATAAACTATTAACTGTAAAAAAAAATCTCAATTTTTCTTTGTTTTGTTTCAAGAAGTACAAAACTAAAACTCTAGATAACAATAAATTGAAGAGGTGATGCCAATGGGCAGATAAAGTGTGCTAAAGGCTTTTGGCTATTGTTGTTCAGGACAAAAACAAAATTACTGAGCATTTTGGATTATTTAGAAAACTGTGTGGTCTAATATGTATGTTAAAAAACTAAAGGCAAATAGTCAAAATATAAAAACACTATCAGTAGCTTCCTAACCATAAAGGGGAGAAATATAGAAAACTTTACTAGTTCAAGAAAATTCAGGAAAGGGGGAAGAAAAGAAAAAGATAAGTGAAGGTGAACAGAAAATCAAAACTAAGAGAGTAGAAATAATTTTTAAATCAATCAATAATCAAAAAATGGAAAATAGAATAAACTCAATATAAAAAAGATAATATGATTAAATCAAATTTTAAAAACTAGGTATAGTCTTCTTATAAAAGATACAAATAAAATAAAACCACCCATATAAGCTTTTCAGCTGAAGGGATGGGAAAACTTGTCCCATACAAATGATAAAAACAATAACCCTAAGAATAGCAATATCAATTTCAGACAAAATACAATTTATGGCAAAAACATGGATAAAGAAGGAAAGAACTTAGTAATAAGAGGACTATATAGTACCCATGAACTCCTATGTACCTAAAAAAAAAATGCCTTAAAATCTAGAAGGCAAAATTAACCTACATAAAGAAAATAGACAAACCTATAATTATATTGGGGGATTTTAACACATGTCTATAAGATCCTGATTAGTCACATAATGAAAAAAAGTGTGAGGGTATGGAAATAAAAAATAAAAATAACAAGTTTGATGTAATGGATTATTTTCAAAAAATCTTCAAAAATTGACAACATAATAGGTAATAAGGTCTAAACAAATTAAAAAATATATAGAAAATAGACCACATTCATTCTCTGGCTATACTGTAATTATATGAGAACTCAAGAATAAAATAATAGCAAAATTAATAAGTAAACAATAACCAAAAGTACTAATAAAATAATAAATAATGTACATACACTTTTGGAAATTCTTCAATGCATTCCTGAATAATTTCTAAATTAATTTAAAAAGAGATCACAATGGAAATTGCAGCATATTTAAGACCAGAGTGATAATACGTTTGTTACATATCAAAATTAGTTGAATGCAGCAAAAAGAATTAGAAACACATTTTGTAGCCTTAACTTTATGTTTTAAAGAAAATTTGAAAACAAATGAGTAATACAGCACTTAACTCAATTAGTTAGCAGAAAAATAAAGTAAATATAAAGAGAGTAAAAGGAAGAAATTTTAAATAATAGGAGCAGAAAGAAACAGTGAGTATCAACAAAATCAGAAGCTAGTTTTCTTGGCTAAACTAAGAAGATGGAAAACAATAAAAGAGAGTAAATGTATACATATACACACACACAATCAATATTAGGAATAAAAAAAGAACACAGCTATAGATTTAATGGAAATTTTCAAAATCACACATGAACATTAAAATCTTTGATGAACTAAAAAAAACTTTGATAAAAGATTTACTTTTCTAAAAAAAAAATATGAATGTCAAAAACTGAGTCAAGAAGACAGAACTTCTGAATAAACCAATAGCCATGGCAGAAATTAAATTAGTAATCAAAAGGTTCTCCTGGCATTCTCCTCCACCCGCTCAAAAAAACACCAGGCCAGCTGATTATACTGGGGGTGGGATGGGAGGGTGGTCTTACTAAATTTTCAAGGAGCATTTATTCTATTTTAAACAATTTCAGGGGAAAAAAAGAGAAGGAAATTATCTAGCTAATTTTATGAGACTAATATAGCCTTGGTACCAAGACACGACAAGAACAGTACAAGAAAAGAAAGGCATAGGCAAAGTACAAGTATGATTTAGATGCAAAAATCCTAATTAAAATACCAGCAGATTGAATTCAGAATTAGATATATGTAAGAGGCCAAAGTGGAAACTTAAAAATGCCTTTTTTGACCTGGCCTCAGAGGTCACATCCCACTGTTTTCTCCTGGTCACGCTCACCGGCCCTGATTCACTGCCTGAGTCGCTTACACCGGGCGCATTATGACAGGAGCAAGGAACACTGAGGGCCACCTTGGGACTGGCTACTACAACCAAGTGCCATTTTGGAAATTGAAGAATTACATAGCATATTAGTTTGTCTAAGAAGTGTTACTGTAAAGTGTTTGATTTTTTTTTAAGTCCGGTATTTGTTTAATCCGTATCTGACATGGGATCCTTTTATTCACCTAACACCTATTGATTCCCACGTAGTGCACTTTAAGAAATCTGCTTTCAGCTTTTTAGTTGAAGGGAGAATTAAAGGACCCAGTGTTCATAGCACCTTAGAAATCCGACAACCTTTTGTAAAATATCTTCCTTTCGAATTTTTTCAGTGTTTGGCATGTAATGGAACATCTGATTCGTTTTTGGAGGCTCAGCAGTGAAAGCCCGATCTTAAGCTTCCCTTTCTGTTCCGGTGTAGGTGGGCTCATCTCTTTAAAGTCAAGGTTGCACAGATTCTCTAGCTCCCAGGTGTAAGCACAGGTCTGAAGGGGGCACTGGGGGAAGCCTTCCCCGGGGCTTCTGGAAATGGGTGGAAGGAAGGTAGAGTCAGAAACTCCTAAGTCCCTTTCAGCTCCTAAGATTCCATGATTCCGACTTCAGTTATGCCTTTGGGTTCTCCCTTCCCACTCCTGGCCTCTTGCTTGTTCGTCAACAAAAGGTATCAGCACTTTGAAACACACGCTGGGTGGTCCTTCCTTTACCGCACGATGTCACTCTAAGAAAATTAATAACCCCCAGTGAGCCTGGCCGCGGGTTTTATATGTGGAAGATTCCCAAGACTTATCCCCATGAAACATGTTGTTCTAGAGGAGAGGAAGGTCACAGCCAAAGTGGCATGAGAAAGGAAAGGGGTGCTACACGCGGTGAGTCAGAAAATAATCATTATGAAAGGAAAAAGGCGGGTCAAATGAAAATACTACGCTCCGCCTCAGGGAGTAGGGGTTTCATCCTTCGGACTCCCGCCTCCGGGAAGCCTTCCGGGATAGCGCCGCCTCCCTGCGGCCCCATCAGGGCCCGGATGGATCAGGTCCCCGGCGGCCTCGGATCGGCGTGGCCTGGCTCTCGGTCTCGCTCCGAGCTAGGGCGCAGGCTCAGGGAGGGGGGTCCCGGCAGCCGCAGGCGGCGACCACGAACGGGCGCAGGGACCTGGGCGCTGGTTCTAGTCCGGCGACGACCGGGCGGAACGGCTCGAGGGGGACCGAGGAGACCGCAGAGCGACGGCGGCGGCGGCTGCCCCAGCGGATCCGGCGGAGGGGAGGTTCTCGCCGCCCTCTGGTCCCGGGGGTTTGTCGGCGGCTTCCACTTGGCCGGGGCGGACCGGCAGGGCGGGGTGCTGGAGTGGCGTGGCCCGAGCCTGGGCGGGCGGGAGGCCGAAGTCCTTGTCCCGCCTACGGTGAGACTTCCGCGGGCACCGATGGGACGCGCGTCTCCGGACTCGGCGCGCGGGAGAGACGGGCAGGAGATGGGCTGGGGGGGTCCTGGCCTGGCTTCACCTCCGACTGCGGCCTGCGAGATGCCCGGGGCGTCGGCTTCTTTTTCCTTCCTCTCGGTCGCTGACTGTGGGTCCGGGGTCTCTGACTTTGTCTGATTGCCCAGTTATTCTGATTCCTGAATCATGACTTGGTGCCCTTTCTTTGGCTTCGCATTTTGAATTCTCCTGACATCCATCTCCCCTGAGCTCAACCCCCATCCTCATCTTTAACAGTACAGGGAGGTCACAGTTGTGCCTTACGCAAAGACCCGTCCAGCCTCCGCCCGGACCCCCTCTCTAAGTCCATCATGAAAAGATCCAGAAGCAGGGTTAGAGACCAGGTCCTCTATAAGTGGGTTTTCAAACTGGGCCCCGTGATCACCCGACCCCATCCATCTCCTTTGGACGGGAGTTTGTGGAAATCCACCCTTTGGCCCATTCCTATTTTTTTTCCCCTTGTGGTTATGATTGTTTTCTCCTGGATACTGAAAAGCTGTTTCCTTACTTCTTCCCTTTGTACTAAAAGGTGAGTGGTGATACGAGCGCTATTGATAAAGGAAAAGAGGTGCGAGGGTGGGTGGCGGGGAGGGAGACCACAGGGATGAGAATGAAAGGCCAGCGGTGCAGGTGCACCACCTGGGCTGGAAGAGAACGTGCAGCTTCAAGTAACTGCAGTACCTGGGTGATGTTTCTCCTCTCCCGTTTCTAACTTGGGGTGATCATGTCTTGCTCCATAGGGGCTACCTTGTTATGGGTTACTTATGTAATGACGAGCCAATGAAAAGAAAAAGTCAATGGTGACTTTGCCATCTGCTTTTGCCAAATTAATACCTCAGAGGATAAAGGCTCAAGTTAGAGGGGACCTGCCCCCAGGTAGCCTCCATAACTGTGTGGAGAGATAGGAAGTAAACTGTAGAAATAGCCCACCTGTTTGAATCTTGACACTAATCAACAAGATTCAAATGCGTGGGTTAAGTAGCCACAGACAGTCCGTAGACCAGACCATGAGCCAGCAAACAAAATGCATAAGAGTATGTCACAGCTTTAAGCTGAAGAGGACTGGGCAAAAGAAAAAGAAAAACGAGGAGAAAAAACCGAAAGCATCAAGAGTTAAACTGAGAAGTGAAGAAGGTGATTATGGGTAAAACTAGTTCAAGAATTATCACTTTAATGAATTGGATAGTTGCTCGCCAGCCAAAGATGGGAAATGTTTGTGGTTTCAATAATGAATCCTACAAAGTATTTTCTAGACTGAGGGTATTTTAATCCCACCCCTCTCTTCTTTGCAATAGGACCTAACAGGGGAACATGGCAGGGTCAAAATGTATCACTTTGAATCCTAACTCAGGCCCTTCCAGGCTGCGTTACCCGGTGTGTGTGTGTGTGTGTGTGTGTGTGTGTGTGTGTGTGTGTGTGTGTGTGTGGTGGGAGGAGTTACCTCTCAGAGCCTCTGCTGGTTCATTAGCCAAATAGGATTGTGCGGGAATTAGATGATAAACAGTGAACAGTGCCTCTGTACACCTGGTAGCTGCTATCAACAAATATAATAGCCATTACTAAAAATCACAGTTCATAATAATAAACTATTTTGGTAGGCTTTAATAGGCACTCATGGCTTTAATAGGCACTCATTACGTGTTTTTAAAGAATAAATGAATGCCCCTAATTTATAAGTAATACTGTTCTATGTCTTGTGTTTAGTCACAGACTTCCTGTTTTACCCTGAAGGCAATATTACACAAACTAAAATACTGGCATTTACTTAATTTTGATTTGCTCTTTCTAAGAATAATAGAAAAATGTACAGACTGTGGCATAAAGAAGCTGGTTCACCTCTGTAATCAAAGGTATGATCAGTTAAACAGAACAAAAGAATGAGAAAGGGGAGCACAGGACTGCGTGGAGGCAACAGCTTGTCACCCTAATTCCATGTTGACTTCAGGGGTTTCCCAATTTGTCTGTCATTCTCAAGGTCAATTTCTAGCTTTCCCAGGATTCAAAGGCACTTTGGAAGGTTAGTAGAAGATATTCTTCTTGCCCCTGGAATCCTTACATCTCAGGGGCTTTTGGGGAGAGAGGAGAATAATTAAATAGTAAGTAAATTAATAGTGCTCGCATTCTGCTGTCAGGGGTCATACAATGAGATTTACATTACAAAGGTGGAATTTACATGATAAAGAAGGACCTTAGGTGTTTTATAACTAAATCCTTTTAGGCAAAGGCTGGTAAAGACCTGCCTTGACTAACTAAATGTTCTTTATAAAGCATCCCAGTTCCAAATAAAACTAAGTGAACAGTGATATGATGAATGCTTTTTGGAGTAGATCTCCAAGGATTTGGAAGGTGTGAGGCCATGGCAGTGGTGGGGGCCAAGCTGGGTGGGATGTATGAACAAAAGCCTCTAAGACGAGGTGTGACCGTGGAGAAGGGTGTCCTTCCGTTATGTAACGGGAAGAGCCAAATCTGACTACGGATTGGATCTGTTTCTTTTACTTTAGCCTTTGCTTCCTGTCGCTTTTGTTCACCAAAAGGATACTGTCCATACATAATGGCCTGCCCTGGGGAACCCTGCCCCTCCGCCTGAATGTTAAACCAAAGTGCCTTTGTTCAGGGAAACATCCGGACCCTGTCCACCTGTGGATGGCTGCAAGAAAGAAGAAATTAACACATCCCCTCCCCGAGACTGGCCATTCCAGGGGATATTTGCAAAATGTATGGCTTTTTTACTTCACTTCCTCATCTCCTCCCTCTCTCTGTGCTATAAAAGAAACTGGCATCCAAACCCAGATAAGATGGTTATTTTGAGACTTTAGTCTGCCGTCTTCTCGGTCTGCAGGCTTTCCGAATAAAAGCGTCTTCCCTGCCTCAACACTTCGTCTCCGATTCATTGGCCTGTCATGCGGCGAGCAGAGCGAGCTTGGACTCGGTAACAGTTACGCGTCGCTGTATCTGGTGGCTGAGTGCTGGCGCGTAGAGGTGAGAGATGGGAGAGTTGCGCTGAGGATATAGGAATTCACTCACAAATGAAAAGGGGATGGGGGGAAAAGGCATGGCTGCTGTGAATAAACCTTACAGCAGGAATATTAGCGTGGTCAGGAGCACAGGGGAAAAAGAATGACAGAGCTCACAAGGAAGTTGGTGTGTCTTCGGTGGCAGCTCCAGAATTTGCAGGGTGGGGAGGCGATTGGGGGTAGCCACCTCCTTCGGGACACCTAAGAGTATTTGGAAGATCTCTGCAGGGCAAACACCGATTTTGCTTAGACTACATCTTCATTCAGAGTGGCTCGCTCTAGATTAAAGAGATAGGAGTAACTAACGCACTGCCCCTCCCAAGCACTGCTTTATTATTTAGATTGTTTGGATTTAAAGAAAAAAAAGGTAATTGCCCCAAAATGAGTTTTTGTTATAAAGATATTAAGGAAATTAGGGCCCTAGTTATCTCCCACAGAAACCCAGCAGCCCTCACAGAGACCAGCAAAGAATCACGGTCGGTGGCAGGGCAGGAAAAGACCCAGGACCCAGGCTCCTGCAGGAATCCTCCGTTACCTCTGGGGGGACTTGGGGTCTTTGTGTTCTTTTCCCACTGCTGCTGCTCGTCCAGGCGATCTGTCTTCCTTCCCAGGTCTCTCTGACATCAACTGTCTGTCTCCGTCTTGCCCAGTCACACCTCCCTGGAAAGAATACCCAGCTGCTCCAGTTTAGTCTCCATGAGGCCAGGAGAGGCTTGTTTGTCCCTCAGAGGTTGCAGGGAAGGGAATCACCCTGGAAGACTGCCTTTTAGAACCTTCTGGGGCTGCTCCTCAGCGTGGGGTATGTGGGAGGCACCTCCGGAGAAGGGGCCTTGGCCTCCCCAGGAAATACCCTGCTCTCCGTTCTGAGAGTGTGCTCAGATCCGCAGCATGAGGGCTGGGGAACGGGCCCGGGGTCCCTCAGTCTCAGAACCCACTGAATATGTGGGGAGGAAAAGGGCCTCAGAGGGTTTGAGAAAAAAATCTCATCGTAAAGGACAATAACCCTTTACACCATTGCTGGTGGGGCAATCAGCCTGTCTCGGAAAATGACAAAATGACAACACAACAACAGTCCGCTCTGATGGAGAGTTCCTACCTGCAGGAGGAATTTTCCCTGCTCAGGGCATCACACATATTCCCTCCATCCCCTCCATGTAATGAGGGAAGTGCTCCTGATATAACTGGTCACACTTTACCAATGAATCACCCTCTTCTATAGAACAAACCACCCCAAGACTTAGTGGACTTTCATTGTTTTATTTGTTCAGGTCTGGGGTGGGGGGGTGCGGCAGAGATCCAGGTAGAGATCAACAGGTTGGCACTTCTCTGCTCTATGATGTTAGGGACCTCAGCGGGGCTGGCTGATATGGCCGACACTGGCTGGGAATCTTTTTTATAATGATACCATCACTAAGCTGGGGCTGGAAAATCCAAAATAGCCTGAGTCACATGACTGCGGCCCTGGTGCCGGCTGTTGGCTGGGGGGGCTTGGGTTTCCCTCTGAGTGGTCGCCCTCTGTCTTTCTCCATGGTCCCTCATCCTTCAGTAGTCTAGCCTAACCTTCTTCACATAGTGGTTGGCTTCCAAAAGGGCAAACATGGAAGCTGCAAAGCCTCCTAAGGGAGAAGCCTGAAAGTCACATAGCATCACTTCTGCTGCACTCTCTGGGGCAAAGCAAGTCACAGGGATGGCTCGGGTTCCAGGAGAGAAGAGACGGAGCCGCTTGTGCACGTAGGGATGGGAGGACCATCTACCGCAGGATGTGAGCTCTCTGAAAATGGCAGAAATTGAGACCTTTTAAATTGAGACTGACCTTCAAGTTTATGCTTGAAACTGCCTCAGATGTCCCAGTAACAGGCCAGTCAGCACTGGACTTTTGTTTTGATTAGAAATGTTTTCTGTTGAGGTGAAATCTGCTCCCTGTTCCAGGGTCGTGATCTGAGCTTAGGCTCTTTAAACCTTCCTACTGTTATAAAATGCACTATTCTTCTTTTTCAAGGATTAGCTGATGATGATTCAGACAGAGGACCTCAGTGGTAAAGGACATATCCACCTTTCTGCTATAAAATCGTTCAGCCCTGGGGTGGTCACGGGACTACAGAGATCCACAGTGAAAGCCCTTAGAATACCCTCTCTCCATGATTCTGTCTCCCATAAAATGGTGATGCTCTCAGCACCCAATAATTATTTTTCTTCTTATCTCTCAACCTTTCATTCCAACTATTTACCCTTTTTCCACCTGGATTCAGTTAATGAACTATTATCCAAGAAAGACTTTTTTTTTTTTGTGGTACGCGGGCCTCTCACCGTTGTGGCCTCTCCCGTTGAGGAGCACAGGCTCTGGACGCGCAGGCTCAGCGGCCATGGCTCACGGGCCCAGCCGCTCCGTGGCATGTGGGATCCTCCCAGACCGGGGCACGAACCCATGTCCCCTGCATCGGCAGGCAGACTGTCAACCACAGCGCCACCAGGGAAGCCCCAAGAAAGACATTTTATAGAGTTGTACCTTTATCATTTTTGAAAAATATAAACTGTTTACTGAGAAACTCTCTGGAAAAGCTTGAGCCATCAGAATGCTTCGTGAAGGGCTCCTGGAGCTTGTATTTTTCTGGTTAACTGAATATTGAGCTCTCATCGTTTCAGCTCTTGTTGCAAAATTGTAGAAAATGTACTAATTGAATTGACTGCCTTTGCAACTATAGTACATGAAACACACCTGAATTTTGGTTCTCAAACAAACACCTCTATGCTCAATGTCAAGTTGATGAACATTCTTTTTTGGAGCGAGCTGTAGCAGAACCAAGCACCCGATCTAAATATGGAGTCCCCAGAAAGTGACTTTGTTGACAAAGTTTGAGAGTTTTAATACAACTTTCCTCTTTCAGATAAAATTAAATGCAGCCCCTCTTTTCAAAGAATGCTACCTACTTTGGAGATTTTACTATCAACGGAAACAAATACCTTCAAAAAATGAAGGGAAACTATTTTTTTCATTGGATCATGGAGAATTTTACTCTTGTTTCATCTGACTCTTCAAGAGGAAATCAGTAATTAGTATGGGGTTGGTTTGCATCAGCACGGAACCCCACTTCTTCCTAAAAGGAAGGCCTGAACAATAGGGGATATGAACTTTTATTGGGCTGTTATTACAATACATAGATATGTGTGTCCAGACACATTCTTTTTTAAACTTCCATTTCTGTTAAACTTTTTATCTCTCACACATTTCCCCGTCAGACTCTGGGTGCCCTCTGAAAGATAAGATTTGCATTAATAACTATAAAAGTAGTGCTAGGGCTGGGTGATATTTGTATTTGATTGGATAAAGTTGAACTTTGAATAAGAGTTATTTGATTTTTATTTTACGAAGAAACCCTTCCCAATACGGTGACATTAGTTGTCCAATCAGGTATGGTTTACAGGTTAAAAATTCCATATGTGTTTTCCAACTTACATGTAAAATCCGGAAGTGTGATAAATAGAGATAGTCTGCAGTTATAAAGTAGAACTCTTTCTGTAGTTAAAACAATATGTATGTATATATATTATGGATGTCACATCAAATCATCGCCCACAGCTGTCTCCGCTGTTTCCTTTGTGTTTGCCCTTTATAATTTCCTTTATGTTTGTTCATTTATTTATTTATTCACCAAGCTTTGAAAAACCTAGTGTATGCTGGGCACTGGAGATCTAAGGATGAACGGAGCTGTAGTCCTTCTCCTCTGGAGACAGACATTGAAAGGGAGTTGTAGCAATATGTCAAGTGCTATCACATAGATATGAACTTGGGGAGGCCTGGGGAAGTCAGAGAGGGCTTCTTGGAGAGAGAAGTGCTTATGCTGAATCTCTAAGAAAGAGCAGAAATTCACCAGGTACCAAGTGGGGGTGAGGGTTGGAGAAGGGCATTTAAGATGGAATTACCTGTGAAAAGGCAGAAAGAATGCAGCTTGTTGAGGAAGCTGCAGACAGCTGGGGGAGCTGGAGACCCTCCTCTTGGGAATTCTAACAGGGGTATTGGAAAGGTTGTTAGGGACAGGGTTATGGAGCCCCTCCATGCCAGGACCAGAAATTGGGGCTCTCTTTTGCAGGGCAGACAGTGGGCATCCTCAGTCTCTGTAAGTGAAAGCAGAGGAGGTGGTGGTAGGTGCGGAGGAGGGGGAGAAGAGGGAGAGAGCTGAAGCAGCAACAGAGAGGCACATAACACAGTGGGCAAAAGTCAGAAGCTGGTTGACACTCTAGTTCCAGCCACTCTGCCTTACTAGCTGTGCACACCTGAAACGAGTTACTTAACCTCTCTGTATTTCCATTTGCTCATCTTAAAATAAGGATAAAAATAGTGCCTACATTATAAAATTGTCAGGATGTTTGAATGCTTAATATATGTAGAACATTTAGAACAGTGTCCAATGTATCTTAGTAAATGGTTGCTTTTATTAATTGTAGTCAACAATGTGATCAAATATGAACTCAGAAAGCTCGCTTTGGTAGCACAGTAGAGAAGGGTTTAAGAGAGGGACTGATAAGAAAGTGTTTGAAGCTCACCAGAGGAGAGTGAAACCCACCTGGTGGTGAAATCCATCACAAGATTGATTCAAAAGATGTTTAAAAGATAAATTCTCCATGACTTGGCAATTGATAGGATGTGTAGAGGGAGGGTATGAATCATGGGTGATGCCCCAGCTTGCTGGCTTGGGAACCTGGCTGGGGGAGTGAGGTGTTCATACTGAGAAGAGGGATAGAGCAGGGAGTAATGAGAGGTGTTGGCATGTTGTACTGGAGGCGTTTGTGGGACATGCAAGTGGAGATGCTTGGCTGCATATGTGGATCAGGCCTAGGGACTTGGGTTTGGGACTCACCGCGGCATAGGTGGCAGGAGAAACCATGGATGGGGATGAGCTGGCTCAGGTCACATGTTCAGAGAGAGAAAGGGAGGAGGGACAGAGACCTGAGCAGAACCCCCTGGAGATCTGGGTCTGGAGGACTCTGGACCTTTCCTTTCTAGGGTGATGACAATGCTTTAGTGAGTCCAAGGTTGTCCTACTTGTGTTGGGAAGATCCATTAGGAGGCCAGCACGTCCGAGAGGGCAGTGGCTCCTGGGGACAGGGAGGGAGGAAGGAAGAAACAGCCACCCTGAAATGGTGGTTGTGGATGAAATTCAGTTTTGAGGAGCTCACAGAGGAACACCTATAGAACTGTTCTGAGGCACAGGGGCACAACGGCAATGTCAGCGTTAGAAGGACGATGTGAACAGCATGGATTGTGGGAATGGGAGCTAGATCCAGGCTGGAGTGCAGCTGCTTCTAAAAATAGCTGCTCTTAATTGAGCATTCACTGTATGCTGAGCCTCTCAGATGGATGTATTCATCCTCATGGCAACCTTGGAAGTGGGCCCTGGTATCATCTGCATTTCACCAGTTAAGAAGCAGTCTTAAAGAGATGACATTAGTTGCTTATGGTCACATAGTAGTAAGTGGCAGTGAAGGCTGTGAAGACCTGTCGAGTGTCTGCCTCTTGGGACTGCAGTTGTTGTTATAAGCATATGGGTCAGGCTTTCATCAGGAAACAGATGGTACCTTCAAACTGGGTAATTTGGGGTGAACTTAGTAAAGGGACTACTTTTTAAAAAAATTATTTATTTTATTTATTTTTATTTTTGGCTGTGTTGGGTCTTTGTTGTGCACGGGCTTTCTCTGGTTGCGGTGATCAGGGGCTACTCTTCATTGCAGTGCGTGGGATTCTCATTGCGGTGGCTTCTCTTGTTGCGGAGCACAGGCTAGAGGCGTGCGGGCTCAGTAGTTGTGACTCACAGGCTCTAGAGGGCAGGCTCAGTAGTTGTGACGCACGGGCTTAGTTGCTCTGTGGCATGTGGGATCTTCCCAGACCAGGGCTCGAACCCGTGTCCCCTGCATTGGCAGGCAGATTCTTAACCACTGCGCCACCAGGGAAGTCCCAGTAAAAGGACTATTTTTAAAGGTGTGGGAGGGTTTAGGGAAACCACAGAAACAGTGAAGGACCTCCAGGTAAGGAGTCAGGAAGCCTGGAGGAGAGAGGGCAGCAGAGGGATCTTGGAAGGGGCCGTGGATAGGAGTTGTGACCTTCAGAGGTGGTCTGAAGGTGACCCTGAGATGACCCTGCAGGGAGGAACGATATCCTACCCTCACAGTCCTGCAGCTTTGAAATCCCACCATCGGCCAAACAACCAAATGCTAAGGACAGGAGGTCAGTCTCAGGACACAGCAGGGTGGAGAAGGGTGGAGAGTGGAACAGGAGGAAGAGTGGAAGCTTCCAGCACAGTTCAGGCCAAGGGAGCTGGACCGACAGGAGCTGAACAGCAAGGCTGGGGGAGGCACGTGGTCCGACAAACCTGATGCTACCATCAGGGCGGCCAACAGGAAGCAGTGACGCTGGACCAGCCCAGGAAATCCAGCCCAGGGCATCTTTGCAGCCCCCTTTTGGGCCACAACCCCCTCAGGCATCACCTCTCAATTCTAGGACTCAGAGGATTGACAGTGACACAAACCCCACGCTTGGCAGAGCGATGGGCTCCCCTTTTGCAGGACTTCAGCCTCTCCCATGGGACTTCCTGACACTTGCTAAAGAATCTCTCAGATTTTTCCAGCTGTTCCCAGTGGTCAAGGGGATGTGGACAAGGTGATGCTGGGTTATGACCTGCAGACCATTTAGAAAGGCTCCCATCTCATCCTTCAGAGTAAAGAGAGAGATGCCTCTGTGTGTGTGTGTGTGTGTGTGTCTGTGTGTGTGTGTGTGTGTGTGTGAGAGAGAGAGAGAGAGAGAGAGAGAGAGAGAGGGGGAGAGAGGGAGAGAGTATGAATGAATGAATGAATGGGCTGGATCCCATAGGATAAAACTGAGGTCAGAGCTGGCCTACCCTCCTAAGCAAAGTGGCCATACAGGGCGTTTCTTTTTAGTGCCCCATCCTTGTCCCTCCCCAGATCCTTACACTGTGACTTGACCCTGTTCTGCTGACTGAGATCAGGACAGTTTGATGGACTTGCTGTGAAATAAGAGTGTGGAGCTAGTGGCTGGGATTCCAGATGTGCATGGATCATTGCAATAGTCGGCCGTGGCAATCTTTGGGTAAGAGCCTTTCTTTGGTGCCTGCTGTGCATTTTATTACGCTTGCTCCCTGCTGCCCTGGAGCATCTGGAAACGTACCTAGAATTTTCAGATTCTGATTTGGGTAGTTCTGTATTCCATTCATTTGTGAAAATTAACACAAGAGGAGTATTTATTTATATCTTACAATGAACAGGAAGCTAGATTAGATGGAAGTGGGAAATAATCATGGCAGACATTTTTTGGGGGTTGGGACTGGGGTGAATAGTTTTGATTGGCTGAGTGACAGCCATGTCCCTGCTGACCTGCACAGATCACCAGGGGAGCACCTGTGCCCCCAAATCAGTTCTGGGCTGGTAAACTGACTTTTCAGTTTCCCTGAGTTTTGCTCAACACCAATTCTAATGTTAGTTCTTCCTCCTGGAATATGTCTCTTCCTTTTCATGATTTTGGTTTCTGCTCTTACTCTAAAGTTGTCATCATTTCAGTTAATGCCTTTTATAGTAAGGACACTCCAAACTTGTGTGGATGGAAGTGGAGGATAAATATAAAGAGAAGAGAATGGGAAATTTAATCTGAGATGTCAATAACATACTGATTTTTAAATTTTTCCGCATCAGGCTTGGTTGCTCTAATATTACCAGTCAAATAACGTCATAAAACGAAATCATCAGAGATTACTTACCAAGGATCATTGCAGCAAGTTGTAGTCCCTGCTTTCTCTGGCTTCCTAACCAAACTGGTTTAATGTTGGATCCCATAGAGCGGGGGCATGGTTTCACCCTGGTCTTTAGCACCATCGTAACTATATTGTTACTTTTCTGCAGTCAGATTTCATTCTTTCATAAAATGTGTTTTGTTTATTTTCTGAGTACCTCACTGGAATGGGGGCAAGGGGAGAAGAATTTCAAGAATTTTTGCCTGGTTTTTTTTTTTTTTTACATCTGTGTCCTCATCACCTAGAACGTTGCCTGGCATATAGGAGAAGCACAATAAATAGTGAATGTAGTAGGCGCCCAATAAAGGGTTGCTGAATGAATGAATGATGATATGGATTTTTAAGTTAAGAAAAAAGAAGCAAATGCAATTACAGAAACTTTGAAAAAGGAAAAACTTTCTGAAATTTCTGAAGAGTGAGAATTTTCTAAAAATAAAAGATTTTGCAGGTTCATAGCAAAAGGCATTCACACCATCCTCCTGCCTCATTATGTGTTCAGTTTCAAGTTAGACATCCAGCTGCGCACAAGGCCCATGAAATCCAATGAATGAGTTGGCAGTAAGTGGAATAGAAAATATGTTTTTTTGCTTTTTGATATAGTAGATGATTTCTCACCATGGTGACACCTGAACCCTACATACTAGAAACTGTTTCTCTGGCAACTGAAATATTTGATTAATTTATAGGCTGTCCTTCCATGATCATTTAGGAATTTAGTATAACTAAATAGCCTGTATTTAATAGTTCCCAAAATTTCTCAAAAGTATTTCATAAGCAATTTTTATTTTGGCATATGATAATTCAAGGCAATTCATATCCTTCAAAAAAATTGTTAGAGGTGGCTGGTGCCAATATTGAGAAGAAAAACAGGAACCCCTTGTTCTAAATTGGCATCTTTTTTTGTACTGTTAAGTCAGCATTAGAGCTTGTGGGATTTACTACCCAAGAGGAAAAATGTCTCTTCTGACTTCATTCATTTCATTATTTTAATACAAGTGGGACTTGAGAGTGATTCTGTTGAGCCAGGTAAGCAATGTTCTTGGTCTCCCAGTGCTTTATCATAATACCAGGCAAATCAGTGGTGTTAGTAAATGTTTATTGAACAGAACCAAATTTATTGAGCATTCCTAGGTGCATGCCACCATGCTAGGCATTGTGCAGAGTAGAGCAGGCTGGTAAGGCAGCATTTCTGCTGCTTGTAGGTTTACAGTCTCTCTAAGGAGATATTACTCCCAGTGAAATGACCGGGAAGTGGTCAAATAGAATGAACACGTGCCAACTACTTATGGTGTTGAGTTGCTTAGTACTCTGCTCTGGACCATCTCTCTATATTCACTCCCTTGGCGATCTCACTCATGGCTTCTTCTTTTTTTAAAATTTATTTTATTTATTTATTATTTTTGGCTGTGTTGGGTCTTCATTGCTGCACGCGGTTTTTCTCTAGTGGCAGCGAGCTGGGCTACTCTTCATTGCGGTGCGCAGGCTTCTCATTGCAGTGGCTTCTCTTGTTGCAGAGCACAGGCTCTAGGTGCATGGGTTTCAGTAGCTGCAGCACACAGGCTCAGTAGTTGTGGCTCGCGGGCTCTAGAGTGCAGACTCAGTAGTTGTGGTGCACGAACTCAGTTGCTCCACGGCATGTGGGATCTCCCGGACCAGGGTGCGAACCCATGTCCCCTGCATTGGCAGGCAGATTCTTTTTTTGAGAGAGAATACTTACTTACAAGTATTTTATTTGAGTAAAACCATTATAATGGCCATTAAAATGATGTGAAATACAATGATCACTCTGAAAGGAAGTTACAGCATCACTGGATTTACAAAGGGGAAACAGCAAAGGTGCACATTTGGAGGTGAATATAACATTGTAAAATCAACCCACATTAAATACCATAAAAGTAAATACAAAATGCAGCATTATTTACATATGATTGAAAAGAAAGGGAACATTGCAGAGTTAAACTTTTGTATAATGCGTGAATTCTGACCTGGTATGTTTAAGTTAGCAAAAAACCTTAGAGTTTGTATAAAATTACTGTGTGCCTTAATCCCACCTACCACTAGATCAAGACATTGAAACTGAGAATGATTCCTTCCTGATTTTACTGCTTTATTCTTGATATCCCTCTAAAAAGAGACCAAAACGATTGTGAAGATAGTTCATACCTATAGAGTAATTACGAAGTACCACAGTCACATAATAACAAAAGCCAAACAAAATATACTATAACTGTTTTCCTTTCAACTACTACTATGTACAATGTATCACAAGTATAGTTGTGCATTTAGGAGCTGATTGTACTACTTCTGTAAAATATTAGGAATGAGCACATCCGAGTACAGGGATACTTCCTTATCTTACAAAGTAAAAGCAAGCATTTTCTATGTAAAATTTTTATTTCTGTGTAAAACAAAGAACTCCTGAAGGTCAAACAAGGAAAAAACTCACAACATTCAAAGCACTATTAAGTCATGAAATAAAGAAGAATCTGAGGTAGAAGTCAAGCAACATAATCCTCAGCCTTTTTAGGGGAGTATTTATTGATATTTCCAGCAGCCATCATATCTCTCCAGTAAGATCTAATTTAAAAAAAGTCTCAAGTTCCAAAACATCAATCCACTCTCTACAATCAGATGTAAAGCTATGACCAACAGAAAATACAACATAAACTTTTGTGTTAACAGAGTAAATGGTTTTACTAAAAGCTGCTGACACTTCTATCAGTAGTAGCCATAGGGAGGCCGTTGGTTGTAACCATAGTGTCCATATTGATGGGGGTAGTAAGGTTCTTGTCTGTGCTGCGGGTAATTGTTACCCCAGGATTGCCCATGCCACTGATTGGATCAATTATCACTTGGCCACCCCCATCTGCTATCCCTACCTCTAAACTGTCTGTTATCTTGCAACCGATTGCCTCTATTTCTTTGGTTCTCACCAGCTCTGCTATTCCATTCCTCAACAATTGGAGGGGACTCAGGAGGGTGTTTCAGGTATTCCTGGTACTCTTTGTCACCTTCTGTGAATCCACTGGCAAACATCTCTTCAAAATTTGGAACAGCTTCAGAAGTGTCTGTCATTCTGAAATTCCCAGGGATTTGAGGCAGCTGTACTGTTTAACGTTTAGATTGTTTAAATCTCTGACCCAGAACACCGTCACAGGACCTCCAGACCCCTTCAGCTCTCCAAGGTAACAGGGCATGGCAGGCAGATTCTTAACCACTGTGCCACCAGGGAGGGGCTTCTTCTTTTAAGTAAAATTATTTTATTTTATTAGAACAAGTAAGATAGTCAAAAATAGTCAGATTTCACTTACAGCTTTTAACGGCTTTAAATACCATCGATATGCTGCTGACTCTCAAATGTGTGTCTTCCACCCAAACCCCTCCCACTTGCATCTCAAACTCACAGCCTAGACCCAACCTGCTCCTTGACCAGACACTGTCCTCCTGGGAAATGACATCACTGTGTGCCCAGCTGTTCAAGCCAGAAACCTGGACTGTTTCATTCTCCCTCCCTCATCTTCCTTACCCAGTTTACTCCAAGCCTTGCTGGCCCCCACCTCTTCTACCTCCCAGATAATCCCCTGGGCTTTTCTCACCTCTGCTGTCTCCATCACTGCACTGTAGCACCCTCCTAACTGGGCTTCTGACCCCACCCATTCTCCTCAGTGGTTACTGCTAAAAACCTAAATCAGGGGCTTCCCTGGTGGCGCAGTGGTTGAGAGTCGGCCTGCCGATGCAGGGGACAAGTGTTCATGCCCCGGTCCGGGAGGATCCCACATGCCGCGGAGCGGCTGGGCCCGTGAGCCATGGCCGCTGAGCCTGCGCGTCCGGAGCCTGTGCTCCGCAACGGGAGAGGCCGCAGCGGTGAGGGGCCCGCATACCGCAAAAAAAAAAAAAAAACTTGCCTAAGAATGAAGGAAATAATTGGCTTTCCACTGCAGCAAATCCAGCTCCTTAACACAGCCTATGGAAACCATTGACTGCTATGATTCCTGCCCACCCTTTTCCAACGCCACCCAATGTCATTCTTCCATCAGTTATCCTTCCTCAGCTACACTGGATTCCTGGCAGTTCCTAAAACACAGCAAACACCTTTCTGCTGCAGGGCATTTGCATATGCTGTTCCATGTGCCTACAATGCTATTCCCATGGCTGGTTCTTCTTCACCCACTGGAGAAGTTTTTCCTGGCAACTGAAACCTATATTGGACCCCACTTGGCTCTTTTCCTTAATAGAACTGTTTGTGATCTGTAAAGAGTGCTTGCCTAGTATTCAGTGGTATGTATAGCCTAGTGAGAGAACCCTAACAGATCACGTCTGTTTTATTTACTATTGTATCCTTGGTTCCTAGCATGGGGTATGGCCAGGAATAGGTGTTCAATCCATATTTATTGATAAAAAGATAGAGTGAACAAACATGCTTTAGGGTCCCAGAAAATCGGGATGTCAGTGCGGAAAGACGCTTGAGGAAAAACTTTTATAAAGCTTGCTAAAATTTGAATTAACAACAGGTATCTGGTTTGGTAAATGTTGTTGTTGGTGTGTGTGTGTGTGTGTGTGTGTGCACAATTAAGATTCTGTCTTCAGATGAATGGTTAAAGATATGGTATGTGTATATATGTACAATGGAATAATACTCAGCCATAAAGAATGAAATAATGCCATTGGCAGCAACATGGATTGACCTAAAGATTATCATACTAAGTGAAGTAAGTCAGAAAGAGAAAGATAAATATCATATGGTATCACTTATATGTGGAATCTAAAATATGACACAAATGAACTTATCTGTGAAGCAGAAACAGACTCACAGACATAGAGAACAGACTTGTGGTTGCCAAGGGGAAGGGAGAGGGGCTAGGGGAGGGATGCATTGGGAGTTTGGGATTAACAAATGCGAACTATTATATGTATGTATAATCGATCACTGTGCTGTACACTAGAAACTAACATTGTAAATTAACTATACTTCAATAAAATATTAAAATTAAAAAAACAGTCTGTCTTCAAAATATAAATGTATATCATGTATAAGTACAATTCCATTTTATGTTTTATTTGCTTTGAAATTTTGTGATCTATTTTAAAACAAATTGCAGGAACTACTGCAAGGTCTACTATTTTAAGTCTCCCCCAATAACATTTGAATTTATTTAAACTAATTTTTCCTAATATTTTTGTGCAGGATAAAGGAGGGAGATGATGCATTTAAGTTACTTTATTTAAATATATGTATTTCTTCTTATTAAAGCTCAACGTTTCAGATAACTTGGATAATTTGGAAAATACAGATAATTTGGAAAATACAGAAAGATAAAAATAAATATCATAGTTATCTCATTATCCAGAGATCACCATTGATCACACTTACATTTTCTTCCAGTTCTTTCTATGAATATTTCTTTACCCAAATTAGAAACATACTATACATGAAATATTATAGCCTGGCTTTAAAATTTTAACATTAACATAAGCAGTTTTACATCAGTAGATACTTTTTGAAAAAAGCTTTTCAAATGATAATGCCATGATTTACTTCACTTTGCTCCTATTGTGTGGTGCACTACAATTTATATTATCCAACTCGAAATTTAGGCTATTTTTTTTTCCGCTTTCATAGATTTGCAATGTGGTGAATATCTCTGTCCACAAATGTTTGTCAGAGTTTCTAATATTGGCTTAGAATAGGTTTTTTGAAGGAAGATTACCAAGTCAAATTCACATTTTTAAAGCTCTTGATAATATACGGCCCAGTTGTTTTCCCAAAAAAATGTGTTCCCCTTGTTACTCCTTTATTACAGAGCCACTGTGGCATTTTACTTTATTCTAAACTCAAACTGATAGGACCCAGGCCCATGTTGCATCCTTTCCAAGAGATGTATTACTCAGGTACCAGAAGGCCTCACACTGGGGTGGTCTTGCATAAGAAATGATCTCAATGCGTGGATACCCCAGCCAGTATTATCCTGAGTCTCCTGCACATTTACTTCCTCATTATTCTAGGGGAGAAATGTTAGTATTCGGGTCTGGTTTCCTGAGCTTTAAGTTGGAGAGAAAAGTGGAGGAAGTGGGTTAGTTTAAATTCCCAGAGCATTCCTTTGCATCAGTGAAAAGTTACAATGTTTGAATAGATACCTGTATTTCAGCGGGTCCCATGGTGCCTGAAGAATTTTGGGCATGATTAAAAGAGTTGAAAGGAAGCAGTGTCAAAAGACCTAGAAAATCTAGTGTGCCCAGAATGAAAACAGGATTTCAAGCCTTTGAATTCCACCAAACCATTCACAGCTGTGCCTCCTGTCAGATTTGGGCCATTGGGTAAACATCTTTGGAAGAGAGCATTTGACCTTTAAGAGAAAACTTTTTTGAACCTGAAGGAAAATGAACAACGGCAGGGACAATAGGCTGACCCTGATGAGTTTCGTGGAAATTAGTTATTTTTATTCTTAATGAGGTAAAACATGACTGCTCTGAGTAAAATGAGTATTTTTGGCTCTTCCATCTGTGTCTCAAGTACTAAGTTTCAAAATTGTGTTGACCGAACACAGTGAGGATTTTTTCAGTTTTGATTGTGGTGATTACCAACAAGTAAACAAAGTCTTTGTGTGTATGTGTGTGTGTGTGTGTGTGTACACAGAGAGAGCGCTGATGTAGAATTATATATTCTGTAGACCAGGGAATCCAATATATCCAGGTAGGCTGGAAGTTTCTGCTCAGACTTCTTAAGAGCCTACATGGTGACTGATGAGGAATCCCAGTAACCCCAGAACAACAAAGCTTGGCATAAATATTCCTGTATTCAAAGCAGCAGTTCTAGTGAAGTTAAATTCTTTTAACTCTGTATTTCCTGTTGTTCCAGAGCTTACGTGGATGCATCACTCTGCATGTGTCATGCTTTCCTTTGAAGGAATGCTAGGGTGTTAACTAATTACGAGGCAAATGGACAATTATTTCTGAGAGGTTTTGTTCAGCATGTTTGTTGATACAATGACTAGGCTATTTATAGTAATCTTTTCAAGCAGTTTCTGAGCCTTTCTCTGCAACAGCAAATAGATAAAATTAATAGAGATGGTACAGCAGGGTGTTGTGATGCTAGCTCTTTTGGTAAGAATGTGGTGCTAATGAGAGCATGATCCCCTGAAGATCAGAAAAACAATTTCATTGGTGCCAACAGAGAAGTCTCACCATCACCAGCTATCTCAGCTTGGGGCTATTCATCATGAGAGGAGCTGGGTCAGTGAGAGAGGATGGTCCAGGGCGAGAATGGTTAAGAATCTGCCTGCTAATGCAGGGGAAACAGGTTCGAGCCCTGGTCCAGGAAGATCCCACATGCCTTGGAGCAACTAAGCCCGTGCACCACAACTACTGAACCTGCGCTCTAGAGCCTGCATGCCGCAACTACTGACCCCACGTGCCGCAACTACTGAAGCCCGTGTGCCTAGAGCCCATGCTCCACAACAAGAGAAGCCACCGCAATGAGAAGCCCGCGCACTGCAATGGAGTAGCCCCTGCTCGCCGCAACTAGAGAAAGCCCACGCACAGCAATGAAGACCCAACGTAGCCAAAAAAATTAAAAAAAAAAAAACACCATAAAATTTTATGTTTATAAAGTTAGTAATCTTCCTTTTAGAGGATCTTAACTAACACTCAAATGTAAAATGCTTCATTTCTTTTAAGGAATTTAAAAGAAATACAGCTTCCGCAGTGCTAAATAGAAATAGATGGACATGATAAACCAATTCAAAGGATTGTCTAAAGGACGGTTATTCTTTTCCTCTACGGGAATCTCAAGGTCTCTTTGTCTTGGGTGGCCAATAAGTACAGTAGAAGCTAGCTGATTTATTTCATCTATTACTTTTACTTGAATATTTTAAAGTTCTTATAGTATCATGACATTTCTCCCTTAAATATGGACTATGCATCTCCAAAAAGTAAGGACATTTCCCTACCTCACCACGAGACCTAACAAAATTAATAGTAATTCCTCAGCTGTATCTAATATTCATCTTCTTTCCCCCAAATTTGCCCACTTGTCCCTAAATGTCATTTACCATTGGTTTATTTAAACCAGTCGAGGTCCACGCATTGCATTCGGTTACGTCCCTTAAGTTTCTTTTAATCTAGAACAGTCCTCTCCCTCTTCCCTCACTTCACTGACTTAATGAAGAAATAGCCAGCTTTTTCATAACAATTAGTCTCGTTTTATTAATTACTAAGCAAGAAGGCAACCACAAGGCTAACTTAATGAAACCAGATGTCTTCATTCCAGGATTGATATTTTTGATTTGGGGTTTACGGCTATTCCCCCTCAAGAGCAAAGGAAACAAAAAACAAAACAAAAACTAACCCTGACTTTGACTTGGATTTGACTAGCAGTTCTATGGCAGCATCCCTGCGATTCGGTTCCATGAAACTCTGAGTCCATGGCTGCTTGTCACTGATTTGGTGCCCAGTTACTGTGAATGCCCACTGTGGTTTTCTTCTACTCCTCTTGATTCTCAAGTCAGTTTTCAGACAGCCAACATCCTTTACCTGTGGGTTGCTTTTTGGAAGGTATGCAATCCCCTACCAGCTCTATAAAGTATCTCCCTGGTAAGGAGACTATATTAAACGGAAAGATATTTACTGATCTTCCCTTTTATTTGGTTACATCTTACATTCTTCTCTATCCTTTTCTCATATGGAAAAGAAAGCCCCCATGACAGAATGGCTGTTGGTACTAGTATTACCTCCAGTAACTGTTAATCTTAAATCTTACAGTGCACATGTATTAGGGATGTGGGGAAAGGGTCCTTTATTCACGATGAAAGGAAATTGCCACTTAAAAAATGACTCCTACAGGAAGTATTTAGAAAATGGTACCCACTCTTTTACTAGTATGGGTTAGAGTTTATCCTTTCTTACACCTGTGGACCGAAGTGCATCCATTGGCTTGTGTGCAAGTTCCAGCTGAACCATATTAAACTGGGAGACCCAAGGCAACCCACCCATTTTCCTTAGTCTTATATTCTCAATCTAAAAATCAGGAGATGGCACTAGACGTCTAAGCTCCCATCTAGCTGTTGAGCTCGATGACCTCATCATGTGAATAGCAACTTTAATTTTCCCATGTCATCTCTCCCTTCCTCCCATAAATAACCTCTTCTGACAGGCACTTGCCTCTGAGTGTGTTGGGAGCCTCTGTAATGGTTTGGGAGCCATGAGTCAAGAGGTCCCGTTCTTACTTTCAGGTATGACTTTGCAGGTCAGGTATGACCTGTTTATTACTAAACAGGTAATTTCTTGTCTAGTTTTTCACGCTGTAGGTTTCCCACATATGGAAACTACTCATCTTTTTAATTAAGAACAGTGAACCCAAATATATTTATGTTAAAATGTGTGTTATCATGGGGTTGCCTAGAATTGGTTGCATTAAAAAAATATGGAGCTAGCAAATATGCTGGGACTGAATAGTACCAGCTGATAATGCAGCATACACAGTGCCTGAGCTAAAAAAAAATGCATTATTGGTCATCGACCTTGTGCCAGGCACATGAAGGCTCATTTTCTCACTAATCCCCACAGTGACCAAGGAGAGAGCCGGCCTGTTTGGGGAATCAACAAAGAAACAATTTTGCGCACAACAGAGCAAGGATTCCAACCCAGATCTTCCCCAGCCTCAGACCAGTTCTCTTCCCCGTGTTGCAACTCAACTTTTTAAGTTGTGTATTTGAGCAATATTATTGTTTATACTTAGATTGCGTGTAATTCAAGAGCTGTTCTCATTTTTCTCATGTGTTATGCTACAGAATAGATACCACAGACACATTTAGAAACCTTTTCAGAATGATTCATATTGGGAGAAAAATCCAGCCACAAAATATTTGTATCAGGTAGCCATAGAAACCGCAACTTCAATTTGTGTCTTACAAAAGTTCTTTTATGAAGTTGAATAGACCCAAATTCCTGCTTGGTGGTTTAACAACCGATTAGTTATTAATGTGTACGGCTATTTCCCCATCTCTTCTATTTTTGCTGTCTGGTTGGCACAGCCGTGGCCTTTGGCAGCAGCTGGGATATAAATATAAAGTGGGAATTGAGGACCATTGGGAGTGGAAGAACAGCTGACAGAGCACAGCAAAGCCCCAAGCTCTGCAGGGCTGACCGACCAACCCAGGCATGTTGGTTTCGGTCTGATTGACTTGTCGGCTTTGTGTTGAGCGAGCTTTCATGGTTTAAAGGTTGGCATGGGAAGCGATGTTTCTTGCCCTGAGAATATCCATCTCTATTTGTAATCTATGTGGTAATTAAGGCCAGACTTTTTGATGGAGCCTCATCTGTGGCAGAATTTGAGGCGTGGTGTTATATGCCCCTTTCTAGCTTATTTTTAAAGGTGCACATTATATGTTAGGAAAATGTTTAAAAGCTGTTTATGGTTCAAAGTCAGTTGGCGTCATCCTTACTAATTTACAGATGTGTCACTTCATGAATGTAAGTCCTTGTGTTGGAAGGGTACTTGTCTAAAATGCAGGTGAGAGTTTATAACATTTATGTTTCCTTTTGCAAAGACTGGCAGGGTTTTGTTGTTGTTTTACTTTGTTTCTTTTGGGTTGTTTCTTAAGATTCTAATGAGAAAGATTGCTATTGCTTATTAATTATAGTTTACCTATAACCCAAATTGTTGACAAATAGCTAGCATTTTTCCATTTGGGGAATAGAAATCATGTGCATGTATCAAGTGGAAAATTTGTCACATATATTCAGCTAACAGCTAACAGCTTTCTGCAGCAAACATTTATGAAGTGCTCACAGGTGTCAGGCTTTGTGACAGTGACACAATGGAAGGTTGTATAGATGTGATCTCAGCCCTCCAAGAGCACACAGCTATTTTCCCTAGTTCAGTGAACCCCACTTTTTCTGGAAAATTATTAATATTGTACCAGAAAACAAAGACACAAAATAATTAAAGGTTGTTTTGGCTTTACATATTCAGATATCATATGACTAAAACTTCTATGCTCTTGTGTTTTTCCATCTGTTTCTCAGTTTTCTCATCTGTAAAATGGGCATAATCATAGAACCTACCTCATAAGGTTGTTGTGAGGATTAAACTAGTTAATAGATCCAATGTTTAGAACAGTGCCTGGCACACAGTAAGTGTTCAATAAGTATTAGAGTTATTATTATTTGTCCAATGATTGCCTGGACTTTCTTCTTTCCTGGGTTGCTAGGAATGTTTTGAATCATATGACATTTTTCTGGAACTCATAATCAAAACTTCCCAGCCACACCCAGCTAAACCTGCTCTTCCTGCAGAATTTCGTATCTTAGCACATGGCACCACCAGCTACATAAGCCAGTCCTTCATGCCACCGTGCTCCTGCCTACCACAGGGTCTTTACACGTGCTGGTCCTTGTCTTAGAATGTCGTTCCCACTTCTCCCAGGTAATGTCTGTTCCTTTTCAAGATCGCAGCTTCCTTCTGCTGAGATGGCCTGTTTGAGCTCCCCAACTATTCTACACCACTTATTTGAGGTACCATTTTACATCTCACTGAGTGATTATTTGATCAATGTCTGTCTCTCCACCAGAATATAAGCTCCATGAGATCCAGGGCGGTATTAATTTTTGTTAATCTTTTGTATCCCCAGCTTCTAGCCCTGAATTACATGATAGGTGCTTGGTAAACATTTGTTGAAAGAATGGATTAGAAGGCTGTAGTTCATGTATTATTTATTATTTAATTCCAAAAATAATACATGGTATTTGTAATAAATACGAGTGGTATAGAAATGCATGAAGAAATGAAGTAAGGAAAGAAATGCTCCTTTACCTTATAATCCCATCTCCCAGAAGTGGCCTCTATTGACGCTCTTATACAAACTTGGTTTATATCCTTCTAGACGGTTTTTCCTGTGTTTACCAATCATACACACATACACATATGCATATATATAGTTCTTATAGGAAAATAGAATCTTATGCTACATATGCTTCTGTTTTGTTTTATATGATACTGGAGCTATCTTTCTAGGTCGGTACATAATAGAGCTCCCTCATTAAAATGATTATGAAATACTTCAGAAAGGTCTAGAACAATACAATGAGCACACCTGTACCCACTACCCAGCTTGATAAATAAAGATTATCAATACATTGAACAGATCCCCACCTCGTGATCTTGAATTTGGTGTTTCTCATTCCCATGCATTCCTTTATTCTTCACCTAACTAGGTGTATATCTATAACCATTGGAGAGTCTTTGCCTATTTCCAAATTTTATATTAATGGTATAATTCTATATGTGTTTTCTACAACTTACTTTTTTCACTCAAATTTATGTTTGTGAGATTCATTCAAACTAAAGTGGGTAGTTCAGGTTCATTGACTTCCCTTGATGTAGCATAGTCTACTGCAAGAATGTGATATAAATAGTTATCTATTCTTCTATTAGTGTGCATTTAGTTGCTTCCCTCTCCCCCACTACTTTTTTTAGTATTTCAATCAATGCAGCTATAAAACATTCTTGAATTTGCCTGCTTTTGTGCATATGTGAGAGAATTTCCCCACAGGTTATACCTGGGAGGGGAAATGCTGAAGTGTAGGGTATGTAGATCTCCAGCCTTACTAGATGGCGCCAATCTACTTCTCCCAAGTTCTTTCATTATTTTTTAAAGCTGCATAGTATTCCATGAAAATAACATACACTAATTTATTTATCCATTCCTTTTGCTAGACATCCATTTGCAATATCCAATAATACCCATCTGCTGGATATTATTTGGGGAGTTAAAACAATATTAAATATAAAATATTTCATGTTGAGATGATTCTACTAGCAGAGCACTTGAGAGCTTGGAAGGCCCTCTGGGGTATTTTAAGTTCATTTGATGCACTCCGAGGAGATAGTCAGGTCAATTATTACCATTGTTATGTTTTATCTTCAATGGATGATGAAACCAAACCTGAGGTATTAGGAATCTCAGGTCCTTGCTGGGTGGGCAGCAGAGCTACGTGGAGTGGCTCACATCCTTGGTTCACAGCTTGTTCCATTCTACTTCTCTGTCTTCTGACACAGTGCAAAGAAAAAAATGTTGCCCACTATTCCAGTTTTACAAGGATCAAGCCATTAGCCACTTCAGTCATTGCACCCCGAGGCGAATTCAGGATGGAGAAAAAGAGGATGCACTCTGTGCTTTGGATATACCGGCCCCTAGATAGTTAAGATACCTATCTAAGGAAACATTTCAATGACCCTAGATTCTTGCATCTTCCCATACATAGAAAAGCACTAAAAACAGTAACTGGAGATGCCTGTTCTTTGTGACTAGCAGTAATCATTTTATGCTTGACTACATGTTTTTCCCAGCAAAAAGGTTCATCTACATCCTGGCTCCTGCCTTGCCTCTTCAGTGTAGTTCCTCAAAGCTACCTGAGAGTCTGTCTCCTGGGCAATAGTCCTCAGTAAGGTCCCAAATAAAACTTTCCTCACAACTTGTACATTATGCGATTTTAGTTCAGTCGACAACAGCTAAGTGAGTGGTTCAGCTGAGAACTATAACTGGTCAGAGCATTGCAAACAATGTCAGAAAGGAAGACCACCATAAAGATGGAGGAGGAAACACGCCTTCTTTGTTGCACTTGTGAAAACTGCAGAGTATCAGCTCACAGGCTGTGCTGCTGGGCTGCATTGTCCTGGGAAAAGGGAAACAGATGGCAATTTAATAGGAAGCTGATAGCATTGTTTGGGGTTGGACAGGGGCTCTTCTCTGGGGAGCTAGGAGAGAAGCTTTCAGCTAAGAGCCACAGAAGCCTGGAGAAGGAACTTCTGTGGCCACTTCCTGCCACCTCTGCCCTAGGATGAGCCCGAGGGGGCAGGGGTCATAGGTCTCCATGGTCTGCCTGCTGCTGTTTCTGACAGAACTCCCTTGAGAAGCCAGAAGTTATGACCCCAGGGTAGAAACGTGTGTGTGTGTGTGTGTGTGTGTGTGTGTTGGAAGAAGGGCTGGCCAGATGGTGAAAGCTGAGTATATAAATGGCATCAGAGCGGGAATGCTGAGGATGGGGAAACACGTTAACCAGATGTACCTAGGGCACGGGACACAAACAATGTGTATAGTGCCCACCCCTCATTTCTCCCTTTTTCCTTTTTATATGCTGGCACATGTCCTGAACTTGAATGGCTCTGACCTGAATAGATGCAGCTGCTGTACACAGCTTCTCTTAGGAGTGGTGGGGAAGCATGGTTTAAAAACCAGAAACCCAGGCTCTGCCACGAACCAGCTATGTGATGCAGGGAAAGTCCCTTTGCTTCCCGGCAATGCTTATTCTTTAGGAAATGCCAAGATTCCTTCTTCACTGCAGATCCATCTTGTGCCTACTCTGCAGGTCTGGGGTTGTAGGCTGCTATCAGGGGTTTAAAAGTAAGCAAGACATGATCCCTTCCCAGCACCTTTTCTCCAGCTCTTGCCCAAGTTCTGAATGTCTAGCTCCTGGTTAGCAACCGAGTATCAGACAAAGAATCAGAATTAAGGTTGTCTGTGAATGAGGAGAACAGGATTGAATGGCTCTGAGGTCTGCTTGGTGCTTCTTTTGAGTTTCCTCCATTGAGGTTGAGTGAGTCACAAATGCTATTCTTTGACACTGAGTATCATGGTCTGCCCAGCCAAGGCCACCTCCTGAAATCCTTGTAACCCAAGATACAAACACCCACACTGGGTTTGGATGACACGCCCACTCTTCAATTCTCTCTGGATGCCACTTACGTGCCGCATGTCTCTTAATCTGGGTACTCCGGAGTCCCATCCTCTTCTCGCCTTTCCTATCCTCGTGTGTATTCTCCAGCTGGATCATCATGTGAATTCCCACGGTTACCCAAAGACCAATGGTTCCCCGCCCATATTCTCTGGTCTGTGGCTCTCCTCTAAGTTCCATTTTAAATGGCTACCTGCCATCTCGACTTGGATGACCTGCAGGCGTTGACACCCATCGTGTCCAAACTGCACCCCTCAACCTCACTCCCAGCTGCTTCCTTTCTCCAGCATTTCCTATTTGATGGCTGACAGCCTCACCTGTAAGCACCATGCTGGGAGGCTCCTTGGACCCATCACTGGGTCCTTTTTCAAGCCAACTCTTTTGTGGCTCTGTTCCTGGTAGAAGAAAATCCAAAGCCTTTACGGTGACCTGAGAAGCCTGGCTGCCTTTCCAGCTTTTTACCCCTTCTTTGTTCCCACCCGGCAGCCACCTTGAGTTCAGCCTGTGGGTCACAGGGCCCTCACTCTTGTCCTGATGGGGACAAGGGGAGTACTTTGTCCCCATCAGCTTCCTGTCCCTGGAATCCCTCCCTCTTCCTCACATCCAGTCTCCTTACCTGCCTGACTCCTTTCTCCTTACCTTCCAGAATTTCAAATAGCATCTCCTTTCCTTGGGCTTCCTTGGCCCTCTCATCTAGGTTGGTGGCTCCTCCTAGGGGTTTCCATGGCATCCTGCAGTGACCATGATCCCTGATGACATAATTGAAGGTGCTCTTCCAAAGCGAGACTTGGTGATTATCTCTCCTCTCCTCCGGGCACAGTGGCTGGCTCTCAGCCTGTGGGATAAATAAACACATTTTATAAAGAGGGAAAGAAACTCTTTCTCAAAGTTTTCTTGGGGTGTGGGTAGGATCTCAGGGTTTGAATGTATCCCCATACATTTCTGAGATTTGCCGCAGGGAAAAATCCTGAAGGATGTCCACAGGTTCCAACAAATCCTCCTAACTAGCCGATTTCTTAGATTTCCCGGTGCTTCCTGTCACCAGCTTCTCCACTTTGCTGTGAGGAGTTGACCAGTTGGGGTCTGTCCAGGAGCTGGTGACTGACAGATACCTGGGCATCTTTTGCAAAGTTTCAGGGGAAAAAAAGGTAGAGAATAGAGTGTCAGCTGTCCAGGTACTGGGCGGCAAAGCTGATGACATCCCCTAATATATTCATCTGTGCTTTCAACAGAGGCAGTGTGCAAAAATGAAGAGCGCCGTGGAGCCCAGTTGAGGATCTGGCCGTTGCCGTGGGTGGAGGGGTCTGTGAGGAACGGAGGCTGTCACTGGAGGTGAGGTTGGGAGGTCAATGTTTCAGGTTCTTAGAGAAATAACTGCAGAGGCAGTCAGTCAGAAAGGGGTGCGGTGGTGCCCCCCTGTCCCATGCCCCGGTTTCTTGGCACTTAGGCAGCCATCAGATTAACGAAATCTTTTCAGTCCTCACAGAATTGACAACCTCACAAGGAAAAAGAATGCTTTCACACTGGATGGAAGATTTACAACAACATCAAAAGGAGCAAAACCTTTTCTATATAAGAGCATAAACACTTGCCTTCTACACAATGTTGCGGGTTAATATCTTTGTCTCAGGGGTATAATTTTTCTCCTCGAATCTTTAGAGCTATTTCCAGAATTGCAAAGACTGTTTTCAAAAACTGTGTCTGAAGTCTCAAATGCCCGAGTCAGCTCCATGTGTGGATGGACAGGGGAGAGGTGAGGGGAGTCATACTGGGGGATGAGAAAGTTATTGCCTTGCAAACGCCAGTGTGTAACCTAAGTCAAAATTTTTAAAAAGTTTCAGAACTATAATGCCTTAAAAAAAAAACTTGAATGATGCTGGGAAAGTTGAAGCAAAATGAATTTAATTACTGAATCACTGGTGGTAATTAAAAAACAACTTATCTGTAATAAACTATATTTATAGATTTTTCCAATGCAAAAGTATAGGACTTATAAAATGCAAATGATTAGAAGTGTAGGTTAGATTTAGAAAGGAAATCTGGATAGAAATGATTCCCTTCCACGGATAACAATATTTGATGTTAAATTTGGTTCTTTTACTACTCAAGCAATCAATATATATAAAATATAGTTAGAGTAAACTATATTTTTCATCACAAAAGTGCCTTTTAATTTGTAAAACATCAAGTCACACCATGTTCCACTACAAGCATTAATAAATTGCTTATGTTATGAATTATGTTTAGAAAAATGTGCTTGTCCACATTTTTAGAACCACAGCTATCAGAGTAGCAGATGATTTTTAAATGGATATTTAGAACACATTAGGGTGAGTGTTATGTTTAGAGCTTGGATATTCTTACTGAAGATTACTCAGTTTAAGATCCAACAGCACACACAATCTCTGGGAAATGTGTGTCCTCAACAAGAACCTGCTTGGGCATCCTTTCCTTATACTTAGGAAGAAAAATCCGGTCTGGGATGTCCAGGTCCCAGAGAGGCACCTCCTTTGTGGTTCACAGGGAGACCACTCAGTTCCTGGGTTCAAATCTTCCCTCGGTCACTTTTTCACTGCGAGATCGTGGGCAAATTACTTAACTTTTCTGTGCCTCAGTTTCTTCCTCAGTCATCTGGGGATAATAGTCTCTTCATAGATTTGCCAGAGGATTAAGCCAGTTATGTAAAGCTCTGGAACAGTTTATGATGGGCACGTAGTAAATCTTCAATAGACATGAACAATGATAATTATTGACGTTGGAAAGCTCTCACTCTTTCTAAAGAATTGGCATGAATCAATGTCTTTTGAGTACACTCAGACTTTGCAGCAGAGCGAATCATTTTCAGTGAACGGTCAAAATTATTTAGATAAAGTAACCTCTCTTCAATGCCCTGGCATCAGTTGTTCAAAAATAAAATGAAAAGACAAAGGGGAAAAATTCCTGGCAAAGAGACAAGTTTTGAGAATTGTTTTAAAGCAGTCATTGTGTTCAGGTGGCTTACTATAAACAGGGAAGGGGGTAAGGAGGAAATCAGAGCCCATTGTGGGTCCATGAAATGGATGTCTTTTCAACTAAACAGATTGTTATCAGCCTCACAGAGCGGACTCATGTTCCTTTTTGCCTGGTCATTTCCTTTACTGAGTGTCTGTAAGAACCACCCACTCGGGTGTTTCTCAGGATTATAGGTTTTTTAGGTCAAACAGAAACCCTGGGAGCGCCCAACGCAGCCCCACACACGCGGTTACATTATGCACCGGCTGGGTGACATCGACCCTGCCACTGTGGTGTGTCCTGGAAGCTGTTGTGCCTGATTTGCAGGGATTCTCTCACAGTGTGGCCAGCGGCGACCAGCAGCACGGGGTAAGAGCTTGGCTCTGAAGTCCTGAAGGCTTCCCCTTGGGCTGAAGGCTGCACGTGGGAACCCCTCCATTCATTTCAGAAGCTGGACCAGTGGGCCCTGCTCGCTTACATCCTTTGTCATCCTTGGGATCCATGATGGACGAGACACAGGAGCCTCTGGCCATGACTGTCCACCTCCTGGCCAACTCCGGGCACGGCTCGCTTCTGCAGCAAACCCTGGACCAGCTCCTGAACTGCATTTGCCCAGAGGTCCGTGTCTTTCTGGTGTCTGAGAGGGTCAGTCCTGTGAAATACTATGACAAATGCCATTCCAAGCGGTCCCGCTTCCCGGGGATGTCTGTTCTGCTCTTCCTGCATGAAAGCCTCGGAGAGGAGCGGCTGTTCCGCGTCCTTGACTCCCTACAGCATTGGCCGTGGCAGTGCTACCCCACCCAGAATGCGCAGGGAAGACCGTGCCCCTATATTCTTGCCAATCAGGAATTCTATAGTCTGGACAACCAGATGCCCGTCTGGGGTGTGAGGCAGGTGCACTGTGGCACCGAGATCCTGAGAGTGACGCTCTACTGCAGTTTTGATAACTACGAGGATGCCATCAGGCTCTATGAGATGATCCTGCAGAGGGAAGCCACCTTGCAGAAGAGCAGCTTCTGTTTCTTCACGCTCTACTACACTGAGAGCTTTGCCCTGCAGCTTTCCCTGAAGCAGCTGCCCCCTGGAGTGTCGGTGGACCCCAAAGAGGCTTCAGTGTTGCAGTTCAAGGTTCAAGAGATTGGCCAGTTAGTGCCTCTTCTACCCCATCCATGTGTCCCCATCAGCCATACCCGGTGGCAAACACAGGACTACGATGGCAACAAGATTCTGCTTCAGGTATTTCTGTTTGGTCTCTATGATCTTTAGATGCACATGGAACTGTGTGATGTGACATCCAAGAGATGATTTAATGTTGTGGTTCTCAACCTTGGTTGCACACCAAAATCTCTGGGGAGTTTTCAAACATTCCCATGCCATGGCTGCACCCCAGGTCAGTTCGATTAGAATCTTTGGGGGCACACTGGCTTGGGTAAATTTTTGAAAAGCTCCTTGGATGATTCTAATATGTAGCTTGTAACGTGGTTGAGAGGCACTGATTTAATAAAATCCCTTCATCTGACAGATAAGGAAGTCCAGATTCTGTGAGCTGGTAACTTGCACAAGTAGTTTGCAGTAGAATCAGGCAACACCCTACGTCTCAGATTTTCCTTTAATCATGCTCCTCAACTATACACAAATACTTTGCCTGCTCTTTGGGTCCAGAAATATCATTAGTTCTTTCCATCTGGACCTAAGGAAGCTGAAGCTGTAATTATGGTTGGGGATGTTAAGTATGCCATCCTATTGACTTAATTTTTAAGCATCTTGCATCACTGTCAAATTTTACCCCAAATAAAGTTATATAGTTAGAACCCTTCAAAATAAAATCTTAAAATTAAAGCCTTCTTCTGTAGGCATCCTATTGAAAGCAAACACAATCGTGATAGCTACCATGTGTCATTTCTTATGAAGGATTATGTGGCAGTTGAACCTTGCTGTTTAGTAGCTGTGTGATCTTTTTTTTTTTTTTTTTGCGGTACGCGGGCCTCTCACTGTTGTGGGCTCTCCCGTTGTGGAGCACAGGCTCCGGACGCGCAGGCTCAGCGGCCATGGCTCACGGGCCCAGCCGCTCCGCAGCATGTGGGATCTTCCCGGACCGGGGCACGAACCCGTGTCCCCTGCATCGGCAGGCGGACTCTCAACCACTGCGCCACCAGGGAAGCCCCTAGCTGTGTGATTTTTGAGTCTTGGGTTCTTCATTAGCACAATGAGGGTAATATTAGCAACTTCCTAGAGTACAGGTTGTTATCTATGCGAAATGACCTGACATTTATAAAGTGCTTAAGATAGTGCCTAGAATGCAATTTTAGCTGTTATTGTTCATATTATGCCCTAGAGTATGTATTTCACATTGATTGTTTTATTTAGTCCTTCTTACAACATAGGAAGTTTTGCAGAAGGGAAAATTGAGGGGTAGAGGGAATAGTTACTTGCCCAAGACACAAGAGGAGGTGTTTACCTGGCTCCAAAGCCAGGCAGCTAACCACTGCAGTCCAGTGCTGTGTGCATGTGTGTGTGTGAAGTGTGTGCAGGCAGGGAGGTGTACGTGATGTTCACAGCAAAATTTCTGTCCTTGAGAAATGGTCAGAAACCCTTTTACGGCCTATTGGATAAAGTAAAAATAGGCTAGAAGACGAATTATCTTTCCTTTTGATTAATTTTGTTGTCATCAGCTTTGAGTTATTAATAAAATATAAGTCATATTGATAGTATATGTAATGATCTCTAAATTATTTACCTTCTCATTCACATAAGGTGGGCAGGCACTGTTTCTGTTAGCTGCCTGTTACATAACTCACTAATTTCCAAGGCATCTAAAGTTTTCCCTTCAGCCTTAGTTAATCTCCAGAATCTAAACCTCACTGTCAAGCAAAAATTTAATATGTGTGTGCAGCAGGGGGCATGTTTCTGTTTCAAAGGCTAACTGACATTTTAACTTCTGAACCACGGCTTATACAACTTAGTTCCTTTGGAAAGTTAAATGAAATTTGGGGAGTGAAGAATAGTTTTTTGGATAAAGAAGTCAATGAGTTTAGGCTTTTGCCAACAAAACGGGCAATTATCTTCTGGAAACTTCTGTTTCTGGTGTCATATAAAAGTCCCTGAAGAAAGCATATACAAAGGCTTGGCTATAATACACTATAAAAGATAATACCTTGTAGCTACTTCACTCCTATAATGGGGTGAATTTTTCCGGATAGAAAGCCCAGCCCAAACTTCCTTGGGGGCAGAGAGGATGGGGGGGCAAATGAACTGGGTTTTGTAAGTAAGTAGCCTGAGTCTTGAGGCTTAGGAGCTGACTCCCAGCTCTGCCAGTTCCTCAGACAGGCCCTTGTGGTCACCAGCTGGCTGCCAGCAGCTCTAAGGACTATCCTTTTGAGTTCCTCACCCTACAATGGTCCAACAAAACTTCTGGACTTCATGTCAATCGGACCAACTTGGATCTGATTCTCTTCTCTAAATCAATCATTGCATTCAGGGAAATGGGATTAGGTGGATTAGTTTAGTTCTGAGGCAAAGGCTCTACTACCATGAATCCCGAGATTTTTTGTGGACTCAGACTCTCTTGGCACTCATGGAGGCGGGGGACAAGGGTCCCCAAGGAAGATCAATGAGGGGACAAATGCTGGGTGGTAAAAATGACTAATGTCCACCAGTGAAAGAAACTAATATCTATTTAAGGGAGAGCTTTAATCACAAGTTAACTTCCCCATGTGTAACCCCTCCAGGATGGACATGTGTGTGAGGTGGGGGGAAAAGGGAGAGATGCTAGACCCAATGAGGGTGATGGGCAAAGCTTCCCTGAGAGGTGATGCCTGGGCCTGGCTGAGCTGGATGGCCCAGAAGGAAGTAGCTAGATGGGGAAGGGAGGTAAGTGTTCCAAACAGAGGAGATGGTGGGTGACAATGTGTGGAATAGCATTTCCTTAGCAGGCATGTTCAGAAAAGCGCCTGTCATTCCATGTGCCTGGAGAGAAGGGAGGGGGTCGGGGGGAGGAGGATGGGCAGGTGGGTAGAGGTCACATCATCAGGCACGTGGTCAGCCACTGGAGGTAAGCACCACGAGGACAGGGACCTTTTTCGGTCCACTCTTTTTTTTTTAATTTTTGAATTTTATTTTATTTACTTTTTATACAGTAGGTTCTTATTAGTCATCAGTTTTATACACACCAGTGTATACATGTCAATCCTAATCTCCTGACTCATCACACCCCCACCCCCACCCCCCTGTGGCTTTCCCCCCTTGGTGTCCATATGTTTGTTCTCTACATCTGTGTCTCAACTTCTGCCCTGCAAACCAGTTCATCTGTACCATTTTTCTAGGTTCCACATACATGCGTTAATATACTTGTTTTCCTCTTTCTGACTTACTTCACTCTGTATGACAGTCTCTAGATCCATCCACGTCTCAACAAATGACCCAATTTCGTTCCTTTTTATGGCTGAGTAATATTCCATTGTATATATGTACCACATCTTCTTTATCCATTCGTCTGTCAATGGGCATTTAGGTTGCTTCCATGACGTGGCTATTGTAAATAGTGCTGCAATGAACATTGGGGTGCATGTGTCTTTTTGAATTATGGTTTTCTCTGGGTATATGCCTAGTAGTGGGATTGCTGGGTCATATGGTAATTCTATTTTTAGTTTTTTAAGGAACCTCCATATTGTTCTCCATAGTGGCTGTATCAATTTACATTCCTACCAACAGTGCAAGAGGGTTCCCTTTTCTCCGCACCCTCTCCAGCATTTGTTGTTTGTGGATTTTCTGATGATGCCCATTCTAATCGGTGTGAGGTGATACCTCATTGTAGTTTTGATTTGCATTTCTCTAATAATTAGTGATGTTGAGCAGCTTTTCATGTGCTTCTTGGCCATCTGTATGTCTTCTTTGGGGAAATGTCTATTTAGGTCTTCTGCCCATTTTTGGATTGAGGTGTTGTTTCTTTAATATTGAGCTGCATGAGCTGTTTATATATTCAGTCCACTCTTATACTCCCAGTACCTAGAACAGCATCTGGCACATGGTAGGCAAATCCATTCTTGTGTGAATGAGCAAAAGCTTTGCCAAGTAGCTTCTATCTTATTCTGACTGTAATCAGCAGTCACTGACAGAGCCACTGAATGGTACTGACATGTACAATTCGCATTATGAGGATCAAAAAGGAGAGTATACATGGAGGTGCTTTGTAAAGTAGAAACTGTAGTGCAATTATTGTCTGTGTAAGAAGGCTGCTAGCTGTCTCTCCATGTCTTTTCCCACATAACCTCCTGTCAGCACACACTGTCTGATGCTTCTTAGAGCCTAGGATGTGTATTTTTGATGAGATTGATATTAGGGTACCTAGTAGATGCTCAGTAAATGAATGAATGTCTGAATACATAAGCAGGTATGTCAAATGTTTATTCATCCACCAAGTGTTTATTAAATGCATACCTTGGGGGCTTCCCTGGTGGCACAGTGGTTGAGAGTCCGCCTGCCGATGCAGGGGACGCGGGTTCATGCCCCGGTCCGGGAAGATCCCACATGCCGTGGAGCCGCTGGGCCCGTGAGCCATGACCGCTGAGCCTGTGCATCCAGAGCCTGTGCTCTGCAACGGGAGAGGCCACAACAGTGAGAGGCCCGCGTACCGCAAAAAAAAAAAATAAATAAATAAAAAATAAAATAAATGCATACCTTGGGCTACCCTATTCTCCACTTGGCAGTTTTCATTCTGCTGTCTCAGTCCTTAGTGGATGCATCTGCGGTTTGGTACCTGACATAAATTTGGGGAAATTCTCAGTCATTATTATTTCAAACATTTCTTCTATTCCATTCTCTTTCTCTTCTTCTGGTACTCCCATTATTTGTCTACCACTCCTTTTTCAGTTGTCCCATAGTCTTTAGATAGTCTGTTCTGGGTTTTTTTTTTTTTTTTTTTCAGGCTTTTTTTTTCTCTCTGCTTTTCTCTTTCAAGGATTCTATTGATATGTCCTCTAGCTCAGAGATTCTTTCCTCAGCTGTGTTTAGTCTGCAAATGAGCCCATCAAAGGCATTCTTTATTTCTGTTGCAGTGTTGTTGTTGTTTTATCTTTTTGGTTCTTCTTTTAGGATTTCCATCTCTCTTTTCACATTGTCATCTGTTCTTGCATGCCGTTTACTTTATCCATTAGCGTCCTTAGCATATTAATCAGAGTTGTTTTAAATCACAGGTCTGATAATTCCAACATCCCTGCCATGTCTGCTTCTGATACTTGCTCTGTCTCTTCAAATGGTGCTTTTTACCTTTTGTAATGCCTTGTAATTTTTTCTTGATAGCCAGGCATGATGTAGCAGGTATAGGAGCTGCTGCAAATAAGCCTTTATTAATGTGGTAGTAAGGAGTTGGGGGAAGGGAAGCATTCTATAATTAGGTCCCCTCCGTCTTAGTGAGTCTATGCCTTGAACTGTGAATTTCGCAAGTGTTTAATCTTTTTTTTTTCCTCCTTGCTTAGGTGGGTGAGAATGGCTAGAGTGGGCTGGAGTTGAGTACTTCCCTTCTCTCACATGGAAGGTTAGAGAAAGCTGGAGTTGGGTATTTCTCTTCACCCAGGTCAGTTAGGCTCTGATAATATGTCAGCATGTTAGGCTCTGGTTAACTAGTTTCCCCTGAGAGAAGGCCTTTTAAGAACAGAGTGCTCTGGAGTATTTAAAAATGGTCCCTTTTCACCTAGAGATTATCATACTAAGTGAAGTAAGTCAGAAAAAGACAAATATCATATGCCATCACTTTATATGTGGAATCTAAAAAAATGATACATATGAACTTACTTACAAAACAGAAACAGACTCACAGACACAGAAGAATTTATGGTTACCAGAGGGGAAAAGGAGGGGAGAGGGATAAATTAGGGGTTTAGGATTAGCAGATACAAACTACTATATATAAAATAGATAAACAACAAGGACGTATTGTATAGCACAGGGAACTATATTCAACATCTTATAATAATCTATAATGGAAAAGAATCTGAAAAAGACCTGAATCACTTTGCTGTACACCAGAAACTAACACAACATTGTAAGTCAACTATACTTCAATTAAAAAAAAAAGGTTCCTTTTCTCCTTCTCTTTCCGGAAGCACAAGGGGATTTTTCTCTGATATTTATTGTGAGAGTCTAGTCACGCTCCTGGAGGTAAATCTCACAAAATTGGGGGGGCTCCCCTGGGACTGGGTCCTCTGGAGTTTTTAACTCTCAGAGTTGTCCACACTAAGCCTCCAGCTATCTGCCAATTACAGTTCAGGTTTTCCTCGCCCCGTCCTTGTTCCTGCAGTGGTTTCCACTTCTGATCCTCTTTTCCGGGAAGCCATGACTCCCCGTATTCATTCGTATGTCTCTCCAGTCTTGGGGACTGCTGTTTGCCCTGTGTCCTCACCTCTCATACAGATGCTAGAAGAGTTGTTGCTCTCTCTAAGGCCACCAGTGCCTGAGCTCAGGGTCAGCAGTATTGGCAAATGCTGACCACCCCTTGCTTGAAAGTTTCTCCTCTGTGAGCTTCCATAACTTGGATCTCCTAATTAAAGGATTTATCCTATCTCTCTATCACTTGGACATTTTTTTCAAAGTTTCAGCTCTTTTTGCCCCTAAATCAGGTTTCTGCAACCTCGGAACTATTGACATTTTGGACTAGATAATTCTTTGCGGTGGGGGAGATGTCTTACGCATTAGAGGATATCTAGTGCATCCTCAGTGCTACCGTGAGATGCCAGCACCGACTCCGCTTCCCTGCAGTTGTGACAACAGGAAATGTCTCCAGACATTATCAAATGCCCGCTGGGGGGGGGGTGGTGGTGGTGAAATTTCCCCTAGTTGAGAACCACTGTCCTAAGTTTAAGGTTTCCCTAAGATTAAGAAATAAAGCCCATCCTGGGCATTTAGTTGTCCTCTTTGTTCAACTTACTCCTGTATTTTCATCTCCTCTATCTCTTGAGCTTTTGGCTTTTTCAACTCCCTGTAAGATCATTTAAACATAACATCTCCTCATCTCAGATTCAGTCCAAACAAAACCAAAGTCGTCCTCTGCAACCCTGCCCCCAATTTCTCCAGCTCTGGTCACCCTCCCATTTGCACACGTTTTTCAAATAGGTCATTTTTAAAGCCTCTCTTTTTGGAAGACCCACATTCAGACAGCACCCACCCCCCCCAAACTGTTCAAGTTTTCCTTTGGAGCCATTTCTTTTTTTCTCTTTCCTGCCTTAAACCCACCTAACTTCAATGTGCATTGTTATTACAACATTCTAACTCTTCACTCTGGCTCCAGGCACCTGCTTTATCCTGCACAGGAGTGTTGAATACATTTTTAAATGATGGCTGGATTTATGTTCCTTGTCAGCTCAATAGCAAAATTATTAAATACAATTAAAACTCACTTGTCCGAATTTCAAGGCTCTTCATAATCAGGCCCCCCCGAATGCTTCCTTTGCTTCCTCCTTCTCTGTTTTTTCCAACCTTTTTTCCAGACCTCTAGGCACACTCCCGCACCCATGTATTTTTTGTCATAAAATATACGTAACATAAAAATGTATCACTTTAACCGTTTTGAGTGTAGAATTCAGTGCCTAGTGGTACTTAATAGTACATTTACACTGTACTTCATCATCACCACTATCTATTTCCAGAACATTTTCATCACCCCAAACAGAAACTCTGTACCCATTAAACAATAACTCCACAACTGCCACCCACCCCTGTCCCTGGTAACCTCTAATTTCTGTCCCTATAAATTTGCCTATTCTAGGGACCTCATATAACTGGTATCATACAATGTTTGTCCTTCTGGGTCTGACTTACTTCACTCAGCAAAATATTTTCAAGGTTCATCTATGTTGTAGCATGTGTTAGAATTTCCTTCTTTCACGGGCTGAATAATATTTCATTTTATGGATATCTGCCTTTATATACAGCCTGAGCTGTTCCTTGTCCAGAGATGTCTTTCTCTTCCTCTTCACTTGTCTATCCTTTAAGACCCTGTGCAAGCACCACCTCCTCTGTGAAATCTGCTATAAGCGCATTCTTAACTAGAACATTTTACACCGAAACTTTGTAACACACAACTGTGTATAGATTTCCTCATTCTTGTACCATATAATTTGGGACCTTATGACTCGCCATCTCTTTTCAGTATTTTATTGTAAATGTTTATGTCTGGTAGAGTACCAGACAGACAGCTGCTTCTGAACCATTTGTTGATTGATTAACTGCCTGTTGTCAGGAAATAAGTTTCTCTTCAGAAAAGTAAATATTCCAGAAGCTAGTTTGGCAGAAGCAAACATATATTTCTCTTCATTTTATCAACAGACCTTTAGCTAAGATCATCTTGATATTCTTTATTAGCCATTTAAAATAAAAGAAGATAGTCTCTCGTGAAGTGAGTAATTCATTTGCTTCTTCTGTAGCATTTCTGGGTTCCTTTCTCATTTCTGAGTCTGTCAGAGGCACTCATTCAGACTCTATTCCTCCCGCTTTGTTCCTCTCCTCATTTCCTCCTCATTCTTCATACTCCACACAGACACACACACACACAAACACACACACACACACACACTTCCAACCCTACATGCCTGCTCTCACTCAATACTTTGCTTTATGCTGCCCTGAAGGAATCCTTGTAAGCATGGCTCAGAAGGTTGCTGCTGCTATAGGATGGTGGGTTAACATCATTGGTTTTGGTTAATAAATTAAAATAAGCACCTTTCAAAAGATCAGTTAATTGGGAGAGACTAGACTCAACTCTTAAGTAAGCAAGTTTGGCATTGTTTTGGGGTTTCTTATTATCTATATAATTTGTTCCCATGCAATCTTTTTTCTTTCAATGTAGGAGAAATCCTCTTTTGCTATCTCTTGGAATCACTTTTAGCAAAAGACAATATTATTTTCCCTTCATGATGTCAGTCTGCCCCTTAACAGCTTAATCATGTTTCAGTGATGTATATTCTCTTATTTCTCAAGTGTTTAGAGCCAAATGAATGACAAATGATCTGCCTGTTCATCAAGATAATTACTAATGTTCCCTGAAACTCGAAAACACCTACCTCTCAATTTGTAACATTTTACAAATATTTCTTAGAAAGATGGGCTCTAAATGATCAGAATTCCTACAAATGCATTTCAATTGCTTTTTTGGCAAGAGGAGCTTTATTCTCTCTCAAGAGATTTATCTCAACCACTTGGCATTATGTTTCTCCTGGAAATTCTTCACTCCAACTGCACACACCTGCATTTCTACATTAATAATCTTGTGTTTTCTTCTGCCATATCGTCTAAGGATTTCTCTTAAAAAAGGAAAAGTTGATATTCTCTCTCTTAAAAAAGACTGCAGAAATGGCCATCCACAGGATGAATGTCCTTTGGCAGTTTCTTAGTAAGATTTTGTATCTACCTAATGGCTAATAATTAGGGGCCATACATTTCTATATGCAAATAATGTATAGTTTGTTAGGCATTAAGCTTTATTTATTTATCCAACAGACATCTAGTGATTACTTACCACGTGTTAGGCATTGTACTAGGTACTGGAGATACAATGATGAAGAAGGTGTATACAATCCCGGCACTTCCAGCTGGAGAAGTCTAGAAGAAGATATAGAGAAGTGAGCAGACAGGTGCAAACTAGTGTGGCAACTACTATGATATGGAAAGTACAGGCTGCCAGGACAGCTAGTAATAATATTTGTGATGATGATAACAGCCAACTTACGTTTAGCACTACTATTTCCAGGCCCTGTTGTCATTTAATCTTCTCAAAAACTCTTTGACATTGGTACTTGTTATGATCTCCTTTTATAGATGAGGAAACTGAGGCACAGAAAAATTAGGTAACTTGTCTAAAGTCTCACAACTAATTAGTGGCAGAGCCAATATTTAGGGGTACCTAACTTAGATTTGGTGACATGGAGAAGGCCTCTAAGAGGAAATGATGTGTAAGCTTGGAGTTAACAACAGGTATGAAGGGTCAGAGGTGACATATCCCAGACAAAGGAAATAATATACACAAACACTGACATTAAGAAAGAGCAAATAATGTCCAAAGAATTGAACAAATTTCAATTTTGGCAAGTGGAAGAGATGGCGAATTAGGTTGGAGTAAGAAAGGACAGACTGTGAAGGGTGTGGGAGCCCATACTAAAGGGCTTAGGTTTTTTCTTAAGAAGAGTAGGAAGCCACTTGAAGTCGGACGGTGACAGGATCAAAACTGTTTTCAAAGCTCCTCTGGTAGTGGAGTGGAGAATGGATTAGAGGGAGGCAAGGGCATCCATGGGGTGTCCCTTCGGATGGCTGTTGCAGTAATTCAGACTAGAGATGATGACCTGCCTAGGGTTAATGGCAGTGGATATGGAGAGACAGGAAGGTCTGAGAGATCTTTGGGAGAAAGAGTCCATGGGAATGCGTGACAGGAGGGATAGAGAAGGGAAAATGATGCTCTTGCTTGGTGAATGTGGGGCAAACGATGCCAAGTTCTAAGACAGGGAAAAGAGTAAGCAGAACAGATTTAGGGTGAGGAGGGGGATGAGTTCAATTTGGGACATGTTGACTTTTAGGACCTTGTGCCTGGAAGACAGTTGGATAGGTAGTTATGAAGCTTAAGAGACAGATCTGAACTATAATTAGACTTTCAGAAGCCTTCATCATTTAGACAATAATTGAAGGCAGGGGATTCAACGAGGTTGGCTGGGAGAGTGTGTAAAGTGAAAAAAGAAGATGGCCCGCTTAGCACTGAAGAACTACCTCCTGTCACAAATTGACAGGGGAGGAAGCTCCTTCAGTGGACCCTGAGAAGGGGTGAATGGAAAGGAAGGAGAAAATCCAGAAGAACATGTTGACATAGAAGGTTAAGGGGAAGACGTCTTCATATGTAAAGGAGAAAGGTCAGTCTTGTAAAATTCTACCAGAGCTCAAGTAAAAATTAATGACAAGGAGGCTCCTCTAGATTGGATAGTCTAATATCAACCCTGAACGATTTCTCAATATGGAACTAGCCATGCCAGTTTCCATTTCCAGAAGAAAAAGACTTCATTGGATCAAAAAAAAAAAAAAACCAACAAAAAAAAAGTAGAATATAATGTCAAATGACCTTCCAGGAGGCAAAGGTGGCAGCTCATCCCTTTGAAGGATTGTACTTGTCACTTTTATTCAATTCAACCAACTTTATTGAAAGTCTGCTATGGGCACAGCATGGCAGAAGGCTGAATAGGACGTAGTCTGTTCTTGACACTTAGTTAATGGAAAACATCTGTTACACCTGTTCCTCTTGTCCTTGTCCCATAGGTCCAGTTGAATCCAGGACTTGGTGTTAGGAATGGTGAGCTTGCCTTTCTGAATGACACCTCGGGAGCTGACACACTCCCCCAGGGCTCCAGGCTGACCCCTCTCTCTGTGATTAGGACCCTAGAGCCGAGAAGCCGAAGGAGCCGGGGCAGGAGGTTCAAGGTGGGGTCCGTGGAGCGGCCTGAGCCTGGTGGGAGGACAGTGTCAGACAGCGCTAGTGGCACTTCGTGGAAAAGCCCTGGCCGCTCAGCCCAGCCCAGCAGCCCAGCTACGGACTCCCAGCTGCCTCTGCCTTCACTCCACCTCGAACCCGGGGCCAGAATAAAGGTCCTCAGATGGGAAAACAGCTTTGAGAAGCAAGAGGCAGAGACGAATGTTGACACAGGATTCACCGTGGTCAGCTCTGGACCCAGGCAATCTTTTCTGAGCAGATTTCCAAGGGATCTTTGGCCCCACCAGCCACCATCCTGCTTGTTAACCTCTTCCTTAGGGGCAGCTGCTTCCAAAAACAACGGAATCTTTAAGGAAAGCGTTCATCCTCTGTCACTTGCTGGCCAAAGGGACCTTTGTTCCAGGACGATAATCTCAAAATGTCCCCTTCCTCTGCCAGTCCAGGGTGAAGAAAAAGAAGCAGAAGAAGAATTCTTTATATAGCGTAAAACAACTGTGGTTTTCTAAAACACAAAATCAAATAGAATGTTCTAGAAATGGAGCACTGACCCAGAATCAGCCTGTTTCTTGTTCATCAGAGGGGCTCTAAATGCTAGCCATGCACAGATCTGTATCACTTTTATTTCAAATGTTCAAAGTCTAGTAGTGCTGGTGAGTGGTTTGCTGTCATGGTCATAAGGGAACACAGCCAACGCACAGGGAAAATGCCCAATGCCTCACGTCCTTGGAGACACACTAACACAGCTGGGTGTGTTGAGTTCAGTACCTATCAGGATAATTGCATTATATGCAAATAAGTCAGATGTGTTATGCAATGCTGATTAGAGTCTGTAATTTGGTTTTAATTTTTACTTGCGTTGCATTGCTCATCCCGCTGGGCAGCATGGGCTATTTATTCTTTAGTGTTTTTTAATTTTTATGTGACCTCATTTGGTAACTAGACCCTGTTCACCATTCACCTCTAGTGACTTTTGCCTTTAAAGTTGTTTGCATCTGGAATGAATTAACATGCAAAGTGTTTTGAACATTACAAACATTTCTCTTTTTCTCCTGTTTAATGAGCAGCAACCCTGGAAACCAAAAAAATCTAGTCAATAATGAAAGCTAGGCTCTAGGGTTTTCCGGCTCCTTCATTTCTTTTTTGTTTCCGCACTACCCCAGTGGGGCCCGTGGTTCATATAATTAAGCAGAGAGGAGTGGAATGTGATTGGATGATTCGAGATCTCCACTGAGTGTGGCAGGAAGATTGCATTGGTTGGGTCACTGGAGCCGGACTTGGGTTTTTTTGGCCATGTTCAAATTCCTGAATTTCTTTGCAGTACTCATTCATTTATTCATTCATTTATACATCCATTCGTGCAACACAGTGTACAAATACCCACCTTTGAATAAGACATTGGTATATGGTACACATACATTCTGTGGCCATCAAACCCAAAACTTATTTATGGTTTCACTGTATCACAAATCCATTCTATCATTTCTTAAGAACAGGTAGAAGTTCAAACTTATTTCTCTGGGAAACTTTTCCATAGCTGATTACACTTGCTGCATAGGCTGTGGTAAGAATTCACAAGCTGTGGATGGAGATTGGACATATTATGAATTGCAATTATAATAATAATGGACAAATTCTTAGTTGCTCATATGATGTATTATTTGGTTGGGTCTATACACACATTTTTTAAAAATCTGAGGTCTGTGTGTTTCAGTTAATTTATAAGGTTATTTGACTCCAAGAACTCCATTTTCCAGAACAGATGTTATGCGACTATAAGTGCTGATTTAGCTCGATCTTTTGGAGACCCCTCTACTGAGTATACCTAATTGGAGAGAAGGATGAGTTCAGGCTTAAGCATGAATCTCATGGCAGCAAGACTGGACTGAGTTTGTGTGCTCTGTCCCCCTAAAAGAATAGAAATGGAAGACAGCTGCAAATGGACAAAGACAAGACTTCTAAATGGATTTTTGTCCTTATACTATCAGTATATTCTTATGCCCATTTTCTTTCTTTCCCTCAGTTTAAAGTTAGATCTTAGAATGTGGAATGAAGAACTTACTTTTGGTATGCTTTTCTATAATAAGAGTTTTAAAAAAATGAAAGTCTTATTTAAGTTGAACTATTGAGCTGCTTTGAAAAGCACAGCAGGCAGTTTTGAAGTTTCTTTCCAACTTTTTTTAGGTTATCTAATTCCTTTAACATAATACATAGGTAAGAATATAAGTACATGGAAAGCATAAAGAATATTGAGGAATTTGAATGAGTAACTTACAAAATTGACTTGTAAAATAAGACTCTACTCTTAAAATGTACTCTATTGTATCCTCCTACTCACTATAGGAATCCAATTTACAGCATGATGGGATGGAAATGCCAGTGGGCTATGTGAGAGCGGCCCAGATTTTGGTCTCAGTTTAAAATTTACTATGTATATGTGACCTTAAACTTTTTGATCTTCTGTTGCCTTATCTTCTGTACCAAGGTTGTTAGGAAAATCAAGATTATGCATATGAAAGCATTTGGATACTGTTAAACACTGTAAATATGTAAGATATTATAATCACAAATGGTCCTTCAGACCCACATTTTTAAAATGTCTTAACAACAAAAGATATTTTTTGGAACAACTTTTAGTGAAAGCAACGCTACAATTAAAAAAAAGGAATCCAACTCTCTAAGATTTTTACTATGTGTGTCATTTATGTTTACACATCTAGGAGGAAAATTACGGATAGAAAGGATCAAATATATCCTAAAGTTCAAAAGAGATTTTATATATAACAGGGACAAACTTATGAACTAGTTTAATCCAAATTATCAAATTATCCAGACTCTTTACTTATACTGTATTTTTAAAAATTTATTTATTCTATTTTATTTATTTATTGTTTCTGGCTGCATTGGGTCTTCATTACTGTGTGTGGGCATTTCTCTGGTTGCAGTGAGCGGGGGATACTCTTTGTTGTGGTTCATGGGCTTCTCACTGTGGTGGCTTCTCTTGTTGTGAAGCACGGGTTCTAGGCATGTGGGCTTCAGTAGTTGTGGCTCATGGGCTCTAGAGCACAGGCTCAGTAGTTGTGGCGCCTGGGCTTAGCCGCTCTGTGGCATGCAGGATCTTCCCAGACCAGGGATTGAACCCGTGTCCCCTGCACTGACAGGTGGATTCTCAACCACTCTACCACCAGGGAAGCCCTATACTGTATTTTTTGAAATGTAAAATGTATCACAAGTGACTCCTGATGATCAGATAATTTAATATTTTTATAGGTATATTAAAACTAAGTTGCATTATGGTTGTTTGGCTATTTTTAACCTTAATAGTAGTTCACATTTTTTGCAAGCATTATTTGGATATTGCTAAGCATTAATAGAAATGGTAACTTTTAGAAATTTGCAAATGTGTTTGTCTCTTAGCGGAAGTAGAGCAGGGGATTTGCAGGCTGAGAGGGAAGGAGAGGGACACACCTTGATTTACAAAGGGAAGTGGCACAGGTGCCTCAGCTATACCCCATCTTCCCTCAGCTCTGATGGTGTTACCAAGTCCAAGCTTGCACTGCTCACTTCATGAAAGGCCAGGAAATTGAGAGACGAGTTGTTGGGGCAAAGAATAGCGACTTTATTCAGAAAGCCAGCAGACTGAGATGATGGTGGACAGGTGTCCCAAAGAACCATCTTGCTGGGGTTTTGGATGCTAGTTTCTTTTATAGAACAAAGCAGGGTGTGGTGAGAAGGTAAAGTAAAAAAGGTGATAAGTTGTTGCAAATATTTCCTGGCTCCGGTCAGACTTGGGAGGGGAGGTGTTAATTTCTTCCTTCCTGCAGCCATTCATAGGTGAGCCTGCTCAGGATGTTTCCTGTGAACTGAACAGAGCTATTTTAGTTTAATATTCAGGCATGAGAGACAGGGTTCCCAGAGATGGGCCATTATGTATACTTAAGCTATAGGTAATATCCCTTTATAGTGATTAAGTTGTAGCAAAAGCAATAGAATACAAAGGTTAAGGTAAAAGAAACAGATCTAACATGGAGTGAGATTTGTTCTTCCCTATTACAGTGGGATTTTGTGGTGCTGACGCTGGTCTTTCCACCGCTCTACCAACAATGCAGTTACGCATGGGAGGTGCTGATAGCACAGAGAGGGATGGAGGCAAGAGTGGGAGGAGGTGAGAACCCCTTCCTTCTCTCCCAGAGAAAGATGGAGAAAGGGGTAGATGAGAGGAGAGAGAAGAATGGGGCCATGAGCACACACCCATTTTCTGTTGATTGGAAACTCCTAAGTTTCATCTCCTTGCTATAAAACTTAGAAATTCCTGGGATAACTTAACCTTGGCTGCCTTTCTTGAGTCTTCTCCAAGCCAGAGTGTGTGGGCTTTTCCTCCCTTTCTTCTCTTCCTTTTTTCCCCCATTCCCTTCCATTTTCATTCCTTTTTCTTTTCTTTCCTTCTTTTCTCTTCCTTCTCTCTCTTCCTCTGTGTGTGTGTGTGTGAATTTGATACTCTCTTCATTCTTCACTTTGTTTAAAATACTTTGTCTTTGCAGCATCTCCCTAGATTCCTCAAGGGGTTGACCTGTAGCTGCAACTTCTGACAGGCCCCCTTGGCTAAGCTCTGAGAGGATCAGAAAGAAGATTTTCTCCTTCTCTGAGGAAATTCTTGCTACATTCCAATTCATTGTTGGGGTTCTGCTCTGGGACAGCTCAACCCACATCACTTAGAAACGAGCTGGTCTCTCTTCCCCACAGCTCTCTCCTTCCTTTCACACCTGTCCAACCTTTCTCTGAGGTTTGAGATGTTTCCTGAGCATTTCTTACAATTAGCCATTTAAAATATTGTCTGTAATTTGTGATAGGAAGACAAAAGGAGCTTATGGCCCCAGAGAGCACATAATTAGGATTTATGTTACTAAGAACTCAAGCCTGCGAAACTTCATTTCACACACATAATTGAAAAAGTCTAGTTATTCCAGAGAATCCATCTGAGCTACTGAAGACATAACTAGGTCTCTGCTTATCATGAGCAATGTATTCTATTTGTAGATTCCATTTTTGCCAGAGATGATTCTGAGGTGTTTCTTTTAAGAACAGTAATTGTAAAGAAGGACAATAATACTAAATCTGAGTTGATGATGGCTGACCTGAGAACCCCCTTCCTAGGTGGGCATTTCTTACTTAAGTATTTCCATCTTTACACCAATCCTGTGAGGCTGGTGCTACAATGACCCCCATTTTACAGATGAGAAAACTGAGGCACAGAGAAGTCAAGAGCCTAATCAGGAATGGCACAATAACTAAGTGGCTCAGTTAGGATTAGAATCTGGGCTGCCAGGTTGGCATCTATACCCTTAACCATGCTACTGTCCCCCTCCCCGAAGGGGGTGCAAGAAGGGAGACCTACACTTCCACACGGTGCCACCCTGCCTCCACACCTTGTGCCCCAACAACTGGCATGCCACCCAGGTTTCCTTGTTGCTCCTCCAGCATGCCCCAGACCTGCCCTGGTGGGCCCCTTTTTGTCCTTTAGGTCTTAAATTAAGTCCACTGTCAGGAGGGACTTGACTAGATGGCATCCTGTTAAAGCAACCCAGGCACCACTCCCTGTTGCCGTCCTAGGACCAGAGTAGGTGCTTTTACACATATACTGTTCAGTGAATGCACAGCAAGGGTTGGGGACACCTATGAGGCTTCCATTCTCTAGAAGCCAGAGACAAGAGATTGTCGTAGTCTTCTGGGGCTGCCATAGACTGTGTGGCTTAAACAACAGACATTTACTTCTCACAGCTCTGGAGGCTGGGAAGCCCAAGATCAAGGTGCCAACGTGGCCCATTTCTGGTGAGAGCTCTCTTCCCGTCTTGCACCAGCCACTTTTTCTCTGTGTCCTCCTGTGGTGCCCAGAGAGAAAGGGAGAGAACTCTCTCATGTCTCTGATTTTTTTTAAATTGAGGCATAATTGACATATAACACTATATTAGTTTCAGGTATACAACATAATGTTTCCATATTTGTACGTATTGCAGAATGATCACCACAATAAGTCTAGTTAAATTCTGTCACCACACAGTTTTTTTCTTGTGATGAGGACTTTTAAGATTCACTCTCAGCACCTTTCATATATGCAATATAGTATCATTAACTATAGACACCCTGCTGTACGAAACATCGCCTAGACTTATTTCTCATGTCTCGTATAAGGGCACTAATCCCATTCATGAGGCCTTCACCCTCATGACCTAATTACCTGTCAAAGTCCCCACCTCCACAGTGGGGATTAGGGCTTCTGCATTCGAATTTGGGAGGATACATCCATTCCATAATAGAGATAAACCATTTCCTTCCTGCCTAGGTCCTAGGGCCATGTTGACTCTGGGCAGCCCCTCTTCACCAGCATTTCCTCCATTTATCGGGTGTGTACCTTTCCTCCTTTATCTGTTGACTGCAGACCTATGACAGTTGACAAAACTTCCCTCCTTATCTCCCTTGGTCCTCTTTAGTGTATAAGCATCCCTGTACATTTCCTTCATTGTTGGTGCTGCTGTGCTCTATCAAATGTTTGGCCTCCTCCATCCATTCCACAAGTGTGTCCTGTGTGCTAGACCCCAGGGAAGTGGACCCTCAGATACCCCACACCTTCTGCCTTCAACTCTGGGAGCTTGTCCAGACTCCCTGCACCTCGGCCAGTGAGCCTCACTTCCAAAGGAGCAGGTTTTATCTTCAAGGAAGTAGCCACACTGGACAGTCACAGCAAAAATGACACTGTTGTTCTCATCACGATGGCTGTTTGAATTCCTGTGGGCAGACAGTCAGAGCAAAAACGACACTGTTGCTCTCACCACGAGGGGTGTTTGAATTCCCATGGGCATGGACTGTGGTTGAGGCAACCTAACATCTATTATAAGTCACAGTCCTTTTTATATCCCTTTCACAGTTTAGCATTTGCCTCTTGGAATTTTCTCTTGCTTTGTGAAATGGTCTAAATCACGAAACTAAGCGTGACTGAATTTCAGCAGGACGTTTTTAGTGGGGTGTGTAAACATCAATACTTACCTTGTTTTTCACCTATCATTAGTCTGTCACTAGAGGGCACTGTTGTGACACTATCCAGTGACTGCAGGGGCATCTCCAAGCTTTTCCCCTTTGCTTCAGCCGGAGAGAGCACAAAGTATTACAGATATTTAAAAATTAATTTATGTTCAGGAAATTTCCCCATAGGAGTATCAGCAGGAGGCAGAGCCCACCTGAAATACTTTCCATCCCCTCGTCTCCTCGTGATGTTGTCACTAGGCCAATCAGGTGTTCTCCCTTGGAGTCTTGATGTGGAAAAACTCCTTTAAGGTTGGGGGAGGCGGCAGCAGCAGTCCCAGGGAGAAGTGATGTCAGTCTTTGGCTTTGGAGTCCTTACCCCACATTGGTCCAGGGGCCTGCTTTTGGTTGTGATTCATCCTCCTTTTGTTCTTTTGCATTTTCTGAGCCAGTTCTCCAGCCTTCTGATAAATCCGTTCTCAGCTTGCATTGGCTACAATCAGTTCTGTTCTTGCACCAAATAACTGAGATTGATACAGAGTGAAACACTGATCGGGGTTCGGGCCAAGTACAAAATTGGGGCACATTGTTAGGGAATTGCATTTTCAAAGGGATAAACAAAGATGTTAAAAACCGGTCATTTGGGGGTTCAGTGTCCCTTTGAAGTTCCCCTGGCTTTGATTCTTTTCCTTTTGGATTGCTTCTTTCTTCTCCTCACGGCCTGACAGTGAGAAGACCCGCCCCCTCCCCTTTAGCAGGTGAAGAAGGATGGGACGCACAGAGTGGGAGCAGGGTCCCTTCTGAGAAGTACATCTGCCTCTAGGCTTTTGTCCAGGGAAGACGGAAAGAACCCTATGTGCTACATGTGGTCTGGCCTAGGTCACCAGGACAGGGCCTCAACCTAGAGCCCTTTCATTTACATGCAAGAGAGACTGAGAACTAATTTAAACAAAAGGGGGAAAGAAGGAAAGCTACAGGGTCATTTAACTGAAAGCCTGCATCAGGTAACCACAGCCCCAGCGTCACATTCCACCAGCGGCGCCCCCTAGTGGAGACAGGAAGTCTTTTCTCAGAGTTCCAGAGAAAATTCTCTGATTGGCCTGGCCTGAGTCACATGTCTATTCCTGGACCAATCACTGTGCCCAGATGATGGGGTTCTCTGATTGGTGACACTGTGGCTGTGTCTGTTTGTGTGAATGACATTTGGAGGGACACAGGGAGGGAGTCAGACCCACTTGAGCAACATGTGGGTCCACACAAGAAAGGGACTTTTTATTAATCAGAAAAAGTGAGAAGATATGTTGGCTGGCAACGGAAGCAGAGGTCCACTCCTGGCCACAACTGTAGCTGGTAACCAAGGAAGAGCACCTTCTGCATGGTACTTGTGAGGGGGACCCTGGATGCAGCTGCTGGTCTCCTCTTCCTTGCAAAGAGCATAGTTTTTGACAGCATGAGACCTTCCAGTATCCAGCCTCCATCAACCCATGTTGTTTTCTTTAAAAGCTGTATTAGTTTTCTAGAGTTGTAACAAATACACTGTAAACGTCATGGTGCAAAACAGCAGAAGTTATTCCCTCACAGCTCTGGAGGCCAGGTGCCAGAAATCAAGGTGCTGGTGGGGCTACACTCCCTCTGGAAGCTCAGGTAGAGAATCCTTCTCTGCCTCTTCCAGCTTCTCCAGGCGTCCCTTGGCTGCGGTTGCAAAACTCTAATCTCTGACTCCATTTCCAAAGTCACCTTCTTCTCTTCTTATGTCTCTCTCTGTCTCTTGGTATTGGATTTAGGTCATCTGCCCCCAATAGTTCAGGATGATTTCATCTCAAGATCTTTAACTTAATTACATCTGCAAAGTCCCTTTTTCCAAATAAGGTCACATTTACAGGTCTGGGAGTTAGGAGAGGGACATAACTTTTGGGAGGCCACCATTCAACCCACTATAGACCCTTATAATTGTATGGTTTATAATTTTCTGGTTTAGTTATTTATTTGTATTGTCCGTTACTCTCCCTTAGCCCACCCTACTCTGTCTCTATCTCTCCCTCTCCCTCCCTCTCTCTCTCTCTCTCTCTCTCTCTCTCACACACACACACACACACACACACACACACACACAAATATAACCTCCATCAGAGTTAGGACCTGCCTGTCACCTTTATAACTGTATTTATAAGGCCTAAAACAGTGCCTGAACCAGAGAAGATGCTCAGTGAGTGTTTGTTGATTGAATAAAGGAATGAAAGAATTGATTTCCTTGGATTGTGTCCCATTAGCACGTCATCAGTGTATTTAGTGAGCTCCTAACTCACTGCATTAGTGTTGGGTTACGTATGGATCTCGGTCCCCCATTTTATTTTATTTTATTTTTTTAACATCTTTATTGGAGTATAATTGCTTTACAATGGTGTGTTAGTTTCTGCTGTATAACAAAGTGAATCAGTTTTACATATACATATGTCCCCATATGTCTTCCCTCTTGTGTCTCCCTCCCTCCCACCCTCCCTATCCCACCCTTCTAGGTTTGGTCCCCCATTTTAATACATACTCTCTGAGGCCCATTTTTTATAATTCTGGGTGATTACTTCTGTCCTTTAATTCAGAGCAACGGAATTTATGTGCCAACTCTTGTGCTAGTTGCCGCCCTAGGAGTTAATAGTAGATAAAGACACATAGAAATACATATTGCAGAGGTTTAGTTTTATTATAATTGCCTGTCCAGCAGTAAATAATTTTAGCTTTTCCCCTTTGTCCCAATATTTGTCTCATCTCAAATTACAGATGAAGCCAGCAATCATTGGGCCATGTGTGCTCAGAGCCTTTAAGTATTTTTTTGTGGTCTAACTCTCCTTTGTCAAGTCAGTTACCTTCCTCAATTTTTATTTCCTTAACTCAGCCCTGAACAAGTGAGGCATGAAAGGGAGGCTTCAGATGGACACTAAACCGGTTCCAGTAGGATGAAAAGTAGGAGGCTAAATCTTGTTTTTGACTGCCTTAAATCTAATGTTTAAAAAAAATCATAATTAACGTGCTTTGCCACCCGAACAGCTGCCTCGTCAGCCTAAAACACCTACTGGGAAGAAGTATTAATGGAGTAATTTCTATAGAGATACTTTACAGACACATGATCATTAAGCGATGGCAATGATACCCCACAGGTTTGAGGGTTTGTGTGTGACCACAGTGTGTATGTGGAAGGTTTCCAACCAGCCTCTCAATAAGTCTTTCTTGAGCTCCTACCACCAAGCAACAGAAGACTAGAAACTTAGGAAATACTTGCCTGATTTGGGAGTCAAGGGATTGAAATTGATTCTTGCAGTTTTCTCATGAGAGAAAAGCTCTCATATTTTTGAAGAAAGTAGTCAGTGTACACCAGAGAAGCAGGCTTCAATTACTTTGCACATTGCCATGCTAAATGAGCAAGCTTTAGGAGGGTGCTGCAGACACCACAAAAATGTTCCCCAAGTGCAAAAGCATAAAAACATAACAGCCTTGCTATAAATGTTGCCCTACAAAATTTAGCACAGGACTCCTAAGGAAAAAAAGCAGATTGAGAGCCAATTCAGGAGATACATAATTAACGAGCAATTGCCTCCTTTTTTTTTGTTGTTGAATTGTATTTAATTTTTATACAGCAGGTTCTTATTACTTATCTATTTTATACATATTAGTGTATATATGTCAATCCCAATCTCCTAATTCCTCCCACACACCCCCACCCTGCTTTCCCCCCCGCCTTGGTGTCCATACGTTTGTTCTCTACATCTGTGTCACCATTTCTGCCTTGCAAACTGGTTCATCTGTACCACTTTTCTAGATTCCACATGTATGCGTTAACATATGATATTTGTTTTTCTCTTTCTTACTTACTTCACTCTGTATGACAGTCTCTAGGTCCATCCACGTCTCTGCAAATGACCCAATTTTGTCCTTTTCATGGCTGAGTAATATTCCATTGTATATATGTACTACATCTTCTTTACCCATTTGTCTGTCGATGGGCATTTAGGTTGTTTCCATGACGTGGCTATTGTAAATAGTGCTGCAATGAACATTGGGGTGCATGTATCTTTTTGAATTATGGTTTTCTCAGGGTATATGCTCAAGTAGTGGGATTGCTGGGTCATATGGTAATTCTATTTTTCGTTTTTTAAGGAACCTCCATACTGTTCTCCATAGTGGCTGTATCAATTTACATTCCCGCCAACAGTGCAAGAGGGTTTCCTTTTCTCCACACCCTCTCCAGCATTTGTTGTTTGTAGATTTTTTGATGATGCCCATTCTAACTGGTGTGAGGTGATACCTCATTGTAGTTTGATTTGCATTTCTCCAATAATTAGTGATGTTGATCAGCTTTTCATGTGCCTCTCAGCCATCTGTATGTCTTTATTGGAGAAATGTCTATTTGGGTCTTCTGCCCATTTTTTAATTGGGTTGTTTGTTTTTCTAGTATTGAGCTGCATGAGCTGTTTATATATTTTGGAGATTAATCCTTTGTCTTTGATTTGTTTGCAAATATTTTCTCCCATTCTGAGGGTTGTCTTTTTGTCCTTTTTATAGTTTCCTTTGCTGTGCAAAAGCTTTTAAGTTTCATTAGGTTCCATTTGTTTATTTTTGTTTTTATTTCCATTACTCTAGGAGGTAGGTCGATAAGATCTTACTGTGATTTATGTCAAAGAGTGTTCCTCCTATGTTTTCCTCTTAGAGTTTTATAATGTCTGGTCTTACATTTAGGTCGTTAATCCATTTTGAGTTTATTTTTGTGTATGGTGTTAGGGAGTGTTCTAACTTCATTCTTTTACATGTAGCTGTCCATTTTTCCCACCACCACTTATTGAAGAGACTGTCTTTTCTTCATTGCATATCCTTGCCTCCTTTGTTATAGATTAGTTGACCATAGGTGCATGGGTTTATCTCTGGGCTTTCTATCCTGTTCCATTGATCTATATTTCTGTTTTTGTGCCGGTACCATATTGCCTTGATGACTGTAGCTTCGTAGTATAGTCTGAAGTCAGGGAGTCTGATTCCTCCAGCTCTGTTTTTTCCCTCAAAATTGCTTTGGCTATTCAGGGTCTTTTGTGTCTCCATACAAATTTAAAGATATTTTGTTCTAGTTCTGTAAGAAATGCAGTAGTTTGATAGGGATTGCATTGAATCAGTAGATTCTTTGGGTAGTATAGTCATTTTCACAATGCTGATTCTTCCAATCCAAGAACATAGCATATCTCTCCATCTGTTTGTGTCACCTTTCTTTGATTTCTTTCATCAGTGTCTTATAGTTTTCTGAGTACAGATCTTTTACCTCCTTAGTAGGTTTATTCCTAGGTATTTTATTCTCTTTGTTGCAAAGGTGAATGGGATTGTTTCGTTAATTTTTCTTTCTGATTTTTCATTGTTAGTGTATAGGAATGCAAGAGATTTCTGTGCATTAATTCTGTGTTCTGCAACTTTACCAGATTCATTGATTAGCTCTAGCAGTTTTCTGGTGGCATCTTTTGGATGATCTATGTATAAACTCATGTCATCTGCAAACACTGACAGTTTTACTTCTTCTTTTCTAGTTTGTATTCCTTTTATTTCTTTGTCTTCTCTGATTGTCGTGGCTAAAACTTCCAAAACTATTTGAATAGTAGTGGCGAAAGTGGCATCCTTGTCTTGTTCCTGATCTTAGAGGAAATACTTTCAGTTTTTTACCATTGAGAATGATGTTTACTGTGGGTTTGTCATATATGGCCTTTGTTATGTTGAGATAGGTTCCCTCTATGCCTGCTTTCTGGAGAGTTTTTATCATAAATGGGTGTTGAATTTTGTCAAAAGCTTTTCCTCCATCTATTGAGATGATCATATGGTTTTTATTCTTCAATTTGTTATATGGTGTATCACATTGATTGATTTGCATATATTGAAGAATTCTTGCATCCCTGGGATAAATCCCACTTGATCATGGTGTATGATCCTTTTAATGTGCTGTTGGATTCTGTTTGCTAGTATTTTATTGAGGATTTTTGCATCTATATTCATCAGTGATATTCATCATCTGTAATTTTCTTTTTTTTTTAGTATCTCAGTCTGGTTTTGTTATCAGGGTGATTGTGGCCTCATAGAATGAGTTTGGGAGTGTTCCTTCCTCTGCAATTTTTTGTAAGAGTTTGAGAAGGATGGGTGTTAGCTCTTCTCTAAATGTTTGATAGAATTCACATGTGAAGCCATCCAGTCCTGGACTTTTGTTTGTTGGAGGATTTTTCATCACAGTTTCAATTTCATTACTTGTGATTGGTCTGTTCATATTTTCTATTTCTTCCTGGTTCAGTCTAGGAAGGTTATACCTTTCTAAGAATTTGTCCATTTATTCCAGGTTGTCCATTTTATTAGCATAGAGTTGCTTGTAGTATTCTCTTATGTTGCTTTGTATTTCTGCAGTGTCCATTGTAACTTCTTCTTTTTCATTTCTCATTTTATTGATTTGAATCCTCTCCCTCTTTTTCTTAATGAGTCTGGCTAATGGTTTATCAATTTGTTTATCTTCTCAAAGAGACAGCTTTTAGTTTTATTGATCTTTGCTATTTTTTTCTTTGTTTCTATTTCATTTATTTCTGCTCTGATCTTTATGATTTCTTTCCTTCTACTAACTTTGGGTTTTGTTTGTTCCTCTTTCTCTAGTTCCTTTAGGTGTAATGTTAGATTGTTTACTTGAGATTTTTCTTGTTTTTTGAGTTAGGCTTGTATAGCTATAAACTTCCCTCTTAGAACTGCTTTTGCTGCATCCCATAGGTTTTGGATCATCGTGTTTTCATTGTCATTTGTCTCTAGGTATTTTTTGATTTCCTCTTTGATTTCTTCAGTGATCTCTTGGTTATTTATTAACGTATTGTTTAGCCTCCATTTGTTTGTGTTTTTTACGTTTTTTTCCCTGTAATTCATTTCTAATCTCATAGCGTCATGGTCTGAAAATATGCTTGATATGATTTCAATTTTCTTAAATTTACTGAAGCTTGATTTGTGACCCAAGATGTGATCTATCCTGGAGAATGTTCCATGCACACTTGAGAAGAAAGTGTAATCTGCTGTTTTTGGATGGAATGTCCTATTAATATCAATTAAATCTATTTGGTCTATTGTGTCAATTAAAACTTCTGTTTCCTTATTCATTTTCATTTTGGATGATCTGTTCGTTGGTGTAAGTGATGTGTTAAAGTCCCCCACTATTATTGTGTTATTGTCGATTTCCTCTTTTATAGCTGTTAGCAGTTGCCTTATGTATTAATGTGCTCCTATGTTGGGTGCATATATATTTATAATTGTTATATCTTCTTCTTGGATTGATCCCTTGATCATTATGTAGTGTCCTTCCTTGTCTCTTATAACATTCTTTATTTTAAAGTCTATTTTATCTGATATGAGTATAGCTACTCCAGCTTTCTTTTGATTTCCATTTGCATGGAATATCTTTTTCCATCCCTCGCTTTCAGTCTGTATGTGTCCCTAGGTCTGAAGTGGGTCTCTTGTAGACAGCATATATATGGGTCTTGTTTTTGTTTCCATTCAGCAAGCCTGTGTCTTTTGGTTGGAACATTTAATCCATTAACATTTAAGGTAATTATCCATATGTATGTTCCTATTACCATTTTCTTAATTGTTGTGGGTTTGTAATTCCTTTTCTTTTCTTGTGTTTACCAGTTAGAGAAGTTCCTTTAGCATTTGCTGTAGAGTTTGTCTAGTGGTGCTGAATTCTCTTAGCTTTTGCTTTTCTGTAAAGCTTTTGATTTCTATGTCAAATCTGGATGAGATCCTTGCTGGGTAGAGTAATCTTGGTTGTAGGTTCTTCCCTTTCATCCCTTTAAATATGTTGTGCCACTCCCTTCTGGCTTGTAGAGTTTCTGCTGAGAAATCAGCTGTTAACCTTACGGGAGTTCCCTTGTATGTTATTTGTTGTTTTTCCCTTGTTGCTTTTAGTAATTTTTTTGTCTTTGATTTTTGTCAGTTTGTTTACTATGTGTCTCGACATGTTTTTCCTTGGGTTTATCCTGCCTGGGACTCTCTTCACTTCCTGGACTTGGGTGGCTATTTCCTCTCCCATGTTAGGGAAGTTTTCGACTATAATCTCTTCAAATATTTTCTAGGGTCCTTTCTCTCTCTCTTCTCTTTCTGGGACCCCCATAATGTGAATGTTGTTGTGTTTAATGTTGTCCCAGTGGTCTCTTAGGCTGTCTTCATTTCTTTTCATTCTTTTTTCTTTATTCTGTTCCACAGCAGTGAATTCCACCATTCTGTCTTCCAGGTCACTTATCCGTTCTTCTGCCTCAGGTATTCTGCTAATGATTCCTTCTAGTGTATTTTTCATTTCAGTTATTGTATTGTTCATCTCTGTTTGTTTTTTCTTTAATTCTTATAGGTGTTAGGTATTTGTTCTTTAATTCTTCTAGGTCTTTGTTAAACATTTCTTGCATCTTCTCAATCTTTGCCTCCATCCTTTTTCCAAGGTCCTGGATCATCTTCACTATCATTATTCTGAATTCTTTTTCTGGAGGGTTGCCTATCTCCACTTCATTTAGTTGTTTTTCTGGGGTTTTATCTTGTTCCTTCATCTGATACATAGTCCTCTGCCTTCTCATTTTGTCTTTCTCTCTGTGAATGTGCTTGTCATTCCATAGGCTGCAGGATTGTAGTTCTTCTTTCTTCTGCTGTCTGCCGCCTGGTGGATGAGGCTATCTAAGAGGCTTGTGCAAGCTTCCTGATTGGAGGGACTGGTGGTGGGTAGAGCTGGGTGTTGCTCTGGTGGGCAGACCTCAGTAAAACTTTAATCTGCTTGTCTGCTAATGGGTGAGGCTGAGTTCCCTCGTTTTGGTTGCTTGGCCTGAGGTGACCCAACACTGGAGCCTAGAGGCTCTTTGGTGGGGCTAATGGTGGACTCTGGGAGGAGTTATGCCAAGTAGTACTTCCCAGAACCTCTGTTGCCAGTGTCCTTGTCCCCGTGGTGAGCCACAGACACCCCCTACCTCTGCAGGAGGCCTTCCAACACTTGCAGGTAGGTCTGGTTCAGTCTCCTATGGGGTCACTGCTCCTTTCCCCTGGGTCTTGATGTGCACACTACTTTGTGTGTGCCCTCCAAGTGTGGACTCTCTCTTTCCCCCAGTCCTGTTGACGTCCTGTAATCAAATCCCACTAGCCTTCAAAGTCTGATTCTCTGGAAATTCCTCCTCCTGTTGCTGGACCCCCAGGTTGAGAAACTTGACGTGGGGCTCAGTACCTTCACTCCAGTGGGAGGACTTCTGTGGTATAATTGTTCTCCAGTTTGTGAGTCACCCACCCAGCAGTTATGGGATTTGATTTTATTGTGATTGTGCCCCTCCTACCATCTCACTGTGGCTTCTCCTTTGTCTTTGGATGTGGGGTATCTTTTTTGGTGAGTTCCAGTGTCTCCCTGTCGATGCTTGTTCATCAGTTAGCTGTGACTCCAGTGCTCTTGCAAGAGGGAGTCAATCATCTCCTTAAATGGTTACTCAGTGGTTTCTCCTGCACTGATGGGGACCAGAGTCTACTTTCAGTCTCACCCATGAAAGTCTTGGTGAGGCTGAGTAACTTAGTGTGAGATTTGAATTTGGGACTATTTTGCATTTTGCATATGAAAATGAGGTATTCCAATGAGGCAATTAAAGTCTGCTTCATAAGGAACTTTCTTCCTCTGCTGTGAGCATAATTTTGGAAAGAGGTGAAAGTATAGCTGTGTCATGGGAACTCTTTATTAAGTCTGAAAAGTGCCACCCCAGTCACCTCTTGAATTCAATATGTTGACGCCATTCAGTTACACTACAGGCTGACATTTTTCTGTCCTATATTGTACTGAAATTAAGATGATCAATTTCTGTGACTTCCTTAGGTTTTGTAAGTTCACTTCTGCAGAGAAGCTACAGAGCTGGATGAAAATGGAAAGGTACATAGTGAAATAAACCAATATCTTCATGGCTGTCACTTGTGGTGGACCAGTTCCCTCGCTCCAAGAGGAGTGAGGAGGAGGGTGCCTGGGAAAAGACAATGTCTTATTAAGAAAGAGGTGCCAGAATCTCAGATGTTTTTACGGAAGGCAAAGGCTTTGCTTCTTTGAGTCAATAGCTCTGTACTTTCTGCTCAGTTATCCCTGGGTCACAGTCACAAAAAGATCCAGTGAGGTCAACTTCCACAGGATGAGTGAGTGATTCGGAGAGCTGGGAGTATCTGGGGGTGCTGTTCTATCCCAAGAGAGAGACTGATGGAAGAAAAGAGGGCTGTGTCCCTGGTCAGTGATTTTATTTTGCAGACAAGGGGCAGTTGGGGTAGAAGGAAGGAGTGAGTCTACTGGGATGGAAGCTGATCACAGGAGCACAAGTAGGGACAAGAATCAGGCCAAGATCTTGCTCTCAGTTGCCAATGACCATGGCAGCAGGATCTTTTGTTTAATGTGACAAGAGCTGAACCAAATTCCCTGATGCTCTCAGATGAGTTGCCTTGGGGAGAAGTGAAGGACACTGAGCATCTTAGACATGGTGCCTTAGCCAACATGGGCTCAGAGTCAGAGCTCACTGGCTTTGGGCCTGGAACTAAGGTGAGGCCCTGGAGACAAGAGAAAGTGATGCTGAGGTGTGTGTGCGTGCATGTGTGCATGTGTGTGTGTGTGTGTGTCTGTCTGTCTGTCTGTCTGTCTGCCAAGCGGATGCACAGGTCTTCAGTAGGATAATAATCATCACTCAAACATAATGAGCACTCAATATATCCAAGGCACTGTTCTAAGACTTTTTTCTTGTACGGTTCAATTTCTAAGATTTTTACATATATTAACTCATTTAATCCTCACAACAACTCTACAAAGGAGGTACGATTATTATCCACATTTAACAAATGAGGAAATTGAGGCAGAGTATAAGTAACTTTTACAACAAGTAGAAAGAGCCCAGGCTGTCTGATCTGGAATTCCTGACTCTTCATTACCTTACTATTTGTGAATATATGACTGAATAATGGTCCCCAAAGATATACAGTTCCTAAGCCCTGGAATCTGTGAATGTTACTTGATGTGATGAAAGGGACTTTGCAGATGTGATAGTTAAGAATGTTGAGATGAGGAGATTATTCTGGGTTTTCCCGTGGGGTCTAAATGTAACCACAAGTGTTCTTATAAGAGGGAGCCTTGACTGCAGAAGAGGCAGAGGTGATGTGATGCGAGGAAGGAGTCATGAGCAGGTAGCTTCTAGAACGTGGAAAAGGCAAGGAAGCAGGCTCTTCCCTAGAGCCTCCAGAAGAGCCAGCCTTGCCAACATCTTGGGTTTTGTCCTGTCAAACCTATTTCGAACTTCTGGCCTCCAGAATTTTACAATAATATTAATAAATTCATGTTGATTTAAATCACTAACTTCATGGTAATTTGTTATAGCAGCCACAGGAAATGAGTGCACCATGATTCTCTACACTTTTCATAGAAAAACGTAGAGGTGATGTATGTCCTCAAGGCATATGCTCACATTTTGACACCCTCAACTCCCACCAAATTAAATACTATATGTATATGTACATGTGTGTGTGCATGTATGTGTTTGGTGAGGGCAAGACATAATGAGCACATGTTTTAAGTATGAGACTCAGTCATATAAAAGTAATATAAATTCATTTTTAAGAAAACTCTTATATTATTATTCACTATTAACACTATTTTAAAACTTACTACTTTGACTCCACAAAGAATATTAACAAGTAGGTGGTATTGATGAATGAACCTATGCAAACCTTACTTGATTGCTTGTAATGTTACACATTGTTATTTGCCTCATTCATTTGATTTGGTGATTAACTTCCACTGATGCCCACAGAAATGTTCACAGCAATATACTACACTCCAAAAATGTAGACGGAGATGCTCTATTCATGCTTTTTCATTTCCCCTTGTCCTTTCCTTAATGAAAATGTATCCATGGTTAGAAGGGTAAGGAAAGGGAAGGAAAAACAAAAATGACAACTCAACACACAAATCCCAGCCCACTATTAGGGGTTAAGATATGGGGATGTTTTTATTCTGCCAATGTAAGCTTCATCTTTTTGCTCTTGTTCAGAAAGTTCATCAGGATGCAAGTGACAGGAAGTGAGGTTCTGATTGGAATAACCTGGAATCTTACATAATTAAAAATGCAAAGCAGTCACAAACTTTGGTCCTATATTATTAATTGCAAAACACTACCCTTTTTGTCAGACAGACCTGGACATCGGCACCCAGTGCTGACATAGGCAAGGAATGTACATTTCTTTTTCACAGGTATGAGCAGGGCTTATCATATGGTACACAAGTTGTATGTGCACATGCCAGGGCTGCCTTCACCATTTGAACACATATGAACCCCTGTTTGCTAGGACAATATCCCAGGAGTGGCACTGAGAGTTGTCTTTTTCTGATTTACAGAGGGAACCATATGGGCTAACAGGGATCTCAAGAACACTTGCATTGACACAGCAGGAAGAGGGTCAGTGGATGGAAAGTCATGTCCTTTCTGGGCTATTTTGACCTCAAAAACAAGGAGACAGCAACTGGAAAAAGGCAGGAAAGACACCTGCCATTGGGAGTGATCCTCTTGAAGAAATCTGAGTGGGGCAATCCAGAAACCACATATTAATAATCTCTACAGTACTCTTATGTAGGATGTGAGATGCCTTCCCTACATCACAGGAAGATGCCAATGCTTAGTTAATATTCATGTTAAGGAGGTCCTTATGTGTGTGTCATACTTTATTCATCATAAAAATCACCCTTAAGTGAAAAAAATGATAATCCACAGAGGCAGTCAAATTGTATAATAGAAGGAGTTAAAGAAATCTCTAAATAGTTTTTGCTTATTTTCAATTCGAGGTAAACTTTATGCCAAGTGAACCTACTAGGTTGTCACTAGGCCAGGCTAGTTGGATGCCAAATACAAGTTGCCCACGTATATATTATAACTGAGTTTTCCAAGTATAAACAAGTTCTGACACTTCATTTCTGTCTTTGAAGTAATTGTGGGCAGTAAAGGTTCATAATGTGTGTTACAGGAACATAACATCTTGTCAGGTGGGAGTGGTTTACTTGAATGAATCAAGAAAGTGCTAGGGACTTCCGGGGAAGATGGCGGAAGAGTAAGACGCGGAGATCACCTTCCTCCCCACAGATACATCAGAAATTCATCTACACGTGGAAAAACTCCTACAGAACACATACTGAACGCTGGCAGAAGACCTCAGACCCCCCAAAAGGCAAGAAACTCCCCACGTACCTGGGTAGGGCAAAGCAGAGAGATTGCCGCACAGAGCATCGGTGCCGACCGGCACTCACCAGCCCGAGAGGCTTGTCTGCTCGCCCGCCGGGGCGGGCGGCGCTGGAAGCTGAGGCTCGGGCTTCGGTCAGAGCGCAGGGAGAGGACTGGGGCTGGCGGCGAGAACTCAGCCTGAAGGGGGCTAATGCGCCACAGCTAGCCGGGAGGGAGTCCGGGAAAACTCTGGAGCAGCCGAAGAGGCAAGAGACTTTTTCTTCCCTCTTGGTTTCCTGGTGCGCGAGGAGAGGGGATTAAGAGCGCTGCTTAAAGGAGCTCCACAGACGGGCGCGAGACGCTGGGGCTGCTGCTGCCGCCGCCAAGAGGCCTGTGTGCGAGCGCAGGTCACTGTCCACGGGGCGCTTCCGGGAGCCTGTGCAGCCCGTCATTGCCGGCGGTCCCGGGATCCAGGGAAGGCTTCCCTGGGAGAACGCACGGTGCGCCTCGGGCTGGTGTAACGTCACGCCGGCCTCTGCCGCTGCAGGCTCGCCCCGCACCCCGTGCCCCTCCCTCCCCCCGGCCTGAGTGAGCCAGAGTCCCCGAAGCGGCTGTACCTTTAACCCTGTCCTGTCTGAGCGAAGAACAGACGCCCTCCGGCGACCTACACGCAGAGGCGGGGCCAAATCCAAAGCTGAGACCCGGGAGCTGTGGGAACAAAGAAGAGAAAGGGAAATCTCTCCCAGCAGCCTCAGAAGCAGTGGATTAAAGCTCCACAATCAACTTGATGTACCCTGCATCTGTGGAATACATGAATAGACAACAAATCATCCCAAATTGAGGAGCCAGGAGTCAGTGCTGTGCCTCTGAGGTGGGAGAGCCAACTTTAGGACACTGGTCCACAAGAGACCTCCCAGCTCCACATAATATCAAACGGCGAAAATCTTCCAGAGATCTCCATCTGAACACCAACACCCAGCTTCACTCAACGACCAACAAGCTACAGTGCTGGACACCCTATGCCAAACAACTAGCAAGACAGGAAAACAACCCCACCCATTAGCAGAGAGGCTGCCTAAAATCATAAAAAGTCCGCAGACACCCCAAAACACACCACCAGACGTGGACCTGCCCACCAGAAAGACAAAATCCAGCCTCATCCACCAGAACACAGGCACTAGTCCCCTCCACCAGGAAGCCTACACAACCCACTAAACCAACCTTAGCCACTGGGGACAGACACCAAAAACAACGGGAACTACAAACCTGCAGCCTGCAAAAAGGAGACCCCAAACACAGTAAGATAAGCAAAATGAGAAGACAGAAAAACACACAGCAGGAGAAGGAGCAAGATAAAAACCCACCAGACCTAACAAATCAAGAGGTACAAGGCACTCTATCTGAAAAAGAATTCAGAATAATGATGGTAAAGATGATCCAAGATTCTATTTCCAAGATCCAAAATCTTGGAAATAGAATAGACAAAATGCAAGAAACAGTTAACAAGGACCTAGAAGAACTAAAGATGAATCAAGCATCGATTAAAAACACAATAAATGAAATGAAAAATACTCTAGATGGGATCAATAGCAGAATAACTGAGTCAGAAGAACGGATATGTGAGGTGGAAGATAAAAGAGTGGAAATATCTGATGCAGAGCAAAATAAAGAAAAAAGAAAAGAACAGAGGACAGTCTCAGAGACCTCTGGGACAACATTAAACGCACCAACATTCAAATTATAGGGGTTCCAGAAGAAGAAGAGAAAAAGAAAGGGACTGAGAAAATATTTGAAGAGATTATAGTTGAAAACTTCCCTAATATGGGAAAGGAAATAGTTAATCAAGTCCAGGAGGCACAGAGAGTCCCATACAGAATAAATCCAAGGAGAAATACGCGAAGACACATATTAATCAAACTGTCAAAAATTAAACACAGAGAAATCATATTAAAAGCAGCAAGGGAAAAACAACAAATAACACACAAGGGAATCCCCATCAGGATAACAGCTGATCTCTCAGCAGAAACTCTACAAGCCAGAAGGGAGTGGCAGGACATAATTAAAGTGATGAAGGAGAAAAACCTGCAACCAAGATTACTCTACCCAGCAAGGATCTCATTCAGATTTGATGGAGAAATTAAAACATTTACAGACAAGCAAAAGCTGACAGAGTTCAGCACCACCAAACCAGCTTTACAACAAATGCTAAAGGAACTTCTCTAGGCAAGAAACACAACAGAAGGAAAAGACCTACAATAACGAACCCAAAACAATTAAGGAAATGGGAATAGGAACATACATATCGATAATTACCTTAAATGTAAATGGACTAAATGCTCCCACCAAAAGACACAGATTGGCTGAATGGATACAAAAACAAGACTCATATATATGATGTCTACAATAGACCCACTTCAGACATAGAGACACATACAGATTGAAAGTAAGGGGATGGAAAAAGATATTCCATGCAAATGGAAACCAAAAGAAAGCTGGAGTAGCAATTCTCATATCAGACAAAATAGACTTTAAAATAAAGACTATTAGAAGAGACAAAGAAGGACACTACATAATGATCAAGGGATCGATCCAAGAAGAAGGCATAACAATTGTAAATATTTATGCACCCAACATAGGAGCACCTCAATACATAGGCAAATACTAACAGCCATAAAAGGAGAAATCGACAGTAACACACTCATAGTAGGGGACTTTAACACCCCACTTTCACCAATGGACAGATCATCCAAAATGAAAATAAATAAGGAAACACAAGCTTTAAATGATACATTAAACAAGATGGACTTAATTGATATTTATAGGACATTCCATCCAAAAAGAACAGAATACACATTTTTCTCAAGTGCTCATGGATCATTCTCCAGGATAGATCATATCTTGGGTCACAAATCAAGCCTTGGTAAATTTAAGAAAATTGAAATTGTATCAAGTATCTTTTCCGACCACAATGCTATGAGACTAGATATCAATTACAGGAAAAGATCTGTAAAAAATACAAACACATGGAGGCTAAACAATACACAACTCAGTAACGAAGTGATCACTGAAGAAATCAAAGAGGAAATTAAAAAATACCTAGAAACAAATGACAATGGAGACAAGACGACCCAAAACCTATGGGATGCAGCAAAAGCAGTTCTAAGAGGAAAGTTTATACCAAAACAATCCTACCTTAAGAAACAGGAAACATCTTGAATAAACAACCTAACCTTGCACCTAAAGCAATTAGAGAAAGAAGAACAAAAACATCCCAAAGTTAGCAGAAGGAAAGAAATCATAAAAATCAGCTCAGAAATAAATGAAAAAGAAATGAAGGAAACGATAGCAAAGATCAACCAAACTAAAAGCTGGTTCTTTGAGAAGATAAACAAAATTGACAAACCATTAGCCAGACTCATCAAGAAAAAAAGGGAGAAGACTCAAATCAATAGCATTAGAAATGAAAAAGGAGAAGTAACAACTGACACTGCAGAAATACAAAAGATCATGAGAGATTACTATAAGCAACTCTATGCCAATAAAATGGACAACCTGGAAGAAATGGACAAATTCTTAGAAATGAACAACCTGCCAAGACTGAATCAGGAAGAAATAGAAAATATGAACAGACCAATCACCAGCACTGAAATTGAAACTGTGATTAAAAATTTTCCATCAAACAAAAGCCCAGGACCAGATGGCTTCACAGGCGAATTCTATCAAGCATTTAGAGAAGAGCTAACACCTATCCTTCTCAAACTCTTCCAAAATATAGCAGAGGGAGGAACACTCCCAAACTCATTCTACGAGGCCACCATCACCTTGATACCAAAACCAGACAAAGATGTCACAAAGAAAGAAAACTACAGGCCAATATCACTGATGAACATAGATGCAAAAATCCTCAACAAAATACTAGCAAACAGAATCCAACAGCACATTAAAAGGATCATACACCATGATCAAGTGGGGTTTATTCCAGGAATGCAAGGATTCTTCAATATACGCAAATCAATCAACGTGATACACCATATTAACAAATTGAAGGAGAAAAACCATATGATCATCTCAATAGATGCAGAGAAAGCTTTTGACCAAATTCAACACCCATTTATGATAAAAACCCTGCAGAAAGTAGGCATAGAGGGAACTTTCTTCAACATAATAAAGGCCATATATGACAAACCCACAGCCAACATCGTCCTCAATGGTGAAAAACTGAAACCATTTCCACTAAGATAAGGAACAAGACAAGGTTGCCCACTCTCACCACTCTTATTCAACATAGTTTTGGAAGTTTTAGCCACAGCAATCAGAGAAGAGAAGGAAATAAAAGGAATCCAAATCAGAAAAGAAGAAGTAAAGCTGTCACTGTTTGCGGATGACATGATACTATACATAGAGAATCCTAAAGATGCTACCAGAAAACTACTAGAGCTAATCAATGAATTTGGTAAAGTAGCAGGATACAAAATTAATGCACAGGAATCTCTGGCATTCCTATATACTAATGATGAAAAATCTGAAAGTGAAATCAAGGAAACACTCCCATTTACCATTGCAACAAAAAGAATAAAATATCTAGGAATAAACCTACCTAAGGAGACAAAAGACCTGTATGCAGAAAATTATAAGACACTGATGAGAGAAATTAAAGATGATACAAATAGATGGAGAGATGTACCATGTTCTTGGATTGGAAGAATCAACATTGTGAAAATGACTCTACTACCCAAAGCAATCTACAGATTCAATGCAATCCCTATCAAACTACCACTGGCATTTTTCACAGAACTAGAACAAAAAATTTCACAATTTGTATGGAAACACAAAAGACCCCGAATAGCCAAAGCAATCTTGAGAACGAAAAATGGAGCTGGAGGAATCAGGCTCCCTGACTTCAGCCTATACTACAAAGCTACAGTAATCAAGACAGTATGGTACTGGCACAAAAACAGAAAGATAGATCAATGGAACAGGATAGAAAGCTCAGAGAAAAACCCACACACATATGGTCACCTTATCTTTGATAAAGGAGGCAGGAATGTACAGTGGAGAAAGTACAGTCTCTTCAATAAGTGGTGCTGGGAAAACTGGACAGGGACATGTAAAAGTATGAGATTAGATCACTCCCTAAGACCATACACAAAAATAAGCTCAAAATGGATTAAAGACCTAAATGTAAGGCCAGACACTATCAAACTCTTAGAGGAAAACATAGGCAGAACACTCTATGACATAAATCACAGCACGATCCTTTTTGACCCACCTCCTAGAGAAATGGAAATAAAGACAAAAACACACGGGACCTAATGAAACTTAAAAGCTTTTGCACAGCAAAGGAAACCATGAACAAGACCAAAAGACAACCCTCAGAATGGGAGAAAATATTTGCAAATGAAGCAACTGACAAAGGATTAATCTCCAAAATTTATAAACAGCTCATGCAGCTCAATAACAAAAAAACAAACAACCCAATCCAAAAATGGACAGAAGACCTAAATAGACATTTCTCTACAGAATATATACAGACTGCCAACAAACACATGAAAGGATGCTCAACATCTTTACTCATTAGAGAAATGCAAATCATAACTACAATGAGATATCATTTCACACCAGTCAGAATGGCCATCATCACGAAATCTAGAAACAATAAATGCTGGAGAGGGTGTGGAGAAAAGGGAACACTCTTGCACTGCTGGTGGGAATGTGAATTGGTACAGCCACTATGGAGAACAGTATGGAGGTTCCTTAAAAAACTACAAATAGAACTACCATATGACCCAGCAATCCCACTACCTGGCATATACCCTGAGAAAACCGTAATTCAAAAAGAGTCATGTACCAAAATGTTCATAGCAGCCCTATTTACAATAGCCCGGAGATGGAAACTACCTAAGTGTCCATCATCGGATGAATGGATAAAGAAGATGTGGCACATATATACAATGGAATATTACTCAGCCATAAAAAGAAACAAAATTGAGCTATTTGTAATGAGGTGGATGGACCTAGAGTCTGTCATACGGAGTGAAGTAAGTCAGAAAGAGAAAGACAAATACTGTATGCTGACACATATATATGGAATTGAAGAAAAAAAATGTCATGAAGAACATAGGGGTAAGACAGCAATAAAGACACAGACCTACTAGAGAATGTACTTGAGGATATGGGGAGGGGGAAGGTTAAGCTGTGACAAAGCGAAAGAGCGGCATGGACATATATACACTACAAAACGTAAGGTAGATAGCTAGTGGGAAGCAGCCGCAGAGCACAGGGAGATCAGCTCGGTGCTTTATGACCGCCTGGAGGGGTGGGATAGGAAGGGTGGGAGGGAGACGCAAAAGGGAGGGGACATGGGAACATATGTATATGTATAACTGATTAAATTTGTTATAAAGCAGAAAAAAAAGTGCTACGTTTTTTAAACAGTGAATTTTAAGTGTTTATCAATTTCCACATTGCTTTGAAAAGGCTTATTTGTGTAGAATAAAGACATGTAAAATATTTGAGAGAAAATGAAAATGTTCGAGTCCATTAATAATGGAAATCCCTTCCTGGGATGAATCATTATTTTTCCTGCCCTCTCATGATTTCCTCGTGTCTCTGTAATTGCAGTGATCACAGTTTGTTCTGCCATCCCTGTTATTTATATTACATATGTATCTGATCCCTCTAAGAGGTGATAAGATCAGGAAAACTACAGACTGTTTTAAATTATTGTTTACCCAAATCACATAGTAGGGTGTTTAGCTCACAATAGATGTTAGATAGTAATTCTATGCATTACATTGGCAATCATGTCTATGGGTAGAGTTTAATTCTAATAACATTGACAATATCAATATCTCAAGACTATCTTGAATCTAAAATGTACGTTTTATTAGTATCCATGCATGGGGAGACCAGTACTTCAGAAGATGACTGTCATGAACAGATAGTTTATTACTCTCTGTTCCCAAGAGGAGGGGCAGCACACCACGCCATGCGGGGCCACATGGCACCAGGGTTGATCAGACCAGAGGCAGAGAGGGAAAATGTGGGCAAGAACCTTTATTGTGGTTTCCATGGAAGGAACAGGTGAGGTAAAGTGACCAGATTTAGGATTGGCTAGTTTGAATAATTTCAGCAGACTCTGGGTGTAGAACTGTGTCTGGTTGTCTGGTACCTGGCCCTGGGGTGAGTAGGACTGGGCATAGTGGTCCAGTGTGCGAGCTCCGTGAGGGAAAGATAAAGGAGGTGATTGGATGTGGACTCTTGACTGGTTGGATTGTCAGTGAAAGGCATGTTCTCACGTGAGTCTTTAACTATCTCTAGGAATTGGCTAGTCCTAAGGGGGGCAGTCTCTCCAGGGTCAGCAAGGCCCCAGATCTCAAAGCATCAGAAGAAAAAGACACGCTTAATCCAAATGAAGAAACTATTTCCAGACGTACAGAACAGTGAGAATATGATGGTGACTGTTCACCAAGCACTTGTTTAGTGCCTGGCCTTGTGCCATGTACTTTGCATGTGTGAACCCTGAACCTTCTGATTTGGTGGTGTTTTACCTAGCTTAGGTAACTTGCCCAAGGGCATTCTGCTGGTAAATGTCTAAATTAGGATTTCTAGCCTAGACAGTCTGGCTCCTGAGAACCACAAAGGGACCCAGTACTTTTAAATGGAGGTGGCATGGAACATTTAAAAGAACACAGCAGCAGCAGAGAATGAACTTGGTGAGAAGGTGGCTGCGGAAGGTTCAATATATTCTTCCCAATGGGGAGAAGAATGATTGTGTTTTGAATGAATGAAAAATACGTACACAAAAAATCTCATCAAGCTCAAAGAAATATATGCTCTTTATGATGCTGTGTTCTGGCATTTGTTCAAATGGACTCGAGTTAATTGTCTTACATTAGAAGAATGCACTTCTTAAAGAAAAGATGGTATTAAGGCTTGGCTTCGGTAAGTGGGTGGGTTTCCAGTGGGTGGGCTTCCAGTGGGTGGGCTATGCCATTATCTCCATCCCAGCGAGCAAGCTAGGAGCAGCAACAGCCAGTCCAGGGACAAAGCATGGCCAATGGTAAGGGAGATGGGTACAGAGCTACCATCCACAGGGAGTAGGGCTAGAACTCCCAAACCATGTCTCAAAGTGTCACAGTCACTTGCCAGTCAGGGAGGACGACCCTTCTGAAGGGTCAGGGTGGGGTCTGTATGGAGGGAGGTCAGGTTCAAGCCAGGCCGTCTGTAAGAACAGGAGAATAGAAAGCTGGTTTTAAATTATTTATTTATTTATTTATGGTTGCATTGGGTCTTCGTCGCTGCTTGAGGTCTTTCTCTAGTTGCAGAGAGTGGGGGCTACTCTTTGCTGCGGTATGCAGGCTTCTCATTGCAGTGGCTTCTCTTGTTGCGGAGCATGGGCTCTAGTTGCGTGGGCTCTAGTAGTTGTGGCCCACGGGCTTAGCTGCTCTGTGGCATGTGGCATCTTCCCGGACCAGGGATCGAACCCATGTCCCCTGCATTGGCAGGTGGATTCCCAACCACTGCGCCACCAGGGGAGCCCGAAAGCTAGTTTTAAAGAACCCCGGCTATTTGTGGTAATTTATCTCAAGGAGCCAATTTTAGATAATTCTCATTTGGGAAGCTTCCAAGACCATGCCTTACTAGAGCTCTCCAAGCCAGTACAACCTTAAATGATGCCGAGGACCCACTCAAGTTTCCGTCTTGTTCCTGAAGCCTATACTATGTGTGAAAATGATCCTGGAAGGACTATATCAAAACCAAGGATGTGTGTGTGGGCTTCCCTCAGATCAGCATTCAGTCAATATTCATACAAGTCAATTCCGTTGAAAAAAAATCTTGACCTGAATGGGGAAAATGTGTCACACATCTGCAATATACATTCTCATCGTTTTTTGTTTTTTTAAATTTTTATTGGAGTGTAGTTGATTTACAATGTTGTGTTAGTTTCAGGTGTACAGCAAAGTGATTCAGTTATATATATACATATATCCACTCTTTTATAGATCCTTTTCCCAAGGAGGTCATTACAAAATACTGAGTAGAGTTCCCTGTGCTATACAGTAGGTCCTTATTAGTTATCTATTTTATATATAGTAGTGCATATATGTCAATCCCAATCTCCCAGTTATCCCTCCCCCCCCACCCCCACTAACCATAAGTTTGTTCTCTACATCTGTGACTCATTTACAGAACAGAAATAGAGTCACAGATGTACATTCTCACCGATTTAATGAGTATTCACAAATTCTCAGAGCATCGGTTATCTATATTACATGAGTAGGGTACTATTGCCACCTTGTGATCAGAGATAGAAGTGTTTTCATTCTGGGAATTGATTCTGTAATACTTCATTTCAATATGAATTCGCTACCTTCACCTACTTTTGATCAATTCTTTCTTTTTCTTGTTTTGTTGCTTTACATATATTTACAAGAATTTATACTAAAATCAAAACAAAACAAAACTCTGCATTAACCCAAAGTGGGCAAAAAAACACCCCAAACCATTAGAAGTAAGGAAGGGGCCAGTGACACTGTCTCTAACCCACACCCGTTTTTCTCAGATGAGTTGAATATAGTAGCTTTGAGGCCAAATAGTGAAAGTAGCAGGACACATGTTAGATTAAATCCTAGGCACTCTAAAGGGTTTTAGACATCCCTTCAGTGTAAATATTAAAAAGCTCTCTGAGTTTAATTGTCAAAGATGACTGGAGCTGCCTCTGAGTTTGATTTAGCACACTTGGTCGGGGTGGTAAGAGGATTATTACAAAATCAGGTTAAATATTTTGTAAACCATATATATATATATATATACATATATGTGTGTGTATATATATATATATATATATATATATATATGCCACACTTCACGGCTTGCAGGATCTTAGTTCCCCAACCAGGGACTGAACCCAGGCCATGGCAATGAAAGCTCTGAGTCCTAACCACTGAAAGGCCAGGGAATTCCCCTGTAAACCTTATTTAGAGAGAACATTCCCAACCACTGAAAATTAAAATAAATAAAATATTAGTGGCAGGAAAAACTTTACATTGATTCTAAACTAACATAAACCTTTTTTTGTGCTTCAGAAAATAGCACCCCTACCCCTGGCATGAGAAAATCATGGATTTTAAATGTCATCTGCCTCTTATGCAATTTTCACCCGTTTCTTTCTCATGAGGAGCCTCTGCAATTTGTTCGCTTCTTGAAGGCCATCTGTGGGTGGCTATGACACTATTTTCATGAGAAGTTGTTCTTATAATATTTCTTCCTGGCATCTTATTATTTCTAATTGGACATCATTCTCTTAATCCTTCATCTCAGTGGCCATTCCTTTATTTTTCCTGGTGTCTTTCTTTTTTTAACTTTTTAAAAATTGAAGTAGAGTTAATTTACAATGTTGTGTTAGTTTCAGGTGTACAGCAAGGTACAGATTCTTTTCATATTCTTTTCCCTTATAGGTTATCTACATACAAGATATTGAATATAGTTCCCTGTGCTATACAGTAGAACGTTATTCGTTATCTATTTTATATATAGTAGTGTGTATCTGTTAATCCCAAACTCCTAATTTATCTCCCCCTCCATCCCCTTTGGTAGCCATAAGTTTGTTTTCTATGTCTGTGAGTCTATTTCTGTTTTATAAAAAAGTTCGTTTAAATCATTTTTTTTAGATTCCACATATAAGTGATATCATATGATACTTGTCTTTGTCTGACTTACTTCACTTAGTATGATAATCTCTAGGTCCATCCATGTTGCTGCAAATGTAATTATTTCATTCTTTTTTATGTCTGAGTAATATTCCATTATACATATATATACCACATCTTCTTTATCCATTCACCTGTCAGTGGACACTTAGGTTGCTTCCATGTCTTGGCTACTGTAAATAGAGCTGCAGTGAACATTGGGGCAGTGCTCATAACTTTAAATATTGTTATCTAATACTGAACATGAAAGTTCTTTGCTGAGCATGGAAGGAGTATGTGTTTATAGAGGGAATATACAAGTTTTATTGTTTTTATTGGTTAAAAATAAGAATCTAGGCCTTATTCAGATATTCTCAGCAATAACTCAGATAAAGAACAAATCAGGATCCTAGAATACATAAGCTACCTGCTGTTTAAAAGGAGGAGTTGCCTGATCAAAGAAGGATCTCTAAACTGTTAGTTTGAAACACATCCTGAACCATGATATCATTCTAATCTTCCAGGAAAAACACTAGAGGACTCAGGCAAGAGATGACTAATGTTAAAGCTACTCCCTGTATTTATTTATTTTATTTATTTATTTATTTTTTTGCAGTACGCAGGCCTCTCACTCCTGTGGCCTCTCCCATTGCGGAGCACAGGCTCCGGACTCACAGGCTCAGTGGCCACGGCTCATGGGCCCAGCCGCTCCGCAGCATGTGGGATCTTCCCGGACTGGGGCACGAACCCGTGTCCCCTGCATCGTCAGGCGGACTCTCAACCACTGCGCCACCAGCGAAGCCCGTTACTTCCTGTTTTAATATGGCTCGTTGGAACCTGTGTGGAACTAAGACTGGGAAGATGAGAATCCTTTAGCTGCTCTGGGGTAATACTCAGATAACAGATTCATTAGGGTTTCCTGAGGACATGACACCCATGGTCCTTGTTTATCCTGCATACCCTTCCATCAGAGCGAGGTTGATTTCTTGGGTGTAATTATTGATTTCTGGGCCAGTGCCAAGACAGCATGTCTGAGACCCTTCCTAAACTCATACCCTCTTATTCCTTATAATTACAGTATTCCTTTTAGTTTTCAGCTATGAAAAATGCTAGCAACTGAGTGCCCAAGGGGGCAGGATTCTTGTACCATTAAAAGCCTCCATTACCACCTGAAACTTCGACCTTTCTTACTGACTATTTAATCTTTCTGAAGGCCTGGACTGGGCTCCTGCCTGGTTAGGAGGTGCTGAGTGGACAAGTCTCTCCAGGACTGTCCAAGGAGGGTCTGGATACCCTAAGAATAAGGCATCATCACTCCCACTTCATACTCGGCACAGGTACACTCATTGCTTTTACAATATTTCATGTAGTTCTTATTCTCTCAACTAAATTGGAAGCTCTTTTGGTGGTGGGGAACCTATCAACAGCCTTTAGCTCTCAAGGAAGCCCTGGAAATTTTGTAGGAGCTCAGTAGTGTTTGTGGTTGATAATCAGATAGATAATGAAGAATGAGGAGGAAGAGGAACGGGGGAGAAGTTGGCAAGGGACAGATATCAGTAGAACGAGGGACATTGGAAGGATGACATGAAGACTCGAGGTTCAGAAGCCCTGGATTCAAGCAGGATGGTGACACTTAGTGCAATCCTGGACTCATGGTGCTTTCATTAGCATCTTGTCATTTTCTGTTTGGAGTTTAGAGGTATCTAGCAGGAGACAACAGAGAGGCAGGGTTGTTCATAGGCCCAGGAAAAAAGTCAAGGAAACTGCTCAGTAGAAGGCAATGGAGGTACTTTTCTCCTGTGCTCTCACCCTGGCACCTACCCTCAGGGGCCCTTGCAGCCCTAGGAGCCACAGACCAGGTGTCTCCTCCCCAGCAGAACAAGTGAGAGGCCACTATTAGGCAGCTTTGGCTCTTGCTGGTGAGAAAGTTCTAGATGTCACCCTCTCCCACATTGAGACCCTTTTTACTAGAATGTCCCCTAAATCACAGGGTGGTGGTTAGAGGCGTCTTAAACTGTTGACATCAACAAGGTCCAGGGGCCAAGGACAAAGTGCCAATGCCTGGGGAACCTGTATCGGGGCAGTAGATAGAGCAATGGGGCCAACGCTGTTCCAAGGGGGACAATGAGGGCCGAGCTCCTGGGTGGCTGCTGCACTCATTGCTGCTTCTCTTCTGTTCCTCTGCTCAGAGCTTCCTCCCCAGACAGATAGGTCTCCTCCACCATCAACTGCGAGGGATGAAAAGGACCAGTGGTTCCAGCAAAGTTTGACCATTTAAGCGATGGTAACGGGTAAGTCTTGCAACAGGTAAAAATCCATAAGCAGGGCAGGTGGTGACCGGTGAAGGGTGGCATAAGCCTGAGGCCTTGCGGAGGGTTCCACGGAGATTGGGGAGGAAGAGGGGTACAGATGGGGAGGGGAACCAAAGTTTTCTACCTGCCTCCTCCAGGCCACGTTCTGAGCTAGGCATTTTGCATCCTATCTCATTGTTATGTTTTTACTTTTTTTTTTTTTTTTGCTATACACGGGCCTCTCACTGCTGTGGCCTCTCCCATTGCGGAGCCCAGGCTCCGGATGCGCAGGCTCAGTGGCCATGGCTCACGGGCCCAGCCGCTCCGCGGCATGTGGGATCTTCCCGGACCGGGGCACGAACCCGTGTCCCCTGCATCGGCAGGCGGACTCCCAACCACTACGCCACCAGGGAAGCCCTGTTTTTACTTTTAATTAAGAAATATTTCAAATATGCACAAGAGTACAGAAAATAACATCGTGGATACCCCTGTAGCTGCATTTAACAGATGTCAACACTTTGTGGAATTTCTCCCCATCTCTTCTTTTTTTGTTGTTGTTTTTCCTAATGACTTTTTATTTGTATTTATTTATTTATTTAAGCATCTTTATTGGAGTATAATTGCTTTACAATGGTGTGTTAGTTTCTGCTTTATAACAAAGTGAATCAGTTATACATATACATATGTTCCCATATCTCTTCCCTCCCCATCTCTTCTGAGGTCTTTTTCAGCATCGTTGCTTGGGGCATGCAGTAGAAGACCAGCTAGTACAATTTTAAAAACAAATAAGAAAGGAACAAGCCGAAACAAATAATTGTCTTCCAAGAAGGCCAGTTGTAATGTGGTTCTCGTCTTTGATATCTATTCGTATATTCTGTTAATGTCTTCTTTTCTTTTATCATTATTTTTTGGAATTTGAGATTTTTATTTATTTTTAAAATGTTTATTGGAGTCTAGTTGATTTATAATGTTGTGTTACTTTCTGCTGCACAGCAAAGTGACTCAGTTATCCATATATGTATCTCCACTCTTTTTTAGATTCATTTCCCATATAGGTCATTACAGAGTACTGAGTACAGTTCCCTGTGCTCTACAGAATGTCTTATTTTCAAAATATTTTAATGATTTTTTTTACTACAGGAAATTTTACTCATAATTCCCCCTCCTTACATAACTGTTTCTATATCCCTGTGCTCTCATGCGTTTTTCTCCTTTTCATGTAGTTGCAATCATAGTTTCTATGTAATTTGGAGCTCTATTTCTCCTCTGTCACGGCCACAGAATATTTTTTCATAAACTTACTCTATTGCTAGCATCCATGGAAAATGGTTTTGCTTGCCGGCCATTCTGTTGAGTTTGTGTGCCCACATTTCCTTTAGGGGAAATATTATGTTATTTCTCTTGGCTTTGCTTTTACCTCTTTCAATTCCAAATTACGATCATGAAGATTTTTTAGATGCATAGAATTGAGCTGATCATACTAATTTCATGGCATATGATCACCATGATTCTACTCTGCAACCTCTCTTTTACGATTTTATTTTATTTTCCTCTCTCCTCACTCCTCGTTCCTAATATGATTCCCCTCCTGTGTCTAGTATATTTACTATATACCTTTCCAAATGATTTTGTAAGTTTCTTTACATGTATGTTCATGAGAAACATATGTATTGCTTTCTGTTTTAGGAAATGTACTTAAATGTTATCATGCCCTAAATCAATTCTGTTCCTTACTTTCTTTTTTCAATCAACATGAGGTTTTGAGATCTGTCCTTGGTGTTATAGGCACAGCTAGCTCCTTCCTTCCTTCTGTTCAGCAATCTCTATGCGTGATGGTGCACATTTTACTTATCTGTTCCCGTTTTTATGGACAACTTCATGGTCTCTAACTCCTAGAAGCCCCAATGCATCTATGAGAAAATTTTTCTGGGAAGTAGACTCAGGAGTAGAAAAGCTGTGTCTGAAGGTACAGGTTTCTCAGTTTCACAAAATCCTGCCAGATTGCTCTCCAAATGAACACACAAGCCATGGTCCCACCAGCAATGCATAAGGGTTCTTGTTTTTCCACATCCCTACCAACAAATGATTTTATTGAAATTCTGAATTTTTGACTATCTGATGGGTAAAAATAGCATCTTAGGGTTGTTTTATTTTTTATTGTTTTCCTGTGTGGTTTTTTTTGAAGTATAGTTGATGCCCAATATTATATAAGTTACAAGTGTACAATAGAGTGATTCACAATTTTTAAAGGTTATATACTTCATTTATAGTTATTATAAAATATTAGCTGTATTCCCCGTGTTGTACAATGTATCACTGTAGCTCATTTTATACCTAATAATTTGTACCTCTTAATCCCCTACCCCTGTATTGCCCCTCCCCTCTTCCCTCTCCCCATTGGTAACCACTAGTATGTTCTCTGTATCTGTGAGTTCTCAGCATTGTTTTTTTTGCGGTACGCGGGCCTCTCACTGTTGTGCTCTCTCCCGTTGCGGAGCACAGGCTTCGGACACGCAGGCTCAACGGCCATGGCTCATGGGCCCAGCTGCTCCGCGGCATGTGGGATCTTCCCGGACCGGGTCACGAACCCGTGTCCCCTACATCGGCAGCCGAACTCTCAACCACTGCGCCACCAGGGAAGCCCTCATCGTTGTTTTAATTTGCACTTCTCTGTTGCTAGTGAGGGGTCAGTTTTATTTTGTGAATTGCATATTACTATTCTCTATCCATTTTCCTATTGGGTGTCTTGTCTTTTTTCCCCTCTCATTTGTAGGAGTCCCATCAATATACTAAAAGTGCTATACCTTAACCTGATTCTTTTCTAGTCACATTAAAAATGGACTAAAAACAATTTATCTGTGTCTAAATAAGCTAACACAGAAAGTTAAATATTTGTAACCCTAATATGAGCTGTCAATTTCAAAGCTGGGAGAGAAGATGAAAAGGTCACAAGATGGGAGAAGCTCTGAGCTGCAAACACCAGAGACAGTATGCTTTTATTTGCAAGCAAGAGAAGCTCAACTGAAATTAATTTAAGCATAAAGGAGGACTGTATTGGCTTGCAAAAGTTCAGGGAGGTCAGGCTTCAGGCAGGGAGAGGCACAGAGAAAGAGTTTATCTTTTCATCTCTTGCTTCTGGCTTTGCCTTGCTGTGGGACAGGCTTCCTCTTGACAGTAACAGAGACCACCCCTGGGCTCTCCAAGCTAATGGATGCTTGTGATCTCCTTGTCCAAGAGAATGTTTTGGTGTCACTGAGGGTGGTGTCTGTACTCCAGGTTACTCAGAGACTAATCGGCATACACGAAATTATTATTTGACTGTAGTATGTCAAAATTTGACTTTGCTAAAATTTGTAACTTTAATAAGTTATCAAGTCCTTTCTACCAGTCTTTAGTAAGTGACAAATTTAGAAACCTAATTCTTCTTTGTACTTTAAAAATTAAATTACAGATCTTACCTATTTATAAACCTAGCAAATGTTAACAGTCACTTTTAAGGGTGCTTTTGTAATCTAATAAAATTCTCTTAAATATTTAAACTTTATTTTTAAATTTAATATGTTCAATTTTCTTTGAAGTCCTTCAAAATCTTAGTTTAACAAACTAACCTTCCCAAGTACTTAGATGTTCTGATAAGGCAAATACATTAAAATTGTTCATATGGAGAATCATAAATTCTCTTAAATGTTCTCATACTGTTTACAACCTTAGTCAACTTCTCTTATTCCTTTCACCTGAAAAACTCAAGTTTAAGTCAATTACTAAATGTGCTTTTTCATTGGAATGACTGGATTAACCTGTTAAGTACTCAACTTCTCCTAAGCATTACCAGTGCTTAAAATATCCAATGTGCACGGATTGTTTTTATCTCCATATGTGATGAAGTTGCATGCAACTGGAAGTCTTGGTCAGGACATAAGATCTGGAGTAACATGCTGGGAGGGTATTTTTCACCAAGAGGGACAAACAGAGCTCTCTTTAAGGGCCACTGAGCCAACAGGGACTTCGAGTCCATGCTTATCAAATGGGGTGGACTCGCAGCCATTCTCAAATTACTGTACACATTATTTAATTCTGAAATCAGATTTGAGACTATAAGCCCCTGACCAGATACTTTCAGCATTTGACTGGATTCAACTATTAATTCTTTGATTCTCTTCTAAATTCTTTTCATATCCTTCTTACCTAGCAGGACAAAAATTTTATAGTTTTGTGAGCACACCTGACTGAATTCTGCACGCCTCTGAAGAACTGGTCAGGCTCTGCTGTCACAAATCCAAATTCATACCAGTGACACTCCATAGCAGAAAAATCCTCTTTCCAAGAATAAACCACAGTTCCAGGTGAGAGAACTCACTTGGTTCTGTTTGTGTTGTGTGCTCATTTCTGGAGTAATCTTTGTATCCTGGACTATGAAATATTTGGAATGGCCTGTCTTGAGAAAGAGGCTTTCTCTTCTTCATGGTGATATTAAGAAAAAACATATGTTTTTTCTTAAACACATACATTTATAATTGACTAAATGTAACTACATATTAATGTATGGGTGTATATCTTATAGATATTATATGGTGCATAAAATCATGATATAAAGTACCTATGTATTCCTTTTTTATTTATTTATTTTTTTAATATATATATATATATATATATATATTTTTTGTGGTATGCGGGCCTCTCACCGTTGTGGCCTCTCCCATTGCGGAGCACAGGCTCCAGATGTGCAGGCTCAGTGGCCATGGCTCACGGGCCCAGCCGCTCCGCAGCATGTGGGATCCTCCCGGACCGGGGCACGAACCCGTGTCCCCTGCATCGCCAGGCAGACTCTCAACCACTGCGCCACCAGGGAAGGCCCTGTATTCCTTTTTTTAAAGGATAGATGTTGAATTTTATCAAATGTCTTTTGGAAATAATGAAGATGATCGTATAATTTTTCTATGATTTATTAAACTGGTAATTATAAAATGGTAAATTACATTAGATTTCCTAATGTTGAAACTTCCATCACTAATATACATCCCACCTGGCAACATGTATTATTGCTTTAAAGTGCTGATAGAATCTTCTGGCTATAGTTTGTTTAATTACATTGATATTTATTACTGAAATTCCCTTGTAATTTTCTTTTTCATGGATTTTCTTTGTCAGGTTTTGATATCATATGTAACTCCAATTTTTTTTTGAAAAAGGGAAGACTTCCTCCATACTCTATGCTCTGGAGCTATTTAAATAACATGAAGGGACTTCCCTGGTGGTCCAGTGGTTAAGAATCTACCTTCCAATGCAGGGAAAGCAGGTTTGATCCCTGGTCAGGGAACTAAGATCCCATGTGCTGTGGGGCAAGTAAGCCCACGCGCTGCAACTACTGAGCCTGTGTGCCACAACTAGAGAGAAGCCCGCACGACACAACAAAAGATCCCGCGTGCACAACTAAGACCCGAGGCAGTCAAATAAATAAATAAATATTAAAATAAATAAATAACATGAAAATGATCTGGGTCAACTGTATTTCTCTTTCATTCTCTCTCTTCTTTCAACTTTCTCTATTCCTTCTATGATGATTTGTCTAGAAGTTCTATCTTTTCTGCAGTGTCTTTTAATAATGCATATTTTCTGACACAATCATTAATTACATACAAATTCACAAAATTATTTGCTTAGATTTGAGTAAACGGCTCTATAATTTTTCGAATGCCTTTGAGAGATTATTTCTCTATTCTCATTCTTATTTTATTTATATGTACTCTTTTACCCTTTTTCTTGAATAGATTAGATTAGGGTTTCTTAACCTTGGCACTACGGCCATTTGGGGCCCAACGATTCTTTGCTGTGGGGGAATGTCCCGATATTGTAGTACGTTGAGCAGCGTTCCTGAGCTTGACTCACCAGATACCAGTAGCAACCCCCTTTCACCCCAGTTGTGGCAGCTAAAATATCTCCAAACATTGCCAAATGTCTGCTGGGGGTGAGGGTGGAGCAAAATTGCCCATGTTGAGAACTACTACATTAGATAATAGTTTATCTGGGTTATTTAAATTTTCATTTTGTTTTTAGAGAGCAAGATGTTGGTTTTATTCTTCTAGTTCTATCATTTTTCAGTCTCATTGACTTCTGCTTTTATCTTTATTACTTCTTTTGGAGCCATTTTGTCTATGTTTGTCTAAATAGCTGGGTTGGATGCCTCATTTATTTATTACCGCTCTTACCTGTTTCACCCTATGGTGTCAAGTGGGGTTCAAGGGGGCGTCTGCATCCCCCAGCCCAGTCCACCCTCACAGATCATTTTGTATCACGCTAGAGGTCATTGGCTTGTCCTGTGGATGTTTCATCACTTTGGAGAAGTCTGTGCTTTGCCAGCTCTTCCTAAAATTCCCAAATCTCTCCATGATTTGGATTTTTAGTGTTTTCTATTTTCCTCAGAGAATGAGTTGCCATTTCTTTTTATCCTTTTTTGTGCATTGTTTCGTTTCAGGGTGAAAAAGATGGTAGAGGCACCTTTCAACATCATATAATCCCAAATCTAATATATTAATTCTGTTAGGTCTGATTTGAGCAAACTATATTGTTGGCTGCTAATTGTCAGAAAGTACCTGCAGTTTGTAGGAACAGCAACTTGCAATGTCACTTGCTTACACCAGTCCTCAGAACTATCACCCAAATCTTTATTTGTGACAAACTAAATTGTACTACCGCCCTACTGTTAGAAACAGCAAACAGACAAATCCCAACTGTGGTGCGTTGATGATTTAAAATAATGCTCTTCTTGCCACAGAGGCATTTAATGGATGATGACTTCCATAAACCTGGTGGCCCAGCACATCTAATGACTGGAGGTGACAGTGCTGCCAGGCAAAACATGGATGTCAACGAGCGTTACCCGGATGAAAAACACTGAGACATGGGCGCATTCTTCCTTGTGGAACACAGATTTTATGGACAAAGCCTGACAACTGTGTACGTTTATGAGATTTTTGTACTCTCTTGCTCTAAATAAAATAGACTCTTCATGTTCTTAAGCTATAACCTCATGTTCAGAATTTAAACTTGAAAAGATATATACTTTGTCAGTCTCAAAATTCTCTCTTATTAGGCTGAGAGGACTTAAAATTAATGAAATTTAAACTCTTAAAATAACCACCACTCAGAGGCAGTAGGGACCATTTTATTAAAAACAGTTTGTCATTGTTAAGTGTAATGCCAAGATTTGGCTTATAGTGACAGTGCTGCGGCAGGATAAAAGCCTGGTTGTTCTCCAACGTATTATTCTTCCCACCTAGTATTATGTGTATTGTGCAGTGGAAGGGTGTAATTTTTTTAAAAAACTTACTTATTATTATCATTATATGAAACCAAACAAAGAATTATAAAATGTTTCTAAACGTTTTAAAAATATTGAAAATTGGGTGCAAAGTCTTTCCTCTCATTTTAAAAGGAGGGCTTCCCTGGTGGCGCAGTGGTTGAGAGTCCGCCTGGCGATGCAGGGGACACGGGTTCGTGCCCCGGTCCGGGAGGATCCCACATGCTGCGAAGCGGCTGGGCCCGTGAGCCATGGTCACTGAGCCTGCGCGTCCGGAGCCTGTGCTCTGCAAGGGGCCCCAACAGTGAGAGGCCTGCGTACTGCAAAAAAAAAAAAGAAAAAAGGAGCATGCATTGCTTTTAACAACCCCGAGAATGCTATTCATGTCAGCGAAATGATATCTTTATTATGAGAGTCATAATTCTTGGTACCCTTTAACAGTGAAAAGCTATTAATAACTTTATGTTAATAGCAGAGGTCTCTTTCTAGCTTCAAAAAATGTGCTTTTGGAATTCTAAGTCACTGACTTTTTCATGATGCGGTGACAGTCTGGTAATTTCATGAGCTCTACCTTTCTTCATTAGAAACTGTGATTTGTCTGTGGGTGTTGTTGGAATATTGATATAGGTTTTCTGTATGGTCCTGAAACATTTTTCAAAAATGGAGGTACTAATTGTATTGACCAAAGTCACAGCCTGTATTTGACAAGGTCAGAAATAACCATTGACTCTGAATTCAGTTAACCTGTAACATATCAAAGGGATCCAATAAATTGTTTTGGGGTGGAGTTGCTCTTTATTTGCTGGGACAAAACTTATACGACTTCAGTGTTTACGGCACTCCTTCCTTCCCCATTTACTACAGAAAATCCTATATTTGCCGGGTCCCTTCCTCCCTTGTGTCCACCCTACCTTCTAATCACTGAAGAGAACCAAGTTAGCTGGGAAAGAGATTAGGTTGAAACACAAAAAATTTGGGGGAAAAGGAAAATAAGGTCCTTAAACTGGGGCTAAGAAGGGAGTATGAGGGTTTGGCTTGTGAGAGTTTCCCAAACAGAATAAGGAAGAACAGAAGGGTCAAAGGTGGGTAATAACCTTTATCCTCATTAATGTGCTTTGCGGTTCGCCTGCTAAGAATAGAATTCTCTTTTAATTACTGTGGGTTTTAATTACTGTAGGTTGTTTAATTGTCCTTTAAATGTGACTTCACAGAATGACCCCTGAGCAGCATTGAGACAGGCTTGGACCTGGGATGCTTTGCTGCAACGTTGCCCCTGGACAAATGTCTCCATGAGTAATAAAATACAAAGAAACTATAAGGGACAAAAAATAATGGTGTGCATGTACAGTTGGGGCAAATTCTAGACAACAAGATACAAAAGATACAAAAAACCCCCTGCCACTTCTGAAGAGCTGGGAGCAAAAACAAGGTGTCGGGGGCAAAAGCAACGTACTTCGCATGCCCCCTACACTCAACACTACCAAAGGAGTAGGCAAACCACCTAAGCTACCCCTCCGGCCTGACCCCTGGGCACACCCCTACCCTCACCCCGTGTAAGGAACCAGCTCTCCCCGCTTGGAGAGTGAGCCAGGGAACCTGTTTTTTGTTCTCACTCCATCCTGTAGCCCCAGGAACCCCAATAAAGCCTTGCCTGAATTTCTTGTCTGGCCTCTAGTCAAAGTCTATTGACTGGGGAAGGCCAAGAACCCTGGTGGGTATCAGCGTGACACCGCTTCTCATCATTTATTCAGGGTATTGCTCTATCTCGAATGGAAACTGAAGGCTGATAGGGATTAGGAAATCAATATTTTTGAAAACAATTTTAAACAATTTTTAGAGAAGCAAACTTTTTAGCATGCATTACTGTACCATAGATTACTATCTGTCATACTGTTACGGTAAATGATTACTATAATATAGGGATTCTTATTGTATTAACTCATATAACATTTGTGAATCACATTATATGGTCCCTTGTTTTTTAGTGGTGGTTTTTTTAGAAAATTAATTTATTAATTTATTTATTTTTGGCTGCGTTGGGTCTTTGTTGCTGCACGCAGGCTTTTCTCTAGTTGCGGTGAGCGGGGGCTACTCTTCGTTGTGGCGTGTGGGCTTCTCATTGCTGTGGCTTCTCTTGTGCTGAGCATGGGCTCTAGGCACACAGGCTTCAGTAGTTGTGGCATGCAGGCTCTAGAGTGCAGGCTCAGTAGTTGTGGTGCATGGGCTTAGTTGCTCCGCAGCATGTGGGATCTTCCCAGACCAGGGCTCGAACCTGTTTTCCCTGCATTGGCAGGCGGATTCTTAACCACTGCACCACCAGGGAAGCCCCTTTAGTGGTGTTTTAAATGTTTCTTTTCCTGATTTTTAAAATTGGTATTTTGGGGGGAAAGTATAGGTGATTATAAAGAAAGAAAAAATGCTTCTCATAATCTGACTGAGATGTGATTTATAATAAGAAATATATGTTTGATCTTCATCCCCACTTCTGGCACAGAGCTCCTAAAACCCTTGGAACCTCCTAAGTGACAAAGGTGTCTTTTGTTATGTGTTAAGGTGACTTTTGGATGCACGTAAGGATGGGGGCTTGTTGCCTGGAGAACCAAACATGTGAGTAGAGGGTTGGAATTTTCACTCCCACCTTCTTGACTTCCAGGAAAGGGTGATGGGCCGCAGGTTGAATCAATCATCAATGGCCAATGATTTAATCAAATTTGACTGTGTAATGAAGTCTCCATAAAACCCCAAAAGGACAGGTTTTGGAGAGTTTCTGGGTTGGTGAACACATGAAGATTTAGGGTGAGTTTCATGACTGAAGAGGTCATGGAAGCTCCATGCCCTTACCCCATACCTTGTCCTATGCATCTCTTCCATCTGGCTGTTCCTGAGTTATATTCTTTTATAGTAAACTGGTAATCTAGTGAGTAAAATGCTTCTCTGAGTTCTGTGAGCCACTCTAGCAAATTAATTGAATCGGAGGAGGGGACGTGGGAACCTCTGATTTACAGCCAGCTGGTCAGAAGTACAGGTGACAACCTGGGCTTGCAATTGGCATCTGAATTAAAGGGCAGTCTGCGCTGCCCTGGTGGCGCAGTGGTTGAGAGTCCGCCTGCCGATGCAGGGGACACGGGTTCGTGCCCCGGTCCGGGAAGATCTCACATGCCGTGGAGCAGCTGGGCCCGTGAGCCATGGCCGCTGAGCCTGCGCATCTGGAGCCTGTGCTCCACAACGGGAGAGGCCACAACAGTGAGAGGCCTGCGTAACGCAAAAAAAAAAAAAAAAAATATATATATATATATATATAGAAGTATAGGGACTTCCCTGGTGTCACAGTGGTTAAGAATCTGTCTGCCAATGCAGGGGACACGGGTTTGATCTCTGGTCCAGGAAGATCCCACATGCTTTGGAGCAACTAAGCCCCTGCACCACAACTACTGAGCCTGTGTGCCACAACTACTGATCCTGCGTGCCACAACTACTGAACTCTGTGTGTCTGGAGCCCGTGTTCCACCACAAGAGAAGCCACCACAGTGAGAAGCCCGTGCACCGCAACGAAGAGTAGCCCCCATTCGCTGCAACTAGAGAAAGCCCACGCACAGCAACGAAGACCCAACACAGCCAAAAATAAATAAATAAATAAATTTATTAAAAAAAAAAATATATATATATATATATAGAAGTACATGTACTACCTGTAGTTTGTTCTTCTATCTTTGGCCTTCTTAATGTAAATTTATTTGTGGTGAGGATGATTAGGGAAAAAAAGCAGATATAACTGCAATATCACACCTCAGTAAAAAAGGACTAATTTTCTGGGAGAGAATGGATACATGTATGTGTATGGCTGAGTCGCTTTGCTGTGCATCTGAAACTATCACAACCCTGTTAACCGGATATACTCCAATATAAAATAAAAAGTTAAATAAAAAAGGACTAATCTCTCCCTTTAAACATCAGAATGTAAATTCATTGAAATAAGGTCATAGGGATGAATTTGAATATCACCTAATTAGTAGCAAACATAAATTATTCACAGGATTCTGTTTTGTGTTATTAATCACAAAGCATGTTCCTTGTACAAATTATTTTTTATACTATTGTAGATAACATCTTCTGAAATATCATTTTTAAGTTGCGTGTTGCAGGAACTTAGACTATAATTAATATTTGTAAACCATTTTTCATATCCAGCAAATGTGCTAAATTCTCCTACCAAAAGCTTTGGGTTTTCTATGCACACAATCATGTCATCTGTTAATCATGACCATCTCTCAGTTTCTAATTCCTATGCCCCTGGAGTGGAATTAAAGTTTCCCCTTGGTACTTTTTCAGGTTCTGAAGAGGCAGCAATGTTCCTGCATCTGTGGGAGCTTACATTCTAGTTGATGAAATAAGAGAGAAACACATGAGAAAGTATCAGATGGGGCTGAACAGAAAACCTGGGAGAGTGCTGTGGTAGAGAGTGGCTACCTCCGATTGGGCCTCAGGGAAGACTGGTCAGAGGAGGTGACTTCGAGTAGCAATCTACTATACGGCAACTGTGGACCATGCTGAGTTCAGGAGGAAGGACATTCACGGCAGAGCACAGCCTGGGCAAAGGGTCTAAATATTGGTAATAAATTCTGAGTGTTTGGTGGACAGAATGAAGTCCTGTAGCTGGAGTGTGGCTGGAATGTGGCTGGCAAGGGGCAAGTGGGATATGGTGAGGTCAGAGGGTTGGCCGGCCAGGGTGAGGAACTGGTTTTCACCCGTGATGCTGTTGGAGGACAAATTGGATGTTTTTCTACAAAGAAGTGACATAATCTGATTTATAATAAACAACTGAATAGGTAAATAAACAAGATACTTTCAGACCATGACACAAACTCTTTAACAAATAAATAAACAAGATACTTACAGAGGAGGATGACACAAACCTTTTAACGAGTAAATATATAAACGAATAAGATGCCTTTGGAGTATCACCCACTGCCAGTCCGTTAATAGACTACTCCCATAATAAAATCTTGGGTGAGTCTTTCTCTCCCTCTTTTTTTTTTTTTTTTTTTTACTTTATTGACGTATAGTTGATTTACAATGTTGTCTTAATTTCTTCTGAACAGAAAAGTGACTCAGTTATCCATCTTGTTGTTTATCCATCCTATGCATAATAGTTTGCCTCTGCTAATCCCAAACTCGCATTCCTTCCCGCCCCTAACGCCCCTTCCCCTTGGCAACCACAAGTCCGTTCTCTATATCTGTGAGTCTGTTTTTGTTTCATAGATATGTTGATTTGTATCATATTTTAGACTCCACATATAAGTGATATCATATGGTGTTTGTCTTGCTCTTTCTGATTTACTTCGCTTAGTATGATAATCTCTAGGTCCATCCATGTTGCTGAGAATGGTATTATTTCATTCTTTTTGATGGCTAATAATCCATTGTATCAATATATATGTACCACATCTTCTTTATCCATTCATCTGTCAATGGACATTTAGGTTGTTTCCATGTCTTGACTGTTGTAAATAGTGCTGCTATGAACATAGGAGTGCAAGTATCTTTTCAAATTATAGTTTTGTCTCAGTATATGCCCAGGAGTGGGATTGCTGGATCATAAGGCAACTCTATTTTTAGTTGTTTTTTTTTTCTCTGCCTCTTCCCCGCCCACCCCCCCCCCACACTTAGCTTCCTTTCTCAGATCTCTGCTTTGTTTACAGATGTAACTTCTCAACACAGGGTGCCATCTTTCTGTCTTTCCTCCTATAGGACGACATTCTGTGCAAGATATATAGTTTTAAAATAAGGACTCTTGCCATGACTCTCACTCATCAAATTTTTATGATACCTATGAGATTTTTATTTGTTTATCTATTTTACTGTGGAAAATTTTTCATTTCTCTTGCTTTACTAGCTACATTGTATTTAGCTAATAAAAGCAGGAGGAAAAGAGAGGAGGATGGGTGGGATCATGGTAGGGAAGGTTGAGTATTCCAGGAGAGCAAAGAGCTTAGTTTGAAGGCTTGGTTTGGTACATTTAGAGAAGGGGAAAGGCAGGGAGTTGGATGGGCAAGGAAAGTGGCCTAAGAAGAGATTGGAGAGGCAAGCAGGCACCAGAGCATAAGGGACCTAGCAGGTCATGGAAAGGATTTGGATTTTTGTTTCAAGAGAAAATGCATTTGTTGAGAGGGTAGATGTACAAAAGACCACATATTCTTATTTGTGGAGAGGAAAATGAAACAGTGTATTTAATCAAAGGAGAAATATGTAGCCTCAAATTTTCATCTAGAAAAAAAAAACTGTTTTTCTATCCTGGTATTTAATCAGTTGGTCTCCACTTAATTACCTTACTTTGGATTCATTATTTAAAGGAAAGTGGTGTTAAAACTTCGACTCAGGATTTGCTATGCCTTTCTCCCAGCCAAAGAACATGCCGGGAAAAAAAGTTGTGAGTAAACTCAGGAAGAAACTGGAGGCCATTAAGACATATACAGAGCTGCAACCCAGAAAGATGCTATGGGTGGAAAGAGGCTGGCAACCCAAACCCAAATTCCTAAGCAGGCACAGCCAATATCCCACAGGTCTGAGGGAAGAGTCTCTGAAGTTTACAATTCAGTGCTGCATGGGAATGGGGTGGGTCAATTGAGCCTCAGCAAGGGTGAGAGAAACGAAGCAGCAGCCAGCCCCTTAGGACAGCATTGTCCAATGTAAATATAACACAAGGCGCATGTGTAATTAAAACTTTTCTAACAGCCACATTAAAAAATAAAAAGAAGAAACAGGGGAAATTAAATTTAGTAATGTATTTAATTTAACCCACTGTATCCAAAATAGGATCATCCCAACATACAATCAATACAATAAGATATTTTACACTTTTTTTCCTATGAAGTCTTCCAAATCCAGCGTATTTATTTCAATTTGCACTAGCCATGTTTCAAGTGCTCAATAGCTATGATATGGCCTGAAGAGCTAGGGGCTGTGTTGGGTTTTCCTCATCACATTGTGGTTTGCAACAGAGGTAGCTAGTCAGAAAAAAAAAAAAGCGCCACTTCTAGACTATGTTCATCAGACAAATCTCCATATCATGACTATCGTGGAGCTGTAGGCTACTTCAGCCATTAAACATCCCAGATAGGATGCAGATTTGACCTTGTTCTAGAAGCTTTGGTCTGGTGTCAGTCAAGTTGAGGGCAAATATGAAAGGACAACATCAAACCAAGCATCCCCGAGTCTTACTAGACTTCTAATCAAAATTCATTCCACTAATTTGATTACATTGAAAAATGTAAGCTTCAATGAGAAAACTCATATATTTATAATAATTTATTCCCATCATAATGAGCACTCTCAATTTGTTTTTGTAGTATCTAACCTTTGCAAACTGCCTTTGAATTGAGTTCATCTGTATTACAAGAGAGCCACAATATCATGAGCTGGGGAAAGGTCATTAGTAATACCTGCCAAATGCACGTTATCTCTTGCCTTAGCTTTCTTTTTTCTTCATTTTCCTGTTTTAGTTATTTATAAGAATTTGCAAACCTTTAGATTAAGTACTCAAGGACTTTAATTCCCTTCAGGGGTCAAACAGTAGGACAAAAAACCTTGAATGTGGACCAAACATTTAGAGAAAATAGAGTTCCTGGTATACCTGTTCACCCTACATCTCTCAACAGGCCACCTCTAATCTGATATCTTCAGGACAAACAGCCAAGCCCTCAAGTTACTGTAATAAATCTCATTTTAAAATTCATTTACAAGCAAATATTTCAAATTTCCTTGTGGGAAATCACTAGAATTCTATTTGCACATTCCTTTTTTCTCCTGAGCAAGTGTAACAGAGGACAAACTTGACTCCATACTGGATCTATTCCTTTAGCTCTAACCCTTGCGCTCTGCTGCCTGTTCTTAGTCATTTGGGCTCTGTACCTTTTGTAAGAGAATGTTGCCTATAGGCTGAAATATACACATTAGCCCATTCTCAAGGCTCTAACCTTTAAAGGTGTAACACTTTTCCATTCATATAGAGATAAAAATTTGCAGAAGAGAGAGTAACATTTGTCTCGTTGGAAGTGTATAGAAACATTGTGACCAGACCTACGTGGACAGCTGCAAAAACAAAGGATTCCGGCACCAAGAAGTCTGCAACGACCAGCCACACCCCCTCCCCTTTTAGTATAAAAGAAGCCTTGGGCTTCCCTGGTGGCACAGTGGTTGAGAGTCCGCCTGCTGATGCAGGGCACACGGGTTCGTGCCCCAGTCCGAGAAGATCCCACATGCCGCGGAGTGGCTAGGCCCATGAGCCGTGGCCGCTGAGCCTGCGCGTCCGGAGCCTGTGCTCCGCAATGGGAGAGGCCACAACAGTGAGAGGCCCGCATAACGTCAAAAAAAAAAAGAAGCCTGAATGCTAACTCAGGTAAGATGGTTCTTTGAGACACTAGTCCACCATCTTCTTGGTCTGTTGGCTTTCCAAATAAAGTCACTATTCCTTGCCCCAACAACTTGTCTCTCAATTTACTGGCTTGTCATGCAGCGAGTAGTAAGAGCTTGGATTTGGTAACACAAGGAAGCCAAAGAACTCAATGTAACAATTCTTTTGTGGGCGAGGTTTATGCCAAAGCTCAGCTATTCCTTGGAGATTCTCATCTGAATTCAGCATTCCTTACCAATTGGAAGTGAAACAAACATGCAAATACTCTACACAGGACTAATATCACATTAATCCTAAAAGTAATATCTTTCTGTGCTGAGAGGGCTTGATATCTAGATATATATTTTAGGAGGTATAGATTCAGTGCCAAGAGAACATGTCTGAAACTTCTAGCATAAGCACTATTCTTCCCTTTAATTAAAATAGTAACTAACACGGGCTTCCCTGGTGGCGCAGTGGTTGAGAGTCCGCCTGCCGATGGAGGGGACACGGGTTCGTGCCCCTGTCTGGGAAGATCCCACATGCCGCGGAGCGGCTAGGCCCGTGAGCCGTGGCCACTGAGCCTGTGCATCCAGAACCTGTGCTCTGCAACGGGAGAGGCCGTGGCAGTGAGAGGCCTGCAAACCCCACACACAGACACACACACAAATAGTAACTAATGCTTATAGAAGTCTTACCATGTGCCTAGCCCTGTTCTAAGCCCTTTTGTATATATTAAGTCTAATTTTCAAACAACTCTATGAGGTAGTGTGGAAAAAACAAGAAATATATACATATCGGTCTCTGCCCCAAATTCCTGGCACGGAGCTTCTAAAACCCTTGTAATTTCCTAAGTAATAAGAGCACTAGGAGAATCTTTTGTTCTAATGAGGCAACTCTGTGCGAGCTCCTAGATGACTCCTGTATGGGGACCAGTCACCAGAAAGACCAAACCATGAATGGAAGCTTGGACTTTTCAGCCCCCTTCCCTCCCACTTCTCTAGGGAGGGGAGAGGGGCTAGAAATAGACTTAATAATTGATGATACCGGGCCTCCCTGGTGGTGCAGTGGTTGAAAATCTGCCTGCAAGTGCAGGGGACATGGGTTTGATCCCTGGTCCAGGAAGATCCCACATGCCGCGGAGCAGCTAAGCCCATGAGCCACAACTACTGAGCCTGTGTGCCACAACTACTGAAGCCCGTGAACCTACAGCCTGTGCTCTGCAAAAAGAGAAGCCACCACAATGAGAAGCCCACACACCACAATGAAGAGTAGCCCCGGCTCGCCGCAATTAGAGAAAGCCCGCATGAAGCAACGAAGACCCAACGTAGCCAGAAACAATAAATAAAATAAGAAAATAAATAAATTAAAAAATATATAATTGATGATGTGTACAGGAGGAAGCCTCCACAGTTGGAAAATATATCTATGTTCTGGGAGGGTAATGCACCCCAACTCCAGAGGGACAGAAGCTCCTATGCTCAACGCCCTCCCAGACCTCACCCTATGTATCTCTTCATCTGACTGTTCGTCTGTATTCTTTATCATATCCTTTCATAAATTGGTAGATGTGTTCTCCTGAGTTCTGTGAGCTGCTTTAGCAAATAATTGAATCCAAGGGGCAGGAAATCATGCAAACCTCTGATTTGTAGCCAAGTTCGACAGAAGTTGTGGGTAACCTAGGGGCTTACTACTTGTGATTGGCATCTGAAGTAGGGTGGGGGCAATCTTGTGGCACTGAGCCCTTAACCTGTGGGATCTGACACTATCTCCAGGTAGCTGGTTCCAGAACTGAATTAAAGTGTAGGTCACCCAGCTGGTGTCACAGAATTGCTTGGTGTGGGAAACAAAACCCCCACACATCTGGTGACCAGAAGTGTCAGAATTATTGTGAGTGTGATAGTAGTATGAGAAAGGAGAAACACAGGAGGAAAGATTAAGTTTTTCAAACACAGATAGATGTTATTATTTTCATTGTTCTGATAAATAAAGTACAAAATGTATCCAACTGTTAAATCCAAGAGGCACACACATGGTTGTGTCTATATGTCTATATATTTTAAATATTTCATAATCAAATAAAATTAAAAGTTTTTTAAAAGCTCAAAATGATATAAAATGCCTAGCACAAACCCTGGGCATTCAGAAAACATTCTCCATCCCTTCTACACCTCCCAGACCTCCACAGCACCTTCCACGAAACCTCAGGCTTATTCCATCCCCCATCTGTCACCACCTGTCCTGATCATTATTTTTTTTTGCCATTTAAAAATTTTTTAATTGAAATACAGTTGATTTACAATGTTCTGTTAGTTTCAGATATACAGCAAAATGATTCAGTTATACATGCATACATATATATATTCTTTTGTTACATTCTCTTCCATTAGAGGTTATTACAAGATATTGACTATAGTTCCCTGTGCTATACTATTTCTACCTGTGACCAGACATGCCCCTTATTGCTAAATGGTCAAGCATTGGCTCGAATTAGCCAACACTAGGGTGCTGTGGTCTTTCAAGTATCTGTACCTTAAGTTCTTGAGGGTATTGCTCGGGGGCATCTGATGAAAGCCCAAATGCTATTATTTAAAAATCAGATGAGCACAGCCATGTTCATGACAGCATTATTCACAATAACCAAAGAATGAAAACAACCCATGTGTCCACTGACAGACGAATGGTAAACAAAACATGGTACATACAAACAATGGAATATTATTCAGCCTTAAGAAAGAAGGAAATTCTGACCCATGCTACAATATGGATGAAACTTGAGGCCATTAAAGCTGAGTGAAACAAGCTGTTCACAAAAGGACAAACATTGCATGATTCCACTTATATGAGGTCCCCAGAGTAGTCAGATTCATAGAGACAGAAAGTAGATGGTGTTTGCTGGGGCTGGGACGAGGAAATCAGTAGTTATTGTTTAATGGATACAGAGTTTCAGTTTTGCAAAATGAAGTGTGCTAGAGATGGAATGTGGTTGCCCAACAATGTGAGTATACTTAATGCCACTGAACAGCACACATAAAAATGGTCAAGATGATAAATTTTATGTTATGTGTATTTTGCCACAATTAAAAACAAAAACAATCAGATGAGCAAACAAGCTGAAACCCAGAGATGGTTGCTACAAAAACCAGTTCTAATGTATTTCTTGGCTTATTTTTCTTGGCTTTGTTTCTTGATATTATTCATGCTCATATTTGTGGTATTAATTAAACAAAATTTTTGTCATTAGAAGTAATTTCATCCATAATCCCACAGGCATCCCTAAAGCTCACCAGTTTTAAATTTTTCTGTGGGTTGTGGGTTTCTTTTGGTACATTTTAATCTTTTGTTTAACATTGAAATATGATAGTTTGCATTCTGTTTCCAAAACAAGTTCTCCATATATTAATTTACCATGTTGACTTATGCTTTATAGTCTTCGTATTAATTTTTAGGGGCCTGAGGACATTTTATTGAACTAATATGCCATCCTTTCTTGATCTATTTATTTCTGGAGGAATAGTTTTAGTTGTTTCTTGTTTTATTTGCTTTTGTAATTCCAAATCATAACCATTATCATTTTATATGTTTTCATTAAATTTAAAAAATGGAATGGACTTTGTAACTTAGAGATTATTCATTTTTGACCTCATTTGAACAGAATCAAGGTGGTCATGCTCCTCAGTTTATGACATATCATAGGTCTATACATGGATACTTAAATTCTTAAATTTTGATTTCTTCTTTCATTTATGATACCCAGTCTCACTTCTCCTTCCTCTTCTCATGTATTTAACATACACACTTCCATCATTTTATTTACATGTATACATAGTAGGTTTCATGTTTCGAAAAACCTACTTAAGTAGCATTGTTCTTTTAACCTCATTTGGTTCCTTACTTTTTCACTCAACATTGTATTTTTGAGATTTATCCATGTGGCTAAACACAAAGCCAGTTAATTCCTTCTAACCTTTGCATAGAATTCTATCTTATTGATAGTTCACGTTTAGATGGACGTCACTATGTCTAACTCCTTGCTACTGAAAGCTATGCTTTTCCCAGCTCACAGGTTTACATCTCCCTTTGTACTTGTGAGGTAGTTTTTGTGGCAGGTACTTGCACGCAGGCCTGGGATTGCTAAATCCCAGGGCGTCTGCAGCCACAGTTTCAAGAATACTGGAGGCTGTTCTCCAATGGCGCTGTATGCAGGTAGTCCCACCAGCGGTGTCCAAGGGCTCTTACTCTCCAACACCCTCTTCAGAGCTTGGTGTTCTGAAGTCTCAAATTATTGACAAACTAAGGACTGTAAAATTGTATCTGGTTTTGTTTTAATTTGCTTTCCCCTGATAATTAGAGAAGTGAGGCATCTCTCTGATTAGTTCTTATGTGAATTACCTATTAATATCCTTCATCCTTTCAAAAAAATTTTAAGTGTCCTCTCCCTTTCTTACTGACTTACAGGAACTTCTATATTGTAGAAGTGCTGAAGCTGGCTTAATTCCTTTTCAGTCCTCTTAGAAATAGGCTAATTAGACCACAATCAGTCTATGTCCAGATATGTCGACCCAGAGGTTAGATATAGCTCCCAGAACACCAATTTGCTTTGACAGCTCTGGGTGGATTCTGCATAACTCTCAAGGCTTGGTCTGTCTCTGCAGTCACAATTCAAAGGTCCTACTAATGATGCCTGAGATGAGGAAAGCCTCTTTCTCAGTAGCTCCGGCAAAAATCTAGGGCTGAGATCTCATTAACTTATGCTGTACTTTTAACTTTTCCTGACCAGGGAATAGAATATTCTGATTGACCAGGTTTTGAAAGAGATTCCTATTTGGCATGTCACTAAGTGGCGAAGAGACACTTCCTTCTTGTGTAGAATACAATTCTGCAGCAATACATAAATAAATAAGTACATGTATATTATGAAGATGTATATATTCTTATTCTAATATAAAGAAATTTCCCATCTATCCCCCATCCCATTAAATAAATATATATTAAATTTGATCCGAGGTCTTTTGGCATCTATAAGGATGATAATTTGATTTCTATTCCCATCTTAATTTATTAAAATGCCAAATATATTCTTTTATTTCCTAAGATGAAGTTTACTGGTATTGCTCCTCTGAATTCTGCTTGCTCATCAGGTATTGTTATTTTAATGTGATGCTAAAGGCTATTTTTGAATATGGGTCATTTAGTATTTTTGCTTTGAGGTTCATGAGTGAATGACTCCCTAATTTTTTTTTTTTTTCTGGATGTGCTCTTTCTGTCAGATGTTAGTATTTTGCTCTATGACAAGAATTTGGAAGATTCTCACTTTCTCACTCCTTCCCATTTGCTGGAGTACTTTAAATAGCATTGGAGTTACTATTGCTTAATATTTTAATAGACTTCAGCTGTGAAATTACCTGGCACTCCTATAGTCAGGTTCATTTTTTTAAAAATCAGTTTTAGGATTTTTCCTCACCTGTATTAATATAAGTTTGTTTTTTTGATTATACAAAACATTAACATAGAACAAAAGTCAAAACTTTTTTTTTGGCTACACCACGTGGCATGCAGTATCTTAGTTCCCCAACCAGGGATCGAACCTGTGCCCCCTGCATTGGGAGAGCAGAGTCTTAACCCACTGGACCACCAGGGAAGTCCCAAAACTACTTAAACAGATATATTCTGAAGATGCTCATTCCCATCCACCTCTTCTCACCCACCCTTAGCAGCTTCTGGTTAATCCTTATGCAAAAATAAGCACGCACATATATATAGTAGGTTCTTATTTCTCCTTTTTTCCTATGCAAATGGTGTATATTTTGTATCTTGGTTTTTTCTTTTTCAATCTTAACAACACATCATTAAAATTACTCCATATCAATTCATAGATTTTTCTTATCTTTTTTTTAACATCAGCATATTTTTTTTTCATAGAGTGGATGACCATTAATTATTTATTCAATCTCCTAGGTATGAGATTTAGGTTCTTTCCATTACTTTGCTATTACAAATAATACCACAATGAATAATATTGTGATTTTTTCTCTGTGATATTGAAGGTATATATATTCAGGGTAAATTCCTATAAATAGGATGCCTGGTATTACAGGCCTTTGAAAAGAAGATGAATTCTTAGGTTTCAGTATTTAGGAGTTTGATACATGTTACTTCTACATCTAGATTGTTCTTAGGTGAGTTAGGGCCTCTTTTTTGTTCGTTTGCTTACCTAATGTATCATGATCTGAAAGATGTTTTATTAGTCTCCTTTTGCTGATGTGCCTTTATTTCTCCTAGTGTTTCCTGTAGATTTTTCTCTGCATTTTGGACCCAATGTTATTTGGTGCACAGGTAGGTATAACTGTAAGATCTGCCTTGAGGATTGTATCCCTCATCACTGTAAAGCACTTTTCTTGACTCATTTAACGTGTTTGTGTTTGTGTCTGAATTCCACCTTGTCTGATGTTGTGACCATGACTCTTGCTTCCCCTTGTCTGCATTTGTGTGTATGGACCTTTGTCCCTTCTTTGATTTTCAACTGTTCCTAGCTGAGTCTTCACTTACACACATCATTCTGTTGGACTCTGCTTAGAATTCCAGCTAAGAGCTTTTCTTTTCGTAGATAGATGTGTACCTTGTTACAAGTTTGATATGGCAAATACATTTTATCTTAGTTACAGTGTCATTCAATTGTTTAACACTTCCTTTGTTTTAGTGTATTTCACTAGGTGTAACAGTGTGTTTGTGTGGGGGACGTGTTCACGTGCACACATATTCTAGAAATTTGGAATATTTGTACACAGTTTTTAGTTTTTAGGAATTACTTTAACTATAATTTTGTGTAATATAGTTAATAGTTTAAATCCTCATTTTTGACTAACTTCCTATTATGATAAAGTTAGCTGACTCCACTTTCTCCTTTCTCCTCTTTCTTCCTTCTACCGTCTTCCTTTTTAACTTTTTATTAGAAAAAAGTTGTTCCCCATGTATGCATCATCCAGCTCCAAAAATAATAATTAAATCTCATTTCACCTATACCCCATTCATTTCTCCTCTCCTGTGTTAATTGAAAGCAAATTCAATTCATATCTTTTTTTCCTGCAAAGACTTCAGTATGTATTTCTAAAAGACAAGAATTTAAAATATTTAAACAAATATCATTGTTATACCTAAAATAAAAATTAAGGCAGGAGTAAATGATGTAGCAGAACTGGAATTGGCCTCACCCGAGAAGGGAAGGGATTAGGTTAAGATTGAGTTAACCATTTGGTCAGCATTAAATTTTCCAGTTATATCATAAATGATACAAAAATTTTAACTCAGGATTCAAATAAATCCACACATTTTGATGGGTTGCTGTATATTTTAAGTCTCTTTTAATCTATAGGCTCTCAACACCCTCATCTCTCTCTCTGTCTCTCTCTGTCTCTCTCTCTCTCTCTCTCTCTCCCTCTCTCCCTCTCTCCCTCTCTCTTGCAATTTGATTTTTGAAGACCCTGGACCATTTGTCTTGTAGAGTGTTCCACATTTTGGATTTTGCAGATTGCTTCCTGGTGTCATAGTTCAACAGGTTCCTCTGGTATCCTTATTTCTATAGATAAAAAAAAATTGGTAGTTGCATCTAAGATATTGATCATAATCAGGTTCTTATTTTGGAGGGGATGTTGGTGGTGGCAGGACTACTTTATAGGTGGTAGCATGCATTGTCTTCCATGAAGAGATATGTAATAGCTGAGTGTCTCTTTTTAAGATGATCGAAGTTGGAGACTTCCCTGGTGGTCCAGTGGTTAATAACCCGCCTTCCAATGCAGGGGACATGGATTCAATCCCTGGTCAGGGAGTTAAAATCCCACATGTCACTGGGCAACTACCGAGCCCGTGTGCCACAACTAGAGAGAAGCCCACACGCCACAATGAAAGATCCCATGTGCCGCAACTAAGACCTTACTTAGCCAAAAATAAAAATAAATAAATATTTTAAAAAAATAAGATGGTCAAAGTTGTTGATATCCAATGCTTAGACCTATTAATTCACTGGGGGTTGTAAAATAATATTCTAATTTTCTTCTTCTGCATTTATTACCTGGAATACTTCTATAATCATTTATTGTTTGGTTACATAAAGATGGTGGCACAGTTTGTATGAGAAAGAGGATAAATGCTTGACTCATTCCCTTTATTTACTAAATCTTAAGGGAACACTGGGAATAATTGCTTTAGAATATTACATAATCACTCATTTGAATTGAAAGCACAGTAGTTTGACCTTATAGATTTTATCAGATAAATCTTAAGGATACATACACAGACAACTGTAAAGAAATATGTTTCAATAATCATATCATTAGTCTTACTATCGTGTGTATATAATATATATTATTGGGATAGAGCAAATTAATATGTTAATGTTTTCAGGAAACAAAACTTTCAGAGAGAAAATAGCTACAAATATAAAATCAAACAAAAACTCTGAAATGGGAATATTAGCTTGAGCTTATGATATATTTTCTTCTATATTTTAAAAATAGAAACTATGCAAAGCTGTTACCGAGTCCAAGCTCGTACTGCTCCCTGCATGACAGGCCAATAAAGCAAGAAACGAATTGTTGGGGCAAGGAATAGTGACTTTATTTGGAAAGCCAGCAGACCAAGAAGATGGTGGACTAGTGTCCCAAAGAACCATCTTACCTGAGTTAGCATTCAGGCTTCTTTTATACTAAAAGGGGAGGGGGTGTGGCTGGTTGTTGCAGACTTCTTGGTGCCGGAATCCTTTGTTCTTGCAGCTGTCCAGGTAGGTCTGGTCACAATGTTCCTATAAGCTTCCAACAAGACAAATGTTACTCTGTGTTCTACAACTTTTTATCTCTATATGAATGGAAAAGTATTATACTTTTAAAGGTTAGAGCCTTGAGACTGGGCTATTTCAAGGTGTAGGCAACATTCTCTTACAAAAGGTATAGAGCTCCATGACTAAGCACAGGGGTTAGAGCTAAAGGAATAGATCCAATACAGAGTCAGGTTTGTTCTTCTCTGTTACAGAACCTAGTACAAATAAGCACCCTGACCTCCTAGATTATGATTTCTAATGTTATTTCTCACTAACAGGACTCAGGGGTCCTTAGAGGTATGACTAATTCCAGATCTGGATTAGATGAACTTAGGCATCTTTTTATAATGAAAAGCAAGGAAGCTATCAAAGGTTATTGGGACTATGTCAGAAGGATTCAAAAGCCCGCTTGAAGGGATTCTTACTTGCCAAAAATCAGATGATTTGAGTGTAAAAACAAAACAAAATAAAACAAAACATCCTGAAATGGATTGAAATACATCAAATATATGAGAATTCATGAGTTCATGATAATACTCCCCTCCTCACTTAAAAACCAAAACAAAAAACAAACAAACAACAACAACAACAAAAAAAAACAAACAAAAAACAACCCAGCTCATTGACATTGGTCTCCTTTGGAAGATGCTGAGGAATCAATTGATAATTCAAAAAACAAAATTCTAAATAAGTGAAAACAATCAAACTATCTTCCTACATTTTCTTTATGAAATATACCTCAGATAAGCAAATATTTGATAATGAAAAGCTCTACATTCTACATAATAGATAAAATTGATAAATAAACAAAGGAAATAAGGTGAAATTTAGAGTGCTACAATTTTGCAGTTCCTTAAAAAAATTGGTTATAAGCAAACAATGGTCAGTGACTGCTAAAACAACTAATTTTAATCTGATTAATCTTAACAAAAAAAGAAATCATCAGATATTTTGTACCTTAATGTGATACAATAGGAAATTCACAACTTCATTTGTGAAGTATTCTTGCAAAAAAATGATTAAAACCTTAAATATAACTACTAGTTTACAAAAAACATAAGAGGGAGAGAGATGTGTTAAATGACACCATGGGGATACTATCAGCAAAATTCAGAATATAAGAAATTCTACTGGACAGAAAAAATGAAAGACAGATGGACAGAAACAAAGAAAGAAAGAAGGAAGGAAAGAAGGAAGGGAGAAAGGGAGGAAGGAAAGGGGAGAACCTATAAAACTTTCTGAGATGATGAAAATATTCTCTATATCTGTGCCGTCCAATTAGGTAACTACTAGCCACATGTTAGAATCGAGCACTTGAAGTACAGCTAATGAGACCGAGGAGCTGATTTTAAATATTGTTTAATTTATAAACAATTTATTAAATTTAAATAGCCACATGTGGCTAAGGGCTACCACATTGGACAACATAACAAAAACTAAAAAATAAGAGATAAATCAACTAAAAGCAATGTATGGAGTTTACTTGAATCCTGAACTAAACAAACCAATAAGATGTTCCAAGTATAAAAAACAATTAGGAACTATTTGGGAAATTTGAAACCTGAAAGGATATTTATATTAAGAAATTTTTGTTGGGCTTCCCTGGTGGTGCAGTGGTTAAGAATCCACCTGCTAATGCAGGGGACACTGGTTTGAGCCCTGGTCCAGGAAGATCCCACATGCCGCAGAGCAACTAAGCCCGTGCGCCACAACTACTGAGCCTGCACTCTAGAGCTTGTGAGCCACAACTACTGAGTCTGCACGCCACAACTACTGAAGTTCAGGCGCCTAGAGCCGGTGCTCCGCAACAAGAGAAGCCACTGCAATGAGAAGCCCGTGCACCGCAATGAAGAGTAACCACCGCTCGCCACAACTAGAGAAAGCCTGTGCAGAGCAATGAAGACCTAATGTAGCCAAAAATAAAAAATTAATTAATTAATTAATTAATTTAAAAAACTTCTTGTTAGTTATTTTTAATTAGGTTAAAATATTATGCTTATTTTTTGAGTCCATATCTTTTAGGGAAACAAAATGAAGTATTTGTGGATAAACCATTATTATATATGTGATTTGCTTCAAAGTGATCTAATGGCGATGGAAGGGAGTGTGTGTGTGTGTGTGTGTGTGTGTGTGTGTGTGTGTGAATGAGGGGCCAAGATCTGATGTGTACTGATAATTGTTGAAGCTGTAGTATTCGTTTCCTATGGCTGCTGCAATAAGTTACCAGAAACTTGGCTTCAAACAGCATACATTGATTCTTCTGCACTGTAATTAGTTCCAGAAATCGGAAGTCCCAATAGTTTACTGAGCTGAAATCAAGTGTTTGCAGGGCATGCTTCCTCTAGAGAGTCTAGGGGAGAATCCATTTCTTTCTTTGCCTTTTCCAGTGTTTTGAGTGACATTTCCTTTATTCCTTGGCTCAGGTCCTACTCCTCCATCTTCAAAGCCAGAAGCATAGCATCTGCTTCTCTCGGCTCCCATCCCAGGGTCTTCTTCTCTTTTGTCTGAAATCAAATCTCCTTCTTCCTCCCCATTCTAAGGATGTTTGTGATTATACAATAGGGCTTACCTGGATAATCCAGGATAGCCATTCCATCTCAAGATCCTTAATTTAATCACATCTGAAAAGGCCCTTTTCTCATATAAAGAAACATTCATGGCTTCCATGGATTAAGGAGCTTGGTGTCTTTGGGGCTATTATTCAGCCTACCAGACTGCGTGATGTTCACATGGGGATTTTCAAAAAGTATCTATCTATCTATCTATTTTTGCTGTACCGGGTCTTAGTTGTGGCACACAGGATCTTCGTTGCTGCATGCGTGATATTTAGTTGTGACACGCAAACTCTTAATTGCGGCATGTGGGATCTAGTTCCCGACCAGGGATCGAACCCAGACCCCCAGTGTTGGGAGTGCGGAGTCTTAGCCACTGGACCACCAGGAAAGTCCCCACATGGGGATCTGTTATCCTATTCTCTGTACTGTAGTACAGGTTGGAAAAATCTCAAATAAAAAATAAAAAAACCAGGGCTTCTCTGGTGGCGCAGTGGTTGAGAGTCCGCCTGCCGATGCAGGGGACATGGATTCGTGCCCCGGTCCGGGAAGGTCCCACATGCCACGGAGCAGCTGGGCCCGTGAGCCATGGCCGCTGAGCCTGCGCGTCCGGAGCCTGTGCTCTGCAGCGGGAGAGGCCACAACAGTGAGAGGCCCACGTACCGCAAAAAAAAAAAAAGAATCAAAAAACCAAATTTGTCTGATGTGTATGCATAGCAGTTTGTACAATATCACTGATTTAGATGGGATCTCAGGACTCATAACCCAAATCTTTGTTCTGAAAAATTGTGCTGCCACTCGCTTGTCAGGAACCACAAACAAATCACAGGACTTGGGGAGTTAATGGCCTAAAAGTCTGTTTTCTTTTTGCAGAGCTATTTTGTTCATGGTAACTTCTATAAACCTGGAGCCCAATGTTTCTAATGACTGAAGAGGAGATAGTCGCCAGTATAGACGTGTTACTGACTGTTACCTGGGTTACATTTGCCAAGAGACTGGAGGCCCTCTGCTTACACGGATTTTATGGACACAGCCAACCAGTGGAGTAAGTTTTAGGGTTTCCTTTCTGTGATTGCTCTTGTTGCTGCTGTGATTCTCTCTCTCTTTCATGCAATTTAAACTCTTAATATGCTCATCTTTTAGGAAGCTGAATACATGAAAATTCAAATTATAAAAAAGAAAAACTGTAGGTAGGGAATGGGGTTAGGGTGGTTTTCTTTTTTTTTTTAATAATTAATTTTTTTTTTTGGCTGTGTTGGGTCTTCGTTTCTGTGCGAGGGCTTTCTCTAGTTGCGGCAAGCGGGGGCCACTCTTCATCGCGGTGCACGGGCCTTTCACTGTCGCGGCCTCTCTTGTTGCAGAGCACGGGCCCTAGAGTGCAGGCTCAGTAGTTGTGGCACACGGGCTTAGTTGCTCCACGGCATGTGGCATCTTCCCAGACCAGGGCTTGAACCCGTGTCCTCTGCACTGGCAGGCAGATTCTTAACCACTGCGCCACCAGGGAAGTACCCCTAGGGTGGTTTCCTTGATAAAAAGATTCACATGAAATTTCTTCTGAATAAAATGTACTCTCCATGTACTATAACTATCTGTTGAAATTTTAGATTTTCCTGAACACATTTAAGCAAAATGATATACCTGTTAATTTTTGTCCTACTCCAGTGGAATTTTAAACCATGAAAATTATTATCTCCATGGAAGCAAGGGTGACCCTTTTGTTAAAACAACTCATCAGTGGTAACCGATGTCCCACAAGATTCAGCCTGCAGTGGCAGAGCAATAATATGAGGCCTATTTTTGCTCCCTGAGTTTTTGTTTTTGTCAGTTGAAAGATATATCTTTAGCTTACCTGCTTATAATTATAAACTGTTCATTGCAAGAAGTCAAGCAAATAGAATGGAATTTAAAAAGTGCCTCCACAAGTAATGAAAAAATCCAATGTAGTGTCAAAGTCTTTTATTCCCATTTAAATAAGAAGTACGGATTGCTTTTTACAACCCTGAGAATGTGATTAGTGCTACTGAAGTGATACCTTTATTATATGAGGCATAATTCTTAAGACAGTTTATCATAACAGACCAATAATTACTTAAGTTTCCACCAACCTCCTCCTAGCTGTGACTCGACAAAAGTGATATTGGATTCTAAGTCACTTAGCATTGGGTGCTGAGGTAACATTCCAATGTAGGAGAGGAAAATATTCTTCTTTCCTTCTACCCTCCTGGGTTCTCCAGCTGGGTCCTGTAACATTAGACTGACAAAAGATAGATTAGTAAGAGAACAGTAAAGAGAAGTTTATTAGCGTGTGCACTGTGCATACACATGGGCATACCAAGAGATGAGTGACTCAAAGCAATTGTTAGAACTTAGGCGTATATAACATCTTAACACAAAAACAATGCATTTTTAGAGACATGACAAGGAAAAAAAAGGACTTTGATTTTCTAGAGTGACATGGTAACTCCACAGTGCTCTGGGACCCAGTTCACTTCCAGTTTTCTGATTTGACCAAGAGCATGAGGACCTCATTTCATGATCTGGGATATAGCCCTGCCATCCATTTTCCAAGCTGCACAAAAGGAGAGAGAATAGGCTTGTATCAACTGTCTTTTAAGGACATTTCTTGGAAGCCTGCACACAGTATTTCCAGTTACATTCTCTTAGCTTGACCTTAATCAGTAAGTCCATGTTTGGCTGCACGGGTGACTAGGATATGGATTGCTTATTCTGGGCAGCTCTGTCCCCTGCTTAAATGTAGGGGTTTTATTACCTAAAGATGACAGAGAGCATGGATATTAGGGGAAAATGAACAAGTTCTATGATGACTTCCCAGCAGTGAAATTCCTGAGCCAAGCTATATTTTTTGCCTTTTAAAGCCCTTGTTATATGAGGACAGATTGCTTCCAGAAAGGTCCTACCACTCAATACTTCCACACATGGCACAAGAGAAAGCCTGCTTTGTCACATCCATAGTTTTCTTTTGACTGAAGAAACTTAGATTTTAATACAATTTTGTCTGATGTAGCAGGAAAATCAGAAAGAATGAAAAATAGCATCAAGTACCATTAATTCTGAGTTCTTAATTCCTCGGAAAGAGTTAAATCACTGATAATTTAGCCCTTTCAAAAATGGGCTATTCTCTGAGTCAGGGAGGTAATTTGATGGCTATGGTTCAGTTCAGCGTATGAGAAAATGTCACCATATGGATGAGACAGGCACTTGAAATCCTTCACAGTGGTGACAAGAGAAGTGACATAATGAAAATGAGACTTCAAAACTGATACTGATTACTGCTAGTTCCTGCATTTATGTCTTGCTGTCATCCAGATTATCCTAACTAAATTTTCAAGTTGGGGCTGGTATCAACATGCTTTTAAAAATACTCATTTTTATTTTAGAATCCAGCTGATCTTAGGCAGCTTATAGGTCTGTTTTGTTTTCATAAACAGAGTGTGTTTGTTCTTTATTTGAGGAAATCTGAGCACTTCCAGCCTTTACTGCCTTAGCAGCAGGAAAACAGCAGCAGACATTGTCAATATCCGAATGGTAGTAGCAGAGGACAGGAAACTCACCAACAGTACCTGGGTGGCATTTGGCGGTTCTTACCAGGATCCCTTGCAGTGTGGTTGAGAATAAAACATCCCGACCTGTTTGCTGCAGCCTTGGACAGCAGCACACAGCTCCAAGCACAAGTTAATTTTTATAGTAGGTGTGCACTTAATAATTGTACAAAGTTTCTGGAAATGAGCAAATTACCTTAACAAGTGGACCAATAACATCCAGGGTCACCACAACTTGAGTTGGGTTTATATCCATCCCCACAAGATGCGTTCCACAGAGAATCCAGATCTAGTTGTTATCTATACTTGCAGATATGATTAGTTATAGCTTCTTGATGGGGGGAAATCATAAGAAAAGTCTCAGCTGTTGATTTGATAGTGAAAGAATCCAAGATTTAGCTATTTCCCAAAGAAGTAAAAGAAAAGCTCTTATTTTTGGAGGAACGAAATGTCCGTTTTCAAAGTTGCCTTTCAACCCTCCTTTCAACATCTGACTTGGTGATAAACCATTTATAATTAACATCCTTAGTATTTTCCCATGTGGATAAATACTCTCGATTGGCAACTTGGGTCTCTCCGTACATGTTCCTGTTAAAATGAGTAAGGTATAAAAATTCTACTCAACTAAGTTTTTCTTGCCAAACAAAGCCAAATGGAACAACAGAAACAAACAAACAAACAAGCAAACAAACCCAGAGATATGTTCTAGGTAATATTTGCTCTAATGTTTGAACTTTTTAAAGGTAAGTATTCAGTCACCATTCCAGTTCGAGTTTCCGTTACTTTGATATAATCTTATTTGGTCCAGTAACTCTGAAGGCTGAGGTATTTATCTTCCTGCTTCTTTTAGAGAGTAAAGCCATGTTCCAGTCGATTAATAAATCAGGATTTGCAGAAAATGCTGTATAAGTCTCTGTTTGCTAGTGATTTCTTGGCATCCTGGAAAAATCATTTAGTTTACAGTTTCTTAGACTTGCCATATTATAAAAAAGAGAAAATTGTAAGCTTAAAAGAATTACATCCTTTAGATTAATACAATTAAACCATACTAAATGCACTGGCTTATTATTATTATCATTATTTTACATTCTTAGAGTACGTTGAAGAAGTTCAGAGGTCTCTGGCCACTCATAACAGTGGATATCCAAAAGCAGAGAAAGAGGCTTCAAATATCATAGTGGAAATGCTGAAATATCTGAAAAATTTTACAAAGCTCACTCAAATTTCATGTGAGTGGACTGGTTAATGTGTGAGAGGATCTGTGCTAAAATAGTCTAGTTCTTACTTGAATTTCACACCATTAATGTCCTTTCCTTAAGTTAAGTCTACTTATCTGGGAAAAATGAAGATTTTGAACAGTTTGATTCCTTTGTGATATTATGTGACATATTTTTATATTACATAAGAAAGGAGACTGAAACCACTGTGGATGATTGTAAATCTGGTGGGAGTGGTTATCAGAGGAACAAACAGTGAGCACAGCACATACGGGCTCACAAAAGACAGGAAAAGCTGGGCATCCTCACTGGGGTCCTTAGGAAACCAGGGGACACTACAAAACACTTATCCTGGAGAAGAGGGATCAACCAAAGAGGAGGGCACCCTGAGAATGAAGCTGGCCTTTGCCGTGAAGCAAACAATGGTGAGGTTTTCCATAGGATTTGGACATTTCAAGAACTGAACAAAGCTGTATTTTTATTTGCCCCCCCACCCCGCATTGAATAAGGAAGTCTTTGTTGGTCTAGATCTAGACTAGAGATTTCCATGGTAGTGGTGGAAGTTCATTTTTGAAAGTGGGAGAGTTCTCTAAAAAGTGAATTAGGGAAAAAGAAGATAATCTATAAATAAAGGATAAGAAATGATGGCATTTGTGTTGACCTTGAAGAATGGAAGAATAGGTGTAGTGCAAGATTGGACTCCAAAGGTATCCCGTGAGTTTATTCTTACTCTTAAGTACCCTTGGTGCTTGGGTTAGAGAAAAGAAGGGAGATGGAAACCGCCTAAAGATGAACCATTTACAGGCCAGTTATTAAAGAAGAGTGAGGTGAAGCTCTGGAACTGTCAGAGGGCCTGCTGGGAGGAGTCGCAATCTTGCATGAATATCTCGTATTAACCATACCCACATTTACACGAACATCTCATATTAATCATTCCTTTGGCTCTCAGCTATTAAATTCTGGTGATGATAAAATTGAGCAGCAGGGGGTGCCATCTCCTCAAATTTCCTTTCCTGGACTTTAAAGGTCATCTCAAAGGCTTTGTGCCTCTGCAGACAAGCCTAGACTAATTGTAAGTTCGTAAAATAATTGAATTCCCCTGGGCATACATTGCCTAGATTGGGTATTATCCTTATGAGATGGAGGCACTAACTTTCATTCGCACCTGCTCTGTTTTGCACTCTGAGGCTTTATCCCGGGCAACTGGCTCTCAAGTGTTCATATTTGGCCACAAGGGCACAGGAGACGATCATGTGAATGGGTTAATAGACATCCAATACCTTTAATGGAAACCATCTCAACATACACAGTCTGCCAATGGAAAGTCAAGATTTGTTTCCTTTAAATTGAAATCATTTAGATTTTTATTATGTTTATAGATTTTAAATGCCGTTTAAGGAAAACGGTTTTCAGACTTTAACCCACCAACCATACTTTACATTCAGACTGCAGAATTAAGGCAACGCATACTTGCTACAACATAGTCTAATATTCAGTTAACCTATTAGCAGACAATTTTTTCTAGGCGTTTCAGTTTGCTTCACATTACTGTTCATGTGCTTCAAGTTCATCAGTCCACTGTAGACATCTCCTGGGAGTCTTGGCTGGTTTGTGCAGTCTGGTCCAGGCAGTGGTGGCCGCATGAGCCCAGCCTTGCAGGGAAGGCACCGTCTGCTGCAGTCTTGAGCCTTGGCCAGTATGACTGCTCACACTAGGGAAACAGCTGCCATGGCCCCATCTGCTTCCCTGCCCAGGCACTGAGACCCATAACCCTGCAGGCTCAGCAGATCCCTCTGACCCAGTGGTCCACCTGTGACCCCGGCTCCAAGAGCAGACCAACAGGAGGGACCAGAGCCATCTGGGCTTCCAGAGTCCAAGCTCCCAAGTTAGGACCCACTCCTTCCCTATCCCTCCCTCCTCTGACCACCACTGGAGCTGGAATCTGATTCAAGCTTGGTTTACCCTTCAAAGCCCTCTAGGTAAAAAGCAGTGGACTAGGGCTCAGGAGAACTGGGCTCCAGGCCTGGCTATGCTTGTGTGGCTTAAACAAGGTGCCGCCCCTGGCCTCACACAGGCTGAAGCCCTTTATGTGTCTGAATCTTTCTAGGGGTCTAAATGGAACCTTCTTAGCTTTTCTCCTTCCTGTTTGTTATTTTCCTCCAATGCCATTTCTGCTCTCTCCTTCTACTGCTTTCTATTCTGCCAGCCTTTTCTCCATTTTGGCTATAAAATATTCAAGAGATTCTTGATATACCATAACAGTTAATTCTCAGCCCTAGATGAGGTTAGACTCTAGGATACTTTAAGGAGCACAGAGCGCTACCTGCCCCCTCCCACCACAGACCTGCTAGATTAGATATTGGTCTTTCTAGAAAGCACATCAGTCCATTTTGGTGCATAGCTGGGGCTGAGACCTAGTGAAGGGAGGGAGTAGGTTCAAGAGGAATGTGGTCCTTGGAAAAGGGAGGCTTAAATATTAAGTAAATATAAGAAAGGAAAGGTAAATCCATGAAGGAAGTAAAAGCTGGTAACAGGGAGAACTAAACCTCTTCTCCCCACTGATAAAGACCGTCAGAGATATATCTTTTTCTTTGACATCATTTTGTCTTTGATGTTTTTCTTTCTTTTCTTCCCTTCTCCTTCTAGAAGGAGAGGAGGGGTGGAATGAACATCAGGCTGAAGAAGACGAGCTGGGGAGGGCTAGAGGGACTCAGTTAAGATAGGAAGCTGAGGATTGCAGGCATAACAAGTCTTGACATCACAGCTTGGCCCCTGGCAACCCAGGCTGGCAGCATAGGGGAGATTTTCCGTGGCCCAGCATCTATTTCATGCCCTAGGAAGTATCACCAACTCATAGAAGTGCTTCTCAGAAACTCTCACTCCTTCTGGTATTGCAAAATCATTTCCCTTAAAAACCTGCTCTTGGGCTTCCCTGGTGGCGCAGTGGTTGAGAGTCCGCCTGCCGATGCAGGGGACACGGATTCGTGCCCCGGTCCGGGAGGATCCCACGTGCCGCAGAGCGGCTGGGCCCGTGAGCCATGGCCGCTGAGCCTGCGCGTCCGGAACCTGTGCTCCGCAGAGGGAGAGGTCGCAACAGTGAGAGGCCCGCGTATCGCAAAAAAAACAAAAAAACAAACAAAAAACCCCCCTGCTCTTTCCTAAAGTCCCCTCCTTCCAAAATAATCCCTTCTTTCTTCTATTTCCAAAGAAAAACTTATTCACTGAGACCTAATTACTGCCAAGACATAAGAACCTTGATCTGACAGGTAGTGATTAGTTAGGTTTGCCATCTAGGAGGTACCATGGGTATTGGTATATATAAATGCCCCCAAACTTTAGCATCTTACTAGATGTAGATAAACTAAACTATTTTAAAACATTGATTATATATTTATCATAGGCTAATGTGATAAAAATAAATACATACACACACATACACATGTTTATTAATAAAATTAGTGAGCTTACTTGAGGGCAGGGTAGTTAAACTTCCTCAAGATGTGATGTTTGAACTGCCCTCTGAAAAATGGGATCTATATAAAGAGGAGGACAGTCAGGCAGAGAACATTCCAGAGAGAGCAGCAAGGGCAAAAGCCCTGTAATAAGAGGAACTGGATGGAAGAAGCCAATGTGACCGGCGAGCAGAGAGCAAGGGGCAGGGATGCATGCAATTAGGGAGGATGACCTGGGTTGGATGTGGAACGGGAAGCCGTTGGCTGGTTTTAAGCAAGGAGGTTGAGGTGTCCTAAATGTACTTTCACTTTGAAAAGATAACTGGCTTCAGGGCAGAAATGGGTCAGAGAGGAGTTGGAATGGAGGAGGGCATGAGTAGAGTTTCACAGAGATTATGGCAGCTCGGATTATGCTCTAGAAACGATGAGAGGAAAATAGATTTTAGAAAGATTTAGGGGATGAATATCAGTGATGAATTGGTTCTAAGTCCTGAGAAATTATTATATGTCAAGTATAACCCTCGGGTTTCTGGCTTATATATCTGGAATGAATTTGTCCAATTTTAGAGAAGAGTGAAACTTAATGAAACTGAAATCGGCCTTTGCTACTCCAGAGTACCATAAAGATTACAATGATGAGTAAGACTATGATGCAAATCTAGTAAGGTCACCATACCCTAAAAGAAGACAACATTTGGAAGACTATAGTAAGTATTCCCCTGGCATGTACATATTTTAGAAAGTAAGCAGTTAATAGGACATTCCAATTTTAGGTTGTTATAAATCAAAAGTGGGTAGAGACAGAGTTAAGTTTTAGGACCTAAGTAAGACACTTGAATTTGTAATCCAATTCTGATCTTTGATGAATAAATGTTCCAAGCAAAATCACAGACCAAATACAAATGCCCAAAGCAAACTTGACTTATGGGCTGGAGTGTTCGGTATTACGAAAGTTTGTTTTTAACTTAGATGTATGGAATCGCTAAAGTCCCTTCTTGTGTTATCGGGACAGCTAAATTTAGTTTTAATTATGCCTAGGAAATAAGATTCTATCCAGTTTCAACTTTATCTGGGGAGGGATTGATGATGTGACATACTTTCTCACAGTGGGCTATGGCTGCAGATTTTGGTGCATCTCAAGGTACATGGCAAGGCCACTTTTTTGTCCACTGAGGCCCAGATGTTTTTATATACATTTGATTGAGTCCAAGTGAAATCAATTTCTGTTTACTTTAATAGATTTGCCTCTGCATCTACAGGCAAGCTGCTTTTCTAGCAAATCTGCAGGCTCATGGCCTTTCTTACTATTGTTCAACTTCCTTCCCATACTGAACCATATTATATTCCTAAACAGCTTATGCAAAATGAAAGACTAGGCTTTTTCTCACCAAGGCCTCTGATATAGTTACTATATAGTGAATATGCTAAATCATTAATTCCTTTGGGTCTCAGTTTTCTTATCTGTAAAATGAAGATGTGTTATCTAATGTAACTGCCAATGATTCTGGGATTTTATCTGTGCTTTCCATCTACTTCTCAACTATTCCAAACTCTGTCTCGAGAATATGCAGCCTTGAGTTATTAAAAAAATTTAATTATCATCCAACAATTTGTGTTAAAATGTGCTTCCATAGAATCACAGAATAGCTGGAGTGTTAGTGTTCTGAATACTAGGCATTACCATTTATTGGCATAGAGTACTCCCTAATTGATCAAAATACTCACATGTAATATGTTTTAGCATAGAGATTCCTGGATTTCTCCATAGACCTACTGAATCAGAATCTCTAGAGAAGCAGGAGTAGGAATCTACATTCTTCCTGCAATTAAATACACACAATATTCATTATGTAAGACTGTACTTTCTTAGTGTAAGTTGGTAAAAGGCTTGATCATTTCAGTAGCGTTTATCTCTAACATGTATCATCACTTCTGCCTCTGGGTTTGTTCTCACGTCCTCCCTGTTCCAAGTCTCTCTTTCTTCATATTAAAATCCAATCCACCAATCAAAATCTTGACTGAGTCTTACTTCCTGAGTTAAGTAATAGCCCTGTGCTATTATTTGTGCCAGGCAGTGTGCTAAGTATCACTTCTGGCAATTGTCATGATAACTCATAAAGGAGCTACTATTTTTATCCCCTTTGTACAGCTGAGAACCTGGAGGCTTAGAGAAGTGAGGCAGCCTAACCATCAATCTGCAAGTAAGTGACAGACATGGGGTCTGAGCACGCTGCCTCACCAGGATGACATTTATCTGTCGCCCACTATATAGACCATTTTCCTTGTTCACTGCACACAGTACAGCTCCCAAGTATCTCAATCCCCCCAAAACATGCAGTCTGAACCCCACAAATGAGCCCTTATTTATTATTTTTGCTATTCTTTCCCATGGGTCTCCTATATGCCCAACTAGACCTCAAATCCAGCAAAGGCAAGGGCCCTTTTCCATAGGCCCACAGAGGAGGCTCAACTAGTATTTGTCAATCGATTAGACATGGAGAAAACATGAGAATTGTGAAAATGTGCAAGATTGTTTTAATGTTTAACTGTAAAATAATATCAAGCAACAAAAGGAAGTATCAAATTCAGCTTTAATCTTTGTTCTAGAAATGTTTTTTATTTTCTATATGAATTTAGGGGTGGGAAGGAGTTGGAATGGCAGAAATCTCAACTGAAAGAGAACCATTTCCAAAAACCATATTTAGGTTCTTGGAGAACTTGGCCCATGCCTCTGGGACCACTATACTCTCTCTATGGGACTGTGCTGACCCAGAAAATATGAACAGTTTGGCCTCATAAAATCTTTTTTGGCTCAAATCAATTCCATTTGAGCAGAGTATTACAAGCTCCCTTATAGAATTTACACCCTGAGATGGCATACCCCTAATCTTCTAATGGAGACTTTGGGTGGATGAATTGGGTGACCTGATGCAGTCACGATTTTGAATTAGGTCATTTTATAAAATGGAGGAAGTAGAGTGTGTTTTCCTTGTCTTAGGAACAAAAACTTTTTTTTCACTTATTGGTTCTTAGCATATTTGCTTAAGAGTAATGTTGGCTTCAACATTAGTAACTAAAGATAAATTTAGAGAAACATTTTTAGATGGCTTTTGACCTAAAGTGAATACTATTTGAAGGCACTGAAATTCTCCTAAGTGGGAATTAAAGATATTTGCAGAGCAAATGTGTGCAGTGCGTTATTGGAAGACTTCTGCTAATGGTAAAGTATGATCATCTTAACTGTTCTCTTTTGTCTTCTCCCTTTTCTTAGTATATCTTGTAATTTCCTTCGGTATACACATAGATTTCCAAAAAAAAATTGTAATGCATATTACCAATTTTCCCACCCAATCATTTTGGAAATTTGAAAGAACTCAGGAAACTCTTTGTTCACATTGAGTATTGCCTAAGTAATGGCTAGGGAAGGCTAGGGTACTATTATTTTTGTTATGGATTTAAAAATTAACTGGTAAATTTCTTTGAATTTTTAGAGACTTAAATTGACAAAGTATCTTTTCTCCAAAAGGTAAAAATAGATTGTGAACTAATGTGGGATTTGAATATTACTAATTTCACTGTAAAGAGTTACAACTAGTGGCAGTAGACATGTTGGAAAGACAATAGTCTAAATTTCTTAAGTTCTTACAGAACTTTGGTTTGGGGGTCAGAAGTCATATGAAGCTGGAGATCTGTTCAAAGGTGTTACTCCAAATGTAACTGGGGAAGCTTGTCTTGTCTCTTGAGCATGGAAAGCATATATTTAGTTAGATCCCATTAATTTTTCAAAATGTCGATCAGAAATCACATTTAATTTCTCAAAAGTCCCATCACTGTACTCTTGAATTTTCGTGTTGTTGTTACTGTCTATTGCCAGATGCTCTCTGGGGTCCTACAAGAGGAATGTAAACTCAAGGACTGGCTCCAGTACTTATTTGCTGCTGCCCTGCTTTAAGATTAGAGATTATACTTATTCTTTGAGTTCCTGTTATGCACAGGCATGGTTTGTGTTAAAGACTCCAAAATATTTTGGAATCATGAATTCACAGAGAATTATTGGAAGGGCCCCCAATTTTAATTTTATGTATATTCGATTTGGTATAGTAAGTGACTTAAAAATTACCTATGTCTGTCAGTCCAGAGTATGTACTTGAGTAGTCACCCTAGCAGGAGACACACGTATTTTCAAGATATTGTCATTGTTAAAAAAAATTTTTTTTTAGATCTTATTTGAAATTGCCCTACAGTCAGTTTGAGCTCAGGGGGATAAAACTCACTACTTTATGTCTCAGATCAAAGTGGAATTCTACAGCTTGATTACCCACTTTATTCACCTGGCTTGGAGCTAAGTACATTTTCATTGTTTTCAAAAATCATCCAAAGGACAACTTTTGTCACTCTTAAGGGTAGTCAAAAGAACAAGCATGGGGACTTCCCTGGTGATACAATGGTTAAGAATCTGCCTGCCAATGCAGGGGACATGGGCTCGATCCCTGGTCTAGGAAGATCCCACTTTCCATGGAGCAACTAAGCTCGTGTTGCACAACTACTGAGCCCACACACTGCAACGACTGAAGCCCGCATGCCTAGAGCCTGTGCTCTGCAACAAGAGAAGCCACTGCAATGAGGAGCCCGCACACCGCAACTAGAGAAAGCCTGTGCGCAACAACAAAGACCCAACGCAGCCTAAATAAATAAATAAATAAATAAATAAATAAATAAATAAAAGAGCAAGCATGTCTCTAAAGGAAATTCAAGAAAGTAGTTTCCTAAAGTGGCTGAGCACAGGTCTCAGATCAAGGGTTCATCTCCCAAGGGAATTCTTTGAAAGAGACCATGCCCACTTGGTACTTTTTTTGGAAGCCTGACACATTACTTTATACTCATATGTCATGCACATAATTTACTTTCAGTCATTTCTCAATCTAGACATATTTCTGTGAATAGCTTTGAGAGGTCTGTTTGAGTTTTAAAAGGATCACACTGTGCCAACATCCTATGCTCTACAACGTGAAACATGGACTTTAGCTTCTTTCTTTGAAAGTCAAGTTTTTGAGGTAGGTTACAATCCTACAAGCAGAGAATAATCAATACAAAGGCCCTAGTGAAATATGAACTCAGGAAAGTGAGCCCTTGGTAGGTGTCAGAATCATACTTTAATATGTCAAAATTAAGCTTTGACAAACTAGACTGGAGATGCATCACACAATTTAATTAGTGCAAAGGCTCTTAGGGATCATCTAGTTACCACTGTGTCTTCTTTTAGATTAAATAAAAACTTAATGCCTAAAGGTTTACATGACTTTTCTAAGACCACAAAAGTAATTTTCAGTCCTCAGAACCCCTCATGCCTCAACCCTTTGGTAGAACACATTTGTTCTATCTAATCTGTCCCAATAGTTCATTTTCTCAGAGTGAATGATCTTCAACACTGTGTATTCATGAACACATATACATTTCCTTAGCTGTCTCCTTGTATATAATTTCTCATTGTTTATAAAAATTAATACATCTCACATATTTTAAAATCTATAGATTTCTATGTAATGTGTATCCTTGGCTTTGCATTTCTGATATTGCCTGTTCTATTAGTCAACTGAGTTTCCTTCTATATCATAGACAGAATAAGGAATTTTGTTCAAGGCTTTTGTATATGTGCAAGAATTTTGTTTCTTCAATGTCATCTGTTTAAACCAGGTGAACTCCTTTTCATCCTTCATATCTCAGAAGAATAAGTATCTCTTCACTGGGGAAGTTGTCTCTGATCTCTCAGACCAGGTGAGATGTATCAATTATTAAGCTTTGGCATTGGATACCTGCACGCCTCCCTTATTACTCTCAATACATCACAATGAATTATTCATGCCAGCCTTCCTCAGTAGGCTCTGATCTCCATGAAGACGGAGACCTCTTCTAACTTAGACCCTGACATTTCTCCGGCACATACCACACATGCAACACACACTTCTTCTGGCTAGGACTCTGGGTTGCAAGCTAGAGAAATGCAATTCACACCAAGTTATTCAAGAAAAAGGAATTGATGAGTCATGTAACTAGGAAGTCTAGAAATAGAAATGGGTGATTTCCTCCTACCTATGTCTCTGCACTCAAATTTTGTCCTTTGGTTTTCCTTTTGTTGCTTTCACTCTCAGTCATGTTCTGCCTTTGTAGGGGCCAAGATGGCTCTGGTTATTTCAGGCTTATCTGCTCCTCAGTACCCCATGTCTTAGAAAGAGATCATTTTAGCAAATATCACAACTAGGGTTTTCACTGGTCTGCTTTGGTCATGGGCAATCCATGAATTCACAACCATAGCTGAGGAGTGTGGCACTCTGCCTTAGTTGGGGTCAGGAGACCTTCAGGAACCTTAGGAGCAGAAGTCAACCCTATCCAACCCACATGGATTCAGAGTAGGAAGAAAGTGGTTTCCAAAAAGAGAAAAGGGATTCTTGAATCACAAAAGGGTGAATGGGTGCTGAGCAAGTTGAAACATTGATAACAATAAGAATATTAATATCTAATGCTTTATGTGAATTTATTAATTTAAGATCTCCACTAAAATGATATGAAAATTGTTGTTGAGGGAGTAAATGAATGGAAACAAGGTTTCATGTCTGGAGCTTATGTTTCATGCTGGTGACGTATTGGTAATATTATGATTATTACTAATATTATCATTATTGCAATCATTGACTGCTAGGAACTTTGCAAACTAAATTCCTGTACAGTTATAAGTACTTAAGAGATTAAAAAAATCTTTTATTAAAAAGTAATTTGAAGGCCAGCATCCCTGTAATTGTCTCTTGTGCCTTACGTGTTTAAAAAACTTTGTACAAAAAAAAAAAAAAACAAAACTTTGTACAAGTCTTTGCTTGTGTCTTGCAATTTGCATCTCATTTCTGGCTTTTATTTTCTGATTTTAGCCCAATTACCTGCTATCTCCCTGTGCTCTCTTAGGTAAGCTGGCCAAGTTTCTTTTTTTTAAATTAATTAATTTATTTGTTTTGGCCGCGTTGAGTCTTCGTTGCTGCACGCGTGCTTTCTCTAGTTGTGGTGAGCAGGGGCTACTCTTCGTTGGGGTGGGCGGGCTTCTCATTGCGGTGGCTTCTCTTGTTGCAGAGCATGGGCTCTAGTCGCACAGGCTTCAGTAGTTTTGTCACATGGGCTCAGTACTTGTGGCTTGTGGGCTCTAGAGTGCAGGCTCAGTAGTTGTGGTGCATGGGCCTAGTTGCTCCCTGACATATGGGATCTTCCCAGACCAGGGCTCAAAACTGTGTCCCTGCATTGGCAGGCAGATTCTTAACCACTGAGCCACCAGGGAAGCCCTGGCCAAGTTTCTTTTTGTAATTTTAATTTGTAATTTGGGTGTTTGCATAGTCATCTTGCCTTCTTCTTTCTCCTTCTCTATTTATTTCATATACGATAGCTTCCCACCCCCATCCCGACACTTGAGGTTTTTCTATTGTTCCTTTGAGGAAACATTCAGCTTTACTAAATGACTTTTCTGTTTAAAGTCTGGTCCAAAGAGATTTTGCTATTTTACTAAGCCTATTAATCTTGGCTTTCATTTTGTTATTTGTTTTCCTATTTTCATTTCCCCCATATTTTTCTTAAGTATTCTAAGTTCCACGCTAAGAACTTCCTGTTTTTCCACTGAGTTTTAACCTTCTGCAAGGAAATACAGCTTTTTAAAAGTTCTTAAGCTGGGTTTTTGAAATCCCTGAGATTTTGCAAACTTCTGTGTGAGTGTACATAGACACATTCTTCAGGCAAAAGCATCTAGTGCTCATCAGAGTTCAAGCTTATGACTCATGAACATTTTAGAACTGTGGTCCCCTCACCACAATACTGCTGACAATTCGTGAACTGATCTTTGGCTTCTCCCACAGAAGAATCTCTTCATGACACAATCTCTTCATGACACAATCTCTTCATGATTGTGTCATGACTTTTGGCTCAATTCTGTATGTAGGCTGGGAAGGTTGTCAGTAAAAGGGAGCTTGGACTGTCAACAAACTTATCTTTTGTCCTGAGTCAGTGGCCCCCAAAGAACGAACTTCTCAGCAGGACACAGTGTTTGAAGACTTCCTTGCTACTTGGAGGTTCCCTGCAACATTCGGCCCCCCTCCTTCCACCATGCTTTAATCTGCCGGGTAGCATCCACTCTCCCCTTTGGGAGACCAGTGACACATTATATATGTTGTCTTCCCCTTTCCTTTGCTCATGGAGAACTCTAGCTCTCTCTTAATTCTTAGACTGAAATACATACATGTGTATTGAACTTGGATGTACAAAAGCCACATCAGCAGTGACCGTCTGTTCCTCCTTCTTTATGTTCTTAATTTTTTTTTTTTTTTACAGAAATGATGTCATTATGTTTGGGTGATGCTCTATGTAAGAACAAGCATTTTCAGTCCCTCTTGCATGTTTGTCAAGCTGTCAGCACTGAGACCCCTCTTCCTCCCTGACTATTTACCCACCCTACTAGGCATCTTTTGCTCTGGCTACCACTCTCAGAACAGATGGGCTTAGGCTTGGGATCTTTTTCGAAGGCTGGGCCCAAGGGGAAAATTTGCCACAAAGTTTCCTTGCCATAATAGTAAACCAAGCTAAGGTTCAAACACAACAGACTACTTGTAAACACAAAGTTTTTAGGATTAGAGGTTCAGAGGCCGACAGGGAGTCAAAGTGTTAGGGACAGGATGTAATGGACCAGTAGCATTGAGATGTATGTCTAGGTTAGGCTGGATTAAAAGGTAAGAGGAAAGAATGACAAGGCCTGTGATTCTTCCCTGTAATCTAAGTTTCCCCTGCATTATTATTGCAGGGTTAGTGATCTGCTGTGTGTGTGTGTGTGTGTGTGTGTGTGGTGATGTATAGATAGCTAGGAATGGGATTAATATATGCATATTGTTGGCCAATATGATTAGGGAAGGCATCAAACATAACATAATCTTTATTGATTAAATATTATGGAAACATATTCCTTAGAAAATGCATTTTTGCAAACTCAATCCTTCAGAGATAACTACTGATAACAGCGTGGAGTCTATTCTTCCAGATTCTTTCTATGCATGTATTAAAATAAATGTAATGTGCCTGTACCCACGCACATGTATTTCATAGAGAAATGTGACTATCCATAATCCAGTTCTGTAGCTTGTTTATTCAGTTACCAAGCATCTTAAGTACCATCATTTTAAAAATAAATCTTGAAAATAGAATATATGAATATTGCCTGCAAACTGTACTGAAGAGAACTGGCTCTGATTAGAGCTCAAAAGAAACACCAGGGAGAAATTGAAAAGACACGAATGACAAGTCTGGGACCACTTATTAGAATCAATTATCTCATTTTTTAAAAAGTAAAACTAATGTTGGTGCAGGATTAGAGATAATCTGAATTTGATAATTGCAGTGATTGCCAGCTGACAACTGATGAATCATACAGTTGCTTTGGAGTCCTCCTGTGCCACAGTCCCAAGGGGGTTCCATTTTTATATTAGTTTCAAGTATCTAACAGGGTTTGATTAAAGCAGAAATTAGTAGAGAGGCTGGAATAAATATTAAACTAAGAGCTGAAATTCTAATGAGTTCAACTGTATATGCTTAAAATTTTGCTCTTGTTGCCCTTGAAATCTATTTTTTAAAACTAGTCGTGATTATGAAAATATTCACATTCTATGATATTAATTTAACAGATGATTAAGCTGGGGCCATTGTGGTCAAAAGTTGAGGCCATGTGGGTAGGAGAAATTAAAGAATTGAAATCGCTATCTCCTATCTCCCAGCTAAGCTCTCTTTTTGGTTAAACAATTATTATTTTGAAATAATTACAAATTCACAAAAAAGGTTGCAAAAATATTACAGAGAGAGGTTGTGTACCCATCAGCTAGCTTCCTTCTGTGGTAACTAAAATCTTACATGACAACAATACATTATCAAAACCAGGAAATTGACATTAGAACAATACAACTAACTAGACCATAGATGTTACTTGTATTTCACCAGCTTTTGAATGTATTCATTATTTTCTTGGGGGGTGTGTGTATATGACATTTTATTCCATGTATAGATTTTTATAACCACCACAGCAATCAGGTACAGAACTGCTCTGCCACACTAGGGAGCTCCTAGTATTACCTCTTTATAGTCACACATTTCCCTCCTTCTCGAAACCCTAGAAACCCTGATCTATTCTCCATTTCTATAATTTTGTCATCTCTATAATTTTCCCTTTACACCATCCTTCACTACCTTGCAATCAATATTTTTTGGGGCAGGTCTTGTCTGAAATGCCCATCTGGTCCTTTTCAGTCTTTCCCCTTTTGAGGCGTATAGTTCTTTGATCTAATCAACCATAAAGGTCCCCAATTTTCAGTGGCTGTTACTGCAAGGAATAAAGCAAGATGTGTGTAATCTAATGCCAACAAGAACCTGACACAGCTTGTTTCACCAATATATTTCTGAGGAGGTCGCAATTAACTAATCCCAGGGGGCTTAAACAACAGAAAACAATAGAAATTTACTGTCGCCTTGCCTAACTTCTGGTAGTTCCTTGGCTTATGCACCATAACTCCGATCTCCATATGGTGTTCTCCCTGTGGGTATCTTCATGTCATCTTCCCTCTGTATGTGTTTCTGTGTCCAAATTTCCCCTTTCTATAAGGACACCAGTCATTTTGTACTAGGGTCCATGCTAATGACCTCCTTTTAACTTGATTAGTTCTATAATGAGTTTATCTCCAAATAAGGGCACATTCTGAAGTACTGAAGGTTAAGACTTTTTTTGTGAGGCCACAATTCAACACATAACAACCAACATTCAGGAAACGTTCTCAGGATATTCTAGCAAACAGAATACAAGGGAAATAAATTAGACATAATAGTAGAAAAGTGAGGGACTATGGAAGAGAATACCTCCAAACTTATTAAGTTCGTAACTTCTGAACCTTGAGGATTTGATCTGAAAGGAGATGCTCCAGATGGGTCTGGGGGTTGACTCAGCAGCCTTGACTTGGACCCTTAACTATCACCACCACCCCCTCCAGTGATGACTTGATAACTCCAGGAAGCCAGTGCTCTATTGCTCAGGTCTCTGTCCCAAATCTGAATGTAGACAAAGTGAACTCAGAGCAGACTTTACATATACCAAGGAAAGAAGAAGAGAAATAAATCCAGAAGTTTCCATGTAAAGGTTAAACGCAGCATGTTTTTAAAAGAGTAACTTTCAGATCCTACCCAGTGGTGTCTCTCACAGCAAAAACAAGAACTTAGGTAGAGCCCTAAGTGGGCTGTACACAGGGGATCTTTGTTACCTGGACATGACGATGAAGGTGTCATGATGTCTCGGTGATGGCTTCCAGGTGACCTGCTCTGCACACTCTCTTAGAATGTTATTATGGACTGAATGTTTGTGTCTCCCCTCCCCCAAATTCATATGTTGAAGTTCTAACTCCCAATATGACTGTATTTGGAGACAATGTCTCTAAGGAAGTAATTAAGGTTAAATGAGGTCATAAGGGTGGAGCCCTGATCCAATAGGATTAGTACCCTTATAAGAAGACACACCAGAGAGCTCTCTCCCTCTACCTCTCTCTCCCCAAGTATATGCACAGAAGAAAGATCACATGAAGACGCAGAGAGAAGGTGGCCATCTGCAAGCCAGGAAGAGAGTTCTCACCAGAAACTGAATCTGCTGACACCTTGATTATGGAATCTTGGCCTCCAGAACTGTGAGAAAACAAATGTTGTTTAAGCCAAAAATCAAATTGATTATGGTAGCCCTAGCAGACTAACATAGATGTATACTCCTCAACTCCAAAGGATTGGCACAATTTCTCTGGTTCTCATCTGCCAGCCTCTCTCCATGTGGAGATGCCACCTTCACAGCCCTCACCTGGAAACTGCCGCCCACATGGTGATACCCACAGGGCGAAATCTAAAAAAGATCCCCTTCCTGAAGCTCAATTGGGTTCTATCTAAGCTCTTGTTTCTGTTACAAGACAGACACCTCTCTCCAGTTAATTTTGGAACTGACCTCACCCTTCCAACGAGTGGCCCCCTCTCAAGAAGGGGTCCAAGAAAATGAGAGTTCTTTACCTCTACAGTAGACATAAGCTCTAGGCAGCAAAGCTTGAATGCCTAAAATAAAAATGGAAGACCTGGTTTTCCAATAGGATGACTCAGCTTTTTGCTTCTTTGTTTAAGTTAATTTGTTCTAAGTTAGAATAATTGCTGAACTACAGACTAATAGACCATAGACTTATAAATAGATGCCACATCTTTTGGAGCATTATCTACAGGCAGTAGGCAATGAAGATTGGAGAACTTTTAAAATGCTTTCTTCTCAAAACCGGTTTTGAATATGGGAGATAGCCCTCATATTTTGTGTTTTCTAACTTTGCATGTTTCTCTTTCACTAGATTTAAAATAAAGCAAAATATTAAATAATACCAAAAGTAAAACTATAAGTCTAAGCTAAAAAAGTTTTTAAAAAGTCACGCTTCTAAAAGGCATTAACGGGTGAGGTGGAAAATAAAACTTACTGATCGTATTATCTATAATTTACTAACTTCCCATTTTGACACAGGAACTTTCTAAGCATTTTATATGAATATGCTTATTTCATTATATAATCAGGGAATCTTAAAAACCAGAGGTGGTACGGAGAAATTTATAGGATTTTAGGAGTTTTACAGAAAAGTGGGTTTTGTGTGGCAAAGTAAGTGGCTGAAAATATCACATAGATATAAAATTGGGGAAGAATAAAGACCTATAGAACATTTAGAGAATAACGTAAACTGATTTGAACAACTCTGAGATGAAGGAAATTTAATAGAAAATGTGAATATAAAGGTAACATCTTTAGCTCTTTTGATGTACTGGGTCTTGGAATAGAAATGGTTTTGAAATGGAAAACTTGTGAACTTTGATACAACTAGAAAAAATAACAGCTCTTTTGGGAGATTAGGGAAATAAAGACTTTTTGAGGAATGCCAGAGACTAAGGGGCATGTCCCTGAGACTGGGATCCTTAACCGAGACTGTCTCACCCCACAGGTCACACTGTTCTAACTCAGCCTGGTGAACTGCCAAAGAAAGTAAGTGCAAGGACAGCTGTCTGATAGGACAAGCGGATGAATGTATTTTACAACTTGTATTCACTTTTTAGAAAGCTTTATATTTTGAACTAATGATGGACTCATAAGAAGTTGCAAAAAATGTAGAGAAGTTCCATGTTTCCTTCATCCAGCTTTGGC